>NW_027332237.1:10005000-11262500 GCF_041222505.1 Epargyreus clarus | reverse complement strand
GCCTTTGACGAATGGTAAGCCATTTCAGCTGACGTCTATAATTGGATATATGATCATATTTGCGAAGATTAAAAATAAAACGGATACAATTATTAAGAAGGCGCTCTAGCTTGTCAAGAAGATCATCTGTTAAGTCTGGATAGCATACATCTGCGTAATCAATAACAGGTAGAACGAGACTGTGTATTAGTGTAATTTTAGTCTTGTAAGGAAGGAAATTTATATTTATATAAATTTCCTTCCTTACAATAGTGTAATTTTAGTCTTGTAAGGAAGGAAATTTATATTTATATTATTCACATTTTAAATATATGTCGGAACAGGATGGCCGAATTAGTTAATTTTTGTATGTGTTCCCGAACCGACATCTTTGTTACTTCATATTTGTCAGGATAATTATGATACAGGTATCACGTATACAGTCACAGATATTCTTATCACTGGCTTATGTCTCTTAACTCAATTACTGGTAATACTTTACATAGTCCCTAAATAACTTTACTGAGAATATTCTAATTAATCCAACTACAACTAAATGGACACTATCAAAACGGAGACAGTTCCTCGGTGCGCGCAAGTCAACTTCACTCGTAGGGTCCCAAGTCGCTCTCTATGCGTTCGTCCCTTACGACCGCCGCACCGAGACTCTGTCGAAGCTCCACCAAGTGCTTTAGGTGTAGCTTGTGTTCTGAAGTACCCATTTTATGACGTCACAGGTGACCACTCCGACATATATAAGTTATTTTTTTTTATCACCTTTAGTTTTTCAGTTTCAGCTATATACGTTTAAAACAGAAAAAAAACAAGTGTTTATATGGAAAAAAGAAATAAAAAAATTAATTAAACATTTAAATCTAAAAAAAATCTTTTTTAACTCTTCTGTTATGTGTTTATTTTGGAAAATGGCATATCAGAGACCAGCGATAGTCAAACATCATGTTCAGATGCCTGCTAACGTTCTTCTATCACGCGTATGTCCTGATGCATACGGTCTCCTTGCTCTTCGCTCATATCTCCTCAATTTTCCGGAAACCTGTCCAGGTGACTATGGAGAAAGTGGAGTTTTATACTCATATTGCACCCCATATTTTTTAATTGTAAAAGAAGGTCTTCAACAAGGTCAAATTAATTTTCCGATTTCTTATTTCCGAGAAAATTTTGCATAACAGAGAGGAAAGCTATCCAAGCTTTTAATTCAAGCTCAGTCATTTAATCTCTAAATTTGGCATGCTTTCTTAAGTTGTCGAATTTGGGGCCCATCAAAAATCCTGGCTTTAATCTTTTCGATAGTAAGCTGAGGAATTTTTTGACAAATGAAACTAATCCAAATTCCGTTTTTATCTAGTGACTTAAACTGTTTCATGATGCTCAATTTTATATGCAATGGCGGAAGGATGATTTTGTCACGAGCTGCTAAGGAATTCTAAACGAACTGAAGTCTTGATGCCAACAACTCTGAAGCTCATTTAGAAAGATCCAAATCTCTTACAAGATCATCTAACTCGTTTTGGGAAAAGCATTTCGGCACATTTGGTATACCTTCAAAATTAACATAATTTGGTGATGAGCATGGTGTTTCAGTATCAATTTCTTCTAAGGGTCCAGATTTATTTTTTTACAAGTCAGATGAATGTTGCACTGGAAGCTGAACACAAGTAGTCCTTGGGTATTGCCATTAAATTCGATATTTGGAGTTTATGCCGTTTATGTTCGTGCTACAAAAGTAACAGTCATGGAGATGATTTTGTGGTTCTCGCCAAATAGTTGGTGTTACAAAATTTAAAGGCACTTCTTTTACGACTTGTCCATAATCTTAAATGTCCAAAACACGATATACAAACACAATTAGGCGCCCAAGACTTGTCATTTTTATCCAAGGACTATTAAAATACAGAATATAGGTTTATTTAACCAACTCTGATATAACTTTCCGACAATTCTTTAACACGTACTCTTCGCAAATGGTGCAAAAGTTATTTGGATTATTTAAACAACGTCTTCTTGAAGTACCCGCGTCACAAAAAATTCAGATATTATTCTTAACACAGTAAAATGTGCTCGTTATGGACTAATAAATAAGAAAAAAATATAAAAAAGAAAAACAAAAAAACTCGAGCTGTACAAATAATTTTGAGAGTATATATATCAAAAACGAGTTATAAATGAACATTTACATTCATAAAATTGGGGGCAACAGATAAAAAAAATAATTTTGTAAACTAGTGTTATCGGTCGGCTCTTTCGAGTGATGTGGCTAGTCAACGTCACTTCAGCTGGCCAAGCTATGCTTAATTCCGAACGAGGCGAACATTTCCTAACGTAAACTTAGCGAGATGGATCCTCCGAGTAATCCGTAGGTTTTTCCACGAATCCATAAACCAGAGTAGCAGTATAAAACGGTCCGGGCCTCCCCCAGTTGCAAGAAGTGGGCAATGCCCAGAAATAAGTGTTAGAAAGGTTGCAGATATAGAATCCATTATGTTTTGAAAATTTCTCGAGTTTCCCGTGCCGGCCGAAAAAAAATATCCCGGGAAAACCTAACATAGACGTATATATTGTGGACAATTCGGTAAATATAAACAGTGTATAATAGTTTGATGACATAGGGTCTGTTCACACAGACCGGCTCGCATTCTTCTTTTCACACAGACCGGATCGTATACGCTCGGAATTGGCCGGAGCGGAGCCGCCAACTATTTCACATAGATCTGCTGGTAACGTTCTGAAAGGGGATACGCTCGCAATAGGAGCCGATCGGCTGCGCGAGGAAGAATCAACACGCAGTCAGAGCCGATCCTCCGTCAGAACTCCTCATAATGAAATAATCACACGAAGCGCGTTCAAGCATTCTTAATGACAAAAGAAGTGCACATGCAAAAATAAACCTTAATACAATTACTCAAAAATCTGTTTCCAACGTGATAAAAATCTGCTCTCCTCTCCGAGCCGGTCTGTGTGAACGGACCCTTTAGTAGCTTATTTATTATGTGCTGTTTACTATCTAGATAATTTAGAATGGAAAACTTGGCTTCAGGCCATGCTAGTCAATTATTGATTTAATGATGGCAAAATAAAATGTTGCTATCAAAGGTACGACAGGAGGAATTAAAACAATTTGATTGCATTTTTACGTAAATATAATTATAATATTTACACCAGGACAACTTACACTTTAATCTAAAAGGTTTACGTAGATAGGTAATTGATTTAATACAATATAAATTTTAAGATTACGTAGAACATTTGTAAAGCGCTCCAATATTCGATGGTGAAAAACAATCTTTCTGCTATGTTCATATAAAACTATGGATAATATTATTATAATCTGTGATTTCCGTAATAAGTATAGTGCGATAAACCTTTCTGTGCGTGTGGCGGTGTTCGGAAACAGCTATGTTTTATTGTCTATAGACATTTGATGACACCTTCATTAGCAATCTTTCTATTCCCGTTAATTTGATAAAATTGCGTTCTTATAAACTATACCTTATGTTAGTTGTCAATAAAATGAATAATTTTTAACATTATTATAAGAGATTCGTAAAAATATGTTTAATATCAGTAAATAAAATCGTTAAAATTGTTCACTTTTTAGGTAGTTTTCACAACCTGGCAACATTATGATCGCGAGTGGCGCCCCCGCCACACGCACAGTAAAGTTTACCAGACTATAATACGTTATAAAACAAATTGCAAATAACACGTGAGTTTATATATTGGAACGGCAGATCTCCTCTCCCCTTACACATCTCGATTACAATAGGCATTAGATAAATAAAAAATCAGTACGTCCTATTCATATAAATTACAATAATATAATGTATGATTTTACAATGTCACATAATTATAAATAATATTGTTGTTTATTCGATTATTGCTATGAATATTCGCAAAATCTGGGATTCAGAATATCCTAAGATTTTAACGACACAATGAGATTCCAATTTAAATTCAAACGTGTACCTGTCGTTGTTACAAAACAGGTCCACAGGCAGGTGGTATTCAATTTGTCGAGATTCTACTGTTACAGAAAGCGTTACAATATAATAGGAATATCATGAATCATAGAAGCACACGACAGTTTCCCGGCACCAGGAGCGGCGGTCGCTCGCGCGCGCGGCGCTGTGGCACACTGTTGACCATTGCGGTCCAGTGGTGGCAACTATGGCCCATTGTTGACTACTATGGCCCATTGTTGACCACTGTTGCCCAGTGTTGAGCACTATGGCCTACTGTTACCAACTATGACCCATTGTTGACTATTGCGGCCCACTGTGACACACTGTAGACCATTGCGGTCCACTGTTGGCTACTATGGGCCATTGTTGACCATTGCGGGCCGCTATTGATCACTTTGGTCGACTGTTGACCACTATGGTCGACTGTTGACCACTATGGTCCACTGTTGACCATTACGGGTCACTGTAGTCCACTGTGGCTCATTGTTGACCATTATGGCCCACTGTTGACCACTGTGGGTCATAGTTGACCACTGAGCTGAGCTGGGCAGTGCGGCCCACTGCTGGGCGCGCGCGGCGAGCGCTGGGCGAGGCTGGGCCACTGCCACTGACAGGTGAACATTTCTTAACCTCTTTACATTTTATAATATAATATGGTACTTATTTGTTCAGTTACGTGTACTTTTTAAATCATTCCATTTGCAATACAATTTTACTGCAGAAAGAATTAATCGTAATATTAAATTTGTTCATAAAAATAATATTTGTTCAAAAAAATAAACAATATTCGTAAAATTTGAGCCTTGGTTAAGAAAATTGACCTCGTGTGGGCTACTCAGTAGTAAAATACGTTTTACTTACCGTAGCGAGCGGCAGACAGACAGACAGACAGCGGCGCCGAGCCTCGGCCGCATTACACTACGCGCCAAAGACGCTTTGTACTTCACAATGTACAGCGACTACACTAGAACGCGGGGCCCATGGCATCTCCCCCTATGGCAATCGCAGGTCCTTCCCCGCACTCACATCGCTTATCTTACACGGTCACGTCGCACGAACAAAATATAAAAAATACGTTTGCACCGTAAAAAAATATAGAAAAATAATACTTATAAATTCGTTACATGAGTAAGTATCGGAGAAACATCCCTAAACCCGCGAGGTTCACTAGCTGGCGCACTTGGTCTTGCCGTCGAGCAGCTTGCGCCACAGGTCGAACTGCTCGTGGTAGCGCACCATGTGCACGGCGATGCCGCGCTGCACCGCGCAGGGGTGCGGCGCCACCTTCTTGTTGTAGAACTCCGGCGCGTGCGTCCGCCGCAAGCCCAGCCGCGCCGCCAACACGCCCGTCACGAACACGTCCTCCAGCCGCAGGTAGCGCTCCTTCGGCGCGGCCAGGAGCAGGGGCCGGACCGCGTCCGCCGTCACGAGGTACGCCGGGCCCGTCGCGAAGTCCGGGAACACCTTGCCCGGGAACTGCAGCGGCGACACGTAGTACTTGGACTTGGTGGTGCGCTTCGGCAGCGACTTGCGCACCACCTTCCCCCAGATGGTGCGCGTGGCGTTGGCGCGCGCGGCCGCGAAGCGCAGCAGCCGCGGCACGTTGATGAACATGTCGTCGTCCGTCTTGAGCAGCCGCGGCGCGCGCGGGCAGTACGTGTCCGCCCACTCGAGCATCGAGAGCGTCTTGAGCGTGAGGTTCGAGTAGGAGTCGAGCGAGCGGCCGACGACGAGGTCGCCGTAGAGCGCGTCCTCGGCGGCGAGCGCGGCGCGCAGCGCGGGCGGCGGCGCGCCGAGCACGAAGGCGAGCGCCACGTCCGAGCGCGCGGCGAAGTGCCCCCACGTGAGGCGCACGGCGTCGCGCGCGCGCGCGTGCCCCGGCGCGCTCGTCACCAGCACCAGCAGCCGCAGCCGCGCGCCCAGCGCCGGGCACAGCTCCGGGTGCGGCCGCTCGTGCCCCGCCACGTACACGTCGCCCGTCAGCACGGGCCGCGGCCCGCCGCTGCTGCTGCTGCTGCTGCTACTGCTGCTGCTGCTGCTGCTGCTGACCGCCGGCTTGGTCCCGGCGCCCGCCGCCGCCACCACGGCGCCGCTCGCCGGCGCCAGCGTTCCGTTTGTATGTCGCGCCGTCGCCTGAAACGTGATATGATGAAATATTTAAGCTTTAATTCTATTTTAATACAATGTAATCCAAATTTGATAAAAATGAACTATAAAAAATAAGCCTTCCTCAATTAGCATCCCTTCTTATCTTCTTTCGATAAATAATCGCTATTTTAAACACAATGTAGTCACAATTTTAGAAAGTACCTGCCAGCCTTATTTAAAACAAATTCTATCCTCAATATATATTACAAAATAATGACTAGCCCTTCCTGTCTCTAAAACAAATAATTTTAAATACCTACCTAATAAAATTAAAATGTTATATAATATCTTACTCGAAATTAAATAAGTATTGAAATGTAGTAAGATAGTATATATATTTTTTTAGTCCTATCTTACTTAAAATTAAAAGTTTAATTACCATAACTTATCCTTGTAATTTTTTTAGACAAGGCTAAATTATTTTTGGCTTTTTCAGATACCTAAAATACTTATGTTAATTTACATCTAGCCTCATTTCATGTGGAATAATAACGAAGTAAATGATATAATAGTGTGTAAAACCCGCTCAAAAGATTCGTGTCATGTACACATGCGCTATACACTGCGTGCTTGAGACCAGAATTTGGCCTGGTGCTCTACCATGCTGATAATATACGTAATTTTTCTTAATACATATTTTTAATTCTTTTTTAAACGTATCTCTTTATAATCATCAGTACGTTACGTACGTACGTACGTTACGTACGTACGTGATAAAATTTTTGAACTAACTTTGTATGAACGTATAACACGTAATTGGAAAGTCAAATACTTCTAAACATACAATTACGAAATAATTTATTAACAAGAATAATTAGTAAAATCTATAAATTGTATTACACATTTTATTTCAATTAAAATGTGTCCAGAAACCAATTTTTCCTACATCAAAAAGTATCATAGGGCGTCGTTGCAATGTTATATTAGTCGGCTTATTTAACAGTTTACGACAATTTACGGCTACAGCTTGCAGCTTCAAACCATTCGGAAGAAACCATAATCGATTTACTTTCAAATAATCGAAACTTAGAATTACCAATAATTATTTTTTATAGCTTTTTCATCATAACAACAATAAAATATAAGCTCACCTGGTCCACGGTGTTGTACAAGGCGGGCTGTGCGGGCTGCGCGGGCGGTACAGCGGGCGGTGCGGGCGGGGGCGCGTGCCGGGCGAGCGGCAGCGGGCGCGGGCGGTGCGGGCGCGGCGCGGGCGAGCGCGCCAGCAGCAGCAGCAGCAGCGCGCCGAGCGCCGCCAGCGCGCCCGCGTGCGACCGCCGCAGCGAGCCCCACCCCGCCGCCATCGCGCTCACACGCACCCGCACCGGCTCCTCTGCAACACGAGACAACACGACACACGTCACTACACTATCGCAACCACGTATAGCCCGCGCCAAACTGCTAGTCCGCTCTGAAGTTTTACGCGGATTATAACACACATCACTATAAGTTTAACGTATAAACTTCGCTAAGTATCTAAAATACATTATATGCATAACTTTTTTTTAGCATACTTTTTAACTAAGATGATCCATAGATCTAGATCTAGAACACACCAGCACACACTGTTGTTATAAACAGAAATAAGTGTGGCAGTGTTCCCTCTGAAGTCGAACCAGGAAATATTTTATTATCATTAAGTAATTATGCTATTATATAACTACTTCATTACTACTAAAATACATAATTCTACAAGAAATAAAATGTAGAGCATACGTCGCAGTGGCTGTTTAATTACATTATAAATATTATTTTATGCTAATATTGTACTGTATGTAATGTTTGTAGGATATTTTTTTTTTATTATTTTTTTTTTTATTTGAGAAACATACAATATTTAATACATACAGTAACTTTCACACAGACATAACAAAAATCAGCAAAGTTTCCACTAATAAATAATACATAAATAATATACAATTAAAACGTCCTGCATGTAACAAGTGATATAACATTCGCGCAAATTGACTCTGTATGAACGATGTTCTTAGCTATATACACGATGTAGCCAATACAATTATGAAATAATTTATTTAAAAAATAGGTACGCGTTTTAAGTAAACAAAGTATTGTTGTGGTGTCGTAGTTACCTAGAAATTAGCATGGAAATAGGTCAGTACCATCGCGGCTGCGGGTCGAATTAAAATTTGAATTTGAGATTGAGGTGCGACGCGGCGCTTACAACAACTCAACGACTTTGTCAATCCGTTCTCTTGTTCCGTTTCATCCCTCAAACTCTGCATTAATTATAGCCAACACGTTATAGGTGTGAACGGTGTGAAGTACACAAGGTAGTGAATTTAAGATTGCAGTGTTAGTTTATTGGTTGTACTTAGGCATGTCAATCGGGGATATATAATTTGCATATAATTTATAAGTTGTTGTAGTTCCGGGACCAGAACAGGGCTACGGTATCCTCTGCCTGTCGTAAGAGGCGACTAAAAGGGGGCTTCCGGGGTTGCGGACGGCAAGAGTGGGAGCTCGAACCGCCCGGCCAGCAACCCCGGGATGGACGGCGGTATGTGTGGTCGCAAACCGTCGTGAACACCAGATGGTGTGGTGAGTTTCAAGCTCACCTGGGCGGAGCCCGACGGGGCAACGCGCCAAGTGGACTCCGGTTGCGTTCCGTTGGAGATCCCGGAGTCCTCTACGCAGCGCCGAGGATGGCCACCGGGGGGGGTTTTAGTGCGGTAAGAATCCCACATGACCCCGTGCCGCTTCCACGGCATAGGGTACCTTTTGAAGGTTTCCCCCTCGTCAACAAAAAAAAATAATTTATAAGTTACGTATGTGCGTATTAGAAATTATAATAATTATCACTTACACAGGGAAGGAAAAGATCGCGAGGAAAACTACACACCTGATAGTTCTTTAAAAAGTAGTGAGCAGGTGTAGTAGTGTGTGAAATATACCAATTCGGACGTGGCCAGCGCGATAGACTATTCACACTCCTCCAATAATCTACTGATTCTGAGGTTTGAGGGAATGACCTAGCCATGAGAGGCTAATTGTATCGACAACACAATACAGGTGGTCAAATCCGGTCGGTAACGCGAGCTGCAAACACTGCTCACGACACCACGACGACATGACGCTACGACACCACGACACCACACTGCCGCTCGCACACCGTGGTCAATACAAACGAGTCATTAAATTTACAATTTTGCAAGACATTATGAAGCATCACCCTCATCGAAACCACTTTCGGGTTTCTGGTGATTATGGTATTACGTAATTTACTAATGAACATTCCTTGCAATTTGCAAAGTATTCAATTTTCAACGAACAGCAAATCTTAATTAAAATTTATTTGGAATCAGAGTAGCTCAAGGTAAATTACATGCTTAATCCACAAAACAGAGGAAAGCACTTTTCAGAGTATTCGGTAACCCTATTAAAATATATTGTGAAATAAATTTCCAAGGAAAAATACAAGGTCTTCCTACTTGCTGAGGCCGTGAAGTTCACGATCGAGACGTAAGCACAGTAACTAGACGCCGGTGTTCGATCACCTCACAGAGCTTATACACTAACGATACATTCACACAACTGTAGTTAGCGAACAGTTAAATGATATCTTAAAAAACATCACGAGAGCGATACACGGCGTTAATAGACTTAGCGGTCAATAAATCGAATGTCACGCGAAATACGTCGAAAATACGTGCCATTCACGTCTGTGTACGTGTGCGCAGACACTGCTGCTGGGAAAATACTAGCTCACATTGACATTTGATATCATAAAAGACTAGTAAGTCTTCTACCCACTATCGTCCCAGCGCTGGGCGTAAGTATCAGAATGAGACAGATTAGACCACAGTCCACGCGTTGGCAAAGTGCGAATTTACACTTCAAAAACCTTATAACCTTTTCTCTATGTTAAGCGTGTAAGTTTCCTCACGATATTTTCCTTCACCCTTATGCTAATTTGCGCTTATGTTCGGAAAGACAGAGGTGCGTGCTTGGGGCTCGTTCGTTGGACCCATGTTCTGGGTGGCGGTTTCTACCACTAGACTTTCACTGCTTACTCCTAGCGCAACTTCTGATAAGAATTTAAAAGCCCTTGAATACAAAAAATGCACGAATGTTTGTTTATAACTAACTAATGAAGGTAATGCATGCGGCCTCGCAATTAATTGAGTCATTTAGCCGCTAACTGGTGAGGAGACGCCACCGCGATGTCACGAAGCTGCAGGTAATTTGAATTTTATATTTTTATCACGTCGACCTTTCGCTTTGATTATCATCATTTTTAGGGTTCCGTATCCAAAGGGTATAAACGGTATTTTATTAGGTAACTAACTTTCTGTTGTCTATCCGTTTAGAGTCCTATTGTTTATCACTATTTCTAAAACCGTAATGATTTAGTATGGCTGATGTAACATCAAGTCGCAGTACAGGAAACCGTTATTTTTCAGCATTATTATGTTTACATATTAACACACAATTAGAATTCACACAATGTGTCACTTATACGGCTGCTACACTAACAAACAATTAAAAAATAAATATATACATAAAAATTTGATGGTACAAAACCTTCCGTGCGCGAGTTCGACTCGCGCTGGGCCAATAATTACAATTTAAAAAGTCAACATACACAGATATACATCGTACATTTTGTGAAGTAATTTAATTAAACGAAGTCAGCCAGTAACTGCTAACTACAGAAGTTGTTTGTGCGTTACAAGACAATTGAGTGCTCAAACATAACATAAATGCTTCCTGGAAGCATCTTTTGTGCTACGAGTTGAACGGAAAATAACTGGAACAGTTGCACGGTCCTGACACGTTTTACTGGACTAATGGATCAACCACACACATAGATAACATATATGACATCTAAGGTGGTGGAACCGTGTGTGGATACACTCCGGCAGCACCCCCGCCACACGTATGTCTGCCCACACAGCAGTGTTAAACGCTGCTTTGTTCTGGTTTGAAGGGTATGGTAAGGCAGATATACTTATCCGAGGCATTCCAGCTTAGTCCTCACGGATAGTGGCGCACGTGTCCAATCACAGGTAGGAATCTTATCTTGTCTAGGGTTGCTTACAGATGTCCATGGACGGCAGTAGCCACTTACCATCAGGTGGACAGCATGCTCCGCTGTCACCTCAGTGAGCAGTCTACCATAATGACTGGGTTAATTAGGACAAATTACAAACATTTATGAGTTCAGTTCGGAGTACAACTAGCATTTTATATCATCACATTCAAAGCCAGCGATACTTATTTTTAGGCCTCGTAATATAATTACGCGACTTCTAAAAATAAAGTCGTCTGGATAAAAATAGAACAATAATATGATATTTTTTATCCGTATTCGGAGGGTAATGTGTTTTGAGTCCACATACCTATATAAGTACTATATATTCGTCTCGTTTCAGGGGTCGTTGGTCGTGTCTATATTAGAGGAGCGATATATGCTATATTGTTAAATTGCCTTTAAAGCTCTTATATGAAATATGTTTTTTCGTACATTTTCTACGGAAAATCCCCACGTGGTACACAGTACATATGATGTTCACGTCAGGGTAACCATATCGGAGCCGTCACTTCCAGTGACTAATGTACGTTATCATTAAACTTGAACTATTTGCGCTGCCAAATATCGCCGGAGCGCTGGCGGTAGGGACGGCGATTATATCCGAACTAAGAGATCAATTCTTGAATCAATTCGAACCAAAGTGTAACAAATCGATTCACAAAAAAATTGAGGCCCAAAGAAACAATTCTCCAAAAATCGATATTCGATCTTTTCAGCTAGAAAGGGCGAAGATAGTGACAAAAAAGGCCATCAGTACCAAACAAGCCCTGAAATACGTATCCGTCAGTAAAAATGTCTATAACACATTCGTACAACTTAGAAAAGATCTACTTTCGATTTTCTATGATGAAAGATCGATTCATTCGTTCCATTCCTGGAGATCAATTAAAATAATAGATATTTTGGCCCAAAAGATCGATTCTTCGATTAATCGATCTCAGATCGGCATCCCTAGCTGGCGGGCGGCAGACGGCGCGCCGCGGGTACTGTTATCTCGCGCAAGGCGCGCACGCTATTTTTTATCTTTGCACTCTCCGGAAGCTATGTCGATGTATATAAAATTAAAACGCCTGTGTAAACCACTTGCCATTTTTAAGTACACTTGTATAGAACTCATAACTTAATAAGAGTAACTACTCACACGACACCGCAAGGGATTGTGAACTTGTTTGTAAAACTTCTGTTTGTCCGCTTATATTGGATAAAAACTATTTTTATGAAAATTTATAACTTTTAATGTTTAGGATCTTTGTGTTAACACTGCACCATCGTACCGAAGACGATAAGTTGATAATCAGCGTGACACTAACGAGCCGGCGAGCTACCGTCGAGGATGCTGCCACCACCCGCCGCCGCCTTCCCGCGACCTTCAATATTTCCGGATTTAAATGATATTGCCACGGTCGTTAATTCAATTCATCAATAGACCCTGACCGGTGGAAGCTGAGAGAATAAACTAGATAAATCTATTTTGATAAACAGTTATTCGTCATTTAAATGTCAGGAGCCGCGATACGGTTCGCGGTTGTTTTGCATAAATTAAAAGCCAGTTTGACAAGTCGCTGGAAGATGTCACGGCATATACCTTAAATAGTCACAATTAACATTATAACTTGAGGTTATTTATGATTGCGGGTAATATTAATCGTTTATGGATCAGTCTGAGCAGATATCTTTCAAGAAACGAAAGACAGATGCACTAATAGCATCTAGTTCATTTATTCATTATAAATTCACCTTCAGGAAAACAGAACATGCAGCTTCTAGATAAAAGTGTTAAAATATTGCACCACAATTACCATTACAGTAAGGTCACAGTTAAACGCAATACTTTTTTGTGTGGTAAAATGTATAAATCGCGACGATAATTGGACGCTAATCAACAGGTACTGTAACTGCTTGGTAAATCGATAAATTTGGCAATCCGTGCGCGACGGCCCCGGGGACGCGCGCGGTACCGCTACCACCACTATATACTGTATACTGAAACTTGCTGCTATATTCAGTATTACAAACAGTTTCACAAGTAAGATATGTAACCATTATTCAAGTACGATTCAAACGCACACTGAGGGCTCCGTCCGTACCCAATAGTTCAATAGTATAACAATGCCTAAAACACAAGTTTCTTCTATGGAGATACCCTTTTATTTGTAACTTTTTATTTTTAGTATTTGTTGTTATAGCGGCCATAGCAATACATAGCCACTCTGTAAAAAAGTGTCTATTTATTACAGATCATCAGATAGAGCCCTGTGACCACAGATCTGTATCTAAAGGTCTGTGGATGTGAGAGACGAACTGACAGCGGAGGCTTCCGTTTTACCCTTTGGATACGGAACCATAAAAAAGAACTCAACTACATGTGATGCTAAATTATTTATCTTTTTTTTATGAAATGTGACGTAACCTACATAATATATGAACTCACGCTAGGTGTTGAACATATTTCCACGTTTCTTTACCTTAATTAAAATGGAACCACCTAGCCTCGCGATACCGTTTAGGTAAATCATTAGTTAAGGCCCCGCTAAGTAATCGTCAAACAAATATATTATACGCAATTAAATGTTAACCTACTTTAAAAGAATCGAATGGAAAAGTTTGTTTTACCTCTTGGTATTTAACATAACTTTAACGCCTTTCTCAATTGCAGAAAATTTCCTTACTTCGAAACAACACAATTACTAGTAAAAGTGATTCATTGCACGAGGCAACGTTTATTTATGATACAAGTTCTCGTCGGGTAACTTCCTTTTATCACTAGTTAAACAGGTTGTTGTCATTTTTTCTAAGGTTATGATGATACCATGCATGCTTTTTACACACGCATCAGAAAAAAACTAGTTTTTACCCGACTGAGGACGATATATTATTGTTTTTCGATATATTCTATTTGTGCCTTATAACAGCAGAGTTAAGTGCTGCTGCGTTCTTGTTTCAAAGATGTGCTAAGGGAGACATACTTTTCCGAGGCGTTCCTCAAGAGCAAGGGCCGCATCTGTGGCCGACCTCAGGTAGTAATATCAAATCCTATGTGGGGTTTATTACAGATGTCCATGGGCGGCAGTAGCCACTTACCATCAGGTGGACTGCATGCTCGTCTGCTACTCCAATATTATAAAAAAGATGTCATTAGATTCCACTAAATTTTGGGAATGACATAGGCTACATTATTTCCCTTTTATATGTATGTATCTATGTCAATAGACAGAAGCATCAGATTTATTCCAGGTAATACAATAATGACGTCACAATTCAATATACACCAGAATGAGTTCCTTCGCCATAAGAACAGTACGGTCGAAGGGAGCGGCGAAACAGACGCGTTATAATTTTACGACAGCTAATAGATCACAGACCACAGGCATTATTTATAAGTGGACAAGCAACACAGTTAATGCAACTGTACAAGAACTCGATACGATCAATAGCAAACTGATTATTTATCTCGATTACAAACTAGATCTACGTGATTTATACTACAAGCGAGTTAATATAGGATATATAGTGTTGCACAAGGACATAACAGTTATCTGCTTAGGGGTAGTCACTAAGTATTATAAACGAAAAATATATCGGGTAACACGGACGGCAGTTACACTCAACTTTTCAAGAGATGGCGCCACTAGTACTTCTGAATCACGCTATGGAAGTTTTCTCAACTAGATATTGCGAAAACTCATATACAATCATTGAACTGAGATTGTTGGAGCACGGCCGCTCGGGCATAGTCTCCTCGCCAGACGGAAGTTCTCCCGCCACCAAACTTTGGCCAAAGTATTAAGTATAACTAGTGTAAATATTTGAGTAAATTGTGTGTGTGCGCCTGTTAACGATATCGACATTTTTTGTAATTATTTATCTTTTCTCGGGTGATATACTTGCACAGTGTAAGGTAACTAGTAATCACTTAAATTAAGTTAGTTGCTACTTCGTATGATTATTTGCATATTATCAATAAAAAAAATGCCGAATACTATCGTTCTAAAATATTTTATGTTATTTAAACATAAAATGTAGTGTCACTTTTTCACAGGTCACGGCTTTTGCCGACTCTAGTCACGTGTTGCAATATAGCAGTATAGTACATACATATGTGTATTTGAAGGTGGTACAACACTGTTGTTCCATTCTGAAGGCACCGACGGTATAATTATTTCTGCCCTTATCCTTGCACTTATCGGAGTCGTTGCAACTCAGTCCTCAAGGTGGGAACCAAGGCATCTCAGGCTTCATCTCATCATGGGATTAATTACTGACGTCGTGAAAGATTTAATCAGATTTTGATAAAAACTAAAATAACATAATTATATTTTTTAAACATCCTTTCTCATTTTAGCATTTTTTTCATATCCACATATGTAAAATTCACCATGTTCTCATTGATCATGTACTTATCTAGAACTCAACATAAATCATCGTATCGTATCGTGATTTAATTAAGCCGGATAGCTAGATCAAACAATATGAATGAAGAAATCCAGTAAAAACCAGTTAGCGTAGAAAAACAAACAGCATTACAACAGACAGCCCAGAGAATAATTTAAATAATTATTTAGCCCCGCGCTGCACTCGGTGATGAAATCACGCGGCTAATTGTATGACGACGTCATCCTGTGACATGCACATTATTGTGACTAAAATATCTTTATCGGGACACTAACAATATTATATTGATACGAGTCGAAATTAAATAATTCAAAAAAGATCTTTGTTTGGGCTGATAATTTGGTGCGACAGCGGCTAAATGCATATTCGGGCTTATATCGACAGCAGAGTAAAGCTGGTGTGTTCAGCTTACAAGCGCTTGGTAACGTCCGAAAACTATGATGAAGCGTTATAACTTAGTCTTCAAACACTTAATTAAAACGCCTCACCTTCAATTACTAAATTATAATAATATTAAATGAAAGAACTAGTAAGAATAAGAGTATCAGGCTCTGTGCTTGTTCCTTGATGAATGAAAGGCAACATAATATATTGTTTTATAATAATATAGGAATAGCAGACGAGCATGCAGTCCACCTGATGGTAAGTGGCTACAGTCGCCCATGGACACAGGACAGACAGATGCGGCGCTACTCCTGAGAACCAAGTTGGAACGACTCGGAAAACTATGACCTCCTTACCACATCCTTCAAACCAGAACACAGCAGCGTTTAACACTGCTATTATGAGATAGAAATAGGTGTGGCGGTGGTGCCGCCGGAGTCGAAACACAAAGGGTTCTATCACCTTTAAAATCATAATCATTTATAATTAAACAATTAACAATCATACTAACAATGGCTTGTTGGTGTTGGTAAAAATAAATATGATTATATTGCACATAGAGTTTACACGTGCTTACACGTGTTACACGTTTTATTATAATTGTATAATATACATATTAATATGAACATTATTAACTTATTTAAAATGTCCAAAGTTTTATTAAGATGCTAATGTACCTAATATCTAATTTAGTAAGATTTTGATTATTTTTATCGAGTTCGATTTTAAATTCATTATAATAACATTTAACTAAACAAGACTAAACTATACCTTTGACTAGCCTTAGCTAGCTTTAACTTTGGAAAAAAAACTAATACTCATATAGAAATGTAAAGTTGTGCAAAGAGATTAAGTTAATACATCAACTACGGAAAGCGATTTAACGCACTTTTGTGCAAGGATACTTTGAAGTTTAAATACGTGATTGATATGGTATGACGTGTCGACGGTGGTGTGGTGGTGTGGTCAGCGGCGACGGCGAGGTCAAGGCCCCCGCGGTCGCGCAGGTGCGGCACACACGCGCGCCGCACGCACACCACCGCACCGGCTAGAGGCTATGCTAAGAAATTTTGAGATGCGATTACTCACTGGACTCTAATTACTATATCGGTTTCTTTATCGGACTTTTATGAACTTTGCGTGCTCAAGACATTCATAAAACAAGAAACCTTGGAAGCTACGAATGATGGCTTTTTATTGTTTTCTTATTGTGAATACCTTGTTCGACATTTACGTTGAATCAGAAGATAGATGATATACTCATATAGACTCCTAATAGATTTTTTTCCAAAAGAGAAAAAATACACGTATAAAAAAAAAGCAAGAATGTGCTTATAAAAACTTTATACAAGTTGCTAGAATTAAATCATCATTTTGTATTTCTACTATAAGAAATACAAAATTTATAAATACACAATTTTTCTCCTCTGAAATATCAAAGCAGCCGCGCGTATAAAGATGACATGAACATAAACGATGCCATAAACTCATTGGGTCAAGAGGTAAGGTTGTTGTGTTTGACAATGACTTTGCCGCCAGTGTGACCTCTTTTCTAGCAACTGGTACAATTGAGCAACGTATACAAATAGATTAAAGTGGCCGTCTTTCAATTGGAAATAAACGACATTGAATTCTTCATCCGCACATCTGTACACTGGAGACAATCTCTAAAGAGATTTAAAAGGGATTTCCATCCTGTCACAGGAATTACAGGAGTAATCAATTTAAATAATAAATAAATAGATAAACGCTTTCTACACTCACAGCCCAACATAGACCAAAACACAAACACTCAGACCAAGAAACAGAAATCTAAACTTATCATTTAGATATTTGTCTGGCCGGGGATCGAACCCGGGTCCTTTGCGTGTAAGGCCGATAGGGTGGCCGCTCCACCACGCGGGTCGTCAAAGAAATCAGCTAAGAATAAGATAAAGATAATTTTTAAGCCGCAAATATAACTGAATTAAGATAAATTTAGATTTGTGTGCAAACAGAAAGCCGGTCCACGCAGGTGGGGATGAACAGAGAACTTCGTATTGTGATAATGTGATAAAAGTAAAAGAACCACATCGACCGCAATACTAGCGTCCGCGGGAGGTCGCCCTCATATCTCGTTAAGAAAAACTAAACAATACAAATACCTAGTTACGGAAGGTCATTGCCTAAATGTTCGTTCACGGTTTACGGGGTTACGTTACTAACCCCCAATGTTGACAATTTAGGTTAAAATGTATGCATGTGTTTACATGTGAATATTTTCAGATAATTGGCCATGTGTATTAGATTTTTTCTTAAAGAAATTGATAACAAAACATTTACTTATAAATTGCGAGATTGTTACATATTTTCCACATAGCAGTTTTACTGTAACACTGAAAGATCCTAATATTCTGAAATATTAGCCTACTAAGCGATAACTGCTCTACAAAAAATTCTAATTCTCCAAATTCAGCAGCATTTTCCATTTTCCGCGCCAAAAGTTATTCTAAATATACAATAAGAGTATTACAATAAGAGATAGTTACATCATACCAAATCGTATCAACATTCATCAACATTCAACAAGTATTTGCCCTGTGCATGTACAAACGTAACCTATTAAAGTTTCAATGTGAGAGCAGCCCATTTTAAAATTACTACGAACTACTACTAACCAGTACGTTCTCGACGGGCTTCCTTGGCATGCAATTCCTGTATCGAAGGAAACGAGATTCGCTCCGACATTTTTTCATTGAAAGTGCAAAGGTGTGTAATTTTCTATTTATTCTACTTCCTCGTTACTCAACGTTATGACAAGGCAGACAGTACCCTTCAGAGCGCATAGCATTATAAAGCACTTTGATTTATAATTAGTAATTAGGTACAGGTAGCCCGCATAAAACTGCTAGTCCGCTCTGAATATAGAAATGAATTGCGTAGCCATAGCAAATTGTGACTACACCTGCTCGCAACAACTTCAGAGCGGACTAGCAGTTTGGCGCGGACTATACTTATTATGTAAGAATTTTATCCAGTCTCATCCAGTCGCGGCGGCCTCCAGCGTTAAAGAAGTTAAGTCTTGGTATGCATGGTGCGGATATATTTATATTATGTTAACATCAGGTACTTATTCAAACGTTTTTTAACCTCGAACATCGATGGACCTGTGATCAAACTCAGTTAGTATTCCTGGATGATCAACGTATGTGAGGACCAAACAGGATTATGTGAGAATTGTAACAGATATTCACGGGGGCAATACCACTTAACATCAGGTGACAAAAAAGTCAGCCTGCTGTGACAACGCGCTAATCTAGTGTCTGAACCGGTTTGGACGGAACTGTAACACAAAGATAAATAACTTTACGGGGAATGGGAAAGAAAACATATCATTCAGCCGTGTTTAAGTGCCCGAATGAATTGAAAAATCGCACTCGCAACCACTCGCTTAGCGGTCGTCGTAGAGAGCTCGTCTGTTATGAAATCGGCCGCAGTAGGGTATGTAATACCGGGATCCCGCATGCTGTATGCGGGACTAATCCCGGTCGTGAAATGAACAGGATCCCGCGCGGACTACAAGTTCGCAAAATGTATGTCTTATTCAATGCGCAGCTTGACTATTCCGAGTGAAATTTTGAGACAAGTCTACGGATTTGATATTAAAAATACAATGTTTCAAGGTACTCTACTCACCATGGATGAAAGTGCTGGGAACTTAGGAGTTGACATCTAGTATGATGAGAGATCCAGGGTCATTTGGAAGCTAAGCTCAAAGTTTGATTTGTTTCAGTCCTTTTCTTACAATTGTTGAATTTGTTCATGATTGTAATTTATTTGCAAAGTGTACGCGGGATCCAGCGAATGCCTGGATCCCGCGGGGTTAAGAATATCTAATCCCGCAAATGCCGGGATTGAAAATTTCTTACAGGTCGGTCATTCCCTAGCACAGTAATCATTATGATGCGAGCTCCTCCCGCTCCGGGATCACCTTCCAGCTAATTACCATGCAGCCATGCACAATAACACGCGTAGTAAAAACATTCCGATGCAGGTGGAACGAGTTCAGTATGCCGGCCCGCGGGACTGTATTAATATAGCATTATGACTGCATGTTTTTATGTGGATTATATATAGATGCTCAGATCCTTCGTTAAGCAGTAGGGTAATTTTATTAAATGAAATGTTTATTTTTAAGCCACGATAATTTATACAAACAAGGGTGTTTATAAATACATTTTAACTTGTGTGTCTTAATGGATGTTGGTTTAGTTTTTTGTTTGAAGGATAATTTGCGCCGATCATTAATATTCAATCTATCCAATGGTATGCCTACAAAGATTGACATACTTGACATTATCAAATGTCGATATGTTTGGATAGAATGATTACGAATAATGGGGATTTATCGACAGTGTTCTTAACTAAGATTAGGTAAAAAAATTCAGTGTTTGAACGTCAGGTGTAGTTACATTTTTAAAGTTAATTGAAGGTTTACTTGTTGTGAGAGGATTCGTCTACCGAACGGTGAGTTCCGTGTTCAATCCAGATCGGGTAAATGTCGAAATTGTAAATCGAAATGTCTATTTTGAGAGTTGTTCGTACACTTTTTATTTGACCAAGGCTCTACTGTGATTGTACAAGCACTTATTTTATTTGCTAACCATTCATTTTGAAAGTCTCACAATAATACCTACTGATTTACCTACTTGTTTAATTGTTAATAATTCAAGACGCCGATTACTTCGAAGACCACTTTGAATACTAATAATACAGCCGTTGCATTGTTCACAGCTCATCTAATTACAGCTGATTTGTTCTCGTAACATTCGCCGAAGTATGTGTATGTACACAAACAATACATGTTCATAATTACAGCGATTTACCTTTCTAACAACAACACTAGAAGTTGGTTAAATAAACGATGTTACGAAAGACAAGTATAAGGACATAATATACTAGCAGAATAAAGTATTGTTGGGATTAGATTTATGCTATTACATCTACGAATAACTCTGTAAATTATTATTCTATTTTGTTTTGACTTCTACATTAAAATCCCTTACAATCAACAAACCCCACAAACAACAAAGTAAATAAGAAATTGGTCATGATCACTACGGGAAATTTTGGTTTTTTTAAACTGAAATCTCGTCTTCATTTTCTATCAGATATTTTTACTTTTTGGGCATGACTTTACCCCATGATAAAGTTTGTCGAGTTTTCATACGAGACAGTTCAACACTAATCGAAACCAAAAATCGGAATCAATAGCCATAAATGAACCTGGAGTTCCTTTTAAGTTTTACCGTGGTAACCACCAACATCGAAAACAATTAAGCATGGAACAAATTTGATAAAAGCCAAATTACTTAAACTTCTCAATGGGTGAATACTCAAAGGCTGCAACGATTCCGACATCAGGAACAGTAAGTTATACGCGCATCGCGCCACGCACCCGCCGCGTCCAGTTTAAAAATAAACCTGCTAGTCACCACTCCGCACTGCTAGATAGCTAGGCAATATGAAAATAAGCCGACCACCGACCACCGCAGCGCCTCCTACACCATTCCTAGCTAATTGTAAATATGAAACTATATTTTTTGTGTAGCGGTAACCCGCATTAAAATTTGTTTCTTAAGTGAAGCAACAAAAATGTGTAACTTTAACGTAGGTATTTGGATGTGTTGTATGTAATGGTTGTGTTTCTAAGGTAGAAGAATTCTTTGTGGTTCGATACCGGAGGCACCATCACCTCATCTATTTCTCTGTCTCTTAATCTTTTATGGAGTTGATTACAGATGTCCACGGGCGGCAGTAGCCTCTTACCTTAGAAATGCATGTTTTACGTTTAAAGTAACAAAACGTAAGGTCACGTAACGATCATATACCCTCTGAAAATATAAGCTTTTCGGCAAAACTTGCAATATTTCCTATCCAACGTCATGATGTCAATTTATACATAAAAGTCTAGATAGTTAATTCAATCAGGCGTTACTTTGCGGAAATCCATGCTATTAAGTTAAGATTAAAACTACTTCGCAACAATCCGCTACAAATATGTATGATGGTATATATTTTAAACCATGCAGTATGTACCACCCTCCCTCCCTCAAAGGATGCATGCAGATGCAAAAATTAAAAATATACACCACCATACATACCACCATCAACACGTGTTTCGCTCCAAAATGGAGCATCATCAGGGTAAGTTGACTCTACGACGGTTAATCGTTAAGTGCGAAGTAATTTTAATCTTAACTTAATAACATATAAAAGTTTACTGATTTTGTAAAAAAAAACAGTCTTGTATTTTTCCGAAATGCCTCAAAAGAACTAATAACTTCAAAAATATCTAGATTATTAATTTCAACGAACAAAATGGTGTTGTTCGCCACGAGGCCTCTCAATCCAGATGGTGCCGCTTATCGCAGTGAGCGCCATGTGCCATGTGTAGCACTAACATGTAATCATTACTACAATAATTGAATACAACACTTCCAATTAAAATCTGACTGTAACATTTAGGGGACGTTTGATAAGATAATGAATAAAATTGAATTTAGAAAAGTTAGTATTTTCATGTATACAAATGAAATGAAAGAGTTTGTGTGACTTTCATAATATTACCATACATTTGTAAATATTACTAAATTAGTAAAATTATTTAATCGGTAATCCACTCTAATGGCATGGCTAATAAGTTTATAAGGAACTTGTCGAAATTAAAATGCCACATTATCTATCTAAGTAGTTCTAATGCGTCCAAATTAACTACTTGTAATTAAATTATATTTCATTAGATTAGTTAAATAAATCGTTTTGTCGCAACCCATAACTGTCTCACTGCTGGGCACGGTTCTCGTCTCTCGTCTCTCGGATATAAGAGAAACCAAATGCGAATTGGTAGACTTCACATATCACACACCTCTGAGAACATTTTTCTAGGTGTGTAGGTATCCTCACGATGTTTTGCTTCAGCGTAAAACGATTGATGATTAATTTACCGACTACGAATGTACGTAATTTTTAAACTTTACATACAAATTTATTTAGCAGTAAAACTTCCCTAAGTGATCCAAACGGAATTCGCGTGGACATAACGAGATAATAGCTCACGCTAATTTACAACTCCGGTCAAAGTGAAGCGTGTTGGGAAACCCCGGCATCGGGTCTTACAAGCCCTGACGTCAGCCGGAAGTCATCAGAATATTTTTTATAATATAGAGGTAGCGAACGAGCATGCAGTCCACCTTATGGTAAGTGACTATTGCCGCCAATAAACATTTTCCGGCAACAGGAGGAGATGGAATGCCTTGGAAAAGTATGTCTTTCTTACCACACCCTTCCGTGTAATACATCAGTGCTTAACCCAACTGTTATTAGGCAGAAATATGTGTGGCAGCAGTGCTGCCAGAGGCAAACCACATTTTTTAAATTTGTGTATGTAAATCCAAAAATATACATAATGAAGTGCTAATCTAATTATATTTTATTGTTACCATATTTTACCAATTAACCAATATTTAATGAGGAAAAAGTTATATCAATCAATATATATAGACTTCTATAATAAATGTAGTTGTTTTAATAAATTTTGTGTATGTAAATCCAAAAATATACATGATGAAGTGCTAATCTAATTATATTTTGTTGTTACCATATTTACGAATTAACCAATATCTAATGAGGAAAAAGTTATATCAATCAATATATATAGACTTTTATAATTAATTTAATTATTTTAATAAATGTACCAGCCACGGACAATAATTGATGTTAATGTTAATTTTATTATTTTACCAATTAACCAATATCTAATGAGGAAAAAGTTATATAAATCAATATATATATAGACTTTTATAATTAATCTAATTATTTTAATAAATGTTAACCAATATCTAATGAGGAAAAAGTTATATAAATCAATATATATATAGACTTTTATAATTAATCTAATTATTTTAATAAATGTACCAGCCACGGACAATAATTGATGTTAATGGTAATTTTTATGGATATTGTTGTGAGATGTTCCACCAAAAACATATAACGTCCAATAACCAGTCTCAGTCTCAATAAATGCTATTGACTGTGGTTTTTGTGTGAGTAAAAGCCTAAAAGAGCTGTCGGTTATAGATTTCCTTGACACATGACATTTTTCAAATATTTACAATAACTCAACTAAAAATAATTATAGCTACTATGGCTTTGTATATCTATTTTTTGTCTGAGTATGAGACCCACATTATGCCATAAACTGTATAGAAGATAACAATTATTACAGTTACCCACATCTATGCCGCTCTTTATGTGTTGCATTTTAAGGAGAAAATGTCATTTATCACAATCATAAATATTTCACAAAACATATTATTATAGAACACCCTATGTTTTACATGCCAACAGCAACACAATATCATTACACAGATCTAAATCCGATCTAATTTAGACAGATCTAACAGATCTAGCCTAATTTAGTTCTGTCTGCATAAGGGTTGAATACCAAGCCCTTAGTGTGACTAACCGGCTTGGTCACAACTGTACATCTAAAGCCATCGATTTTACCACTTCTCCTACATCATTGAAAAAGCCAAAATTTGTCAAGAAATTTAAATATTCATGTCTATAGACAGCGCAACAGTATCATGGTATTCTATACACCATTCTGGAAAGAGTGGACTGTCAGTGCTTAGGTACTGTAATTCATGCATGCATTCCAGAGCCATAATATTAAATAATTTACTTCTGAACTTAGTATGAATGTTGTATGTGATGATATTTTGAATTTTAATTGTAATGTAATTGAATTTGTTTGAATGTTACTAACATAGATGGTGAGATCATATTAAACCTAACTTTGAATAAAAACGAAAGAAACTGTTGAATTATGACTGCATCAAGTGTAAATAATTGATCATGATGATGAAAATTTATTTTTTTCTTATTATTTTAAATAAGGATGATGGCTCTTAATTAATTTAGAACTGGAACATACATAAGTAGGTGGTGTGATGTAGGTTCATCAGAATTCCATACAATAGTATGCCTACCATGACTCATTGGGATTTTTTAAAAATTGATGAATTATTTTGAAACAAAAAAGATGACTTTATGCTGCCAATACATGCATAGACACAAGCTTAAGAAGTATACATTTCACCTTATACTTCACCCTTTTTACAATTAAGAATTTTAGTTTTGACAATAAATTGTGCATGAATCCAAATATATTTAGTATTTTAAAAACCTCAAGAAGAAGACGATATAATAATGAAAGCCTTCCGTTTGAAAGTATTTTTTACTTTGAAGTTATTTTTAAGTACCACATAGGCTTGAATTGTATTGTAAATATATATTTTTTTAAATATTTTCAAAACATTCATAAATTTTGATGTCTGGTGACCTATCTGAAGATAGCTGTTATATAGGCAGATAGAAAGAACAAAACTATATGAATTCCTGTTGATGAATTCCTCATTCTCGAATAACCCAACACAAAGAAAAAAACCAGTCAATTTGATGTCATGATTGCAAAGTATAAAGTTGTGATATACAGGTATAATTTTCCAATGCTATTTGTAACAATGCCATTACATATCCAGGGCAGAGCCAGTGAACCACAGCCATCAATGCCAGACACACTAACAAATATCAGTTGCAACGCTATCAGAGTTGATGTATGTTCATACTGTTCATATATCGGCACGATTACGATTCTTACGGCGCCAAAATTTGAATGCGGATCCTTATAGACCTCGACGACACAAGACGAAAAGTAAGAATAAATTTTTTTGATATCTCGCTTAGTTTTCGAGATATCGATATTTAAAAATCGAAAAAAAAAAAAAAATATTCTTTTAATGATGTATTTCGATAGATTTTTGGAAAAGAAAACGAAAACAAAGAATATTTTTTTTCGATATCTTGCTTAGTTTTCAAGATATTAATAAATACATTATTAAAAATGTTGGAATTTTATTGAAAAATTTTTTTGAAGATATATTTTATCCTTTATTATGATTATCACTATTATTATGATGATAATAATAATAATAATAAAATTACAAACTGTTCTTAATAAAAGCCATAATTGGAAGGCACCGGGAGCAGATGGAATACATAATTTTTGGTTGAAGAAACTTAGAATTTTCCATGATTGTCTAGCCAAACAAATAAATGATATAATACAAGGTAATAGTATATTTCCAGAATTTTTAAGCAGAGGTAAAACATTCTTACTGCCGAAAAGTACTTCCACACAAGACCCGTCCCAATACAGGCCCATCACATGTCTACCAACTCTTTACAAAGTTATAACTTCATGCATCGCCAACAGAATCTACAAACACTTAGAGGAATACAATATTTTATCCGAGGAGCAAAAGGGTTGCAGACGTCATCATATGGGATGCAAAGAACAATTGACTATAGACTCCACAATATTAAAACATGTACAAAAAAACAGAAAAGATTTATATGTTGCATACATTGACTATCAGAAGGCCTTTGATAGTATTCCACATTCTTGGCTTACGCAAGTACTCGAAATTTATAAAGTCCACCCCACCATAGTAACCTTCCTAAAACACGTGATGCAAACTTGGAGAACAACACTTACCTTGCAAACAAATACAACTTTAATAAAAACAGGTGAAATAGAAATAAACAGGGGAATATTCCAGGGAGATTCGCTTAGCCCGCTCTGGTTCTGTTTAGCCCTAAACCCTTTATCGCGAGAATTAAATGACTCTAAATTGGGATTTGATATTAAAAACAATAGACAAACCTTATTTCAAATAACACATTTGCTCTATATGGATGATCTTAAACTATATTCTAACACAAATTCAAATATTAACAAATTATTAGATATTACTACAAAATTCACAGATGACATAAAAATGAATTTGGGGTTAGACAAATGCCGTAAACTAAATATCAAAAAAGGAAAACTAATACGTGGTGCATATAAAATAAACGAACAACAATATATATCAGCGATGGAAAACAACGAACTCTACAAATATTTAGGCTACAACCAGGCTCAAGTAATAGACTATAAATTAATTAAGGATAACTTAAAAACAGAATATTTTAAACGAGTGCAAACAATATGTAAACAACAACTCACAAGTAGGAACCTATTTAAAGCAATAAATACGTATGCAATACCAGTGCTTACATATTCATTTGGTGTAATAAAATGGGGGAAAACAGACTTACATCAGTTAGAAATTAAGACTAGAACACTACTTACTCAACACAGATATCATCATCCAAAATCAGCAATAGAACGAGTTAATGTATCGAGAAAAGAAGGAGGAAGAGGCTTAATTGACATTACTCACTTGCACAATAAACAAATAGAAAATTTAAAGAATTTTTTTATTAACAAAAGTAACAGTTCATTACATGGAGCTATAAATACAATAGATAAAAACTTTACACCATTAAATTTAAGTGACCAAACCGTTGAACTAGTAGATACTATAAAAAATAATCAAGAAAAATATAGAAGATGGAGAGAGAAGGAATTACATGGCAGACATTTACACGACCTAGAATCAATACAAATAGATAAAGAAGCATCAAATAAATGGTTAGAATCAGCTGGATTGTTCCCTGAAACAGAAGGTTTCATTATTGCTATCCAAGATCAGGTTATCAGTACAAAAAACTATAGGAAATATATAATCAAAGATAATACACTTCCCAATGACCTATGCAGAAAATGTTTCAGTAAGCCTGAAACGATACAACACATAACAGGTGCTTGCGTAACATTAACACAAAATGACTACACTCACAGACACAATCAACTTACAAACATCATACATCAAAAACTTGCCATTAAATATAATCTCAATAAAAATCCACACACTCCATACTACACTTATACTGCCCTTCCAATATTAGAAAACACCACACACAAATTATATTACGATCGCACTGTCCTTACAGATCATACTATATATAACAACAGACCTGACATCACTCTCGTAGACAAGAAAAATAAACATACATATATAATAGATATTGCAGTACCTAACACAAACAATTTACAATCAACAATCGCTGAAAAGATCAGAAAATACACAGAATTACAGGAAGAAATAAAGAAAATATGGAAGATGAATTCTGTTACAATAGTTCCTATAGTTGTCTCCACCACCGGCGTTATACCAAAGCAATTATTCCATAGCCTTAAAACGTTAGATCTTCCGAAATTCACATACCTTACACTACAGAAAGCTGCAATATTAAATACATGCAGGATAGTTCGAAAATTCCTCCAATTAGATACTGATAATAACACCTTACATGAAACGAACACTATCATTCTGAATTAACACTTGGCTGTGCCCGTGTTATTTCATATAACCTGGTAAATCCAGAGAAAAGAAATATATACCAATAATAATAAAAAAAACCTAACCTAACCTAAACCTAACCTAACCTAACCTAACCTAACCTAACCTGAGCCTTAAGCCTAAGCTGACAAGCACGAAGCACAGGGATCGACGTACGAGACAGTGGTGATAGTGCGCACGTCGACCCAACAACTACGACTGCATGACAGTGTCCCCCACGCCGTAGTGGCAGTATCGCGTCACACCATCAGCTGTACCTACTACTCTGACTACAGCGAAGACGCCATAGCCCAGTTCATCCGGAAGGCTATGACTGCCACAGACGAAAAACTGGAGGACTATAACACCTCTATGGCGATCCGAAGCAGAGACCTCAAGGCAATTGGCAAGTCTAAGGACAAGCTCGAAGCGACCTCCGCAAACTACCATAATATTATATAGCACGTATAGTTGTAAGTCCCATTGTATAGTCGTAAGTCGGTAAATAAAATGTAATAGTCAAATAGTTAAGTAACAGCATATGTAACAAAATGCTAATGTCATATGTAAACATGTATTTAATATAAAAAAAAAAAAAAATAAACATATATATCATAAAAACAAATTATATATCCCATAATACCTAAGTATTTAGAAATATACATGGTCCTTAAATTAAGCCTCATAAAAACTAATGTAAGACCCTTGCTGCAGCCACTGCTCTTGCATAGACTTATATAGCCAGTGTACAAGCAGAGGGCTGGAGCGCGGGCCAAGTGGAGCAATGTAATACATGACAAAATAAAGAACAATCTTAAAAAAGGCCCGATTTCTAATTATTTTATACCATCGTACTCGTCTCAACGATACCTTTTTGCACATACTATTTCCGTTTCTCTCCGTTTTCTAAATTTTTAAATATAATTTTCTCCGTTTTTCAAAAATCAATTTTTGGTTTTTCTCATTTTCCTGCGCCGTTTCTTAACGAATTCTCTTCATTTTTCTTCTACCGTATTCTGCACGTCCTCCCCTATCCGGAGATACCAGTCGCACCCGTTTCCGCCGCGCCGTTCCTCGGCAATTTCACTTTTAAAACGCAAAAAATCGAAATTTTCGAATAATTTTTGAGTATCGATATCTCGAAAACTAAGCGAGATATCAAAAAAATGTATTCTTACTTTTCGTCTTGTCTCATCGAAATCTATACGGATCTGCATTCAAATCTTGGCGCCGTAAGAACCGTAATCTTCCCCATATATCTTGTAATAGTTACAATGCTATATCATATAATTAATGGCTCTCACAGCCATATCAGACTTCATGAAATTAAAACTAAAACTATAATATTTATTATAAGTTTTGTTCTTTTCACAGAAAACATGAAATAAAATGAGTGTCAATAGGGATGGAATAGAAAATAATAAAAAGGATGGAGAATGTTTTTTCAGAAATTCTGCCTTAGTTCTAATATGACTGTTTAAAGTTAGAAATGTTAAATTATATTATCTACTTACCATGAATAATACATTTTGTAAATTTATCATTTAAATATTCTGCCAATTTATATATGCCGCTCGAAAAAAACGAATATTGTTGTTATGAATCCTATTTTTTTATGAATTTAAAAGCAGACAATAAGTTCGAGTAAAACTTAAAGCTGCAGTCAGTCTATTCGTGAAACGGATTTCCGTAACATAACGTTTTAACGCTGGCATTATAAAAGGCTACAAGTAATATAAGCGGGATGAGCACTTACCATAATGAAGTGTAGGGATCGGCAAGGGGTCTCAGGGGATGTCGCGCCGGGCGCCGCGCTCGGGCGGAGCGTGGCCGAGCGAGCGAGCAGCACCAGCTCACATGGGGAGCTCCGCGAGTCGGGAGCACTCTCAGCCGAGCCGCCAGCGCGAACGCGATAACATTACTCGATGTACACTCCTTCACATTACACTACACTCTGCCAGTCAGTCGCTCTGCCCGCAACGCGCCTGACAGACGCTCTCAAACTGACGTCACTGTGACATTGACGGCGGCGGCGAATGGCGGTGCCCGAAATGCGTTTCGTTTTTGCAACGACGTAATATGAAGTATATTATATGTACTCTATAATCTTTTGCTAATTTAAATTTATTAGAAAACAAAGAAAAACCGGCAATGTAAAAAATATTTTATGCGAGCGACAATATTTATTTATGACTTACTAGTACGACTTACAAGTTATAAAGTACGTTTAGTATTAGCAGGAACAGCGCGAGAAATCTTAACGGCTGGTGCATTTTGTAGCAGAAATTTTAAATTTTAAATTGTCTGGAAACCTTTACAAACGCTTTTGATGGTCAAATCTTAACAAAACATATTTGTATATGTTACAATGCTCTTGCTGTTGAACCACCCTTGCTGCTATACACCTACCCTGCCATCCAGTGTTATCAGTGTTGCAGGTACCCATATGGTTGTCCCTGTAGTTCCGGGACCAGAATAGGGCTACGGTATCCCCTGCCTGTCGTAAGAGGCGACTAAAAGGGGCTTTCGGGGTTACGGGCGGCAAGAGTGGGAGCTCGAACCGCCCGGCTAGCGACCCCGGGAAGGACGACGGTATGTGTGGTCGCATTCCGTCGTATACACCAGACGGTGTGGTGACACAAAGTCACCTGGGCGGAGCCCGACGGGGCAGTGCGCTGAGAGGACTCCGGTCGCGTTCCTTTGGAGATCCCGGAGTCCTCTACGCAGCGCCGAGGACGGCCACCGGGGGGGTTTTAGTGCGGTAAAAGTCCCACATAACCCCGTGTCGCTCCCACGGCACCGGGTACCTTTTGAAGGTTTCCCCCTCGAAAAGAAAAAAAAAAAAAAAAGGTACCCATATGGTTCCATGGTAACCCAGACATTGTTAAAATGTTCATAAGACCGAGAAGCCATGTCATAAACAAAAAAATAGTAAAATACGTCATAAAGTTTACTGAATTTTATATTTATAATGTAATGTAGGTATTAGGTATAAGTACTCATATGAGATATCACTTAGGAATTTAGGCTACACCTGTCTTTAAGAATATATATCAATATCATATTTAAGGCTTTTTAAGGCTATTGGAATATCATATAATTTCTCTTTAATTAGTAACTCGACACTAGTAATCCGACGCATGTAATCGGGACGCGTAGTTTAAGTACCTATTTACATTTTAATATAAAAAGATGTATTTTCCTTTAAATAAAGTCAGTGTATATCGAACCATCAATCGTTTCATTACTCTCCACTCCATCCACACATCACAATAAACTGAAATTTGTACAGACAGCAAAGCGAACCGTTCTCTTCATCAACAACATCAACTCATTACTATCCTACCATAGATGTAATAAAATATCCATTGTATCCTACTACTAAAAATGGATCTCCTTTCAGAGTGAAAAGGGTTTTAGGTCATAGTGCACTGTGCTGGACAAATGCGAATTGAATCTTTTATTAAATCTTTGAATGAGTACACGTAAAGTAGAAGACAATTTTATTAAATGTTGAGAATTCACAATTATGACGATTTTCAAAATCTTTGAATGAGTACACGTAAAGTAGAAGACAATTTTATTAAATGTTGAGAATTCACAATTATGACGATTTTCAATTAAAACTATTGTATTTACGCCTTATTCAACATACTGAGGTTTTAAAATGAATATTCGTTATTTTCCCAAGATATTGCCTACTTATTTGCAATATTATGTATGTATTGATTTAACCAATTCTTTATGAATTAATAATCAGTTATTATAATATTTAACCATAAATGTTATGAAGTTATTGGGATGGAAATCTTTGAATATAATTGGTTCATTCAAGGAATACCGCATAAGACCAGCTGGATTTCGCATTCAATAACTTAATTAGATCACTTTAAACACAAAAGGGAATTACGAAATAAAAGTGAAGAATGTCTGAAAAGCGATACGCATGTCCCATAAAACGGAGCGCGGAGCAGAAAATTGCATTAGGAGAAGCGCATACGCTCCGGCGAGCACTGATTGAAAATGAATTGGTGTCGTTATCGGGAAGCCACACGCGACACTTCGAGGCTCGCTGCTGAAGGGCGCGGACAAGTCCTCTCTGGAACTAGTGGCTTAGTGAGTACTGGCAGTGAGTGCAGCATACACGGTGCAGCATGACGCAGGAGCCGCACACCATCGGCGCAGTGGCCTTCGCTCTAGTCTACTTCACGTTCTTCTTGGATAACGTGCTGCTAACAGTTCTGGGTAAGTTTCATTTTATCATTTAATTATAGGTTACTCGACAAAAGAAAGGAGAGTCGATTGCCATGGTAACTGATGACTAAGCTAAACCCTTTACATAAAAAATAGGACGTAACAGGGAGAGATATAATGCTCTTTCTTGTGATTCTTGCGATATGCAAGTCGGGGCTGGATCGAATGAGGCGGAGGTGCCATGAAGCTATGGGAAAACAAAGATGGCACGTTTCAACAGTTACCATGTTTCAAACCATAATTGGGGGCGGTAGTTCTCTAGCGGCATAATTGCGAAAGGGGAGGTCCGCCCCGGGCCTCCCATCCTAGGGGTCTCCAAACACAGTTACTAAAAAAGGTGGTCATAACCAAACAATCTATAAAATGTGTATCACTCACCGAAAAAAGAAGGTCACCGAATTACAGACGAATAATTCCATAACACATTTGTCATTTTGTAAAATAAAAATAATACACTTTTGGGGACCTCCATTCAACTTTCCGCCCCGGGCCTCTGACGACCTTAGTCCGCCACTGAGGTAGTTCCCCCACTTTTCATATAAATATGTTGCCGGCAGTGCCCATCATCCCGGACTGGATCCGCGGCGAGTCGCTGGCGCTGTGGGCGGCGCACGGCGCTCCGCTGGCGCAGATGCTCAACGCCACCGTACAGCACGCCGCCGACGAGGACGCCCCGGGTACGTGACGTGATGTGATGCGACATTTTATTAAGGTTCACTTTATACACATGTAGTGAAAAATAATTATCGAATCTTATCTTCTGTCGATCATGATCATACCTTATAAACCCGATAAGGATCCATCCATATGAACTATTTGTACAATCATTTTTGCAATATGTAAGAGTGACCCTGACTGCTTTCCATCAGGAAGCCTGCAGCCTTATTGGTACATCTAAATGAAAGAAAAGTAGAAATATTTACTTATTTATTGGGTGTCCCAATTCGAAGAGCAGCTCGGTCGAGTGGCGCGTTGACAAAATGATATACAAAGAAAAGATACAAAGACAAAACAATAGTTAAAATGTAACTGTGGGTAGACGCGGGCGTGTCGGCGGCGGGCGTGGGCGCGGTGCTGGGCGCGAAGGCGGCGGCGCAGCTGCTGGCGGCGCCGCGCGCGGCCGCGCTCGTGGCGCGCCGCGGACCCGCCGCCGCGCTGCGCCTCGCCACCGCGCTGCTCGCCGCCGCTGCCATCGGTACACATATCACACTCTGCATCACTCTACCTCGTACTCTCCTCTCTACGTTTCTATGGTTCCCTACCTCTTAGTTTATAAATCCCTTCACTTTGACCAGTTTTTATTATTTACGCATTGAGACATTTTTAGTCTTACAATTTGATACAACTTCTAACCTTTCATCTTGTGAGTAGAGTTCGCGCCAAACTTCTAGTCCGTTCTGAAATTGTTTCACGCAGGTGTAATCAGCGAGCTAATGCGGTCAAACACAACCACAAGCATATATCCACAACTTCCGTAAAAACAGGAAGGGTACACTAACGCAGATATGTACACGTCGGCGAGAACAGACAGCGGACAGCTGGGGCGTCCCGAGCTGTCTTCTTTCGGGTAATATCTACAATTTGCTGTTGCGATGCGACTTGCTCTATATTCAGAGCGGACTAGAAGTTTGGCGTGCACTTTATCATTCTTTTTCTAAGCAGCTTTGAAGGAGTTATAGGATAATATAAACGAACTTGCAGGATTAATCACGATATATTACTTGGAATCTGTACACTACATTAAACATACACTTGACAGACAGACTGATCAAATCAAAGAGTGACACATAGATATATTTAAAAGTAAATTAATTTACATTGAGTTTATATATGTATCTTCAACAAGCTTAGACCGCCCAAATTTCAATTTTCGCCAAGGACATAAACTTCAATTCTTGTTACGATGCGTTGCGTATATATGACTGCAATGTGGTGTGCAGTGTTCGGCGGCTGCGCGGGGTCGGGCGCGCGCGGGCTGGGCGGCGCGGTGTGCGCGGGCGGCGGGCGCGTGGCGCAGGGCGGCGGCGCGGCGCTGGGCGGCGTGGCGGGCCTCGCGCTCTGCGCGCGCCTGCTGCCGCCCGCGCGCGCGCACGCCGCGCTCGGCGCGCTGCTCGGCGCCGTCGCGCTCGGTACACACACGCGCACCTACACACACACAACACATGTGTACACGCTCGCCCACACACACCCATGCATACATACACACACACAACAAGCGTATCCACGCACAGACACACAATACGCTCCTTAAGAGTATACAATATTATTATTATTATATATTACACAATATTATTATTATTATACATCACAAATACACATACGCAAAAACACATACACCCACATAATTATGACATTATTTCTGTCGATCGTGTATAGTCCGCGCCAAACTGCTAGTCTGCTCTGAAGATGTTGCAGGTAGTAATACAATTTGCTATGGCGACATGATTCATTTCTATATTCAGAGCGAACTAAACTTATAGATATATTAGGTATATAGATATATAGGTAGGATAATATATCTATGACTAAACTAGTTTTACGCGGACTATAACACGTTCATTACATGAATTTTCGTATTTTGCAAAATGTTGATCGAAGTTTGCAAAAGAAACTTAATTATACAAAACAAATAATTATACAAAACAATACGGCACATTATAAAAAAACGACAGAAAATTAATAATTTGCATTTTTTCAGGAGTTTTAGTGGGTTATCCTTTCGGAGGCGCTGCGTACTTACTGTGGAGCCCTGCTGCACCATTCCAGCTCATAACTGTTGCTTTGCTGCTAAACCTGGGTACACTCCTCCATGGAATAACCATTACTTTAGCTTCCATGTATGAATTTAATCTAAAATATTTTTGTTTTACAACAGGCTTGCAGTACATGTTCTTGAATAAAGAGGAATATAACATGGTAAGTTGTTAACCTCGTTGAAATATTTTATTTATAAAAAAAGTTGCCCCATAAGAAATTTTTTCCTAGTTTAATTTAACATCCAAACATTTTTAACAAAAAAAATACGTGTGGCACTCGGAGACTGCCGCGGTAAAGCTATTGCATAGCATTTTTTATGCTATGAAAACGCTCAGAAGGAATTCCAGAAATACAATATATTATTCCATAATCATCAACATTTACATTAATACATCTTTATCCACTATTTTATCATATCTCCATTATATAAGACATTGCAAATATCAGCTGACATTTCATAACTCCAAGCAAGACTGAACATTCTAAAATATAAAATAGAAAAGTATTTAATAAGTGACATAAAGTATTAACAACCAGCAATATAAATGGATCAATGCGATGTGCCTGTGACATTTGGCCGAATGTTACAGGTACATCGCATTTTTCATTAATAAATGCACTTTGTTTATTCATATTTAAAACACTTTGTACACAAATTATTTGTACCATAAATCATAATGGCGTTTTGATTTTGTGCTGTCAAGTCTGTCAGTTGTAATTGTACGTTTAAAAATAACAATAAACAAACACTCTTTTACGTTATTTTATCAATCCAGAATTCAACATAGCTTATGTTGACAAAACATATTATTTGGATAATATGGTAATATAATTTTGAATTTTATAATGGGAATATAAAATATACTTCACGCAATTTTAAGATTTCTGCACGGATTATAAAAAAATGTGTATTACTGCCATCTGTGTTCAAGTTGACGAATTAAGGTTATCAAATAAAATAATAAGGAATTTAAAATAATACTTTATTCAATTATATCCATATTTTTCTATTGACAGTCAACAACTCGGTTGCCTGGAGACTTGATATCCAACAGTCCTCCACCGCTATTTTCACTTACACCACCAGGGGCGCCGGCAGCATTTGGTCAAGGTGACGGCGCACCAGTATGCCATTTTCAGTTCTGACTTCATAATGGAGTCTACCTAATCTTCGGATGACGACTCCGAACTCCCATTTAACTCTTGGGTTGGTGTAACTGCGGACTCGTACCTTATCACCTTGTCCGAACTCCTGCGTTGGCGGTGCATTGTAATGTATGGATAGTGGGGCGGATTTCTTAAATAAGGCATGCATATAGGTTCTTACCTCTCTGCCGAACATTAACTGATAAGGTGATAACTCTTTTGTATTAGGTGTACGTCTCAAGCGTGCCTTGACAGTTAACAGTTTATTAAATAAACTTCCGCTCTTGCTGATATAAAAGAACATTCAGGTATTAGCCGATTATTTTCTTTTTGTACATTCAAAAATTTAAATTTTAGCTTTGTATATATTTCTTCAAATTCGTACCTGTATTTTATTTCCTCTTCTAAATTTTCTTCTTCTGTAAGCCATTCAATTTTTTCTTGAATCGCGTAGAATTTGTTCAAATTTTCTTGTAAAGAATTCAGTCGTATATTTATTTCTTCAATGTCAATTTTTTCTATTCCCGAAATGTAATTTTCGGTTCGTTTCATTAACCCACGTAATGTGGCTCGTATTTCCTTATTGTTTTTTAGTTCATTCGACATCTCGTCGCCAATATCAAATAAAATAATAAGGAATGTAAAATAATACTTTATTCAATTATATCCATATTTTTCTATTGACAGTCAACAACTCGGTTGCCTGGAGACTTGATAGTTGGATATCAAGTCTCCAGGCAACCAAGTTGTTGAAAGGTGTTACTTATTTTCGTTACGGAATTTCTCGATTCGGTCGCCGCGCTCAAAGCCCGCGATAAAAGCTATGCAATAGCTTAAAAATACAACCAACTTCTATGTCACTACAAAGTAAAAAATAATTGAAATAAATGTTGGTTTAGTACATATTTCTGAAGTCTGCGCTCAATATATTTCGTTGGATAACGATGTAAAGCGTGTCTAATATTAACGCCGACTTCAGAACTATGTACTAAACCAACATTTATTTGAATTATTTTGTACATGGGATTCTCATCATCTCATGGGATGGGATTGTCTTCTTTGGCTCGGTGTTTTATGGTGCCGTGTCGTATATTGTAGATAGGATCAAAGTCTGGCACGGAGCCGGGCAAGGAGAGCGTATCGGGGTAGTGGCGCATCTGTGGCCTACCGCAGGTCTAATCCTATCTGGGGTCGATTATAGATGCCATAGGCGGCATTGGTGGCAGTAGCCCTTTATCAGGTGGACATGCTCGTCTGCTACTCTTATATTATAAAAAGATTGTTTGGCTCTGGGTTTCTGGTGTCGCGTCGAGCGTGTAATGTAGTTGGAGATCAGAGTCTTCTCCGTGTGTTGTCGTGTCGTGTGTGTATTGTAGATGGGATCAGAGTCAGAGTTAGACGCGGGCGCATCGGGCTGGCGCGCGCTGGCGGCGGAGGCGCGGCGCGGCGCGGCGGGCGGCGGCGCGGGCGGCGTGCTGCTCACCACCAGCGTCATGGCCGCGCTCGAGCCCTGCCTGCCCGTCTGGATCATGCACAAGTTCCATCCGCAGGTACGCCACCTATCGTCTCTCCATCCGTGTCTTTCAATTGGTAACATGTGTTAGGGTATATTTTCATTATGATACTTTTTACTTCTATAGTCTATTTAATTGTTGGTGAGTAGTAATGTAGCGGGAAACTACATAAAAAGAAAGAAGGATATTATATGTTTTTAGCTCAGAACAATAACTACCGATTGTTCCGCGGTTTTTAGAGAATAAGATGTCATAGAATGGATTGTCTAAAAAAAATGGAATTGTTATTAAATCTTTTATTATATAAAACATGAAGTAAATTGATATGCAGAAGCTACGACCACCAATTGATTATGTGCTCGTATTATGTATAAAAAGCAATGTTCATAGAGTCAACTAACCCGTTCCCAGGTTGTTTTCCTCAGACAATAAAATTTTCTAATATTTCTAACAATCCCGCCAATCAAAGTCAAATGAAGATATCATCGATTATTTTTAAAAGGATTTAAAGCGTTTATAAAACTTAGCTTGTAGATATCCAACAAATGGATACCTAAATAAAGGTGGTAGAACCCTTTGTGGTTCGACTCCGTCGGCACCACGGCCACACCTATTTCTACCTAATAACAGCACTGTTAAGCGCTTGAAGGGTGTGGTAAGGGAGACAGAATTTTCCGAGGCGTTCCAGCTTAGTCCTCAGGGGTAGCGGCGCATCTGTGGCTGACCTCAGGTAGGAATATCTAATCTTATCTGGGGTTGATTACAGATGTCCATGGGCGGCTGTAGCCACTTACCATCAGATGGACTGTACGCTCGTCTGCTACTCCTATATTATATAAAAAAAAACCTAACAATGTTTGCCTATAACAGCGGTGTTAAGTGTTACTGTGTTCTGGTTTAATGGATGTAGTACATTGACATACTTATCTGAAACGTTCTGACCTAGACTTAGGTTAACAACGCACCTGTGGCCGACTTTAGATAGAACTTTAATCCTATCCGGTAGCCAGTCGGATTCGGAGTGGCAGTAGCTATTTACCATCTGGTGGACTGCTCGTTTGCTACTCGTTTACTATAAAAAGTAAGTGTGATGTTCCTGTGCGCAGCGGTGGGCGCTGGGCGCGGCGTTCCTGCCGGACAGCGCGGGCTACCTGGTGGCGGCGAGCGCGCTGGGCGGCGCGGCGCGGCGGCTCGGCGCCGAGCGGGTCGCGCTGGCCGGCCAGCTCGCCGTGGGGCTGGCCGCGCTCGCCGTGCCGCACGCCACCTCCGTAACACATATACGAGCTATTTTTAACACGTTTTTATTAGCTTCACCTGTATGTATGTTTGTGAGTTTGTGTGTAACTCTCCTTTAGACTAAGAGCAAGTGGCTTATTGTTGGTATATTATGTTATTATGGTTGGTTCGTATATGGAATATACCATTGCAATACGAAGTATTATCGACGGAAATCTTTAGGAAAGTCGTGGAAAATCTGGCGCAAATTTGTGTTAACGCTGGTGGAAGACACTTGCCAGATATCAGATACAGTAAAAGGGCCTATAGCTAAGGGTTAATAGGGATTTATGCTGAAAGGGCACAAAAAAAATTTTTTTTTGCCATTCGGTTTGAAATTATCTGAAACGTAAAAATTTTTTAGTTCGGTTTGAAATTATCTGAAATGTAAAAAATTTTTACGTTTCAGATAATTTAAACCGAATGGCAAAAAAAAAAAAAATTATGTGCCCTTTCAGCATAAATCCCTATTAACTCTTAGCTATAGGCCCTTTTACCTTTAAGCACGCGATATATTCTAATTAGCAAATAAAAGTAGAGATTTCTATTACTCAAAATCACTTTTTTTATTCAGTACAAAAGTTATTCGAAAACCAAATAGGGTGATTAATTTTGCGCCACCTTATCAATCGTTATTAATTAAGGTAAAAAAAGTTACTGATAATAAGTAGGTAAATAATAGGTAAATATTATCTCACCTATGAAACAAAACGTGGAAACTGAGAGCCAGTCCACACGGCGCGTTGCGTTGCGTCCTCGCAACGCAAAGGTTTTGACGCATAGCCGGCCACACGGGCGCTGCGCCAACGCAGCTTTACTACGACGTAGTATCGTTCCGTCATCGCAACGGCGACGCAAAGTTGCGGCGAGCATTTTAAGTAATCGTCGCAGTCATTCTATAGAAAGCATGGATTGGAAAAGACGTTTGGAATTGCTGTTTTCGTTTTTAAATTTTAATTTTTAAAATCTACATGTGACTTGTCCCATATAATTTCTCTTTCCTGAACTAACGTAATGAAGTAATCCATGTCATCTTCTTCAGTCGTACTCATTTTACTCTGCTAATAAAACTAAATACAAAAATACCTAAAAATAAGCGAGATCAGCTTGGGTGTGCGATCCTTATCAATGCATAAACAACTGAACGCTGCCGCTCCGGCGACGCAATGAGTACTCCCCCGCCCGCTTCGTCTCGTGCGCTACAGCTCAGTGCGCTCAGTCGCGTATGCGCTGCGTCGACGCAGCGCTGTGGCTGCGTCGTTTTACATACTAATAAACATAGTGTACACACGGTGCGCTGCGTCGACGCAGCGCATACGCGACTGAACGGCAGCGCACCAGACGAAGCGGGAGGGGGAGTACTCATTGCGTCGCCGGAGCGGCAGCGCTCAGTTGTTTATGCGTTGATAAGGAACGCACACGCAAGCTGATCTCGCTTATTTTTACGTATTGTGACGGTGACGTTATAATAGCAGCAATGCCAGACGTCTTTTCCGATCCATGCTTTCTATGGAATGAATGTGACGATTACTTAAAATGCTCATCGCAACGGTGCGTCGCCGTTGCGATGACGGAGCGTTACGACTCCGTCGTAGTAACGCTGCGTTGGCGCAGCGCCCGTGTGGCCAGCAATGCGTCAAAACCTTTGCGTTGCGACGACGCAACGCAACGCAACGCGCCGTGTGGACCGGCTCTTAAGTGGGTTTACTTCAGTTGTAATTATCTTGTCTTGGCTACGCTTATGATTTATGATAGTAACATTTATAAATACCTTGAGATTTTAAAAAGAACAGATCGTCCCACACCAGCAACGACAGTCATGTAGTTCTTATAATACGTGTGTTAGTTATATATGTCGTCGTCAGATAACGTCGCTGGGCGCGGCGCAGCTGGCGCTGGGCGGCGGGCTGGGCGCGCTGGACGCGGCGCTGCTGCCCGCGCTGCTGCGCGCCGCGCCCGCCGCGCCGCCCGCCGCCGCGCTGCTGCAGGCCGCCGCCAGCGCCGCGTACGCCATCGGTAACACACTGACATGCACACGATGACGTCACACTGCGCCCGCCGCCGCGCTGCTGCAGGCCGCCGCCAGCGCCGCGTACGCCATCGGTAACACACTGACATGCACACGATGACGTCACACTGCGCCCGCCGCCGCGCTGCTGCAGGCCGCCGCCAGCGCCGCGTACGCCATCGGTAACACCCTGACATGCACACGATGACGTCACACTGCGCCCGCCGCCGCGCTGCTGCAGGCCGCCGCCAGCGCCGCGTACGCCATCGGTAACACCCTGACATGCACACGATGACGTCACACTGCGCCCGCCGCCGCGCTGCTGCAGGCCGCCGCCAGCGCCGCGTACGCCATCGGTAACACCCTGACATGCACACGATGACGTCACACTGCGCCCGCCGCCGCGCTGCTGCAGGCCGCCGCCAGCGCCGCGTACGCCATCGGTAACACACTGACATGCACACGATGACGTCACACTGCGCCCGCCGCCGCGCTGCTGCAGGCCGCCGCCAGCGCCGCGTACGCCATCGGTAACACACTGACATGCACACGATGACGTCACACTGGGCGCGGCGCTGCTGCAAGCACGCACACACATGCGCACACGCACGTATACACACATATGCACGCACACACACACACACACACACTCGCACGTACATACGCACACACATGCACACGCGCACACACACGCACGCACACAATACATACGATCTGTAGAACAAAACAATATGACAATAACAGTAAACAAAAAAATTTTAAGTTGTGGAAAGATCTGTGATTCAACTTCGGTGGCACCACCGTTGTTGTGTTCTGGTTTGAAGGATGTGGTAAGGGTAAATTTTCTGAGGCATTTCAACTTAGTCCTCATAAGTAGCGGCGCATCTGTGGCCAACACCAGGTTGGAATCTGGTTTTGTTTGGGATTGAGGTCAGATGTCCATGGGTGGTAAGGACTTAACATCAGGTAAGTTGCATGCTCGTCTGCTACTTCTATATTATAGATAAAAAACAACAACACGTGGTGCAAAAAATGGTAGAACTCTCCGTAATGAGACTCCGAATGCCTAACCATAGATTTTCATGGACGGCAAATGTCATATTTCAGAATTTACCTTAACTATGTAAAATACGTAAACCTTACATTAGTAGTAATGAGACTATTTCTGAAACATAAGTTGAAATGCTTCTAAGGAATTTAGGCATTTAGCTTTTCAACTTATGTTTCTTCTAAATCCCTTTAAAAGACAACTGTACAGTACCAGTTAACACCGTACGTCCGTCTCGCGCGACAGTTATTTTTGCGAAGTATAAAAATAGTAATGTACGTAACTGTACAACAACAAAATCTCTACACTGTTTAAAAGCTGTGGTGCCGCCCAGATGGAACTTCAAAGACTTTTTAAGGTCACTGTCGTAGGTCCGGTGGTTGGCGGCGTGCTGTCGTGGTGGGCGGGCTTCGAGACCGCCATGCGCACGCTCGGCGTCGCCAACCTGCTCTACATGGGGTACCTGTACAAAGTGCTGAGGGAACACCCGCTCTCCGAACAGGTTACTGCTGCATTTGTAGCGATTGTTTTTTTCCGTAGGCTTAGTAAATAAATAAATTATGCATGCAATTAGTCTGTTTATTATTTTTTTTAACTCGTTTCTGAAGTACTCCTCACTCGCCGTGGCTTTAGTCAGTCGCACGACTTCGTCATTTGACTTCATCAACAACCCATTACTGTCCCACTGCTGGGCACGTGTCTCCACTCAGAATGAGAAGGATTAGGCCATAGTCCACCGCGCTGGCCAAGTGCGTATTGGTAGACTTCACATACCTTTGAGTTTTTTTTTTGTAAATCTCTCAGGTTTCCTCACGATGTTTTCCTTCACCGTTTAGCAAGTGATAATTAGTTTCTAATACGCACATAACTTTGAAAAATCAGAGGTGCGTGCCTGGGATTTGAACCTCGGACCCCTCGATCGAGAGGCGAAGTTTCTTAACCACTAGGCTATCACTGCTTTTAACTTGGACAGGGCTAAATAAACAATTACCTACTGTTAAAGGTTTCCTTGAAGTAAGTAATATTTAAATTTGAATACATTCAGACTCACATCGCAATTTCTTATCACGCAGTTACAGATTCGACATAAAACAGGGCAATTAGTAAAAATATCTTTAAATCTTATAATAACGTAAATTTCACATGATCATAATTGTTTATGTCAGTGGGGAGCGGTGAGCGCTGCGGAAGACGCCGAAGACGACGAGCAAACGCCGCTAGAGCGCAGACACCTCGCGCTGCACTAGACCAGACACTCCAGACATCTCTTGCAGACATCCATTTATCATCACATATTTATCTATTAACTTCTAGAAATTCACATTGATTCTTTGTTTAATTAATATGAATAGGAGATTTCAAGAGGACAGTCAGAATTACTGAAGGGTACTCACAACTTGTTGCAATATTCTTGTTCACGTACTTAATTAGGTATAATGATAATGATCTCAAGCTTACAAATCAATAATTAAATGGTAAATAAATTAAAATGTGTATTATTTACTTAATTTCTTAATTTGAAGGTGGTAGAACCCTTTGTGGTTCGACTCCGGCGGCACCACCGCCACACCTATTTCAACCTAATAACAGCAGTGTTAGGCGCCGCTGTGTTCCGGTTTGAAGGGTGTGGTAAGGGAGACAGACTTTTCCGAGGCGTTCCAGCTTAGTCCTCAGGGGTAGCGGCGCATCTGTGGCCGACCTCAGGTAGGAATATCTAATCCTATCTGGGGTTGATTACAGATGTCCATGGGCGGCAGTAGCCACTTACCATCAGGTGGACTGCATGCTCGTCTGCTACTCTTATATTATATAAAAAAAAAAAAAAAATTGTAAAACACACTTTTACTTCAGGCGTAAGTACGTAGTATGTATGTATTAAAACTAAATTTCATGAAAGTTCTGCTAAAAGTAGCTAAGTCGTTTCTAAAATTTGCCTGGAGTTATGTCACGCAAATTTTGTGTTTGCAAACTGATATTTTAGTATGTATGTTTGGTATGACTTGGTTTGCCCTCATTTAATATCCTAGCGCGAAACTTCACGTCATTGCTAAATTGCTAACAAAATTGAAATTGGTTAATTTGATATACTATTGCTTCCGGTTCTACTTTAATTTATATAATCGGCCAAGGCTAGCAGCCGAACAAAACAAATAAATCAATAAAGCTCATAATATCATTTAGATGATTTCGAATGCATAATATTTTAATAACAGACGTGACCTTTTTAAATTACATTACTTACATAAACCTTATTAAATCAGTGGCTATTTATAAATCAAAGTCAAATAGTCAATCAATAATAAAATTATTTATTAATGTAAATAGCAGAATGCTTTGCTCGTGGCGTCGCTCGTTTAAAGTTGTTGGGAAATGGCCACAGGAGAACGAGAAAATAAACTATGAAATATAATAAAATGAAATTCACTTCAAAAAGATACTTTTTATTATATCGAATCATTGACAGAATGACAAATCAGAAGAAGTAAAATATATGTTTTTCAGCTGCCAGCTTTATCATATATAACCTACTTGAATATTATACATTATAAGAGGCTTGAGTTTTTGCTATATTCCAACAGCCCACCTCAAAAATTCAAGTATAAATACGTTCTTTGCAGAAAACTTTTTGAATGTCATTACATCTACCACCACTTCACTAGGTGTTTCATTATGGAGAAGAATAAATATAAATGTTTAAACAATGGCAAACTTAACCATGGCACATGTGGAGCTGAAGATACTTCAGACCACATCGTTTTATCAGTCAAATATACAAAGAAAACTTCAAACAAAACCTTATACTCGTACTCTGCTTTAGCTGATGAGACTGCGACAGTGTCTACATTGTTTTCGTGTGTTTCACGAAATTATGCAGTTTTAATTACTTTGAACAAATAGTTTCTAATACTATGTTTGTGCGTCTCGTCGCGGTCTCAGTTCCTCAGTCCTCAGAGTCCACATAAGCAATAATTAACTACTTATAATTACAGCTTTCATTGATTAGGTTTAACTATTTATATATTTTATATAACATTAAAATATGTATTAAATATTTACACATTTAAGACAAAAAATCTGGATGCGTAAGTACATTTACTTTTACATTTCTATACAATACTACTTTTATTTAACTCTACAATGTGCACCATGGCATAAGTCAGTATTTAATACTGAATAATTTATAAGAAAAGTGATTAGGATAAATTACACTTATAGAATATTTTTAACACATTTTGCACATTAGTAGACTGATTAAGGGATATTGTATTTGCTATTTTTTCAACATCTATATCAAGAAATTATGTTATTTATTTTTTATTAGTAATATAAATTATTTGCATTAAAATGTTTTTGCAAAATAATGCTTATTTTGTTGAAATTATTAAACCATATACATACGTGTGGGACTATACATATATTCTTATCCGTATTAATTTATCTTATATAGGTATATTTAAACATTTATCTACATGCATCTGCATGAGAATGTACCTTTAAGAGTTTTTAAACCCTATATTTAAGTATAACATGAAGACGTTCAAACCAAAGCCGAGATGTCTGCTTTAAGCCGTTAAAGCTTTTATTTAATTTACTGACTTTATTATCTTTAGGCAAATATATCTTCTGGTACTACCATATAAATATTCTCTGTATGAAAACCATTATAATATATTTTTCTAATTATATCAAATGAAATTTACAAAGGTAGTCTTTTCGTCCATATGGTGTACATTTAAATCTATCTAAATGTAGTAAATCTGGCTATTGGTGCGAACCATCTTAATCCTGTAAAATTTCTTACTGAAACTGAATTTCTTAGTGAAACTTCGAGCAACTAAACTAGCTTTGTTATTTTTTCTGATTTGCCTACTTAGTTCATTATTATTTGTGGTAAATACCCACTTGCAACTAATAATGTTAACATATTTAGGTCTGTAGACAAAATATCAGATTTGATTGCTCCTTTGTGGCTTAATTTCACTTTGTACTGCTTTTTACCATTTATCAGGCACCTTAAAATACCTTTAATTTATTTAGGTAATGATTGCAAAGTACTTAATAAAGATCAGATATCAGGATTGTGCATCCGTATATAATAATTCAGGGATTGATTGATACTAAATACTTTTTAGTAGTTATTTGTTAACGCATTATCATTTAAGGAATGTTGTTGTTAGCTTTCAATTAGTTTCGCCGAATCAGAGTCAGGCTTTCTAATTTTATATTGATATGTAATGCTCAATGTTTGTTGTCATTATTTTCAATATTTAATTCATCAACTACATGATCTGCTTAGCAGCTATGGACATTTCATTACTTTTAATATTTAATAATGTATATCCATTAAAATCTTTACCAACTAGACTGGTTCTAAAATATTTTTATCTTTAATCTTGCTAGCTGTGTTACGAACGTAGCAGTAGCACCAAAACATTTTCATATGATCAATTTTGTTTTTACCTTGCCACAATTTACATGGTGTTTTATTTATTTATTATCAGAGCTTTAGTGGGGAATATATATATTTTTATAAATATAAGTAGGTATATGACTGTTGTAACAGCTTCACCCCAAAAGCTTTATTTAATTTCGCATTTACAACCATTTCGGTTAATATACGATTCATTTGCTCTGTTTCACCATTTTATTGTGTTTTATAAGGTAAATTTTAATGATACATAATTATCTTGCCAACAAAAATTCCTTAAGTTCATTATTTCAGAAATATATTCTCGATCATTATCATAATGTAAATGAATAATGTTACTATAGGATACATTTTCACTTTTAGACTTTTAAAATGATACTTATTTCCCATTTAAAATACATGTAACATAAAGATAATTTTTGTCATCAAAGGAAGTCGAAGTTATCGAATCGCAAACATCACAGTGAATAATAAAAAAATGTTTTTTTTTTTACCATTTGCTGGTCAGTCTTGACTTTCAGAAATTCAAGATCACAGATTACATATACCTAAGTATTCAAGATTGTCACATGACGGTCAATAATAAAATCTTTAAAAATATTCAAATTTCATCAACCCATTTATTGTCCCACTGCTGGGCATGAGTCTCCTATCAGAATGAGAAGGTTTAGGTCATAATCCATCGCGTTAGCCAAGTGAGTATTGGTAGACTCACATACCTTTCAGATTTTTTATTATATAAATCTTTCAGGTGTAGAAGATTTCTTCACGATGTTTTCCTTCACCTTTTAAGCAAGTAATAATTAATTTCTAATACACACATAACTTTGAAAAAATTCAGAGGTTGCCTGGGATTTGAACCTAGGACCCTTCGTTAGACAGGTCGAGATTCTTAACCATTAGGCTATCACTGCTATTCAAATTTAATTTCTGTTTATTCAAATGACCGTTTGTGCCATAACTAAAACGATTTCTAACTTTGAAGTAAGTGTATTTTATACTGTGATCTATAATTTTATGAAAAAAAATAATGATACTATCATCCTTTATACTACATATTAGACATTTACTATTTTTATAAATATGTCCTTCATTTTTTAATAACCGGCACAAACCTTTTATTATTCAATTCGATTTACTAAGAAGCTGCATAGGTACAGCTTAAGTTCCATAGAACTAAAGTTCTACAGAACTTTCGGTGAAAAGTATAGAATTTTAAATTCTTTGTTTTTGACCTTTACCAAATCTTTAGCTCCTCCAATTTTAAACGTAGTCTGTCATGTGACACATATAAATCCTTTGTATTTTCAAAGTGATCAGAGTTTTCAAATCTTAAAGAAAACCAAATGTCAGGGTTAGAATTGGAACAAAAATCAAATAAATTTCATTTTGAAGACGTAAAAGCGAAACTGTCCTTATTTTTATTTTCAGTGTCCAATGTATTTCCTGTTATATAGCTACTACTGTCTCCATTTTGTTGCAATTAGGTACTTGATATAATGACAGTTAACATCAATAATAGTGACGGGTTCAGATCGCAAAAATTATAATTTTTACAGCAACTGTTTCCAGCATAAAAATTCATATTAGCTTGTGTATCTGCATGATGTAATACTCTAGTAGTAGTTTACACATTTTTCCATTTTAAATTTATATTTTTACAAGCGTGTAATATTTGAAGTTCAGTTATTTGAGATCTCAGTTTTACTTTGAACATTTCGAATTCGTATTCTTTGAATCTAAAAGAAGAGATATTGAATTATATGCATTCCGTCGATCCATTACATCCATTGATCCATAATCAGTCGATCCTTTTCATCCATTGATCCATTTCATCAAGTTTAGCACCAAGTTAGTGATCATATTAATCAATCGTTAAAATAAGTTGTATCAGCGTTTTTTGTCTGGTCGCAATTCCAAAGTTGTTTCTTACGCACTCAAAATAATTGTGTAGCCAAAATTCTCCATTCGTAATTTTATTAAAGTCATCCATTATTGTTATCGCCGTAGACGGTATTGGTTTGGACGTAGAAAAATTAGACACTTATATATTATTGTTTGCCATTGTCGTTCGCCATCAAAATTTTTCATGTGTCTTTTTCTTCCACAACTCCATGTTTGAAATATTACATTATTTTTTTTACTTCATTGTAGATGACTATGTTTTTCAATATATTTTACGATAGCGTAGCCTGGGCCCATAACCTGTTGGGAAATGGCCACAGGAGAACGAGAAAATAAACTATGAAATATAATAAAATGAAATTCACTTCAAAAAGATACTTTTTATTATATCGAATCATTGACAGAATGACAAATCAGAAGAAGTAAAATATATGTTTTTCAGCTGCCAGCTTTATCATATATAACCTACTTGAATATTATACATTAAAAGAGGCTTGAGTTTTTGCTATATTCCAACAAAAGTTAAAGCTAGAACGTAGAATTGGTCATATTTTTCCGTTCTTTGTAGTTCCGTTTGAATGTTGAGTAGTTAATAAAATACTTATGAAGTTAAACATCTTTGGATCACTAAACGTAACTGACTTCAAATGCAGTTACGTGTTTTAAAGAGGCAAACTGAATTTATTCAAGTACTTATAGGTAGGTACATAATAAATGGCAATGATGATACGTGCATTACGATTCCACGTTCATATGTAGACATATAAAACACACAACAAAACCCAGAATAGAAATTTAAATTCATCTTTGTCTGTTTGTGCCGGGAAGGAACCAGGAATCCTCATCGTAAATAATTCAACTCATGACTGCGGCTTCCCTCCCCGAATTGTCGCGTAAACTGAACTTGGCTCCCTTTCGTCCATGTTTTGATGAAATAACATCGACTGTGTTATTACGCTATGAATTTAATTAAAAGGTAGAGAGTTCTACTAGGCACAAGTTAATCTTACTTGATCTGGCTGGTTATTCGACATTTGAAATGATTATTTTAACAATTTTGTCACAATTCCTGTCAGGCCGCGGCCGAGCAAACGCGTCAAAATTATGTTGTAAAATTTTATAGTGAAAATTTTTAGTGTTATATAATAAATAAAACCAGAACAGAATGTCTAAAAAACCATTAGGTAAGTCATACGATTCCGGGACCAGAATAGGGCTACGGTATCCCCTGCCTGTCGTAAGAGGCGACTAAAAGGGGCTTTCGGGGTTACGGGCGGCAAGAGTGGGAGCTCGAACCGCCCGGCTAGCGACCCCGGGAAGGACGACGGTATGTGTGGTCGCATTCCGTCGTATACACCAGACGGTGTGGTGACACAAAGTCACCTGGGCGAAGCCCAACGGGGCAGTGCGCTGAGAGGACTCCGGTTGCGTTCCTTTGGAGATCCCGGAGTCCTCTACGCAGCGCCGAGGACGGCCACCGGGGGGGGGGTTTTAGTGCGGTAAAAGTCCCACATAACCCCGTGTCGCTCCCACAGCACCGGGTACCTTTTGAAGGTTTCCCCCTCGAAAAGAAAAAAAAAAAGTTAAGTCATACGAAGATATATGTAAACAAAGGTAAAATAGGTACCTAAATGTTCTTACTCTTGCCTACCTACCCTCAAGAGAGCAAATCCATTCTGGTTACCACGAACAGCCAATAATAACGTAGCGATTTTACACACATTTTCGCGTTGAGCGAGTCATAACATGTAAATTCCCCATACAAATCACTGCTTTACTGATTATCGCACTCAGATACTTTAGGTACCTACAGGTAATAATTTCTTTAAGAAGTCAATTTATGCTTGTAACATGAGAGTATCAAGTTGAACGGCAAGATACTTAAGTACCTACTTTATGATGTCATAACTTATGTAAAAAGTTTACATACAGAGGTGTAAACTACCGGAGAAGAGCTCTCCCTTCTTTGGGTCACACTGCCCATGAGCACTTGTAACCAACTCCATATAAGACAGGAATTTTAACTGAAGCCAATCGTAGATATGCGTTGTACTACTGAGGACTAAGACGGTCTCCTCATGTGTAAGTCAGTCAGCTTCCACACCTTCACATCGTAACGCAAGGACTACATTCCGCTAGAAATGGATAAGTTAGTACCATCTCTGCCCAACTATACTATTCGATGTAACGAAGCCTGATGAACCCAGGACCGGGCCCGGGAGCCTACAAGCTGCCGGCGACGGTGGGGTTCGCGGGGCACGACCCGTCGCGGTGGCGCGGGCCGATGTTCTCGTTCGGCACGGGCGCCTCGTTCCGCTTCAAGCCGCTGGGCCCGGGGCCCGCGTATCGCATCGACCGCGTCACGCGGGACGGACTCGTCTCCTCGCCCGCGTGGAGCTTTGGAGCCAGGTATTTCGCTTATTTTTTTTTTATAATATAAGGGTAGCAGACGAGCATGCAGTCCACCTGATGGTAAGTGGCTACTGCCGCCCATGGACATCTGTAATCAACCCCAGATAGGATTAGATATTCCTACCTGAGGTCGGCCACAGATGCGCCGCTACCCCTGAGGACTAAGCTGGAACGCCTCGGGAAAGTCTGTCTCCCTTACCACACCCTTCAAACCGGAACACAGCAGCGCCTAACACTGCTGTTATTAGGTAGAAATAGGTGTGGCGGTGGTGCCGCCGGAGTCGAACCACAAAGGGTTCTACCACCTTCAATTTCGCATATAATTATTACGTCTTGCTTGTCTTTCAGACACTTAACATATGTGCAGAAAAGAATAAAATTGCTGTACGTTGAGTCGCATGATATGAGTGATACGTACATTTAAACAACTTTAACCGTAAAAATTTGATTTCAGAATTCAGGCCATCTAGGAGTACCTATTTTATATTTTTCTTCAAGTTCTTAAGATATAGAATAGCAAACGAGTATGCAGTGCATCTGATACTAAGTGCCTTCTAGCACTCATGGATATTTGTCATAACCCTAGATAATAGGTTTTAATTTATTCATCATCCCAGGTAGAAATCTAACATGAGGACTAAGTTTGAACCCTTCGGATAAGCATGTGTCCCTATTACACCTTTTGAACTGTAACACAGTAGCGCTAAAGACTGATGTTACTAAGCAGCAACAGGTGTAAATGGTGCATTCGGGGTTGAACTGCGGAGTTCTCCCACTGCGTCGGTCCCGCAGGTTCCCGGCGCGCGGCACGCTGCGCACGCCGGGCCCGGGCGCGCACGCCCCCGAGCGCTGCGCGGACGGGCGCGGCGCGCGGGCGCCGGCGTACTCCATGGCGGCGCGCCTCGGCTTCGCGCCGCGCCGCGTCGGCCCCGCGCCCAACGCGTACGCGCTGCGCCTCGGCCCCGGCACGCCCGCATACACCATGGGCGCAAGGGTCGGCTTCCAGCCCAAGGCGCGATCGCCCGGGCCGGCTGTTTACTTTCAGCGGGACGCGGACGTCTATCGGACCAGGTTAGACTATATGTGATTTTACTAAGCTTTACTAGGGTTAGTGTCCACAGCTTATTCTCCCGCGCTTTCGTTGCACTTGCACCATAGCATGACATATTTAGATGTTTATTACTTAAGCATACGCATGCGGGGCGCGGAAACTACAACGGATTAACTAAGGTGTACGAGTGGGACACAGAAATAAAATTGCATGACAAGAAAAAGCCCTTAGGTAACACAACTTTTTGGATTTGAAGTCAGTTGCAAGAACCACCTAGTTTCAGGCAGATTTTTAGTAGGTTGATTTGCTATTTAAACAAGAAAAATTAAAGCTTTTACACACCAAACCCATTATGAAGGTCGTCGTTATCTGGCACGTTACAGCAACATAACGTTATCAATATACATGAACGAATCTAATAAAAGTTCGATATAGACAGCCACGTTATTATGAAAATCATATTATAAAACACATTGTGTCTGACTGCAGGCCGCCCAAGTACTCGCTGGGCGCGCGCGCGGAGGGCGCCGGCAAGGCTACGAAGTCTCCCGGCCCCGCCGCCTACCCGCCTAACCTCTACAACACCAAAAAGGTACTCTACCACTATTATTATCTCAAAGTAATATATTACATATATTAAGGGTACACCAAGGAAGCCCTTACATTTTTCTTCGGTTCAAATCTTATAATTATTAATGGTCCTTTTAGCCGGATTTCATAAAAGTCCGATACACCATTAAGTGGACTACACTCACTCTCACACTCATCATGTCAGATTTTTTATTTTTATTGCAAGTACACAATAGATTTTATGACGTGTTGCTTGCGTGACACAATAATCATACTAATGACCATATCACAATAAGCATCAGGTCTGCCAATCGTAGGACTGCGTTCGGCAGTTAAATTGGTTATGTTTTAAGACGTGCAACTTGTACGCTCTCACGAACCGTATCCATTATACAAGTAAGCAATAAAATTTACATTTAGGTATTTGCTAATTTCTATGCAAGTTCTGGTTCGATTTGAAACACATGTTGAATGTTAATGGTCATAAACTATTTCAGAATCCCTACGCATACTCGTTCGGCACAAAGCACGGAGACTACGCACCGCCCATGATCATAAAGGAGGACACCATGGACTGCTTATAAACTGCCACCGACCCGGGAGTCCCGCATAAACACGCCAACTAGTGCGTAAGGATCTTAATGATGAAACAATGCACAATGAACTTAAAGGGTCTAAATTTGTAATTTTTTACAATTAAAATTCCTATGAAAACTCATTGTACATTGTGTGATAATAATTCAGTATTAATTGTTTAAGAACATTTAATGTATTTTTTTTTGACATAATTTGTAATGTTTGGTCGAAGCCGCGAAGCAAATTGTCTTGTATCTGTTATTGGTATCCGTATACCTATTAAGTTTAGTAAAATGTTTTGTACTGTGAAATATGTTTACGTCAAGTCATGTAAAAGTTAACCGCGTAAGTAATGTAAAAAAAGTTAAATGATGGCAAATAAACATGATTGTACTGCAAACTTTATTTTTTTATGAATCTCCAAATTGCCCAAACTCATTACAAAGTAGCATTAAAAAGTGTTAAGTGTTTGTGTCAGAAAATGTGTATGTTGCAAGATCAAAAATCATCATACACATTTTTAAAATTGTAAAATCAGCTTAGTAAAAATATTGAAAATTTATTTTTGTATAAACACACACAAGAACTGCAAACACTTATGTGTAGATAAAGTATATAAATTATATATTATAGAAATAAAATACTATGTTATTAGTATTTAATTTATTTCTATTCTAATATTAACTAATCATAATTTATCCTATTTCTGTACAAACAACACTTAAAAAAGATAAATAACCACCCTAAATATGAAAGCAGTTATTTTGCATTTCTGGTAGACACTCAAGTTTTTTTATGAGAAGTAACAAGCAAACATGTATCCTACGTGGCAGTAAGTGATCGCTGATCACTGTTACCCATGGATATCTGTAGTCAATATCAGTTAAAAGTCCATTTACCATCAAGTGGAATACATTTAGCAGTGATAGCCTAGAGGTTAAGAAACTCGGGCGGTGCGAGGGGTCCGAGGTTCAAATCCCAGGCAGCACCTCTGATTTTTCAAAGTTATGTGCGTAATACAAATTAATTATCACTTGCGAAACGGTGAAGGAAAACATTGCGAGGAAACTTGCATACCTGAGATTTATAAAAAAATATCTCAAATGTATGTGAAGTCTACCAATACGCACTTTGCCAGCGCGGTGGACTATGGCCTAATCCTTCTCAATCTGAGAGGAGACCCGTGCCCAGCAGTGGAACAGCAATGTGTTGATGAGGGTGATGGACTACATGTTTGTTTGCTACCCATATAAAAAGGTACACCTTATTCAATATTTTTTCAAACTAATGCAGTTATTTGAGTGTCTTCTTGAAGGAGAGCAGTCTGTTGTTGCGCTTCATGCCGGCAGCCCGCACTCGCAACCAGTACTGCTTGGTGTTGGGGTCCATGTCCTCAATGCGGGGCGCAGCGCCCGTGTTGAGGTCCCACAGCCACTCGGGGTACTCACTGTCTTCCTTCAACTGGAATCAAAAAAAGAAAAATAATATATAGTTATTCTGTATTTACAGACATAAAAATGTAAGACGAATTATTATTGAAAATATAATAAAAGTACAATAACAATAACCGAAAAACTCTCAACTCTGCTTTAATATTACTGATATTAGACACCAGCAACCTGAGTTAGAAGAGATACATGTGTGACATGTGTGTGGGAGAATAAATGTACATACATACACAACATAAATATACAATATCATATCATTATATTATCATAAACATAAATCTCACTCATCTTAGATACCTAATTTTATTTAATGCAAATAATCAAAAAAATAATTACAGATGTATCAACTCTAAGGATAAGTTGGAAAGTCAAAATAACAAAGTGAATCCTTGTTACTTCTAAAATATAAGAAAGTAACTAAGTATGCATACTGACCTTAACATCCTCCCCTGTGACATATATGTTGGAGCCGCACACATAGTTCACCAGCTTCTCAGGGTCAGTCTCCACGGGCAGCTCCTTCTTCTCCATGGGCCCCAGCTTGCCCATCTTCTTCTTGCCCCTGCCCAGCCCCAATACACCTGGGAGAACATGACAGAAGATTTTTTGTATTCACTCACATCGATAATAAAAAATAAGTAAATGTACTTGAATCCTTTGTTGTTCGACTCTAGAGACACAACAACCATCTATTTCTGCCAAACAGCAGTGTTAAGTGCTGCTGTGTTATAATTTACAGGATGTGGTGAGGGAGACATACTGATCTGAAGCGTTCCAATTTAGTCCTTAGGGGTACTAACGCGTTTGTGGCCAATCTCAGGTCATTATCATCACATTTCAGGTTGGTTAGGATTACTAATGACCATGGGCGGTAATGATCACTTACTATCGGACGGTTTGTTTGCATTAAAAAAATATTACCTCCAGCAGCTGAAGTAGTTTTCTTAGTGACAGCGTAATTCGTGCATCCAGTGTGTATATTCATGGACGTGATATTAAAAACATATTGTGACTGGAACGCCAGCCGGGTCACCGACGCCGGCCTGAGTCGTTGTAAGCTATGTAAGATAGACATTTATTTGATCTTGGTCGGTTTTTTCCTAATAAAATAAATATATTTCAAATAATTGATAGTTTTACAGGTTATGTAGGAACAAAATTGACTATAACAATCTGACAATTGACGTTGATGACAATGACATTGACAACTGACAAACAGTGTTTTTGCTTATTACTGTCACCTTGATCGACACATGGTTGCCACTTTATAGTTTTCTACTCTTTTTTTTGGCAGAAATAGTTCTATTCAATGTTTTTGGAATATCCCTGAAATACTTGTTAAAAATATCATACATTAATTTCTCGCTTTTAATGGTCGAGATATTCATATAAAACATTAAACGTTTTTATTTTTTTATGTCAAAGTACCAAAACTTTAAAAATTATTTGATAGTATCCAATCTCAGAGAAATCATTATTTAATACGAGCGTGGACTCCATTTCCATTTAAAAATAATTCATTCCTTGACTTTACTTAAAAATACTTGGTTAACATTCATTAACATTTTATCAGGCAAGTATGAGGTGCACATGCGCACTAAAAAGTGAACGTACCGACTTGCACTGAGTATTTTACTATTTTCCTTTTATATGATCACAGAAAATATCTGTCGTATTTGTTTATCAGAATCGATCTTATGTGCCTGAAATTTAGCTCATTTTAATTATAATTTATTATTATTGTTTTATACAAAATATTGTGGGATCTGTCATACATGGATCAGTAAATAAATAATCAATAAACTAAGTGATCAATAAATTTAAAACTAAAAGTGTTGTCAAATGTAGATTAGCTGTGCTTTTTAGGATTTCCACCAGTTCCAGTTTCTTATTGATAAGCAGAAATTCCCCGATACACATGAGTCACGCGAAATTTTGTTTTCGATTGGTTCGGATCTAGCAATGCTGGTCGCTCGCGGAAGTCGGGTGTGAAGTTTCCCGTTCAGTATGACTATGAGAGACGAGGAGGACTACGACGACAGCGACCACGATTATTATATTCTTTCAGTGAGTCAGTCCGCGCGCTCGCAGTATTGTTTTAGTGCAAATTGTTGCTATTTATGGTAGCTTAGTAACACTTGTTGCGGGTCATTTGTGTTGTGTAGAGTAGTGCTGTATTGTGTTGTGGCATACTAGTGGATTTATTTTTTGCTTGGTGATATAATATTGTGAAAAGGTAAGTCTATACAAACAATCTTCAATATTAACTCTGGCGAATGGAAACTGTTTTATGACCTCTAAACTAATGCATTCAATTTATTCCAAGTATCCAAAGGACTGTTTTAGTGTAACTTTCCTGACAGTAGGAAAAAAAAATTGTAAACTAATATTTGTTGAAAAATTTGTTAACAATGCAAATATGTCTTCAAATATTTAATTGATGTAGGTACAATTAAATTAGTAAATTGTAACACATAAAAAATATAGTATTTCTATTATAATATTTAATTAGGATAATAATTCTAATTATGTTTAGAGAACTATATTTTTTTTCTGTAGAGAATCTATAGATATAGGAAGAACACAGCTCCTCCTCCTTGTCAAAGTTGGTTAAAAACTAGTTGAACATTATTAATACATGCTTTTTGTGTAAGACGCTGTGCTGTGCTGATGTGGGAAGTCTGGGCTTAACTTTCAAACAAATAAGTCTTCTGATCGATAATATGTGCATGATATTCAGGATTCAAATGGAATAGAGGAATATCAATAATACTTTACTAAATTATGATATTGTTAAAAGTAAGAGTGCACCCAGTGCTCATACATTCTTATCAACATTTAGCTCTTATATACTGTATTGCATTTACCATTCCTAAGAACGGGCACTCCACAATGAGTAACTAGTGGTTGAAAGTAACCCTCATAATGGAGGTCTGAGGCTCAATTTCAAGGCGTGCATCTGTATTTTAAATAAGAAATTAAAAGATATTAAAATTTTATAATTGCCTTTATCAGTGAAGTAAATTATTATGAGGAAACTTACATGCCTAAGGGTTCTTTACAGGAAAAAGTTCTAAAAGATGTGTGAAGCAATAAGCCAGCATGGTGGACTTTGACCTAAGCTCCTTTCACTGTTCGAGGGGTCCTGTGTCCAGTATGGGTTAATAAATAATGCATCTATAAAATACTTGTTATTCATGCTTTCCAATAGTTTTTTCAGTGTCTTCATCAACCTTGGAATTTTTTTTTAAAAAACCTCCCAGGTTTGTAGTCTCCTCACTATGTTTACCTTTACCATTACAGCAAGTTACAATTGATTTCTGAAAAGCGCATAACTTTGAAAAATCAGATGTAAGTGAGGGATTTGATTGAACCACAGATCTATTGATGAAGAGGTTGAGTGTCTAATTACCGGGCTATCACTAGATTTTATATTATAGCACATGTGGAAATATGACTAACATTATTGCAATATTCATAATTTACTTTCAAACTCCCAGAACAAAAAACAAAACTTTAAACTCCCAGTTAATGTAGACTCTATTAACATTTCTGTATCTAATCTAAAGTACTTTATGATTTTGTCCATTATAAATAATTTAATTTAATAATTTATTATTAATTTCTTTTTATAATAGTACATTCAATAGACATTTATTTATTTGTAGACATAGTTGTAGTTAAAGAGTACAGTGTAGTTAGCAAGTAGTTGTGCTGGTGTGTAGGCATTGTTGTAAACAATGTGGATGTCGGTAGTAAATTGGCCATGACACCCGAGTTAATTGGAAGCGGGCCAAGAATATATCTGATGTGTTTGCTAATCACTTTTCATTTAAAAGGAACAAATCTTTCCTTAATATATTGAGTAATTACTCACGCAAGCCACTCAAATGGTGGCAGAACTAATATTGTGTGAGTGGGGAGGTACCATCATTATACTTATATTTGACTAGCCGTGCCCCGCGGTTTCACCCGCGTTAAAAAGAAATAGGCGCACAGCTAGTTCTAAAATATAAGTAGTCAAAGTTATTTCCTTATTACATCAGCTACCTGCCAATAATAGGCCTGTCAAAATTGGTTCAGCCATTTCAGAGATTAGCCAGAACAAACAGGCAGACAGACAGATTGTTAAAATGTTATTTTTGGTATATGTACCTTATGTATATTCATATCCTTCTAGTAAAAAGCAGTTAATTCAATGTTAAAAACAGACACTCCAATTTTATTTATATGTATAGATATGCAGTTCTCGTGTTTCGGTGGAAGTGTGTGGCCATGCAAACTGACTAACATATGAGGCAACCACTTTAGTCCTCAACAATAGCTAGGCATTTGTGATTGCCTTCAGGTGGAACCTCTTTTCTGTATGGAGTTGGTTACAGATGTTATAAATAATGTTTGACTTATGACACAATAGGAGGATATTAATCTAAATATGTTGTACCTTTCTCAAGAAAACCCCTCCCCTATCAGTTACTTCCTTAAATATATCTTATATATAAAATTCTCATGTCACAATGTTAGTTACCATACTCTTCAGAAACGGCTTTACCAATTTTTACCAAATTTTATATGCATATTCAGTACATCTGAGAATCGGCTACTATCTATTTTTCATACCCCTAAGTGATAAGGGTTGTTCACCCTTAACATTTTTTTATTTATGTGGCAACACAATGTTTGCCAGGTTAGCTAGTAATATATAACTTTTATTATATATATTATTATTTTTTTATTATATATATTCAAAAGCCAAATCTTTTGTTTTTATTTTTAAATGTCAATAACATTCAGGGGTGCGTTATTTATTGAAAGGAAAAGATGAAACAAACCTCCTTACATTTTATATTGGCTAATGCGGAAAACTACTGAACCAATTTTCATGGCAGTGTCACAGAAAAGTAGACAACTTCATAAAACAATATTTTGTTTAAGGAGATTCTTTACCAAATTCTTTTTGATCCCTAATAATGTACAGTGTGCTCGGAGACAAATTAATTAATAAGGAACAAATTAATAATTTAGGATTGATATTGTCGAAATTTCTACATATAATTGTATACCTACCTAAATTTTGAAGGTGGAAGAACCCTTTGTGTTTCGACTCCGGCGGCACCACCGCCACACCTATTTCTGCCTCTTAACAACAGTGTTAAATGTTCTGGTTTGAAGGGTGTGGTAAGGGAGACATACTTTTCCGAGGCGTTCCAGCTTAGTCCTCAGGGGTAGCGGCGCATCTGTGGCAGGAATATCTAATCCTATCTGGGGTTAATTACAGATGTCCATGGGCGGCAGTGGCCACTTACCATCAGGTGGACTGCATGCTCGTCTGCTACTCCTTTATTATAAATATATATATATATATATATAATAATAGTGTATGGTGTGCAGATATCCAAAATGGACCTACCATCAGTTCTGTACATCCTGGGCGGCATCGCGGTGTTCGTGGTGCTGCTGAGCTGCTGCTGCGGCAGGAAGAGCAAGGGGCAGGTCCTCAACCGTGAGTATTTAATAACTAGTGCTTCTACTTGCTAATTATGAAACAATGAAACGACAGGAGAGTCCCGAAACCTTGTAACCTAAGCCATATCTGTTTAAATAAAGGATTTTTGATTGATTTTTTAAATTTTACCCTAACGAGGGGCTCAGGTATCCTTTTGGAGTAGGGTTTTGATCGTGATGTGGGCAAGTGCGCTCAAGATCGCGGAAGACTGCTATCAGCGTACCCGTGGTCCAAACAAAGGACGTCCAGAGGATCACCGTGGGGTTTTAGCCGGTAGGAGTCCGGCATATTGTCTCTGCTGCCCCTACAATTGAGAAGAACCCATACTGGGTTTCCCCACGTAAAAAAGGGTTTTGTTCCACCATGTTACGTGCAGATTGGTACTCTTCACCAATATTTTCATGAAACTATGGCATAAAATAGAGCAAAAACGCATGAAGCGTGAAGTTTCTGGTAATTTATTTTTAATTTGCAAATATCCTCAAAAAATGGGTGCACTTTTGGTGTCTGAATCTCGGATCCCAGGGGTGAACTTCATGTAGTATATCACCTTTACCACGCCCTTCAAACCAGAACAGCAGCGCTTAACACTACTGTTAATAGGCAGAAATAGGTGTGGCGGTGGTGCCGCCGGCTTCGAACCACAGAGGGTTCTACCACCATTTTTTTGTTTACGAGGGGGAAACCTTCAAAAGGTACCCGGTGCCGTGGGAGCGACGCAGGATTATGTGAGATTCTTACCGCACTAAAACCCCTTCGGTGGCCGTCCTCGGTAGCTTACTGAACGGTTCGAGTACCCACTCTTGCCACCCGCATCCAGAAGCCTCCTTTTAGTCGCCTATTACGACAGGCAGGGGATACCGTAGAGCTATTCTGGTCCCGAAAGTACAGGGACAAGAGGGTTGTTAGGTAGTAACCTAAAGTGGTAAATGTGTTGTTGCAGCGCCGCCGGTGGTGGTGGCGAGCGCGGCGACGCAGCCGCCTTACCCGCAGCAGCAGTACACCACGCAGTACACTGGTAAGGACATCCCTCTCTGTCTATAGTCTCATTCATAATTATGTGTCCAAAATGTAAATGTTAAAATGTTAAACTTTTGTTTTTGTTAAATTTGTTAAGGTTTTATTTTCTTATTAATTTACTAAGGTTTACAATACCTGTAATCGTATTTTGACAATGACATTTATTTGTTTTACATTTTGGACACCTAATTATGAATCAGACTAATACTTGTATTAATTTCATTTTCAATGCCGTTGCTTCTAATTGTCACTTTCCTTATTATGATATGAAAGGATATATCTTCTGTTATCTACAGATAGGTACGTTGCACTATGTCTATAGACAGGGCGTAACTTTAGCTTTGTTAAGAGGAGGTGTTTCCAAAGCTGTTACCTGGGTTCGTGCTTCTCGGAGGCACAATTTGAGTTTGATTTCTAATCGAACTTCTAAATGTGTCGCCCGAGCGAGGCCCTGCGCCTCCAGCACCAACTCTAGTCTTCTGTCTAATCTCTTACTACTAGTACGAGTATGTTAACTGTATCAATGCTGGGCATCTCATCTTAGAATGGTTGTATTTCATTCAGTCTGTAATTTATTTTTAAATAGGTAAAAAGTAATACCAGAAATAATACTTCTTAGCTATAAGCTAGCTTCTTTAAGGTTGCGGAGGAACATAGGTTCCATTTGCCTGTTCTACCGGCTTTACAATGGTGAGTGTTCCGAGGAACTATTTGACCTGGTGCCTACGTAGGAACTATTTGACCTGGTGCCTACGACACCATTCACACCAACTAGACTCGTAGCGGTCCTGCACGGTTCGGTTTGCAAGGACGTCCTTGCCACGGACGTGCAAGATGTGGAATGAACTTCCTCCCGAGGTAGTCCGGAGCGATATTGTCATGGTGCTCTTCAAAAAAGGTCCTCTGGTGTTGCAAATGTACGACCATAGGCGACGTTAACTACTTTCCATCAGGTAGCACGTCTGCTTTATCGTCAGGTTCAAATATATAAAAAAGTACAAACGTAATATGACAAAATACTTACTTAAAACATTTTCTTTAATATACTTAATCTTGACTAATTGGCTGTCTTCAAAATTATATCATGAGTGCTTTGTATTCAGTGCTGATGAGTCAGTCTGTTGGTACAATGACTTTTATATATAGACTTAATACTGAGGGTATTAAAGTTAGATAAAATGCGTATAGTAGGTACCTACTTCATTGTTTACTGAGGGGTATCCGTTTTATTATGGACTATGGTATTATAGTGGAACAGGCAGGACGTAGAAAGGCCCTTGAGGCGTCGATTCGGTCACAGAGCTTAAATTATACATAAAAAAATTGACTACATGATTCACGCAAATGTGTTGTTAATTTGATCTGTTGATCATAGCCGAAGAAGGAAATTTTTGAGATTCTATCCCTAGGTTTGTTTGAAAATACGTTTATTTTGAAGAAAGCTCTATGAGTATTTGTATTTGGCTTTCTTGTTAGAAATAGTAAATGTCTTATTTCATTGATTTGGAAAACACCCTAAAGAGGGTAAAATAGGTGTTTAAAATTTGTATCATTCCTATACTATGTTACACTTATTTACGTGTACGAAGTCAGGAGTGAAAACTAGTCAAGTATATTGTATATATGAGGTACTGGCAACACTGGCAAGTGTCAGACGTCAATTTTGATTTGAATATATAAAATGGTACAAATATATAAAAGGCGTTTTTCTCAATATAGATATTGTATTAATTAATTACAAGTCTAAAATAATACAATGTATAATTTAAACTATAGAGTAACAGTGACAAATAAATAACGCTTCATACGGTCATAACTAGCACGAATTTACAGCCAGTAGGAAATGCCATAGGTTCTACGTACTCAATATAATTACGAACGGCCACGCCCGGAATAGACATGCAAATTCAGCATGAAATGGAATAACAAACAAATATTTTATTGTTTTCAACGGAATTCCATTAAAAGCAATCAGCGTACTTTCCTGTTAACAACACAGTTATTTTTGTTTCATATATAAATACCACGGTGCCATCTTATTTTAATTATATTTGAGAACCCTATTAAAGTGCAGGAAAACCCAGACAATAATGTGGTTATTCTGTAAGATTCGTAACTCATATAATATTCTGTCTTATGTAAGCTTTTAATCCTGTATCATCACACCTTTTATTACTACTTCATAAATTTCCAATATTTTCGAAATGATAATCTGTACAATTGTTTCAAATGACTTTGCGAGGGTTTGTTGTAGCGTTTCTTTGTAATTTCTATCGAACATTTTGTAAACTTATGAGAAAAAGATAAATAATGCAATAACTTAAGTATTGAAAGGAAACACATTCGTTAGAAGTATTCTAAACTTGTTTTTTAGGAGGTCCTGTGATGGTAACAGCGTATCCAGCGCAGAACGCTAGCATGCCGTACCCCACGGGGACACCGTACCCCACCGCCGCGCCGTACCCCACGGGAGCGCCCTACCCCACCGCCGGGGCGGCTTACCCCGCGGCCGGGGCTCCGTACCCCACGACCGGGGCGCCGTACCCCACGGCGGGAGCGCCCTATCCTACCGCTCCCAGCGCCCCTGATGCTAACGGTAAGACATAATATTCTAGATTAAATTGTCACTTTATGTGTTTGTGGATTATTAACATTCGGTATGAGTGCTAAGTTTCAAATAAATATAAAATATCGTGAATATTATTTATTATAATTGTATGTGGTGTGGATTTAATGATGTTGACTCAAACTGTTCCTTGTCGCGTCTAGAGACCTTCTCTAAGTTACTAAGCTGATAAAGTATATTACATAAACTTTAACTCAGCATGTTTTATGTTATCATATTTTTAAATATGGTTATCATATTTTTAACAATTAACAATTATTATGTTTTATTTTTCTTATGATAATAATTTAAATGATTTGATTAGCTTGTTGCTAGCTAGATGAACCCTTAATAAAATATTTGATAACAGTAATTTATCCAGTTATAGGTAAATCCAACTGTATGTCGTAAATTAAATATAGGATATATTACTATAATATTGTGAAATGTCAATGTTCTATTTGTGAACATGAATATTGCATGTAACTGCTGTGTGGTGTGATTAATATCATACGATGTGCCGTTATAGTAGGCGATTTGCTCATATTATGTCATACCACAGATCTATAATAGGTCTGTGTGTCATACTGTACAGACATATATGAAAATACGTATGGTACAATACGATAACTTGGATGATTTATCAACAAACACCAATAAAAGTTTGAGAGAGTTTCTAGCGTGAAGCATATCGTGATCGCCTTCAGCTAGAACATGTTCTGCATGGAGTTGGTCATAGATGTCCATGACTTGAAGGTGGTAGAATCCTTTGTGGGTGGACTCTGGTGGCACCGCCGCCACACTTTTTTCTGCCTCATAACAGGAGTGTTAGGCGCTGCTGTGTTCCGCTTAGAACGGTGTGGTAAAGGAGACATACTTTTCCTAGGCGTTCCAGCTTAGTCCTCAGGGGTAGCGGCGCATTTGTGACCGACCTCATTCTGTCTGCTACTCCTATATTATAAAAAAAAAACTGACCAGGATCAGATGGAAAGCAAAACATTTTTTTCCTTAGTATTGCATTTATATAATGCCAATATTTATAAAATCTGATTTATACAAGCCGACAGACGAACGGTCAGGTATTAATTGTAATTTTTCGATCCTTAAATTACACAAACATACAAACTCACTAGAAATGGAGAATAAATTAATAAATGTAGGTAGTCGTGTCGAAATAGCTAAGCAGAAATAATAGAAACAATAAATTGCGTCATTATTTTATCGGAGCGGATATTCGCGATACGCGTATGTTGTGTCCATGGAACTGTGGTTTCCATTATAATACCATGTGCAGTGTAGAGTAACATCGTCATTATTGTGAAGATCTTAGTTAATAGTCGATCAACGAATCTAAAAGCATACTCCTTTAAAATAATTAGAAATGAATTTTATTGGTTTGAAATATCCTATTTCGGCCTTAAAAGACCTATGTGGCGCTATTGGAATGTAGCAGAATGTTGTAATACATAACCTAGGTTTTACTAAGATCAAGCTAAAATGCTGTAACCCATACACTTTCAATGTTCATTTTAACATGAAAATAGGTTAATTGAAGGTTCCTATAATGGAAGACTGATAATTGGATGGAATGATGACGTACATTTGAACAAACTGAGGCTCGGTTTCGTGTAATTAATATTGGTAATTTCCTATTCGAGCACTCAACCTTATTAGACTAAAACGCACAAACATTTTCGATTGAGTGCTACTTTTTGAATGACGCTTCCCAACTAAGTCGTTAGGTCTACGGTATTCCCTGCCTGTCGTAAGAGGCGACTAAAAGGGGCTTCCGGTTGCGTTCCTTTGGAGATCCCGGGGTCCTCTACGCTGCGCCGAGGACGGCCACCGGGGGGGTTTTAGTGCGGCAAGAGTCCCACATAACTCTATGTCGCTCCCACGGCACCGGGTACATTTTGTAGGTTTCCCTTCGTAAACAAAAAGAAAAGGTCTAGAACTGTGTGAGCTGGGTCAAGATGACTACGAAAGGCGATGTAAAACGCGGTCAAAGACCGAATTGATAGTCACTTTCGATAACGTTCATGAGTAAAGTAGATATAATAATGTAACGTTTGAGTCAACATTATTAATTTATATATATTTACTTACTATCAATATTTTAACCTACTTTGTACATATTTAATGTTTGTTATAACCTCATGCTGACGGCCAGCTTGGACCTATGTAAAATGCGTATAACTTTTATAATTATTGTAATATTTAATAAGAGTTTTATTATTGCTATTGGTGAGAGTAGAAGCATGAAATTTGCACAGGAATTTATTATGTGTTTTTTTCTCTGTTTCTTTATAATTATCTTAGAAAAGTAAAGCCCTAACAATGGCTTACTAAAATCACCCTTTTAAAACGAATTGATATATACTTTTAAAAAGAAAGTTATATGTATTTGACACTAGACAATCTGGTCAGGTGGTTTGCCTTGTATATACATGTATGCATATGTATATATGTATAAATATACTCACTGTGTATATTTGCGTCAGTGTTCTACGGGCTGGCGCCGCCCGGCTGGAACCCACAAGGTACTCATTATAATATACCTAATATATAATAAAATATACGGGAAGTTAGGGTAATATCTACTCTGGGGGAAAACCGTAACAATCTAATTGCAGGAATATTATATTTGTCATAATTTGGCAAAAAATATTATGTATTTAATACACTTCTATAAAATATAAACAATATAAATTAAATGTTATACACTTAACACCTGTTGGTATTGCCTGTCGGTCAACTTTGGGAATGGAATAGTTGGCGACAGGTGTTCAATTTAAAATTTAAATGAACGGCGCATGTTTTTGGCTATTTTCTAATGACAAAATTTAAGTACACGTATTAATCGGCTTCACCTCAGCGCTGATGTTACCTCAATTTACCATATACTCATCCATATACCGTATTGTACTTGTTTGTTTGTGTACGTAGATTGCTATGTGTAATTATGTTGTAATTAGAATTTAGTACTTATGTTTAGAAATAACTATGTTTTTTGGGGATAAGAGAAGACATACCCAGATATTTATGGAAGCTAAATTTGAACATACAATGTTTTACATGCGAAAGAAAGAAATAAAGTTAGTGCAACGGACTGCAGCGGTGTCTCCTATGAAATATATCGTATTTATGTTAATCTACTGAGAATGTGTAAGTAGGATGTCTCTAGCTAGTTAAAACACAACAGATATATGTGTCACCTCCAGTAGTATCATGGACATACCATAGGAAATCAGAACATTGTTTCGGTACACGCCCATATTAATTATGCACAATTTGAAACTCTTAACTCAAGGTTTTTCAAAATGAATGCAATGAAAACAACAATAAACCGCTTTGTAGTGGCTGATTACAAATGGAACAATGTAAGGCAGCGCAGACAGCATGAGCAATATATTTATAATGTTGTTATTTATTAATTTAATGGTGGGCTTGTACCGCAAATAGAAAATCGCAAATGAAGTTGATTTTCGAAGAATACTCTGATTTGATATCATGATTATTGCGCAAGATTTAATACTTTGTTGCGCACTGTCTACGATCAACTAGTATTCCCGCGGGGTACTCGTACCCCTGTACCTCGTACCACTCTGAGGTATCCATAGATTAGTAAAGATACTTCGCCGCCTTGAAATTGAATGAAGCCACTAACGGCTTATTGGTAAGTTCTTTTTTGAATTCTTGACAAATAAGAACATTTTTAGAGAATTACGAATAAATAGCTAATGCTGCGCAATTTACATAATAAATAAATAATTATTTCAAATATTTTAGGGACATTTTAGCACGGAGACGTGGCAAAACTTTTTTTACGCAACTATTTCAATTCTCAAAACGGGGTACATTTTCTTGTTAGGAGTAAGTAATCTTTACTAATCTATGGAGGTATCGTAATATTTCGAATAAGAAGCAACAACATTCATAATAGCTATACAATGAACGCTAGAAGGAAGCATACTATCAATGTTACTAAAGGCTCAGTATTCAAAGCGCAGTAGTGTTCGCTCTCATGCCGCTCGTACGTCCGCTGTCTGCCGTTTACCTTAATCTGTTTTCCTTATTCGGTACAAGTGTATGCTATGTATGTGAATGTTTGCACGAAGTTGGACTTTAGATGCATGCCGCATGGTTTAGATACGATTAGCAGTAGTTGGTATTATCATAACGTTTTATGATGTCATCATTATATGGTTCTTATCTATGTTATAATATAACTTTTAAATGGATTTTTGTCTGATATTACTAATTATTGGTATTTCCATGTTGTATAAAATAGCAAGCAGTGATAGCCTAGTCGTTAAGAAACTCGGCCACTCGATCGAGGAGTCCGAGGTTCAAATCCGAGGCGTGCACGCACCTCTGATTTTTCAAAGTTATGTGCGTAGGTATTAGAAATTAATTATCATTTGCTAAAACGGTGAAGGAAAACATCGTGAGGAAACCTGCATACCTGAGAGATTTATAAAAAAAAATCAAAGGTATGTGAAGTCTACCAATACGCACTTGGCCAGCGTCGTGGACTACGGCCTAATCGTTCTCATTATGAGACCCGTGTCCAGCCGTGGGACAGTAATGGCTTGTTGGACTGGTTGTCCCATCACCTATCTGCCCTTACAAGTCAGGGGCCCTAGTACAAATATTCAAATTATTGGAAAGTATTGGAAACTCATACGAAGGACCCAACTCTAGGACTGAACACATAGGTCTCTCAGTAGATACAGTACATAGAACATCTCTCAGTAGATAATTTTGTCATCAACGTGCTTTGCGCGTAGGTAGAGGATAATAGATCAATGTCTTCGCAGGAAGACGGTATTTGCTACTGTATTAAATTTTTTCTCACATCCTACGACATCCACGGGAACTGACAGTAATCGCTATTTTTATTTATACCTTTGTAATTTTTTCATCAAATAGCATTAAAGCAGAATTTCACAGCAAAGGTTTGTGTAGTCGAAATAACATAGGTACGTAAGCAGGTATTATGAATAGCAATTAAGATAAACATGATAATATTATATTTATCTGTACGTTTCGTGGTCATGTTTGAAGAATGTCCCGGCCCTGATAGTGCTCTGATAACAGATGCAGAGAATGTCACAATAACTATCTAATAATATAAAAAGTAGATAGTAGCGTCGGTACTTTGATTTTCTCGACAAATCTGCCTGCTGCATTCAGTTGATCGCTGTTGTGTTTCGAACTGAAGTGATAAGGCAGACCCATATTATTAGGTGTTCAAAATTCGTCTTGAATTAGGCCCTATTTTCTTTTGGAGTTTTACAGTATTTTATAATTTTTGGTTGTTTGTATTAGTTTAAAGTCATCTATAACACCAAATTGAATAATGACTGTTAATAATAAAATTAATCTTAACTTATTCTTGCCCTTTGCGATTCGAAATTTTTCAATGTTCAAATCAAAACATAGCGATACGTAACGAAATAACACACAACGACGTAATTAAAGAAAGAGTTGTCCTTTGAAAAACAAGCAATAATGCCAAAGGAGGATATTTTGTGCAGAATCAAAACAACTATAGATGTATTGCATCATAGTTACACATTAAATATACTCGGTTCACAATAACGCGCGTGACGAAATAACAATCATATAATGTTATCTTATCGTATGCAGTGTAATTGACAAGTATTTATTTTGTATTAATCCAATGTATTTAAACGAGCATTAAATTCGTAAGGACGATTCTCATTCATCTTGAATGCAGTCAATTATATAAATCAAGAAGCGAATTATATTTGGGTGAAATATTTGGCTAAATGAATTATTTTTTACAATTAATGTGGGGTACTGTGGGGTAAGTTTTCCCAATGCTTCACCGCGCTCGAGTAGGGATCTCGTTCTGTACCCTTACCATGAGTTACTTTACTGACACTATAGTTCTGATACAATCCGCTAGTGGCGCTGATTGGCAATTGTATGGGCAAATACGTAAACAAATACCACAACAGTCATATTTGTCGAAACGTAAAACTCATGGTAAGGATACTGATCGGCACTTTTTAAACGGGAAATTTTCGATAAGCAAATTTTCATCGATGATTATAGTAAAAGTAAATTTTATCAGTATTATATTATATTACATTATAGTATATTGGATGTTATTAGATTTAATTGAAAAAAAAATCTTTACATTTAATTACAGCCTTTCTTATGAAATCGTTATTTCTTAGTAAAATATAATATTATGTTAGTAAGTTCCTAAAACCTGAGAACTTGTGAAAAATATTTGTTTAACTTCCTGTAAGCTTTTGATGTAAATATCTAAACAACTGGCTGACGTAAAAGCCTTAAATTTGGTGAAAATGATTCATCGTTTACGTGAACATTTGCAGAAGCTTTTCAACAAAACAAAAAGTTGTAAAACGACCTCTCCATACTCAATACAGATTACGCTTGATTTGTGGTATTTATAAATGAGTCACAATCACAAGAAAATAATGTATATTTTATTTATACTCTGCTATGAATAGTTCACAAAATCAAATTCGTTTCGTGTTGCCCTAAAATAGCTTATAATCTTTACCTGTGGATGTCATAGGAGTGTCTAGTTTCATCATTATAAAATATATATACTAAGTAATTACCCAGTAAAAGGCAAAATAATAGTAACACTAGTTAGGTGTATGTGAATATATTATTTTTAGAGGACTTATTTTCTAAAGTTGCTATAGTCTTTTTCTTCTTGTATGTCGTCTTAAGTTGTAGTGTCAATTGTAATGATATTCGTATTGTTTTCTGATTCGTATGTGTCTTGGAACGATCTGATTTAATAAATGTAGTAGAAGTCGTAATCAAAGTGTAGCTAGTCGTAGCCGCTACTGCAGACCCGCGTTGATTCGGCTTTCACGGTTGAGTGATGTAGACTACCTTGATGACAATGATTCTGTAATAATTGATTGAGTAATCACTGAATGATTATGTAATCATTGAACCCTATGTTATTTATTGCATTTTTTTAATTTCTATTTTAAAATTGATTTTATTGATTCCTCATCGTTTAAATTTGACGTATAATAAGATATTTTAAAGATTTTTTTAGACTATACGGGTTCGGAGACAGTACTTGCCTTGCAAAACAATTGTCGGCTTACCGCAGCTTTGCCGTGGCGATGTTTTTCCTAATTTCCTAATATATTATAATGTTTGTTATATTCCAGCGATGCCGCCCTCGTACGAGCAGGCGTTGAAGCAGTCGCCCTACAACCCCGACATGCCGCGCTAGGCTCGACATACAAACCACTCAGCTGAACTACACGGATCATAACTTTATTAAAAATTAATAAGAAATATTTTTAAGAATGTTTTTTTTTGGCACGTCAATGTAATGTAGGTACCACCTCTTCGGAAGGTGTTACGTTATACAGAAGAAATTGCGGAAGAAATTCCATATACATTAATTTAATTGTAATGCTCTTCACAAGTTTTTTTTTTAAGTTCTGCTACTAAATGCATTTAAAGTGTGTCTTCACGTCATAAGATTTAAGTAACCGCAGTAAATGATTATAATTTCTCATATAAAATAATTTGTTTGTAATATTTGTATATCGATTTTATATGATACCTTAATTTTGTAATGGATTTAACAAAACTAAGTTTCGTTTTTGTTTTAAAAACTAATGCCTCAGAATAAGGGCGTTATTTAATTAAAAGGGATGCACCCTTTAACAAAATACCGATTGTATGAAACCAATCCATTATAAAATGAAAAGATCAAGATGATAACGATATTAAATGTAATTAAAACAGAGTCATTAATAGCAGGGAGATTATTATGTTATGAATAGTACCTATTTAGTTATAAATTGTCAAATGTAAAAATCTAAAAAAAGTTTAAAACGTAAGTTTATACGATTATTTTGATTTTATTTTTTAAAGGGATGATTCTGTAATGAGATATGCAAGTTTAATAATGTGTGTCAGAGTAGTTCTGCTTGTGTTCTTACCAACATCGGTCGATAAAATGTTCATCGGCGATCGATAAATAAAGCTTCGATCGATTATTAAGTCTACACTCTAATCGCTCGTACAATTGCAAAAATGGATACTAATTGGCATGATGACATATTAAAGAATCAAAGAATAAATGAATAAAAGATATTAGTGAAAAAATGTGGAAAAGATCCTAAAACATGTGCCAGTCCTAATATTAATTTTAAGGCTTATTATTATTTTCAATAAAATAAAACTATAAAATACTACAGTCGCCATGTTGTTGTAATCAGAGCGAATGACGTCATGCAGACACTGATCACTGTATCGCTTGAATCGCAATACCGAGGCGTGACGTCACGAGGACGCCATTATGCGAGCGTTTTCGCACCTAATTCAAAATGGGTACAAAGATGATATTAATTACGTCAAGATTTAATGTATGATGAATGAATCATTATATCTTTATAGAAGGCGATTTAAAAATCTGTCATCCTGCCTGTCACACCCCCATTTTACCTAAAAGTCGAATATTCCTTACATTCCGATCTCTGGCCAGTGGTAGGTAAGATTGGAGATGCTATTCATGAGCGTTTAAAGTAGATTATATGGTCGATCTATTCTGGTGACAATTGATGATCGACGGTGAACGGTTAACTCTACGATCGATCGATAACTTCGAAGAACGAATGATTGGTCATTCTAAGGTCTATAAAAGAACCACGTGAGGACTCCGTACATATTGTCGGTAGTTCCACAGTGCTTAACATTCGGCACTTGTACGCTGTGATGAATGAACTTTTATAATTAATTTATTATATAGTAAGTATGAAAATGCGGTTCGACTGCGAATTTAAACATTTATTACATTTTAATTTAAGTAAACTACTTATGAGGGTATAATTATGATTTACGTCGTCCTTTATTTTCGTATTTTATTTTAAAATTTTGTATATTTTGTTACTGTTTATTTTTGCTTGTATTTAAAAGTATATATTTTACTATTATTATAAAATATTAGATTAGATAGATACACAAAAAAAAAACCTTTTATGGAATAATTAATAAAATTTCTGTAGCTTAAATAGTATTGTACACAGGTAGTGTTGTTACCTTTTAACCAATGTACGTAGCCTACTAGTACAATTAAATTTTAATAAGATATGCTCAGCATCACTGGGGAGATGATTTGAAATTGCAAATAAAAGTTGTTATGTGGGGCAATTTAGTACATACAGTGGCGCCATCTACACTGAGCTTTTACGTTGTGGATGTCGGTAAATTTATATGAAGAGGACCGAAAAATAAACATTATTTTGGCGTCGTTATTAATAATTAAATAGTTGTTTTGTAAATAAATGTTAATGAACGGAATAATATCCCTTATTTTTTAGTCTTTTTACGTGTAGAAAATCATGTAGATCATTTTGTTGGTTACATACTTTTCCGAGGCGTTCTAGCTTAAGTTTAGCGGCGCATCTGTGGGCGACGTCAGGTAGGAATATCTTATCCTATCTGGGGTTGATTACAGATGTCCATGGGCGGCAGGAGTCACTAACCATCAGTTGGATTGCATGCTCGTCTGTTACTCCTATATTATAAAAAATAGCATTTAATATTTCTTTATTAATAAATATTTTTCTTTAGTAAACAAAATTTTGAATACATTTCGGTCCTCCTAATGTATGAAACAATTATCTAAGTCCTCAGGAGTGGTAACGTATCTGCGATCGGCTTAAGGCAGAACCTGTCCTATATAGAGTTGGTACAGATGCCCATATGGCAGTGAGTTACAATCAGATGGTCTGCAAGTTCCTTTGGTACTTCAATCTTACAAAAACCTCTCCCCATTGTGCGGTAACTAGAATTTCAATATGCTCATGTTTACATTTAATAGTACCCAATTTTACTGTAGAAATCTAATTTTTGATTACTAGTACTGATGTCACGTAACTAAAATATATAAAAGCTAAAAAGGGGTAAGGAATATATAAGATAGCATCGCTCATTGTGAGTTTCTTAATGAGGCTATTTATTTCTTGTTAAATATTTAGTAATTGGAAAGCTAGCTAGGCGACCTTAGCTCTAGCTAAGGTGATCGTAACAAAATTTTGAATGTAACTTAAATTTAATAATAAAAAAAATAAAGATTTTTTTCCATTTAATCCGAATCATATCGATCGTTTTTACTGATTTTGTTTAGTATATTGTAATTATTGTTGAACTTAGTTACATTCACTTAGTTAAAAACTTGCCTTTATAATTACCCGTAAGTCATGAAATAAATATAACCAAAGGCGTAGTGTTGGGCAAAATATCAAAATGTTACAAGAGTCAAATGCTTATTCGTAGGTATTATAATTTGTATTTTCCTTCGCAACACTTTTTTTGCCGCCCCTGTTTAGTGAACGGCAAAATTGACTTTTGCCGTAATCGACCCCACGCTACGCCACTGAACATATTTTACGTAAAGATATTTCGAATTTCTATATGTTGTGAGATTAATAAATATTGAATGTCTGAGATTTTTATTATATTTAATTTTTACAGGGTTTTATTACCTTTTATAAGGCCTTTTTATGTAGCAAAAAAATACCTATCGTTTGTAAATAAAATATAATAACACATAATATTATATAAACAACTGCATAATGTGGCTGTTGTTGTAAGAGCGATGTTAATTGTTGGGAGTTATTTCATTTGTCAATGTAATATATCCATTGTTCATTAACATGCTGTTAGAAAAGTTGTTAGGACATAACAACACTTTTGTAAGTTTTATGTTACAACACCTTATGTAATTAAAAAAGGTTTCTTATTAAGGAAATACGTATTCCACCTATTATTTATACATCATATTACAGTAATATAAAACATGCCATTTATTTTTTGAATGATTTAAATTAATTTCGAGCGGATGAACATTAAGGGAGACCTCTCAGTCTCCCTTAATGTTCAGTTGGTTCTGTAATATATTTCGATGCAGTGTTTGAAATATGGTCAAGTTACATGAATATTTAATGGTGGATTAAATATTAGTAGATTTAAATTATTCTTAGATAATATTAACATAGCGGACTCTAAATGTGTAGGATTGTTTTATCGGTAAATGATGTAGTTTTCAGACTAAAAATACAGTTGGAGATTGAGCTTTTGTTCTAATATTATATTGTAAATATTAACAAAAAAATGATTTCAATTTCCTATGTATGTAGTGAAAACAAAAAATATTGGATACATTATGAGATACAGGTTTCTTTGATCAATAAACAATTGTAGCACTCGCGAATCTCAAAATTGTCTTCAAATTCAATAAGAAGCAACCATAAAAAATATATAAGTTTCCATAATTTCAAAAATCCAGATTATATAGAAAAACTAAATTAAAATTCTATGCCATTTTTTTTAATACATTGTGCCATCAGTATATATTATATATCTTGAAATAGGTATCTTTATTCAAATATATAAATAATATAGTTGTAATAGTAGCTGAAACATTTGCTCCTGATGTCGTACCTAACACATGTACTTCCTTATAGATAAGTAATGTATGTTAGTTATATTTTAGACATAATTATACCTATTGTTATATGAAATATAAAGTTACCTCTGCCTTCCAGAATTGAAGCATTATTTTTGTGTAAATGAATATATTCTTCCTTGCTTTCTTCTATTTAGTTATAATTTGGGGCTTTCCTCATCCGTCGACGTGAGATTTAATGAAGCCGGTCCGAAGTCACAATATAAGAATAAAATACGAAAAAGTTTTCGAGTTAAAGATGTTAAACCAACTTTGTGTGCTGTTGTGTTCTGCTTGAAGGTAAGGGCGACATACTTATCCAAGGTGTTCTAACTATGTCCTCAGCAAGCAACGCTGTCTGTGACCGCACTGACCTGTTACTATCATGTAGTAGTCAAAGTCTACTATGTTTGCTATTTCTATGTTCTAAATATTAATTAAAAAATGCTAAAATTATGTAATTTTTAAAATTACAAAACGTTTTGGAACTGCTTAAAATAATTTCAAGATTTCTAAGGATAAGTAACCCATTTTGCCAATTGACGATTCGAAACCTTTTTCGTATCAAAATAACTTTGTTTACGACATTTATGCTATCGTCATTGATGTCGTGTCGCACCGATCGTGTCGTCAGGTGTGAGGAGCCCCTCCCGCTACACTAAGCTCTAAACTGCCAGTACTTAGTACTTTCGGAGGTGACTATATACTTTTTTCTTATAGAATTATACATAATTAATAGTAAATACGTGTCTATGTAGATAGTATATAATGATTTAGGGCGTTGAATGTGAGGCAGCGAGCCGGGCGCTCTGAGGTTCGTTAAAATTTGACTTCGGCATTCAATTATGACTAATTAATCTGGTTTTAGGAGCCGCTTATAATATTGTTTTGCGTAAATGCATACAAGTTTACACGAAATTTTGTTACATTTTTTTGGAACAATGTCCATAAAACCAGTAATCGCATCTTTAGTGTTATGATGATAGTGAGTGCACAATACCATACGTTATTTTTTTTTAATTTTTGTGCATAAGTCAGTTTGACGATTTTTTACTCTTACGTCATTAAAGATCCGATTAAAGCACGATATATACGAATCTATTCAAGTTTCACTTATAAAAGATCGTATGAAATAAGAATATCTTAAAATAAGAATTAAGATATATGGTAAGCGGAACATTGGATAGATTGATTATTAATGTCGGGCTCCAGTAGTTTACTGTAATACTATTACTACTGTATTATGTGTGTGAGGCCGGCTCGCTGCGCACCAGCTGATGTGATATTATGGCGTACTTGAAACGAGTGAATATAAGACAAGGATAATTTTATGTTTATAAAAAAGTTGTTTATTTTCCCCTACTATTTCGCTTCAGTTAGTTCCGTTTATATCGCCTTAGTTGCCTAATAGTACAATGAACTTTGGTTAAGTAAATAACAAAAGTATTTTAATTTATTGTATTACTTTCATAAAGCTTGGATTTGATTTTAAAATTACTATAAAATCATTTCATGTATATAAAAATTAATTAGTGTTGACTGATTTTAAATTCATCATGATATTTAAAGTGCAAACAATAACTCCATTGAAATTTTACAATTTTTGGTCTGGAGTGTGCAAATATCAGAGAAGCAATTTATTGTCAACACAAATTAAATTATTTGAATACGTATACCTATATTATTTCAACTCCATGTAAATGTATTTGAGTTGATTTCATTCCAATATAAAAATTGTATTTAGTTCCAAAGTTATTTCTATAACTAATGTATGAACGAGCAGTGATGAGTTGAACGCTAACTATGGGAGAGAATGGTTGGAATTGTATGTTGTCAGTTTTGTACCAAATATAAGTATGTTGAAGTCCATCATGTCTTTTATTTACCCATGGATTAGTAAAAATATCTCAACGCTTTGTAATTTAAGGAAGCCACAAATGGCAGACACATACGTAAAATGGCTGACTGTTTTCCCATTACGTCTCCGACTGTTTAGGTGTAATTTACGCGGAACAATGCCGACATATACAGTTAAGTGGTGCAAAAACAACACGAAATCGAAGAAAAAGTGCTGAGAAATATCGTTACATTCGTAAATGGTCTACAAACTACATTTTTTTAATATTTCTCCAACACGAAAATAGATGGACAATTTCAATTTGTCATGTCAAAACTGGTTACATTTTCTTGTTGGGAGTCAGAAATCTTTATTAATCTATGTATTTACCAGAAACTTATTTTTATGTGTAGTTAAAGAAAATACACATGGAGACATTCTGCTCTTGTGTCTTACAGAAGACCACGAAATGTGAAAAGATCTCTTAAATATATTATGTTGCGAGTATTTTACAATAAAACGACGTAAACATGTATTTTTTTTGTCCTTAATAGTTTCTCTTTTTTGCACAAGTACGTATCGATATATGCCCTGTACGATCCAGCTCGAAAGCTAGACCGATATTGTCAGTATGTAGGCGCGGCCACGCAATCCTAAGGGGATATAGTGGAATGTATGGTGTATTATTGTAATCCAATCCCAATACCAACTTTCGTCCCAGCAGATGAGTAGATAAAACCACCAACCTTGCGTTCCCACTCGATCTGCGGGCTCGAATCGTGTCAGCGATTCGCACGGCGCTGTCGCTCCGGGAAGCACGGCCTGATCTTCCTGAAGAGTAGTCTCTTTGCATTTCACAATGCACACGTGGTAGCACGGCTACTGTTCGCACGGAGCGACATTGACAAGCCAACTCTGGTGGAATATTTACATCTACCGACCTAAAGTTGACAAGGATTGAACATGCACTCTATTATTATTTTTTAATTATTTCGCGCGTACATAAGCACATACATGATTTTTATTATGTGGAAGTAGGAAAGAGCTTTCAGTCCACCTGATGGCATGGGGCTACTGCCGCCATAAGATTCCTACCTGAGGAGTGCATATTTTGGCCCTATTTTGCCCTTTTAGTACACATTTCGCCCGTATTTAGTGCATATTTGCATGCATATTTCGGCATTTTGATAGTACATGTAATCCGATGTCTAGTTATAATATATAATTCCTATTTTAATATTATGTTCATACAAATATTAATTTGCGTATGTTTATACACAATTAAGCGATTATATTTTGGACGTACAGTTCAAGGCACTTTTCCTTCCTGTTAATAAATGTTATACAAATAATTTGGCTAGGAATACACCCATTTATTTTAGTCTTACACAGTCAGTGGGTACAGCAACCGTTTCGTATCAATTAGAATGCAATATAATTATTTTTGAAAGTTATTATCTGCAAGTATCACTGCTTTGAAAGGTATGCAAAATTTAGTTTATTATAATAATGTAAACCTGTTTATTTTGTTTTTGGATTAAAATATAACAAATATTATTGTTATACGTCATATATCGTGGAAAAAACAGAAATAACTATATTTAGTAATGTTTTTGACGTAAAGTTTCACTATTAAATAAGTATAGAAAAAATCACGACTTTGTTTGCACTGTTAATTTGCTGAAGTAATTTACTTAGTTGTGTTTGCAGATGGCAGCTGGCACCCCGGAGGTTTTAATAGCGGCTATCATAGTCAAAATTATAATTGTGGGGATTTGCTTCTTTGTATGTGCTACCAGAAAAACTCCTGGACGTGAGTGTTATTGCGTTTTATTAAATTTTTTTGAAGCTCTCGTTTACTTCTTAAAGTAGGTACAGTCCGCGCTAAACTGCTAGTCGACTCTGCAGTTGTTGCGAGCAGGTGTAGGCAATAGTAGGCATCATTGATCTATAACCTGGTAGGCATACAATTTGCTGTTGCGACGCGATTCATTTCTATATCCAGAGCGGACTAGCAGTTTTACGCGCACTATAAAAACGGCTAAATTTGCTAAACTGCTCTCAGAACCACCACAGCGGTATATCAGTTGAAGTAAGTTTTGAGAAAATCGAGGATTTGTGAAAGTCGTCTTCTTCTTAATTTATATGAGATGGTTTAATTTTTGAAAATTAACTGGTAATTTTATGTTAATAACCTTTCAATTTTTGAGATATAACCGAGATTTTAAATATATAATCAATTTACCTTAAAATTTTTGATATAAGTACATCTGTAGATTTGGGTAACATAGAGGTCACAGTATAAGGATCTATCAGTATTATAACTCGGCATTGTCTTTGAATTATATACCTACAGGGGCGCTGGGCGAGAGTTCGCGTTAGGGCTGCGCGCCTACAGCATTTTAATTACGTCTGACTTTCTTCTAGTTTTGTTAACTGTAAATATTATAATTTAGCCTTTACATAACCGTTCCTTGGTAGGCGAAAGATTGACTGACATTTTGTTTTAGTGGAAAATAACAAGTAAATTAATAAGTTATAATAAATAAGTTGCATATCAGTAGGTAATGAAAAGTGTAGTTATAATTTTTTCATGTTCAACGAGAATAGCTTTTGCTAAATTATCATTCGTATGTCATTTTCCTTCGTCCTATCCATTTACTTTTTTATGAATTTACTTATTTATGTATTTTGCTCAGTAAAAATCGAAATACCAATCTTTTAAAAAAATAAACAAATCATGATGGTACCTACTAGTACAGACGCAATATATTTGTTTAAATAAAAAATGTTTAAATAAAAAAAAACACTGACTAAAAACCGTCACACCGACAGCCTATCACTGCGGCACATTCGCACCTGTTCGCATACCGAGTGTATACCGAAATCGAGGCGCGTATACCTTGCGTTCCGTGCGTTTTTATGAAGATAGAATACTGTATAGATACTTATATTGTGCTGAGGTAGAGACAATATTATTACTTGGTTTTTCTTTTTTGGAATTAAGATATTGTTAGTTGGCTTAGTTCATTGGCTTAGTTCTTAGTTCATTAGACATTTAGCAACTTTGTTCTTGCATTTTCCATTTTTATTATCTAAATTAGCACAAAACATCTAAGAGAAAAAAATTGCGTTTGAAGTTTGTAGATCTCAAGAAAGTTATTATTATGTACCTATCCGTTGCATAAATTTTGCCAAATTTTAGTAGAATTAATAGTTTTCAAGTACCCAAGAAAACGTTTGTATAATAGATAATTAGAGCGGAATGATTTACAGGGGAAAACACGGTAAGGTTAGGTTACTTATACCTCGTCTTATATCGGTAAGAAGGCTACTTTTATAGAAGTTTAGGTATAAGTAGTCTAGTAGTAGATTAGGTATAAGAGTATCAATTGGGAAGCGAAATTACATATTTATTCATAGCTAATTTTAATAATATAGATAAACATTGCCTTTTTATACTTATTTTAAAATTAGTTAAAATATTAAAAGCCACTATGTATTTTTTTTATTAAGGTGTAATTATGTCCCCGAATGCTGCCGTGCCGAATCGTATGGCTTACCCGATGGGTCACCCTGGAATGTCAGCACCTTACCCCGCACCCGGAGCGCCGAGCACCGCGCCTGGAGCGCCGTACCCCACGGCCGGAGGAGCTTGTCTCGTTGCCGGGGCACCGTACCCCAACACAGGGGCACCTTACCCCATGTCTGGAGCATCTAACGGCCCGAGTCCACCTTATACCGTTAAAGGGTAATCTTGTACGATCGGAACCTCCTACCCAAGTGAGTCAAGCACAATTTGTGCTAATAATAAGATTATTGATTTCATAATATAAGCATTGTTAGCCTAGTGGTTAAGAAACTCGGTCTCTTGATCGAGGGGTTCGAGGTTCAAATTCCAGCACCTCTGATTTTTCAAACTGAAGTGCGTATTAGAAATTAATGATCACTTGCTTAAACGGTGAAGGATTTTCCTTCACCGTTTAAGCAAGTAATGGAATCGTGAGGAAACCTGCATGCCTGAGAAATCTAAAAAAAACAAGTTTTCAAAAGGTATGTGTAACTATAGGTATGTTAGCTATACGCACTTGGCCAGCGCGGTGGGCTATGGCCTAATCCTTCACATTCTGAGAGGAGACCCGTGCCCAGCAGTGGACAGTAATGGGTTGATGATGAGGATGATGAATATTAGTGAGGGTGTCGCCTGCCGATCATTCAGGAGAGGGCAGCTGGATTTTATTTCTGTAGGGGCTGGAAACTGCCCCACTCAGCGCGCCAAGCGTTTGTAATCCAAATTGTAAGACCATTTTTAGATCCCTTGCCGCCACCTCCTGAGTCAGAGAATATAAAGTATTTGAGGGCGAAAAAGAAAGATTCGTATAATATATAACTATATATATAGGTATAAACTATTTGAAGGTGGTAGAACACTTTGTGGTTCGACTCTGGTAGCACCACCGCCACACCTATTTCTACCTAATAACAGCAGTGTTAGGCGCTGCTGTGTTCCGGTTTGAAGGGTGTGGTAAGGGAGACAGACTTTTCCGAGGCATTCCAGCTTAGTCCTCAGGGGTAGCGGCGCATCTGTGGCCGACCTCAGGTAGGAATATCTAATTCTATGTGGGGTTGATTACAGATGTCTATGGGCGGCAGTAGCCACTTACCATCAGGTGGATGCAGTCCACCTCGTCTGCTACTCTTATATTATAAATATATATATATATATATATATATAGATAATATAATAATAATTCCATTTGGATAATTGTTTCCCTGATAACTATTTATAATATTCCAGCGACGTCGCCCTCGTAGTAGCTCTGCCGTGCTAGCCTCACCACACATACCACTCAGCTGAAATACATGCTTCATAACTTCAGTAATATTCCATATTTACGTAATTTAATCTTAAAAATTACACCGAAATATATGAGTATGAAATTTTTTATAAAAATACAGGTTTTGTTTTAATAATTCCCTACCTATTGAATGACTTGAAATTATTACAGTGTGTATTGCTGTAGCCGTTTTAACATGTGAAACGTATTTTATCTTTCGTAAATACGTCAAGGCAGTTTTTCCTTCCTGTTAGTAAATCTATAAATATAAAAGCGAAAAGATACTCACGTTCAAATCGTATTAATCAACTCATGAAATTTGGAATATAGCTTCATTTTATAATGTAGATGCGCACTAAGAACGAATTTTTTGATATTCCACCGTTAAGGGGGTTAAATAGGGGCTGAAAGTTAGTATGTAAGTCCACCAATTTAAAACTCGATGAAAATTCATATTTAGCTTTCTGATTTATAATAATTAAAATATAATTTAAGAGTTTTTCCAAAATCAACCCTTAAGGTAGTTAAATAGGGGTTGACAGCTTATTTTAAAATTTGCCATTTTTGAAGCCAGCACTATGAAAGAAAGAAATAAGCCATTGCCTTACTGGTTAGATATAGTAGAACTTAAATTATACCGTTTATGGCTAATCAACCCCTATGTGGGTTAAATAAGGGTTGTAAGTTTGTATGAAAGTCCCCCAGTTTTGATGTAAACTCTATGAAAATCGGTATGTGGCTTTTCGGTAGAAAATAATTAATCACCTACTCGTATTTCACCGAAAATAATTAAACACCTATTTCACCGTAATTTGGAAACAAAGACTGTAACAAGTAATTTAATTAAAAAATCAAAAACCCGACTGCACCAATAAGGCTGAAGTAAAATTTCCAAAAACAGTGAAATAGGCGTTACATTTTTTTAACCAGAAAGCCAAATACAGAACCCCTCCACGCGAGTGTAACTCGCACTTGTTTTAATTACTTGTTGCGCTGTCCTGTAAAGTGCCCATTTGCGTGTTAATATTTTTATCTTCCCAGTGATGATATGTTACAGGAAAATAATAAAAATATCTATTATTACTAACATTTTAATTAAGTAGTAGTTATAGAAATTTGGTCACACAACTTTGTTTTAGTATTTAGCTATTTGTGTTAGGTGATTATGGTGAATATTACTAACCCGGAAATAGCAGGGGCTATCTTAGCCAAAATGTTACTTGCTTCGCTTCTTATATATATTGTTGTTGCAAGTTACGTAAAGCGATAAAAAATAAACGTGAGTAATATTTAGATTCATATAATTTTCACTAGGATATTCGCACTTGGCATTACGTGAGCAAAACGTTAGTAATTTTATAATATGCTGCGATATAATTAATAAATAAATTATAATAATATAATATACTGCGATGAAATTGGTAAGGACATGGGAAGTTTACTGAGTTCTCTCTCGGGGCGATCAGTATTAAATAAATAATTGTATGCCTAATGCATCTCTCCATGAGATTATGCATAATGTATGTTATACTGAATTAAAGAATAATACAAGCTTAGTTATCTTTATAGGAAATAGGGGAAATGTGAATAAAAAGCATTTATTACAATACTTGGATACCTTGTTAGAACTTAATTTAAAGGAAATTGTAATGTTTAAATTCCCCTATAGTAGAAGTTTGCCAGTCGAAGAAAATAATATTAGATATAAGTTAAATATGACTTTGCACACTGCAATGTGCAATAATAATTTTCATTTGATTGATACTAACTCGTTTAGTATGAATTTTTATTTGACAGGGGATAATTACTATCTCCCTAGATTTTATAAAAGACGGATAGCTGTTGTGCTAGAATATTATTTTGACATTTCAGCCAAAAACTTGGCAACCAAACCTGCTTCTATTGAGCAGAATAATAATTTAAAATTATTGACATCCAATAATTTAAATTTGACATTGGATTATTTAAATTAAATGATAGGACAACAGAGTGCACCTCTGGCAAATTATTTAATTTACAACCATTGTCAAATGGAAATTCATTCATTAACATTGACATATCAATAAATAATTATGTAAATAATTCATATGATTATAATAATAATAAGCAAATTAAGAGACATATTTCAAATAAATGTATTCATATCGATAAACTTAGTAATAATAAAACTAGCAATAAAAAGTTTTCATCTCTAAAAATATTGCACCAGAATATCCAGGGTTTTTCACTTGAAAGGAAACCTTTCCTTACTTAAGGAGCTGGAACTGGAGTTATTTTTAGAGAGTAATCATTATGATATAATTTGTTTGACAGAGCACTGGTTAAAACAAGGTGAAACACAAATAAACTATGTAAATCACTTTATTGCTAGTTCGTTCAGCCGTGAGTCAGCTATCCATGGTGGCTCATTAATAATAACTCGTAAAGGTTTAAAATCAAGAGAACGTTTGGATATAGTGGGGCTCTGGGTTGAACGTGTTATTGAATTATCATGTGTCGAGCTGGATAGCCTTATTGTGGTTAGTGTGTATAGGCCCCCTAACATTGTAACATTTTCTAGATTTGAAGGTGTAATGGAAAATGTTTTGGATATTATATGCAAATGTAAGAAATATGTTGTAGTTTGTGGTGATTTTAATGTGAATATTTTAGAAAACACCACATTGAAAGTAAAATTACTTTCCTTATTTAGATCATATAACTTAGAATATACTTTTTTTGAGCCAACCAGGGTGACTTAATCCTCTGCTACTTGCATTGATAACATTTTCTGTAACTGCTCTGTAGTTGAAAAATCTATAATAAATCATACTAAATCTGATCACAAGGGGCAGTCTATCCATATCCAATATAACATATCCAAGGAAGGGAACATAAAGTTTCTTCATAGACCAATTACAACTCACCGTTTATTAAAATATAATAAAGTGCTACTAAATAAGTTGTCAGTTCTGAATCATAGCACTTGTGTTAATAATTTATATTCTGCATTTTTCTCCAAGGTGCACACAGAATTTAAAAAAATATTTTCTGAAGTTAGGTATGAAAAGAGTTCTAGACTTAGTTTTTGTGAATGGGCTACTAAAGGTATTCGTCTAAGTAGAAGTAAACTTTTCGAGCTTTATAGTGAAAGAGAGAATAACTGTAGCCCTCACTTCAATGAATATGTTCGTAAATATTCAAAAATATTTAAATCAGTTTGTATGACAGCTAAATCTAAGTTCATACACAATAAAATAAAAAATGCTGATAATAAAATTAAAACAATCTGGAAAATAATTAATGCCGAAACACGAACTTGCAGATTAAGTAATAGTAAAGTATCTCTTATTACTGAACGTGGTCAGATAACCTCAGATAAAGAAATTGCACAAGAATTTGAAACTTTTTTCTCGAATATACCATTTAATACTACTAAATTTTTAAAATCATCCCCAATTAAAGCAGTGACCATCCTTGAAGAGAATTTAAGTCAGTGTCACATTAAATTTAAATTTAGACATATTTTAATTCATGACATATTAAAAGCTTTTAAAGAATTAACTGTTAAAAATACAGAGGACATTTGGGGAATTTCAGTAAATGTTTGTAAATCAATCATTAAAACTTTAGCTCCCTACTTAGTCACTATTTTTAATAGGTGTACCTCAGGGCTCCATTCTAGGTCCGTTTCTATTTTTAGTTTATATAAATGATTTGCCAAATGTAGTAAAGGATTTATCTGAGGTTGTTTTGTTTGCTGATGACACTTCTTTGGTGTTTAGAGTAAAACGAGAATCACAGGATACGAACGATATTAATGAAACTCTTTGCTTCATTCAGAACTGGTTTGATGCAAACAACCTACTCTTGAATTCTAATAAAACTAAATGTATTAAATTTATGCTACCAAATGTAAGGAGTACGGGGATGAATGTCGCTCTAAATGGTGAGACTTTGCAATTCGTTAATGAAACTGTTTTCTTGGGGATAACCATTGATTCTAAACTCCAGTGGGGTCCCCACATCTCTGCTTTGTCCAGCAGACTTAGTACTGCAGCTTTTGCAGTCAGAAGAATTAGACAGTTAACAAACATCCCAACTGCCAGACTTGTCTATTTCAGTTACTTTCACAGCATTATGTCTTATGGCATTCTACTGTGGAGTAGTGCTTCTGACATAGACTCTATATTTACTATTCAAAAAAGAGCAATAAGGTCAATATATAGTCTGCGGCGTGGTGAGTCCCTAAGAGAACTGTTTCCCACTATTAATATATTGACGGTGCATAGTCAATACATTTATGAAAATATTATGTATGTAAGAAAACACACTGATATGTTTGAAAAAAATAGTAACCACCATAACTTTAATACCAGAAATACAAATAAATTAGCAATTCCTAAACATAGATTATGTAAGGTGGCTAGATCTTTCATGGGCAACTGTATTCACTACTACAATAAAATACCCGACCACATTTTGAATCTCACAGAAAAAAAGTTCAAACATGTCGTTAAACTAATGCTATGTAAAAAAGCGTACTATAAAGTAAGTGATTATTTGACTGAGAAAACGGTGTGGTCTGAATTAGCTCCAGCTCCACATGTCCCATTACGTTAAGTTGACATTGTCAAAAACATTTTTTTTTAAAAGATGTGTGTTATGGAGTTTCTTTCGCCGCTTCTTCTCCATAACGAAACACCTTGTGAAGTGGTGGTAGTTTGACATTCAAAAAGCGCTCTGTAAAGAACCTATTTTGAATAAAAAAAATTGATTTTGATTTGATTTGAATAGATGTGGCGGTTCGTTTAGACCGTCACTCTACTGTTAACTTTATTGTACTATTTTACAGATATTTATAAATGTTTATTGTACAACTAATTATTTAATTTAGAATATTATTGTGTTATTAATTATATTATCTAGTTTATTGATAATATTCATGTGTATTTATGTATCTATGGTAAGTCTCCATTTCTTTGCCACTGTCTATGGTAACACAGAGACGTCCATGTTTTACACACTTCGCACAAAACCCCGTTCGAGTAAACGTTGAGATTTAAAAGTGACTTTTATTTGCGTAACCCGAAGATTAACACGCCCGCAATTTATACACCAAACAGAGAACAAAAAAACTTGTAGGTATACATTTCGTCATAAATAACATGGAACAGAAAAAACAAGTTCTTTTCTATGGTTCCGATACATTCGCTCGTACTTACCACTTCTACTTGCTTTTTCTTTTCTATGATAAATAATTACTGTTTTCTAAAAAACTAATCGAATTATGTCAAAAATAAAATAGAATCTATTGACATAGAGGAAAATCCATGTAAAACTTCAATGACTCACAGTTAATTTTTTTAATCTATAATTCGAATTCCTACGACTGTAATGGACGACTTGTATAGATATGTTCCTGGAGTTGATATTCATTTTATAAATTTTAAGTGTAGTAATAACATTATAATCCAAGTGTAGGTCCCGGTTATCTTAGTACCTTTAATATTGTGTTGTTTTATGTAACTGTAAGTAAAACAGCACGTTTTCTCAATTGATTTATAACAAACTGGTTTATTTGACTTTTAACATAACATAGTTTTTTTTAATTATTTTTTTATAACATAGGACCAGCAGACGGGCATGCAGTCCACATCCATGGATATCTGTAATCAACCCCAGATAGGATTAGGTATTCATATCTGAGGTCGGCCACAAATGCGCCGCTACCCCTGAGGACTAAGATGGAACGCTTCGAAAAAGTATGTCTCCCTTACCACACCCTTAACGGAACAAAGCAGCGCCTAACACTGCTGTTATTAGGCAGAAATAGGTGTGACAGAAATAGTACATCTTAGATGGCGTGAAACTGTTATAATATTTGATAATACTATCAGGATCTACGGACCGTACAATCCGCCGTGATCGTCCTGTACCGAATCCCATGGCAATACCAATGCCATGGCCTTACACCGAAGCACGTACCCCCGCGACTGCAGCGTCTCCTGCACCGCACAGTGCACCTCGCACCTACACAGGGGCTTCTCACTACACCATGGAGGCTAGCGTACATTGTGACAATAGTAAGTATATTGATATAAACACATTAGCGTGGGAGTCGCCATTGTTCATCCAGGGGAGAGCAGCTGGCGTAGGGAGGTTTTTGCATTTCTATTGTACTATAGTGGTCCAAACGATATATATCCATATTGTAAGACTATTTTTGTATCTGTTGCAGCTGTCCCCTATTTAGATAATGTAAAGTAAATACTTAAGTATTTAATTTACACACACAGGAAGATTCCTGTGAGGTAACATAACTTAATATATTAAAATATTAAGATTTTTGTCATTCCAGTGTTACAGGTATGTTACACGATATGCTTAGATGAGTAAAATATGTACTACATACATGGATTACTCCTAACGAAATAGTGTAAGCAGTTTTGAGAACATGTATTTGAGAAATTGTGTGCGTAAATAAACTGTTGTCACCTGTCCGTTCTAATCTCCCTGAAATGTTGGGAGTACGTATTTATTTACGTATTACGTAAATTAAGTTGTATTAGTTAGGTAGTATTAGTTATTTACACGTAAATTTTCTCTAAAAATAATTTTTATTTATCAAAAATTCATACAATAAAATGACCAATCCTGTCGTCTGCACCTACACCGCATAACGAATTGTTTCTTTTGTAGATCACCCAGTGGGCGCTTTGAGTAGCAAGGGAAAAGGGATTAAAATAATGTGGATTAGCAAAGTGATATTTACTCCGGAAATATATACACCAATTAACAAGAGAAACTAGAATACGAACTAAAATATACAAAAGTAAAATTTATTTTAAGTTACATGTATAAAAAAATCAGTATTCGTATATATGATTTAAATGCGAATTTTCCTTCTGGTTTGCCCTCCTTTCCGCCGCAACAGAGTAGCGAATATAAATAGCATAATTACATCAAATCAAAACTGTTTTATTTAATAAGATTTGTTTACAGAATTGTTTTTGAACGTCAATAATGTACCGCGACTTCGGAAGGTGTTTCGTTATTGAGAAGAACTGGCGTAAAACTTTATTTTGGTTTTACTAGAAAAAGTTATACAATGAAAGTTATAGGAAAAACAATCTAGTGCCATAATTCTTCTTACAAATTTTGTGTGCGACGAATAGTTTACCTAATAGAGCGTGAAACCGATTTGCGCCCCTTTTCAAGATGGCGCCCGAGGGATACTAACCCTTGACATCCGAAAAATATAATTGCGTCCTCTGACAATTGAAACCTAAATGTAACATTACATTTATCTATTGGTTTAACCCGTCTAAGTCTATACGATACAGGAAAATTACAAAAATATTTTAGCATGCCAACAGTTCAGTAGTAGTCGTAGATCACATTTAGTCACACGTCTGTCTATTAAATTCTGGGCGATAACGATGGATGGATGGGCTTTAGCAGGAATTATCGCAGTCAAAATTATATTGTTCATAATTTATATAATTTGTCGTTGTACGGTATGTGCCACGGAAACTCCTAAACGTGAGTAATATTTTGATTCACTTTTTTTTCTAGGAAACACTAGTTACTTGAGCAGAACGTTAGTAATATTTGCAGAGAACATAAACATTTGTATAAATTTCGTAATATTTTTTTTGTTTTTTTTTTTTTTTATAATATAAGAGTAGCAGACGAGCATGCAGCCCACCTGATGGTAAGTGGCTACTGCCGCCCATGGACATCTGTAATCAACCCCAGATAGGATTAGATATTCCTACCTGAGGTCGGCCACAGATGCGCCGCTACCCCTGAGGACTAAGCTGGAACGCCTCGGAAAAGTCTGTCTCCCTTACCACATCCTTCAAACCGGAACACAGCAGCGCCTAGCACTGCTGTTATTAGGTAGAAATAGGTGTGGCGGTGGTGCCGCCGGAGTCGAACCATAAAGGGTTCTACCACCTTCATCCATAAAGGGTTCTACCACCTTCATAATAAAATCATAGTTTAGTTAGATTAATATTCTGTTTTGTTATTGTAACAGGAAATGAGTTCGATAATATACCGCAGCGCGTAGCAATCCCAATGCCATGGCCTTACACCGAAGCACGTACCCCCGCGACTGCAGCGTCTCCTGCACCGCACAGTGCCCCTCGCACCGACACAGGGGCTTCTCACTACACCATGGAGACGAGCGCACATTGTCACAATAGTAAGTATATATTTTTAATGTGGTAGAACCCTTTGTGGTTCGACTACGGCGGGACCACCGCCACACCTATTTCTGCCTTACAACAGCAGTGTTAAGCGCTGCTGTGGTTTGAAGGGTGAGGTAGGGTTTGGTAAGGGTGGTGTCCTGGGTCGCCAGGATGAAGAAGTCGAATAAATTCTTGGCGGTGCAGCTGTGAAGTCGCATCAAAAATATTATAACCTATTTATAACATTCCAGCGACGCCGCCCTCGTACCAACACGGGGCGTAGCAGCCGCCCTGCCGCTAGCCTCGCCACGCACACATACACACCACGCAAATATTCCATTTTTAATGCAAATTCCTAATTTTAATAATTCCACCGAAATATACATAAGAACATTTGTATAAAAAATAAAAATACAATATTATTATGTTGTCTTGTTTTAATATTCGTACCTATTTAGTGACTTTATGTCATTACAGTGTGTATTACTTAGCAGCTGTAACAACAAATACTAAATATAAAAAAGTTATAAAGAACATGTACGTAATATTCTAATACGTAGTATTTAATATTTGGCAAACACGTCAAGGCAGTTCTTCCTTCCTGTAAGTAAATGTTATAATAATAATAATGTGATTAGCAATACCACAAACCTACACAAATACAGATCTGTGAGCAACACACATATTTATAGTTTGATTTATACGGTTTGCGGTTAGAGCAGTGGCGAGAAGGTCGTCGCTGTGATTCGGTGACTTTTTTTTCGCTGACTGATACCATAGTAAACTCTTTCTTCACTATGCTGATACACATTTTAAAGATTGGTTAGTTCTGAGGACCTTTTTTAACCGAATTCCCAAAGGAACAGAGATTATCTGTTCGCGCGTATATATACAGGGTGAATTTTTCAAATAGGCCTTCAGGGCCAAATCTGAAACTGTAGGGATTAGCGAAAAATGCTGAAAGGAGTTACGAGTTTGATAACTCGTTCGATTCCCGGCTAAGGAAAAAGATATTTTAAAAAACGAATGATGCAGTTTTCGTTTTTGTCAAAATCGGCCTCGTAACTCCTTTCAGCATTTTTCGCTAAACCTTATAGTTTCGGATTTAGCCCTGAAGGCCTATTTGAAAAATTCACCATGTATATGCTTTTTTTAGCGATGTTTTCGCGATGCCGCGACCGAGCGAAATGATTCAAACACTATTGTATGTGGCTAGCTTTATAGGGATTCCCATTTCAAGGAAATTTGAAAATTTTCGCCGGATTTCTTTTAAACTTGAATAACTCGAGTATTTCTTAACCAATTTCAATTTTCTTTTTTTCATATGAAAGGGTGTTTCATTACGTTACTTTTCTACCTTGATATAGATATGGTCTGATGATTAGAACTTACAGTTATGAGGTGGAACTCATCATCACTACCCCTGTTTTTTTACATATTTTATTATATCTGACCCTTATCCTGACCACCCAATTCTCATGAAATTTAAAATTAACATTGAATATCTAAATTAACATAACTGCCTCCTGTCTCAACCACAGAAGTAAGGCATTTGGAACTTACGAATGTGTGATAAGGTCCTAGAGTAGATACATATGATGGAAAATATGACCTTCTATTCTCCAACCATTATGATGCAGAGGTGCCTCCCTCCTCCATTGGACAAGCTGTTTACGCCGTTATCCAACAAAATATATTGAGCGCCGACTTCAGAACTATGTTCTAAACCAACATTTATTTGAATTTGAATTTTTTTAGCGACTGTGTTTGGAGGCCCCCTCAGGATATAGGGGCCCGGGGCCGGCCGCCCTTTCCACCCCTTCCCCCCTCCCGAGGGTTAGAGCGATCGAACCTGTTCAGTGTTTATATACCTACTTTTGGTTTCGAGTGTATAAACCGTTATTTGATCATACTTATTCTTAATTTCGGGACTTTGACCGAGGAATATAGGTATTTAAAAATTAAAAATACATACTGCTGATTTAGAGGCTAGTATGTTAATAATTAAAAGGAGAATGCCCATTCTTGGTACTGATTTTTCTCATGCGTCAAAATGAAAGTAATATTAAAATTATTTTTTGATTTTTTTACATAATTTGTAGATCAGAATTGTGTCTTTGAACAGGGGATTCCATTTAAGATAAAATAAGACGAAATGTTGATTGTTGTTCTTAAAAATTAAAATGGCGGTATTTTATACTCGGAATTCATTATTTTAGGTTTTTAGGATTATTTTAGGTTTTTTTACCCACTACCTTTAAAAGTAAATGGAATATGTTAGTCGAACTACATTATAGATACCTACTATCAGTTAAAACCGACCATCACTCTATCGTCGGATATTTTCGATTTTGAGGTTATAAGTTCCGGGTTCTGTGAAGTTATTTAACATTTCGGTAAATAACTTCAGAACAGTGGTAGTATTTGGTAAATTATACATCGTCCACAACAAGTTTCAATTTGATGCAACTCTGGACGGCGGTCCATACTTTCATGGGCATTGTCCTTTCTTACAATGGCGACTGGATGGCATCATCCGAGGGCACGTACCGCTGAGCTCGCAACTTACATTCGATAGCTCTGGAATGTCGGTGTCGCCACGAATATACAGTTACACGTACTTTAGTTAATCTTATATATAAAATTCTCGTGTCACAATGTTAGTTACCGTACTTCTCCGAAACGGCTTTACCGATTTTCACCAAATTTTATACGCATATTCAGTAGGTCTGAGAATCGGCTACTATCTATTTTTCATACCCCTAAGTGATAAGGTTTGTTCACCCTTAACATTTTTTTATTTATATGGCAACACAACGTTTGCCAGGTCACCTATTAAAATATATAAACTTTTACATACCTACTAATTTAATGAATTGCTGAAGTCTGAGGGGTATCCACAAATATTTAAGATTGTCATAAACATTTCTTCAAGATCAATATTACCTAAGGGCTCGAACACAAAACTGCGATGCGACGCGATGCGAATTCGCAACGCAGAAAATTGCGATGCGAATTGCTGCGATGCGATATCGTGCGGCGTAGCGTCTCTCAGGGTGACCAACAACAACAACCACTGTGCGATGCGAATCAATTCGCAAGTTCTTGCGATGCGTCGAGGGAGTTCGCAGATTTTTGCGATGCGACGTCGCATCGCAGTTTTGTGTACGAACCCTAATAAATCAATGCTTTGCAATTTAAAAATTATAATTTATATTTTATTTTTCAATTATTTTTTATTTAAGATTATAGTCTACATAAAGTGGCGCACAAATAAACTGCATCGAACTATGTGACTTCTAGTATCAATTTTCTTGTTTATAAGCAAAATCTTTGTTATTTTATGCGTCGAAAGAAAATTGTATTTTGATCTAATGTAAGTAAAATATATAAAATTTGACGTCCGTTACCAAATGGTGATATTATTTTTGTATTCGTATTTTTAGTCGTTATTTAAGGGTATTGTTCAAACTGTAGTTCTGACAAATTTTGTATACAATAGAGCACATATGGACGAACTTAAAAAGAGCCGTTTAAACGAGAAATCAATCAGAGAACTGAAAATGGCGAAGAATGAGAGAGTTTACTAAATAAATAAAGCATTTATTCATTCCTTAATTCTTACTAAACATCTGTCATCTTAGCCTATTAAAAATTTTAATATTACCTAATTAGAAATATTGATTTAATATAATTTCGATCATATAATTTTAATTTCATTTAATATCTATTTAATTTAATTTAATTTAATTATAATATCATTATTATTTTTATTTGAGGCAGAGTATATTGATAAAACAATTATAAGGTCAATGATAAGCCGTTCCAAGTTGGCGATAAGCGCACTGGGAGGTCATACTCGTTATTAAATTGTCAAATAAAATTATAATTTGCCTTTTTCTTTGTTTGCTTTAAAGTTAAAAAAGATTTATTTTCACTTTGATAAACTTTTATCTAAATTTTATTTTTTTTGTACATTTTCCTACTACACATTTGTACGTATTATTTAGCCACATTAGATCACATTTTATTATAAATTTGATCAAAAGGTTATCGTATACTTGGATTTAGTTTGTGTCCACCAGTGTATGTTACAGGAAAATAACAAAAATATCTATATTAACCTATTATTTCTTCATTAAGTAGACGCTTGGGTCGCGTTCGGTCATACGACTTTGTTTTACTATTTGTCGAATTATTAATTTGATTACGATGGACTCCCCGACTCTATCAGGGATCATTGTGGCTAAACTTATATTTATTACGCTTTATATATGTTGTCGTTGTGCGCTATGTGCCTCGAAGTCCTCTAAACGTGAGTATTATTTTAATTCACTTAATTTTCTCTAGAGGTCATTCAAGTCTTACATGAGCAGAATGGTTGTAAAGCAGAACTACAACGCAATATATTTCGGAGTCCATAATTAACGTTTTCAAATAAATTTTCAAATATAAGTGGATTGATTATGTCAAACCTAAATATAGTGTATTGAAATTGAAAAGAATCCATGTTATACTTCGATGACTCACAAGTTTAGCTTCTACATATTTTATTTATGTTATTATTTCATAGTAAGGCGTGGCAGGCGTCGGATTTCGATGCTTGATTTTTAAGTTCCTAAGAAGGTATTTATTATTTTACAAATTCAAATTCAATTCTTTATTTGCTAGAACACAGTTATTACACAGGTATTATGTACGAGTACATACTGCAGTCCAGTTTGTTCTACCTGTATGAGGTTTGCAACAATTCAACAAAATTATAAAAAAATATAAATTAAAATTTGTTACTAATTGAATTATAATACCTGAATGGCATTAGTCGGTTAATAATAATAATTACATAAGCATCAAGTCAATAATAAGATTAAATAATCACATGTCAAGAAAATAATAATAATAATAAGTTTTAAGTTTAAGAATAATACAAAATTTTAAGTTTAATACTTACAATCCAAGTATATGTAACCTGATATTTTCTACATACCTTTAATACTTGTGTTATTGTAATAGGAAATGAGGACCGTGCTGTACCGTCTCCCAGGGTTTACCCTATGGGATATCCCGAAACCAGAGGGACACCTCGCCCTAACACTGAAGCACCTCACCCCACGACGGGAGTACCAAACCCCGTGACAGGAGTACCTCACCCTATGACGGGAGTACCCCACCCTATGACGGGTGAACCTAACCCCATGGCGGGAGTACCTCACCCCATGACGGGAGTACCTCACCCCATGACGGGAGTACCTCACCTCATGGCTGGGGTACCAAGCACCACGACTGGATTACCTTACTCCAACACGGGGCCATCCTCCTACTCAACAGAAAGCACACATTGTGCTGATAGTAAGTACATTGATTATATCATATCAGGATTTTTTGTCTACCTCTTACGTGCTATTACAGTTCTATTTCTATGCACAGTACCCTCAATGACTGTTTTTGTATTTGTTTATGTATTTGCTGATACATTTCCAATCAGCGCCTCTAGCGGACTGTATCAGAACTGATTGCAAATGTATGGGAAATACGTAAACCACTACAAAAACAGTCTTTTTTGTCAACAGTTAAAAACTCATACTAAGGGTACAGGTCTCAGAGTAAGTGGGTTTTAGGCCATAGTCCACCGCGCTGGCCAAATGAGATTTTTTAAAGAACCCTCCGGTGTTCTTCGCCATGGTTTTATTCACAGTTATAGTACAAATGTTATTAATGTCTAATACGCATACCACTAAGATCAGAAGTGCCCGAGGTTTGAATCTCGAACCCCTCGATTAAGAGGTCGGGTTAGAACCACAAGGCTGTAGCCGCAATAGCGCCACTATGGTGTTGCGGGGACATCAAATAAATTAGGACACAATTGTGAATCATCATCATCATCAACCAATTACTGTACCACTGCTAGGTACGGGTCTTCTCTCTGAATGAGAAGGACTAGGGCCATAGTCCACCTCGCTGGACAAGTGCGAATTGGTAGACTTTACATACCTTTAAAAAAAAAAGTGTGTGTGTGTCAGCTACGACGCACGATTGGAGTTTACTCCTTACGAATGATAATTATGATATATATCGAATAGAAAAAAGGGTAGGTAAATGAACGCATCTACTAAAATGATAAGAGAAACAAACATATATCTGTAATTATTCGCATTATTTATATTACTCGTACTTCAATAATGCGTATTACATAAAGTATGTTACAAAATAATATAAAATAGCGCCATCTAGTGGCAAGTTTTATAAATTGTAAGTTTGCAAGTTTATCAATCTATGTATTTTGGTTCCAAATATTATAATGGTAACTTAATATAATTGTTTATATTAAAGTAAATTTTAATATAATATAATTATTTATATTTAAAACAATGTTAAACGTTTTATAACTTAAAACTTAATAATTATAATTTCTTTGCCATCTATAAAATATCCTTGTTGCAATTTACGGATGAAATTTATATGAGACTCAATAAACATGTTATTATATGTAATTTGGATTGTTTCTGAATGTTTTATAATTCTAGAATTCATTTAAAACGTATTGCTAATTTTATATAACTTATTTTGAACATAATTCATTAGCAATAATTCTGTAATAAATATTAAATAATACTGTTTTGATTTTGCCCGTTTATCGTTGATAGATGGTGCTGATCAATAATGCATCCATTTTTATAAGTTAAATTAATATATCAGTAACTTACAAAAGCCTCTTTATGTTAAAAACTTATTTTGCTAATATTATATCTTATTCAATTGCTTACTGATTTTATATGTTACTCTTCTTTAAAAACGTTCTTAAAAGATTGTTAATCATATTATGGCGCCAATGTTCATATTTTTCACAGTGTTTATAAATGATCAAACCTATAACTTAATTTATGCAAAAAATGGTTGCCTGTAAAGTCGGTTTTACGGGCGAAGATTTTACGTGACAACGTCTTTTTTTTTCCAACGCCAAGAACGTTCGAGAAAGACAAAGACAGAGACACAAGCATGCGCCGATTCAATGCGCCTAATTCTCTAGTGCTGCGCGCGCGGCAGACCGATCATAGTTGAGTGGGAGAGAGACGCAAGGCATTCGGCGGGCCTCTCTCTCGTTCGGTGACTCATCGTAACGTTACCGGGCGTTACACTTTTTCATAAGTGACTCCCAGCCGCAACCTAATTTAAGACGTTGTCACGTCAAAATGTAAACAAATTAGTTAATGACGTTTTAATGTTTTATATATTGCTAATTATTTTTATTGTAATAATTACTTTCATATGGGATTTGAACTTACTGTATTTTAAATTAATAAAAGCACTCTTGATTCATATTTTGGTTACCGTTACGCCTCAACTTTTCGTGTTACACTTGATTTTACTCCTCATAAAATTTCCGTACCGGGCCTTATAACTCAAATCGTTTCTTAAGGAGTAAACTCCAAAAATTCTCTAAAATGTATCTAGTATGCAGGTTTCCACACGATGTTTTCCTTCAACGTTTTTAAGCAAGTGATAATTAATTTCTAATACGCACATAATTTTGAAAAATCAGAGTTGCTTGCCTTTGAAACTCGGACCCCTCGATCAAGAGGCTGAGTTTCTTAACCACTAGGCTCACTGCCTGCGTTTAAAAGCTGTCTTTAACATATTATGCATTATATTTCAGAGCCGCCCTCGTACGAGCAGGCGGTGAAGCAGTCGCCCTACAACGCCGACATGTTGCTCTAGCGCCGCACATCGAGACCAGTACCCTCACCATGAGTTTTCGAAACATGCCACAATTTTACGTTACGTTTACTCAATCCATTATTCTGTTCCTTTTGCCTCAGTAGACCCAGTAAACGTAACTAACGTAAGTGCTCAAGTCTTTTTGTCTGCCTCACATGTTCGCAAAAAAGAGAGACAAAACATAAAGCGCCATTTTTTCAATTTAGAATGTTACGTTACTGACACTATAGTTCTGATAAAATCCGCTAGGGGCGCTGATTGGAATTTGTAAGGGCAAATACGTAAGCAAATACCGAAACAGTTATAAGTCAAAACGTAAAAACTCATGGTAAGGGTACAGCGGAGGCAGCAGTAGCACTACCATGAGTTGGCATAGAAACGCCACTATAGAAATTGTAAATAGGAAACTATTGTCATTTTGCTAGTGAATAACATAACTACTATCGTTACGGTATTTCTTGACAACGTCTGTCAAATTAATGACTCATGGGACCGAATTTGTATGGCAATAGATCATAATGACATTCGCTAGCGATTTGATTTCGATAGGTTTTTTACGTTACGGGTGGCTCGCACTACGGAATTTAGTTCTACGAGTAACCACCAGAGGCGCTGTACAATTTTTCATACATTTATTTTACGCAGTCGCTAGCGAGTAATACTTTTGTACACTCATGGTAGTCCTACAGGACTTAAAAATATCTACGTTGTAACAATAACTCGATTGCTGGTGGTTTTAGATAGAGTTTATTGAAATTTGATGATTGGAGCAAAAAACAATTTTACTTGAATACCTACTTTGTATTTATCTGTAAAACTTTTCCTTGTCAACAAATATTAACAGAAATAAATAATGAAGTACTACCACTCAGTGACACTACATATTAAAGTTTTCAGAACACAAATCTCTTGTTTTCATTTCGATTCATTGCACTAGTAGCCACTTGTTAGTGTAGAAATTTTCCCTTCATAATACAAACACACAATTAATTTGAACGTCACAAAGTAAAAACATAACCCTTCCTTAGCAGTAAAAAATACAAAAGAAAAATTGTTTCGTTGGATTTGTCTAAATTTTGGAAGGGACGAAAGGCTATATTTTTAACCAGTACCCTTAGTGCGAATTTTTACGTTTCGACAAATATTTCCCATACATTTCCAATCAGTTCTGATACAGCCCGCTAGGGGCGCTGATTGGAAATGTATGGGCAAAAACGTAAACAAATACAAAAACAGTCATTTTTTCAAAAAGTAAAATCTCATACTAAGGGTTCAGCTGGGTTTTTTTATAACAACGTTAAAGTACGAGTATTATGTTAGCGTAGTTTGGCCATACTTTTTTATGATTTTGGGACAATGGCCGAGACAATGGACAATTCATCTACTTATTTTTACTACTTCACTTCCGCCGATACTTCGCCGCCTTGAAATTGAATGAAGCCACAAACGGTTTATTTTAGTAAGTTCTTTTTTTGAATTCTTGACAAATAAAAACATTTTTAGAAAAAAAAAATACGAATAAATAACTAATACTGCGTAATTTACATAATAAATAAATAATTATTTCAAATATTTTAGGGACATTTTACCACGGAGACGTGGCAAAACTTTTTTACGCAACTATATCAATTCTCAAAACTGGGTACATTTTCTTGTTAGGAGTGAGTAATCTTTACTAATCTATGCTTATACCTTATAACCTTCGTTTCGAACATTGTTTTTTTTTATAATATTGGAGTAGCAAATCATTGGAGTAGTTCATCGTGGTCCACATATCGCGTGCTTAAAGGTAAAAGGGCCTATAGCTAAGGGTTAATAGGGATTTATGCTGAAAGGGCACATAAAAAAATTTTTTTTTGCCATTCGGTTTGAAATTATCTGAAACGTAAAAAATGTTTAGTTCGGTTTGAAATTATCTGAAACGTAAAAAAAAAATACGTTTCAGATAATTTCAAACCGAATGGCAAAAAAAAAAAAATTATGTGCCCTTTCAGCATAAATCCCTATTAACCCTTAGCTATAGGCCCTTTTACCTTTAAGCACGCGATATGGTAAGTAGCTACTGCCGCCCTTGGACTTCTGTAATCAAGCTAGAGACTAGATTTCTATCTGAGGTTGGCCACAAATATGTTGCTATTTCTGAGGACTAAGTTAGAACGCCTTGGATAATGGTATGACTCCCTTACTACACCGTTAAAAGTGGAACACAAAAGCATTTAACACTGATGTTATAAACTTATAAGGAAGTATCAAATAGGTGTAGCGGTGGTACCTCCGGAGTGAAACCGTAAAGGTTTGTACTTTCTACCTTTCCACTAAGGGTCCTACCTTGAGAAAGCATTGGTAGCAAAATTGAGCTTAGAATCTGGCAGTTATTTAAAATTCACTAACATTAAAAAATCTTGTATAGAACTTATAATTTACATGCCACATAAGATTACAAATATGTAATTACTGATATGTTTATTAGCCAATAAATAATATTGGGAGCGAAGGCTCAGTAAGGATACAGATTAGTTCATCCCCGAAATACACCCTCTGAGCGCGTGCGCGGCGCGCGGCGACGTCGCGGCGCCGTCGCGGTGCCAGGGCTGCGGCATCTATGATAATATATATTTTTTATAATATAGGAGTAGCAGACGAGCACACAGTCCACCTTATGGTATAGTCCCCGCTCTGAAGTTGTTGCGAACAGGTGTAATCATACAATTTGCTATGGCGACGTGATTCATTTCAATATTCAGAGCGGACTAACAGTTTTACGCGGACTATAAGTGGCTTCTGCCGCCCATGGACACCTGTAATTAACTCCAGAAAGGGTTAGATATTTCTACCGGAGGACGGCAACACATACACCGCTGCCCCTGAAGACTAAGCTGGAACGCCTTGGAAAACTATGTCTTCCTTACCACACCCTTAAAACCAGAACACAACAGCGTTTAACACTGCTGTTATGAGTCAGAAATAGGTGTGGTGGTGGTGCCGCCGGAGTCGAACCACAAAGGATCTACCACCTTCAATTGCCTAGGGTGGTAGGACATGAGCGACAGTTGACCACAGTCGCTAACGGTCGTTGAGGACGGACGGTCATACTGATGACAGGCAGCGTCGATTGGCGACGGTAGGGTAATACGAATGTTGCTGACGATAGGTGACGACAATCGGCGATCGCACCGACAGTCGACGACCTGAACTAGCGTTCGGGTGTTAATGTTAACTCCCTTAGACTTCATCTTAGAAGGCGACTTAGCGACACGAACACGATAGTCGTTTAGGTCTTGTACAATTTTCTGTGCTTACACATGGTCTATTTTTTTTTATTTATACTTAACATTTAAATTACAATACAATTTTTGGGAACAATTAAACAATATTTAAACTAAAACTACTAAAATTAACACTAAAATATTATAAATGAAATAAATGAGAAGTGTACCCAATATACTAATATACTGTTTAATTTATTTTAAGAATAAAAGTACAATTATGTAAATGTTCATCATGCCCAGAATATTGTCTGAATAATGTTATTAACGTCTGTAATACAATATGAGTGGTGACAGCCCTGTGTTTCCATCGGCGCCAGAGTGACGCCTCAACTTGTTGCTTTCAAAGATTTCAGGACTCTGCCGGGGTTTTCCAACTAGCGGCACACAGGAACACAGCGTCTCCATCCCTTCTAGATGAAACATCTGAGTAATGTTGTATCCGTGTGAGAGGTAGACAGTGCCGCGGATAGAACAAGTCAGTTGGAGAAATCATTGTTAATCATATCATTTCGTATTAGTCATGATATAGACATTGAATTCAGTGACAATTTATTTGACTGTGATTAAAAAAGTTTACAAGAAAGAATAGAAAAAAAATAAGTAGTTTGAATATTTCAGTAAAGGAAGAGTTGAGAAAACACATATTTGTAAAAAAATTGCAAGTGAAATCAGAAATTTTTAAGTTGATAAAACTTCACCATTAATGTGCTAAATATCCACGTGCTTAGCTGTTATCGAGTTTCAGAATGAGGAAACGAAAAACGGAATAAAGTTCGGAGATATCGTATTGGACATTGATTTATCTATTAAGGTATGTACTGAAAATAATACTTATTAAGGAAAACCTGCCCTCAAACAAGTCACAGCTTAATCCTGACAACATGAATAACATTGTACGCAAAGACATTTTTATAATACTTAAATTTAATAGCAAATGAACATGCTGTTCTTCTAAGGGAAAGTTGCCACTGCTGCTTATGGACATCTGTGATAATACCAGCCCCAGAAGGTTGTCGAAACCTTTGTGGTTCGACTCCGGCGGCACCACCGCCACACTTATTTCTGCTTCATAACAGCTGTGTTAAATGCTGCGGTGTTCTGGTTTGAAGGGTGTGGTAAGAGAAACATAAAGTATGTTCGTTCCAGCTTAGTCCTCAAGGGTAGCTGCGCATCTGTGGCCGACCTCAGGTAGGAATATCTAATTCTATCACGTGTTGATAACAGACATCCATGGGCGGCAGTAGACATTTACCATCAGGTGGCATGCATGCTCGTCTGTTACCCCTAAAAAGAAATGACGCTGATACAACTGAATTTGTCGACAATAGTTTTTATACCCGCACTTATACCAATGCTATATTTAAATAACTAAGTTTTGTAGTTAAAGGTTATCGATCAATGTGAAACCGAGCTGCTTGTATCAATCATTAGATGCCTTTCAGGAAGCGAGGCTGTCAATTTAGTGGCTTATTAAGCTACTTTGCTACGAATACGACGTGCACTCTACATTACGGATAGAGTTTTACACACAATATTATATTATATACAGAATGATTTTTTTAAATGGACTAGGGCTCAGAAACATTTTTTTAAATCTAATAATCACTTAGTTTTTATCTAATTCGGCCTCGTAGCTCCTTTCAGCATTTTTCGCTAATCCATATAATTTCGGATTTGGCCCTGAAGGCCCATTTGAAAAATTGACCCTGTATGTCGGACTACAAGGAGTTGGGGGCAAAGTTTTATAGTATGACAAATTAGTTTTTGTCTTGTATGATTGACAGATTGTTCCCGATCTTTGCGGTCATCAAAACCGTAGTTATGTGTGGGGAGTATGGAAATACTTTACTCTTTGTAGGGGAGATCTAGCAGTGGACTTTTAGTTACATATGTCTATACTAATATTATAAAGAGGAAAACTTTGTTTGTTTGTTTGATTGTAATGAATAGGCTCAAAAACTACTGGACTGATTTTAAAAAATCTTTCATCATTAGAAAGCTACATTATCCACGAGTAACATAGGCTATATTTTATATGAAATATATTTGATAAATAGATTTTGAGGCGGTGCAAAGTTTGCCGGGTCAGCTAGTATTAAATAGGTTGCTTTAGACACCTCATAGGTTTCATTAACCGACTTCCCACAGAAGAAAAGTAGAAAATCTATTCGTCGCGAGAGGAAATTTGAAAGCTTTCCCCAGTTTTTTTTAAGTCGGTTTAATAACAGTAATCCATATTATTTAGATTACTTATCATAAAATAAAAAATAAAAAAATCATTACAAATTGATTATACGACACGACACATCGTATCGTATCATACAAATTAAATTTTTCTACAATACTTGCAATATTAACTAGGCAACTTTATGATACCAGCTTTTTAACACCTTTCAAGGTGTCTACTGGCGCTGACGCTTATCTCGGGCAAAGAATTAGCTTAGCTATTCAACGACGTAATATCGCCAACGTTTTGGGAACTTTCGAAAGGACAATAATTTGGACGAAGCTTATTATATTTAATTATTTTTTATAAGTAATTAAACATGTTTAATACCATAAAGTAATACACATACTGCTGGAATTATACATATAGGTTCTTTATATAGCGTAAATGAGCACTACGAGGATAAAATAGGATAATATTGTTTGAACATCTTTTGTTTTTGAAGGAAATACATACGAGTACTATGAAACTTTGTATTTGGCTTTCTGGATAAAAATAATGAAACGCCTATTTCACTGTTTTTGGAAATTCTACGTCAGCCTTTATAGTGCAGTCGGGTTTTTGATTATAAATAAAAGCGTGTTACATTGATGGAGGTAACAAATTAAAAAAACATTATAACACCTGAAATGCTGTTTGTTTAACAATCACAATGTAACACGCATTTTTTATAAAAAAATTGTGTCTGATATAAAAACGCAAATATTTATTTTTAAGATTTACTTAGTTCTTTTTTATTGACAAATAATAAAAGCTTGCTTTTAAGAAAGGTTTTTCTTCTAGTTTTATATTTCTCTTAAAATATAGGCCTAAATAAATTAAATTTCCGTTGAATGTCAAGACAAATTATAATCGAAACATGTTGCCAAGATTTGTCAAATACTACGAGTAGGCTTTGGAGACAATTTCCAGGCAATGAATCACGTTAGCCTAGTTAAAAATGGCACCAGCTCTATTCTTAAACGATGCTTTCAACTCTTGTACTAAGAGAGCCAAATAACATTGTCTATTTGAACTTAGCGCGACCTCTAAAAAGATCCTACTTATTAACCGTCTTCAAAAAGGAGGAGGTTTCTCAATTCGACCGTATATATGTTTTTTTTATGTTCGTTTGTGGATAACTTCGTCGTTTATGAACCGATTTTGATGATTTTTATTTTGTTGGAAAAAAGATATTTTCAAGGTCCATTTATAAGGAAATCAGGGTCTGATGTTGGCAATATAGAGAAATCGAGGGGAACTTGCAAAAATTGTAGGGGCGACTATTCATATATTATGTTAATATAAACGTTAGTATGTCATCACTGAAAAGGGTGAAAAAAAATGTTAACAAAAAAATACAAATTACAAATTTAAAATACGAACTACAAATACATTTTTGTTAAAAAAAATTTTTTGACCCAGCTGCGTCTGGTAATGTTTTCCTTTTCAAATCAAATCAAATTTATTTGTGAAATGTACGTACAAAATTATTATAATAAAATCATTATTATAATTTTAATACAAAATATTATACACAAATATCATGATTCATAAAGTTCAATAGATAATATAATGTCAGGATTTTCGAGTGTAGATATGTAGGTACTTATATGCGCATATATAATTCTTTAGCACACATGCAGCCCAAATAGTTTAATGAATTTTAATGTGAGGTATCGGTGAATTGAATATCGTATAATAATTACTCGTATATCTACTTTGTCTTTTTTATGAAAACAGATTTCCACATATTTCAATTAATTTGTCAGTCATACTTTTAAGAAATATATATAATTAGAAAAACCATTATAAATAACAGTATATCATATTTCATTCACTTCAGTTTGATTATTTCTAACTTAAGGCACTTTCATACAAAGGTTCACATAGAAACTGCTGAGTTACGTTTCAACTGGAATACCACTAAGTGTTTGATCGAGTCTCATATTATACCTAACATTAATAATTGGCCAAGTGCAAGTTAAACCCGCACCTGGAGGGTTCCGTACAACCAAAATTATCATTTTTTTAAATTTCTAGTATTTACTATTATAGCAGCCATTAAAGAAACTATCTACTTGTAACCGTTTAAAAGTTATTTGGAAAAATATCGAATAACAGTTTATTGTATGGGGACCCCTTCTTGTATTCATTTTATTTATATTTTTAGTAATTGTTGTTATAGCATTGTTATGCATCCTCTGTACAAATTTCAAGTTCTATCTATTACGATTCCAGAGATAGAGCCCTGTGACAGACGGACAAACAGCGAAGTCTTAGTAATAGGGTTCCGATTTTACTCTTTGGGTACGGAACCTAAAATAGGAAATATTGTCACTAACAAAATTTATGAAGTATGTGACTGTATGTTGTAAGTGTTTTCATATAAAACAGAAATAAGTTAGTCGTCGAATATTTTGGTTATTCCACCCGTCATCACTACATGGCGACCCTGCCATGCGCGTTCTAAGAAATTAGATCGCATCAGGCGAAAAGTGCGAACTATGCGGATTCCTGTGTGCCTTTGTACCTCGAGTTAGTTAGTTTAAACAAAATAAAAAAACGCTTTTTACACTCGCAGCCCCACACTAGGATTCCCTATGTCGTGGGTGCCATGGACACACATACAGACCAATACACAAACACCCACACACAGAAACAGAAATCTAAGTTCATGTTTTAGATATCTGTCTGGCCGGGATCGAACCCGGGACCATTTGCGCGTCAGACCGGTATGGTGACCGCTCCGCCACGCGGGTCGTCATGAATATTAAAGTTAATATTGATCCACGTTGACTATAGTTGTGCTGTGCCGTCTCATTTCGGAGCTTGTATATATGCAAGATATTTAGAAAATGCCGATAGCGTGATTCAGAATCGTGACGCCATCTCTTGACGAGTAGCGGGAAGTCGCATAATAATTACTAGTTTTTGTACTTTAATACCAGAAATAGAAATAAATTAGCAATTCCTAAACATAGATTATGTAAGGTGGCTAGATCTTTCGTGGGCAACTGTATTCGCTACTACAATAAAATACCCGACCACATTTTGAATCTCACAGAAAAAAAGTTTAAACATGTCGTTAAACTAACGCTATGTAAAAAAGCGTACTATAAAGTAAGTGATTATTTGACTGACAAAACGGTGTGGTCTGAATTAGCTCCAGCTCCACATGTACCATTACGTTAAGTTAACATTGTCAAAAACATTTTTTTTAAAAGATGTGTGTTATGGAGTTTCTTTCGCCGCTTCTTCTCCATAACGAAACACCTTGTGAAGTGGTGGTAGTTGCTTTGACATTCAAAAAGTGATCTGTAAAGAACCTATTTTGAATAAAAAATTTTGATTTGATTTGATTTGATTTGAGTTAATAAATATTTTAATTGCAAATAGTTTAAACAGAATCATACTTTGCTGACAAAACTGTGAACTATTCCGTTAGTAATGTGATTTATAGTGGAACTTTCTTGTACAGAAAGAGAATAAGATAGAATACGAGTACTTGTTTTTTATTTATTGCACGCACACGTATGATGCACACGTATGGAGTTTCTTGCGCCGCTTCTTCTCCATAGCGAAATACCTTCCGAAGCGGTGGTAGTTTGTTGACTTTCAAAAAGTATTCTATATGAATCAATTTTGAATAAATGAGATTTGAATTTGAATTTCAATTTGAATTGTATCGATTATAGGCCAGGAGAGTACGGTGAGTGTGGTACGATGGGCACGACGCACGGCGCCCGCCCGCCCTCGCACCAGGCGTACTTCGTGGCGCTGGGCGGCGTGCTGCTCCTGCTGCTCATGCTGCTCTCCTACTGCTTCTACTTCTGCGTGAGGAGAATTAAAGGTAACCCATGACTACCGCACTATGCTACCACCGATGGCACTTAGTATAGTGCTTTAGTAATAACCCATCCTTAGTATCCGCACCCCCCTACCACCCTTAGTATAGTAATTTAGTAATATCCCACCCCTATTCTTTACCCGTAATAACCCTCATTGAATACTAGAATTTCGGCACTCCTTTTTAGAATTTTCTGATCAAAATTTCGCACGTGTATCAGATGTTTCATTTTCTTGCCCGTGACAAAATTAATTTTGTATTCTGCGTTAACGGCGAAACGTAAGAAAACGTACATTCAACAGTGTAGTTAATATTATTTTTACCATGTGGGTAGTGTCTATAAAAATCCTAATTTGGAGAATACACAGTTATTTTAATTCCCATTCCAGTGTCTAATGTTGGGTCTACACGGATTAATTTGAACTCCGATATAGAGTTAGTTGGCGATATACCAAATTACGATGTATTTTGTTCATGTTGTATAAGATTTAAAGATTTATTCATCATTGAAGGTGGTAGAACCCTTTGTGGTTCGACTCCGGCGGCACCACCGCCACACCTATTTCTACCTAATAATAGCAGTGTTAGGCGCTGCTGTGTTCCGGTTTGAAGGGTGTGGTAAGGGAAACAGACTTTTCCGAGGCGTTCCTGCTTAGTCCTCAGGGGTAGCGGCGTATCTGTGGCCGACCTCAGGTAGTAATACCTAATCCTATCTGGAGTTGATTACAGATGTCCATGGGCGGCAGTAGCCACTTACCATCAGGTGGACTGCATGCTCGTCTGCTACACTTATATTATAAAAAAAATATCATATACTTATATACACACAACCCAACTTAATATTCGTAAACAGCAAAGTTGTATGTGTAACAGTTGCTTATAGTAAAAGTAAAGTAAACACATAAGAAAGTATGATTGAAAGAACTGTGATAATGTATCAGAGTTGGCAACGCAGCCGATGCCTCCGCCAGTGAAGTCGGTGCGCCCCCCGCCGCCCGCCGCCTACCCCGTGCAACCAGGTAATAATAATAATAAAACTAAGTGATTATTTGACTGACAAAACGGTGTGGTCTGTCGTAGCTCCAGCTCCACATGTACCATTAGGTTAAATTTGGCTTTGCAAAAAAAAAAATCTTTTTAAAAGATGTGTGTTATGGAGTTTCTTTCCTCGCTTCTTCTCCATAACGAAACAGTGAAGTGGCGGTATCACTCTTGTGAAGTGGTGGTAGTTGTATTGACATTCAAAAAGTAAATAACCTATTTTGAATAAAAAAAAATTGATTTAAAATATTGGGATGTTTTGAAAACTCATGGTAAAGGTTTGTAAAACTTTACCTTTACCTCTACCAACTTACAAACCCTTTTCAATACATTCGTAGTAAATGTCAGCAATTGTACTAAATAGGAATCTACTATTAATTTTTCCCATTCGAAGCAGCTCAGCCTGTTATTGCCCAAAGAGTAAAAAACTGAACCCTATTACTGAGTCTCCATTGTCTGTCCGTCTGTTACAGGGCTCTATCTCCAGAACTGTAATAGATAGACACTTGGAATAAAAATTGAGAATTTTGTTGGCACGGAAGCATTTGGCGAAATTTATTAATTATCGTGTTACATTTGTGTTTTTCAGTCGTTCGTGAAAGTGCAACTGCGATGGCGCGGCTCTGTAAGCAGATACCACCGACGCACACCGACACCGTGCACCCCACGCTGTCGCCCAACAAGCCCAGCATGATGCCTACGCCGCCGCGCTCCCCGAGACGCAGCACGAGCTCCCTGGCCCGTTCGCCCGCACATGCCGCCTCCCCCGCTCGCTCGCCCGCATATGCAACCTACCCCGCCCGCTCGCCCGCACATGCCGCCTCCCCCGCTCGCTCGCCCACATATGCAACCTCCCCCGCTCGGACTGCACGCGCAGTCTCCCCGTCCCGCGCTGCTCATGCGCTAGCACGCTCCCCGGGTAGCAAGCCCATGACATTGCCGCCCCCGAAAATAATCTCGCACTCCCCGGGTAAGAAGCGACCTAATTCCATGCCTGACCAGCCCACACCAGCTATATCGGTTTCAGAAGTTAAATAAACTAAATAATTACACAAAGATTTCGGTTATCAAAATGTATAATAGTGACTTGTCCTTTTATAGGTTTCTAAGTAAATTTCTATAAATTATCTTACTTTAATCTACATATATGCTTGACTATGTGTGCAATTAACCTATATTTGTTTGCAAATGTGCCAATCTCTTTAATATATAAATCATAATGAAAGGAACAATGGTTTTAGGTAATAAAGTCGCATTATCAAAAATATTGCTGTGACTTTTATAAAACATAAACTTTTGATATTAATAAGTATTTGTAGCTTTTGAAATATGTACGCTTTTCTATGTCTTGTTATGTATTTATGATCTATATACTACATCCTTATACCTATATTATCAATTAGATATGTAATTCTTGCCATTAACTTTGTAATTTATAAATAAGTAATTTGTGCCATGTTTTGCTAAACTTTATATTTATTGTAGTTAGAATTTTGTAATGTTTGTAACTTTTTCATATTTAAAAAAATGTATTATAAGCAAAATAAGCGACTAAGAATAAGCCACACACTTTTCGACTTATTTAGTGTATTAAGTTAACTTTTTGGTTGTTGCAGACATTAGAAATTAATATTTCAATATAATATAACATTTGTGCGGATTTCTACAGTCATAGCACCACATTAGGATTTTTATACCTATATCTAGGGTGTCATACCAGTTACCATGGCCAGTAGCCACACAAGACGAATACACAAACACCTAGACCCAAACAGAAATGTAATCTCATCATTGAACCTGGAACCCGTGTCAGATCGGTATGGTAACCTCCGCTACGCGGGTCGTCGCTTTTTGGTATCGATAATATCTTTCTATCATGGATTTAAATTTAGCTTTGGCTACCATGCCCTTCAGGCATGGTAGCCAAAGCAACTCTAAAATTAAAGTTTTCTATTGTAACAGCGCATCTGTGACCGTATTTACCTAGTTTTATTCTATATTTGCAGATATCCGTGGGCTGTTATGGTCATTTAACATCATGACATGTTTACTAACCATATACGAGATTGACATAAGTACACGAAATTTCAGTATATAACATTTTATCAGCGCAGTAAATGACAGCTTTTACGTTTCCTTATCAGCTACGAAAGGCGCTACGTCGTAGCATCTATAATTTTCCGTAGCGTATCGTACCAATTTTACAAATGTTGAAAATATATATTAGACTTTATTTTCGCTGAACTTTAAAACCTTTGTGGAACTTTCTAAATAATGGTGACTTCTTTGGTCATTAACTAAGGTTTTGAGGATGAAGGTGATCTGATGTTTGTTGGACCTTTTTGTTGTTTCACTGTGTTCGCGCACATACATTTCTATTTTACAAAGTGTGTGTACAGTCCTTTTTATGCTTAGATTAAATACCCTTACATTAAATATAAGAACAGTAAAAGTTTTTAAAGCATAATGCTTTCTTGATTGTATTTAATTTTTTTTTTCCGATAAGGCCATAAATAGAAAAATAAAAAAGCACTATAAATCCAAAATTATATACTTACATTTCAAAATTAATTTCTGATTAATTATGAATTGCATAGAAACAGGTTAATATAAAAAAAAATGTTTTTTTAAGCCTCATTTGCTCTAAATTATTAAATTTAAACTTTGCTATTAAAAAAAATAAAATCCTAAAGGTGCGATAAAATGTATTATTCATTAACGTAACATATTAATTTAAATAATTACTAAACTAAGATAACTTTTCAGTATTAATTAGCACGTAAATTAACTGTCCAATCAATATTGCCAATGTTATATCTTCCGACCAAAAATATTTATGTACTCTTAAGTTAGTTAATATAAGTTAGATTTATATGGCGAGGCATTCCATCTTAGTCCTCAGGGGTAGCGACGCATCTGTGGCCGACCTCTGGTAGGACTCCTATCTGGGGTTGACAACAGTACCCTTAGTATGAGATTTTACAAAAAATACTGTTTTGGTATTTGTTTACGTATTTGCCCATACATTTCCAATCAACGCCCCTAGCGGATTGTATCAGAACTGATTGGAAATATATGGGAAATAGGTAAACAAAAGTAAACACAGTCATTTTTGTCAAAACGTAAAAACTCATACTTAGGGTACTGTAGATGTTCATGAGCGGCAGTAGCCACTTACCATCAGGAGGACTGCATGTTTGATACAACTATATTATAAAATATGCAATAATCATAATTATCTCTGCTTTTACGTATAATGTTTGTTATAATAAGTTTTGTAATAAATCGTAAAACTTCTAAAAAATCTTTTATTTTAAAATACAATTTCAAAATAACATTAGTATTAAAGTAAGTAAATAAATGATACGCTCATATTAGGTAACTTAATTCAATTTTAAGGTAGAACCAGTAAGTTAAAAATAAGGTAGGTACCACCGTCACTGTCCCTGTAGTTCCGGGACCAGAATAGGGCTACGGTATCCCCTGCCTGTCGTAAGAGGCGACTAAAAGGGGCTTTCGGGGTTACGGGCGGCAAGAGTGGGAGCTCGAACCGCCCGGCTAGCGACCCCGGGAAGGACGACGGTATGTGTGGTCGCATTCCGTCGTATACACCAGACGGTGTGGTGACACAAAGTCACCTGGGCAGAGCCCGACGGGGCAGTGCGCTGAGAGGACTCCGGTCGCGTTCCTTTGGAGATCCCGGAGTCCTCTACGCAGCGCCGAGGACGGCCACCGGGGGGGTTTTAGTGCGGTAAAAGTCCCACATAACCCCGTGTCGCTCCCACAGCACCGGGTACCTTTTGAAGGTTTCCCCCTCGAGAAGAAAAAAAAAAAAAAGGTACCACCGTCACACCCATTTCTACTTTATAGTAGTTCTTGTGTTGCGGTGGAAGAGTGTGGTGGCCAGATTACTTATATATGAGGCAACCATCTTATTCCTTAGGAATGGCAACGCATCTGTATTCGACTTCAGATAGAATCCCTGTTCTGTGTAGAGTAGGTTACAGATGTCCAAGAGCGACCACTTACCACGAGGTGGACCGCACGCTTGTAACACTTGATCGAAGTTTGAAATGCTTTTACAAATAGAACAATAGACATATTCTTACAAATTATTTACAGGTTATATATAAAAATGTTTACATAACTATACCATACTATATTGTACATACGAGTACTATAAATGTTATACACTTTCAAAACGTTCGAAGGTCATTCGGATGGTGACGTTGCATCGCAGGCATGGCGGCTGGTGACACTTAACATAAGTTGTGGGACGATTGTTGGTGCGATAACTGCATCTCTGGAAATTAATATTAATCCTCCTTACTAATATTATAAATCCGAAAGTAACTCTGTCTGTCTGTCTGTTTGTCTCTTCTTCACGCCTAAACCACTAAACCTGAATGAAATTTTGTACAAAGATAGTCTGAGACCCGAGAAAGGACATAGGATAATTTTTATCCAGGAAATCCCACGGGAACTAGGGATGGCAATCTAAGATAGATTAATCGGAGAATCGATCTTTTGGACCAAAAAATTCGATTATTTTAATCGATATTAGTAAGGATTGAATCGTAAACTATGCATTTGATCAAGTGATGATCTTTAGCAATGTTGTTGTCGATGAGCCCACGAAGGTTCCACAGTTGGTACGACCAATTTTCGCCAGATGGCGCCACTGTCGTTCCAATGAAGGTACGAATTTTCAGTTTCATGTATGTAAGTATGTCATATTACTTTTTTTAAACGCGGGCGAAGCCGCGTGCGAAAACTAGTATTAATATAATTTAAAAAATATCTTCCCTTACAAAAACACTCTTTTCACATTAATTTTTATACAGGGTGAATTTTGATTTGACTTGATAAGAAATTGTGAAAATGTACATAATACTCGGCTAATTTAATTAAAAAACTAAAACTATTTAATATCTTAAGATTATTAAAAAATCTCTTACATAGAAATCTAACGAGTTCATTTTAGGAAAAAAAAATCATTGCACAGTGTCACTTGGTTGGATAAAATTCTGCAAAACAATAATAAATTACAAACCAAAGGAAATATGAAGGCCATTTAAAAAAAATACGATTGGAAAACATAATTATTGTACACATATATTCCATTTTTGTTTAATTCAATGTTTTCGATTTCTCGTTATGTACCTAATTATATTTTGTTCTTACAAATTCTGGGCTTGGGAGTAGCCAACAGAAGGATAATGATAAGAAAAACTAATTGTAATAAAAAATAACAATCATTAAACATAAAAATACATTATGGTACATAAAAATACATAAACTAATTGTGCTGATAACAATATTTGTGGTACTTCAAGGATACGACAGTCTTAAACAACTTAATTAAAAATGTTATATGTATACATATATATGTATGTATGTATATTCTTATATATAAAATTCTCGTGTTTAACTATTATACGGTAACAAACATTACGGTAACAACATATTTGAGGAGTTTCCACTTAATCCTTAAGGATAGATAATAATCTTAGGTAATATACAATTCTTGTAAGAGAACAATTTTATTATCCTTACTTCCTTACTATTAATATTATAAATCCGAAATTAACTCTGTCTGTCTGTCTGTCTGTCTTCTCGTTGTCGGTTGTCTTTTCGTCACGCCTAAACCACTGAACCGATTTTAATGAAATTTTGTACAAATATAGTCTGAGACCCGTGAAAGGACATAGGATGGTTTTTATCGCGGAAACCCCACGGGAACTAGGGATGGCGATCTAAGATCGATTAATCGGAGAATCGATCTTTTGGACCAAAAAAATCGATTATTTCTATCGATATTAATAGGGATTGAATCGTAAAATTTGCATTTGATCAAGTGATGATTTTTAGCAAAGTTGTTGTCTATGAGCCAACGAAGGTTTCAGAGTTGGTACGACCAATTTTCGCTAGATGGCGCCACAGTCATTCCAATGAAGGTACGAATTTTCAGTTTTATGTATGTTAGTATGTCATATTATTTTCTTTTAAACGCGGGAGAAGCCGCGGGCAAAAACTAGTATTAAAAATAATTTGTTTTCAAGAGCATTCCGTAAAAAACTAATTACAAGCTAAATATATTAAATATTCCATAAAATAATAATGAACATTATGTTGTTAAGATAGAAGAAAAATGTTGTTTAAAAATCGCTAATATGTGTTATTACTATTTTAACTAATTTTTCGCCCCTTTGTTTCCCGAAATGCAATTATTTTACTTACATTTACTCGTTATATCATTTTATCCACGTCATCATCAGGTAGTGTGTTCAACACAAATTACAATAATACGCAAGTGAACCGACACGTCCATCCGAGTCGACGGTCGGGCACCGACTGCCTCGCATTTAGCTTGTTACGCGCGCACGAGGCAAACCTACCCTCATTTACATATGCTACACATACTCTTTAATTCGATTGAATGATTATAACGATTAATAATTACCGGGATACTGTGAATATGACAAGAAACGTGGCGCATACGAAGGTTCTGATGGAGACTGCGCCCCTGATCCGCTCCTCACCGCGGGATTTTCTGAGAAAGAGAAAATTTATATTGTATAATATTTTCATAGCACTATGTACTTGCTTTATTCACATAACACGAGCATTATAAACAAAATTTAATAATTTAATTTTATTTATATCTCAAACTGGACAAATCTAAAGCTTTCCCCTACCCTCAATAAGTGTGATATCACACTATTTGACATCATGATACATTTATTGACATGATAATATAACGAGGGAGAGTAGCTATGGTAACGGGAAAAACTTTTTGAAGAAATATATTGAGATTCAAAATCTTTGCATGTCAATTTTTTTAAGAATGAAATATAGTATCGATAAAATCGATATGCGATATTGGTCGGCTATCAATAGTTTATCGGAGAAGACTTACGGGGGAAGTGTGGTTGTAGACCGTACAGCTGCGGGTAGATGAACTGCCTCGGGGCGGTTGCCTGCATGTACGGGTCTGAAATCAAAACAATAGTAAGCGAACTTAGTAGAACCCTTTGTGTTTGGACTTTGGATCCCTGAAGCACCACCGACACACCTATACCTACCTTATTACAGCAGTGTTCTGTGCTTCTGTAGATCACAGAAGCATGTTTCATGGGTGGGGGAAGGGAGACATATTTATTTGAGGCATTTCAACATAATCCCTACGAGTAGTAACAGATCTACGGTCAATTATAGGTAAAACTCTAATCTTATCTGTGGTTGTTATAGATGTTCTTGCGCCGCAGTGGACAGTTACCATCGGGTGGGCTGTATACTCGTGGGGCAACCATTTTAGAGAACCATCTATGTCGCTATTTCCTTCTATGTTGAAATGTCGCACATTTTTTTTATAATACAAGAGTAGCAGACGAGCATGCAGTCCACCTGATGGTAAGTGGCTACTGCCGCCCATGGACATCTGTAATCCACCCCAGATAGGATTAGATATTCCTACCTGAGGTCGGCCACAGATGCGCCGCTACCCCTGAGGACTTAGCTGGAATGCCTCGGAAAAGTCTGTCTCTTACCATACCCTTCAAACCGGAACACAGCACCGCCTAACACTGCTGTTATTAGGTAGAAATAGGTGGGGCGGTGGTGTCGCCGGAGTCGAACCACAAAGGGTTCTACCACCTTCAAAAAATAAATCTTAACTTGCCGTATAAGCTGATATATTCGCTTTAAGGGGTCCTGGGCACAGGCCGCCCTTAGAGTAAAGATGCAATAAAACATATTGGTGAACAGTATGTGTAAGTAATTTTGCTCACCAGCTCGGTGCGGTTTCCCGGAGTAGTGGATCGGTGTGTTGTTTGACATCGCCGGCTCCGTCACTACCTCAGGGACTAGAATGAACAAATCATCATCAAGCAGATACACTATAATTTGAAGGAGTAAACAAGCAAGCAGTTCACCTGATGGTAAGTGATCACTAACATCTATGACCAATTTAATTTGAAACAGGTGATGACTAATGGTCGCCACATAAGTAAGCCAGTGACAAAATGATGATCTCATGGTTACTTTCACACAGTGGAGCTCGAGCTTCTTTTGAAATTGAGATGAGTTTGAGCCACAGTATAAGGATCTATAGATATTTGTACCGTGGTTTGAGCTGTAGTCCACCATGCTTATGCTGGCCTTAGTCTACATTGGAAAATGTAACACATGTTGAAAATATTTATTTCTAACTCGCATATAATTTGGAAAGATCAGAGGTTATTTTTCAAAGAGATGTCTGTGTCTGGCATTTGTTCCCAGACCTCAGAGTTCTGAATTTTAAATCAGTATTCTAATACTACCCACTACTTCTATTACTGCTAATTAGTGCTAAGCCCTACCTGGTGATTGTGCTCCCATGTCCACCATTTCAAAATGACTCTCAGAATCGGCTTCCTCTTCGCGGTCTGAGAAAAATAAATCAATTTAAATATTTATCCTTGTCCACAATATGAAAAATACCACGACTATTTTTATTTTATTTCTGTATTAATACGCTTACTACTCGGAAAACCACTACATCTATTTGTATGATAAATTATAATTTAGTGTTAGTCACATCACACTGATTTATGTATTAACCACATAAGAGTAATTACTGGTTGTTAATAATTAACGTCACTTTTAAATATTTGTCCTATTTTTATATTTTTGAAATATTCAGTCGGATTTTTGCAATGTCTTATAAAGGAAGCGTGATAAGTTAGTGAAATAAGATGTATTATTGTAAATGTTGGCGATTATGGAAGAATATATTGTATTTTTGGAATTCTTTCTGTTTTCATAATACTTAGTTATGGAAAAACATTATTAAAGTTAAGAATTACGCTTACTTGCGGCAGGTCACAAATATCATTGATTTAATAATTATACGCTAACTCATAAAAATAATATATTTATCATTCTTGAATAAAAATTGAAAAATGCCGTGCATAATTAATCAAAATCATACTTACTTCTTTTGGCCAGCTTGGACCTTCTCTTGCAATGAATGCAGCAAATGACCACCAGTGTGAGGAGGATCATGGCGGCACTCACCGAAGCTACCACCACAATTGCGAACGGTGGAAGCTTCTATAAATATAAGAAATAAATTGGGGAATCCGAAATCCGTTTGTTCTGTTTTTAGGGTTCTGTACCCAAAGGGTAAAAGCGGAACACTAAGCCTGCGCTGTCTGTCTGTGTCTGACATAGGGCTCTATCTCCTGAACGGTAATAGATAAATATTTGATTTTTTACTATTTTATTTTTACCGCTAGAACACCCAGTACTAAAAATTAAAAAAAGTTGAAAATAAATGAAGGTCGCCATACAAGAAACCATTATTTTTCGACGTTATTCGCTTTATCTATTGAACCGTAATACGAAGGTAGTTCTTATTTTTACAATGCACTTGCTTCATTATTATTGAAAGCCAGTAATGTGAAATTTTAGTTCCAATATGATCCATGTTGGCGCTGTATGAGCGAAAACGTAAACGGTGAAATGATAAACGAAATGAAACGTAAAATTCATACTAAAGATACTGGATCTTCAGTTCAAAAAGTAAAATTAAAATTTTTACTAATCATATATTGATGTACCTATGTATATAATATATTAAAAAAATATTTATAATAAAAAATTGCATATTCATAATGATTGAGTAATATTATGACGACTTACCATTATATATGTTTACTTCGTCACCACAAAAGACTTGTTCTGATGTATGTATTACAAAGAAATAAATGTGTATAATAATATTCTAATTAGTGTATAGTTAGACAAAGGTACCTATAAATTTAATTATCCTGTTAAAATAATAAACTTGCCAAGGGTGCGTCGGACTCGTAAAAGAAGGGTTCTGTATGTAATATAAAAAATGTAGAGATTTAAGTTAAATTTGTTTTACTGCCAGTACACAATATCGAGATATTTACTTTTTTTTTAAGACCATAAACTTCTTATAAGTTTTAAAATCTATAAGTAAAGAATTATTTTGTATTTTTTTTTAATTTTATGTTATGTAGTCTCACAGATATTATAATAATTTTAAAACTTTTTAGTGATAAAATTATGAAAAAATGTATTTGAAATCCTTTATTCATAACCTATCGATAAAATTAATATATCATACAGTCTGAAAAAGATTGAATTTATTTATGTTACACATCTGTGTTTATGTCACGGAAATACTTATGTTAGCGTTCTTCCTTTTGTCGTACGGAACCCTAAAAAACATGTAAGTAATTGGGGCGATAACGGTTTTATCAAGACTCAGAAGTATGTTATTACGAAATCTAACTAGCAAACGAGCTTACTATTTTACTTGGTCATTTTGTCCCTTATATTATCTATGAATAGTCTAACCAGCAGTGATAGGGTTTCAAATTTACCCTTTTAAATTGGGCGTCTGAGGGTCAAATCTCAGGCACGCATCTCATTATTCTTGACGAGCCTGCCATAACGCTTTTGCTTTATCCATATCCCTCTCAGTCTGAGTGGAGACCGGTGCCCAGCAGTGGGACAGTAATGATTGACTACTTTTTATTACTGTTGCATTTAAAATAATATAAAAATACAAAAATGATTTTTGTATAAGTACCTGTAGTAGAATAAAGATAAATAATAGGTACATTTTAGCTTTTATATTACTTACATTATATTTCTTATATTTAAAGTATAATTTTGTCAAAACTGTTGATATTTTATGAAAATTTTATAAGATTGTTAAAATTGTACTTTCATTGTTCCTTTAACGTGTTCATAGTCGACAACTCCAATAAGTACATTTATTATAATAAAACAACTACTTTACTCTAGAATTAAGTAACTTTATTTTGTATAATATACAATACGTATTGAGTTATCAATATCAATTAACATAGATTGACTTAAGATTGACAAGCACTTGCGAAACACATAGTGGCACGTGACACTCTTTGAAAGTGGTTCTCAACCATTTTTCATACTTCAACTATGATTAAATAACAGTAAAGTGTAGATTACAAATACGACTGGACCAGTATGGAATTTATCCTTGAATTCCCGGATCATTCAAATAAGAATAAAGTCATTTCTTCAAAAGTAGTAGTACTTTAAAAGTGTTTTACAATATTGTTGGGTGCCCTTTTTTAAGTACGTTAAGTACCCTCTACTACAGGTATAACCGGCCCGCTCAAATATCACGTAAGAACTAAAAGGGAGTTGGAGATGAAGTTGAAGAAGTGGGGGTTCGGGGGGTTTTAGTAATAGTTTATTCACCAATATATATATTTTTACAAAATTTAGTAGATTCTATTTCAATAGTTCTTACGTGAGCATAGGGTAGCAGAGGGATAGTTTTACTTAATTCCGCTGACAAGGGGGATGTCAAAAATTACAAAAAAATTGTTTATGTAATATTAGAATGACTCCTTAGATCATTTTAAAAATGAACATGGAATAAAATCTTTTATAGTTTGATACTCTAGATTTTGGTACTCTAGAAGTCAATCAATACGCGTTCTCACCCCTGAGAACTAAGTTGTAATGCTTCGCATAATTGTATCTACCTCGAAGCACCCTTCAAACCAGAACACAACAACATACTGTTATACTTAAACTTGCTAAAACCTACGAGGATTAACATTCTTATTTATAGATCTTTAAGAATCAATTTGGTAGAGTTCAGCTTATAATTAATTGACACTCATTCATAATATAAATCTTATTATACATACATACACACTTGTCGCTTAAGGCAGCGTTTCTCAAACATTGATCTTCGCGAACCCCTAGGTTAGAAATCAACCGCATTTTTTTTCGAAAAATGGCTATACATGTAACTAAAGACGATGTTTTATTAAAAATAAACACAAGAGCAAAAGATTAGGTATTTTCTGTCGCAGACCCCCTATTACCTGGTTTAAAGGGGTTTTCGTACCCGACTTTGAGAAACACTGTCTTAAAGGGCAGGTACATATGAGCCGCAGCGACAAGTTGATACAATATTACAATATATGCAATCTACGTAATTATAAAATGTATACTATACATACTACGAGTACATAAAGCAATAATATATCGACTTTAATACATATTTAAGCACACAATTGTCGTTTATTGACAGCTAAGCTGTTTCTTAAATTTATACTTCTTAGTAAAAATATTGGTAGCTCAAAGCTAAATTTTGAAGGAAATTGGGGCAACAGTTCAGTATAAAAATATTCTCACTAATTTGTCATTTTTTGGTTTCACTGATCGAATTATTATTGAGTTATATCACGTTATATTCGTCGCTCAAGTAATAAAAATATTAAATGCTCTAACAATGTTTTATTAATTTTTTTCATGGCACGATCTCCTATCTTACTGGATAGGTCCTAACGACGCCTCAGGATCCTCTTATACTGGCTTGCGAGCCCCCTGGGGGTCGTGACACTTTGAATAACACTGCTCTCTTACAATTTAGTTATTACATTCCCTATTACATTAGTGTACATGTTCCTATTTCTAACTTTACATCGTATAGACACAATCTAAGGTTAAGGTCGTTCACACACTGCGCTATACATCATACCGTCGTGTTCTAAAAAGAAGCTGACTAAATAATTCTCTAGCAGTAATAGTATCGGTTCTTCTTCTTTTTAATTCCTTAGTTATTGTAATTTATATGAACACGAGCTTTTGCCCGCGGCTTCGCTCGCATTACGAAGTAATATTTTCATCCCCTATTTTATCCCCTTGGGGGTAGAATTGATCAAAATCCTTTCTTAGCGGATGCCCACGTCATAACATCTACCTGCATGCCAAATTTCAGCCCGATCCGTCCAGTGGTTTGGGCTGTGCGTTGATAGATATGTCAGTTAGTCACCTTTGAGTTATATATATTTAGATAGTTAAATGGAGTCTAATTTTTTTTACTATTAACTTGAAATCACATTTTCTCTGTTCGACTGTTAATTATCTTTTAACACAAGTAAAAATGTAATGTATATCGTATTCATGCATTGTCACTGACAAATCTTTCATAAAATAACTTCCACTTGATACAATATGTATACCAAAAATATTTATCAGCGTTTTTTAAGCGCTTCGCTGAAACGGGCGGCTACCAGCGCAGTGTGTGGTACGCCTAAGTTGTAAAGGATGTAATAAGCTATTTAATTATTGTCCTCTGTTTGGTTATTACGTGTTTGACACGTAAACGAAATTACTATTAAAATGTGGTATTCGTTTATTTCATAAAAGGCCACTTAATCAGACGAGCAACCTAGCCTATCTAATAAGAGTTTGATTCACTATGACCTGTACCCTTACCAGGAGTTTTTTACGTTTCGACAAATATGACTGTTTTGGTATTTACGTATTTGCCCATACAAATTCCAATCAGTGCCCCTAGCGGATTTTGTCAGAACTAGGAAATAGTATGGGCCAATACGTAAACAAATACCAAAACAGTCATATTTGTCGAAACGTAAAAACTCCTAGTAAGGGTACTGGCTACATAACGTGGTTGGTCGTGTTATTCTCTAGCTAAAGATTCCAATGCTTAATTTCTACGTTAATGTGTATTAATTGAAATATATTTTATTATATAGCTTGTAGTTAAGTTGGAGAAATGTGCGTAAAACACAAGAAGCTCTTAACGATAAATGTAAAATATAAGAGAGTTAGTTAGATTTTTAGGACTAGTTTTAAGTGGTTTCAGAATTTTATTTTAAGTAGCTTACGTTTTGGGAACAAAAAGAGAAGTCTTATGGGGTCTTCTGTTGTGTGGCGTTTATGTTAAGATCATGTTATTATAAAACGAGTTATTTGTAAGGAATCTCGTGTGTCATAGTGAATTAAGACCCTGATAATGAGTGATCACTATTTCAATAATATCAATATTTTCCTTCAGTAGGAAGCTTATTATCCATCTTAAAGTATTTTAGTTAATTATTATTTGCAGATTACGTTAAGGATTTAATGGCATAATATGAAAATTAAGATCTAAGTGGAATATTCCTAATAATTCTTAACATCATTGGATTTGGAAACAATGTTTTGGGAAAACAACACTGAAATAAAAACTTTCACATTTTGATTCATTCAGTTCAAACCTTTAGGTTCAGTTCTTTTGAAGTCCGTTAGAAGGTTAACTGTGAAACTACTTGCACTCGGTCCGACACCAGATCTAAAGATATTTTCATTATTTTCAAAACTGAAATTAGTTAAATTATCTCACAATTCAAGGCCGAAACTTTAAGCTGACATTATCAAGCCTTATTGCTTTACACGAGCCAACAATGAATTAATATTTGTTATAACTACTTTAGAGTTTGCCATACTGTAGAAGGATTACCATTAGACTTTTGAAACATTGGATCATTTGACCACATATTGATTGTTGTTGACCACTTTAGGTATCAATCACTTTAGGTATTGTCAAGCTCTTGCCCTTATTCTGTCATATTGTCATTACTGATCATTTACGTCTTTACGTAATATCAGACAATAATTTATCGTATTTTTTTTATTTATTTTTCGTTTACTAACTTTACGTAAAACGGAACAATACGTGAATTTGACTTTAAATTAAAAAAAAAACTTTAAGACTCTCCGTAAGATTTCACAATAGCTTTAGGGAAAGGTATTCTAGTCTATTGTGAGAAAAGGAGAGTATTATATCGCTGTCTCTTTCCTGTCGATGGAGGCGAGAAGCTGGACCTCGTCGTAGGCGGGCGGCGGCTCGTCGCAACCCTCCAGTTCGAAGTCCAGGTCACTCTCTGGAATTACCAAAATTTTATATTAAAAAGCTTTTAAGATCAAGTTATTTTCGCATCCTTCTCAAAACCCTATCTAGTGTGGGTGCATAACAATAATTGGTGAGTTATTATGAGGCATCTACCATATCGGATTAAGGATGACGTCACTAGTCTATTAATGCGTTACCATCCAAACCAAACGTGTATATATAATTTTACTTTATAATTATGTAAAAAGGGTTGTTTGCAAGCCTTTAATGTCCCACAGCTGGGCACGGATCTCCTCTCAGGTGTGATTAGTTAGGCTAGGGCCTAACTAGAGTAGACTGGGGTCTACCGCTGGTCAAGTGCGTATTAGTGGACTTCACACACGTGTAGATTTCGTTACGATGTTTGCCGTTCACCCCCGAACAAGGCTTCGAACCCCGGACACAACAAATGAGAGGCCGAGTTATCTAAACGCTGGGTTAACCCTGCCGTATCTATATGAACATGACTAAGACCATGATCAAGACAAGATATCAGTGAAAAATCAGGCGTGCCATAAATTTTAACCTCAACCCCTCATTGAGATGCAGTGTTTCGTGCACTATAATATCGAAAAGATCCCAGGCAAGTCAATGCAATTGTAACCTGAGAGCGCCCCAGACTGTGGACGCAGCGTGAGCGATGGCGCGAGCACATCACCGACGCTGGCGTGTCGCGCGCGGCCCGCCGCCGTCAGCGACACGGAGCCGCGCCGCCACGGGGACGCCGGCACACCGCCATCCTCCAGGTAGGACGCGTCGGACTCGTAGCCTACTGCCTCTGGAATATCAACGATACGAATTATTACAGAAACAGAATTTTAGTAATTTTTTACCCGTTTTAACAAGGGAATATTCCAATAAAGGTGATAATTCCAATGTAAGGTGGGATTTGCTTACTTTTGCTGACAAAAGTAAGCAATACCCACCTTACATTGGAAAAAGCATTTATCAAATTTTGCAAAAAATCGATAAGTATCTTTTGGTGACGTAATAACGATCCAGGCCCTCCGGAACTCATGTCATCAAAAATAAGCGACTCAAAGAATCCCACCCCCTTGGATGCTTAGGTGATAATTTATTGAGGCATGGCGTAGGACACGGGGGTGTCCTACGTCATAAATAGGTCTCGAGGTGGCGCGCGCGGTGTTCCCGTGCCCACCTCAAAGATGAGCGGATAGAGTAAACTCCAACTCCATCCTAAACGGAGACGGGCCCTGCTGTGGGCAAACGCCGCCGGGACCGCGGACGAATGGTATAGCGTACCCGCAGTCCCGGCAATGGGCGTCCTGAGGAACACTGTGGGGTTTTAGCCGGTAAGAGTCCGGCATATCCTCTCAGCTGCCGGCAGAGATGAACCCATGGAGGAACCCAGGGTTTCCCCACGTAAAAAAAAGGTGATAATTTATTGAGTCCAAAGCTACAATCTACACTGTCGTTTTCATAAAGATTCATAGCCTAATAGCGTATATAAGAATTTTGTGGCATTGTAAAAAAATATTGACGTTCAAAATTTCGTTTGTTTTATAAATAAAATATTTTGATTTCGTCCACCACTAACATCATTGCCATTTCAAAAATATATAAGTAAGTACTAAATTTTAATTCTAAAATATATATTATTAGTATAAGTTAATATTAGGCAGACCACAACTAAGTAGGTATTATCTGAACAACAAAGGAAAGGGGACTTACTGCTATGTGTGTTCACTAAATATTTATGGATTACATAAATACATACCCACAGACGGAGGTGGAAACGGAATGGCGTGTGTGCCGAAAAGACTGGACCGTGACTCAATGCTGTGGTGGACAGCTCCAGACCGGTCTACAACGATATCTCCGATATCTTCCACGTCGAATCCGTTGGAAACCTGAAACTCAGCCAGTGGCACCAAAGTTGTCTTCGGGCGGTCCTTGCTTCGAATACATTCGTTCAAACTCTGCTTCGTTTCCTTCGCTTTAATGCCTGATTTAACATCAAAGACCTCATTGTCAATTACAGAGAATTCGCCAATGTTACTCAGCTGGCAATTGGTATCACCGATGTAAAAACTGGAGCCGGGATTCTCTGTGACGTCCTGGTCTTTGATGTCCTCGTTATTGGATTCCTTAGTATTGGTCTTCTTCGACGATTTGATATTGGTGTAATGCTTCTTGCAAGTTCTAGCAACTGGTTCGGCTGGTCGTTCTAAGACTGAGGAAGTGTCATCGAAGCTATTTCTAGAGCTGTTACTAGAGATGGACTTATTGTCGTCATTGTTCGGTTTAAGGGGTATGTATAGGTCCTTGGAGGAGCGCTCCCAGTCCCGTCGGTGCAGGACCTCGTCAATAACGCTGGGAGCAGAGTGGTACCGTGTCTCTTGGTCACCGTTCTCGTGATGCGACTTTCTTCGGCTGCGTATTTCTTCGTGACTTCTATGTGCGGATAGCGGTTGCTTTGTGTGACCTGAAAATAAAAATGCTTTTTATGTAAAATAACATTTTAAAGCAACATAATCAGTCTTATGTCATCTCCCAAACTTAAACAAGGCAGCTAAAATTTTACTATCGCCGCAGTCAGTACTGAGATTTTTTTTATAATATAGGAGTAGCAGACGAGCATACAATCCAACTGATGGTAAGTGCCTACTGCTGCCCATGGACATCTGTAATCAACCCCAGATAGAATTAGATATTCCTACCTGAGGTCGGCTACTAAGGACTAAGCTGGAACGCCTCGGAAAAATATGTCTACCTTAGCACACCATTCAAACCAGAACACAGCACTATAACACTGCTATTATAAGGCAGAGATAGGTGTGGCGGTGGTGCCGCCGGAGTTGAACCACAAAGGGTTCTACCACCTTCACCAATTTAACTCTAATTCATTATCATGTTTATTTACCCTTATTTAAAAATCTATCAAACTGTTTATGCTTATATGGACTTATAGTCCGTGTAAAACTGCTAGTCCACTCTGAATATAGAAATGAATCGCGTCGCCATAGCAAATTGTATGACTACACCTGCTCGCAACAACTTCAGAGCGGACTAGCAGGTTGGCGGTGACTATACCAGAGGTGCTGGGCGTGTGCAAAGAGACTGCGCTGCTCCCAAAGCGACGTCTGAACAAGTCGTTGGTGCGCCGGCGGGAAGTTGATTCTGTAAATAAAAAAATAACCTCTTTTATAATTCTAAGTCAACTCATAATACTCGTACTACTACTACGACGACAGTTATACTATGATATTGAAGTTGATGAAAACATTTTAAGTATGTATGTCTCTTATAGTTTCGAAATTGATAGAAAGTCCTCATAACACTATGGTGTTACATAGTTGTTATAGACGGTTTCCGGCTAGCGATTTTGGTTTAACGTTGTGGAATACGGTCAATTGTCGACAAATCATTATTTACTGACCTCGGGGACTAGCTTAAATCTAATTTATTCAAAATTGGTTCATATAGATCTCTTCCAACGTCAGTATAGTACACCACCGCTTCTGAAGGTGTTTCGCTTTGGAGAAGAAATGGCGCAAGAAACAAACATGTTCAAATAGTACTACAGGTACTTATAGTATTGGTGATTCCAATTGCAAATTCTATCGATTCTGTATTGTTTCGACGATTTGCAGAATATCACCGCTGTATCGGAAATGTGCGTTTTAATAATGTATCGTTGGGTTGCTGCAACGAACATCCAAAACTTATCTAGATCAATATTTTATACTTCTATGTTAATTATATTTCATAATTAACACACAAAACATTATTAATTTTTAATTATATTAATATTTTTTACTTTTTGAAAAATTGTATTGGTTGACCTATTTTATTATTTTTAAATTTTTAATGTTTCATGTATGAAAGCATATAATTACATACAAAGCGTCATGGATAGCGGGTTACATATATTATAAAGCGGTATTTACCGATAGATATGATAGGCTTTTGAGGATACTTCTCCGAGCTAGAATCTGTAACCAAAGGCTAGCTTTGTATACATATGAAATACATATAAATAAAGTGAATAGGGTTTGGTTTCAAAACAAAATATCATTTTCTTTATATATACGGTACGGTTATTTACAATGTTTTACCTGTTTGTTTGTCTGTCCCTTTGTCTGTGTGTAGTTACTGATCTTAGGATTCTTAGATTTCTTTTATCGAATTAATTAAATGACACTTTTTGCAAAATATAAAATAATTAATTCATAGTAGGTCATAAATATAGATAAAAATGTGCTACTGGAAATCAGTGCTACAGGAAAGAAAATTTTGTATATACTAAAACGTTATTATATATTTTTAATATTTAAGTAAGAAGCAAAATATAGTACTTAAATCTATAAAAGTAATCAAATATATGTTTTTCTTATTTTATTTTTTTCATATTTTTTTTTATATTTATATTTTTTTATAATAAGTATCTTAAAACCTGTTTTATTTATTATTCTGCCACGTTTTATTAGGTTAATATTATAAATTATTAAATATTAATTGTAAATTAAAATTAAAATAAAAAAATACTATTTTAATTATACATTTGTCAGAAATATGGACGTTTTTATCCGGACGTCTAAGAGTAGGGTATATAAATGGTCGATGGGGCCCCTCACCGGAGTTGTCGTCAGGCCAGCAGCAGAGCCAACACAGCAGCAGCAGCGGCGCGCACATCTCCGCGCCCAGCACGCCGTTCGCGCTGCCCGCCCAGCCGCCCATCGTGCCGCCCTGAGATAAAATGTAATTTAAACAAGTGTTTTAATGTTTTCATGTTTTTGTTTCTCATTTTGGTACATATCTACCTACAAGGTATGTACATATTTTGAAAATAAGTCTTTATTTGTTAATTTATGTAGTATTGTTTTAAGTTATTTTTATAAGCAATGATCACAAACGCCAATTAACATTCTCAACTAACCTATGTTATTAATAATTAATTTACTTAGTCAAACTTTGTCAAATTTTATATTTTCTAGTAGAGAGAAACTGTCAGACTTCGATTTTTCTATGGCAAAACAGTGGATAGATTGATTATTAATAACGGCATAAGTCGAATTTCAAATAAAAGATTTTTCTTTCAATCTAAATTGGTTTATCTTTTATGGAGGAACAATGCCACAGACAGACCCACGGATACAAAAGTTAACTTCATTCATATCTACAGACATTGGATGTGCCAGACACGAGTCGTGTCAGACAGAATAATATTTTCTATCCAATGTATAACAGGCATTGTATAGTCGTCGCCAAACTGCTAGTCCACTCTGAAGTTGCGAGCAGGTGTAGTCATACAATTTGCTATGGCGACGCGATTTATTTCTACATTCAGAGCGGACTAGCAGTTTTACGCTGACTATACATGCCTACGAAAGTGTGTAACAATAGATATAAATCCTGTAATAAATATTGTGTAGTAAAAATCTTAAACTTAAACTTACGCCCCTCGTTTCAGAGGGTTAAAACAGCCCCAAGCTGATTGTTAAGTAAAATAAGGGCTAGACAATAAGCTAGCATTAGGGTTCAATGATTTATGACGTAACACCCAGACAGACTGAACGGTCGCATCTAGACATCGACGAATTGGAAACATTGCCTACTCAAATATTAAGGGCTCTTGAATATTCTGTGCAGGGACTTTCTGATACGTTTAGTACATTATATGTAAAAGGAACATGTATATTATAGCAAGGATATAAAGAGTAATTTATTAGATGTAAATACCCAACCACCTTCAAAACTATGTATTCTAGTTTTGAAGGTGGTAGATATCCTTTGTGGTTCAACTCCGGCGGCACCACCGTCACACCTATTTCTACTTCTCAACGGCAGTATCAAATGCTGCTGTGTTCTGGTCTGAAGGGTGTGGTAAGGGAGATATACTTTTCCGAGGCGTTCCAGCTTAGTCATCAGGTAGTGGCGCATCTGTGACCGATTTCAGGTAGCAATATCTGATCATATCTGAAGTTGATTACTGATGTTCATGGGCGGCAGTAGCCACTTACCATCTGGTGGCCTGCATGCTCGTCTACTACCCCTATTTTATATAAAAAAAATAGATTGGATACTTTCAGTAATCATGGTTACATTTTAAACTTCCCTGTGTGTGGGTACTATAAACATAATGATTACATAAACACCCAGAACCAAGCCCATTTAGATGGAGAGAGTTTCTCGTCTCGAAGATACGATTATCAAAGGAGTATAAAATATTTTGTTCGTCTAAACATTCGCTCTTCTCGCTCGTTGCCTTGGGCGATAATTGCCTCGCATGGAATATTTTATTGCGTCCGTGTAAACAGAACTTCAAAATAATAATCGTATTTCGAGATTTTATGTCAGTTGCTACTATGAGTGCAGTGCGCGAGAGTGATTTAATTTTAAATTATATCTAATTTTCCGTTTAATTAATTCTTGTATTTAAACGGAAAAAGAAGAAAACGTATTGGGTTAAAAATGGACAGCGAGAAGAAATGGTTTGGGAGCATCTAACACAGTGTTCCTTGAATTACAATTGCATAATAACTAAACTCGAATGAGAAATCTCGCACTGAAAAAGATTCTAAATATGTCATGCGATATCGTGTTTATACAATTTATTTATTTATTTATTTATTTAATTATTACAAAATCCACAGCTCTTAAAATCATACAAATACATTTCTTATATAGTATTTCCTACAGCCAATTACGGATTTACAATTTTTTAAACATAACAGCACGAATAAGTAAGTTTTATAAATAGGTATTAATATATATAAATACAGGTATAAATACTATAAATATATAATTAATTTTAAAGATAAACACACACATATGTATAATAATCTATATACTAAAGATGTTAATTATAATTTATATACCTACTAATAATATTTCAATTTTACGTTTACTTAGTCACTAATATGGAGATTATTAAGGACTTTATGTACCTCTTTTTTAAAACTATTTTTACTTGTATTGAAAATGTCTATTGTGTTAAATCTTTTATTATAATTTTTTTGTAATCTAATGACGAGTGAATTTTGTGCATAATTACTTTTGGTCTGAGCGACAGCGAATAAAGATTTTCCCGCGTGCCTTGTACGCTTTTTTGGAACATTAAAACTCAAAATTTTTTATAGCAAAGCTTGACAGTCTATGTACCCATTACAAATACCATGCAAAAAGGCCATATCAATTACATTGCGCCTACACTCAAGAGGCATGAGATGATGATATAAACATGAATCCTCATAATTTAAGAATGTATGAGAACATCGATAGTTGAGGTGTTTCATAAATTTGATCTGAATGTTCTCTAATGTTTTAATATAAGTTACATAACTAGGATTCCAGATAGGACTACAGTATTCAAGAATACTTCTTACGTAAGAGTAATATAAGATTTTAAAACAACCTAAATCAGAGAAGGGGCGACTTACTCTTAGTATGAAGCCAAGGTTTTTATAAGCCTTATTTACAACTGTATCTATGTGTTCAGAAAATGTTAATTTGGAGTCAATAACAACACCAAGGTCCCGAACAGAGTAATTTTTAGTAAGGTCGACATTGTTTATTTGATATGTATAGTTAATGGGATATCTTTTTCGTGTGAAGCTTACAAAGGAACATTTATTTAAATTGATACCAATTCGGTTTTTAACGTAGTAACGACCCAATCTATTGAGATCATCCTGTAATGCAAGACAGTCTTTAATATTTCTTACGTTCATGTAAATTTTAGTGTCGTCTGCATACATAAGCAAACTTGCATTTTTAATACAACTGTTAATATCATATAAATAAGACACATACAGAAGAGGACCGAGAATAGAACCTTGCGGTACTCCTGATGATATTTCAATAAAGTCCGAGCGAGATCCCCCTACTACGACTGCTTGGGAACGATTAATGAGGTATGACTCAATCCACCTGAGAAGGTTACCGTGTATACCCAATACTAATAATTTTCGTAGCAGTATAATGTGATCTACACGATCAAACGCCTTCTCAAAGTCCGTGTAGATCACATCAACTTGATGTCCATCATCCATGCCACTCGACACATGGTCAATGAACACTCCTAAGTTAGTGACTGTTGATCGACCTTTCATAAAACCGTGTTGTTCATTAGGAATAGAATTAGCAATAACTGGATATATATGTTTATAAACAACTTTTTCACACAATTTGCTAAGAACATTAAGGATAAATATTGGGCGATAATTTTCTATTGATGTTTTTAAACCTTTTTTGTGTATGGGTACAATATGAGCTTGTTTCCAGACTTTAGGAAAGTAACCATTCTGAAAAAATCTATTAAACATAGAAGCTATAGGGCTACATAAGACTTCAGCACATTTTACAAAAAATATAGGCGAGATGTTATCACTGCCTGAACTCTTTGATGTGTCCAAATTTTTTAATAGTTTAAGAATATCACTTGTTACATTAATGTCATGAATAGTGATTGTTTTGTCGTCTTCACCAAATGAGTCGAATTGATATGTACTAGCTTGTTCGGTAAAATTTCTTTTAAAAAACTTATTAAACGCGGTACATATTTCTGATTGTGTATTTAATAATATGTCGTCATATATCATATGTTGAGGGTAGTTACTGTCATTTTGCTTTTTGGATTTTATATAAGACCAAAAGAATTTTGGATTACGTTTAATGTTTTGTTGTGAAAAAGTTACATATGAATTATAGCACTTTGATTGCAGTTCTTTAAGCCTTGATCTTAATTCTGAGAAATGATTGTAATCAATTGGATTATGGAATCTTTTCCAATTTCTATGAGTTTTATATTTTTCTTTTACAAGTTTAATTAATGCTTTACTATACCAAATTGGATATTGATAGGTGTTAGAGCAGTGGATTAACGGAACGTGGTTTTGTATGCAATCGTTGAGAATTGAGTAAAAAATATTTATTATAATATCGTCATCATAACTACTGTCATTTATAAAGGACCAGTCTTGTTTACTTAGAGTTTCAGTAATACTATCAAAATCAGCATGTTTAAATTGATATTTTACACGTTGTTGAGGCTTTAGGGAAGGAATTAAAAAGTCTGAAGCAACTATAAAAAGTGCAGGATGATACGTGTCCTCATTTACTAATGTATGAGATGATTTATATGACATTATTGGTGAATCAGAAAAGACTAAATCCAAAATGTTACCATTTTTATTTATAATTCTATTATATTGTGTTAAGCCCAAAAACGATGTCTGAGTAATCAAATTAATTGCCAAGTTCTGGATATCCATCGTTCCCTTTTTTCGCACAACAGGTTCATCATGACCCCAGTCAATGCATGGCAAGTTAAAATCACCAGTAATTATAAAGTGATAAGATGATTATCACGTAATTGACACAACGTACATATGAATGCTTGCAACCGAGACGGAAGATGACTGCCAGGGGGTATGTAAACAACTGCAACATGAAGATCGTACGCTGAACCAATAGTTTGAGCGGATACTGTAATCCATAAAGATTCTACGTCTTTACTATGCCATTCAGGGCGCACGCGAGCTTGAAGGCTTGGAACACACAATATCATAACACCGCCCCCTAATGAACCTCGATCCTTGCGGAATACAACAAACTTGTTATCACTTAACTCAGAATCTAATATTCTGTCACAGAGCCATGTCTCTGTTAACAATACAATATCGGAATCTAGAAGTAGTAGATTATTGTAAAATTCATTGGTCTTTGTCCTCAATCCTCGGGAATTTTGATAATAGAATTTTAGTTTTCTCAATGTGTCATCCATTATTAAGATAAACATATATATAACACTGATATTGACTCATAACTTGATTTGTGAAGTTTACAATAATGCCTATTTCCATCATAAGATAATACATTAGCAGATAACATATTAAATGTATATTGTGTTTAAATAAAATTATTATTATACAAGTAATATTGTAATGTACTGAATTATTTATTCTTATTTTTTGTATATAATATGTAATATGTAATAAGTGGGTATATACTATTTTAAAAATAAAATATATATTTATTATATTTGTATTATATTTATTATATATGTGCGTGTATAATATGTAAAGTAAATGTATTTGTATACATTTAATTATTTTGTATAGGTTATACGAATAATAAAGTGTAAGAAAATTATCAAGTTTAAGTGTGTAGTAATAGTGCAAGCCAAATATAATATAATTACAGCTAAAACAAAAAAATAAACCAAAAAATAACACTACCAACAAACACTTTAAACTACTTTTCCAAGATCTCGTGAAGAAATTATAGGAATGGGAGGAGAAGTCTCGTTCTTTCTGCAAAAAATCCGACAGTTTTTTGTCCAGATGTATTTATAATTTAACTCTTTGGCCTTATGTTTGCAAGATGTCAGTAGCATTTTATTTTCTTTTGATAGATGTTCGTTAATAAATATTCTGTGAGTTTCACCTTCCATTCCTATATCTCGGGTATTTAAATTACGAAATTTACGCGCAGCAGCTACAATACGATCTTTGACCGCCCGTTGTCGCAGGCGAGCAATAATAGGCCGCGCGCTGACGGCGCTTCCCTGCCGACGCGGCTGTACGCGATGAGCAAACTCTAAGTCGGATGGATCAATACGGACACCGATTTGTTGCGATACTTTTTGGACAATAGTAACAGTGTCTTCGTCTTTTTCTTCAGGAACGCCAATGATCTCCACATTCTGTAGCCTGACCCATTGTTGCTGTTTTATATTTTCGTCTTCTAGGACTTTGCAACGTGCAGTCAAAGAATTCAAACTTTCTTTAAGAGTCTTATTCTCATCTTTGATATGCTTCAATTCCGTTGAGGTTGTACCTAGAAGCTGTTTGAGACTCTCATATTGCCCGCTTAAAAATACCAGTGATTCCTGAAACGTCGAGCATTGACTGATGATAGCTGTGAGTTGTTTTGATACCGTTCTTGCAATTGTTTCCTCGATTATGGCTTCGATATCCTTCTTCATGTCACTGCTCCAAACCTCCCTTATATTGTCTGGTATTGAGTAGTCAGTCTTGGTTTTTCGAATGGTTACATAACTATCTTCATCAATCTCTGTGTCGTCTTCAGTTTTAGAGTAAAGAAGGGCACGGATTGGCGTATTGGTGTTATCTGGTTTTGGTAACTTGCTCTTGCACTCAATACATTTCCATTTGAGCCTTACTTCGTGGTTCAATCTCTTATAACGTTTTGGCGAGAGATTGGCACAAGGCGAATCATATTTATGCTTGCATTCCTGACAAGTCATAAATTCCTTGCTTGATATTAGTGTCTTGCATCCAACACAATGAGGCCGCTCCATCATTTACAATAAACCGATCTTTTTCAACTATGCACGCCCGAAAACGTTACAATGACAGCTTCGAAATGGTGTATAACATATGTAGCAAACTAAGCACTAATTACTCTTTTATAGCCGATTATTATAGATGTAATGCACAAAGATTTTAACTTAGTGAGGGTCGCGTGTGTTTTATGAGGACCTGCTTTGAATAAATTTCCCAAAATAAAATTCACACCGGGATTCGTGCTTGACGTGTTTGACAACGTTTGACAAGTCGAGATTCTTATAAGTAAGAATGTCCTTACTATAATTTCGTCGTGTAAACAAATATAGGCAAATATCGCCTGGCGATAAGTCATATGCTAGTCTCGTATGACATAATCGTAGGCGAGATGTTAGTTCTCGCCTGTGTGTAAACATTTTGATACGATTATGTTATGCCGATTATTGCTTGTGATAGTTTCTTACGATTTCTCGACCCGAAACATGCGAGAAACTCCTTTCATAAATGGCTCTTAAAATAGGTATGTAAATTCAACATCGTCGTCAAAGAAATTTAAGATATTTTTACCGCGGAATCGCGAACAACGGAAGGTAATGTTTTCCAGTAATTTTTTTTTTTATAATAATGCTCTAGTTATTCTTGTGATTATTTGGCATACAGCAGAGCATTTGAGTACCAAAAAGTAAGGTACCTATGTTTTATTAAAGTTTCTATACTTCTATAAAAGGAATCCTTGGAGAAAAATAAGACAAGAATTACTAAAACAGTACGCACAGACCGTCGTTATTGCGACAACGTTGTAAATTTATAAGTTTTGACTTTAAGAAAAGGTCGCGCGAGTTCGTACGAATTCAAAATAGGCTTCGAGAGAAATTCGAGATTTATTTTCGCGTGTTTTGCTAAATATTAACTTCTACGCTCGATCTTAGTTACGAAAACAGTCTATTTATTTGACTTTTACAAATGTTTCTTTTTGTACGTTATCGGGGAACTATGGTATTAATTTTTGAAAATTACTTTAATTAAAATCAATGCGTAAACAGAGAATAAAATTGAAGTAAAAGTTTAAAGGGAATGAAGAAGATATATACATAGAATTCTGTGCATTGTATTTTAGACTTGTCTATACATATTGTTATAGGGCTGATATTACTAGTGCGCTCTTAGTTGTTTTATTAGCTTATACAAAAGTCCCGGGTTCGAACTTAACTGGACGACAAAAAATATTTCAACACTTTTTGGATTCTGATGTTCTTGTTTACATGTTTTATTTTTTTAAGTTATCCAGGTAATTAAGTCTCCGTTTTCATTTTAAAACTATAGATATATTCTAAATACAGAATGAAATGAAGTAAATAACTTTTTTGCGTAACTACAAATATGAAAAATAATAATACTTAAACCGCTTAGAACAAAAAGATAAACATGTTCAAATAAAATATAATAATAATAAGAATATAATATAATATATACAATATAATTTCATATATTAATAATAAGAAGAACTCCTGTACTTACCCTAACTTTCCTCTCGCGTAAAAGTGACTCACTGTTTACGTTACCGAAAACTTTACATTTCCTTTACATTTACTCCTTACAACTTTTCCTTTCAAATTTCAATATCTACATAACACTTACTAATGAAACCGTTATATTGTAAGGTTATTTTAATAAAAGTGTTGTTAGTGTAACGAAAACACAGTTGTTTGAGGCACAGTTGTGAATGTTGTGCGGTGGCGAGCGGCGCGCGACTGGGCGGGCGGCGGCGGGCGGGCGGCGACACACCGGCAGCGCGCTTTGTTGCTTACACCCTGTACCATTACCATGAGTTTTTACGTTTTGACAAATATTACTGTTTTGGTATTTGTTTACGTAATTGACCATATAAATTCCAATCAGCGCCCCTAGCGGATTGTATCAGAACTATAGTGTACGAAACGAACGAAACATTAAATGTCTCAATTGATAAATAGGCGCTTTATGTTTTGTCTCTCTTTTGTGCGAACATGTGAGTGTTGCTTTACTCCCGCTACCCTTTGTTGCCTATTCATTTATACGGATTTATGCTAAGATTACGTACAAATAGGGTTTATTAATTTTGTCCACAGGTGTAGAATTGTTACAGAGAATAGTAGAGTACTTTACAGAGAGGCTTACATTATACATTATGATTATGCATTTTCATCAAATTGTCCAACGTATAATAATATGAGTAAGACTTACAATCTACTTGATTTTTATGAACTACTTAATTATCTGGGCAGATGGGCAAGAAATAGTTAATGTACAGTTGTATAAAATTCGTCATTCCATGCATTCGAAATTTGTAGTTTGTGATGTATTTTCGATTTTTATTATGAAGAATTGATGAACTATTGTGCAGATACTTATGTATATCGGAGTACCACCAACACACCATGCTTGGGGTTAACCTAATCTTATTTTTACCTACTAACCCTAAAAGATCCCGAAGAATCCGTCTGATTAAGAGAATACAGGATCTGTTGGAGTGATGCCACTTAAGACTATCAGCAAGACTAAGTTAATGTCATACGATTTATTTGACAATGCGTAATAAGAAAGTTACACCACCATTACAACACCATTCATCATTATGAATAACGAGCTTTCGCCCGCGGCTTCGCTCGCGTTACGAAGTAATATTATTAACTAAGAAGATTTATACAAACTTTCATCCCCTATTTTATCCCCTTGGTAGAATTGATCAAAATCCTTTCTTAGCGGATGCCTACGTTATAACATCTACCTGCATGCCAAATGTCAGCCCGATCCGTTTAGTGGTTTGGGCTGTGCGTTGATAGATCACTATGTCAGTCAGTCCTTTGAGTTATTAGACTAGTTATAGTTAGACTACCATTCATTAAATATGAATAAAGCATACAATCTACTTGATTATTATTATTATTAAATGATTATACATTCTAACTAATAGCAATAGACCGGACATGGGGAAGATAAGTGTCATCTACAACTTATTACCAATTGGTAATGAGTTGTTACTGAATATATATCAACTTTCTAAGAATCTGAGATGTCATTTTGCAGCGGGGTGAAAGGTTTTATGTGAAAATGTTGACAATGCCCATTCTATAGCCTATGCATTTAATTTCTATACCAATTAATAAGATACATTCTTCAATAAGATGTTGCTGTATCCTATCTCCCAGTGTGTCTCGGCGACGGAGGCTGCAGGCGCCGGAGTGGCGGCTCGCATCGATCTGCCGGAGCCAGATCTGGCACCCCCCAATCTAGACCGTTCACACAACCTTAAAGCTTCATTGGAGAAAGTGGAACTAAACTTACTTGACTTTCTTAGTTATTAAAAAATAATTATTTTCTTATTTATGGTTTTAAGCAGTTGGATTTTTTGGTTTTTTAACAATTTATTGAATTGTTTTTTTAAATACTTAAGTTTATTAACACTATATCCTTTGCCCAAAAGTATTCTGCACGAGATTGCTGTTTAAGTAATAATACTTATACTTTTTATACTTTTTTTACATATTTTTGCGATAGTTGGTAGATTTTAAATAGTCCTGAAGATATAACTAGCTTTAACCAGCGGCTTTGTTTGCAATCCCAGGTCGATAACAACTGTCCGTGTCTATCTCTCGGGAACAGTACTTTTTGGTGGATAAAACATACCCTATGACTTTACTGGGCCCCTGAATTGTGTACAAAATATAATGACAATTGGTTCATTCATGGCGTTAATACGTAGCAAACAAAAAACTAAAGTACATTCGCATTTATAATATTAGTTAGATAACATATTTCTAAGTTAATAAAAGTTATTTTATGATACTAATAAGATGTTAAAAATAACAATTATCCATTTCCAAATATAAACAGTTAAACACATACATTTTACTATAGTTTTCTTGTATAAATAACTAAAGTTCAGACGAAGTCGCGTGCACAAGTTAGTCTACGCGTAGTTAACGATCCGTGCAGCGCAGCGGTCACTGTACCTGTCTGACACGCATAGAGGGCCGGGTTCGATCCCCAGTCAGGCAGACATGTGCACTCTATCACCCATGTGTGAACACTTGAACACACATGGGTCTATGGCATCTATGATACCAATGTCCACATACCTATAGCAAAACGACCTAGTGTAAGAGAATAGATGCATAAAATTTATTCATCGTCATCACATTACCGTCCCACTGCTGGGCACGTTTCCTCTTGCAGCGAGGAAGGTTAAACCATAGTGGACCATACTGGTCGAGTGCGTGTGCTTAAATCTCAAAGGTGTATGCAATCTTGATAGATTTAAAAACTTTCAGGAATGTAGAACCCTTTTGTTTTAGAACCTTTTGTGGTTCGACTCCGGCGGCACCACCTTCACACCTATTTCTGCCTCATAACAGCCGTGTTCAACAGTGCTGTGTTCTGATTGAAGGGTGTGGTAAAGGAGAGATACCTTTCCGAGGGGTTTCAGCGTAGTCCTCAGGGGTAACGAGCATCTGTGGCCGACTTCAGATAGGAATATCGATCGATCTGGGGTTGACTACAGATGTCCATGGGCGGCGGTAGCCACTTACCATCAGGTGGACTGCATGCTCGTCTGCTACTCCAATATTACAAGAAGAATGTAGGTTTATTCACATTTTCTTTCAAAATAACAGTTAGTGATAATTAAATTCTACTTAATTGTACATAAAAATCTTAGTTCTAGCCTAAAATTCGAACCTTGGTCCTTCAGATTGAGAGGCCGGATTGCCACCTCTATTTATTATATGTGCAAAAATAATATTTTGTATTCTAATTGCAAGACGCTACAATATAGAGTACGATGCCCTTTCGCAAGTAACTCAGCGAAGTTAGACCCGAAGACGTTATTGGAGCGCGTCCAACAGAATTGCGATTCAAGACTCGCTTAGCCGCTAGCGTAGACAGACTTCGCCTCGCGGCTCCGTCCGTAAATATTGTAGGTATATAAATATGTTAAAGGAAAAAATATTCACGCACAATTACAAATACGAGTATGACAGTATTTACAAAATAAGTTTAATAATTTCTATTAGCCTATTCAGAGAGATAGAACATTAAATAGAAAGGATTTTCATTTTTAGCGTTCCGTACCTAAAGGGCAAAAGCGGAACCCTTTTAGTAAGCTGTATATTTGTCCGTCCCTATGTCACAAGGCACCATCTTTTGAACCGTAATAGATCGTCAATTTTTACAAAGTAAGTTAAACAATTTTTCGCTTTGTCTATTGACCCTTGGCTGCTATGATAATAAAGGTGGTAGAACCTTTTGTGGTTCGACTCCAGCGGCACCACCGCCACACCTATTTCTACCTAATAACAGTAGTGTTAGGCGCTGCTGTGTTCCGGTTTGAAGGGTGTGGTAAGGGAGACATACTTTTCCGAGGCGTTCCAGCTTAGTCCTCAGAGGTAGCGTCATATCTGTGGCCGATTTCAGGTGGGAATATCTAATCCTATCTGGGGTTGATTACAGATGTCCATGGGCGGCAGTAGCCACTTACCATCAGGTGGACTGCATGCTCGTCTGCTACTCCTATATTATAAAAAACAAAAAAAAGGATTTTGTATGGTGCAGAATCATCTGTGTGCGAATTCAATCAAATCAAAAATCGTTTACTTAAACAAATATGTTAGTAATTGTGTTAGTAAAGTGTTAGTAAGTTTATATAAACCTGTGGTAACGAATTCGACTTGCACTTGGTAATTATTAAGTAATCTATTGAAAAAATATAGTAGAAAACCCCTCACAACATCCATATGATTTTATTTCCATCGCAATAAAGAAATATTGTATTTTCTGTAATTTTCCGTTTGTTGTACCTATAATTTAACCTGATGAAATTCAGGAAAATGTTATCAAATTATAGCAATGACTTTTGATCGCGAGCAAAGCCACAGGTGAAAGCTAGTGTAAATAGAAAGCTGGATAAAACCAGCCCCTTCGAAGTCAGAAAAATAAAGACCATTAAGTATTCATGTTAGCTTAGATCGTATTTGTTCATTTCCTCAAAGTCTAGTATGAATGTATTCATATGGTAATCACGGTAACATGTTTGCTTGAGGGATAAAGGAGATGTTCCCATTTGTATAGAGGCTTCAGCCACAGTATAACTATCTTTTACTGTGCTTCAGCGTCAAACAACAATGATATGAAAGGGATATCTCATAAAAAGGAATTTATGAACGCTAATGTTTTAATTAATAAAAGCAAAAATAAAGGGTTTAACCTTTATTTTTGCTTTTATTCAAGCTTCCTCAGTTCAAATGTATTTTATGTATGAGATTTTAAAATGATTTACTTCAACCGATTGCATGATTAACTTAGTGACGTCATTCTAAATCCAATATGGCGGACGCCTCAAGACGACGAATTTATTTTTTGCACCCTCATAAGTATTATGAATATTAAATGAAAAGGGTTTCTGAGAAGAATACAAAAAACTTATTTATGAAATATAAATTTTATAATTTAAAATTCTCAAAACGTGGCTAAGTGCCACCACACCGCCGAACGTGAACAGAGAATACGTGAATAAGAAGATCATTTACAGGGTTTTACAGACTTTTCACCACGGTAGACGGTTAGTCAGAAGTAAGTTAAAAGTAGATTACAAATGTATTCCTACCCAGAAGGGCTAAACTGCAACTCCTTATATTAGAATTCTAGTCCTTACCTTACCATGTAATAAGACTGATATCTAATATAAATAACTCAAAGGTGACTGACTGACATAGTGATCTATCAACGCACAGCCCAAACCACTGGACGGATCGGGCTGAAATTTGGCATGCAGGTAGATGTTATGACGTAGGAAAGAAAGAATTTTGATCAATTCTACCCCCAAGGGGATAAAATAGGGGATGAAAATATTACTTCGTAACACGTGCGAAGCCGCGGGCAAAAGCTCGTTAGCGTATAAAGTTATTATAAGACAGAAATCGGTTTTAATCGAACCAGAAAATACTACCTTAGTAGCCGAAAATCTGTCATATTTGAACTCGACTCTTTACTATGAAATAATCCTTCGACCAAATGGCTAACCTGACTAACCGACATTCCATAAACTGTGTTATGAGTGATTTGAACTTGAAATATTTAAAAAAAAAATCCAAATAGTTGGATTGAAAATATTTCTGTCCGTTAAAATCGCTTTAATTTATCAATAAATGTTTATTCATAATTATTTTTAATATTTCAATATTAAACAGTCAATTTATTGTAAATCATTCTCTTTTACAGTTTACGAAATTTTATAGCCAGGTTTGTCTTTCAAGCCTCGGGAAAGTAATAAGACCTTGGAATCGTAATCGTGATTGAACTCAATAAATTGACACCAATAAACAGTTTATGATGACATAATGTTCACGATCTTATGGAGCCGGGTAAGCCCTGATAAACCTTAATCGAAAGTGGCTATTGTTTGACGAACGAGCTTTCAGAGGTTGTGATAAGTCGATTTTGATGACAATCTGGTGAAAATGAAGCTTCTCAGGACAGACTTTTAAAGTTGTATGTTGAGTTCATGGATAGTCCATGCATGCTCTACCTTCTAGGATTTGAGTAAAGTTTACCGAGCTGTTAAATTGCCAATTAGTAGTCGTCATACAAGTGTGAACATTTCTTGAGAGTTTTCGCGAATAACATAATATTATACGGTAAAAAAAATGTTAGAGGCAACACATCGGTGATCGGCTTCAGGTTCTATATGGAGCTAATCACAGCTGTTCATGGGCAGCAGTAACCACTTACGCTCAGATGGGCTGCGAGCTCATTTGCTAGTCCATCTTATAAAAAATCAAGATTTCCTTCTCACAAACATTTCCTTAAAGCGAGTGCTAATTTAGACACATAATATTGAAACGTATGTAAATCAGGTATATAATGTTATTGTGGTTCTTTTCACTGCAGTATCACAATCAAACAGACTGGCCAGCGTCCGCAGCGCGCAAACAACCCTTCGATGTTGACCCATTTCCCCAGATTGGGGACACGCGAGATACAGGGAAATTAACCTCGTTTATCCACAAATACTACGCAACTGAATCTAGCTCGATAGTCATGTAAAAATAGGACAATTTAAATTGGCGTCTTACCATAATAGCACAGTATAAGTATATCCTTATACTGTGATAATAAGAAGTATAGGAACAGGGTCCTTTGTTTTTTGAAATTATACTGCTTTTTGCAATTTCGGGACAAATATGGGTGATTTTTGCAAGAGCGACATTTAAATCTACACCATGAATTTGCCTAGTAAGTGCCACAAATTTTGCAAAAGAGGCTATCTAGAAACTAAGTAATTTTAAATATTTTATATTTAGGTACTAAACGATATAATATATAAGAGGCGACATGATACTGTCAGGATATTATAAATACCCATAGGTTGCTACTTAACATCAGATCGACAACGTGTATGGACTATGGATGTGCTTGTTTGCTACTTCTAAAGTAAAGAAAACATCTCCACTAAGAGTCCGTGTCGTAACCTGGCCCAGAAAGAAATCCAAAATTAATTGTTGACATTTTTGTCTGACCAAGGAACGAACCCAGAATACTTTACGAATCAGATCCGTTTGGTGATCCCTCCACCACAGGGGTTATAAATTGCTCTTTTTGACAAATGATATATTTAATGCATTGTGGAATATTTTTATATGTCAAGGACGTATTTCTTGGCAGAACTTTTACTACTATTTGTTATTCAGCCATTAATTTTATGGTTACGGCCAATAATGACTTGGAACATTACATGTAAAAGTACTTAAGTTTACTTCAGAAAAGAATGACGCAGAGGAAAGCCACTTGAAGAGTATCCATGAAAGATATTTAGCTATTGTAAGGTCGTGTGAGCTATAAGTAGCATTGGTGGAAACGCGACGTCGGACTCTCAATCGAAGAGTCCGAGGTTCAAATCACAAGCACCTCTGATTTATCAGAGCATTGAACGTATTATGAATTAAAGATTATTTGCTTTAACGGCGGAAAACATCATGAGGAAATCTGCATACTTGAAAGACTTTAAAAAAAGTCCCAAGCATGTGAAGTCTATCAAAACGCACTTGGACAGCGCCGTGGACTACGCCTGATCCTTCTCATTCTGAGACCTGTGCGCAATAATGGTACAGTGATGGGTTGATTATGTGTATGGTAATCAGGAGCAGTAATTGATTATAGAATCAGGTAGAAAACAAATATCATCATTACGTTATTATATTTAACTAATAACAACAGTGTAATATCTGCGTTATGAAACTTTGTAGTTTTGCAGACAACTGAGAAGCACGTTCACTCGTCAATTTTGTATCCATATTTGAGGTTGATAACAAATTTCTCTGGACTGCGATGATCGTTTCCATCACATGGACTGCAGACTTCTTTGCTACATTTACTCAATTTGAAAATTGAGGCTCGAGCTACCTTTTAAAAATATTACGGTATTTAAGTAAAAAAGTCCACAATAGGAAAAATATTAATTAAGAATTTATAAAAATATTGCCGACTAATGAGGAACATGGAAAATATTGGAACAGATCTAAATAGTTCAAAAACAACAAATCAAGGTATCAGAAATCTGCAACTCAATTAGGGTCAGCATCTATAGGGTCACACCCGATATCTATATTTAGGGCTAGGTCCAGGCTCTCGGCGCCGCGCATGCGCCCTTCGGTCCTTTCCACCATTGCTCCAGCCCCGACAACACGGCGCTCCGTCTTCTAAATTGTTATAAATCAATTTACGAAGGATTTAGGGCCAAAAACCCTCTTAAAACATCCTTCGGGGGTCTTGGGACCCTCGGATAAGAAACAAGAGTAACGCCACTCCGTTTCTGAAAAATTGGTGAGTCTAAAATTTGGTACCTATACAATTTTGAGACGCAATTAAATTTTTATGTTTATTGATGTTTATTGTAATGTATTTCTGTTCAAGTAACAAGTCGTTTCTTTGGTTCAAAGTGATTTCTTGAAGAGTGAGAAATACTGCGTAGTTAGGATGTTATTGCATTTGGCGTGCAATTGTCTATACCTATATATGTACCTACACAGCCCGAGCCCAGATTTATTGATTGGCCGCCGAGCCGATCGGGAAGAGCTGATGAATATAGAAATTGATGTCACAACATCATTTTTGCATTAAGTATTGGGATAACAAAGTTATAAACAATCCAGGAAGCCTCCAGAGCGTAACAGGTTGTCGTAGGTCGTAATAAACATCGCGGCTCGGTCGCTTTGATTCGAGCGGCCATTTTATGACGTGATATTTTACTGAAGGCTTTTTACGCATTGGTAATAAATAATAATCTTAACGAAACATTGGCGAGAAACGTTTGAATTTAGATAATTATTGCCTAGATTAACTACAAAATTGTGATGTTTGGTACATTAATTCGTTGGTTATTAATTATCGAGTAATCGAGTATGCTGTGTAAGTTTGGTGAAGACAATCAGATTGTTTTCTCCACATTTCTAACTGTGATGATGGATTAAGGGCAGACGATTTCTCTTGATTCGCTACGAATGTTGCTACTACCGATGAGTAAGCAACAATACTTACTGCGTTGTGCGTAGTTCATCTACGAACCTTCATGGAAGCAAAACAGTTTTACCATTTTTCTATTATGGCATTCTATGTATATAGTTAGATCGATGACTTTCAATTTTAGCTCAGAATTTCAATACAGCTTAGGATAGGATAGGATGCCTAAATTTTGATATTTTTTACAATTTCATGCGAGAAGCAATCAACATCTGATTTAATGCAAAAGAAGACATATTGACGTTATGTCACAAAGACTTATGTATTTCTTAGTCTTAATTTAGAAGAAACTGAAGCAATTTACAAGCGGCTATGCGCGTGCGCAGTGAAACATGACGTTATACAATTGGTCTAAAATTTAGCAATACCGATACAGGTTTGCTAACTTAAATTAATTAGGAACAACAACCGGTTTTACATTAACTAGAAGTAATATTGCATTTAGGTGAAACTGCATATAACAGTCAATTTCTTAGTTAAGTAAGACGTTAGCGTGATTTCTATTCATATTGTGCGCATTTAATTTTTGATTTTACATTTTTGTTCTGAAATATACAAATAGGATAATTTTTATTTAAATTACGTAGTTATAAGTGAAAAACGGTGGTTTTGGATAAAAATGTCGTCAAATAAATGCAAGTCGTACGTGTGTCGGATGATTTCTCGGAAACTCCGTAGGTTTGTACAGTCCAATGATTCTTATATGTACCTTATACAAATGTGTTGCGATCGGATTATACTTGTTAGCACACAAATAATGTGTTACATATTCAAATATATTGAGTGATCAGAAATTATTTTGTCACTCGTTCGCAGACTCTTTTGAATTTTGGAAAATTAGAAAAATACAGTACTTACGACAAGATGGCAACACAAATCTAATTATTCACGGTCTGCCAACGTTTGGTTTAAAGTTTTCTATTAGTTACTTGTCGTTAGCAAAAATAGGGAAGGAAAACATAATGCTTTTCGGCGCAATAGCTCGAAGGCCTAAAACTTCAACACATTCTGAACCAGCAAATTGATGATAATGATGATAGCAATACTGATGATGATTAAGCAGAAGAACAGCGGCTTTTTGGTAGTCAAAACGATAATAACGGTAATGCCGATGATTACAGAGCCATGCAAGTGACGTCACTGCCCGTCGTGGAGCCAAAGCGTGGCAAGGCTGCTGGCGAGTCGCCAGACCTGCAGTCCGCGGGCATCGGCTGGACCAGCCTCATCAGCCCCGACATCATCGTCTACAACCAGAACCAACAGGCGAAGTAAGTTTAGTCTACCTTTTATAATGCAGACGTAGCAAATCAATCTCAATAAAAATTTGACTATCACAGTTCCAAATTTGACAATTTATGCAAAAGTTGTCTCTCAAATATTGATAGTTAGCAAAAAAGAAGTTGATTCCAATTGTTTCTAATTCTAAAAACGCTCTACTTTTATAAAAGTATCACGTGGTCGAATTTGGGTGGTATTTGTCGTGTAACGTTCCTTGATTCGAATTTTAATTTGTCCTTAGAACAGGCGAGCCGCCACCGTCAGCGCCCTCCCTCATGCTGACGCCCCCTCGCGGCGCGCCCTGGCACTTCTCCGGCATCGCCGACGGGGGAATAGCGGTAAAAAAACAAACATACTTGGCCGCCAGCGACGCCGGTGAACCGACAAAACATATTCATGAACATCATCACTACGATTGTACTTACAAGTCTGATGACTCCAAACCACCCAGGGTGATTCGCACAGGCTACTTGGTTGTAAGAGATCCGACTCCGGCGGATCGGGCGGCGGACGAGGCGGCGCGGTGGGCCCAAGCTTACAGTCCGCAGAACGCTTTCTATCTGCAATGCCTTCTGAGTATCAGGGAAATCAACCCGGCTCACTTTCATCATCAATACAGTAATTTCCTTAAGTGCCACTTTTATGGGAATCCGAACTTGGTGCCCCAGAATCAAAGATTTCCCTTCCCTAACTGTCCGGTGGTCGGCCAACATCAACACTTCCACCATCATTTCTATCACTCTCAATACCAATACCAGTCAGCGGTGAATTACCGGAATGCTCAGCAAGTGCGCTTTATGCAGCACCAGCAGCCTCGCATGCAGTACAACCAGCATAGCCACCACCACTATCGCGCCCACAATGACAACCGGCGCTGGGTGGAACAAACCGAATACAACGGACGTCCGATTGTCAAATTGTACTAATTTCGCACGTTTCAAATTACAAAAGTGATCTGGCTATCTACAAATTTTGCTCTATAAGGAGTATTGTTACAATTTTTTTATGAAAATAATTTATCAATTTGTAACATTTGATTTTTTTCATTTATTGATTTTTTAGTAATGTTGTATGTTAATGATTAATTTGTGAGACAAAAATAATTATTTGGAAGTAGTTAGTCAAAATTTTATTAAATTAGATGATACACATCAATAAATGTAATTCTTTGAGGAGATCAGAATGGAGAGTCGTTTAGGATAAGCAGTTACTTCAATGATAAATATTGGTGTATTTTCTTCAAAACGTAGATATTCCTAAGTGTTTGTGGATAATCCTTAACTTCAATATTCCAAGGTTGTCTTCATATTACGAAAGGCAATTACAAAATACAATTAAAGATGAAAATAAATGTTGAAGGATTTACGTGTCATTCGGTAGGTATGTGTGGAATTTTGTTTATGTCATTTTAGTGGGTAGTATATTACAAATTGTGTTATCTGTGGTAGTTATTAAGGATTGATAGGAATGGGACTGATCGGCATGTGAAGGGTAAAGCTGAGAATTTTAATTCTTGGAAGTTAGAAGATGGGACTCTAAGTATTATCAATATTATTATGATAAAATCAAAAAAATAAGGGCTACCATATATTTTCCATTCCGATGACAGTGTTTTATTTAATTTTGATCTTATTTTCAGGTTGATTTAATGTGGATATAAAGGGTAAAGATTTTGATACAAAAAATAAATGAAAATTACATATTTCAGAAAAAAACAGTTACTTACTTAGAAGAATGCTCTATGGAAAGATATACTTATAAAATAAATTATTATTTTAAATAATAATCTTCTAGAGTCGGCCCTATTGCTTTAATTAATTTATGACTAACGAATTTGAATTTTACACATTTCTTATGATAAATGAAAATCCTTCAAAGCATCATTAAATAACGCATCATTAGTTAATGATAACATTTCTGACGCAATTTACTGTTAAAGACTTTGACATTGCTATTATTGTTAAATTATAAAAACCTTCATATTGTATACTTAAATATTGTACACAAAATTTTCTGAACGCAAAATTTGGTAGTCCTTAAAATATTTTTTGGAAATGTATTAACTGTATTATGAATGTAAACTAAGATGATAAGTATTGATGTATTTGATCGAGATGGCGCGGGTGTGCGCTATGGCATCAAACTACTTAATAATATACTATATGTTGTACCAAAGTGTCTTTTATTGTTTTTTTTAAACCTTTGTACTTTGGGAAAGGGTATAATGCCAACTAGGTGAGGTTATTTTAAGAGGAGCAGCTGAATTCCATTCTTATAGACATCTGTGGTTAGAAATATCAATGGGCTGTAATGTCATTAGTTCGCGCACCCGCTTGCTATCTTTTTTTGGATGTTAAGTGGTCTCGTCTTAAGACAATTAACCTCAAATATTACTGGGGTTCTATCTAGCACAAATGAATAACAATGTATTTCAAAGAGTTATTCTTACTTTAATAAGAAGCAGTGTTTGTGTAATAACTAAATAAAGAAGTAAGAGTTAAAATGTACATGGTAGAGAACGAAAGATGTGCGCACAAAATACATTTTGAAATTTACCAATCCACACTTGGTGTGCATCCACACTGAGTGTGGACAAATCAAATCAATCAATAATGGGTTTAGGTTAGAGTTTGTCTGAAAACTTATTTGAATGATGGTAAGACAAGATACGCAGTCATAGTTTAATGGTTTAGAAACTCGGCCTCTCGAACGAAGGGTCCAAGATTCGAATCCTAGGCACGCACATCTGATTTTTCAAAGTTATGTGTGTATTAGAAATTAATTATCACTTACCTAAAAACGGTGAATGAAAACATCGTGAGGAAACCCGCATACTTGACAGATTTATATTTAAAAAAATCTCTAAGGTATGTGAAGTCTACCAATACGCACTTGGCCAGCGCGGTGGACTGTGACCTAATCCTTCTCATTCTGAAAGGAGACCCGTGCCCAGCAGTGTGACAAAAATGGGTTGATGAACAAAGACAAGATACGCTCAGCTATTTTAATCGCAATAGAATCAAAAAGATATGCATATACTCTCTCAGAAAAAGAGTAGCTAACACCAACGCTAGTGCTGGTTCGAAGATATCATCGAATGCCAAGTTAATCTATTTGTTTCAAACAAAAGATTTTTAATATTGATATGGTAATAAGATGTTGTTAGGTTAGATATAAATTACATAATAACTTAAGACAATACGTCCCTTAAGTAGGGACTGAATAAATTATCCGACTTGGTATTATATGAATCTCACAACTTTTTACAGTAGAAAAACTGAGTTGCGAGACTTGGTTTTTTTACAAGCTATGATTTTGATGTCATTTGTCATTAACACATTTTTACACCCTTTTCCAAGAACTCTAATCTATTTGTTAATATCGCAAGTATATCACACTCTTCAAACTACGAGTAGAACTTAGCAGCGTTTACATAAATTCATGTAATTTTGAAATTCTTGACATATTTTCGGAACTTTATGACACGGTGCTGTTCACGAAATTGTAAAAGTAATTTTGTTTCAAAATCAATATTGAGAACTCCTCTGATATTACACTTATATGTCATCGTCAGCATCAATCCTTTATTATCCTTCTACTGGGAACGGGTGGTTCCACGTAGGGTGAGTAGAAATAGTTTAGGCCTTAGTCCACCACATTGGCTACGTGTAGATTGATAGACTACACACACAAGACTTTTATATAATGAAGTCTTAAACCGTAGGTTTCGTCACGATGTTTTCCTTGATCGTTTAAGCATGTGTCACTTAGGTTCTGTAACGCATATAACTTTGAAAAGGGCGTAAGAAATTTATGCAATGGACCTTCAACTTGAGAGGATAAAAAATTTAACAAAAATATACAACGGACTTCTATGTCATTACAAAGTAAAATGAAATAAATGGTTTAGTACATAGTTTTGAAGTCGACACTCAATATTTTTCGTTGAATAACTGCTTAAACAGCGTGTCTAATATGAGCGCCGACTTCGCAAAATTTAGGTACTAATACGTAACTAAAATGTAGCTATTCTCATTCCTCACTAAAATACACTTGGATCTGTTTTTCCAAATAATTAAAAGTATAAGTTGAAAGATGTGTGATGTGTGTGCAGCCGGTGATGGGCTGGCTGGTGGTGGCGCACGCGGTGGCTTGCGCGCTGCTGGTCGTCCTGATGGTCATCTTCATACGCTTCCTCGACCGCTACAAGCCTCTGCTGCGACGTATGTATCATACTCATAACCCTACAGATTACGTAAAAAGCATATAAAATAAGTGATTATTTGACTGATAAAACGGTGTGTTTTGATGTAGCTCCAGCTCCACATGTACCATTAGGTTAAGTTTCCCATTGTAAAAAATATTTACTTTTTTTAAAAGATGTGTCCTATGGAGTTTCTTTCGCCGCTTCTTCTCCATAACGAAACACCTTTGTGAGGTGGTGGTAGATGTAATGACATTCAAAAAGTGCTCTGTAAATAACCTATTTTGAATTAAAAAAAATGATTTCATTTGATTTGATTCTTAATTCTGAAAATATTATTATGATTTTCTCTTTGTTTTTCAGTTCGGGGTCAACTAGCGCGGTCTCGTATACAAGGTAAATCGGAATTTTATCTTCAACGCATTGGTAAATTACAGATTGAATGCGATCTATTAAAAGAGATAGCTCTGTATACATATTTTTAAACAGTGAGGTTTTTTCATCGTGAAAATATGAATTGGATAAAATATGGTATACAGCTTTTGCAAGATAAACTAATTTTGTTATTTGTAGATTTTTTTGGCTGGACATCGTTGCCGTGATAGATAGATAGAAGATAAGCAAAACCATTCAAGTTATTTTTGTTAATAGTAACATTTGCTTCTACTGTCATAGACCATCATTATTTTCTAATTCCCTAGAGTTGAATCAAGGGCCGTCGGACATGCACGTGCTGCAAATCCACCAGGAGTTCCCTCCCTTCTCGTCGGAGTCCACCGACTCTATCAGCGCGCCAGACTTACCACCTTCGTACTTCGAGACCTCAGAGCCCCCGCCGCCGTACACCGACCCCAACGCTCCATTCACCAAGTTTGAGAACCCACGTCGCAAAATGAAAGATACCGAACCCCAGCCTCCGACTGTCTGCCTGATCGTTGAAGGGGGACGTACTTGCCTCGGTCTCATTGTTAATGAAGAATTGGTACCCGCTGGGTCTCAAGGTATAAAGGAAGCCAATGCGACCAAACTTGAGATTAACAAGGAAAAGCAGTAAACGCAATAGATATTGAAATGACTGCCGATTGAGATCGTAATGCTACACCAGTTCATATTATACGGACTCGACAATTTTTACCGTTCGCAAACTGATTAATGTTGCTGTTCACACTAAGCGATAAATGAGTTTAGTTTACATTTAGTCAAACCTACTAATTGAACGTCATTATAATCTGAACAATTAAATCCCGCAATTAGCAAACGGTTAAACTTTCAAATCGATATAATATGAACTGTTACTTATATTATACATAATTGTGTCGCAGGCAAATACCGAATACCGGCATTTCATTAAATGTCTATTATCTGTCACATACGTCTCATTTGGTGTCATAGAACAAAATAGTGGCTATCCTACCAAACATCCGATTTTTAAACTATGTTTGTATTGATGTTTGTTCCTAGCTTCAAAGAATGAATATTAAATATAATAAATCTGCGTTAGTTGTCACTCAATTCACTACTTTTTACAATATCGACGTTCACATAACAATTAAATTCTTAATGTATTGTATCGTAATCTAAATTTAGTTTGTCATTAAGTAGTATTATTGTTGTATTGGTGTCTGTGACATGGGATATGATAGAAGCGAAATTCAAAACCACAAAATAAATGTATCTTTCGATTTTGTGTATGATGTGATTGAAATTTGAAATAAAACATATTACAGCAGATTAAAACCAATTCTTTATTGAATTCAAGTGCCTTATCCTAATACAACTAAATTGCTGACCATCTAAATAATTAAAATACCGTATTAAATAATATAAATGCATTTTGAGCTCAATATGTTACATTCTACTTTCTACGAAGATTATTTATTTATGAATCTAATATGGATGATAGATGGCTATATTTCTCATATGAAAAAGATTGTTTTAAAAGATACGAATGCTTTAATGTTTAATAATTTAACTTTAAATTAGGTCAACTTTCAACCCTTTCAAATTGATGAGAATATGATAATTTTGTAGTTTTTTTCCAATTAACAAATAATCTTCTAATTTGTTGAAGCAATCATGTGCTGAAGCTTAAATAAATTCTAATGTTATAATGTTAATTTAAAATAGAGATCGCAATATATTTCCATACATTTCAAAAGTGGCTACTGCCATCCATGGACATGTGTAATCAACCTAAGATAAGATTAGTTTCCTACCTGAGGTCGGTCACAGATACGCCGCTACCCTTGAAGACTAAGCTGAAATGCTCTGAAAAGTGTGTCTCCCTTACCACACCCTTCAAACCTAATAACAGCAGCGCTCTGCTGTTATTAGGCAGAAATATTGCCTCATGCTTAACACACTTTTCGCTTTTTCGCTTCAGCTCTACCATCATAACCAGCCTTTATTCAATAAGCCTTAATATAATAAGGGAGCATCCATAAATTAAGTATTTCTAAGGTTTTCTAAGTTTGTTTTAAGTTTTTAAAGTTTCTATCTAATTCCACAGATTATCTTCTTGGATTTTTATAAGAACACCATGTCATATTTATTTCGAAATATCTCTGAATTTACTTCCCATTTGAGCATATGCAAAAAAATGGAAACATGTGATATGGTTCTTTTCAAAGAGATAAATCGAGGTAATTATTATATCTTTAATTTTGTGGGTTTTCTCATTCCTTTTTTTTATATCTAATTTATGAATGCTCCTGAGATTAAATAGAATACTCTTTTAGATACAGTCTCAGCGTCACAACGTGTTAGCACCAACGTCATCTTAACCCTACAATAAATATTTATTTATTTTTACATATTTCTCCTTTAATACTTCTTATTTACTTCCAATATAACATATATTTAGTGTAAAAGCATTAGCTATATAAATGGTAAATATTTATTTACAAGTTACTTTAGTGACCGAACGAAATTGTGCTTCTTTAGACAACTTTTACTGTTTTAGACAACTTTTGGCCAAGAAGGTACATCCACTGAATACAAAAACATAAGTTAATAGAAGTAACTTGCCTAAGTGGTTCAAGAAGTCTGTAAATCTCCAAATTCAAGAGAATCGCGTACATTTTCATAAGTCTTAACAAAAGTTTTGGTTGTAGCCGAAAATAAGACAGAAATAGAAGGTTTGATTTCGGTTAAATAACCAGTTTTGGTCGGTCACTAAGTATTATAGATATTAACATAATAATATTTCTTAAATTATACTTAAAATGGAAAATAAATGTATCGTTAAGAGCCATTTCATCAAAATTTTAAATGAAAATTTTAAGTAAATTCGATATAAGATTCCAATAAATATGATCATCTATTTTCAATTTTAATATTGTTTCAATGGCTCTTAACAAAGTGCTAAGAAAAATTTAGACTCTATAGACACATAAAACATATTAAAATTTAACATATTTGTGCTAAATGATTTCACTTAATGCAAAATGTGAGTATTTTTTATTCTTGTATACTTAGCGTAAATTTTAATTGAGTACAAAGTCTAACAGAGTTTTTAATGTTTTTTTTTAATTTTTTTACTATAATTCAATATTTTTTGGGGTGATGTTAAAATATTTTGGATTGCCATAATATGGGATAGAGTAACATAGCGTAGTATACACTAAGACATTGTGTATTGTGTATTGTATTGTATTCTAGAGTTCGTTGTGTCTCCTGACGTAGCGCGCGAAGTAGTCCGGGCGCCAGCACTTGCACGAGCCCGGCACTAGGAACCAGTCGTAGTACAGGCGCACCTGCAAACCACATAACATTGTCAACCCATTCTGATTCAATTTTTATAAGATTGTAGATCACTTTTTATAAGATTTCAGCGTACAAGTTTGCAGTCCACCATGGTAAGTGGTCACTGCCACCTATGGAAATCTGTAACTGCATATAGAACAGGGATTCTATCTGAAGCCGATCAAAGATTATCACTTTGGCATTGTCACTCTTGAAATAGTAATGTCATATGTAATTCAGTCAGTATCCATACACTTCCATCAGAACGAAGAACTCTTCACGTTAGAAACACGTGGTTGTATCTCCCTAATTGAACCACATTGGTTTTACCACTTTTCGATGTTTTACTTTTAAGTTATATCTAAATTTACTGATAGTGTAAATAATTTGATCATAAATTGATAAATAAAGTGGATTGTAACCTGGAAGCAACCGAGTTCGTCGTGCCCATCGCAGTGCGGCGGCTTCTCCGAGCTGCTCTCTTCACGTTGTGGGTACTGTTGATACTCTTGCTGCAATACAAATGAATACAATACTATACTTGCATCCAAAATATATTGGGATTTTATTCAGATGAGTATATTACAATTTTTGTCTTATTTTACTTTCGGTAATACTCATGACATTTATTATTGATAAAAAAAAACATGACAACATATTTTTATGAAATTACTGCTGCCCGTGGATTGCACTCGTTATAATAAAACAAATAGGATTAGAGCCCTATTTCAATTCAGTGTAGTTACTTGTATTTTTACCGAGGCCTAATTTAAAAAATACTAGAAAGTAGCAGTATATTAATGAGACATGAAGTCGGTTAAAAAATAGTGTGTCGATCCCCTAAGGCTTCCTATAAGCTTAATTATGGTGACGAGTTTTGATGTTTAAGTGGTGTAAGAGCAACAATTCGAGTAGTAATTTAAAGTGTGTGTGTTACCTGCGGCGTGGTGTGTGGCGGCGGGTAGTGCAGCTCCGCCACGAGCAGCGAGGCCCAGCGCGGCGAGCTCAGGCAGCCGCCCTCCAGGTAGTGGCAGCGCGACTGCATACATCTGCCACATGGGTAATAGTCTATACAGAATCCTTTCTAAATATGTTTTTATATATAATACTAATAAATGGGCATAGCTATGGGTTAAATTAGCTAGCTATGGGAGAAATTAATTATCACTTGCTTAAACGGTGAAGGAAAACATCGTGAGGAAACCTGCATACCTGAGAGATTTATAGAAAATCTTAAAGGTATGTGAAGTCTACCAATACGCACTTGGCCAGCGCGGTGGACTATGGCCTAATCTTTCTCATTCTGAGAGGAGACCCGTGCCCAGCAGTGGGACAGTAATGGGTTGATGATGATGATGAGCCATGGGTTTGTTAATGGGATTTTTTTACGAATTCCTTTTACGAATAGGTCGAAAAAACATACGTATTTGAACATTTTATTGTCCTCTAAAAATGCCCCTATATTTGCGGATTTTTTTCTATTAGATTTAGTCAGCTGAAGCTTCACTAGTTTGAGAGGCACCGCAAGAGGACAGAGGACCACAAATCGCCGCGTAGAGGGCGAATCCGCATTCTAGAACCGGTCTTTAGTAGTAATTTGTACGAACCTGGTGACTTCTAGGGTCTGCGTGAAGTACCCTTCGTAGGGAATCTGTACGACGTAGCGCCACACGCCCTGATAGTTCCGCGCGAACACTGGTGTGGCGTACTCCACGCGTGCTGGGCACGGTGTCGGTGGACCCTGAGAGGACATAAGAGGAAATACTCGTATATTATAAAACAAATCTTCAAGGATGAAATAGTTAACTTAAATGCCATTTGTATGGCTGCTAATGCAAACAAAACTTTATAAAACTATACGAAGTAGGATTTGTGTAGATGGTCTTCAATGCTATTTGTGTACTATGTCTTCAATTGCTATTTTTCGAAAAGGAAACTTGTTCAATTCTTATGCTAATTGTGTGTATCATCTCATGAGATTTAAAGCATCAAGCAAATTGAAAATGTCCGTAATCAACAATAATTTCTTGCCATCACGTGATATGCCTGCAGTTTCGATAATTTGTCTGATAAAAACGAAGAACTATAAAATAAAACTACATTAAACAGTTATTGTCATTACTTTGGTAGGTACAGTAACATTAAATTAGACCCCCCATGTCATCCAAAATAAGCAAAGCAAAGACCCCCCGCCCTCCTAAAAGCGCTTACATAATACTTGAACGACCCCTTATTCTTTAAGCTCGTCAGTTAAGTAAAGCATTCGATAGTAATATTAAACTGTAACATTGAAGGTGGTAGAACCCGGCGGCACCACCACCGAAGCTATTTCTGCCTCATAACAGCAATGTTAAGCGCTTCTGTGTTCTGGTTTGGAGGGTGTGGAATCATACTTATCTAAGGCGTTCCAGCTTAGTTCTCAGGGGCAGCGGTGGATTTGTGGCCGACCTCAGGAATATCCTATTTAGTGTTAATTATGAATGTGAATGGCAGCAGTAGCCACTTACCATCAGGTGGACCGCATGCTCTTCTGCTACTCCTATACTATTAAAAAAAATGGGTAGTTAAAAACAGTGGGTAGTGTCCACTGACCTCGTAGCGATGTTGTGTGTGCGGCGCGTGCGGCGCGGCGGCGTGCGCGGGGCCGGGGTCCTCGCGCCGCTCGGGGCCCGCGCTGTCGCCGTTGATGGCGCGGTACAGCATGCAGAAACTGGGGAATGACCATGAATGTGTTCGACCTCATTGGCTCTCTGACTACACATGCGCGCAATTATTTCAGAGCGGACTAGTAGTTTGACGCAGACTAAACCATGTAGGCAATTCACGAAACGGATGCATTGCTTGTCGGACCGGTATGGCGACCGTTCGCCACTCGGGTCACCAATTACATATTATATTACATCTATAAAATTGTTATGAGGTGACTATAGATATATTCTACCTTAAGAAATATACTTGTGAAGTACTTTTCTTGCAATATTAAAGTAATTACTTATATAACAGACAGTATAAATAAAATTAGTGGCAATGCGGTACTCACAATACCTAAAAAATGATAAAACCCCACCCTACATCATTTTAAATTATTCAAATAAATTCAACACCGAAAAATTGCAAGCAAATTGAAATATTATTTCCATTTGACTAAACCCTTCAATACTGTGATTACCTATGCTTTATGCGACTCTCCGGGCTATTGACCAAATGTCGGATTTTGTCGTGGACCTACGACATACAGTGGCGTATAAAATTCTACAGAATCGAAATACAATATATTAAATTTCCACATAATATAAACTTTGGTGTATTATAATAATTTGTAACAACAATATATTAAAAAATACTACATGATATTTAAAAACTTTAAAATAATGCAAAGTAACAGAAACGAAACGTACAATTGACATGTTTGACAGAAACGATTTTATGTCGAATGTCAAGTGTCACGCATGACGCATGTCGCATCTCGCGCACGGCGCACTTTAGTATACAGTTTTAGGTTAGAATTCCAGTGAAAGCCGCAATAAATGTGTCTATTAATGTTATTAAATTAAAATGTCTTCTGCGCTAGTGAGACAGGCGCTCGAACTCGTCGATCCCGAAGGTGAATTTCGTATTTTAACGACGTTTTTACTCGAGTTTATAAGTGACTAATTAAGGGTTGTTACTTCCAGAAAACATAAAGAACAAGCGTAGAGCGAGACGTCGCCCGTACCAAGATCCGTCGGGTCAAGGTTTGTATTGTGAATTTGTTGTAGATTGCGTCATTACAACAGAAAGCGTTCATATCGACTTCACCATAGTAGCGATGTCATCGCGACACACTCGTGTGTTTTTATGGCTCTAATCATAGTATAAATTGCATGTATATTATCAGTGAGTGATGTGGTAAGCAGGTAGGTTGGACGTTAGGTTATTTCAATATTCTATTACCTTTTATTATTGTTGGTATGTTGGCTGATAATTATTAATTAATCTTATGTTAACAAATAAAAACTCGAGTTATAAAGATTTAAGAGTATAGATAACATCGAATTATATTGCGTAGGAAAAGTATTAAGTAATATTGTACATATTTACCTCGTGCCTTATTTGTTTTAAGTGATGTAATAATAATATGTGATAAATTAAATTAAATATTTGGTTATTAACTGTTATCTAATATAAAATTGCTTCCTCATAACAAATTGATTTGTGACAGTATAAAATATTAATCTAGAGTTTTCATAAAACATAAAATTGTGTAAAAGTCTTTTATAGTTGAAAGAACCATTGTCTCAGACTTTATTACTTGAAGAACACACTTATATTACTTGAAAAAGAACACTTTATTTATGAAAATAATATAAAGTGTGGTTGCAATAGTTTTCAGTTCATTTTGTTATCATTGGGTAGGTCATATTAGTCATAACAAGATTCTAGTTTTTATACAATATTTTGACAAGATCTTGTGTCTATGCAGCTGTGTTATGGTAAATATGAATATGTTTATACACATTGTGTATACTTGTTGTCTACCATGACACTTGTCTGACAAGCTCTATGTGCTATGTGTAGAAGTAAATGACTCTTAATTTTTGGATATGTTATTAAGGAAATTCACATAAGGGATCTCATTAAGGTTTAAACTTTTGTTTTAGTTTTAACATTTTAGCAAATATGATATTATTGCTACAATTTTCATATTTGGATCTCTAATTCATGATATATTAGATCCTTGTGGAATGTACACTTGGAGGTGGTGGAACGCCTTGTGGTTCGACTCCGGCGGCACCACCGCCTCACCTATTTTTGCCTCATAACAGCAGTGTTAAATGCTGCTGTGTTCTGGTTTGAAGGGAGACATACTTTTCTGAGGTGTTCCAGCTTAGTCCTCAGGGGTAGCGGCGCATCTGTGGCCGACCTCAGGTAGGAATATCTAATCCTATCTGGGGGGTGTCTGGGGGGGCCACAAACAGCTACTTCATACTAACAAACACTATTTAATGTATACATGCTAACTAATAAAGAAACATGACATGTTATTGCTCATTGTTATAAATTATTAAGCATTCAGCTGCAGCTTTTTTTTAGATTAATGGTTTTGATGCTATATGTTTTCCTCAACTGTGGAGGATAATTCTTTTTTGTGTTACTATTTATGTACATCTCGTTATTTGGCAATTTTATATGCAATTGGATTTATTGTTTTAATAATAATTCCTTAGTTTATGAAACTATTATGAGACAGAATATATAGGCCCATGAATACTGGTACAACTACTTACATAATCAACTTCAAATTGTATTCTTGTCTAGGGTTGATGTTGATTGTCCTTAAAATACTCCATTATAGACCATTGTAACTAGGTATGCAGTTTAAATTCATATGTTTTATGTTTCAGGCTTCATAAGTCAAAAGCGTAAGAACAAGAAGATAGTCAAGCAAACAAGTAAATCTCAGGAAGAGGTAACACAGGAGAATATTAAGAAACTGTTGGCTCTGTCAAAACCAACTGCGGATTCTACTGTTGCAACCAAAGTAAGGATCGCTTTATTATATTACTGAAGTAGCAGATGTGCAAAATCAGTCCGCCTGATGGTAAGTGGGTTCTGCCGCCCATGGAAATCTGTAATCAACCCCGGATAGGTTTTGATATTTCTACCTGAGGTCAGCCACAGATGCGCCGTTCCCCTGAGGACTAAGCTGGAACGTGTCGGAAAAGTATGTCTCCCTTACCACACCCTTCAAACCAGAACACAGCAGCGCTTAACCTTACTAATTATGAGGCAGAAATATCTAGGTGATATAGCTATTTCTGAAACATTCATAACTTTACTTATTTATCACATTTCAAACTAGATCACAACAGTGTTGAAGTAGGTGTGGTGGTGTTACGAGAACCATTTACCTTTAGTATTTATTTAAAAATAACAATAGCTTAATGGTTACAAACTCATCAATCAGAGGTTCAAGGTTAATACACTAATTTTAATGTGAAAAAGTATGTGAGGTCTTCGATTTTCACTTTGCCAATGCATTGACATAGGTCCTGATATACTCTGAGAGCAAACCAATGCCCAACAAAATGGGAAAATAATGTGTGTGAAAATTTATTTAACACCTTTTCTTTGTTACAGATCATTGAAAGAGCCATCAAAGGCAAACCCTTAGCCGACAAGATAGAAATAAAAACTGACGAGGATAAATCCATCCTGTTTCCCGAGGAGAGTTTCAAGGACTTTGAAAACCAGTACTTCTGTAGTTAATGTGATAGTGATAGTACTAATTGGGTGGTTAGGTAATGGACATATATGGACATAGGCGATGCGGTGCTTGGTAAATTGATTCTGGTGAGCTCGGCGGTACTGTTCTTGCTTCTCTTCGTTTGGGTCAACTCATATCCGTTTATTGACGAAGGTGAGGATACTATTTTATGCTAAAATTGTGTATTTATTTAGTTGTGTTTCATTTTGGTGATTGAGCATAAAGTTCATCTGATGGTGAGTCTTTATTGCCGCTCGTGGTCTACAAACAATCCCAGATAAGATTGAGAACCCTACCTGTGATTGGTCACAGATGCGTTGTCCTAAGTTGTAACTTGGAACCCCTTGATTAAGTATGTTATGTACTTGGTTAAGTGTACCACAAACTACAAACCAGAACACAGCAGCTTTTAACAGCTTTCGTGAGAAATTTGTTAAGAGAAAAATACCGCAGTCTCTGAGGCACATTAGTTTGCTGCTGCCATTATATGAAAAATAACATTATAATGTTTTTTTGTAAATTCATTTTTATTCATGGCACTTTCAACTCATAAGTGTAGCGCTTTAATTTAATTTCATAGGCATTCCAAGCAAAAATTGCCTTACATGATATGTATAGTTTCTATATGAAGTGCTTCAAGTATTAAAAAAAAAAAAAAATTGATAAATACTCAAAATAAATTCAGCGAAATCAAATTTAAACCAATTTCATTTTTCCAATTTCAGATCTTCCAATCTACAAATACATTCCAGACCCTCAGTGGGTGTTACTCGGGTGCGCCCTTTGGGGGTTGTTCTTCATCGGAGGGCTGATGACCTTCACCCTTATTCACATCTACCCTTATTTATAAACGTCAAGCTGGGGAACCTTCTCAGTCGTATCATGCCCAGGGTGGGCGATGATTGGATTATTATAGGTGTTTCCGGGGTCACTTGTGGGGGAAAAACTACTTTAGCGAACAAACTAAAAGATTCTTTAGTACCGATATACGTTTTCCATCAAGATAAGTACTTCTATCCGGATGATAGTCCTCACCATATACGATGTGTGGATTTAGACCATAATAACTATGACATACTCTCGTCTTTGGATATGGATTTGATGTATAAAGACATAATGGATACTATTCAAGGAACGGATAAGTCTCATACGTCAAATGTGGAGCGAGTACCAGGGAAGTATGAAGTGAAGAATAAAAAGTTCCTAATCATTGAAGGTTTTACCGTTATGAACTTTAAGCCAATTTTAGAGATTTGTAATTTAAGGTGAGTTTCACACAGTTCTTATTCACTATGATTAATCATGATTTGATTTATTATTTAGCAGATATAGTACTAGTAGCTTAAAGAACAGTTTATGGTTTGATTCTTACATAAGGGCTACTTATATCAGGTATTTCAACTTGGTTCTCAGAGGTTTTTAAAGGCATCGGTAATCTACTCAGGTAGTCTAATGCTATCTGGGGTTGGTTACAGAAATCCATTAGCAGAAGTTGTCACTTACCATCAAGTAGAAATTGATGACAGGTGCATTGTCAGTTTGTCACTTCCGAGGACTAATATAGCTTCATATTTAAGAGCATAATCAACCAATATGAATAATTTTGATATCGCAACGAATAGCAATGGAATATATTTTATTCTTTTATTCTGCATAACTTGTATAAGTATTATTATTGTAATATTTCAGGTACTACTTTGTGTTGTCATATGAAGACTGTGCGGCCCGGCGTTGTTATCGCCTGTACGACCCACCTGATATCGAGGGATATTTCGACCGCTGTGTTTGGCCTGAACACCTCAAATATAGAGCAGAGGTAGCTAATATTATTATTTTTTTAAAATATAGGAGTAGCAGACGAGCATGTACCATGATGGTAAGTGACTGCTCATGGACATCTGTAATCAAACCCAGATAGGATTAGATATTTCTGAGGTCGGTCACAGATGCATCGTTATCCCTGAGGATTAAGCTGCAACGCCTCGGAAAACACCTATTGAAAGTGGTAGAACCCTATGTGGTTCGACTCCGGCGGCACCACCGTCACACTTATTTCTGTCTCATAACGGCAGTGTTAAGTGCTGCTGTGTTCTGGCTTGAAGGGTGTGGTAAGGAAGACATACTTTACCGAGGCGTTCCAGCTTAGTCTTCAGGGGTAGCGGCGCGTCTTTGGCCGACCTCAGGTTGGAATATCTATTCCAATCTGGGGTTGATTGCAGATGTCCATGGGCGGCAGTAGCAACTTACCATCACGTGGACTGCATGCTCGTCGGCTACTCCTATATTATAAAAAAAATCTGTCTCTCTTACCACACCCTTCAAACCAGAACAAAGCAGCGCTTAACACTGCTATTACTAATTAACTCCGCGTTAGCTTAACGGTGCGCTAATCTATACATATAAATAATATTGGAGTGTCTGTTTTTAATATTGAAAAAAACCGCTTTTTACTACATGCATATGAATATATACGGTACATACACCAAAATAACATTTTTTTCAATTTTTGTCTGCCTGTCTGTCTGTTTGTTCTGGCTAATCTCTGAAATGGCTGGATCGATTTTGACGGGGCTTTTATTGGCAGATAGCTGATGTAATAAGGAGTAACTTAGCCTACTTATATTTTAGAATTAGCTGTGCCCCGCGGTTTTACCCTCGTTATTTCTTTTTAGCGCGGCTGAAACCGCGGGGCACAGCTAGTAAATAGAATATTATAGATAGTAACTAGCTGACCCGGCAAACATTGTGTTGCCATATAAATAAAAAAAAAGTTAAGGGTGAACAACCCTTATCATTTAGGGGTGTGAAAAATATAGTTACCGATTCTCAGACCTACTGAATATGCATATAAAATTTGGTGAAAATCGGTAAAGCCGTTTCGAAGGAGTACGGTAACTAAGATTGTGACAAGAGAATTTTATATATAAGAGTAATTTTACTATTTCAGATCGAGAAAGACAAAAGGGTGACCATATTAGACGGTATGCAGCCGAACGCTCTCGAAATAGTATTAGCTGACATAGTGTCCAAAGGCGGAGAAATTATTAAGTAATTAATATACATTTAGTCAACATTGTTAGTGAAATTCATTGTCGATTCGGGTAGCATTGAATTGTTGGCATTAAAAATAATTTTCGCTTAGTAGCCGATATTCGACCATAATCTTATTTTTATTTTTTGAAATTAATGACATTAGCTCGATAATATTACAGCTAATTACAAAAGACAATTCGTTGAAAAGAAAAAAGAAAAATATACTGACCTGTTTATAAATAGATAATAAATTTAATAGATAAAAGGCTTTTAAAAGTAAAATTTGTTAAAATATTGCCTTCTATTGATGTTTAAAATTTTAATAATGATTTTTGTAACAAATAATTTTATATAAATCTAATAATAAAAATAAATTCTTTATAAAAATATTATACATACTATAAAATTCTGAAGAATATTGAGTGTTCATGAATCATTTATATTGAATAACATTTTGAATAACACCAAATGAATAATTCGGATACGCTTTATAAATATAAAATTATAAAATACAATTCATTGGTACCTGAATAGTGTTCAAATGTCGCTATTTTTATATTTTGTTAAACTTTGTAGTGAATACTTGTCTATATATAAAAATGTGAGATTGTTATGTTGTTTGTATGGCGAAGTAATTTAACTTAAATTTTAAAATTATGTTATGCTAAAATGGGCACAAGTTTTAAATTTAATAAGTTTATAACAATATCAGAATAGGCATGATGACAGTATTAAAAAAATGAAAGAATATATGATTTAAAATAAGTAAAAAAAGTATATTGAAAGGATTGTCAAAAATGACCAACTTTACAAAAGAAGTTTTGTTATATTTTTAATAAAATAAAAGTATAAAATACTGCAGTCGGCCATCTTGTCTGAAATGCTAATCGGGGATGACGTCATTTTTTGGTGTGCCTTAATTAAATAACTAACTAAATTGCTTTACTTTTGTATGGAATATAGTGTGACGTCACTATCGGACGCCATGACACCCGCGAGCGTTCACGCGCTTTAAAAAAAAATATAAAAATCCTATTATTTTTGTTAATACTGTATTTATTACCAAAATAACACATTTTTGGAATCAGTTATATAGTCCGCGTAAAACTGCTAGTCCGCTCTGAATATAGAAATGAATCGCGTCGCCATAGCAAATTGTATGACTAAACCTCCTCGCAACAACTTCAGAGTGGACTAGTAGTTTGGTGCGGACTATACCTAAATTATAAGGGGTTTGGAAAATTTGTCATCATGCCTATTATAGAGAAATAAAAAACATATCATAATTTTAACAGAATTGTACTAAAATGAGTATTTTTTCTATTGTGGGTTCTTCGCACAGGGTTCTCGACCAGTTTCTAATTATTTATACGTTGTATAATTTGTGTACGCGCAAGTATGTTCGTTGATATGTCTGATAGCAAAACACCAATAAATGCTAGTTATCACTTATTGTGTTTTATTAACAATTTTGTAATCTTTAAACATTATAATTTTGATTTAGCGTACTAGTGATTAGAGTGGCAAATAAGTGGTGATCATTTTTTACGCTAAACAAATACAATTCACTCAATTATCTTTCCAAAAAAATGATTTCCGCAAAGTTAAAACGCATGTTTAATTTTCCAAGCACCCTGTACTCTTTCGAATCAAGATATTTAATTTTGATGTTAAAGAAAACAGAGTCTATTTTTAACCGAAGTCTATTAAATCTTGGAAACAGCCATGTTTTTAAATTACTGTTAATTTTAAGAAAATAAAGTATACTAGCTGACCCGGCAAACGTGTTGCCATATAAATAAAAAGAATGTTAAGGGTGAACAATCACTTACGGGTTTGAGAAATATATAGAATATTTGAAACTGCGATGGTAGCGAAGTCTGTCGAATCCAATGTGAAACATTCCAAAATCAACAACTACTTACCAATAAAAAAATAATTAAAAAAACCTTTTCCCACGGACTAAATTGTGAATCTAAACCATTCTCAAGTCCCCTTGAACACACACAACAAATTTCATCATAATCAGTCCAGTCGTTTAGGAGGAGTTCAGTGACATACACACGCACATAAGAAATATATATATAAAGATACTCACACGCCGCCGCCGTCGCAGAACTTCCTGCTCTCGCGCGGAGCCTCCAGTCCGCGGTGCTCCATTGGTAAGTCCTCAGATTCCACAGAACGCTTGGATCTCTCCTCAATTCTATAAATAATGATGTTTTTTTATTTTTAATTTGGTAAAATCTTTTGTGTATTAGCTTATAATAAAGATGGCCAACATGAATACATTTGTAAAACTACTTTACCATTTGGAAAACTACTTTTTGCGTCCGAAATTCTTAGAGGGGGTAATTTTTCAATCGGTAGATTGCTCATAGTTTCATTAGTAAACAATCGACTTAGGGTACAATAAAATCCGGGCTTATAACAACTGTGTTTCGCGCTCCTGTTTTTATTTTATGTATTATAATTATATATATATATATATATATATATATATATATATATATATATATATATATATATATATATATGTATGTATATATGTATTATTATATTATGTTAAAAATGTATAAAACATTTTAAGTTTTGACTGTTGTCGATGTCACGTTAAATTTAATTCTTTTAAGTTGATTACAAATTATTGTTGATTAAAACTTGGATGGATTAATTATCGCTCACCCACCTTTGATTTTAGACTAATACCCTTCGTGAATTCATCGTAATCATCAAACAGCCCATTACTGTCCCACTGCTGTGCACGGGTCTCCTCTCAGAATGAGAAGGATTAGGACATAGTCCACCGCGCTGGCCAAGTGCGTATTGGTAGACTTCAAATACCTTTGAGATATTTTTTTATAAATCTCTCAGGTATGCAGGTTTCCTCAAGATGTTTTCCTTCACCGTTTAGCAAGTGATAATTAATTTCTAATATACACATAACTTTGAAAAATAATAGGTGCGTGCCTGGGATTTGAACCTCGGACCCCTCGATCGAGAGGCCGAGTTTTTTAACCACTAGGCTATCACTGTAAAACGTATTGGTTACTCACAATATATGAACAGTTAATTAAAAGTTATAAGGCGCAAGTGAGACCCCACATGGAGTACTTGCTCGCATCTCTGGGCAGGGGCGCCCCAATACCAACTTAATCCACTTGACTTCTTGAGGGACATAGGTTCCCTCTGTGTGTTTTACCGGCTTTACAATGGTGGGTGATCCGAGGAACTATTTGACCTGGTGCCTACGTCACCATTCCTCCACCACACCACTCACCGAAGGATGAAGTTCCATCCACATCAACTGGACTCGTGGCGGTCCTCCACGGTTCGGCTTGCACGGACGTTCTTGCCGCGGACAAGTAAGATGTGGAATGAGTTTCCTCCTGAGGTATTCCCGGAGCGCTATGACATGGGGCTCTTAAAAAAGGTGCAAAAAGAGCTCTCCTACAAAGCCGGCGATGCATTGGCGACTCCTCTGGTGTTGCAAATGCCCATAGGCGGCGTTGACTACTTTCCATCAGGTAGCACGTCTGCCTAATCTTTAGGTTAAACTATAAAAAAAAACAAGTCACACAAACCTGTTATGTTGTACATCGGGTAACGCGGGAGCGTCTGTCTCCGGCGCGGGGCCGGGCGGCGGCGGCCGTGTGGGCAGGTGCGCGACCCGCGGCAAGGTGTTGTCCGCTCGCAGTACTGGCAGCGAGCGGGATAGGAAGCGTAGTGTGAGGTTGCGGATCAACTCGCTGGGACAAACATAAATAAATAAATAAATAAACGCTTTCTACACTTACAGCCCCACACTAGGATTCCCTGTGTCGTGGGTGCCATGGACACACACATAGACAAATACACAAACACCCAGACCTAGAAACAGAAATCTAAATTCATTATTTAGATGTCTGTCTGGCCGGGGATCGAACCCGGGACCCTTTGCGCGTCAGACCGGTATGGTGATCGCTCCGCCACGCGGGTCGTCATGGTGTTTAAGTTTGATTAGGTTATGTTGCTACTTAATTACCTATATCGTCATTAAAGGTATAATAATTGTAATCAAAATTCCATCCAAATTGGATGAGTAGTTTTTTAGAAAATCGCGGACACAGACATACATGGCCTTCGAATACAGAACTTCCTTTTTTGAAGTCGGTTAAAAATATCCTAATATATGTGAAAACGATTCAATTAACGAGTAGCTAGATACAATTACAGTAGACACAATTTTAATACATAAATATATTTTTTAAGTTCAAGAAAAGCTAATTGCAATTTATTCTTCAAAATTTAACATAAACTGAGCATAATAGTTTACTAGTGTTCTAATCACATTATGAACTAATTTACTGTATTTAAATATTGTAAAATATAGTATATATATGTATATTTAAATATAGTAAAAATTTACTTAATCTCCGTTACATAAACATACTCACAAGGGATAAGGCTCTCCGTTAGGGTTCCGTCCTAGCGGGCTGCGCGGGATGAAGCCCCTGTTCAGGTCTCCGCACAGGTTGTTCGCGCTGACCGCCGCGCGACCGGCGCCTGCGCACTCTGTCGCCACTTGTCTGTAGGGTGGCGGGCGTACCCTGACACAGAACCAATATTAAAAAACAACTGACTCTGCTCAGGCTCCCAACTTTAATCGAAGATAAAACTGTCTTATACATACGAGTAGTAGTAGTAGGTATACATAGCACCTGATAGTAAGCTACTGAACCAGTGGATATCTGTAATGAACTCTGTAGCGACACATTGTTCGGAGTAGCATTGAGGTGGTAGAACCCTCTGTGGTTCCACGCGGGCGGCACCACCGCCACACCTCTTTCTGCCTCATAATAGCAGTGTTAAGCGCTGCTGTGTTCTGATTTGAAGGGTTTGGTAAGGGATTCATACTTTTCCGAGGTGTTCCAGCTTAATCCTCACGGCGCATCTGGAGACCGACCTCAGGTTAGGAATATCTAAGGCTCGACTTGGGGGGGCACTGCCGTGCCCCCAGATCCTATCTGGGGTTGATTACAGATGTCTATGGGAGGCAGTAGTCACTTACCATCAGGTGGACTGTATGCTCGTCCGCTACTTCTATATTATAAAAAAACTCATTTGTCGACCCCTAGAAGAACTTAAATTCTATCTAGGATCGATTACAGTACAAATGTGAATGGACGGTACCCACCAATGAACTGCATGCTCGCTACTGTTTCAAAAAAAAAAGTGAAAATCAATTAATCCATGTTTGTTTTAAATACGTTTATTAATTATAAAAGCAAGTTACAGCCCATAACTCAGTCATTTGCAGCTAACCGGCGACGGTGTAATTACGTTTGGGCGCCGGAGAAAGGTGTGGTGGTGATCACTTTCACTGTCTGTACGGTATGTACCGTTTTCAAAAGTCAGAACATTCGATAAAGATTTTGATTTACGTCAGTGCCGATTTCGGAATTATCATGCGCAATAACATCTCCTTTTTTAACCGACTTCAAAAAAGGAGGAGGTTTCTCAATTCGACCGTATATATATTTTTATGAGAATATTGAAAATGCATGACAAATTCCAGAGAAATGATAGACTAGTGGTGAGTGAGCGGTGAGAGAGGATACATGTGAGGACACGAAAGTATCTTCCAGAAACTAGTAAGGTTTCAGTTCAATGGGACAGTAACGGATTAACGTTGAAGTATTGAATTAATTCGCTCTTACTTATGCTGGGAGGCCTAACTAATTTCGCCCTTATGTCTGCGGGAAGCCCCTCGTACTTTAAGGCGGACAGTTAGTTCAAATTCCTAATAATTTTGACCTTCTCTTGGCCCTAACAAAATATTTTGTATCTCCTTCTTAACACGGATTATCAAAAAGTGGAATATCGTACCGGTGTTCCCTGGGACTTTTCAAAACTACAGTTAATAAACACCTATGTTAAGATCCTAGGCCTTAAGCCTCATAATCATTGACTAAACATTAATCATTTAAAAAAAACATCAAAAATGTAATGGCGAAATGAAGTTATTTTTACCTGGGTGGTGTAGCATTGGGCGATTCGACAAAAGCGTAGTATCCTTCTGGGGGTTCCTCTGGGTCCTCTTGCGTTGTGTCTTTGGTTTCAGGCTCTGGTTCAGCTGGCGTCTCCGCGAGGACTGTCAGCACTGGCAATAGAGCCTGGAAGAGGACATTTTCCTTTGAAAATTGGTAAGAAGTTGAACTTTTCTCTGAATTATTTGCAATTTAACAATGCTGAGTTTTGGAAATACAGGATGATACGTTAAAATATTTCTGACATAGCATGTATGATTAAGCGAAGTGAGAGTCATTATCTCACCTCATCTATATAGGGTTCATTACGGATGGATTGGTTTCTTAATAAATATCATTTGGAATTTCAAAGAATTTCGATAAGTATGATTAATGTAAATATTACATTTTCACAAATCTATTTTTTTAAAACGTCAACGGTTTCTGTCCATAACTAGAAGAAAATAATAGAACCTCGATGATATCTTTAAAACGTGTATTGTTACAAAAAATCTGCAAGCTGTAACCACACCTTAGACAAGGTTATGGAGCAAAGAACCTATGTAATAACGATTCTCTGTTCTTAGAAAATGCAATTGCTTAGCAAATAGCCCTATTGTCCGTAAGCAAGCCGTTGTGGCCATTTTAAAATTGCCTCCATTGTGATCCACGCTCTAGAACCCTTCGTACTTTGTGTTTTGAAATAAGAAGCAAATAATTGAGGTGTATGAATGTGGTTTCGAAATAACTGTAGTTTTGTTAGCTTATATCACACATGTGTGTAAATATGGAAGATGTACCTTCAATTGGATATATTATCTCATCATAACAGAGCATAAACTACTTACTGAAGATAGAAGCGAGTAATTTGAACAATAGTTTCTTTTATAAACGAGCATGCAATCCATGTGATGGTAAGTAGCTACTGCATATGGACATTTGCAATCAACCCCAGATAAGATTGGAATCCTACCTGGGATGGGCTACAGATGCGACGTACCTCTGAGGACTAAGCTGGAATGTCTCTGAAAATTATGTGTCCCTTATGACACCAAACCAGACCGAAGTTCTAGGTGGGAACTTAGAAAGAAACTACATCCACTAAGAGAACTAAATATAGGGAATTAAATCTTGTTCCAACTATAATATGAATTTTTGTAGCTACTCGAATAATTATGTATTCTAACCTAAATTATCATATTCTTTGTACTTAATTCATGTTCATTTTACCGTTATGCCGTGTTCATGATTAAAACACAAGCTTTCTATTGTGATTATCCAAAACTGACACGGTTTTTCCAAAATCTGGTGCACGGTGAGGTCAGACAGTCATAACGACGAATGCCGCTTATGGAGTTTTATTGCGTGCTTTGAACGGTATAAGATCTTGTGGGTTTAAAACTGGAGCAGACGTGGGATTGTGGTTAATTTTAATAAGTAAATAAATAAAAACAACGTCTTTAGTAATGTTATTATGTTTTTGGACTTCACAGGAAACCCTTCCATTTCATACCCTTGATGAAGGTGCAAAACAAAACATTGGTCTACAATCTTAGACCGTCCGCCACATTTGATTTAAAATAACGTCTTAATGAAGTTAACTTAGAAGGTGATAAAGCCAGTATGATTCAACCTGGTAGGTACAACCGCTACACCTATTTCTAGCGTGAAGCATTGCGTATCGATGGAAGGGTGCTATTTCCATCTGACGTATATGTGGCAACCATCTTAATCCTTAGGAGTAGCAACACATCTGTAATCAGCTTCACGTAGAACCTGTTCTATATGAAGTTAGTCACAGATGTCCATGGGCAGCATCAAGAACTGCTTGCTCGCCTATCCAATCTTATAAAAAATGTTGAATGCCTCCGTTCGAACACAGCCTACGAACAAAGCTCGCACTTTCAACCACCAAGCTATCATGGCTACTAATCACACTTTAACATCTTCATTACATGAAATCTTCATACTTAAATTGAGCAATAGAAACTCATCTCTGCGTTGTGGTCTCATCTAAGCGCATATTAGACGCCAAACTGCCTTCAAGATTATTATCGCGAAATGAAAGTGTTATAATGTTTATTTCATTGCAAAATTGAGTACTTTCGTCTTAATTAAATGCCATTTCAATACACTGTTTCATAATTGCGAAAGTTTTGTAAATGTCTATTACTTAGAGCTCCACGTGGGAATTTTAATGATGACTTCGGAATATACCTACTGCAAAAGGTTGGCAGCTAAGTCCCCGCCATTTTTATCATTTAAACTTGTAACATAACATCATCGAATGCTTATGGCCTAATGTCTTAGGTATTTAAAACAGAAAGTTTTGGTTTACTAGGATTTATATTTTTTTTATTTTATTAAGCTCATATTGAGATCATTAAAATGGAATGCAGTTGCTATGCACTCAAATTGTCAACTCATTACTGTCCCACTGCTGGGCATGGGCACAGTATAAGGATATACAGTATTTTATCTTCATACAAACGCACGAAACGCAAGCCACGCCTACTCGCCTCGGGCCGGTACTAACTCGGTACACGAACATTCGTGAATGTGCCACGGTGACGAGCGGGTGATGTGACGGTTTTGTAAGATATTTTGTTGTTTCAAGAATAATATGGCGAAGAAAAGTTATAGATTATATTGTGTTGTTTTTGGTTGCTTCAATTCGTCAATAACACATCCAGATATAACATTTTTTAAACTGCCTGGAAACTCCGAAAGGTAAGACAATTACAATGATTTTTATGTTAATACTAGATACTTAATCTACTAGGTACTACTACTACTAAATTAGATTAGTTTTTAATTAATACAATTTGATATTTTAAAAAAATACGTATGATTGTTGTAATTTTGGTTCAGTAGACAGGTGTCAGAGCTTGTTATTTGAGGTTATCCCTCTTCTGAATTAATAGAATAAAACTATTTCTTCGACCAATTTACAACTTTTATTATTCCCGCGCAAAATAAAACTCGAAACTGTTGATAAACGAAGGGCTTGCTTGCACAACGCACGCGTCGTATTTATTCGTCGTCGCGCGGCGCAACAAAGGCTGAGGGCGTGGCTTAGCGGCCTTTCGGCACCCGTTTGTTCGCGCGATATGCCGCCGAGGGACTATTCTGTAGGGGCCCTATTCTGTAGTGCGTTACAATGTTAATCTAATAGCGCATATATTGGCCATGTTTTGCCCTTTTTAGTGCATATTTGCATGCATATTTCGACATTTTGATAGTGCATATAAGGTAAAGTCACCTATTTCCGCGGTATTTTCACCAAAACTAGAAAGAGCGTCAAATATTAAGTATTTACTGCGGCTGAAAAAGGAATTAGATAATTTTATCAAAAGCTTTAGTATTTGTTCTTTTGAAATAGACTCGACTTTTTACGGTAAAATTCGCTGAAACCACTATTCGGCGCATCTCTAATTAAAATTATTATTTAATATTGTAATAAAAATTAAACTAAATTTTGCATAATTTATGTTAATTTATAAGCTATCATGTCGAACATATTTCATATTTTATTGTTGTAACTGTCAAGTACCCAATTATAAAAATAGTTTCTATTACGTAATATATACATATTAAAAAACATAACATGCATTTTCATTCAACACTTTCTATATAATTAACTATAGCATTCATTTGTTTAAATAAAAAAATACAACATTTACAATCAAAAAATTAAAAAGAAAGTAAAGTATGCAGATGTAATTAAAAAACTGTAGGCAGGCAGCCCTAACGCGTTACCGTGCCCAGCGCAACCGTAGGTATCTAATACAAGGTCAGGGCAGAGTTAAATTACTGTATATACATATACTGTGGCATGGGTCTCCTCTCAAAATGAGAAAGATTAGGTTTTAGCAAAGGCAGGTCTCCCGCCGGGCTTGGTGATCATGCCGGGGATCGGCCGTGCACCAACAGTCTCAGTTCGGAGCTTGTATATATGTAACATGTTTAGAAAACTTCGATAGCGTGATTCAGCAGCATCTCTTGACGAGTAGCGTTTTACCTTTACCTTTGAGATTTTATTTTATAAATCTCTCAAGTGTGCAAGTTTCCTCACGATGTTTTCCTTCCTTGTAAAAACAAGCGATAAATATTTTCTAATACACACGTAGTTTTAAAAAATCTGAGGTGCGCGTCTGGGATTTAAACCTCGGACCTCTTGATCGATTCGTTCCATCTGAACGTCATTTTTACCATACATTTTTTATTTACTGACATTTTTGCGTCAAATATCGGCTTCGTGTACATATGCAAGAAGAAATCAGCTAATAACGTGCAAATTAATATCCTTAAGTAGGTAACCTGACTAGGAGTTCGGTTACCTGTCATGCAGATGCTATCGCAGTATGTGGGTCAGTGTACCGGACGCGATCTGCATCTACGATCGCTATCTGATGCCGGTTCGGAATCAATTGCCGTTATCACTGTAAGTGAGGATGCACTTGTCGATGTCATGTTATTTAAAGACTTGTTTGCAATGTTTACATGGAGGAATAAGTAATAATAATATTTAGTATTTAGAGCTTGTGATTTCCGCAGGCATCAACGCTTCACCTATTTCTACCTAATACCAACGGTATGAAGCTAATATGAAGGTGGTACAGCCTTTTACACACAGACTTCAACGCCACACATTTCTGCCTAGTAACAGCAGTGTTAAGCGCTGCTGTGTTCTGGTTTGAAAGGTGTGGTAAGAGAGACATACTTTTCCGAGGCGTTCCAGCTTAGTCCTTAGGGGTAGCGTGGCCGTCCTTAGTGGCCGACCTCAAGTAGAATTCTAATCTCATCTGAGATTATTTACGGATATCCATAGACAGCAGTAGCCATTTCCAATCAGGTGGACTGTATATGTCTCTTACCACACCAAGCTGCATGCTTTTTCGATGCTCCAATAACGCAAAAACGTGATTTGTTTGTTTTTCTTTCAAAAATAGATGAATAAAAGGTGTTTGTCAAGGTTGGGTGATAGGCGTGTGGCAGCGGTATGCGGTCACACTAACGGACGGTTTACCGTATTATGGCATCACGCACACCACGACATGCTTTGCTTTATCCACTCATTTCACCACCGATTAGTGACGGTTAGTTTGTACGGGTCCAGGTTCAAACTAGGCGTTGTATTAGTGACTTTTCTGGTATTTAAACGTTGATGAATAGATCAGAAAGATAGACTAGTGGTTTAAAACACATGAAGGGTCCAGCTTCGAATCCTGGACATCGCCAATTTTGTGAAGTTATATGTGTAGTGTAATCTTATTTTATCACAACACGGATTAGAGAGAAATAGATAAAGAAAGAAGAAATAGATAAAGTAAACTCTTCAAACAAACTGAGAAGAATTGAAACAATAACAGCAATTACCTTTCAACTGCAGAAAGATTATCGTAACTAACTTAAAATAGAAAAAACCTAAAACTAACCACAAATTGGATCATAGCAGTGCTCTTTCTATAACAGAGAAATAAGCGTTAACATAGTTTCACAAGACTATTCTGCCAAATTCAAAGCTAAACAACCAATATTTTAAAATAATTATGGAAAAGATTTACATCCTAATAAATATAGATTACTTATATTCATTCTCAGTAGTGACTTAATAATCACTCAAAATCAGCTGAATTCAAAATTATAGAAGAAACTCATGAATTAAGATAATTTACAGTTGCAAATTTCATCTTCTACTAAAATTACGATAATTTCGATGCAGCTGCAAATTTTATCTTCAAATACCTTGAATTATGGTCAAATTGCTAGCCTAGTAGCGTAATGTATGGGTAGGTTTCTCTAACTAGTATCATTGTTACCGTCTGCAAGTTAACCCGGTTTTAACTGTATGTAGTTTGATTTAGGGATGTTGAAAAATATCGATATATCGAATATTTTGTTTACAAAATATTAAGTAATCTATACAATACGATGTGGGGTTGTTATCGATTTGTCGTAAAAATCGGTTTCTATGGTTATCGATTAGTATATCACTTGCTTAGTGCCTAGCGATGGCATGTGTCAAAATGGGCCTATTAAATTGTGACGACTATAATATTGAGTAAGATGAACTAAATACATAATTATTTTAAAACCGTCAATTTTTGAAAATTTTACCGGTTATCGATATATCGATATCTTTTTCACTTCCGACATCCCTTGTTAGAATTCGAGATGATGGTACACGATTTCGCTTAATTCACTTTCGTGATAATATCTTTATCTTCTCTAGTTTTGTTTTTTAGAGATTTGCCTTTTTAGATCAGAAATTATAATTTTTAATGAGATGATTTATTTTATAAGAATATTTTTTTGTGTAACAATGACTCGGACAAAAACAATTAATCAATCAATCAGACGGACGGGCGGACAGACAGACAGATAGACGATTATAATGACGAGGCTTCCTAACTTGATTCTAAATTTAATATCGTATAATCAGTATCGTATAATAAATTAAATATTTTATCGCATCGTTCAAGTTTACAAATGTCAATGGGCTGCAGTAACCACAGTCAAGTGGATCACATCGTTACCTACTGGTATTGCATAAAAACAGTGCTATGCTTTCGAAGCCGTTACGATGAGACGCATATGTGACGAGACAATCAGAGCGTGACGGACGGTGAGCGACCACGTGTGACCGTCTCCACCGTCCATGATCATGCGTGTAGCTTTTATAAGAGACGTAACGAACGAGCAGGCTGTCCACCTGATAGTAAATAGCCACTGTCTAGAGAACAGGTTGGAGGTGGTAGAACCCTTTGTGGTTAGACTCCGGCGGCATCACCTCCATACATATTTCTGTTATAACAGCAGTGTTAAGCGCTACGGTGTTCTGATTTGCAGGATGTGGTAAATGAGATATACTTTTCTGAGACATTCCAGTGTAGTCGTTAGGGATAACGGCGCATATATGTAGCTGACTTCAGATTGGAATGTAATCTGATCTGGGGTTAATTGCACATGTCCATGGGCGGCAGTAGTCCCGGGAATAGAATAGGGCTACGGTATCCCCTGCCTGTCGAAAGAGGCGACTAAAAGGGTGCTTCCGGGGTTGCGGGCGGCAAGAGTGAGAGCTGAAAGAACCAGTCCAGCAAGCAACCCCGAGAAGGACGGCGGTATGTGTGGTCGCATCCTGTCGTAAACACCAGATGGTGTGGGAGGAGCCAAAAGTGCTCCCCCCAGGGCAGAGCCCGATGCGCTTGGAGGACTCCGGTTGTGTTCCTTCGGAGATCCCGGAGTTCTCCAACAAGCGTTGAAGACGGCCACCGGGGGGGTTTTAGTGCGGTAAAAATCCCACATGACCCGGCGTCGCTTGCACGTCATCGGGTCCCTTTTGAAGGTTTCCCCCTCGTAAACAAAAAGAAGGTAGTGTGCTGTAAAGTCTTAGTGATTTGTTGGACTATTACAATTTTAGAATTGAAATATATATTATGTTATATCTGTATGTTTGTTTTATGTATTAAGTACTATGTAACCTTAATTGTAACAGGATGTTTACCGAAATAAATGTTTTCTTTCTTTCTTCTTTCTTTCAAAATAAGTAAGAATATTGAGAATTAAGTAATTTTATTACAGTAATTTTAAAGTTTAAGTGTTTACTTACCCACTTTTATGCGTCGTTAATCATAATAACTTACTTAAATTAAAATTAAAACATGTTCAGATTGATATCTCCATTATTATAATGCACATAGATAAGCATCTCATATTCCTACATAATTCAAATATGAAAACTAAATCGTATTAAGTACCGTTCTTTACGATTGTGGACGAATATGAATACTTATTTCAAATCATCATCATTCCATTATTGTCCCACTGCGGGGCACGGGTCTCCTCTCAGAATGAGAAGGATTAGGCCATAGTCCACCGCGCTGGACAAGTGCGTATTGGTATACTTTAAATACCTTTGAGATTTTTTTTTATAAATCTCTTAGGTTTCCTCACGATGTTTTCCTTCGCCGTTTAAGCAAATGATAATTAATTTCTAATAGGAGTGAAAAATCAGAGGTGCGTGCATGGGATTTGAAAAACGCTCTCTACACTCACACCCCACACTAGGCTTCCTTGTATCATGGGTGCTATGGACACACACAGAGACAAACAACCAGACCCAGAAACAGAAATCTAAATTTATCATTTATAAATCTATCCGGCCGGGGATCGAACCCGGGACCCGCTGCGCGTCACACCGATACGGTGACCGCTCCGCCATGTGGGTCGAAATCCTGACCCACGGACCCCTCGGCACTAGGCTACTACTATCATTGGCTATCTTTTTCAAATATGAAAACAAAATGGTATCCACAAGTGTGAAGTACCGTAAGCGTTATTTCCGTGCGTTGAATAAGGGCAGGAGATGTGGGTTACGGTTACGGTGTTGTGTAGGCACGGGACAGACTGGACGCTCCGTGACGACGATATTAATAAACGATCTATCATTTCATTTTTAGGATACCGTCTGTCCGTCTGACACAGGGCTCTATCTCTGAAACCGTAACAAAACCGGTAGGTAGACACTTAAAGTTTTCACAGAATATGTATAAAATTAAAATTTAAGAAATATTCAAAATAAATGGGGATCGCCGTAGAACTAACCTTATCTCCATTGCTGCCCTTCAGGCGTCTAATTTGTTGTTTGAGCGACCGACAAGTTGTACATTTTGTTTTTTTTTTTCAGAAAATTCGTTTGTTTACGAGTATTAATGTACCTATGTATAAGCTTTGTAATTATTTGCCCTAATATTTTGACAGTTGCGTTAACCATTTTTTAATCGCTAAAGCAACCAGTTCAAGTAACAGCAGTTAATGAGTGGTCAGCCTAAATTTTAAATTGAATTAAATGATATTTAGATATTTATGTTATTTCACATGTGATTAAAAATATTCAGTTATTTTTGTCATTAATCTTAAATTTTGAAGAGTTATCTGAGAATTGTTCAATGTAGAGACTACTTGAACGTGAGACACATTTTTTTTATTATTCCTAATGTAAAAAAAATACTAAAAATATTTTTAAACAGCAAAATACTTATTAATAATGACACGTAAATAAATTTATTTACAAAATCAGCTGATGTGTTCATAGCCTAATGTTACGTGACGTCACGCGGCCCGTTAGTGACCTTCACCCAGTTGTGGGGGCGTTGACCCGCGCATTCCACTCCGTGACCATCGCAGGATACTTAGTCAAGGAACTTTTAGTATAGACGAGCTTTTGCCCGCGGCTTCGCTCACGTTACGAAGTAATATTTTCATTCCCTATTTTATCCCCTTGTGGGTAGAATTGATCAAAATCCTTTCTTAGCGGATGCCTACGTCATAACATCTACCTGCTTGCCAAATTTCAGCCCGATCCGTCCAGTGGTTTGACCTGTGCGTTGATAGATCACTATGTCAGTCAGTCACCTTTGAGTTATATATATTTAGATATATTGTACCTAAGTATTTTACATATAGTAGACACATCTTTTACGATAAGTGTAGTAAAATAAATTAATTATCACTTACAAACGGTGAAGGAACGCATCGTGAGGAAGCCTGCATACCTGAGAGATTTATAAAAAAACTCAAAGGTATGTGAAGTCTACCAATACGCACTTGGCCAGCGCGGTGGTCTATGGCCTAATCCTTCCCATTCTGAGAGGAGACCCGTGCCCAGCAGTGGGACAGTAATGGGTTGATGATGATGATGATGTTTTGGTTTGAAGGGTGTGTTAGGGGAGACATATCCAAGTCGTTCCAGCTTTGTTCTCACGGGCGGCGCATCTGTGGTCGACCTTGGGCAGAAATCTAATCTTATTTAAGATTGAATACACATTTCCATGGGCGACAGTATCCACTTACCATCATATGGACGGCACACTTGTTTGGTCCTTCAATATAAAATAAATACACATAAGTGGTCTGACCCTGAAGTCGGTAACTGACCTACTCCATTAATCATTTGATAAGTAAGTCAAACCGGTGAAATAAAATTATCTTCGACAGAGGTTAATGACATAAACAGTGTCGTTACGTAACTAAGGCGTATCGTTTGAAGCGTTCCGACTTAGTCTGCTCTGAATATAGAAACGAATGGCGTCGCCATAGCAAATTGTATGACTACACCTGCTTGCAACAAATTCAGAGCGGATTAGCAGTTTGGCGCGGACTATATCAATACGTGCTTATAAGTTCTTCGGATTATAACGGCTACTGTGAACTCGTCAGCTAATCCTTTTATGGTCGGTTTCCATAAAACCACTTAACATGTACCGTTTAGCACAAATAACGTGAAAGTCCACCTCTAGGACAGATTTGGAATTCCCAATGCGTTTCGAACAAGCTTAGCTATGAACTAAATTACATATTTGCGAGAAAATGAATAGTCTACGGTTTGGTATTCGCCGAATTTTAAGCAACGATAGCCTAATGGTTAAATGAGGCCAGTCGAGGGGTCCTTTTATTTTTTTTTTGTTGACGAGGGGGAAACCTTCAAAAGGTTCCCGACGCCATGGGAGTGACGCCGGGTTATGTGGGATTTTTACCGCACTAAAACCCCCCGGTGGCCGTCCGGGATCTCCAACGGAACACAACCGGAGTCCTCCTAACGCGATGCCCTTCTATCGGGCTCTGCCCTGGGGGAGCAATTTTCGCTCCTCTCACATCCCCTGGTCATTACAGCGATATGCGACCACACAAACCGCTGTCCTTCCCGGGGTCGCTTGCTGGACGGTTTCAGCTCCCACTCTTACCACCCGCAACCCCGAAAGCCCCTTTTAGTCGCCTCTTACGACAGGCAGGGGATACCGTAGCCCTATTCTGGTCCCGGTACTACATGGACAAGTCAAGGGGTCCTACGTTCAAATCCCAGGGACCTATGTTTTCAAATTGATGTGCGTATTATAAATGAATTATCACTTGCTTTAATGGCGAAGAAAATCTGCACAACTGAGTTCGTAAAAAAGTTTTCAAGGTGAAGTCTACCTATTCGTACTTGGCTAGCGCGGTGGACGGTGGCCTAATCTTTCTCATGCTGAGAAGATACCCTTGCCCAGCAGTGGGACAATAATAGTTCGATGAAGACGATGATGATGTTTAGGTGTTATTTTTGTAGGTACCTGAAGTGTACGAGCAGTCCTCCTGATAATGACATCTGTAAGTAATCCCGAATAAGATTGAAGTCTCACTTGTTGCTATAAATGCGTTACTATCTCTGAGAGCTAAGGTTTTTTTGTATAATATAGGAGTAGCATACGAGCATGCAGTCCACCTGGTGGTAAGTGGCTACTACCACCCATGGACATCTGTAATCAACCCCAGATAGAATTAGATATTCCTACCGGAGGTCGGCCACAGATGCGCTGCTACCCATGAGGACTAAGCTGGAACGCCTCGGAAAAGTCTGTCTCCCTTACCACACCCTTCGAAACGGAACACAGCAGCACTTAACACTGCTGTTATTAGGTAGAAATAGGTGGAAATCCTCGTGTCTCTATATAATTAAACAAAAATACAGCAGCTCTAACACTACATACGCAGATACATGTACTAGCTATATTCAAGTTTCAAGGGTGTGGTAAGGAAAATTGCTATTTAAATGATCATTACAACCTCAATTCAGGTGTTAACCATTGGTTTCAATAACTACAAAGCTCTCTCCACTGAGCTTACATTCTATGAATAGTTATAGTAGAAATATAAGTATAAATACACTCTAGAAAACGTCAATAAACATGATTTAAAGTTTACGCAAATATGTTATTCAGAGATTTATATAAAACAGATGTAATGTTAAGTTAGTTTAATTTTGTTTGAGATTAAGATTGAAAAAAATCCAAATTACAATTAACAAATTCATTAAAACACTAAAGTTGGTAGAACACTTTGTGGTTTGACTCCGCCGGCACCACCGCCACTTCTTACCGAATAACAGCAGTGTAAAGCGCTGCTGTGTTCTAGTTTAAAGGGTGTGGTAAGGGAGACGTACTCTTCCGAGGCATTACAGATTAGTCCTCAGGATTAGTGGCGCATCTGTGGCCGACCTCAACTAAGAAACTAATCCTATCTGGGGTTGATTACAGATGTCGATAGGCGGCAGTAGCCACTTTCATGAGGTGTACTGCATGCTCGTCTGCTACTCCTATATTATACAAAAATTACTTATTTATATTCTAATATAAATGAAGCAACTTTTTTTTAAACATACACACTTGTAAAAAGAAAACAAGGTACCGCTAAACACCTATTTACTACTCGTACCAATGCACTGTCATTAAGTGTAATAAGAAGTGTAAGAAAAAATATATTTCAACCTACATTACCAAATCTAAAGAGAGAAGCAAAGAATGTGGCTATTGCGGTCGCGGGCTAGATGCAAACAATTCCTATTGTGACCATCCTCTGTGGAACTGGTTAGGTATATTACAAGTTTTTATGCTGATTTACCCCTCAGGAGATGTTTTCAAAAATCCTTTCTTAATATGTGGGAAAACGTTATGATTTTAGATTCTTTAGTTTAAGCTCAGGGTAATTTATCGGTTGGATTATGATTTGCATTAAACGGACAGCCTAAGTAAATGAGTTTAAACTAATATCACACAAAAAACGCTGAGGGCCAGCTCATAGCGCTTTATCGTAATGTCTATATGAATGTGAAAAAAATTGAAACTGATTTAATATATTAGCTTCGAAAGAAACTATAATACATTACACAACAACAACCGCTATAATCGTAAAAAATATAAAATAAAGTTTACATTTCTTTACTTAATTTTTTCATAATTATATAAATGTTGCAAGAAAAATCTTTGATGGTAACTAAGTAGATACTCTTACCAACTTATAAAGTAAGTGCTGAATGCCAAACATCCAAATAAGATAAAACAACACACTAACAAGTAATGAGGTTGAATGACACTGTCAACTTATCACAAACACGATTGTTACGCTTCTGACAGATCGTAGTTAACTTCATTAGCGAAATGGTGAGGAATCGTGAGATGAGGAAATCTAATTTCATGATATAAATAAATTATGAGATAGGCTCTTTACAGCTATATGGTTTGAACGTGCGTTAATTAAGAACTTACACCTGATCATAGATAAGTATAGATATCTCACCGCCTTGTAATTGAAGGAAGCCATTAAATGACTTAAACGGCTGACTATTCTGTCAGCCGTTTAATGGCTGTCATGGTGTAATTTACGCAGAATAATGCCGACATGCGCAGTTAACACGAAATTGAAGAAAAAGTGCGAATAAATATCGTTTCACTCGTAAATGATCTAAAAACTACATTTTTTAATATTTTTCAAACACGAAAATAGATGGCAGTGACAATTGTCAAAACGTTAGATTTTCTTGTTAGAAGCGAGTAATCTTTACTAATCTATGAACCCGATATAAATTCTCAATCTATTAAAAATATTGAAATTTTATTTTTAGTTCAATGAAAAAATATTGGATAGAGACCATATAGAGTCATATTCAGATAAAATGATTTTAATAAAGGGTGTGTAATAGTTTAGTTTGAGCAGTGTCCCCGATGGTGGTTGATAGAACCCAAAACAGTCGATATAATAACCGCTCCACCAAACGTGTTTTAATTTTAAAATTGCTGCGTTACGATGACCATAATCCATTCGACGAAAACCCATCAATGACCCACTGCTGGGTACGGGTCTCCTCTCAAAATGAAAAGGATTAGGCCATAGTCTACCGCGCTGGTCAATTGCTAATTGATACCTTCACATAACTTTGTAAACTTTTTTAAGATTTCTCAGGTAATCAAGTTTCCTCATGATGATTTCCTTCACCGTTTAAACAAGTGATAATTAATTTCTAACACACACATAACTTTCAAAAATCAGGGAAGGGCTCAGATTTGAACCTCGGACCCCTCAAGAGGCCGTTTCTTAACCATTAGGCTACATAGCGTTTTCCAATAAACCATTGCTTCCGTAAGACCCATAACAATGATTATAAATCGCTCGACAAGAACTGCGTTTAGTTGAGTGTAACCTCATGCAGTATTCATGGTTAACGGAACCGTATCGGAACGGTACCGGACGTGGCATTCCGGGTGGAAAACTGTATTAGTTTTTCTAACGCACAATGGTGTGTGAAGGCTCCTTATTAAAGTCATGGTGTGGAAATTTTAAATGGGTAGAGTGATAAATTAGATCATGGCTTTTTGATATTAAAGTATTAAACGTGTATGTAGTGTTTTGATGGTTGCTCACACCCATGGACATCTGTTAACAACCCAAGGTGAGATTAGAGTCCTATCCGAGGTCAGTCATAGATTCGTTACTATTACTTATTCGAAATTAATTATTACTTGTTTAAACGGTGAAGGAAAATATCGTGAGAAAACTTGAATACCTGAGAAATCTTAAAAAAGTTTACAAAGGTATGTGAAGTGTTTTGGTTTAAAGGATGCGGTAAGGGAGATATACCGTCCACAGAGGTAGGAGAGGTAGGTAACGCATCCCTGTAGCCGAAGCCTCAGGTAATCCATTGAAATGTAAGGTTGAATCAGATTATCTATGTTTAATATTTACTGGACTGAAATATTGTTTATAGCACTCTGTGACCTAAACCCGCATTTTAGCCACGCATTTCTGTGTCCAAAGTAGCCGATTTTTACACCGTACGAATATTAATACACTACCCTCACAGTTGAAAAAAATAAACATAGCTATGAACGTTTCATACTTTTAAATGCCATTTAAAAATTAAAAGTGAGTAATGAGTATTTTGTTTAAAGCTATAATTATTTTAATATTTTATTTTGGACGTATTTATAAATGTTTTTGCCATTGTGTACATACTAAGCAATAGCATCACTATAAGACTAACTATTGGGCTTTATCGAATTTTATTGTTTGTTTTGACTGTGTTTGTTTTATTTTCGCTACACAACATAGTAGGAGATATTTAAATTAGGAATCGTTATCAAAATTAGCCATAATACTACTCCAATAGAATCTCGACTAAGCGACCTATTTGTTGTCGTATTTGTGGCATTCGGATTATCGAAAATTTTGATAATTGAGTTTATGAAGAAAAGCTATTTAAACCGATTTAGGAAGGTGATGTTTTTCGACTATATGTTTGTTACGTATGTATTTTTTATTCTTTCGCAAACTCAAACGACTTCATTAATTTTGATACATGATGTGTCGCTGAATTCGTCTAAATTGTGGCGATAACATAGGTTATATTTTAAGCAATCTGGTTTTTGTTTTTTATAGTAACTATTTTGTTGCGATTTGGCGACTTTCCGGAATTTAAATGCACAAGTCACACAAAATGTGGCTGATCTGTAAGGGTTATTACAAAGTTACTTGTTCACGTATCACAATCCGAACAATCACGAATATTTATAACTAAGGTCCGGATAATCGATTTTCTACTGTATCACTAGTATTAGTTATGTATATAATACGCCTGTATGTAGCCTAAATGGCTTGATAAATTTCAATGGTTTTGGTTGTGTCACATTTTTATTGCTTTTTTAGTTCATATTTTTTAGTTTCAATCATTTATAAGTTTCAAAATAATTATCATATTTTTTCATATTTCTTCACAAGTATAAGCGGGTTTATGTCACACGAGCTATAAAATAGTATACGATACTTGTGACAAAAGTAGCCTATTATCTGCACGGCGTTTAGCACCCTCGCTGCGCTCGGGCGCTAACTTCACGCCGTGCAAAAATAGGCTACTTTGGCCACGCGTATCGTAATGTACTATTTTGCAAAGAGCGGGCGTAAAACCTATTGGCATTAGGTATCTCTCAAAATTGTTTGGATTTTTTTTCTTCAACACACCCTGAAAGATATTCAAATAGTATGAAAAGACGCCGGTCTTTTCATACTATTTGAATATCTTGGAGTGGAAAATTGTCATCCACAACTTACGAGTATCATTTATTTATTATAAAATATTAGTAAAGTATCAAACAGGATGAAAGTTTTGCTGAAAGATGAAAGCTCTATAGCCTCTGTATTTAATCTCTTTACCATTCATTCGAAATATTCAAGAATTTAGTTCAATTATTCGTTGAACGTACGTCTCGCTTTTCAACTGAATAAATTACCGGAGAATGCTACGGAATGGATAGAATTCAACGAAATGGTCGCAAGTGGGTACGATTTGTTCGTTTTAGTTTCTCTACGATTTCGCAGCCGGCACACTACTTTCTGATGTGACTCATTGCTATTGATTTTTTTATTCTTGGAGATGCTTTATGATTATTGTAAATACAGTATTAGATATACATCCGTTATTGATAATCAATCAGGATAGATTGCATACCAAGTATCCATATTTGACAATTTCTACATACACTGAATACAATCTATTTAATTTGATTTTTGACTACCAAAAATAAAAATTTGATCGAGCTATTGGACAGATTGATTATTAACGTATGTACCTACTTGAAATTAAAATTTTGATATTTGATAAACAAAATATGGAAGATGGATAGATTGAGTATTAAAAACGGAATATAAAAGATATGTAAACAAGAACTAGAACAAAAGAGATCTGAAAACGAAAATTCAAATCCAAATGCAGACGACATACATTTTTGTTACATTTTTCATTTGCAGAGGGTAATGTTTATTAAGCGTATAGTTATCGCCAAACTGCTAGTTCGCTCTGAAGTTGTTCCGAGCAAGTGTAGTCATACAATTTGCTATGGCGCCGCGATTCATATCTATATTCAGAGCGGACTAGCAGTTTTACGCGGACTATATGTATGTATGTCTCATTCTTTGGCACGACCTACACATTCCACGGATTTTAACATATGAGGAGGGAAGTCGTTGGACTCGTCTAAATTGTAAACTTTAATTTTAAAAAGTAGTTAATTTATAGTAGTTTTTATAGTAATTTATGGTAGTTTTTATAGTAATTTATAGTAGTTTATTTTTAACGAAATAACTAAGTTCTTCTCAATTGAGGTTGCATTCCGATCCGGTAGTAGTTTAAGAAAAAATATTGTTACTGACAATTTGTAAGTGCCATCGTAGGCCTATACAAAATATTTATTTTATTTTAATTTCATTTCATTTCTAAAACGATAGTATTGTTGTCATACGAAACTACTTGTAGGCAAATATTTATTGATTTTAATTAAATTACCTGATTCAAAACATATTTTTATTATATTTAGCTTTAAAAGCTCACCTACTGTCGGTAAGTTGTATTGCAATGAAAGTGTCGTTAAACTTACATGAGCTTTTCCACTGTCACTATGTCTATAACTTTCCTTATTTATGGTTATGGAATAAATTAAATATATAAGTATTAATAATGATAATATTATTTTAATATAATATTATTTCTAAAGTAAAGTTTTATGCAGATATGGTTACAATTAAAATTCGAAAATCACGTAGAGTTATATTTTGTATCAGTTTTAGTCGTTATTCGTATTATGTTGATTTTTTTTATTATTTCTGAAAATTATATTTTTTATTGGACAATATGTGACACTAAAGTCATCTTGCCACAGACAAATAATAAACAAATCTAGTGACATATAAATTACATGAGATTAAATAGACTTACCAAACAGATTATAAAAAACCGCGCCATTTTCGTCTTCATTAGTCTGATCCCAAAATTAGAGCACACACAATGTTCCAAAAGTAACACAATTCACCATTAAAATGTTTATTTTTTCCCAAAAATGCAATGACATTGACAACTTTCCAATTCGCGCGCTTTCGGTCACCGCATACTTTTTAAATATTTTGGTAAAGCTTAATCTGACATACAGCCGTCCGACCGCTTGAAGCAACTCAACGGTTATAAGTCGTAACGGGGCTTCGGGCGAAAGAGCGGGAAATTGTGATTTGGTTAGTCGGTGAGAGGATATCGTATAGAGCTGAATTAACGTTACTATAACCAGTTTTGAGATAAACTTACTCGTTTTTTCTTCTAAAAGTTTCGTCCAAGGCTTCCGTGATACGATATTAATCTAACCATCTTAGTTATAAATATCTATTGGAGCTTTTGGATATTTCCTTTTATTCGTAACGTCTTGAATTTGAGGAGAAACTAGATAAATAAAAGTAAATGTAAAACTTAGGTCTTATATTCCTTTAATAAAAGTACCTAACAATAATTAAAAAAAATCTTTTGCAAGTATTTTTAGTGATCAAATGATAAACTTAAGTAATATCTTCGATATTAATTGTTTTTTTTGCATCTTTGCATGTCCTTTTTTCGAAATTTGTTCATTTCATACTTTAATTTAAATAATTTCGCATTAATATAGAAATTATTTAATCGGATATAAGTTTTTGTAATTATATTTAAATAAAGACAAGGATAAAAGTTTAAATAAAAACTAAACAGTTTCTTCTGATAAATGTTTATTTACTTAAATATTAAACAACTTTTTAAATACACTTGCAGCTCTATAGATGTCCGTTACCCGTTTACACGCCACTCTCTACGATACTGTTTATAGGACAACAAGTTGTAACCACATTATAGTCCGCGCCAAACTGTTAGTCCGCTCTGAAGTTGCTGCGAGTAGTACCCTTACCAGGAGTTCTCAATACATCCCACAATTTCACGTTACGTTTACTCAATCCATTATTCTGTTCCGTTTGCTTTAATAGACTGAGTAAACGTAACAATAAGTAAGTTCTTAAGTCTTTTTGTCTTCCTCACATGTTTTGTCAATTTAGACATTTGATGTTACGTTACTGACACTATAGTTCTGATACAATCCGCTAGGGGCGCTGATTGGAATTTGTATGGGCACATACGTAAACAAATACCAAAACAGTCATATTTGTCAAAACGTAAAACTCATGGTAAGGGTGTAGTCATACAATTTGCTATGGCGACGCGATTCATTTCTATATTCAGAGCGGACTAGCGGTTTTACGCGGACCTATATACCTCTTCAAATCTACACTAATCTGTTTATGTTATATCAATGTCAACGTAATGTAGTTCTAGTTTTTAAATTTTGAAGGTAGAAATGGGTCTAAATGAAAAAATAGCTGACTAATTAAACCAGTAAATTGTGATAGAATATTTTGTGGTTCGACTCCGGCGGCACCACCGCCACACCTATTTTTGCCTCATAACAACAGTGTTGAGCGCTGCTGTGTTCTGGTTTCGAGGCATTTCATCTTAGTCCTCAGGGTCCTCAGTCCCCTTAGACCTCATCTAATCTTATCTGGGATTGATTACAGATGTCTATTGACGCCAGATCATCCATCAGATGGACTGCATGCTCGTTGGCTATTTCTATTATATAAAAATAACGTTACCTTTTTTTCTAAATTATCTAAATGTGTATCAGATCGCACATACATTACCGCAGTACACATTTAAAATTATTTTTCTAGTAAAACTGCTATCATGTGTACATATCACATAGGATTAGATTCCTAGCTGAGGTCGGCCACAGATGTGCCGCTACCTCTGAGGACCACACCCCTTACCACACCCTTCAAACCAGAACACAGCAGCACTTAACACTGTTCTTATGAGGCAGAAATATTGTAGGTGTAGCGGTGGTGCCGCCGGATTCGAACCAATTAAAATAGGTTATTGTTTAAACGGTCCAGATCTAAATTCACGGCAGAAATTCAAGAGACCAAGCAATGATTATATCACGCTCTTCTTTCAGTCAATCGTCATCATCAGTGGTAATCTCCTTTAGAAGAACGGCACAATAGTCGCTGGTAAGATCCAGGTGTTATAGAGCAGTGGGAACAGCTGGTCCCACAGCTGGAAGCGGTCTTCAGCCTGGTTGTGGAGGATAGTGAAGTTGTTCGCGAGGCGCAGGTAGCGACGCGACTGTGACGTCATCGCCGGCCAGTGCAGCGTGGCCAGCTCGGGGGTGGCTGGCCGTGGGTTAGGGTCCCTGGGAAAAGTATTCATGAAAATCATGTGATCATGCATTTATAATTACAGTCCACGCCAAACTTCATGTCCGCTCTGAGCCAATGCGGTCGAACATAACTAAAAGCATATATTTCGTAGCAACATCAAGGTCGTTTGTCCACCGCACCGTCACCGATCCGATACCAAGAACGATTTACTTCGGATCGATTTTAATATTTAGGGACGGCGAACGGCGACAAACAGCGTAAATGCACACTAACTGGTCCCAGCGGGCGAGAGCGAGCAGCGGAGGGTGTCGGGGGGTCCGGCGCTGTCTTCGTCCCGCTAATATCTACAATTTGCTGTTGCGACGGGACTCGTTTCTATATTCGGAGTTGACTAGCAGATTGGCGTGGACTCTACCATACGTTAAAGCTTTCTTCAGTATCATCAAACATCATTTATCATCTCATTACATATTACGTGTACGGTCATTGGTGTCGGATCCTTTAATGGTGTAAAGTACCGTTAATTTTATCGACAAATTGACGATTATTTTTCATGTTTCTTAATCTATTTCAAAATTGCAGCCATTTACATTTTTTGTTACCGAAATGAGAACATGTGTTTTAATTTATCATCATCATTTAACTTTACAAAAATGCTTCTCTTAAAATATACTCACCCGTATCTTGCGAAGTTGTACCAGATAGCAGTCATCTTATCCACCAAGGCAGCATCCGGTCCAGACAGTCCGATGTCCGGGAATCGAACGCGGATCGAGAACAGGTAGATCAGATCATCGTGATGAGCTACCCCTGTAAGAGATATGTTATAGACGGCTATGATACTTATTCATTTGTGACTTTAAACATTATTATATGCCCAGATATAAGGAACAACGAGTATTACAACACTTATATTTCATTCGTAATCATCTATGTACTGTATGTGATACTTTAAGGAAAGATAATTATACAAATTTCACTTGACTTTCTACTGTCCGATATAAGGTAGATTTTACATAACCTATCATTCATTGATAGTCACAACAACAACAACAACACAACATTCTGTGACAACGGAACCCAGATGACGAATTCCTTTAATGGAGAAAACCTCCACCGTCATACCGTCTTTTTTATTTTGTGGATGTCCTAGTTTTTCATAAGATTGGTAAAAAAAACTACCTTAAAGTACTCATAGTCAAATAAGATAGAAGACCTTCTATTACGGAAACAGGGAACCAAAACTTTAACTTTTTACCACGAAAACTAATATTTTAATAGTAAGATCTTACCCACGGGCTTTTTGGTGATAGGATCTTCATAAAAGCTGTGATTGCCAATGTAGCTGAACTGGTAGTAGTAGACTGACTGTGGCGACACGCGGCACATGATGTTAGCCAACCTGGACACATGGCATTAAGTAACATAGAAAGGAAATTTGAATTTGAGGAATTTGAAGGTGGTAAAACCCTTTATGGTTCGACTCCGGCAGCAGCACCGCTACACCTATTTCTGCCTCATAACAGCAGTGTTAGGCGCTGCTGTGTTCCGGTTTGAATGGTGTGGTAAGGGTGTCATACTTTTCCGAGGCGTTCCAGCTTAGTCCTCAGGGATAGCGGCGCATCTGTGGCCGACCTCAGGTAGGAATATCTAATCATATCTGGGTTTTATTACGGATGTCTATGGGCGGCAGTAGCCACTTACCATCAGGTGGACTGCATGCTCGTCTGCTACTCCTATATTATAAAAAACCTATCACTTTTAACGTACCTGTGAGCACCAAATCCAGTAACAGCATCTCCGTACAGTCTTCCCAAAGAATAGGTAGTCACTGTGTCGTTGACCACCGGTTTCCCTTTGAAGTACGCTTCTCTAATCTTATAGGCTGCTGTCCTTGAGTCTTCTGGTAGCATGAACGCTATCTTGGCTACTCTGTACCAGTCGTCATTCATCTGCTGCGTTAGAGTTGCATTTTGAAGAATTGCTTTGAAAAACAAGAGCAATTTTAAAATAAATATGTTATCCTTTCTGAGGTATTCCTACTACTTCCTAGGTTTTCTAAAGTTCATCAAGTTTAAAGAAGTTTTTGAAATTGACCGACGACTTGCTGATAACAGAATCGGCAACATAGCAGAACATAACATAGCATAATTGATAACAGACGATCATATCATCGATAGTTTACAACAGTTGTTAACGGCAACTAGTCATAGGCTGCAACAATCGGTCACCATTGTTGAAGGTGGTAGAACCCTTTGTGGTTCGACTCCGGCGGCACCACCGCCACATCTATTTCTACCTAATAACAGCAGTATTAGGCGTTGCTGTGTTCCGGTTTGAAGGGTGTGGTAAGGGAGACAGACTTTTCGGAGGCGTTCCAGCTTAGTCTTCAGGGGTAGCGGCGCATCTGTGGCCGACCTTAGGTAGGAATATCTAATCCTATCTGGGGTTGATTACAGATGTCCATGGGCGGCAGTAACCACTTACCATCAGGTGGACTGCATGCTCGTCTGTTACTCGTATATTATAAAAAAACTGGTGATCTACTTAACTTTGATGTGCGCTACAGTTCATAAGGATTATGCCCATTGACAAAAATCACCTACGCAATTAGTCTAATTTGAAACAATCCCTATACTAAGAGCCTGTCCTTAAATTTTTGGGATACCTGTCACCAAAAACTTATTAGTACTTCAGTAAATTAAAATTTCATTTTGAGAAACATTTCTTGTAAATATAATAATAATATTATATAATATAGGAGAAGCAGACCAGCATGCAGTCCATCTGACAGTAAGTGGTTACTGCCGCCCATGGACATCTGTAATCAACCCCAGATAGGATTACATATTGCTACCTGAGGTCGGCCACATATGCGCCGCTACCCATGAGTACTAAGCTGGAACGCCTCATAAAAGTATGTCTTCCGTCCCGTCCATACCCTTCAAAACGGAACACAGCAGCGCTTAACACTGCTGTTGTAACAGAAATAGGTGTGGCGGTGGTGCTACCGGAGTCGAACCACAAAGGGTTCTAACACTTTCCTTTACCTTTGTTACTAGAAAACATAAGTTTCGTAAGTAAAAAAAACATAACGAGGTCATTCATTCAGTAGATTTTACTCCTCACATTTTTCTCATACTGGGCGCCTTATATCAAAAACCGATTCTTAAGGAGTAAACTCCAATAAAATCCGGGGTCCTACATCATCAGTTCTACTTACTGAATGCTTTCCAGAAGAACTCATCCCGGGTCTGGCTGACGATGTAGGGCACGGCGTACAGCTGACCCAGACGTAGTGCTTCCAAAGGGTGACGCGGCATGAACACTTCCTGACCGAAGTCCTGCTCGATCACTGGCCTCCAAATACGGACGGGATCAAAGGCAAACTCCTGATGACGATCACGTATTTATGACTTAATCAACAGGCTTAGTAATAAACAGTAGAAAAACAGATGAAATTATTACATAATAGATACTAACATCCAATGTTTGTAACGTCATACTTTAAAATATAGAACAAACTCAAAATTGGATTAGATTTTAAGTTGATATACTCGTAAAATTACTTATTAGATTATTTTTAGAAAAAGTCACCATAGTTTTGTAAGAATGTAAATAAGAAGGAGCTACAAAAGTTAGTGAATATGGACGTCTTTTGAAATATTTTTCAAATTATAATGACATATAGCCGTGATGGAATAATGATCATCCTTTATTCATGACCAATGCAAAATGCAAACAGGAATATAAATTAGGGATAATTCAAATGTCTTACCGCGAATCCACCCAAAGAGTTTCCAATATCCCTCCACGGGACAGACTTCAAGCAATCCAGGATAACCCGGGAGTTGTCAGTGGGGCAGCCGACCAAGCGCGCTTGTTTCTCCGCGAGGTGGCGCTGGTGGTAAGGAATCTCTATCTGAGAGTATGGGGAGCCACTCATTGATATCGCTCGATGGAATAGACCTTGGGAAAAAGTGAAATGTTATGATCTTAGAAAGGTTATCTTGGTAATTTTCAAAATGTTGTCAGATTTTGACCAAAGAATAACGACAAATTTCTGGATGTATAGTTATTTGCAGACATATAGTTATCCTGTGGGCGTGTATTTTCTTAATTAAACTATAATTATATATTACCATGTAAATATAATAAAATTACAGTACGACAGGAGTATACTATACTTAAGAAGTAACAGCTATCATTATATAATGTCAACATAGATTGTAAATTATTTAATTGACAATCTAAATATATATAACTCAAAGGTGACTGACTGACATAGTGATCTATCAACGCACATCCCAAACCACTGGTCGGATCGGGCTGAAATTTGGCATGCAGGTAGTTGTTATGACGTAGGTATCCGCAAAGAAAGGATTTTGATCAATTCTACTCCCAAGGGGATAAAATAGGGATGAAAATACTACTTCGTAACGCGAGCGAAGCCGCGGGCAAAAGCTCGTTTAATACAGTGGAAATAAATATGTCAAGATATTCATTATACATCCAATAATTTATCATTAAGGTACTCGTCAATTGCATAATAACTTACATTTATGATCTGGGTTTGGTTGATTACAAAGCCATATTTTCTTTTATTTCCCAAAATATTAAGTAATTTACGCAGAGTAGTTTCCTTAATTAAATCAAATCCACATTGATTGAACAGGATTGTGAGCTGTTCCGAAAAATAGGTTACCTCTAAGTAATTAATGCTCGTATGCTTCTTTTCTACACTAATATTATAAAAATGAAAACTTTGTTTGGTTGTAATTAATAGGCCCAAAAACTACTTGACCAATTTTAAAGATTGTTTCAGCATTCGAAAGCTACATTATCCACGAGTAACATAGTCTATATTTTATATGAAATATATTTGATAAATAGATTTTGAGGCGGTACAAAGTTTGCCCGGTCAGCTAGTATATTATAAAAAGTGCACGTTACAAGTTTAATAAAAAGTTTAAAGACCCTACCTCTAGACATGGGCGAGACCATGTGTAGAGCGACACTGTAAGACCCCGAGCTGTACCCAGCGATCGTGACGCAGGTGGGGTCTCCGCCGAACGCCGCGATGTTCCGCTGCACCCAGCGCAGCGCCGCCACCTGGTCCTTGAAGCCGTTGTTGCCGGGGGCGTAGGCGTCGCCCGTGCTGAGGAAACCTGTTATAGTTAATGTTCTTATCAATTTACATTTTAAAAGTCATCGACATTTATTTAAGGGCAATCGACATAACTCACAGAATCAGAAAGCTGAACTTGGAGTGAACTGTGAAACTACCAAAAATTCGAATTCGAGATTTTTTAATAGGCAGGAATCGTCAAACTTTATAGAACTTTGGTATTGAATATATTGGTTTATTAAACATACATACCATGCTTTAAACATATCTAAATAACCGTTTTCAAAGGATTAACTAACACAAGTCCTGTAGATGGATCTGTTTTTGTTTTTTTAAGGCCTGGAGTATACTACACAACGTTATTCAATTACAGATTGTAGGAAATATTCATTAATGTTTAATGACTGGCTAACCGAGTCTTAACAAACACAAAATAAGGTCTTAAGCACCTGATTAATCTCTGAAACGTTAATCGGGTTATGGACATAGGAGCCAAACAAATTGTAGATCCAAGTCTAGTGTGGCGACCTCCCGCTGCTCGTCAAGAGATGGCGCCACGAGTGAATCACGCTATCGGAGTTTTCTAAACATCTTGCATATATACAAGTTCCGAACTGAGACTCCCCGGGCATGATCACCTAGCCCGGCGGGAGATCTCCCTTTGCTAAATTAGTATAGGAAAACCTCACCAAGCGATCCAAGACGATAGTTGATGGTGACAAGCACTATGTCTCTGTCCATCAGGTACTGCGGGCCGATGATGTCGCTGCGTGACGATGCGGAATACAACCCACCCTGGTGGATGAACACCACCACCGGGAGTTTGCTGCTACAAGAGATTATCACTGCATAGTTTAAAACAAAGTCGCTTCCCGCTGTCTGTCCCTATATTCGCTAAGATCTTTAAAACTACGCAACGGATTTTGATGATGCAGTTTTTTAATAGACAAAGTGATTCAAGAGGAAGGTTTATATGTATAAAACATGCTTAGCTTAGTAGAAAAATACTGATATTTTTTAAATATTCTATATGAATAGCAGACGAGTATGTAATGCACCTGATGGTAAGTAGCTACTACCGCCCATGGAATTCACAGATAAGATAAGTTTCTTACCTGAGGTACGCCACAGATGCGTCGCTACCCCTTAGAACTAAGCTAAAAATGCATTTTTATGTGCTCAAAATCCTTGAGATACATTTTTCTATATACCAGTCTGAAATTCTATCTCTATCTAGTTACGAGTATCTCCCATCTTTTTAGGAACTTTATCTCTATTTTGTACGTTTTCTGAACTTGTTGATTTGACTAATTAGGAAAGAAAAATACTGACTAGGATCTCCAGTACAAAATCCAAACCAATTGAGATCAGCCACAACTTTTGAATACTACAAAATGAAAACTAAGTTCGAACACCTTATTTAAGGTATACATGCCTTACTACATCTTTCAAATCTCTATCATCTGACTAATCACTACAGGCTTTTGATTTAAGAATTTCTAAAGGAAACTTGTACCTGTTCCTCCTAGGGGTATAAACATTGAGTCGCAGGCAATCCTCATCGTAATATCTCCCTGGGTTGATGGGCTGAGGGCAGGAGGGTCCGTCCTCACTCGCGTTCACGACGTGCCAGTATTTATGGATCGGTTTTGGCGGCTGAAATAATTATAATGGTTAATTATTAATTATGTTGTTGCTAAAATATTAAGATAATGATTAGTTATGTTATAAAAGCAGTGGTAGAATAGTGGTTCAGAAACGCGGCTTCTTGATCGAGGAGTCCCAGGTTCAAATCCCAGGCACCTCTGACTTTTCAAAGTTATGTGCGTATTAGATATTAACACTTGCTTAAACTGTGAAGGAAAACATCAAGAGGAAACCGGCATGAAAAATACAAACGTTTTCAACGGTATGTAAAGTCAATTCGCACTTGGCCAGCGCGGTGGACTATGTCCTAATCCTTCTCATTCTGAGGAGACCCGTGCCCAGCAGTGGGACAGCAATCGGTTGGTGGTGATGATGATGAATGTTGCTATTAATATCAATCACAGATCACATATCATATCAGTAATGTATCAATATCATTGTAGCATCATATTAATATTACTACAATAACATTGATAATTCAGATTAAACGCCCCATAATGGTGTCGATTACAACACTTATCAACATTATTATTGGTGTATAACAACAAGACGGTAATGATATACGGTATAGAGTGTACTGTCACACTTAGGTTATTTTGTTACCAGAGCTGAACCACAAATAATCTTTAATTGTGTAGTTGTGAAAGTAGTACTTCTTTAATATAATTACGTATAAATTAGGCTCATATTTACCTGAAACCGAAGTATTCCGACCGGTGGTTCCGCATACCGTATGCCGCGGTAGGCTTCGAAGGTACGTCCCCGACGAGAGGTCATGCAGGATCCCCTGAAACTTCCCGTCAGACTCACTACGACTGGAGCTTCAGGATCCGCTGTACAGGACCCTGAAATGAAAAAAAGAAGTATTGTATGTTAAAAGTGTATCAGTAAAAAGTATCTTTCTCTTCATATAAAGCGGTTCATCAGCAACCCATTACCGTCCCACTGCTGGGCACGGATCTCTCAGATTGAGAAGAAGTAGGCTGTGTTGAGCTTCGAACCCCTCGTTCAAGAAGCTGAGTTTCTTAACCATTAGGATATGACTGCTTTTTAATAAAACGGTTACTGCCGTCTATATATATTACATTTGCTGTTGCAAGGTGGTAAGACTAGTATGGTCGGAAAAGTACCACCGCCTCACCTATTTCTTGCGTGCAGTTCTTGCGTGTGTTTGCTGGCTGGCTAGATATGTAATGTACGCATCTTAGCCCTCAGTACCCGTACCATGAGTTTTTACGTTTTGACAAATATGGCTGTTTTGGTATTTGTTTCCATATTTGCCCATACAAATTCCAATCAGCGCCCCTAGCGGATTGTATCAGAACTATAGTGTCAGTGACGTAATATTAAACGTCTTTATTGACAAAATGGCGCTTTATGTTTTGTCTCTCTTTTTTGCGAACATGTGAGGCAAACAAAAAGACTTGAGCACTTACTTATAGTTACGTTTACTCAGTCTACTGAAGCAAACGGAACAGAATAATGGATTGAGTAAACGTAACGTCAATTTGAGGGATGTTTTGAAAACTCATGGTAAGGGTACAGGAATGGCAAACCGTCTATGATCGGCTTTAGGCAGTTATAGTCTGCGTCAAACTGCTGGTCCACTCTGAAGTTGTTGCGAGCAGGTGTAGTTATACAATTTGCTATGGCGACGCGATTCATTCCTATATTCAGAGCGTACTAGCAGTTTTACGTATACCCAGTTTTATATGGAATTATTTATCAATTCAACCCCTTCTTTGATCTTAATAAAAATCTCATAATATACTGTTTTCATGAAAGTAAGTAAAGGACAACGTCGCTAGAAAAATTAAGGGCATTTATCACACAAGTATTAGGACTTAGGAGGGATTTTAGTGGTCCAAAGAGTAGATACGAATAAACATTTTCTACAAGCAATTCAAAGCACATTTAAAGGACCACTAGGAAAAAAATCAACGAGTTGCACTCCGGGAATGCCGACAGAAGTGAAAATTTGAATATATATGTGCATTTTTGATATTTTGGAATGGTTAGGGAATCATTTTGCACAAATTTTCAGTATGAAAGTGGTATGACCATTAATGCGGTGAAATACAATATTCATTTATTGCGCTATCTTACACAAATATGACAGTCTTACGAATTTTCGATCAGGTTACGTATTAACATTTTATACCCAGCAAAAGTGCACAACGCCCGTAAAGGAGTTTTCACTTTAAAATATAGTCGATATTTGAATTGAGTTTGACCAATTTATAATGGTAGAGCCGCCTACCACAAAATTACGATCAGGATACAGTTGGGTGTTTTTACGTAAATAGACATGTAATCAACTCGAATCATTAAATATTTCATAAAAACCTCTTTCTAAGCACTTACGGTCGGACTGATGAATAATCAATAAATCGATTGTAACATAATCATCAACTCTTTATCGATTACAAAATGAATCGATAAAAAAATGCGAATTTGATACATTTTGCATAACTTCTAGAATTTGGCGTACAATTATCAAATTCAGCTTTCGATTACATTAGAGATATGCAGTTATTAAACTAAAGTAAAGAAGAATATATTACTTTATTACAGAAGATATTACTTTATTACAAATAATATTTATATTGCTATCTTTATTTCATCAGGCGTTGTTAATTTTATTTTAAAACACGCCGAAATAAATTTTAACAGAATTCAATTTACATACAAAACCAGTCTTACAATCGGGTGTACTTCCGTTTAGAACATACCTCCAATTGATCTGAATTTTGGCTCCCTAATTAAGAATATCATACTCAAAATACCCGCAAATTATATTTTCAAGGTCAAATTGCTGAAAATGATTTTTTTAATGGTTTTCCGCGTATATTGAAGCAAACATGAACGTTAGAGAAAAATGTTTCAAACAAAAGTTGTAGACGCTAAAAAGATCAACATTTTTTGTTGTGTATGTTTTCCGCATAAACCCAGTTGTTTGGGAGAAAAATGTGGTGCACTTCCGAAAACCCCCACGTCCGATCGATTTGAAACTTGGCTCGGACTTTCCTTTGGATGTTCGAAGACAACCCCAAAAGGGATTTTTGGCGCATACCCATAGTTACCGAGAAATTAAATTGTGAAAATTGCATTTTAGCACGCGCGTTATATTTATATAGTGCGGAGTTTTCTTTAGTCGGTAATGTAATTTTCCCTGTCCCAACCTAACCTAGCCAATAATATAGTATTGCGTATAGCCTAGCCTATAGTGTTTCGTATTGAATTGGTTAGGTTAGGTTGGAACATATAAGACAATATAAAACTAAGCGAGCAGGGCGCGGCAGCGCCCTGCGAGGGGGTGGGTCCAATCCAGACCTTACCTTTATTCATGAGCACATTTATATCGTACTCAAAATACCCGCAAATAATATTTTCAAGGTCAAATAGCTCAAAAACGATTTTTTTTAATGTTTTTTGCGCTTTTTGCGATAAATATGAACGTTAGAGAAAAACGTTCCAAACAAAAGTTGTAGACCGTAAAGAAATACATATTTTTGTTCTATATGTTTTTTGCGTGGACCCAGTTGTTTCAGAGAAATATAGCAGCAAAAAAAAACGTTTTTGAGCAATTTGACCTTGAAAATATTATTTGCGGGTATTTTGAGTACGATATTCTTCCTCTGCGGGTCGAAATCCATAGGTGTACCAAAATTCAGATCGATCGGAGGTATGTTCTAAACGGAAGTTTATCCTTACAATCTTATTTCAAAATGATTTATTATTTCAAAACATAAATTACTGAAAATGACATGTAATGCCAGTGGTTTCTTTCATTACATACTCGTAAACACTCACTGCGGAAAGTTTATTAAGGCAGTAAAATCTGCCGATTTTGAAACAAGTACTGAATTTCACTGAAATAACAATTAACTTTTTGGTTAAAATATTGAAATATTTTTTTCCCTTTTCTTTAAATCATCCCCTGACTGTTTTATTAGAGGGTTGAATGTTTTTAAAGTATGTATTAAATATGCCTAAAATAATTATATTTAAATTTTAAATAAATTCAATATTACTAAATTTAAAAAAATAATATAATATTTAATAATTAAATAACAAACCTCCATGCGCATGTCCCCTGTTATTGACACCCGCATGTCCAACATGTAATCCCTTATTGCCATCGTCACCCGCATGTACCGCGCGCAACACTGCAATGCACAGACAGGCACTAAACATGTGCATGTTGGAGCAACGCCCACTATCAACTGGCACAAAATAAACTTTATTTTGTGCAACTGGGCTGTAAACACGGCAATGTTACACTCACGCCGAGGACTCCCGAGAACACCTGAGCAGCGTGAATCTGATCACTTTCTTGTCTTCTCGGTTGTTCTCCGATCGGTGTCGGTATTTTGCCCGCTTCAAAAGGTTTCTCAGGCCAGAAAAGAGAACGGTATAGTATGGGTAGACAGTGTAGATTCCTTCTCGATTCTCGGGGAGATTTCTTGGCGAGACTTCTCGCGTGAGTGTGTAGCCGGCTTTAAACCCAACTGAGTCATAATGAGATCGATTACCGTATACTCATTGTAGTAACGATTGAGGAAAACTGACAAGAAATTTAAGAATGAGAGTAATTTACATTAATGATGTTTTAATATTTCAAAATTTCAAGGGTTTTTTATATTAGGTTTATATGAGATCTTGTGAATCATTAAAGGCAAATGAAACTATGTTGTGTTTCATGTAAAAGTAGTATTACAATATTTGCAGGTGACATTCCAGTTTGAAATTGGTATTGGCATCTTGTCACCATAATTACAAGCTTTCATGGGCATGAGCATTTGCTGCGAGCGTAATTTTATTAATTGAAATTTCTAATAAATACTTTCGGAATTAAATAAGATAAAGCAGCGATAGCCTAGTGGAGTAAAGTTCGGACACTCAATCGAAAAGTCCAAGCGTCGAATCACAGGCATCTCTGATTTTTCTGTCATGTGCACTCTATGTCCTTGAACGAAAATATTACGAGGAAATCTCCTCACCGGAGTTATTAAAAAAAAGTTCTCAAGCATGTATCTACAAACCCGCACTTGTCCAGCGCGGTGGACTTTTTTATAATATAATAGGAGTAGCAGACGAGTATGCAGTCCACCTGATGGTAAGTGGCTACTGCCGTATGGGCATCTGTAATCAACCCCAGATAGGACTACATATTTCTATCTGAGATCGGCCACAGATGCGCCGCTACCCCAGAGGACTAAGCTGGAACGCCTCCGAAAGGTATGTCTCCCTTACCACACCCTTAAAAACGGAACACAGCAGCGCTTAACACTGCTGTTATTAGGCAGAAATAAGTATGGTGGTGGTGCCGCCGGAGTCGGACCACAAAGGGTTCTACCACCTTCAACTGTTATTTTATCCCGGTCCTCTCACTTTGTCAAGCGTGACTTAGTGTTATTTCCACCTGAATTGTTCCAATAACGTTTGAATAGTATAGGTACAGAGCGCATACCTTACACTTTTGCACAAAGAGCTCTTGATTTCCTCAACAGTACTAAGTAATAACTAGATGTCATTTCCTTTTACAAACTTTGTATAGTATAGTTTGTTATTCAAGTATGTTAATAAATAAATTCTTTTTTGTGCATCCATTGCCACACACAAAGTCCCAGTATTCCCTGTGTCTAAGAATACATATTTGTGTTTTGTATATGTGAGGCTATGGGTATTTACTCAAACCCAGGACAAAGATTTAACATTATGTTATGGATTTTCTTTCGACGCTTCTTCTCCATAAGGAAACACCTTGTGAAGTAGTGGTAGTTGTATTGACATTCAAAAAGTGCTCTGTAAAGAACCTATTTTGAATAAAAAAATTGATTTGATTAATGTCTGTCGCGTAGGATTGAACCTGGCATTATTTGCTTGTTGAAGTACGTTACAGTAGAGTTCTTCACGATGTACGCAACGATTATATTAATTAAACATAACTTTAAATAATAATTCGCCAAGTACGAGTCAATATTTTTTTTTTATAAAATAACCATATTAAAATATGTTATTTTGTTTTTATTTGTCTTTATTATAATAGCAGTTATAGTAGTAGACTGTAAAAATTTCAACTGTCTTCCTAGTACGGTTTAACCACAGTACAATATATAGATCCTTATACTGTGGTTTAACTGTTAGATCGAAAAATGCCGGAAAAGACCGTTTGTTCTATGATCTTTATTTGTTGCAATGTGGTTACAATTTGATGTTGGTTACAGACATTATTGATAAGAATCTCACATTTGCCACATGATGGCGTACAAATTGAGTCAATTAAAATTAAAATTAAATAATAACTTACATTAAGATATACATTACAAAACTGATACATTAAATTATTATTTATATTAGTCAATGGCATACTGAATTTATGATAAATATTGTCAAAAGTTGTTAAAGAAATTGTGCATTGGATAAATTCTTCTAGTGCATAAAAGCATTTGTCAACTAGCCAACTACGTAGTGCGGAAACCTAAAATGTCTTTGTAAATATTTAACCATGGTATTATTATTTTAGGCTTTGTTTACAGCAGTAACGTTTTCTCCTCCTAATGCCGCCTGGGCATTATATTAGTGACGTCATGCTATTCTCGGTAAATTCCCGCATACTTACCTTGTACTAATCATGTTATTAAAAGTAGGTCATTCTTACTAACAATACCCATGAATACTAAGAACAGAGGTTAAGTTTGCTGCTTATTCAAAATATACGAAACAAACATCATTTTTCAAAAAGTAAAAGTAACTTAGAAATCAAAATCTATATATTTTTTTCTAACAATGATCCAAAAAGGTCGGTCAGTGATATACAAATCAAATTACCTGTAACTTTTTAAAGTTTTTAAAAGAAATAAATAATCATTTAAAACTGTAGATGTACGCCAGAAATACTAATTTTTAAATAAATATGACGACGTTTTTTCGCCGACAAATGTCTGATTCTTACTTCGCCTCTATATTGTGACACTTAACAAAGCTAGCTACACCCATGTCACCCATATGTAAAACTAAAGTCAGGTCTTATTTATTTTCCTCAAATCTCAGTACATAAGCAGGACATAATAAACGATCTCGTGATATCAATATAGTTTTATAAGGCGTCGTGTTTACATTGAATCAGTGTGTCTCGGACGGCGGTACGATGCGCATGTTCTTGTTTATTTGCTTGTGTGTGGCGGGGCTGCTCGCTGCACATGCGGAAGATGGTCAACTTGAAGGTTTGTTACTTTTAATTATTTGATGATTCTGTATATTTATGGGTACAATCTCAGGCATTAGAATAAAAATGTGTTAGTTTAGTCATTTATATAATATGAAAATTTCGACAAAATAGCAAATATTTCTGGAATTATATAGACAAGGGTGTTAAAATCAATTTTATTAGTAGGTATCGCGAAAATAAAAAAAATATAATTTTTAAATAATGTAAGTTTGTGAACAAGCCGGCTTGAATTTTTGTATTCTCAATATAAGTATATTGGAAAGGAATCGTTCTCGTTATTTTATAAGAAACTAGGTTTTGCCCGCGGCTTCGCCCGCGTTTAAAAGAAAATAATGTAACATACATACATAAAACTGTAAATTCGTACCTTTAATTATAAAATGTTGATTACCAGGGCGGCATGATCGCAGAGGCGATAAAGCCCTTTCTTTTCTCTGAAAAAAAAAACTTTGCTAAAGATCATCACTTGATCAAATGCATAGTTTACGATTAATTCCTACTAATCCATTAAAATAATCGATATTTTGGGTCCAAAAGATCGATTCTCCGATTAATCGATCTTAGATCGCCATCCCTAGCTCCCGTGGGATTGCCGGGATAAAAACTATCATATGTCCTTTCTCGGGTCTCAGACTATCTTTGTACTAAATTTCATTAAAATCGGTTCAGTGGTTTAGCCTGAAGAGGAGACAACCAGACAGACAGACAGAGTTACTTTCGGATTTATAATATTAGTAAGGATATAGGTAACAGAAATTCAATAAACCTTGTTGTTTAGTTCACTTACCGTTACTTATCGTTACCAGCATAATATTGTGTATATTATTGACCCAACTTCCTGCTACATGGATTTGTCAGGAAATGCATCCGTGTAAGGCTATTTTAAACTTCTTTTGTAACATTAAAGTACCAAAAATATATACCCATCTGACAGTATATGGTTCATCGTAAACATCAACAATCCATCACTGCCCCACTGCTGGGCACGGGTCTCTTCTCAGAATGAGATCCTTCTCATTCTTAGGTCATAGTCCACCGCACTGGCCAAGTGCGTATTGGTAGACTTCACATGCCTAAAACTCTCTAATACGCACATAACTTGTAAAAATCAGAGGTGTGTCCAGGTTTTGAACCTCGGACCCCTCGATCTAGAGGCCGAGTTTCTTAACCACTAGGCTATCACTGCTATATGGTTACAGCCGCCAAAAGCATTCATACAAGTAACTCCGGTCCGTAGAATAGGGCCTCTACCTGAAATCAATCACGGATGTGTTACCGTTCTTAAGAACTAAGATGATAGCCTCATGTATAATTCAGCCGGCATCCACATTCTTCCACCAAAGCGCAAGAAGGTGGTAGAACTCTTTGTGGTTCGACTCCGGCGGCACCACCACCACGCCTATTTCTACCTCATAACAGCAGTGTTAAGCGCTGCTGTGTTCTGGTTTGAAGTGTGGTAAGGGAGACATGCCTTTGCGAGGCGTTCCAGCATAGTGCTTAGGGGTAGCGGCGTATCTGTGGCTGACTTCAGGCTAGAATATATAATCCCATCTGGGGTTGATTATAAATGTTCCTGAACGGCAGTAGCCACTTACCATCAGGAGGACTGCATGCTCGTCTGCTACTCCTACATTATAAAAACGAATCCACACATCTTCCACGAAACGCAACATCTGCTTCACGCTAGAAATAAGTGTGGCGATGGTACTTCCCCGGTCGAACCATACTGGTTACTTTCAAATTAAAATTGAAGCTATACGTACTCATCTACTGATTGTCCTGGTATTCATTCATACTTATCTACGGTCTTTCTAGGGTCTATAACACCAGATACGGAGGGACCGCTAGTGGAGACCCCGCTTGGCAGCATCAGAGGGTCATGGATGACTTCACGCAAGGGTCGCAGGTTCGAAGCCTACCGAGGCATACCGTATGCGGAGCCACCGTTTGGAGAACTGAGATTTCAGGTACAATCCCTTTAATTTTGTAAGTAAGAAATGTAGAGTCTCACTATGATGAAATGTGTTATATTGATTTCTTTGTGTGCAAGGAACTTGTAGGTAAAACATTTATTTATTTGACGACCCGCGTGGCGGAGCGGTCACCATACCGGTCTGACGCGCAAAGAGTTCCGGGTTCGATCCCTGGCCAGACAGATATCAGAATGATGAATTTAGATATCTGTTCTGGGTCTGGGTGTTTGTGTATCCGTCTGTGTGTGTGTCCATGGCGCCCACGATACAGGGAATCCTAGTGTGGGGCTGTGAGTGTAGAAAGCGTTTATTTATTTATTATTTATAAAAACAAGTAGGTGAAAAAAAGAAAAACTGAGACTTAGAATAGAAATACCTATTTACAATTGTAAATAGTATGCTTGAACAAAGATAGAACCCGTAGCCCGCAGCGAAACAATTCGGAGGGATCTATCACTCTTTATTTATTTATTTATTTAAAAAATTTATTGCATCACCTCTAAAAAGAAATGTACAAAAGGGCAAACATAATGCCTGATGGCATTTTCTACCAGTCAACCCTGGGTGGATGAGAAGAATTTGCAGCAGGTGTTATGCGAAAGTAACAAAGAACGATAGACAATAATAGAAACAGCAGATATATCAATATGTATTAAAAATAAAGAAATTTACATATTTTAACAATAAAATAAATATATATTATAATATACCTATATACAGAATACAGATACACATAAATAAACTAATACATACTATTTATCATATATATAAATAACTAAATAAACACAGGTAGTAACAAAAGTCGTTTAAGAATTAGATGAGGAGTTCAGATAATGTTCTCGGACAAGCTTTTTGAACACAGCTTTACTGGGGGCTTTGCGGATATGCACGGGCAAGGCGTTCCAAAGTAGTACCGCCTGAACAGAAAATGAGAAATGAAAAAAACCGCTAGAATGCAGTGGAATATCGGCTTTTAAATTATTGGACGACCGAAGCGTTTTATCATGCGTTAAAAACCTATATTGGAAGTGATCCTTCAGATAAGGAGGAGTATTTGTATCATTCAAGATAGAGTAAAGCATAGAGAGAATTCTAGAATTACGCCTCTGACGAATAGAAAGCCACTTGAGTTGGCTGCGAAACTGAGAGATGTGATCATATTTACGAAGGCCAAATATGAACCTGATAGAATTGTTGAGAAGGCGTTCTAGTTTATTGAGAAGAGCTTCGGTCAGATCTGAGTAGCACACATCTGCATAATCGATGATAGGCAAAATTAGGGTATTCACTAACATTAGTTTGGTCTTAATGGGACGGAAGTGCTTTAGGCGATATAAAGATCGCAAGGTAGCATTGACCTTACGAGACACTTCTGTAACCTGCGTACTCCAACTCAAGGAGCTGTTAATATACAGGCCAAGATTCCTCACCGACTCCGAAATTGGAATTTGCGTACCGTCATAAATGACTGCAGGTAAAGAATTCCGGTCGATCCTAGCCAGCAGTCTAGAGCTTCCAATGACGATAGCTTGACATTTGGCAGGGTTAACTGGTACCCCATAGCGCATTGACCAACTCCGGAGAGCACTCAAATTATCGTTTATCTTAGCTATTGCACTGTGGAGATTATCAACATCGGCTTGAGCGTATAGTTGCAAATCATCAGCATACAGATGATACGAACAGTTGATAAAAGGAGTGATGGAGTCAATAAATAAAGAAAAATTCTTATTATTTTTCTTTATTGGGATTCTATTCAATTTTTCTGTTAAATAATAATCATTTCGATAAGAGTATCATTATCGGTGATAAAATTGTATCTGGTGGTATCAGTAACGCCTGAATATCACTTCCGGTTATCTTGAAGTAACATTCTTATAGATTTTGTATGTGCATCTTCTATATAGTACATAATATAGCTCAGATGAGCTAGATAGGTTTAAATTTCATGGACTTACTAATTATTGCGTAAATTGTGAGACTTGCCGACAAGTCTCCTCGTCGTCGTTAACTCATCACTGTCCCACTGCTGGGCGCGGGTCTCCTCTCAGAATGAGAAGGATTAGACCATAGTCCACCGCGCTGGACAAGTGCGTATTGGTAGACTTCACATACCGTCGAGATTTTTAAGATCTCTCAACTATGCACGTTTTCGCACGATGTTTTTCAGCATGTTGTCATGTATTACGATGTAGGAAAGTAGTGAATATGTTCATTAGAAGATGACAATAGCGCTTTTTACACTCAAAGCCTCATAATAGGATTTCTCTGTGTAGTGGGTGCCATGGACACACACAAAGACGAATACAAAAACACCCAGCCCCAGTACAGAACTAAATTCATCATTCAGATATGTTTCATGTCGTGGATCAAATTCAAAATCCTTTTCGCCGCTCGGCCGCGCGGGTCGTTAATGAAATAATTAACCTTTTTTTGGCTTTAAGCATAAATTCTCTAATGATGTCCGACCTTTATAGAAAAGTTGATTCCCGTTTGACATTTCCTTATTAAAACCAGCTTGGTGACCGCCGGTGCCTCTTGTTTTACATCGACATCTGTAACATACACAAATGGGATGGGAACTATCTGGTATAGATTACAAATACGTTGCTAGAATAGTACATTTCTTGTTAAAGACAGAGATTAGTAAAGATTACTCACTCCTAACAATAAAATGTAACCAGTTTTGACAATTGAAATTGTCACTGTCATCTATTTTCGTGTTTGAAAAATATTTAAAAAATGTACTTTTTAGATCATTTACGAATGAAACGATATCTTTCCGTACTTTTTCTTCTATTTCGTGTTTAACCACTTATCTGCACGTGTCGGCATTGTTCCGCGTAAATTACTCCATGACAGTCATTAAATGCTGACAATTCTGTCAGCCATTAAGAAATTATTATTATAAAAATAACACATCACATAATTTTAATGGATTTCCAACACTTGTTATATAGCCACTTTTACAGGTTCTTTTGATTATGTTGTTAATTAATAACAAAGGTTTGGTTTCGAAGTACGAAGTTTTTGTCGAAGTTTCGGCTTTGCGCAGAAATCTATTTCTAATTACCTAATAACAGCAGTGTTAAGCGGTGTTAAGGGTGTGGTAAGGGAGACATACGGTTTCCGAGGCGTTCCAGCTTAGTCCTCAGGGGGTAGCGGTGCATCTGTAGCCGACCTCAGGTAGGAATCTATTCCTATTTGGAAATGATTGCAGATGTCTATGGGCGGCTGTACCCACTTACCATCAGGTGGTCAGCATGCTCGTCTGCTACTCCTATATTATAAAAGAATCGGCAGATCCTTTCGGCTCAGTCGAAACATACATTCGTGTACTCTCGGGTTGAGTTCGGGTGTTCTCGGGCGTTTACACCTTGACCTTATTCTTGATCTTGAAGTTGATCTTGACTTCTAGCAGGCCGACGACCCGCCAAGCATGACAAGTCAGACTTTTGTCTATATTTATTAACTAAAATATTAATCTTAATATTTATTGCTATGTACATTAAATTCTAAAAACGTTATAATCTAAACTAGTCTATAAATTTATAAGTTACATGAATTGTAGGTACATTTTCAACAAAATCGGTTTCGTTTTATGGTGAAAAACCAGTTTCAAGAAACCAGTTACTAAATTTTAATAGACAGGAATTTTAATAGACGTTAATAGGCAGGAATAGTTATGTCAGTAGTGCCTCCGAAGTCGACTTATATAGCGACGACTAGCTATAGGTACAGATGGTTCTTGTCTGTGGTTCCGGGACTAGAATCCCCCGGAGCAGAGTCCAATCTGGGCATCGCGCTTGAAGGACTCCGGTTGCGTTCCGTCGGAGATCCCGGATTCCTCCAACAAGCGCTGAGGACGGACACCGGGGGGTTTTAGTGCGGTAAAAATCCCACATAACCCGGCGTCGCTCCCACGTCGTCGGGTACCTTTTGAAGGTGTCCCCCTCGTAAATAAAAAAAAAGGTACTTATTAGTAGATGATTTTGTATATACTAGGTTCAATATAAACTATCTTGTTTTTGTTTTTACTGCATTAGTGTTATCTGTGGTATTCTGGTCATTGTTATTAGATTATGCGCTTAACCTTATTAATGTCAAATAACATTTGTAAATTAACTTATAAATTGATAAGAAAATTCACAGCTTTAATAAAAATGTTTAATGTTGTATTTGTGATTTCACTCTGACTCTGTCAGATTGATTGCACCCATTTTAAAGGTCCCTTGGTTCGACTCCGGCGGCACCATGGTCACATCTATTTTTCCCTAATAACAGCAGTGTTACGCGCTTCTATGTTTTGGTTTGAAGGATGTGGTAAGGAGACATTTTTTTACCTAGGCATTTCAGCTTAGTCCTCAGAACCTTTTTCTCTCCTCAGTGGTACTCCTCAGTCTCTCATCTGTGGACGACTTCAGATGTCTATGGGCGGCAGTAGCAACTTACCATCAGGTGCACTGCATGCTCGTCTGTTACTCCTATATTAAAAAAAAAGTCTCTTGCAACTATTCGAGGTATTCCAACTTAATTCTTATGAATAGCAACACATCTGTGCGCAATATCGGACTCTCATCTAATCTGGAGTTGTTACAGATGTCAATGGGCGGCAGTAGCCACTTAGCAAATGCACTCGTGCTACTACACAACTCGTGCTACTAAACAACCACTGATCCTAGAAATTGTCTCCATGTCCTCAGCCACCGAAGCCGATCTCATATTACTGGCGGACAGTCAACGCCAGTGAAGATGGGCCAGCCTGCCCCCAGCCAGTCTCTCCAGGCGAGGTCGTGGATGAAGACTGCTTGCGACTTAATGTGTACACACCGTTTAGAACCAGGTACTGAAAGTAACAAAGAGTATGGTACGACTATCATAAAAATGTGGTAAGGGAGACATACTTGTCTGAGGCGTATAAGGTTTCGAGGATAGCAACGATGTGTCCGACCTCAACTCGAACTCTTATCTTGGCTTTTTTTTATAATATAGGAGTAGCAGACGAGCATGCAGTCCACCTGCTGGTAAGTGGCTACTGCCGCCCATGGACATCTGTAATCAACCCCAGATAGGATTAGATATTCCTACCTGAGGTCGGCCACAGATGCGCTGCTACCCTTGAGGACTTAGCTGGAACGCCTCGGAAAAGTCAGTCTCCCTTACCACACCCTTCAAAACGGAACACAGCAGCGCCTAACACTGCTGTTATTAGGTAGAAATAGGTGTGCCTGTACTCATTCACTACTTCTAAATTATAAAACAAAAGCGGCCATAAAAGTATCGCAATAAAATAAAATCGTGGAGGATGATCATTGAAAGTAATCATTTAAATAAGAATCATTTTGAAACCCATATTTTTAACGTGTTTTTCACCTCTTTATACTTTGTAGTGACATTAATTTTCTGCTATACTTCATCAATATTATAATTACATTAGTACGCACCCACACAGCTATAAACACGCAACTCCTACACACTCCCATTGTTTCCAGCGCCAAACCTCTCCCAGTGGTGGTGTTCATCCACCAGGGCGGGTTCTACTCGATGTCTGGTCGCAGCGACGTGGTCGGCCCGCACTACCTGATGGACCGGGATGTCCTGCTAGTTGCCATCAACTACCGCCTTGGATCGCTCGGTGAGTTCTCAGCTACCCATCTTCTTGGTTCTATTCGAAGTCTGGTCGCAGCGACGTGGTCGGCCGACACTACCTGATGGACCGCGATGTCGTGCTTGTTGCCATCAATTACCGCCTTGGATCACTAGGTGAGTTCTTAGCTACCCATCTTCTTGAGTTCTACTCAAGTCTGGTCGCAGCGACGTGGTCGGTCCGCACTACCTGATGGACCGGGATTTTCTCCTCGTTGCGATCAACTACCGCCTTGGATCCATCGGTTAGTGCTTGTTAGCTCCTCATATTCTTCTTAGTCAGCCACACATACACTCATTATGAATAAAATCAATTTCTGCAATTTTTGTCCACGAAAATCACGACTGGCAATTTCTATTTGGCAATTGACATATACCAAATTTACCAAATGATGATTAATTATTCATAACGAGTGGTAGCAGATGATTGTGGCAGCTAATAAAAGCGTTGTGATACTCAGTCAATAGCAATTTCTCTAAGTTTCTTTATTATCAACTCATTATTGTTCCACTTCTGGGCTCAGGTCTCTTCTCAAAGTGAAAATAATGTAGGTCACAGTCCGCCACCCTATCCACATGCGGATTGCTAGACTTTACATTCCATTTAAAGTTATTAAGAACTCCCAAGGATGTAGGTTTCTTCCGAGGAAAGTTAACCGAATCCTCTTAAGTCTCCGCTTTTTTCCATAGGTCATTTAAAGCTCATCATGTGATAAACTTAGTATGTAAGCTATTAAAATATATTTGAACTGTATAGGTTTCCTCAGCACGGGCGACGCGTACGCCCCCGGTAACAACGGCTTCAAGGACCAGGTGGCGGCGCTGCGCTGGGTGCAGCAGAACATCGCGGCGTTCGGCGGAGACCCCACCTGCGTCACACTCGCTGGGTACAGCGCTGGATCTTACAGCATCACGCTGCATATGCTCTCGCCCATGTCTAGAGGTAATTTGACGTCGACCCATTACTGTCCCACCGCTGGGCACGGGTCTCCTTTCACAATGAGGAGGATCAGGCCGTAGTCAACCGCGCTGGCCAAGTGCGAATTGGTAGACTTTACATACCTTAGAAAACGTTGTTTTTTTAAGATTTCTCAGGTATGCAGGATTCCGATCACGATATTTGCTTTCACAATTAAAGCAAAGGATACTTAATTTCTAATACGCACATTATTTTGAAAAATTAGGGGTGCTTAGAATTTGAACCTCGGACTCCTTGATCGAGAGGCTGAATTTCAAACACTAGGGTGTCACTGCTCAAGCTGCGGTAACTCAAGGACTTAGAAGTTTTATAAAATTTGTAACAGAGACATACATGTTAATATGTACTTCTTAATAATCTTAAATGGTCTTAATAAGTTTAAATGGCTTTCATTATTTCTGAAAAAATGTCATGGTTTTCGGCATCGCAAATAGGAGTTTTCCAATTTAGTTGTCAGGATTTTTCACATCTCTGTAAATGACTTGTACTTAAGGCTCATTACAGATATCCATGTGTAGCAGTAACTACTTGCCATTAGGTCGACTCTTATTTATTATGTCTATGTTACAAAATAAAAAAACCTATGTCCATCTCTCTCAAAGAATCCAGAACTATGTTTACTTATGCCTTTTTGTAGATTGGCTAATAAACCCACGAACGCGCATCTAAGAGATTTTATAAATTATCGATATTTTTTATAGGTTTGTTCCACCGAGCGATGTCCATGAGCGGCTCTCCGCTCTCTCAAATAGAGATCACTCACGATCAACGCCACCTCGCGGAGAAGCAAGCGCGACTGGTTGGCTGCCCCACTGACAACTCGCAAGTTATCGTAGAGTGCCTGAAGAAGGTCCCGTGGAAGGAGATGGGAGACTCGCTTCGAGGTTTTGGGGTGAGTTACGATTAATTTGCTTTTTTCCAACTAGGAAGTTCATTTACAAATTTAGTAAAAAAGGAACATTTTGACTCTCGTCTGCGATGAACAAACATGAAGTGGGGATTATTTTGGTATCCTCATGGAACAGAAAACTTGCTTTTCTTTTCTATGGGTATCCTTGTATTTGTGGAGAGTATTTTAAATAATTATTTTGATTAGTTGATTAAAGCTGTAAAATTGCAATGGATCTTCCTTGCAAATCAGAAGTAAAGCTTCTATAGATCCATTAGTGTTATAGTATTGATTCTTTTGAAAAAAGGATTTTTTTTTTGAATAAACTAATCTCTGTCGCTGTCTCTTATTGACTGACGAGAGATTGTTACACGAGTATTGAATGCAGCTCATCTTACCTTCTGATTAATGTTACTATGAACAGGAGTTCGCCTACGACCCAGTGTTCATCTGGAAGCCGGTGATCGAGCAGGACTTCGGGCAGGAGGTGTTCATGCCGTACCATCCTCTGGACGGGATACGGTTGGGCCAACTGTACGCCGTACCATACATCGTCAGTCAGACGAAGGACGAGTTCTTCTGGAAAGCTTACAGTAAGTAGGACTAACTGAAAAGTGAAGTTTGATTCAATAAGCTAGGATATGATTGATTAGATTAACTACTAATTACTTCTAGATGCACAAAATAAGATTGCTATAATTTTTGTAATAAATGTCGTGTCAAAGTTTTACAATGGATACATGGAATAATTGTTTTCTGTCTGTTATATTATCAAATATGATATTGTCAATTTTTTAGGAAAATTTCTTCTATTGCATTGCCAGCTTTTTTGTCTTCTGCACACAGTACAAAATTATTATTTCAGAAACTAACTCTTTCCTCTTTAGGTCTTTCGGAAATATCTTACTGTGCAGAGGCCAAGGAATCTTGGTTAGCAGTTTGTTCTGGCGAATCACTTCCGGAATCCTTAAGTTCTCAAAGGCAATGGGACGAGCCACTCTGTAAACATGTTCATTCTGAGCTTTTAAATAAAAGTCAAAATCCAGTCGAGCGAGCTCGTCTCCTTGCAGTTTCTGTTCGAGAATCGGGATATTGGTTGCAAGCACTTCCCTCTGCTAATTTAGGAACGCTTTTGGACAATACTTCTTTTTCTACAGCAGTGAGCCTTCGACTAGGTACTTTTTTAAATCATCCACATTGTTGCCCTTGTGGAGCTCAAGTCGACCGTTTGGGCCTCCACGGCCTGTCTTGTCAACGCAGCGCCGGTCGTCTATCACGCCACGCGGCTTTAAATGACGTTATTCGGAGGGCTCTTGTCACTGCTAACGTACCGGCTCAATTAGAGCCGAATGGTTTAGTACGTAGCGATGGCAAGAAGCCTGATGGTTTAACCCTTATTCCCTGGAAGAATGGAAGGTGTCTTGTGTGGGACGCTACTTGCGTGGACACACTGGCACCTTCTCATATTCACATATCTTCCAGGGCAGCCGGTGTCGTGGCAACCGACGCTGAAATTCGCAAGTTGCAGAAATATGCAGATCTTATTAAAGACTACATATTTCTGCCATTTGGTGTTGAAACATTGGGGCCGTGGGGTTCCAATGCTAGATTATTTTTTAAGCATCTGTCCAAACGGTTGATAGAGTCAACGAATGACCAGAGAGCTGGCACATACCTCGGACAGCGAATTAGCCTCGCGATCCAACGAGGGAATGTTGCCAGCATTCTGGGAACTCATCCCAGGGACAGCAATTTAGATGTAGCTTTTTATATTTAATTTAAAATAAAGTTATATTATTTCATTATTTTTTATATTACTTTAATTTATTTTAGTTAAAACATTTAAGTGTGTAAATGTCAAAAATAAAAAGTATCAAGGTCAAAAAAAAAAAAAAAAAAATAACAAAGACATTATGCTAATAAAGAAAATGGAGATGTCTCATTTCGGTTGCAAAATAACTGACATTTTCTATACGTCCATCATCTTAAACGGTCTATACTGCTGACTTTTGGAGGACTCTATTCTTGAATTTTGATTGGAGTAGTCTTCGATTAGAAAAGTAAAGTTTCTAACGATTTTAAGATATTTTCATTGAAAAGAGAGACAATGTAGCAGCGTCTGACATTGGCATGACCTTATTCACTCTTTCCAACAGCAATTCTAAAGAACGCCACGCTGACACGACAACTGAATAGTGACTGGGACCACGTGGCTCCGATCCCCTTCATGTTATCCGGAGACAAAAGCTCAGCAGCCCACCAGCTCAGGTAATTCTACTTCGAAGGGAAACCCTTGACTAACGACACTAAAACTGCAGATGCCTTGGGAGAACTTTATGGAGATGCCGTCATTGGATTCGGTGTTCACAGGTATGGTATCACATGGCTTTTTAAAAGGTTGTAGAAAACGAGCATTTGAAGGTGGTAGAGCCCTTAGTGGTTAAACTCCGGCGGCACCACCGCCACACCTATTTCTGCCTCATAACAATAGTGTCAAGTGCTGCTGTATTCTGGTTTGAAGGGTTTGGTAAGGGAGACATACTTTTCCGAGGCGTTCCAGCTTAGTCCTCAGGGATAGCGGTGCATGTGTGACCGACCTCAGGTAGGAATATTTGGTCCTATCTGTGGTTGATTACAGATGTCCATGGGCGGCAGTAGTCACTTACCATCAGGTGGACTGTATGTTCGACTTCTACTCCCATATTATAAAAAAATGCAGTCCGCCTGACAAGTAGTAGTAGTAGTAGTAGTAGCAGTAGCAGTAGCAGTAGCAGTAGCAGCAGCAGCGGCAGCGGCAGCGGCAGCGGCAGCGGCAGCGGCAGCGGCAGCGGCAGCGGCAGCGGCAGCGGCAGCGGCAGCGGCAGCGGCAGCGGCAGCGGCAGCGGCAGCGGCAGCGGCAGCGGCAGCCGCAGCGGCAGCAGCAGCAGCAGTAGCAGCAGCAGCAGCAGCAGCAGCAGCAGCAGTAGCAGCAGCAGCAGCAGCAGCAGCAGCAGCAGAAATTTGGGAGTAAGATTCCACGTTTTCAGTTTTCTTTATAATTTTGTTAAATATGTCTCCTTTTGTTAATATTGTGTTATATGATATAGGCTGGCCAACCCGTGTACTACTACCAGTTCAACTACATTGGAAACCACAGCTTCTACGAGGATCCCATCACCAATAAACCTGTTGGTGAGTTTCAACACATTATTTACATTTTCTATAACATGAGACATATCTACTAATAATTGGGGTCATTAGTTCGTGATGACTACATTTCACGTAGACTTTTCTTTAATAAAAGCCTCAGGCTGTTCTTATATTCTATTTGGTGCTCAAATAACCGCAGGATTATTTAGTATTTATCTAGAATCTCTTCTGTTGATTACAGAAGCAAGTAGCTAGTTTCTGGTATGTGTATCATTGTTTTAGAAACTAGCTCTTTTTGCGAGAACGTTACAATATATAATTACGTAATTTTTCAACGCTATGTAACAGGTATTTTAAGAATTCCAACTCATTACATTATCTGTAATATTATTTCTCCAACAGCGGTGGCCCATCACGACGACCTGATATATTTGTTTTCGATCCGAAAGCTATTCCCTGACATCGGTCTCATCGGACCTGATGCCGAAATGGTTGACAAGATGACCGCTATCATGTACAACTTCGCACGATTCGGGTAAGAATTTTGTTGTTATAAAATTCGTTATTAAGGTGTACTTCTCAGTAACGTCTAGGTCTTCTTTCCCATCAAGGTTCCTGTATACACCCACACGCTTTAATTAACTCGCTTCAATCTCTTCGAGACTTACGTACATGTGTCACCTACTAACTACTTACATAATAGGTATATAGCGACATTAGCAACCATCTTAGTCCTCAGGAGTGGCAAGATCGCCTTCAAGTAAAACTATTTTATACGGATTTAGTAAAAGATGTTCATGGGTAGCAGTAGCTTATCATCAGGTGGATTGCAAGTTCATTTGCTACTTAATTATAAAAAAGCCACCGATATGTATGTGCTACCCTCGCTTCCTTCCGATTAAAAGGATACGTGCAATTGCAAGAAATATAATATACACCATACATACCACCACCAACACGTGCGCTCCAAAACGGAGCATCATTTAGGTAAGTTGACTCGGACTCTGACGGTTAATCGTTAAAGTAAAAATGTACTTGTTTTTCAGGGACCCTAACCCACAGCCGGACACCCCCGAGCTGGGCAGCCTTAAGTGGCCACCGATGACGGCACACCTGCGTCGCTACCTGCAAATTGCAAACGATTTCAAAATACGTCACAACCAGGCAGAAAACCGTTTCAACCTGTGGGAAGATCTCTACCCGCTGCACGACCTGAGCCCTAAGATTATAATTGTTCCGTCATAAATGTTTCTGAAGTTTTTTCTTCGATCACTAAGTTCTTATGAGTGAACGAAGAGTTTTTTGAGTAGTTTTTTGAACTGAATACTTCTTTAGCGACGTTGTGTATCTTTTGTGTTAGGTAATTAAACTTACCTCAGGTCACGTGGCCTGATCGAAAATTCGTAAGATGATTTTTAATGTAATATAAATTGTTATGTTTGTGTACGATAGCGCAATAAATGAATATTGTATTTTCTACCACTACTTTTATACTCATAATTAAAACAATTCGTGCAAAATGATTTCCTAAAAATTTCAAAATATCAAGAATGCACAATGTTAATATTCAAGTTTTCCATTTTTATTTTATTCTATCATTTACATTTCTTGTTTCTATTTCTTTACCTTTACGCCCTTAGGATTGATGATGCTATTGAGAATCATGTCCGCGCTTTGGACCATTAAATTGGTCAACAAAGAATAATATATAAGAATAATTAATAAAACAGTTTGTATTTTATATATAATAATATAAAATACAAACTGTTTTATTAATTACACACAGAACACAAGGTCATTGCCATACTTCAATGTCGTCAGAGATAATTTACCACAGAAATATATTTTTTTATTTATTCACCATCGTCAACTTATCCCACTGATGGGAACGGAGACCGATTTTAGAATGAGAAGAATGAGAAGGTTTTAGACTATAATCCACCATGCTGGCCAAGTGCGAATTAGTAGACTTCATTTTAAATCACTTCGTGGATTTTTAAGAACCTACTTTGCGTCCTGTATATCTTCCAGGTTGTTTTCCTTTACCCTTAAAACATGTAATAATTAATTTCGAATACGCATAAAATTTAAAAAATCAGAGGTGAAGTGCATGGGTTTCGAACCTCCGACTCCCGACAGGACGAGTCTCAAAAAACCAGGACATTACTGCTATTCAAACTTTAGTTCTGAGATGAATTTAGTCCTAAACCCCATACTCATATTGTAGTAAGACAAATACTTTAATCGCAATGTTATGCGGTTATCTCTTTCAGACCACGTGTACATAACATCGTTCTTAATTTTCTTCGCAGAATGACTTAAAACTTATTTGAAAGATTTCTAGCCTAAGATAAGATAGGCCACTTGAAATACAATAACTCCATTAATTATTTTGTTTGTTTTAATCCTTGACATGTTTTTCATAAATTGCTAATTTGATTAGTGAAACAAAGTTGACAAAATTAGGAAACACTTTTTATTTATTTTAAAAGAAAAAATCAGCAGATATTTTCCTTCACCGTTTAAAGCTAGTGGTAAAGGATTTTTGGGAATTCCACCGCTAAGGGGGTTAATAGGCTTGAAAATTTGTATGAAGACACGTCAATTTAAAGCAATCACTATGAAACTTAGTATTTGGCTTTCTGATAATTGATACATTTTCAAATGGCGGCTAAAATAGGGGTTGGTGTTATTTTGTACAATGATTACATTTTATAATTTACGCGTACGAAGCCGCGGGAAAAAGGTGTTATCGCATAAATTTGGACATTAAATATTCTGTTTGCACTTTTGCATTGTAATTCACAAAATTTTATCAATAAAATAAATTAACGTGTGTTAACACGAAACTCAAGGTTTATCAAAACTACGAAAATGAGTACCTTAATTGTGTTCGAAGTATATTTAGTCGTTTAGTTTTTTCATTCCAACATGCACATGTTTTGTGTTATGTTTTTGTGTGTGATTATTTTTGATTCCACATCTGCAAATGTGCGCAAGAAACGAGCTGAAGAAGAAGATGATGTTACAGGTTATTAGTGCTGTTTCTATATTAAGTGATTGGTGGTAATTTGGTTCATCATCATCAACCCATCACTGTCCCACTGCTGCGCTGAATGAGGGATTAGGTCATAGTCACCGCGCTAGCCAAGTGCGTATTGGTAGACTTCACGTACCTTTGAAAACATCTTTTTTAAGATTTCTTAGGCATGCAGGTTTCCTTACGATGTTTTTCTTCACCGTTAGAGCAAGTGATATTTAATTTATAATAAATCAATTCTTTTTTTTATTCAAAATAGGGTCTTAACAGAGCACTTTTTGAATGTCAATACAACTACCACCACTTCACAAGGTGTTTCGTTATGGAGAAGAAGCGGCGAAAGAAACTCCATAACACACATCTTTTAAAAAAATATTTTTTACAATGTTAAACTTAACCTAATGGTACATGTGGAGCTGGAACTACTTCAGACCACACCCACGTCTGAACTTTTTTTCTGTGGGATTCAAAATGTGGTCAGGTATTTTATTGTAGTAGCGAATACAGTTACCCATGAAAGATCTAGCCACCTTGCATAATTTATGTTTAGGAATTGCTAATTTATTTCTATTTCTAGTATTAAAGTTATGGTGGTTACTATTTTTTTCAAACATATCAGTGTGTTTTCTTATATACATAATATTTTCATAGATAAATATTCATTATAGATTAATTTCATAGATAATACGCATATCATTTTGAAAAATCAGAGGTGTGTGCCTGGAATTTGCCTCAGACCCCTCGATTGAGAGGCTGTGTTTCAATCACTAGTCTTTTACTGCTACAAAAAATAAATAAGTCCCACAAATTTTAGAACTTCCCGTCACCATAACCCCGTCGGGGTCAATCAGGGGGTCGTGGATGACGTCACGCAAGGGTCGGCGCATTGAAGCTTATAGGAACATACCCTATGCAGAGCCTCCTGTAGGAAGTCTACGGTTTGAGGTAAGATCTGATTCGAATGAAATCTTAATTATCAGTTAACCAGCTTCTTTTGGTCCCTGTGACGTGAACTGTACCCTTACCAGGAGTTTTTACGTTTTACGTTTTGACAAATATGACTGTTTTAGTATTTGTTTACGTATTTGCCCATACAAATTCCAATCAGCATCCCTAGCGGATTGTATCAGAACAATAGTGTCAGTAACGTAACATTAAATATCTAAATTGACAAAATGGCGCTTTATGTTTGGTCTCTCTTTTTTGCGAACATGTGAGGCAGACAAAAAGACTTGAGCACTTACTTATTGTTACGTTTACTCAGTCCATTGAACCAAACGGAACAGAATAATGGATTGAGTAAACGTAACGTAAAATAATGTTATGTACTGGATGTTTTAAAAACTCATGGTAAGGGTACTGTATCAAGTTGAAAGGATTAAATTGTTCTAAAAATTATCACGATAAAATAATTCTTTTGTATAAGTACCTAACTAACTGTCTAACCTAACCTAACCTAACTTAAAGCAAGCAATACAGTGCTGGGAAAACACACAGAGAACTTTAGTTTATTGCCGCAGTTATTTAACATACAACCGGTTTCATATCACATTCTGAGCAAACAAACACCTCATCCAATTGCATATCGTAACATAGGTTATATGAAGACAAAAAGACAGAACAGCGAAACGATTTTAATGGTGCAAAAATGGTTATCACACTCGTTTATTTCATTTGCGTCAATTCCACCAGGATTGCCTAAGCAAATAATTCATCATCATTCCTAGCGTAGAAAACACTGTATTTTTCCTCTTTATCAAAATTGTTACAGCCTCCTCGGCCCATATTGAACTATTCGACGGAGGTAGACGCGACTGAGGAAGGTCCATCGTGCCCACAGCCGAACATTGCTGAGTCTCCGGGGTACATGGACGAAGACTGTCTCCAGCTCAATGTGTATAAACCAAGCGGAAATGGGTATGGCGAGGTTATGGTATACTTAGCGGAATAGTGCTACGGTATCAACTGCCTGTCGTAAGACGCGACTAAAAGGAGGCTTACGGGGTCGTGACGAGAGTGAGGTGAAGAGTGGGAGCTCGAACCGTCCAGTAAGCGACTCCGGGAAGAACGGTGGTATGTGTGGTCGCATCTGAAGGTAGTAGAACCCTTTGTGGTTCGACTCCGGCGGCACCACCGCCACACCTATTTCTACCTAATAACAGCAGTGTTAGGCGCTGCTGTGTTCCGGTTTGAAGGGTGTGGTAAGGGAGATAGACTTTTTCGAGGCGTTCCAGCTTAGTCCTCAGGGGTAGCGGCGCATCTGTGGCCGACCTCAGGTAGGAATATCTAATCCTATCTGGGGTTGATTACAGATGTCCATGGGCGGCAGTAGCCATTTACCATAAGGTGGACTGCATGCTCGTCTGCTACTCTCATATTATATAAAAAAAAACCGTTGTAAACACCAGATTTAGTGCGGTAAAAATCCCACATAACCCGGCGTCGCTCCCACGTCGACGGGTACCTTTTTCCCCCTCGTAAAAAAAGGTACGGTAAGTTTACGGTATACATAGGGCTTACTGTAAATCTAAGAGAGGTAGCACACACGCGACAGTAAGCTTAAATCGTAATATAGTGGAAGGATTTAAACCACATTTGCTACGAGTATGAGGTAAATAAGAAAAAAATATACTAAGGAAGTTCCCACCGGCGAAACCGATCACGTGCAGAATGATTCTTAACCACAACTCAAGTAGAATGCTAAAAGATAAACATTCAATTCAAATCATTCAATTGTTGCCAATTCCTTGGATAGGATCTCGCTAATTAAGTTGAAATGAAAATTTTCTGAGTGAAGATTAAAAGTTACCAATTTTCGTGGAAAAAACTTTTTTGTTAAGTAAAATAGAAAGATATTTCACCGCCTTGAAATTGGATTGGAGTTATTTTTTTAATTATTGACAAATAAAAAATATTTTTAGAGAAAATGTACCTATAAATAACTAATACTACGTAATTTACGTAATAAATAAATAATACATTTCAAACATTTTATAGAAATTTTAGCACCGAGACGTGGTAAAACTTTATTTACGCAACAATTTTAATTCTCAAAACTTTTTTCACTTTCTTGTTAGGAGTGGTCTATCTATGTATTTTACTAATCTAAGTCTCCTATAGAGTGTTACCTCAAAATCTTTAAGTTCATCTTAAATGATATGTTTCAATTTCAGCTCGGATCTCTTCCCAGTGGCATTGTTCCTGCATTACGGAGGGTTCTATGTGCTGTCTGCTCGCAGTGACGTGGTTGGACCACGGTACCTGATGGACCGGGATATGATCCTGGTCACATGTAACTTCCGATTGGGATCTCTTGGTACATGCTTCCTTGATTACCAATATCTTTATATATATATTTCTTATGTGCGTGTGTATGTCACTGAACTCCTCCTAAACGACTGAACTGATTTTGATGAAATTTGTTGTGTGTGTTCAAGGGGACTTGAGAATGGTTTAGATTCGCAATTTAGTCCGTGGGAAAAGGTTTTTTTAATTAATTTTTAATTCGTAAGTAGATATAGAATCGGAAACTATGCATTTGATCAAGTGATGATCTTTAGCAAAGTTTGTTGTCCAAGAGCCCACGAGGGTTTGGGAGTTGGTAAGACCAATTTTCGACAGATGGCACCACTGTCATTCCAATGTAGGTACACATTTTTCGTTACATATATGTCTTATTATTCTTTTAAAATGCGGGCGAAGCCGCGGGTACCACTAGTATATTTATATAAGAGTTTACGCATGTGAATGCGAAAATAATCTTTATTCATTTCATTTTTTTTTTCTCATTTATACTATTCTGATGGCTAAATTCATAGGAAAAGGCAAATTATTATTAAACAAAGCATATTAATCAAGTATTAAGCATTGAAATGAATTTATTGGAAGACCAGAAAGATTTCTTAATGATAATTTATTTCAACTTTAAAGAGATAATTATTTTATAGAATATTTAGAAATAAAAACGTAAAAGCAATTGACCAGATCCAACATAGGGAGGAAACATTTAAATTCAGTACCATTCTAAATATTTAGGATTTTTAAGTACTGGAGACAACCTGGCTCCAGGGAACAACGGCTTCAAGGACCAGGTGGTGGTGCTGAGCTGGATACAGAGGAACATCGCAGCGTTCGGGGGAGATCCTGACAACGTCTCCTTGCTTGGTTGTGGCTCTGGGGCGTACAGTGTCGCGTTGCATATGTTGTCACCTATGTCTAAAGGTATATTTTTCTTTAATCCCAAATCATAATAATTGTAGAAGTGGTACTCTTCTTGGACGGCGCGCGTGGCGGAGCGCAGAATGTCCCGAGTTCGATCCCCGACCGAACAGATATCTAAATAATGAATTTAAATGTGTGTTTCTGAGTATTCTGAGTATCTCTGTGTATTTGTCTATATGTATGTCCATGGCTCCCACGACAAAGGGAATCCTAGTGTGGGGGTGTGAGTGTGGAAAGCATTTTTTTTTACCGACCATATAAAATGCCTAACTTCTCAAATGAAGCTTAACTTTTCGTCACGTATGATTATCGTTTTCGTATAATTGTTATTTAACCATTGATGAATATCATCTGATATAACTTGAAAATTTTATGATTAATAGTTCGCTTCTGTTGAATCTAGCCCCATGAATCTTGGTGACTAACATAATGTGATGAAAAAGGGATCTTGAACTCCTCGTGTTGATACTTACAGAAATATTTTTTGTCCCAGCTGAAATTCGCCTAACTGGAATTCGAAAACTAATTTGTGTATTCTAGTAGTGTACCCTAGTTTTCTGCCCTGGTCTGCACAAAATAATTAAGTTGCGTTTGTTACAACTTCATCATCTAGCGATAGACATCAAGCCATTTTTCCAGGGTTGTTCCACCGCGCAGTATCTATGAGCAGCTCCCCCTTCTCGCAAGTGAGGATAGATCGCGACCAGTTCGATCTGGCAGCGAAGCAGGCGAGGCTGGTCGACTGCCCTTTCAACACCAGCAGTGCTATCATCAAGTGCTTGAGAACTAAACCCTGGCAGGAGATCGGTGATTCCGTCAATGGCTTTTTCGTAAGTAATGAATTACTAACAAAGTTAGTATAAAAACAATTTACATTATAATTAACTAATTTCTTTTAACTTTCATGTCTCTTATCTCTACAAATAAACGGTATTTTGTCGCTATGCGACATTTATTTGTACAATATTATGTAAGTAATATGTAAAATATTGACATTTTCGTGTCTTTCGTGTTGTACATATCAAACTTATAGCTAAATCGATTTTAGGTGACAGAGAACTCTAGACAGATTGGTTATGTTTGACACCAAATAACTGTTTTTTTTAAATCAGAACTACTACTATTGCTAGTTTATATTAAAATACGATAGAGGATCATCGTTTTAAGTTTCTTTCCCTCCTTCATAACTAAAACCTTTGGAAGCAGTGGATCACCGCTTTCGAAGCCGTTGTTGTTGACGTTTAAAAGTTCTATAGAATATATTGAATAAACTTGATTTGAATTTAATCAGGAGTTGCCAACCAATCGCGTGCTGTATTGGACGGTGGTGATAGAGCGGGATTTTGGACAAGAGCGGTTCATGCCTTACGACCCCCTGGATGCCGTGCGCTCTGGCAACCTCTACTCCGTACCCTACATCATCGGTCAGACACGAGATGAGTACTCCTGGCTTGCTAATAGTTAGTAACCTTTTTTTTTACATAATATAAGAGTAGCAGACGAGCATGCAGTCCACCTGATAATAAGTGGCTACTGCCGCCCATGGACATCTGTAATCAACCCCAGACAGCATTAGATATTCCTACCTGAGGTCGGCCACAGATGCGCCGCTACCCCTGAGGACTAAGCTGGAACGCCTCGGAAAAGTCTGTCTCCCTTACCACACCCTTCAAACCGGAACACAGCAGCGTAGAAATAGGTGTGGCCGTGGTGCCGCCGGACCATAAAGGGTTCTACCACCTTCAAACCTTCACCTTCTTTTATATTTTGTATTATGAATAACTGTTACCTGTATGCCTGAAAGCTTTTGAAAAAGTTCTGAAGGGAACCTCGCTCACCCTGATAGGAAATCCGTGCCTAGCAGTGAGACAGTAATGGGTTGACAGTAAGTTTTGTATCTATAAATTTTAACTTGAGATGTCACCGATATACTTTAACACCTACAACCTTTTCCGTGTCTCACTGCTGGGCATACGTTTCTTCCAACTGTGGATGCCAGTATTATATTTTGTGTTAGGGATTTGGTGGAAGCAGATTCAGGTTAGTGGCCAACTAAAGCCGCCATTAAAGCCATCATGCAGCCATCAAGCAAGTTTGAAGACTGCCATCTTTTGACGATAACCAGGATCGATGGTTTAGCGTACCCTTTCATGGATTTTAGTAGAAAAGGCGCCACTAGTGTTACAAGGGATGGTGGTTTTGCTGCAGCTTTTTTTTTATTATTTTTTTAAACTGAATGGATAAATAAATAAATAAACGCTTTCTACACTCACAGCCCCACACTAGGATTCCCTGTGCCGTGGATGCCATGGACACACACATAGACAAATACACAAACACCCAGACCGAGAAACAGAAAGCTAAATTCATCATTTAGATATTTGTCTGGCCGGGAATCGAACCCGGGACCCTTTGCGCGTCAGACCGGTATGGTGACCGCTCTGCCACGCGGGTCGACAAACGTCGTCGTCGCTGAACCTATCGCTTCAAATTCCACCTCTAATTGATGTACCTCATTAATTTCCATTACCTTCAACAGTCATCCTCAACAACGCAACGCTAACAAAGATGTTAGACAAAGAATACACGAAGTACGCTCCGATAGCGTTTATGCTGCCGAAGGGTTCCACGCTGCAGGCTCTAACACTGCGGAAGAAATACCTTGGTTTAGAACCAATACGAAATGATACAACGACGTTACAGAACTTGGGAATGATGTTCGGAGATGCGCTCATTGGATTCTCGAGTCATAGGTAATTACTTCATTCTCTTTGAGTAATTGACTCAAACTAGCAATTACCATAAACGCTTTCTACCCTCACAGCCCCACACTACGACTCCCTGTGTCGTGGGTGCCATGGACACACACATAGACGAATACACAAACACCCAGATCCAGAAACAGAAATCTAAATTCATCATTTAGATATCTGTCTGACCGTGGATCGAACCCGGGACCCTTTGCGCGTCAGACCGGTATGGTGGCCGCTTCGCCACGCGGGTCGTCGACCATAAAAACCCGGCCGCTTAAAAATATAGTCATAATGCGAACAAGATGCAGCTCCCTGATGTACCGTGTCCGGGATAGCTCCAACAGCATTCTGAAGATGCTAGGCAATAGAGTAGACTGTAGGTATATTTCTCATTTCAGCTTTCTACGTTTAAAATTGTAATGTAAAATTGTAATTGTAATTCAAAAATGTAAATGAGTCTTTGTTACTTTAAATAATTAATTAAATTATTGTTAATATTATAGTCAATGTTACTTCCACGATTTGGACGAATTAAACGACACCGATATACGAGTATTACAATCCGTCGAGTGTTTGGACTACAGGGTATGCCAAAGAATGAGACACACGTACACACGTGTAAGAAGGTGGTAGAATCCTTTGTGGTTCGACTCCGGCGGCACCACCGCCACACCTATTTCTACCTAATAACAGCAGTGTTACAGTTACAGCGCTGCTGTGTTCCGTTTTGAAGGGTGTGGTAAGGGAGACATACTTTTCCGAGGCATTCCAGCGTAGTCCTCAGGGGTAGCGGCGCATCTGTGGCCGACCTCAGGTAGGAAAAATCCTATCTGGGGTTGATTACAGATGTCCATCGGCGGCACTAGCCATCAAGTGTACTGCATGCTCGTCTGCTACTTCTATATTATAAAAAAAACATACATACGCTCGAAAAACATTACCCTCTGCAGTCGATAATCTTACATTTCGACAATTTTTGTTTGACTTGCCTTGCTAGTTCATTCGTTAATTTTTATTTTATTTCCATTTGATTCAGACATAGTACATATTTTGTTAGTATTTACATTGCACTTAAAAACTATGTTAGTATTTTTTTTAATAATTAAAAATAAATAAGTAACAAAGTGAACAATAAATCTAAAATCATTTTCTACACGACATACCCATAGATGTGCAAGTCAAATAATTTGAATATTATTAAACCACAACCGATTATTCTGTTGGTAAACTCGTTATTCATAATCAATCTATCCAATGTTTTACTTACTAAAGATTAACAGTTGAGAATTTCTAGGTATTTTCAGTTTTCATACCTATGATTATGGAATGAGTACGTACCTACTTTTACATCAATTTTATCAGGCTTGCCAACATCATGTGCCGATACTCCAAAGCACCTGTCTACTACTACCAGTTCAGTTACATCGGTAACAACAGTTTTTACGAAAATCCTGTTACGAAAACACCAGTAGGTGAGTTGTTCAATTATTTTATCTGTACCTACTAAATTAAAAGTAAGAACATTTGTTTACGCTTTTGCTAGAGTTAAGAGATCGGAGTTGGGTGAAATGGTTCGTGAATTATCCTGTACCTGATGGTATGTGATCGTCTAAATCCAAATGTATGGTAACTCACTCGAAATCCTCCACAAGGTCGACTTCATGTCGACATTTATTTTGTTATTCTTGAATTTTATTTGAGTTTCTCTAACACCGCGTCTTATCTGAATTTCCTTCAAACTGGTTCACTTAATCAGAAATGCTGGTATTAACGGTTATAGAACCACGGCGATACAATAGATACGATATGTTAACACTAGTTCAGCTTATACATGTATATTATGAGCCTTGAATTTCACCCACCATTAAAGGAAGCTTTATACATTCACAGGTCAACAATAGGATTCCCTGTGTGCCATTTACACACAGTACGACTTACCTACCTACTACTTCTACCTCGTAATAGCAGTGTTAAGCGCTGCTGTGTTCTGGTTTGAACGGTATGGTAAGGGAGACATACTTTTCCGAGACGTTCCCGCTTAGTCCTCAGGGTCATCTGTACCCCCGCCACGTGTGTCATCGCATTAAATTTACAGCAGGAGTATCAAATCATGACGACCTGATCTACCTGTTCTCGATGCCTGGCCTCATCCCGGATATCGGTCTGACCGGCGCTGACGCACAACTAGTTGACAGCCATCGTCTACAACTTTGCTTTAACTGGGTAGGTAACAGTATCTTTTATCAGTTTACATAATTACACAGGTAATGATGTCCATCTGTTCTATAATCTTCTTATTATATGCTAGAAGTACTAAACTAGCAACAGGATATGTCATCCATTCCAAAGGCAAAATTCCCAGAGATCTTGCCTTTGGAGTTCATACCTCCAAAATAGCTCCAATATAAAATAATCTTTAGTTAATACGATAGATAGATAAAGCTATCTTATGAAAGGTAGGCAACGTCGAATGAAATTTTGCAATACCAGAAGTACCTTATCGTCAGATTTGAACGATAGCTTTTTTGCTAATCTCGATCAGGTCCATACCAAATTTACCATCATGCCATATATTTTTATGAAATACAAGAAGCAAAGCTTTGAGTCCTCCTGATAAGTCGTCGCTTCTGCATTGGGACATTTGTAATCAACTTCATAGGTTTGGAGTACTGCCTGAGACTGATCATAATTTCCTTGTTACTTTTAAAAACTACGTTAGAAGGTCTTGTATACCTGTCTCTTCATTGACACTCTTCAATACAGACAAAATTAGCGCTTAATACCACCATATAAGTATGTTGACGACCCGCGTGGCGGAGCGGTCACCATGCCGGTCTGACGCGCAGAGGGTCCCGGGTTCGATCCCCGGCCAGACAGATTTCTAAATGATGAATTTAGATTTCTGTTTCTGGGTCTGGGTGTTTGTGTATTTGTCTCTCTGTGTGTGTGTGTCCATAGCACCCACGGTACAAGGAATCCTAGTGTGGGGCTGTGAGTGTAGAAAGCGTTTTAGTTTTTTTTTTTTTTTTAGTTTTGTTATACCTTGAATACTTTATAAAATCTAAGCCCCCATGGGACTTTATAAATGCTTAAAGCTAGCAATGTATTTTGACACCTTGTATACTTTCAGAGATCCAAACCCTCGCGGAACCCTACCAGAATTGTCGCAGCTCTCCTGGCCTCGCATGCTACCCACCAACCGGAGCTACCTGCGCATCTCCAGCACTTTCTCTATCAACCAGAACCTTTATGAGAGCCGTTTCAGTGTATGGGACATCCTCTACCCCATTGTGTACCTGTACCCCATTGTGTTCAGGGGGAGGAGGGGTACTCCTCCCCCTGAAATAATCGTAAAACCACCACCCGTTATTGTTCGATTACCGAGTTTAGGTTTATAGATCCGTTTATTCATGTTCAATATTAGTAATTGATCTATCCAATGTTTTGCTTATCAGAGATCGAAGTTTGGTTATATCGTCTGTCTGTCAATCATCAACCCATTACTGTCCCACTGCTGGGGACGGGTCTCCTCTCAGAATGAGAAGGATTAGGCCATAATCCACCGCGCTGGACAAGTGCGTATTGGTTGACTTCACATACCTATAAGATTTTTTTTTTATAAATCTCTCAGGTATGCAGGTTTCCTCACGATGTTTTCCTTCACCGGTTAAGCAAGTGATAATATATTTCTAATACGCGCGTAAATTTGAAAATCAGACTGCGTACCTGGGATTTGAACCTACCCCTCGATCGAGAGGCCGCGTTTCTTAACCACTAGGCTATCACTGCTCTATATGGTTATATAGGCCTACTAGAAATTGACAAATTTTGACCTTTGGTAGGCAAAAAATGGATAAATAGGGCAGGAATAAGTGCTTAGATTAAAAGGGATTCGTTGTTTTGGTTAAATAGGCACTCGTTTAAAATAATGTTGGATCTTTAACTTTGTAACGGTTTTTTATTTTTATCTTTATATATATATATTTCTTATGTGCGTGTATATGTCACTGAACTCCTCCTAAACGACTGGACTGATTTTGATGAAATATGTTGTGTGTGTTCCAGGGGACTTGAGAATGGTTTAGTATCACAATTTAGTCCGTGGGAAAAGGTTTTTTTAATTAATTATTAATTCGTAAGTAGTTGTTGATTTTGGAATGTTTTACATTGGATTCGACAGACTTCGCTACCGTTACCGTACTCCTCTGAAACGGCTTTACCGATTTTCACCAAACTTAATATACATATTTAGTAGGTCTGAGAATCGGCTACTATCTACTTTTCAAACCCTTAAGTGATAAGGGTTGTTCACCCTTCATTTTTTTTTATTTATATAGCAACACAACGTTTGCCGGGTCAGCTAGTATTTCTTTAAAATCGGCATTCAGGTTGGTTGTGAAGCCTGGTACTTTATTTAATGTGACCACCGAATTCAAATAAACATGTTTACTAATATCTTTGTTCTTATTTAAATCATATCCTTTACAACACATTTGTACATGCTACACACAATGACATTAGTTTTTATATCATTGACTACAAATAATAATATTGCATTGTCATCGGATCCACATACGCATGCATAAATTCAGCTCAATCGAATACCGGAAAGTGGGTAACTTGTAGAATTCCAGTACATACCTACAATACTCGTACATACTTAATTCTACTTAAGTATATTGAAGAAGAAGAAAACAAAAGTACTTAGAACTTGAAGCATATCAAGACTGGGATCCTTCATTCATCATTTATATTTAATAATACCATGTTTTCCATTCCGTTCATTTCAAATAATACTTGTTTCCATTAATAAGTCGAGTGATATAGCAAAAACAAGTTCGGAAAGAACATAGGAGTTTTACGAGGAAAATGTATAGAGAAAACCATTTGACTGTTCTCAAAGGAAGTGATTGGTCATCGTAGACCGCGCGCCACCAAAGATAATGTACATTCGTATGAGGAATAGTGAGGAATAAACATAGAAAATGGTAGACTCCTAAAGTGGTATACATTAGTAAAACTAGAGGCGTCCTTTAGGCATTTAAGTTCCTGTCAGGTTACAGGGGAGAAGTAGATCTGGTCGACACACATTGTTTTAAAGTAATAGTGTAAAATGAGGAAAATTACAAGGAAAATGTGTAGGAAAACCATTCGACTGCTCTCGAGGAACTGATTGCGAAGTGGGTTAATTTAAGTTCGTTCTTAATATATCAAAGTCACTCAAACAATGATTACGTATTTAAATACAGAAAAAAACGATTTTTTACACGTAAAATTATGAGGCAAAAAAGGGGACGTGACAAAATCTAGTAAAGATAGGAAGCCCCATAAAAAAAATGGCAAACTCACTGGTGAGCCATAACACAAATGAGTATAAGATAATGCTACTCCTAAAACACATTTGTCCTTAACCTATTACTATCGCACTGCCTGGCACAAATTTCCTCTCAAAATGAGAGGAGTTTAGGCAATAATCCACTCCACTGGCCAGAAGTAACTGGTATAAGTTAATAGACTTTTAGACACAAAATCTAGAATATTTTAAATAAATCTCAGGCGCTAAATCACATACTTACATGTAGATATATAATAGGAGTCTATCCATGACTAGGTTAGTAAGTCTACAGCAGTAGTAAGACATATAAAGGCATTTCGCAGTATAATATCCAGTTGGGAAGCCGGCATCAGTCGTGACCGGTCAACCTGAACAAGATGCATGTGTTCGGTGCAGTCGTGGTCTGCACGCTTGCGTGTCTCACGCACGCGTATCATGGTGGCTCACATGCAGGTAGGCTCTTTATAAAAAAGGCTATTTGTTTATAATTTATTTTTTGTGTTTATTTATCATAACTTATGTTTTAGTATATTTATTGAAGTTCATTAAAGTTATAGTTTAATTTTAGACTACATATTTATAATTGTTTTTATTCAATTAATGGTTTATTTCATAGCAATATTATTTAGAAGTTATTTTAATTACTTAAACATTTTCATTTCAATTAATTAGCTTTTCCAAAATATTTTAATTGTTTGATCCTCTGTTCTTATAGAATGAATTTTCAAAAACGTTATTTGTACTTATTTATGTTATGTAAACATTTCCTAGGCGAAATATTATGTTTTTAATCTTTCAGAGTTAAGCTGTACATTTTCTGTCAGTCAATGTTAAGTTTTATTACTTAGGTACTAGTAAATATGTAAATGTATTCCACTAATTGTCGTAAATAACAAATATGTGGTTTTAGTATCATGAACACATAGAAGATAACTAAGTACAGGAAATCTTAGCATTCGAAGTTTAATATTTACGAGTACCTTATAATTATTATTGTACCGAATGGACCAAATTTACATTTGCCTGTTTGTTGGTTAGTAGGTATATTTTTATTGTCATTAACGATATCTTCTTAATAATCATCATGGTCATCTTCAACCCATTACGAAGAGAAGGATATAATTTTTAAAAAGCTTCATAACTGTCCAATTTTATAAATAATGCATCTCTTCAGTTACTCTCTTCTCTTAATCATCAACATTATCATAATTTCTGTGTTACTGTACTTATTGTATATTTTGTTTAGGAGCAAGCCAACCACCCGGTGATCCGGTGACGGTGACACCCTTGGGTCCCATCAAGGGTTCCTGGATGACGTCACGCCGAGGTCGCCGGTTCGAAAGCTACCGCGGAGTCCGCTACGCCCAGCCACCAGTTGGTGAGCTTAGGTTCCAGGTGAGATCATTGTTTTTATACTCCAGGAGTAGCAGTCCACCTGATGGTAAGTGGCAACTGCCATCCATGCACATCTGTAATCAACAACAAATAGGATTAGATATTCCTGCCTGAGGCCAACCACAGACGCGCCGCTACATTCTTACTTAGATATTTACTTCTCATTTATTTTCTTATTTATAAAAGCAGTGATAGCCTATTGGTTAAGAAACGTGGCCTCTTGATCTAGGGATACGAGGTTCAAATTCCAGGCAACTCTTATTTTTCAAAGTTATGTGCGTGAAGGAAATTAATTATCACTTGCCTTTTCCTTCACCGTTTAAGTGAAGGAAAACTTCGTGATGAAAATAGTTTGCACAGGTATGTGATGTCTATTAATTTGTACTCGACCAGCGCGGTGGACTATGGCCTTATCCTTCTCATTCTGACTCGAGCCCAGCAGTGGGACAGTAATGGGTTGATGATGATGACATTTTATCTTAAGTGTTTACAGCTTACCAATATAAAAACCGGTAAATTTATTTTTCCCTATAGCCTCCAATGCCCTTCAATAAGTACGAGGATGAGGTAGACGCCAGGGAGGAGGGCCCAGCCTGCCCGCAGCCCGTTACCCCTGGGTACTACGTCGATGAGGACTGCTTGCGGCTCAATGTCTACACACCTAAGAAGAACAGGTATTTACCTTATTTTTACTGAAGGAACAGTTAGTATCCTGAGATCATATTATGCTCTGTTGTCTTTTTTTTATAATATAGGAGCAACAGACGAGCATGCAGTCCACCTAATGGTAAGTGGCTACTGCCGCCCACGGACATTTGTGATCAACCCCAGATTAAATATTCCTATTCGAGGCCGGCCACAGATGCGCCACAACCCCTGAGGAGTAGACTGGAACGCCTCGGAAAATTTTGTCTTCCTTACCACACCCGAACATAGCAGCGCTTAACACTGCCGTTATGAGGCAGAAATCGGTGTGGCGGTAGTGCCGCCGGAGTCGAACCGCAAAAGATTCTTCCACCTTCAGAACTCTTCGGAACATTTATAGTTAGAAACAGGATTTCCCAAAAACCCTCCCATGCCAAAGACCGTATCTGTTATAATTAACAAAAGAAATACAACGTGGTAAATAGTATTTAAAATATAACTTAAAAGTAATATTTTAAATACTTTTGAAAATATTCGTTTTAAGTTTCTATCCAATGTTTCCCCTATAACATTAATGACTTAGTTTGAAAAGCTTTAAATATTTTTTAATCTAAGCAAAACCTTTGATTTCCTGTTCATGTATATAGCACATTATTTTTCCCTTACTTTACTAGAGAAATACTCAATATTTGCAATAATGCAATTCATGCAGGTAAATAAACAATGAGAAACCATTAAAGCAATTAACTCCAATATGACGCGTGCGGTGTGTCACAAGGAAACATTCTATGCCTAAATGTTTCTTATATGATTTTATACTAAAATTGTATTAGAAGTTTTCGAGGATATCGCAGACATAAAAACATTCAAACGCTATTTATCTAAATGATGACTTTGGATTTCTGTTTCTGGGTCTGGGTGTATGTGTATTTGTCTATGTGTGTGTCCATGGCACCCACGACACAGGGAATCCTAGTGTGGGACTTTCTACACTAGAAAATGTTTATGTTTATGTTTTACATATATTATTCTTAGTGCTAAGCCGTTGCCAGTAGTGGTGTTCATCCACCACGGAGGTTTCTACGTGGCTTCGGGGCGCAGTGATGTGGTCGGACCCCACTATTTAATGGATCGGGACATGGTGTTGGTCACCATCAACTATCGTCTGGCTTCGCTTGGTATGATTTTTTTGTTCGTTTAAAAAAGTATATATGTAAAAAGGCTTTCCCAAAATTATGAGCAACGAAGGGTATGTACTATCTACACAAAATTTGTTTTGACAAAGATAATATATACGCTACTGCCTTATGATTAAGATCACATTCTTACTCTGATAACCTTATTTTTTACAATCAATTTAAAGCCCAATTTTTGGATTCTTTTTGGAATATTACAACTACTTAATGTCAATTATAATCTGTTAAATGCACCAGGTTTCATCAGCACGGGAGATGCCAACGCGCCTGGTAACAACGGCTACAAGGACCAGGTGGCTGCGCTGCGCTGGGTGCAGCAGAACATCGCGGCATTCGGCGGAGACCCGGCCTGCGTCACCGTCACGGGCTACAGCGCTGGCTCCTACAGCATTGGCCTGCATTTGTTATCCCCCATGTCTAAAGGTGCATTCCTTAAGTTATTCCTTAATGCAATTTGAAAAAGTACATAATACATAATTTACATAAAATGCAATTACTTTGCATTTATCATTTATTTATTTATTTTCTTTTTTTTTTTTTTTTATTTAATGTATAAAAATATCCTTTTTTGAAATGCCAAAAAAAATCTTAGGTTAATGATAAGTACAAAATAAATCTGGAATATGAGTTAAAATCTCATTTTTAATTAAGGAGAAATTATTAATGTATTGTAAGAAAGGATAGAATTTAGCCTAGACATCAGAAGAATGTAGTTTGCGTCGTGATGTCGGAGGTGATTGCTCAGAATGAGAAGTTTAGCCTGTTTTGTCATTTCCATTAAGCATCAATTGAAACTACACAATTTTCTGAACATTAAGGAAATAAGCACGAACTCTATACATCGAAACCTAAGGACAAAAACCAGCATCATAGTTACATCAACACACCAGACATTGTCTTTTTTTATAATATAGAAGATCAGACGAGCATGCAGTCCAGCTGATGGTAAGTGGCTAATGCCGTCTATGGACATCCGTATTCAACCATAGATGGGATTAGATATTCCTACCTGAAATCGGCCACAGATGCGCCGCTACCGGTGAGGACTAAGCTAGAACGCCTCGGATAAGTATGTCTCTCTTACCACATCATCAATTATTTTAGGGTTGTTCCACCGCGCGATATCAATGAGTGGATCTCCGTTCTCACATGTGGAGATTGGTTATGACCAGTTCCATCTTGCCAAGAAGCAAGCGGAGCTGGTTGGCTGCCCGACCACTGACAGCAAGGCCATCATGGACTGTCTGAAGACCATCCCATGGAAGACATTGGGAGACTCACTGAGTGGATTTTATGTAAGCTCAAGAGTTTTTTATCACCATAGTTTTTCACGTTAACTCATTAACTCTATGTATTTTTGTTCTACAGAAGTAGTTTTAAAGGCCAATTGTCTAGAATTAGATTTTAAAATAATATGACTAAGATCCTATTTAAATCTGATCACAGCTGAGCCTCCTGAAGGATCTGGGGATAATTTTCGTTGACACCTTCATCATTTGCATCGCTTTTAACAGGAATTTGCCGGAGACCCGGTCCTCGTGTGGACTCCAGTAATCGAGAAAGACTTTGGTCAAGAGCGATTCTTGCCGAGACATCCCCTGGAAATGCTTCAAGACGGAGAACTGCAGTCCATGCCGTACATTGTCAGCCAAACTAAGAATGAATTCTACTGGATGGCATACAGTAAGCAATTCTTTAATTTCTTATAGTGTGCCAAATTTCTAGTCCGCTCTAAAAAACTACAAGCATATACTCCGTAGCAACTGTAAGGGCACATTAAGTGCGCTATGTGACTGTGGACGAGAGCGGGCAGAGGAGGGTGCCGGGGGGGCCCGCGCTGACTTCATCCTGCTAATATCTACAATTTGCTGTTGCGACGTGGCTCGTATAATAAAATAGATTCTAATTAAATTATTTATTTTATTTTTATTTTTTCTCTTCCTTTAGACATCACAAATAACGCAACACGCATAGAGCTGATGGACAAAGAATGGGATAAACTGGCATCCATCGCTTTCTTGCTGCCGAGAGATAACCCGCAACCGGCCAGGGTCCTGAGGGAGAGGTTCATTGGCCAGGGACCCCTGCGGAATGATTCCAAAACAAATGCAGGTCTGGAAGTACTCTATGGAGATTCTCTGGTCGGATTTCCTATCCACAGGTGAGTTATGTCATTATAATAATTATGAAAAGACACTCGTATTTTTATTTGAATAAGAAAAAACTTTATATTTTAAAGGTTATAAAAGCAGATAAAACCTATTTTTACTCTAATATCTACAATTCTACAGATTAGTTCTTACTGTTTTCTAAATTAAAGTGTGTCTTAATACTTTATCAATTAGAATCTCGAGTGTTTTGTGACCTTGGGCTCTACATTTATATTTTGTATTACCAGGCTTGCAAACCTCATGAGTGTCCACTCAAAGTCACCAGTGTATTACTATGAGTTCGACTACATAGGACAGCACAGCTTCTACGAGGACCCGAATACCAAAAAACCCGCTGGTAAGTGTCAAGATGGTACTTTTGCCTTTTGAGATTTGCCGCACGTAAATCTGTTTTCATCAATAGGTTCTTGTAATTTTTATAAAACTTTTTTAACTACGAGTAGGATGCTAGGTTGATTTGCAGCTCTATAAGGATGTTTAAAGGACGAACTGACCACTTAAAAATCTTCAACCGCAATAAATAAGGCATGGAATAATATATTGTATATTACATATTTGATGACAATAATAGAGTAGAATATAAACGAACCCTTTGAATATTTTTGTTATAATAAGGGAGTAGCAGACGAGCATGTAGTCCACCTGATGGTAAGTAGCTACTGCCGCCCGTGCACATCTATAATCAACGCCAAATAGGATTACATATTCCTACCTGAGGTCGGCCACAGATGTGCCGCTACCCCTGAGGACTAAGCTGGGACGCCTCGGAAAAGTATGTCGCTCTCACCACACCCTTCAAACCAGAACACAGCAGCGCTTAACACTACTGTTATGAGGCAAAAATAGGTTTGGCGGTAGTGCCGCTGGAGCGAACCACAGAGGGCTCTACCACCTTTACAACTTTATTACAGGAAATATTTTAAAGAACGATACAATTCCAGGTGTGGCGCACCATGATGAGCTGATCTACTTATACACGATCAGCGCGCTGTTCCCCGACATCGGGCTGACAGGACCTGACGCTAAGATGGTCGACAGGATGACCGCCATCGTGTATAACTTCGCTAAGAACGGGTAAAACATTAATCTGATAATATTAATTAGAACTAATTGGAAATATATGGGAAATACGTAAACAAAAACAAAAACGTTTTTGTCAAAACGTAAAAACTCATACTAAGGGTACAGAAGTTCAATGGGAGTTTTTAATATGTGGTTCGATTGATATACGGCCTACTTCAAGCATTGTTGAAGAGTTTCGGCTCTGGGTAAGAAAGAGCTCCGTCGTATTTTGCATACTACTTAGTACAGATTGTTCTCAGAATAATTGGAAAACTTATATTCTATGCTCATGATTATGTTTTAATAGACTGTAAGAGGTGTTGAACTCAAGCATCTAGGTGTTTAAGGTATGACGACAAAAGAAAACGTTAATTGCTTAACGATTGTATTGGATCTAAACTAGATTTCGGGTAGATAGGCCTACTTCTATAGTGTGGCGCAAAATTAAACATCCAATTTCGTTTTTGACAAAATTTTGTACTGATAAAATAAAGTGATTTTGAGTAATAGAAATAATAACCTGTAACTTTTTTTTGCTAAGTAGAAAATATGATATCTGTCAAGTGTCTTCCACCAGGGTTGACACTTTGCGCCCGTTTCAACATATTTTCCACGACTTTCCTTAAGTCTTCCGCCGATAACACTTCAAATTTCAGTCGTACCACTGATCTACATAAATAGATTATTTATGATCTGTTCAAAGAGTATTCATCTTATATTTCTTCTTTATTGTTCCAGTGATCCAAACCCTCGTGGAGATTTGCCAGAAATAAAAGACCTGTCGTGGCCTCCGATGGTCCCGTCCAAGAGGAACTACTTGCAGCTCGGCAGCACCTTCTCCGTCCACCAGAATCTCTTCGAAGAACGCTTTAGAGTGTGGGATGAACTGTTTCCCATTGACTACAATTATAAAAGTGGAAAGAAGACATGATTACTTCGAAAATAGATCTATAAACGAAAAGTGATGTTTTTTGTGTATTAATTTATGTGACAATTTAATAAATATTACAAATTATAACGTGTTTTCACTATAATAGAACACTTATTTCACCGTTTTTGGAAAATCAACCCTTAAGGTCGTCTAATAGGGGATGGAACTGTATTTTAAAATCTGATCATTTGGAAGCAAGGGCTATAAAAAATTGCATTTGGCTTTCTGGTTAAGAATGGTAGAACTTTTTAACACCATTAATGGAAAATCTACCCCTAAGTGGGCAATATAGGGGTTGAAAGTTTTTTTTTTAACGTCCGCAGATTTTGAAGCAAAGTCTATGAAAATTTATATTTGGCTTTCGGGCTATAAATAATATAATACTTATTTTTCCGCTTTCGGAAAATCAACCCTTAAGGCCGTTAAAGATGGGTTGGAACTTTTTTATAATCCGTTAATTTGGAAGGAAGCACTATGAAAATTATCATTAGATACAATGAAGCATCTGAGTCACTGTTTTTTTTTTTAAATCAACTGTTAAGGGTATAAAAGGGTGTATGCAGTATGCATTTCTGTTTACACACCTGTTTCAGCATTTTTAGCTACTCAATAATCAACACAATTAGGGTACTATAAGTAAGGAAAGTTTCTTTAAAATACGTTATTGAAATTATACATCTTTTGGTGTGTTTGGAAAAAGAACAGAGTGCGGAAAGGATTAGATTAGCGATATTCCACGGATCGTCGTAACATATTTTTTTTATTAAATAATAATGTTTCTTAATTGTTAAAATTTTTAAAGGTACAAATTTACAATAACAGTTATATGAATGTCATAACATATTTTTTACGCGGGCGAAGCCGCGGGTTCTGCTAGTTTAAAAAAAAACTAGTTTGCACTAATACATAAAGTGTTATAGCAATAACAAGATCGGAAAGAACAAAGGAGTTTTACGAGGAAAATGTACAGAGAAAACATTTGACTGTTCTCAAAGGAAGTGATTGGTCATCGTAGACCGCACGCCACCAAAAAGATAATATATGAATGTATGAGCAATAGTGTGAAATAATTTAAGAACAAGGTAGACTCCTAAAGGGGCATACATTAATACAATTAGAGGCCTCCTCTAGGCATTTAAGTTCCTCGGAGGTTAAAGGGGAGAGGTAGGTCTCGACAAACATTGTGTTATTCATAAGTAATAGTGTAAATTGAGGAAAATAACGAGGAAAATGTGAAAACCATTTGACAGTTTTCGACTGACGTGATTGCGAGAAATTGGGAAAATGTGGCTTATTTTAAGTTTCTTCTTAATATATAAAAGTCAGTTAAACACGGAATACGTATTTACAGAAAAAATGAACAGTCTCACGCAAAATTAAGGGGCGGGGAGGGGTCGAGAGAAAATGTCACTAAGAGAGGAGGTCCGCTTCCTTCAAAAATTTGGATAAATCAGTGGAGACCATAATACGTATGAGTATAAAATAATGTTACCTCTAAAACATATTTGTCGTCAACCTATTACGATTGTACTGCCGGCACAAATCTTCTCTCAAATGAAAGGGGCTTAGGCAACAGTCCACTGCGCTAGCCAGGACTAACTGGTAAAGTTAATAGACTTTGAGACACAAATCTAGAATATTTAAAATAAATCTCAGGCGCTAAATCACAGTCAAACTCCATACTTATGTGTAGGTATATAATAGTCTATTCATGCCTTGGTTAGTAAGTCTACAGCATGTAGTAAGACATATAAAGGCATTTTCGCGGTATAATATTCAGTTGAAAAGCCGGCATCAGTCGTGACCGGTCAACCTGAGAACAAGATGCATGTGTTCGGTGCAGTCGTGGTCTGCACGCTTGCGTGTCTCACGCACGCGTATCATGGTGGCTCACATGCAGGTAGGCATGTTTATATAAGAAAGGTTATTCATTTATTTATGATATTATTTTTGTATTGTGTATTTATTTTAACTTACGTTATAGTATTTTTATTTAAGTTCATTAAAGTTCCAGTTTAATTCTTTAACTAGCTTTATAATTAAAGTATAATTAAATTTAATTAATTTATTTATTAATACATTTTAATTCAAGTATACTCAATATAAAAATATTACAAAAGACTACATTTTTTAAATTGTTTTTGTTTCATTAGGTAATGTTTTATTTCATAGCAAGCTTTATTTAGCTGTTAATTTAATATATTAAATATTTTTGCTTTTATAAATTAGCTTTTACAGAAAATTATAGTTGTTTGATCCTCTGTTCTCAGAGAATTAATTTTCATAAACTTTTCTTTATACCCATTTATGCTCTATAAACATTTCTTAGGCAAAATGTTATGTTCTAGTCTTACAGGTCTGTACATTTTCTATCAGTCAATGTTATCGTGTATGTGTTTTATTACTTAGATACTAGTAAATATGTAAATGTATTCCACTAATTGTCGTAAATAATATATATGTGGTTTAAGTACCTACTATGTTTGTAGATAAAAAAAATAACTACAGGAAACCTTCATCCATAAGATTAATATTTACCCTTATATTTTTTGTACCACATGGACCAAATTTATATTTGCTTGGCTGTTGGTTAGTGGTTATATTTTTACAACTGTCTTTAACAATATCTTTTAAATTATTATAAAAGGTAATGGTACTGTCCAATTTAATAAATCATGCATCTTACTGTTTAGTTACTCTCTTCTCTTAATCATCAACATTATCATTTCTTTGTTATTGTACTTATTGAATATTTTGTTTAGGAGCAAGCCAACCATCCGGTGATCCGGTGACGGTGACACCCTTGGGTCCCATCAAGGGTTCCTGGATGACGTCACGCCGAGGTCGCCGGTTCGAAAGCTACCGCGGAATCCGCTACGCCCAGCCACCAGTTGGTGAGCTTAGGTTTCAGGTGAGATCATTGTTTTTATAATATAGTAGCAGTAGAGTAGCAGACGAGCATGCAGTCCATCTGATGGTAAGTGACTTCTGCCGCCCATGGACATCTGTAATCAACCCCACACAGGTCGGCCACAAATGCGCCTCTACATACTTACTAACATATTTATTTTTTTATTTGTAAAAGCATTGATAGCCTAGTGTTTAAGAAACGCGGCCTCTTGATCAAGGGATCAGAGGTTCATTTCTCAAGCACGCACCTAAAATTTTTCAAATTTATGTGCGTAATAGAAATTAATTATCATTCGCCTAAACGGTGCAGAAAAACTTCGCGAGGAAATCTGCATACATGACAAATCTTAAAAAAAAAATCACGTATGCACCTAACATATGTAAAGTCTACTAATTTGCACTTGACCAGCGCGGTGGGCTATGGTCTAATCCTTCTTATTCTGAGAGGAGACCCGTGCCCAGCAGTGAGACAGTAATGGGTTGATGATGATGATGACATTTATCTTAAGGGTTTACAGCTCATAAACTTCAATCCGGTAACCTTACTTGTCCCTACAGCCTCCAAAGCCCTTCAATAAGTACGAGGGTGAGGTAGACGCCAGGGAGGAGGGCCCCGCCTGCCCGCAGCCCGTTACCCCTGGGTACTACGTAGACGAGGATTGCTTGCGGCTCAATGTCTACACACCTAAGAAGAACAGGTATTACCTTATTTTTACTGAAAGAACAGGTAGTATCATGAGACCATGTTATGGTCTGTTGTCCTCGGGGCTATTAAATATGTATGGTTAGAAACAGGATTACCATAAGACGCAACCATGCCAAAGACCTAACACTACACAGATGAAATACATACAATGTAGTATATTTAAGATACTTTTGAAAATATAAGTTTTAAGTTTCTATTCAATCTGTCCCCTATAACGTTAATGAAATTAGTTTGAAAAGCTTCAAATATTTTTTGATCCAAGCCTTTGATTTATTGTTTCTTTCAATACTGGTCTATGTCATTATGTTTCACTTATTTTAGTAGAGGAAAACGCAATAATTGGATTAATGCAAGTCATGCAGGTAAATAAACAATCAGAAACCACTATAAAGGAATTAGCTCCAATATGACGCGTGCGGTGTGTCACAAGGAAACATTCTATGTCCCAATGTTTCTTATCTTGATATGACACAAATTCTTAAAATTTGTCTTCAATGTCATTATAAAATCATAGGTATAATAAAATTAAATTCAAATCACTTAATTAATTGCACCTTTCATGTAAACATTATTTGCTCAATTTTGTTATTATGTTTTAATGTAATTCAAGTACAAATGAGCTCACTTTACATCTGATAGTAGGCAAGTGTCATTGCCGCCCTTTATTGCACATATTACTGGCCATATTACATTAACATGTAAACAAACCGTACATTTGTCGTACTTGCGGTTAAGGATGGATGAGTGTTTATTTGGAACACCTGAAATATCTCTGGATTATCACATTTTTTAAACTAACAGCCACTGGTGTTGACGTCTTCTAACAGGTGTAATCATATTACAGCACAATCACCATCCTTATTTCTGCCTAAAAACCGCGACGTTCAACATTGGTGTATTCCGGTTTGAAGTGTGGTAAAGCAGACAGTCCCTTTTCATGTTCATATTCATATATCTTTATTTGCTAGAATAAGGTTAACAATAGTTCTTAAAATTATACAGTTCTCTTATCCTGCCTCATCGGCATTCAAATTATCAGTACCCAACTGATGTTAAGTAGCTACTGCCGCTCATGCACATCTGTAATCAACCCCAGATAAAATAATAGTAAGTAATGTACGGCAGTAGCCATTTTACCATCATGTACACTGTACGGTCGTTTGCTATTATTATTTTATAAAAAAATACAATAATTTTCCTTAGTGCCAAGCCGTTGCCAGTGGTGGTGTTCATCCACCACGGAGGTTTCTACGTGGCTTCGGGGCGCAGTGATGTGGTCGGACCCCACTACTTCATGGATCGGGACATGGTGTTGGTCACCATCAACTATCGTCTGGCTTCGCTTGGTTCGTATTTTTTGCTTATTAAAAAAAGGTAAACTGTGACTAGTAGCTCATATTTTCCAAAATTATGAGCAACGAAGTATGTACTATCTACATAACATTTGTTTTGACAAAGATAACATGTATGCTGCTGCCTCATGATTAAGATCACACTCTAACTTTGATAACCTTGTTATCTACAATCATCATTTAGAAGTCCAATTTTTTATCGGATTCTAGTCTAAATCTAAATTTGGAGTATGCCAACTAATGTCAATTATAATCTGTTAAATGCACCAGGTTTCATCAGCACGGGAGATGCCAACGCGCCCGGCAACAACGGCTACAAGGACCAGGTGGCGGCGCTGCGCTGGGTGCAGCAGAACATCGCGGCCTTTGGCGGAGACCCGACCTGCGTCACCGTCATGGGCTACAGCGCTGGATCCCTCAGCATTGGCCTGCATTTGGTATCCCCCATGTCTAAAGGTATATTCCTCTAGTTGCAATTCGAATTTTATGTCGTAAATGTACAGTATTAGTTCAAATCTATTTTTTTATTAATTAAGGAGGAATGGTTAGTTTAGTGACGTCAGAAGAATGTAGACGAAGATTGAATCATGACGACGGAGACGATTGCTTAGAATGAAAAGAATAGTGTCTTTCCTGGAATATACTTTGAAAAGTATATCATAGTTCAGCAATCACTGAAACAACACAGATTTAACATTAAGGAAATAAGAACAAATTCTATACATTGCAACCTAAGCACAGAAACCAGCATCATAGTTGTTTAGTATATCGATATAACAGAATGATCAAATCATCAGCACACCAGAATCTTATATCATGATTTGTTTTAGGGTTATTCCATCGCGCGATATCAATGAGTTCATCTCCATTCTCACAAGTGGTGATCGGTTATGACCAGTTCCATCTCGCCAAGAAGCAAGCGGAGCTGGTTGGATGTCCGACCACTGACAGCAAAGCCATCATGGACTGTTTGAAGACCATCCCTTGGAAGACGTTGGGAGACTCACTGACTGGATTTAATGTAAGGATGTTAGCTCAAGAGTTTTTGTTCTACAGAAGTAGTTTTAAAGATCAATTGTTTAGAATTAGATTTTAGAATAATATGATTAAGGTCCCATTTAAATCTGATCACAGCTGAAACTCCTGAGGTCTAAATTGAAGCTCTCACAACAAAAGTATACCTTCACCTAAGGTTGTAGAACCCTTTGTGGTTGGACTCCGGCGGCACCTCCACCATACCCGTTTTTGCCTCATAACAGCAGTGTTAAACGCTGGTGTGTTCTGGTTGAAAGGGTGTGGTATGGGAGGCATACTTGTCCGATGCGTTTCAGCTTAGTCCTCAGGGGTAGCGGCGCATCTGTGGCCGACCTCAGGTAAGAATATCTAATTCTGTCTGGGGATAATTTCAGATGTCCATGGGCGGCAGGAGCCACTTACCATCAGGTAGACTGTTTGTCTGCTGCTTCTATATTATAAAAGAAAAACATATATATGGTCGAATTGAGAAACCTCCTACTTTTTTGAAGTCGGTTAAAAATAAATAAATATCTTGGTGAAATTTTGATAAAATTTCAAAAACGAAGGCTATTGTTTCATTCTAAGATTTCTCAGGACTCGGATTATTATGTGATTAAAACGTAAGAACCAGAAGGAAACCTTTTAAGATGTATCTCAGTTTCATATTTCGTTCTTATTGCATTATTTTCGTTGACACCTTCATCATTTGCATCGCTTTTAATAGGAATTTGCCGGAGACCCGGTCCTCGTGTGGACTCCAATAATCGAGAAAGACTTTGGTCAAGAGCGATTCTTGCCGAGACATCCCCTGGAAATGCTTCAAGACGGAGAACTGCAGTCCATGCCGTACATTGTCAGCCAAACCAAGAACGAATTCTACTGGATGGCATACAGTAAGCAATTGTTTAATTTCCTATAGTGCGCACAACTTCTAGCCCGCTCTGAAGTTACCACGTCAAGCACAACAACAACAAGCATATACTCCGTAGCAACGTAAGGGCACACTAACGCACGGGTGAGCGAGCAGTGGGGGGCGCCGGTGGGTCCCGCGCTGTATTCGTCGCGCTAATATCTACAATTTGCTATTGCGACGCCACTCGTTTCTATATTCAGAGCGGACTAGAAGTTTGGCTCGGACTCTACTATAAATAAATGACATAATAAAATACTCTAATTGAAGATGTTTCTTCTTTAGTAAGTACAATATATGAGTATTGTAATTCTATGTAGGTTGATGTCTAGGAATCGGTACTGCTGTTATGTAGCGAAGCAATTTCCGAATTATAAATGTGGTTAATTTCACAAAGTAGCTTTAGCTCATTATACGAAGTGTGAATTGATATAGCTCTCTCCCTCTCTCTTACAATCAAGTGTTGATCATACAACAGATATATTTTTTCCTTTTCTTTAGAAATCACAAATAACGCAACACGCATAGAGCTGATGGACAAAGAATGGGATAAACTGGCATCCATCGCTTTCTTGCTGCCGAGAGATAACCCGCAGCCGGCCAGGGTCCTGAGGGAGAGGTTCATTGGCCAGGGACCCCTGCGGAATGACTCCAAAACAAATGCTGGTTTGGAAGTACTCTATGGAGATTCTCTGGTCGGATTTGCTATGCACAGGTAAGTTATACCATGATGAAATCATTGGGAAAAAATGTAAATGAACTAAACTTTTTTTTAAAGCTTATAAAAGCAGATAGCAGCTTTTTTCCCTAACATCTACATCTCTTCATACTACATAGTTCTTGCTCTTCTGAATTGAAAAGTATATTCAATTACTGTATCAATTGGAACCTCAACCGTGTATGTACCTTTTCTGTTACCAGGCTCGCAAACCTCATGTGTATCCACTCAAAGTCACCGGTGTATTACTATGAGTTCAACTACGTAGGACAGCACAGCTTCTACGAGGACCCGAATACCAAAAAACCAGCTGGTAAGTATTAAGATAGAACTTTTTGAGATTTGCCATAACCACAATGCTGTCATCAAAAGGTTCTTGCAAGTTTTGTAAATTTCTTTAAGCACGAGTATGGTTACATATTCCTACCTGAGATCGGCCACAGATGCGCCGCTACCCCTGAGGAGTAAGCTGGAACGCCTAGAAAAAGTATATCTCCCTTACCACACCCTTAAAACCAGAACACAACAGCGCTTAACACTGCTGTTATGAGACAAAAATAGGTGTGGCGGTTGTGCCGCTGGAGAAGAACCACAGCGTGTTCTACCATCACAACTTTATTACAAGAAATATTATAAAAAATTATACAATTCCAGGTGTGGCGCACCACGATGACCTGATCTACATGTTCACGATCAGCGCGCTGTTCCCCGACATCGGGCTGACAGGACCTGATGCGAAGATGGTCGACAGGATGACCGCCGTCATGTACAACTTCGCTAAGAACGGGTAAAGTATCTAATATTACCAGAAGTTTAATGGGAGGTTTTCATATTTGGTTCGATTGAAATGCGGCCTACTTCAAGCAAGGTTGAAGAGTTTCCGCTCAGGGTAAGAAAGAGCACCGTCGTATTTTGCATATTAGTACACATTTTTCTCAGAATAATTGGATCAACAGTCATATTCTATGAGCATGGCTACGTTTTAATAGACTGTAAGAAGTGTTAAACTCAAGCATCTAGGTTTTTTACGATATTATGATGACAAAAGGAAAGGGTAATTACTTAACTCTTGTGTTGGATCTTAACCAGATTTTGTGTAGGTAGGCCTACTACTTCTATAGGGTGGCGCAAAATTAATCATCTAATTTTGTTTTTGACAAACTTTTGTACTGAATACAATAAAGTGATTTTGAGTAATAGAAATCTTTACCAGGACATGTAACCTATTTTTTGCTAATTGAAAAATATGATATCTTTCAAGTGTCTTCCACCAGCTTTGACACATTTGCACCCGTTTTATCATATTTTCCATCACTTTCCTTAAGATTGCCGCCGATAACACTTCGCACTTCAATTGTACCACTGATGTACATAAATAGAATAAACAGTAGCTTACTAATTGTGTCCAAAGAGTCTTAAATTTCTTCATAATTGTTCCAGTGATCCGAACCCTCGTGGAGATTTGCCAGAAATAAAAGACCTGTCGTGGCCTCCAATGGTCCCGTCCAAGAGGAACTACTTGCAGCTCGGCAGCACCTTCTCCGTCCACCAGAATCTCTTCGAAGACCGCTTCAGAGTATGGGATGAACTGTTTCCCATTGACTACAATTATAAAAGTGCAAAGAAGACGTGATTATTTCGAAAATTAGATCTATAAACGAAAAGTGATGTTTTGTGTCATAATTTATTTAGACATGTTAATAAATATTACAACAAATTATGACGTGTTTTATTGGAAATGGAAATGAAAATGAGATTTTACTAATCTCATTTTCATTTTGACGGGTAGTTTTTTTTTTTAATAAACAGTGCTATTAACTAATCTCTAACTTATGTCTAATACAACATTTAATGAACTTGCTGAATGATGCTTAGGCTATTCACAAAAGTTGCAAAAAAATATATCACACCATTAGAAATTATTTAATTAATTGATTTTTCGTAGTTATGTGCGTATTAGAAATTATTTATCACTTGCTTAAACGGCAGATGAAAACATCGTGATAAAACCTGCATACCTGAGAAATCTAAAAAAAAGTTTTCAAAGGTATGTGAAGTCTACAATACGCACTTGGCCAGCGCGGTGGACTATGGCCTAATTCTTCTCATTCAAAGGGGAGGCCCGTGCCTAGTAGTGGGACAGTAATGGGTTGATGATGATGTCCAACGTGGGCTAAAAAGATATAAAAATCATATGTGTCTGCTATTAAAACCGCAGTCCATTCAAGTAAACACATCAATTATGCTATTTTCGTACAGATAATGAAATTAGTAAGCAGGTGGTAACCTTTATTACTCGTTGCCTGGGAATCCCGGCGGGCGATTTTTATTTTTTCCGTTTTCCTTGTATGTAATATAATGTACGTTAAAAATTCAATGTTTATAACTAGATTTTCATTATTGATCTTATCGCCTACATTTTATTTTAAAAAGTATATTAATAAAAATATATGATAGTAGGTAATTGTACTATATCTTGGGTACTTGCAATCTATAAATAATTTTTATTGTGCTCCAATTGATATAACTTAAAAATATTCACTCTTAACAGAGTATACATAAACTGAACCAATTTGGATAACGCTTTCACTTTTAGAACTTTCGAGGTAGAATAGATAAGCAAGTATTACACAAAAATTATGTCACTCATGCGCGAAAAGTCCTCAGGTGAACGTAGTCAGGAGCGAAAACTTGATGTTTGAATTTCCTTTGTAAGTCCGAAAACAACAAAGTTAAACCATATGTATTTTCAATTAACATTCATATTGGCCACCGAAGCACAAATCATTGTTTATCTTTTGTATTATCTTTTGTAATTCTGACAACAAAAAAATCTTAATCATCACCATATCTTAGATTAACATAACTTAAATTTACCGAAGCAGATAATTATATTGAAATATATTTATTTTTGTATAGGCCAACGGCGGCACTTACAAATTGTCAGTTACAATATTTTCTTAAACTACTACCGGATCGGAACGCGACCTCTACTGAGAAGATCCGGTAAGAAACTCAGTGGGTTTGTCTTTTTAATACGCTTTTATTAGCTTCAGACGTATGTATGTTAGTATGTAACGGAATCTTTGAACATGATTTTAACCCCCTTCAAAACGTCGGATTAACTTGAAATTTGGCATACTTATTAAGGACCGATGACAATTCAATATTTTAAACATTCTGACCCGTTATCCTTACTAGGATAATCAGGATCAGCGATTTTTGTCTTCCTGAGACCCGGAAGGTCTGCGTTAAGACCAATAAAGGAATCTACCAGGCGCGCCGATCACCTAACCTAACCTAACCTGACCTGACTTGACCTGACCTGACCTGACCTGACCTGACCTGACCTGACCTGACCTGACCTGACCTTGACCTGACCTGACCTGACCTGACCTGACCTGACCTGACCTGACCTGACCTTGACCTGACCTGACCTGACCTGACCTGACCTGACCTGACCTGACCTGACCTGACCTGACCTGACCTGACCTGACCTGACCTGACTTGACCTGACCTGACCTCAACTTCGACGCGTCCGTTGTTAATAGCATCATGAAGCGGTGTCTCATCATCCTTATTCATTCAGCACTTCAACATCTGCACCTTCCTTTAACAAGATTTCCACTATTTCATTGTTCCCATTTCTTGCTGCCAAATGTAAAGGCATATATGATTTCAGCTCATCGTCATAGTCACAACTTATATTATTAACTGGAGCTGTAAAATTAATTAAACTACTAACAGTTTTAAAATCTCTGCAGGCAGCAGCAACACAAAGAGAAGAAATTCTAGAATTATTTTTGATATTAACATCATCATGCTGTAATATTAAATCGATGATTGGACGACGTCCTTTTGAAATGGCTAGATGTAAAGCAGTTGACCGTTTTTCTCTTGAGTATTGCCATCAGCGCCTGTTTTTAAAAGATGCTCTATCATCCTTTTTCCGTGGTTACTTTTATCCAAGATAGAGGACCTGGGATATGGTATAAATTATGAAAGAAAGCAGTTAGCATTGGCAATCGGATGTCATTCAACAACTCCTCTGGGATTTTCACGTTAACAATAAAAATAAACACCAATGTAAAACACCACTTCATACAGCTGTCTTAAACAATGACCCAATATTCATTTTTGCACTGCTAAGCAAAGGTGCTTTTTAAGATATTATCAAAATGATAATCCTTCTACTCAATATCTATCAATAAAATATTTATAACTATTGACACCATGCACCCCACGCTTTTTTTACAATAAAAAATATTTTTATCTTATTTACACTATTCTTAATTCAAATTTTAAAAAAGTTATTTTCTATTTTTTAGTTGGATTTTCTATAAAAAGTGTATTTTTTTAGTTTTTTTAAACTATTATTTATTTTTCATTTTTTGGTCGATTTTTTTATAAAAGCGTATTTTTTAGTTTTTTTTAACTATTATTTATTTAATTTTTAAAAATAATTATTCTCTTTTTCTGTTTTTTTTAATGCCATTATTTTTACATATAATTAATAAAGCATTATCTGCTTAAATATACTAAAATTAAATTAAATGATACTTCGTTGTGCGGTGATAGATAAAACATTGCCTATTTGTCATTGTCACATTGTCTTTTGTAAGTCTGACAACAAGGGGTTAAATAAAACAACGCTTATATATTTTGTAAGCTCAACAACAACAACAACAACAAAGTTGAACTCTAAGCAGGTCATCTTAGATTACAATTACTACAGTTAACCGAAGCAGATAAGTGTCGTGAGAAATTTGATAACACTGTTTATTTCAAAACACCTTATCATGTTCTAGTTTCCTTGAACTCGTATCAAGGTGACCACTAGATTACTTGTGACATTTCTCATATACACATGAGAGCAATTTATTTCCAGTCTTATTCAATAGGTAATACAGACATGAATATATTGCTGCGTATACTTTACAAACATTGGCTTGAGGAAAAATAAACAGTAAGCCGGTTAAGATTTTTTGCGATACGCCTTGAATTAGTAATGTTTCAATAAAAATGAAAACATGATGACTAAGTATAGATTATGTTACTATTTAAATCAAAACATTGTAATGTGAGTTATGAGACCAGCGTCGAGGAAAGAATTGCAGTCTATTTCGCGAATAAATTAAAAAAAATATTTTAATTTAAACACAACTTGTAACAATAAAAATATATGATGTGATAGGTAGAGTCACTTTCCGCAATGGAGGTAAACTGTTCCCATGGAGGACGGCCACCTGCACGTGGGACGCGCCTCGTCTTGCACCTTTTGAAGGTACTTTCACTATTTATGCTGTCCATATCCTATGTATATCCTATATATGTTATTAGTTCCTGCGAAATATAATAAAGAAACTCATAGCCTCAAGCTATGACTTAAGATATTTATATTAAGGGTAATTGCCACAATCATCAAATCAACAAGGTTTTCCCTAACTAGTTCTTATCAGTTATTAGCACATTAGGAAAGTGACCAATTGACCATTCACGATAGGTTTATTAAATACAGGAAAACACATAGATTATAATAAATAAGGTAAAGAGATCAAATATTTATTATTGTGAAATTAAATGAATATGAGCAACAATCAGCAACCCTTATTATTTCAAAGTTTTTATAATTAATAATATGATAATTATAAGTATGATAATAACAAAAATATTTATTTATTATGAAATAATTGCTTAAAATTATTACATATTTTTACGTTTTACAAATGAAAGATTTTTTAAAACGTTTCTTAATATACATTTCTTTTGTTATTACTTGTTTTTGTAACTTTTTATTCATGTATAGTCCGCGCCAAACTGCTAGTCCGTTCTGAAGTTGTACCTATAATATCAATACATATCTTATTATATTATATTTATCTTAAGATACCTAAATATATTTACAGTTATTTCTACTAAAATTGCTTACCGTGATTTGTATACACAAAACCTTCTCTTACTATACGAGTAAAAATAACCTATGAAGAGAACCGATTCACATGCCAGTAAGGAAAACTAGTACCAATACCAATACCTTCTCATTATGAGAGGAGACCCGTGCCTAGCAGTGGGACAGTAAAGGGTTGTTGATGAAGGAAAACTAGTATCATTCGTAATATATGCGCGTGAACTATAGTTTCTAACTGTATGACACTTTGAAAGGAAAATATTCTTGACTTACTGCAAGTCATTGTAGTGTTTAGTTATTGCTGTGGATTAACTTACCATACCCATACCTATACCTGGCTTACATACCTATACCTGGCTTTTCTTTATATTATGGGCTACAAACGAAATGTGATCTTAGATTAGCGGCAACAGCTGCCCATGAACGATTAGAGTGGTACCTAAGGTCAGCCAGTGGTCACAAACATGTTGATGAGGATTAAGTTGCAACGCCTCATATAAGAAATCCTTTATTACTACACCCATAGATTAGTAAAGATTACTCACTCCTAACAAGAAAATGTACCCAGTTTTGAAAATTGAAATAGTTGCGTAAAAAAGTTTTGCCACGTCTCCGTGCTAAAATGTCCCTAAAATATTTGAAATAATTATTTATTTATTATGTAAATTACGCAGTACTAGTTATTTATTCGAAAATTTTCTCTACAAATGATTTTATTTGTCATGAATTCAAAAAAAGAACTTACTAATAAGTCGTTTGTGGCTTCATTAAATTTCAAGGCGGCGAAGTATCTTTACTAATCTATGACTACACCTATCAAACCAGAATGTTATAATTGAAAAATATTTGTGATGTGGTGCCTCCGGAGTCAAATCACGAAACGTAAACTTAGGAAAAGTTAGAAAACTTGGAAATATAAATAATATTTGCTATAATAAAGATAAGACTTATAAAATATGGTGATCTCTTTCTTTATCCAAATCGCATGTTATCCAAGTCCTTGTGTGGTCCTTAGGAGTAGCAAAATATTATTATTATTATTATTTTATATAATATAGGAGTAACAGACGAGCATGCAGTCCACCTGATGGTAAGTGGCTACTGCCGCTCATGGACATCTGTAATCAATCCTAGATACGATTAGGTATTCCTACCTGAGGTCGGCCACAGATGCGCCGCTACCCCTGAGGACTAAGCTGGAACGCCTCTGAAAAGTCTGTCTCCCTTACCACACCCTTCAAACCGGAACACAGCAGCGCCTAAAACTGCTGTTATTAAGTAGAAATAGGTGTGGCGGTGGTGCCGCCGGAGTCGAACCACAAAGGGTTCTACCACCTTCAAAATGTATTATTAGTACCTAAATTGATTATTATTTTACTCATGATGTTTTTTCGTTGTTAATAGCAGATTGTACATATCCATCTGTCCACCGCTCTTTCAGAGTCCACTGCTGGACACAGGCCTCCCCTAATCTGCGCCACTACGACCGGTCTTGAGCCGTCTGCATCCAGCGGTTACCCGCCGTCCGCCTCAGGTCATCAGTCCACCTGGTCGGGGGGCGTCCTGTACTCCTTTTGCCGAGACTATATATAAAATTAGAATTTACTATTTTTATTCTAAATATGTTGTTTTATTGTTTTGAATGTGTAAATAAAGAGTAATAAATGAATACTAATTCTTCGACCAAATTACATCTGTCATTATTCCCGCGTAAAATACAAGTCTCCCGCCAAGAGCGTTATTTTTCTTTTTTATGCTAATGCATACAATCGTATAACCCGTACAGCCAGTGACTATACAGCCAGCCACAAAAATAACACATCATGAAAATAACACAAAGTGATTTATTAAAACAATACTACAATTAAATAATTTGAATATATTTCTAACAAGAAAAAAAACGCTTCCATTTTATTATGTGCATATACATTATAGATTACCTGAGAACACTAATTAAATAAGTAATTCGCAATCAGGCCACGTCTCACGAGATCAAGGTCTGGGCTTCCCTGCGAGTAATAGCTTGGTTTTCCTCAACTCGTGTTTATAAACAAAGTGAAGTTTTGACGTCATAATGTCGATTCATAAGCTTATTGTTCAATTATTTAATCTTTGTATGAATCAAGTGCGACAAGTTTGGCTCAAAGTGGTAAAACCCGTTGTGGTTTAACACTGATGGCACTATCGCTACACAATAATTTTACTCTACACATTTTTCGAACCAGTACCCGTACCATGAGTTTTTAAGTTTCGACAAATATGACTGTTTTGGTATTTGTTTACGTATTTGCCCATACAAATTCCAATCAGCGCCCCTAGCGGATTGTGTCCGAACTAGAAAATCGTATGGGCCAATACGTAAACAAATACCAAAACAGTCATATTTGTCGAAACGTAAAAACTCCTGGTAAGGGTACAGATTGACTTTTGTGTGGTACGAAGGTGGTATAACCCTTTTTGTTTCGTCTCCGGCAGCACCACCGCCACACCTATTTCTGCGTCATAACAGCAGTGTTGAGCTGATGTGTTCTGTTTTGAAGGGTGTGGTAATGGAGACATACTTTTCCGAGGCGTTGCAACTTAGTCCTCAGGGTTAGGGGCGCATCGGTGGCCGACCTCAGGTAGAAAAATCTAGTCCTATCTGAAGTTGATTACAGATGTCTATGGGCGGGAGTATGAGTAGCCACTTACCATCAGGTGGACTACATGCTCGTCTGATACTCCTATATTTAAAAAAAACTTGACTAATTTATTCACAAAGTCTCTGTGGTGTAAATCCGGAAGCACCACTACCGCACTTACCCGACTCGTTCCAAGCTCAGATCGGTAACCCATCTATTGCTAACCTCAGACAGAATTTTAATGTTATCTGGGGTTGGTTAAAGATGTCTGGCAGTAGACACTTATCCATCACTTACCCTTGTTTATCACTTCAATGTTATAAAATAGGTTTGTTTCTTTAAATAACTTTATACCTAGTTATCAATGTACAGATAACCCAACAGCATAATATGATTAAAATATGATTATGTAATCACAACAATTCCTTGACCTTTTGTTATCCTTATGCGTGGTCAAGCATACATAATAAAGAAAGTAGGTAGATCTATTTTCGGGAGTCGTAATTGTCTTTTTAAAAATTAAAAATACATTAAAATGAGGTGACCGGTTTATTTCGGTGCTTGCGAATGACTAACTTAGGTGGTAACATTTTATTACAAAGAACATAATGGAATTTTGCAAGGCATACATTTTAACGGGAATTTAATATGATGCTCCTGGGAGTGTGAAGACGGACCCTGAGGTGGTCGTGGGTGGTATAACTAGGTACATGCTGAAAATAAAACAGAGAAACGAATACGAATCATACATATTTTATCTTATATCTTCAAAGATAAATGTTTTGACCCACTCCCAAAAAGGATTACACTTTTGCACTGTATTTTCTTTTGTACCTTTTCGAGTTTTTTCAAAAAGGGAAGTTTAGGACATGTGATAAGAATAGATATAAATATGCTATTTTTTATTTATGAAAGTGAAAATAATTCATGTATCTGTGCAACAATAAAATTAACACCTGAACACAGGTATATCACAAAGGTACCTAACAAACGAGACTTTAGTTTTTCGGATTTGTGGCAGCTGCCCATGGACATCTTTATTCAACTCCACGCAGGATTAGAGGCCTTCTTGAGGTCAACCATAGATGTTTATTCAGATTGTATTATTATGCTTCTTCTCCATAACGAAACACCTTGTGAAGTAGTGGTAGATGTAACGACATTCAAAAAATGCTCTGTAAAGAACGTATTTTGAATTTTAAAAAAGTATTTGATTTGATTTTATTTTTTATTTGATTTTTTTCACGCTGAAACCTTTCGTGAAGTATTATATTATACTAGCTGACCCGGCAAACGTTGTGTAGCCATATAAATAAAAAAAAATGTTAAGGGTGACCAACCCTTATCACTTAGGGGTATGAAAAATAGATAGTAGCCGATTCTCAGACCTACTGAATATGCATATAAAATTTGGTGGAAATCGGTAAAGCCGTTTCGGAGGAGTACGGTAACTAACATTGTGACACGAGAATTTATTACATAAGAATTACACGTAGTACTGTGTTACCGGAATTTGGTTACGCACCCCGTGCTTCTTGATAAATATTAGTCCTCAATCCTCAATAAGATCCTGTCTGGAATTGTAGATAATCCCTGAAATTCCCAGGTAAAAAATTCCATATCACATTTTCCTTATATGACATTCAATCTCAATTGAATAATTGCCAATATCCAACGTCGCATACTTTGTTGATCGCCTATGAGAAAAATGCTTAGACCTCATTTAATATCCACATCCTAACGATAGGTAATTGATTAATAGTTAATTTTAAAACATCACAATCATCAACCCATGACTGTTCCACTGCTGGGCACTGGTCCTCTCTTAGAATGAGAAGGATTAGGCAATAGTCCACCGCGCTGGCGAAGTGTGTATTGATCATAGACTTAGAATTTTTTCGCTACGCTATATCTATGCTATTGATAGACCTCACATACCTTTGAAAGCTTTTTTTGTAAGATTTTTAGGGTATGCCGGTTTCCTCACGATGTTTTCCTTCACCATTATAGCAAATGATAATTAATTTCTAATACGCATGTAACTTTGACAAATCAGAGGGGCCTAAGCACTAGGTCCGTGGGCCTAAGATTTGAACCTCGGACAATCGAGAGGCCGAATTTCAACCTAACCTAATTTTAAATTATAAGTTTAGTAAAGAGTTACTTAATCTAAATGTATGATAATGCATAATTCAATTGTAAATGTGAAATCATATTAAATGGTGTTTTGTTACCATTATGACACCAGTAGCGACATCTAGTGGAGTACAGAAGAACTATTTGCATGCAGTTTTTCAAAACAAAGATACGATTTTTATAACCGGTTACGACGAAGCAAATGAAAGGTTGATCATAAGATTACTAAGCTCACTACTTATCATACCAAAATGCTATAACTTTTTACAAATAACAAGTTTGTAATCTTGGAAATGGTTCAACAAAAAATACATAAAAATATTGGGAATTATTTCACGAGAAATACAGGGAGTGGCTTACTTTTAGTGCTTATTAGTAAAGTTACTTACATCCTAACTTATGTCCATTATTAATAATCTATCTATCCAATCTTTAGCCTACCAGATATCGAAATATGCTTTTTTCTTCATACTAGACAATATGAACTTTTGACCTTTGGTAGAGGCGTTATCTGTAAAGTTCATTCACCTTTAAGTACTTTTGAAGAACTTTTAGTTGCCTTGCCAGATTTTTGAGTATATTATATTCGTTCACATTTTATAACATGCAAATAACTTCGACGAAAAAGTTTTAATTTTTCTGGGTCTTGAATCCTTGTCCCTGTAGTTCCGGGACCAGAATAGGGCTACGGTATCCCCTGCCTGTCGTAAGAGGCGACTAAAAGGGGCTTCCGGGGTTGCGGGCGGCAAGAGTGGGAGCTCAAACCGCCCGGCCAGCAACCCCGGGAAGGACGGCGGTATGTGTGGTCGCATACCGTCGTGTACAACAGACGGTGCGGCGAGCGGCATGCTCACCTGGACGGAGCCCGACGGGGCAACGCGCTAAGAGGACTCCGGTTGCGTTCCTCTGGAGATCCCGGAGTCCTTTACGCAGCGCCGAGGACGGCCACCGGGGGGGTTTTAGTGCGGTAAGAATCCCACATAACTCTGTGTCGCTCCCACGGCACCGGGTACCTTTCGAAGGTTTCCCCCTCGAAAACAAAAAAAAAAAAAAAAGGTCTTGAATCCTAAACCACAACAAAGACCAAATTATTTAAGATCATTTATTTTTCATCTCAAGTCATGTTTATCTTCATCATTCAAGTTTGTATACATTGCATCAATACAGAACCCATATATAAGACGCATTCATTAATATTGTAGTCAGTAGGTGACGGACCTTTGAGGAAAATGGATCAGACGAGAGTGATTTGTATAGTTTTATGTTGTTTTGTGTGTGTGTATGCATATAATGAGCCGGTTACATCGAAAACAGGTTAGTTATAGCGATTTACAACACAATGCAATACTAGGAAATATAAATCTTTGGAGTTAGAATGTTTGAAAGTAAAATGACCACAGACTAATAGTAAGCAGAGTGCTTCCATGCCGCTAATATTTTTGTAAGAACTGTACTTCAATATTACTGATCAGTATAGGGTCTCTGTTCTAATCTGCCTAATCTCTAATTCTCACATGTGCCTATGTTCGTACCCTGTAGGTTCGCTCTATACTTTCTAGTCATTCTGAAAAAAGTACACTTTCACAAAACAAAGAAAAAGAAAGAAATAATAAGTTTGGCCATACAACGTGGCAACGCGGCCAGCATTCTTGGGACTCTACCGGGAGGCAGTGATTTGGACTCATTGTTTTATATTTAATTTTTTATATTTCCTTAAGTTTTAATATTTCTTTTTTTGTTTAAATTATATTTTTTGTATATATTGTATATAGATTTATAGTTTGTAAATAGTTAGATAGATTATATTTTGTAAATTTAATTAATTGTGATAAAAATAAATGATTATTAAAAAGTAAAACAAAACAAAACTTTATATTGTTGCTTTTATACTAAAGAAATTTTTAGACGACATGTGAGCATTGAATCGATGTCCCCAATACATATTTTTAATCATAAATCTAAGGTTACATAGTCACCGTCACCCATCTGTGACTTGCTCCAAATACAGAAATGGATATAAATTAGATCATAAATTCGGCGCTACCTTGTCCAGTAACAAGGAACGCTTCCTACATTTTAAGTGACGATGCCTTACAACCATCAAATCAGAATGCAACTAGACCAATATCAAGTTTATAATATTACGAGCTTTTGCCCGCGGCTTCGCTCGCATTATAAAGTAAAATTTTCATCCCCTATTTGATCCCCTTGGGGTAGTATTGATCAGAATCCTTTCTTAGCGGATGCCTACGACATAACACCTACCTGCATGCCAAATTTCAGCCCGATCAATCCAGTGGTTTGGGCTGTGCGTTGATAGATTACTATGTCAGTCAGTCACATTTGAGTTATATATATTTAGATGATATCTATTAAGCTTACTCCATATAAAATAGACATTGTATTTGAAGTCGATCACTCATGCGGTATTCTTGCAAACTAATTTGCAACGCCTTACTTTAAATAAGTGCCTTACCATGCTCTTTACATAAAAATATTGAAGTTAGAACCCTTTGTGGTTCGACTCCGGTGTCACCACCGTCACACCTATTTCTATCATAACAGCAGTGTTAAGCGCTGCTGTATTCCGGTCTGAAGGGTGTGGTAAGGGAGACACTCTTTACCAAGCCATTCCAGTCTAATCCGCAAGGGTAGCGGCGCATCTATGGCTGACCTCAGGTAGGAATCTTATCTGGGGTTGATAACAAATGTCCATGGGCGGCAGTATCTAGTCACTAAACAGATGGACTCCATGCTCGTTTGCTAAAAAAATAATTTAGTTAAACGGTGAATCAAGTCGAATAATTTTCATACTTGACACAATGCTCTCCTCAGAAACGCGAAAGCAACCAGTATCCGAGTCATATGGGGGTTATTTCGTGGGTGTGTTCAACAAGACGAGGCGGGGCCGGCTGATTGAGACCTACCGAGGGATTCGGTACGCTGAGCCACCGGTTGGGGAACTTAGGTTTCAGGTAAGCAAATATAAACTAACAATTGACAATTTTAACTAAACAACCTTTTTTGAGCAATTATAGCCTAGTGGATGAAATTCGAACGAGGGGTCCAAGGTTCAAATCCGAGGCACCTTATAAACGTATTAGAAATTAATTATTAGTTTGTTATAGTCCGCGCCAAACTTCTAGTCTGCTCTGAATATAGAAACGAGTCGCGTCGCAACAGCAACTTGTAGATATTAGCGGGACGAAGATAGCACGGAACCCCCCCGGCACCCTCTTAGCCCGCTCTCGCCCGCGGGTACATAGCTGTGTTAGTGTGCCCTTGCTGTTGCTACAGAGTATATGCTTGTAGTTGTGTTCGACCTCATTGGTTCTCTGACTACACCTGCGCGCAACAACTTCAGAGCGGACTAGCAGTTTGGCGCGGACTCTACTTGTTTTAACGGCAAATCTTTATGGATTGGATGATGACCAATGTAATTCCTTCGAACCCAACTAAATCTCTCTTTTGTTTGGTGATAATATTCTTGATACAGCTGCTTGATGCAACTACCAGTTACAGTCAAACCAATATTCTTTTAAATAATTTCAGCCACCAAGGCTGATTTACAACTACAGAGATCCAGTGGACGCGACCAAAGATGGTCCAGCGTGTCCAATACGAGCCTCTCCGGGATACTATGTGGATGAGGACTGCCTTAGGATCAATGTGTATACGCCAGCTGATCGTGACAAGTGGGTATCCCTGGTTGCTGGCAATTAAGGAAGGTATAAGAGGGCCGCAAAGAGTCACGAAGTCTCAATAACAAAGAAAATATATCAAAGTGGGATTCTATTTCTATTCTACACCGTTCCACCGAAACAAAGAACTAATCACTAATCTTATCTGGCATTGATTACAGATGTCCATGGGCGGCAGTAGTCACTTACCATTAGGTTGACTGCGTGCTCGTCTGCTGCTCCTATATTATAAAATGGCAACACTACGATAGGTTTGGGGTAAAAACCCAGTTTTCAAACATTTATCTATTTTATTGCGACTTCACGATTTTTTGCGAACCCCTTATGCGTTCCTCACTTACCACCCACACTTTCGGAAGACTATAATGACCGTCCCAAACTCCCAAATGTAAATACCCTTCAACTGAAATACAAGAACTGCTTCAGAAATACGTGTAGCGTTTTCTTAACTTACCAAACTGGTTCTTCTTTCAAATATATTAAAGTTTTTTTTACTAAAATATTTGAAAAATATGTTCAGATCCAAGCGCTTGCCAGTGATCTTCTACATTCACCCCGGCGGCTTTTACTCCATGACGGGGCGCAGCGACCTCGCCGGCCCGCACTACCTGCTCGACCGGGACGTCGTACTTGTTACCATGAACTACAGGCTTGGGACTCTTGGTAAGCTTATGAGCTTAGTATATCTTCTTCTTCAATTAGTCCATCTCTTTCTAAAGTATTAAAGGTGACTAAGAATAAATTCAGATTATGGGCAGTAGCATTTTAACTAACTTGAAAAAAGAGGAGGTTCTGAATTCGAATGTATTCGTTTGCAAAGTTATCAATTTATTACTGTCTTTAAAACGCTTAGCAACGTGATAATTTAGAAGAGCCGTGTGTCCAGTATTGGAATCCTAAGTTATGACGAAGGGATAGACGATTCTCTTTCATTTCTGTAATACTGTTAGTGATCTGCGAAGTTAAGTACAATAGTATGATTCCATCCATGAGATGGGTCACCACTGAAAAATAAAATGCATGAGTAAGTATTAATATATTAATTTGTTAGCTTTTCCTTATTAAATATTACTGTACTTTATTGAAAGCCATCAAGGAGAAATGGTCAAGATTTTAAATCTTGATTTGCATTTAGACCTTAGATATAAAATTTTCGTTACTTTTTTAATGTTCTTCACTCTCTTCCAGGCTTCATCAGCACGGGTGATGCTTTAGCTCCAGGCAACCTCGGCTTCAAGGACCAGGTGGCCGCTCTAAAGTGGGTGCAGGAACACATCGGGGCCTTCGGAGGGGACCCCAAGCAGGTGACCATCGCGGGCTGCAGCGCCGGCTCTATCAGTGTCATGCTGCATATGATCTCACCTATGTCCAAAGGTAAGGGTTAAGAATGAAAAGAACGGAGAGGGTTAAGGTAAGTTAAGGGTTAAGAGTGAAAAGAGCTGTAGGCATTTGACTTTTAATACCAATCATGCCACTCATGACGTCATCATGCGATAGGATTTTTTTAACTGTCTTTTTTAGATATTTTCATTCATTTTGTACAAAACAAAATGATGAGAGTTATGACTCTCTCGACGGAATCCCCATGCGAGTTTGACAGCAGAGTTCCAGGTTCGATCTTCGACCGATTAAATAACCATAATGATGAATTTATATTGGGAATCTGGGTCTGGGTGTTTGTTTTTGTGTATGTGCATTAACCATACCTCCTTCGACGTAAAGAATCCTAGTACGGTGATAAGAGTGTCGAAAGGAAATGAAGGTACCCTTTGTGTTTCGACTCCGACGGCACCACCGCCACAACTACTTCTGCCTCATAACAGCACCGTTAGACGCTGCTGTGTTATAGTTTGAAGAGTGTGGTAAAGTAGAAATACTTTTCCGAGGCGTTCCAGCTTAGTCCTCAGGGGTAGTGGCGCAGTCTATGGCCGACCTCAGGTACGAGTAGTAATATCTAATCATATGTGGGGTTGATTACATATGTCCTTGGGCGGCAGTAGCCACTTACATCAGGTGGACTGCATGCTCGTCTGCTACTCCGATATTATAAAAAAATAGAAAAAAGGGTTTTAAAAGCTACATAACTTGATATCCAAGAGACTGAATATCCTTCTGACCGCCGGCTCCACTTTTATTTTCTTCAAGGTCTATTTCATCGAGGTATAGCCATGAGCGGCTCTGCGACACTGAAGATCCCGAACCCAACCCACCAGCGCCATCTAGCGGTGAAGCAGGCGGCTTACCTCAACTGTTCTACAGACACCACCAAGGCCATGATCGACTGCTTGAAGACTAAGGATTGGAGAGATATTGGAAGGTCACGACCTATTTATAATGTAAGGGTTTCTGTTATAAAAATTGGATATGAAACGACCATTTTAGTTTTCAGGACTGGCATTGCATCTATGTTCGGCTTCAGGTAGAACATGTTCACTTACCATCAAGTTGACTGCATGCTCGTTAATTTTATATCAAACTAGAGCAATGATAGCCTAGTGGTTAAGAAACTCGGCCTCTCGATCGAGGGGTTCGAGGTTCAAATCCCATGCACGCACTTTTGATTTTTCGTAATTATGTGCGTATTAGAAATAAATTATTATTATCACTTGCTAAAACGGTGAAGGAAAACATCGGGAGGAAACCTGCATACTTGAGAAATTTATAAAAAAAATCTCAAAGGTATGTGAAGACTACCAATACGCACTTGGCCAGCGTGATGGACTATGGCCTAAACCTTCTCATTCTGAGAAGGGACCCGTGCCCAGTAGTGGGACAATAGTGGTAGTGGGTTGATGATGATGATGATGATATCAAACTGTGGTCTACATAGTCTAGAAAATTCGTAAGACCATCAGGATTCTAGTCTAGAAGTCCTCTATGTCTTCCATTCAAGAAATTAAATTCAAACGAAACTTGTGATTCGCCTTTGATCTTATGGGCTCATCATATCTAGAGAAATTTCTTGAATCAATTCGGAAACTAAAGCCAAAATAAACAAGTAAATAAAATGGCGTTCTGAGTTAGAAGTCTAATACGTATGCAAAATAAAGTAATTAAATATGTACTTACTTTGTTATCAGAGAATGTTACTTAACGGATATGTTTTGGGGAGAATTTACATAAAATAGTAGTTATAAAAACATAAATTTCTAAATAACCTGTTATTGATTAAAAACAATGATTCCATTACATTAAACACGTGATCTATTTTGGGTACTATCACCACGCCTATTCCTGCTTAATATGTATGCCTAGTAGAGTTGAGGTATCTCTTGCCGCTCATGGCCATTTGTAATCAAATCCACGTAGAACAGAGGTCAATATGTTACCACTCCTGAGAACTAAGATGGCTGCCTCTATTAGTAACTTTCTTTTTGCTCCATTTCTTGCACAAAACAGTTCCAAAAGCGTGTCAGAAGCGGACTGACAGTCGCGCATGTACGCGCCCGAGTCCCCCCGAGATAACGTGTCGGTGAGCGGTGTCTATGTAGCGTTGCTCGAGGTTGCTTTGTATGAAGATTGCCTTCTGTTCGTTTTTATTTTGTGCTTTAAAGTAAGTGATTATATGGCAGATAAAACGGTGACTTCTGAAGTACCTCCAGCTCCACATGTTCCATTTGGTTAGTTTATCATTGTAGATAACATTTATTTTTAAGATATGCGTTATGAGTTTTTTTCATAACGAAACACCTTGGGAAGTGGCTGTAGATATATTGTTGTTGAAAAATTTACTTTTGATTAGGTTTGGTTTATAAAAACATAACATTTGGTTATTTTTATACATTATTTCCAGGAATTTGGTTTCGACCCCCTGGGTATCTACACTCCGGTGGTGGAACCAGACTTCGGGCAGGAGCGCTTCTTGCCTATCCAGCCCATGGACGCCATCAGAGAGAACAAGATGCATGCGGTTCCTTTCATCATTGGCACTACCACTGATGAGTTCTTCTGGCTGGCTTATAGTGAGTTAAGGATATAGTGCTATAATGAGATGACATAGATGAGAATAGAAAGGTGATAAGTCGGTTAAGAATCCTTTATGGTTTGACTTCGAAGGCATCACCGCTTTACCAATTTCTGCCTGATAACAGCAGTGTTGAGCGCTTCTGTGTTCTGGTTTGATGGATGTGATAAGGCCTTTCCTGAGGGCTAGCTACGCACCGAAGGTCGTACTCAGGTCTCTAAACATATCTGGGGTTGATTATAGATGTCCATAGACGGCAGTGATTACCATCAGATGGAATTTGTTATTTCCACATTGTTGGTTGTGTGTTTTTATATTTTGTAAAAAATTATCATCATTTTTCCTAATCGCCCCAAAAATTTTAACGTCAACGTTTCAATTTCATATAATGATTATATCTGCATACATCGCCATCGTCTAGAATTCTAGATTATTCAGATATGATTGACATCTATATTTTCTTACAGACCCACTCCGCAACGAAACTCTTCGCAAGCAATTCAACGAGGACTGGGACCGCGTAGCACCGATCTCGTTCATGCTGCCACGAGACAAGCCGTACCCAGCTGTACGGAGGCTGAAGGAGGAGTATCTTCATAACCGAACCCTTGCTGATGATGACGCGAGCGCTAAGGCACTGGGGCGGCTGTATGCTGATAGTATTACGAGTTTTCCTATACACAGGTGGGGTTATTTATAGAACTAGTTTTTTGTCCGCGGCTTCGCCCGCGTTTAAAAGAAAATAATATAACATATTAACATACATAAAACTGAAAATACGTACCTTCAACTTTGCTAAAGATCATCACTTGATCAAATTCATAGTTTACGACTCAATCCTTACTAATATCGATTAAAATAATCAATGTTTTGGGTCCAAAAGATCGATTCTAAGATTAATCGATCTTAGATCGCCATCCCTAGTTCCCGTGGGATTTCCGGGATAAAAACTATCCTATGTCCTTTCTCGGGTCTCAGACTATCTTTGAACAAAATTTCATTAAAATCGGATCAGTGGTCTAGGCGTGAAGAAGAGACAACCAGACAGACAGACAGGCAGACAGACAGACAGACAGACAGACAGACAGGCAGAGTTACTTTCGGATTTATAATATTAGTAAGGATTTACTGTATAATTTTATATCTTCTATAGACAACATGAAGATAAAATAAAACAGTGATAGCCGTACGGTTTAAATCTCGGCGCTTAATTAATCACTTACGTCTGATGTTTGAAAAATTATGTGCGTATTAGAATTTAAAACCTGAGATATCTTAAAAAAAAGTTTTTAAAGGTATGTGAAGTCTACCAATTCGCACTTTTTTATATTTAACCTAACGTTAAGGCAGATGGGCTACCTGCTGGCAAGCTGTTACCGTCGCCTATGGACATTTGCAACACCAGAGGAGTCGCTAATGCATCGCCGGCTTTAAAGGAGAGCTCATTTTACACCCCTCTTGAAGAGCCCCATGTTTTTTTTTATAATATAGGAGTAGCAGACGAGCATGCAGTCCACCTGATGGTAAGTGGCTACTGCCGCCCATGGACATCTGTAATCAACCCCAGAGAGGATTAGATATTCCTACCTGAGGTCGGCCACAGATGCGCCACTACCCCTGTGGACTAAGCTGGAACGCCTCGGAAAAGTATTTCTCCCTTACCACACCCTTCAAAACGGAACACAGCAGAGCCTAATACTGCTGTTATTAGGCAGAAATAGGTGTGGCGGTGGTGCCGCCGGAGTCAAACCACAAAGGGTTCTACCACCTTCAACCTGTCATTCACCTGTCATAGTCCTGAGGGAATACCTCAGGAAGAAGTTCATTTTGCTCATATTACACGTACGCGGCAAAAATACTATACCTCACATGTGTTTAATTTATTCTTGAATATTTTTACAGGATGGCAAACTTAATGTGTCGTCATTCGCCACAACCAGTTTACTACTATGAGTTCGCACACGTCGGCAACCACAGCCACTATGAAGCCCGTGATACTAAGAAACCTGTTGGTAAGGTTTTTGAAGCTTTTTCATTCGTGTGTTTCAATATGTAGCTAGTAGGTACCGTCGAAATTAATCCAGTATTTTTTTAATTTATCGATAAACGCAGTGGTAGCCTTAGTGGTTGACTTTTGGGGGTCCAAAGTACAAATCTCAGGTACGCTAGGCACCTCTGATTCTTCTAAGCTATATGCACATACGCACATATAGATATAATGAATGAATTATCAAAACGTTGTAAGAAGATATCGTGAGGAAATTTGATATACGCGTAACTTATACTCATGGGTTCTTTAAGAGATTAGAGATGTGAAGTCTACGAAACCGTATTTGACTAACACCACATCCTATGGCCTATACCCCTCATACTCTGAAAAGATGCGTATCCAGCAATGGAACAATACATGACTGCATAACTCTAGAAGATTAGTTATTTCATGAGCACAGTATCATTACAAAGTGCCTGTATAAACTAAATAGCAATATATACAATATATGAATAATTCATCTATTATTTTGTGAATACGTCGTCGTTACAAAGTGCCTGCCAGAACTAAATAGCAATTTATTCTAGCGTCGGCTCACCATGATGACCTGATCTACTTGTTCACGCTGAGCTACCGTTTCCCGGAGATCCCCGTAGACGACAGCCGGGACTCCAAGATGGTGGACATCATGACCGCTGTGTGGTACAACTTCGCTAGATATGGGTATGTCTGATCCTTGTTGGGTTACCCTTAAGTGTCTAATTCTACGCCTATTTTAAAGGTGATAGAGCCCTTTGTGGTTCGACTCCGGCGGCACCACCGCCACACCTATTTATGCCTACTAACAGCATTGTTAAGCGCTGCTGTGTTCTGGTTTGAAGGGTGTGGTAAGGGAGACTTACTTTTCCGAGGCGTTCTGGCTTAGTCCTCAAGGGTAGCGGCGCATCTGGGGCCAACCTCAAGTAGGAATCTAATCCTATCTGGTTGATTTCAGATGTCCATGGACGGCAGTAGCCACTTACCATCAGGTGGACTGCATGCTCGTCTGCTACTCCTATATTATATAAAAAATAATCTATGGCTGAACTCGGTAGGAAACTAATCCTTGATCCGGGTTGATTACAGATGTCCATGGACGACAGAAGCCGCTTACCATCAATTTCATGCTCGTTTGCTTCTTCAATAGTATAAAAAAACATACTAAACACACTCATTTTATCCTCCAGGGACCCGAACCCCCGAGGCGACACCCCCGAGCTGAGCGCGCTTCAGTGGCCACCCATGACTCCAGACAAACGTACCTACTTACGCATGGACCCGGCTCTCACCACACATGAAAATCTTTCTGAAGAACGCTTTGGTGTCTGGGAAGAACTATATCCAATACAATACTGATTAAATTAAGATATAGATATGCATACAAATTAATAAATGTATTGATAAAACTCCTTTTTTCTTTGTTTCTCACTCGCATCAAATAAGTTATAACTAACTAATAAGTAAGTTAAAATATGTTGGAATAAAAATCAATGTTTAAAAAAAGCAATAAAAAATAGTTAAACTCTTTTAAAAATTGTAATCATTAGATGGCGTTGCACCAATTTCAAGTCAAATAAGTTGCTATAAAAGTTTTAAGCATCAATTTAATAACGCCGTTTACATACCACTACAATATAAATATAGTTGCAATAATTATTAGCAGGTTCTAATCTAAGCATCTTAAATAAGCCAAGTAAATTGTGGATTAGCACACATTAGTCATTATTTAGAAGGTAGTAGAACCCTTTGTGGTTCGACTCCGGCGGCACCACCGCCACACCTATTTCTACCTTATAACAGCAGTGTTAGGCGCTGCTGTGTTCCGGTTTGAAGGGTGTGGTAAGGGAGACAGACTTTTCCGAGGCGTTCCAGCTTAGTACTCAGGGGTAGCGGCGCATCTGTGGCCGACCTCAGCTAGGAATATCTAATCCTATCTGAGGTTGATTACAAATGTCCATGGGCGGCAGTAGCTTACCATCAGGTGGACTGCATGCTCGTCTGCTACTCTTATATTATAAAAAAAAAAATAGTCATTATTATCCGAGTTTTGCCTACTACCTAAATAGCAATTTTTTGTAGATAAAGCATTGGATACATTGATTATTAATTGCTTAATGACGGACGTGTAAACGAAACTGAAAAACAAAATCAGAGCCAGTAATTGCTTTATTTTTGCGGTATGAATACAGCCTACTTGACCTACCTAAAACAGTCGGCAACATTGTCCTTGAAAATACATTTGTGCAAGAAAGAAATTAAACTGTAATATTTTTGTATAGAGTATAAATTCGGTTGGAACTGTCATTTATGCTAAGTCGCCCTGGCGCATGCGTAATTTTATTTACCTCCATCCCCTTCGAAAAAGTGATGTGACGTAATAACCAAAATTATCGATAAGTAATTCCCTATTATATTAGGTCGAAATAAACTTTAATTATTGTTAATAAAAGTAAGGCCATATATCGTATATCGTATAATAATGTACTTATTATTATTGATATAGTTTTGCAAAAGATCATTAACTTAATTTATTATTTATTTGCAATTATAAATTCATAAAATAAGACAATATTACATTTTATTTGTATTATTTAAAAAAACATAAAAATATAAGCCAATAATTAGTTAATACACATATTTTTTTGTATAACGTTATCTAATGAAACAAAATACAGTATTGTTTGGTAAATAGCCATTAGAAACTAAAAAGCAAGCAATTCTTTCTGTGGGGAGAGAGCAGCTAGTGTTAGTAACGCAGAAGGTTCATTGACCGGTCGCATGTATTGTTATTCGTTACGATAGCCATCGATAAACGGATCATAATACAGTATAACTATGATAGCTTATATCAATAAAGCTAAATCAACGTCCTTCAATTTATATTTCGATTTAAAAAAAGTTCGGATTTGTTTATTATGTACACATTGTGATTAATATTTAATTTTATTATTTTCAGAGTTTTCATTGTAATTTACGAGATTTTTTGACATTTTAATCAATGCTTCAAAGATTTTGCACGCAATATGTAGCATAATAGCTAGATAGTTAAAACACTAGTATTAGAAAAGTAATTGAAAATTTTTCGTAAAGGTGTCTGATGTCTACAAATTCGCACTTGGCAATGTCACTCCATTGAGTGACTGGAGAACCCTGCTTATTAGTGGGACAATAATGTATTGACGAAGAAAAAAGCAAATTTAATTCTTCAATATTATTTTATCGATATTGCTGCCGCCAGCACTGTATTCAACTCCCCTCCGGCCGGGAACGCGCTGCCGCCATGACACTTGAGCGCGCCCTACGCCGCTGTCACGTTCGGAAATAAATTTTTAGCGACATTTCATCACAAATATTGGCCTATATTACGTGGTAAAACACCTATAGTCGCCCAGACGTACACTGGACGCGACCATGTAAGTATCACTGTGAACTAACGTCAAATAAATCTATAAGAAATATATTTCGCGAAATTGTCATTGAGTGGTATTGATGTAGAAGCGACGACGTTCCGTTACCCCGTATCGTCAAATAAAATTTTATTACAATTATTTTTCCGAAATATTTAAAAGGATTTTTTACGTTTCAGTTTTTCACAAAAGGAAACAAAAAGGTTACAAGATGGATATTAACTGGTGGAGAACTCTCAGCATAGGTGATTATATTCTTGTATGTTTGTTTATGGTTTTTATGGAAAAAAACATCTGCATAACGTAAGTTGCGAATTATATTCAAAAGTAATGTTATTTATTTTTATTTTTTTTTTTAGACTTTTTTACTTTTGCTGAAATCTTGAAGTAATTTTAATCCTACAGTTTAATTTTTAAACGTCAATATTATTATTAGGGTGCCGCCACATACGTGGTTATGAGTATAACTACTTAGAAGATTATTTTTTACTAATTTATTTAATCTGGTAGATTCTAGTAGAATTTATCTAATCTAGTAGTATTTTTTGTTAATTACATATCCATTTACTTTATTTATATAAGTTGTCCTTGTTTTATAAATGTATTTCTCATCAAGTTAATTATTTATTGTTTACTTACATAACTTTATGTTAGCTTGCTACATTTTTAGATCCACAGTTCATTATTACTCAGCAAGTGTTATTTCGTTTATGAGTTGATTTATATTTGATAAAACAGATGGCGCTGTATGAAGGTTATATAAATTTTACATGCATTTTATAACTAGTTAATTAATGTAAAGTCTTATATCAAACTAAACGACTGTGCGAAGTTCGATTTATTGAAATATTTTGAAAATAATTTGCGACAACACGAAACGAATAAAACCGTGTGTTAATATGTAAATCAATGGCCTTATTGAATTCTGTTATAAAAAATGGCGCGCAAATCTTGAAATGTTTTGTAAAAACAGATTTGGAGCCGTAAACTTTTATTGAAATGTAAATATGCAGACAAGTCGTTGTTTACTGAATTAAATCTCAAGGATATATCAGTGTTACACATTCATGTATTCATGGGTTATCGTAAGTTGTTGTTCTGATCTTAAACTTCCTTTGTGTGGTTCTATTTTGAAATGTGGCCATTATTCTTACCGATAACCTAACTGAAAAGAATACATTATTGAATTGCAAAATAGCGTCATTGTCAATTTAAATCAAATCTGCTGCCTATTGTTCAGATTTAGGATGTTACCCAAGTTACTATAATATTTATTCAGAAATAAATAGCATTACCTATTTGTACAGATTTTCAATTCACACTAAAAGCTCAATAGTCTGGAGTAACACGAATGTCTACCTATAAATAACAGCTTTACGCATTGTTGTGTTATGGTTTCAAGGGTGCGGTAGGGGAAAAACATTTATGACGCATTCTAACTTTGTCCTCAGTAGTAAAACGAATTTGAGGCCGAACTCGGTTAGGATTTGAATTCTATCTGAATTTGATTACAGTCGTCTATGCGCGACGTTGGCCACTTACCATCAGATGGACTGCTTGCTCGTTTGCTACTATTATATTATATTATAAAGAAATCTAAATTATATAACATGACTGAGGATAGTTAGCCTTCTTTACTAGAATCACGTGATTCTAGAAAAGAAATAGTTAACTTATGATACGACCCCCTGATCTCCAGGTTCGGGCGACGGTTGCGAGCCCCGCGACGGCTGCGCGGCGGAGCGCATGTGGCGCAGCGCGTGCAACACGCTGGTGGCGCCCAACGCTGACGACGCCTGGAAGGAGATCGTCGAGGCCGCGCCACCTGACTCCATGTGGCACTCCCTGAGGAACTGCGTGGCGTATCAGGTATAATTGCTTGCGTACGGTTTTAGAAGATTGTACAGCGATCGTTCTTACGTAGATTTTGAGTTAGGGCCCTTTTATGTTCGTTATAATCTACGAAAAACTCTTTCATCGTGAGGTGAAAAATGAACGCGTGGAATCAGATTGAATTTGAATCTTCAGCTAATTAAGGATGATAGTAAAGTTGAGTTTTTCGTTTTTCGTTGAGAAACTAACCAGTCCAATCCAAATTCCTTTTTGATAATTCAAATTGAACCTCTAAATATTTCCTGCAAGCACAACGTGAAACTTGATTAACTGTATATCTAAATTACTATAACATACATTTTTATGATCAGTTTATAAATTGTTTAATTCCAGGCGGGGGTCTGGCAGAATCTTCTGATGAAAGGTATAGATGACGTCATGCATCCGGCCGCTTTCAAACTGGCTATCGTGCTTCGACATACACCATCCGAGCTGACCGTTAAACTTTTGTCGGATTTACTACCTTTGCATCCTCAATCTGTAAGTTCTGTATAGTATTTACGAACGCTCAGGACATTATGAGTCTCCATATCGAATTTGGATTTTATTCGATCCAATATGTGTCGAAAGTAGGTATGGGAAAAAAGTATAGAAATATTGAGTGGTAAAAAACTATATCTAAAAATTTCTTAATGTTTACCTAAAAGTATATCTGCAATTCCTATTTTGCCTAGATTGTCTACTACGAACAATAATTTTTATGAACAAAATTCCCGTAATCTAGACTTACCAAGTCTTTGACTTTGTATTCAATACGTTCACATACAAAAAAATAACTACATTTTGAACCTAATTAAAAATACTCTTACTTTTTTGCAGCAAGACCTTACAGCATACGTTCTATCTCTTTTAACTGACGATGAAGCGTGGTGCGGTAGCTGTGGCTCCGCGCCTGGCTCCGGCATACAACACGGAGTGATCACCTCTAGTAGCGCTCCTACTCCCTTACGAGACCTGCAGCTGTTTGGGGACTGTGAGCTGGCAGTACTAGCCGCCTCTAGAGAGGAGTACGATGCACATGCGAAGCTCGTCAGGGCGGAGTATGCGAAATTATCGAATGAAAACTATGTGGATTTGAGACTTAAGGTCAGATTTTGCCTTCTTATTATGTGTTGATACTTTTGTACTTATATCTCTTTGCTAAGTAAGAGGCTTCCCACCCATAGAATGCATAGCCAAGAGTACACTTTGGCAGCTTCATTGTGGTATTTATTATATTTTTATTTAGGGTACTTTTGAACGAATGTATTTTTAGAAAACAATGTTATGCACTTCGTCAATCTTGTGCGCAAAATATCTATCATCCATCTACATGTTTTCTTTATCCACAAATTTATGTATGAACGTGCATTTCTGTATCTTTGTTTATTCATTTATTCTTAATCGTCATGGTAAATGGCTTATTTCTCTATATTTTCCTGGAATTGTTACAGTAAACGTCATTATTATTAATCCTACAAAAATTCATTACAGATTCTTAACCAATTCTCTCAAATCCCAAAACTGTACAACACGATGGAATTCGAGTGTTTCGAGTCCGCCGCTCGCGAGAACGTTGACCGGGAGATCACCACCCTGCGGGAACACTTGCTAGCCGAGAGACATGACTAGGGGTGTAGCCAATGGGAATCAGATTTAGAAGAATCCTAAGCACACTTTGTTTATCGACGTTGCTGTAACTCTTAGAGCACATTTCCACAAGATGGTCGTTGTCTAAGCGTTCAAGCGGGAGTTAAGACCCAATCGCGCTTTGGTTAACGCTATTTTGCATAAACGGTAATAAATATACATGCGTTATATTGTAATCACATGTCTGGTTACAGTGTTAAAATATACAGGATAGATGCATAACCCGTAATATATTTATTTTCAAAGAGTTTATCTTAATCTTATTTACTTCATTGACAGTAATAGTATTTCGGTTCGAAATCGTATACGTATGATTGTCTAATCGTAGGCAGTGTTTAAATAACATTTTTAATGATATCAATAATTAAAAACATTATTTTTCGAGAAATATAGTCCATTTTGAAACTCGTTTGTGTTTTTAGAAAAGAAATAAAATTGTATATTTAATTTTTTTCACTTTCAAAACTATTAGCCATGTTCATCAGGGTAATATTTCACCAATTACTCAGTTATTACCGCGGACTATGCAAAAAAGGGCAAGACTTCTTGGAAACATCTTAAAGATACCTAATTATTACGGTAACGTTCGGTGCAAAGTTGTCAAAAAGGACTTCTACTAAATCTCATCCTCATTGTGTGTTTCCCAATGATCAATAAGACAATGGACTTCTTTAGTGTAAGTGTAGTGAAGATTCGACAGCAAAGCGATGGAGTCTCAAAATTTTAAGTGCTACTAAATAGCTAGATATAGTAATAGTATATAGTATAGTAATAAGATATTCGCTTGTCATTGATTTTCAATATTATTAGTTAAGGTTAAAGGTTCAATTATATTTACAAACATCAGTTTACAGATATTGAGCGTGCTCGACACAGTAAAATGTATTTTCGCTAAACTGAACCGAAAGGTATGGTCGATTTCTGACCGAAACCGAAACTTCGGCCAAAACCTATTTTTGGCCGTAACTTCAGATTGTCACTAAATAATACACATAATATACAAGAACGGTATTCTGTAAGCCACAGCACGTGTCTGGCACGTTCAATAGCTGTAGAAATAAAGAACCTTAATGTTGGAGCTGGGTTAAAACCGTAGGATTGAAATACTAGAGTAATTTAGCCATCCTGTTAAAATGGGGCAACATTATACAATGTACATCTATCTACACCATTTTCATGGCATGATATATGATGTCACTAATTCTTAAAACAGTGTGACCACTCATATTCAGTCGACGATTTCAGTCTGAGGGTCTTCCCGAGCTCCGACATGGCCCTAACTAACCTAAATATTGAAATTCAAAATTAATAACACCAAAGTATGCGTCAAGATCTGTTATAAAATTTATTGGTAACACGGTATATTTGTAAGTATTCGATAAGATAAGATGATTATCATGTTATAGCTGTATTATGTCTATGTCCCAATTAAATGCATTTCTTGGGGAAACTACAATAAAAAATACTTTATTATCTATTATAAATCTCATTCCGAAATATCGTATTATTTATGAATAATGTCACATTTATTGCTAAATCGGTTAAGACTATTAATACTTGTGATCTTAAAATATATTAAGATTTAAGCGCTTCAAGCGTAGATAATATTATACAATATGGTATGGCATAGTGTGGCGGCACCTTTATATTTTCTTGAATAGCTTGTTAAATAAACATAATGTTAGGTCTATCGACGTGTTTATTCATGTATTTTAAACGATATTTTTTAATGAAATGACGTCTTAAATTTCTTCAATAATTGGATAAAGAATAATAATCTAAGGAAGTAAATGTGCAATTTGAATTTCGTTTCAGCCAGAGACAAAGAGTAGAAGATTATAATGTTGCCAGTATTTGAAGTTAGTTTAAAATTCATTGTTCAATCGAATGACGTTTAATAATGGCGGGAATATAAAAAATATAGAAACCTATTTTTAATTTTAGCTTAAGGGGATTCATTCTTATTTAGCGTTTATCTTATAATTAAGTGTATATTAATATGGGGCAACAATTATGGTCTAAAGTGTAGAATAAAAATAGTATATTAACAAAAAAAATAAACTGCCACTGTAATAATATTTGAATTTATATTTTAGCAATTAATAAAAAGTTTGGCGTAATATACATTTAATTAGGTGTTTTCCTAGATATCTTATATTCATCTGACTGCCTATATTATTAAATAAAAATAATTCCTTAAAACTCTTAAACTGAATTTTATCTACATTTAAAATTTAAGCTATTTGCTAATACCATAGCTTAGTAAAGATTACTCACTCCTAACAAGAAAATGTACCCAGTTTTGAGAATTGAAATAGTTGCGTACAAAAGTTTTGCCACGTCTCCGTGCTAAAATGTCCCTAAAATATTTGAAATAATTATTTATTTATTATGTAAATTACGCAGTATTAGTTATTTATTCGTAAATTTTCTCTAAAAATGTTTTTATTTGATAAGAATTCAAAAAAAGAACTTACTAATAAGCCGTTTGTGGCTTCATTCAATTTCAAGGCGGCGAAGTATCTTTACTAATCTATGGCTAATACAGTTAAATAAGTAGCTTCGTAGTAACTTCTATTTTATGTAGCACACCTAGTGCATAAGCTTTCAGCTTGCTATAGTTTGCATGAAGTAATGTTATTGCTAGATATTTATGATAACCGCGTTTTTTTGCTTATAAAATTTGGCAAAAGCGAAATAATATTGTTATAACAGATGTAAGTGTTGTCAAATGTATGTTATCTGAGTTTAGTACACTTTCATACGCGTGAATATTATAATAAAATAAATAAAGTGTGATTATTTTATATATATGCGTTGTTTTATTTTATTTATCCCTTTGAAATAGGCCTATAGATAATAGTCCATTTTTTAATTGAAACTTACACGATTTAAAATAAATTTAAAGTATGCATGTATGTACGTATTATTAAGGAAAACATAAAACTCTGTAATAGAAATGATACGTTTTGTCCAAAAAAATAATTTTTAAATTGATTCGAATCAAAGAATTGATAAAAAAATATAAAATACGATTTTATAAAAACGAATCGTTTCAATTTGTTAAATACATCAATCACCTATTTTCCAAATACCTAGAAAATAATTACTAAGAAAGTTCTAAAATTTTATGTATTTAAATATAACAGAGAAACATCAAATGTATATTATCTAATAAGACATCTGATTCATTAAACTATATTCAAAAATATAGTAGGACCAAAATGATAATATACTAAAAATGTATTATGCTTTTGGTTTCATTTATGAGATGTATGTTAATAAAACAAAAAAGAAATACTTTTTAGTTGTATTGATTTGACGTATATATGGCAACACTCAATCATAGCTGCTATCTATGCCGACATTTTACTCTACGATCTATGGTAAGATGGAAGAAAAGAAAAACATGGCGTATGAAACCATGTTCTTTTTTTGATTAGTGACTTGTGTTTCTTTAACTAAAAATAGATTTTCTCGGTATTTAACTTAAAATAGTTCAATCTAGCTTAATTAGTTCGTTTTGAAGATCGAAAGTGTCCTTAGCTGAGGTCGCTCGCAGGTAAACAATGAAGAGAAAGGTCATTGATCGTCGTTAGGGCTCCCAGGAGGCACGGCAAATGGCGTCGCGGGGTTCGTGAGTTGTTGCATTATACGGGATGATGTTCGCAGGCGTGTATGATGTCTTGGCGGGAGCGGAACGAGCGGTCGCGATGGGCGGAGGGGCACGGGCGTGCCCGCTCGCCCGTGTGGGAGCTGCGGGGTTCCAGCGCGGAGCGGGCTCGCTCGCCGCGGGATCGTCACCGGGAGCGCCGGGACCGCTACGAGCGCGAGGACCGCGACCGGGACCGCCGCCACGATAGGCACGAGCGCGAGTTCGATCGTCGCCGCGATCGGTACGACAAATCGCGGGATCGGGAACGCGACAGGCCTCGCGAGCGCCGCCGCTCGACGCCGCGCCGTTACGACGACAAGGACGTTCCGGACGCACCTTCCCCACCAAACATTAGCTCGGACAACGACAGGATCCCTAAATCGGCGGTCTCCAGCCGCTCCAACAGTAGAGAGTGCGACTCCAATGTCAGCTTTGACTCCAAGTATGACTCTAGGGACAAAACCGATGATCAATCCAAGGTCAGTCCAGGTGATTGGTTCTGTAAATGTGGCTCCTATAACTTCAAGCGTCGACAGGTGTGTTACAGGCGAAACTGCAATGGTAAGAGGTGTGAGGGAACAGTGTATGGTATAGACACTGAGAAGGGTATTGCGGGAGAGAATAAGGCGGGCATAACTAAGCGCTTACTATTCAGACGATTAGACGCACTCACTACAGAGGAGAATATTCTAGACGCGATTAAAGAAAGGTGCTCAAAATCAATATTAGACTCAATAGCAGGTATTACAATAGGCCGGGAAACATTGACTGGAGCGTCAAAATGTCTAGCATATATCAATTTTAACTCAATTGCTGACTCAACAGCAGCTCACTCTGAATTAGTAAACTTGCAGCCACCACTCACGATAGATGGGCGTGAAGTATTAATTTCATTCTATAACGAGCATCACAAGATTCAAAAACCTATGCCTCCGAACCAATCCGACTATAACGCTTATTACTCTCAAATGCCAAATTATACTTCCTCGCAAGCTTTATCAGAGGCTGACCGGGTGAACGCTGCAGCAGCGGTCGCCCAGTCTGCTATAACAGCAGCTCAAGCCCGGCAAATGTCGTGGACACCTACCACAGCCCCAGTATTCACTCCAAACACAACACAACCAGCTCCTACAGTTGCCTTACCTACTGGTGACAGTAAGACCGTATACAAGGCACCAGATGTGAGAACATTCTTGTATGATGAGACATCAGGCTACTACTATGACCCCGCTACAGGATTATACTACGATGGGAACACACAGTACTTCTATAATAGCCAAATCAATCAGTACATGTATTGGGACGCTACAAGCTCCACTTATATAGCAGCTGCCCAGAATCAAAATGGTCAACCAACAGCACAATCGGGTAATCAAAATGCACAAACAGAGATAAAGGAACCGGAGGAGAAAAAAAAGAAAGATAAGGAAGATAAAGTGAAAGTAGCTAAAAAGATAGCAAAAGATATGGAAAGATGGGCTCGCACGTTGAACCAAAAGAAAGAAAATGCTAAAAGTAATATTGTTATGGAGCAAATTTTGGATACAGGAGCGAGTAAAGGTTCTGCGGATATTGGATTCTCTGTTCTTGGAGCGGGACCTTCATTAGTACACATGAGAGAAATATCTCCACCGCCAGCAAATACAGAGGACTTTTTGATCAAAAGGGTTGAACCTACGTCCTATGACAATGACGAAGGCATTATCGACTGGGCGAAACTAACTTGCTTGTTATGTAAACGACGTTTCCCATCAATCGAGGTGTTAACAAAACATAAAACTATGTCTGATTTGCATAAGCAGAACTTAGTTGAATTTAGAAAGAAGAATGAGTTATTACCGCAGATAAATGGGTATAGAGACAGAGCAGCTGAAAGACGCTTGAAGTTTGGAGAGGATGAACCACCGATCAGAAAGCGATATGACCCTCCCGATTCATACATGTCCCCAATGCAGTCCCACCCACCCCCGTCAGTAGTAGACACGATTGGAGGGAAAATGCTGCAAAAGATGGGTTGGTCGGAAGGTCGAGGGCTTGGTAAGGAAGAACAAGGGAGAATCGCTCCTATTGAAGCTGAACAGAGGCCGAGTTTGGTCGGTCTGGGACAAAAACGAGGCATTTACACCCCAACACCTGGTCTGACTTACCGAGATACGGTTAAAAAGCTGATGATTGCGAGATATAGAGAAGTCGTAGGCCAAGAGGAAGGAAAATAGGTGGGTACTCTTTTACTTTCAAAAACATTAATCTATTTATTACAGGTTGGATTATGGAGGTCAGTAATCTAATCTCATAATTATTTATGTCTCAATGAGATAATGTTGTTTGTATGCATAAATATGTATACATATTTCGTTATTATATTTGAATTTTTCTTATATAATTTTTAAAAGTATGATATTGAAGATTACTCGAAATATTAAAAAGGAAGGTTGAAATAATATGGTTACCTTTGAAATAAAAGTTTCAAATATTTAATGTACTGCACACAAACTACCACTACATTACAACTTGAAATAAGTGAGATTATTTAATTATTTAATTAAACTGCCACATTTATTTAAATTAATTATGTGGAGTGACAGATGAAGAATCTTTTAAATTATTATAACTAAAAATCTTTTCCCATAATACTTGTTTGAGGAATAAAGTGGTAAAAGTTCTACCAAAATCTGAAATATGAATCCATCTTATGGTGGTATGAAGAATATATGGATTTGTGAAGGTAATGGGCAAAAATAATAATCAACACTGATATCTAATGGTTTGATTATGATTTTACTACAATAGATACCGTGGAGGAAGCTTCCCATTGGCCGAACACAGATGTGTCAATCAATTGAATGGTAAGTTTAATTGTTTATATAATAACAACTAATATGCCCTTTTACAGATGCGTAAAGGTAAATATTAGGGTCTTGGACTGCAGTTGAAAATTATCAATTCATTTTGTATTTCTAAATGTTCTAATATAGTTTTCCCAAGTCAATGGGTTCTCCAAAAACATTTTGCTTTTTTTATGATTCTTATATTATTTCAGAAAAAAATAATTTAATGTTTATTGCTCCGATGGGGTAAAGTTTATTTCAGGCGTAATTTTATTTATTAAATTTTATTGTTTAAATTTATTTAACTTAAAATTTAAATTATTTACACTTACTTTTTAAATAACATTTTTTTAATTATAATAAAGTACCTACCTAAAATCGTATTTAAAATATAGTCGAGTTTTAAAAATTTAGGAGCTGTGTTGCAAATCTTCAAAGTTTAGAATTTGGCTTTAAAAACGAACAACTTTTTTTTTTGGTTTTAGTTTTTCAGTGATATAAATTTTCCAAAATTTCGTGCAATTCCCAACAATAGGTTTAATATGTAGTTTTGAGGGGTGACCCTCGGCGAAGAAGAATACGGAGATACTTTTAAACATTGACTGGAGCTGTGATACAACTGTGTTTAGTGTCTGTGATCAAGAACGGTGAACGTGATATGACCGCTGTACTGATGAATTTGAACATTTACATTACAGAAACGCCGTCGGCGCCCGGACTGCGTGCCAAAACAAATTTGTTACAAATAGTACATAATGTAGTGTCTAGTATTGTGCGCTACTCACTGGTGTGTAATTTTGGTGATGTGTCGAGTATTCGCATTCGCAAATATGAATGCGTATGTCAGCATTAGTTAAGATTTCTTACACAGATTTCTAAGTAATATTGCTTGTCAATGTAAAGTCAGCCTCGGATTTAAAACACTGTTTCGCTCAATGTCTGTTATTTAAGATTTGTGGCAAGGTTCGATTATTTCCTTTATAATCTTTACATTGCATGCACCAATGTAAGCAGTATTGTAGAAGAATGTTATTCGCATTCATATTTGCGAATTTCCTAACTTTCACGTTAACTCCTGGATATTCATTACATCACTACTGTACACATGCTCACTCGTCACTTTATTTAGATTTAAATCAAAAAGAGGAGGTTCTCAATTAGACGCTTTAGTATAATGTTATAGAATGGATTATTGGATTTATATAAATATATGGATTCAATTCACTTCATACAGGAAAAAAGGAAACTTGCAGTTTCAATCTGCATTTCACATTAAAATGAAACATATTTTTTGTGATCTTCCGTGATATCTTTTTGGCCACCAAAAAGATATGGCTTACCTTGAAAATTACTTGCTAGTTTCTTCCTTGTCTTTAGAAATATCTGATTCGAGAATCTTCTCTTTAACATTTATCCATTCTATATGAATTTTATGCTTGAAAAGTTTTTAATGAAGTGTTTCTCCTGTTAGCACAATACAAAATAAATATAAAGACAACGATAATATTTTTTTGTTTAAAAGAGACCTAATTCAAATAAAAATCATTAAAAGAAAAGATCATTAATGAAAATTTCCCTTAAATTTCTGATAGGCAGTGAAATAATATTTTATATTTTAAAATAATGCACTTTTAAAAAATATTTTGACCATCGCAAATATATTAAAAGTCGAGATAACGTCTAAAAATAGGTTATACGCAACTTTGCGAAGCCAAAAAATGCTCATATTTTATAGGTATAGACAAATATTTTAGCATTAATCAAATTTTAAGAAAGGTTTGATATTATAAATGAGGAGGTGAATTTCTGGCCCATTTGCTTCCATTGTAAGGCTTCTAAAGAAACCATTTTGTATTTTCGTCAGTGACATAATTTTTTCCTTCTAATTTTTTCAATGTCAATATCGTAATCCTACTAAAATGGCTTCCAATTATGGTACATTGACCTTATCTGTACTTTTATATATCTTTGGATTATTTTTTAACTATAATACTTATTTGAATTAGATCTCTAGTATACATTTTGAAGTCAATTTTGAATGCCATTTTTAATGTTACTGTTTATATGTGTAACATAATCTAGTTATAAAATTATAATATTAACCTGTTATTCCAGATTTAATTTTGTGCCTTAAACATTACGTTTACTCTTTATTTAACATGAAATAATATGAATAATTTCTTTTATAATAGATATAATTATTGATTAGTTAATAAATTTACTAAACAATTCAATATGTGATTGATGACTGTTGTTAAATTTTATGAACAATTAAGGGCTGCATTTAATTATGAGATGTAGGATAGGTTTGTACAATATATTAGGTTCGTTTTCTGTAGGTAAATTTGCTTTATGCTAAAAATAGGTATATGCGGTATCCGTAAGCATCAACGATTTTTTCAAAATTAATTGCGCATCTATATGAAAACATTATGGCTGTTCTCAGACTAAAAAGGGAAGACAATCCCCAAACCATTGCATTGTAGCACAACCTGTAAAACTTTCTTTTAATATGATATTTTTTCGTGATTATTTGATAATCAAGCGACACTCTGTCACTATGTATATAAGTTACAGTATTTATGTACGATATAGTGTTTTATTTCAAAGGTTTAAGCGTCACAGAACAACCTAAATACTCAACAAGGTATTTAATAAACGCAATTGACATAATTATTTTGGTGTATGTGCGCATTTCGTGCACTTATATGTGCTATGATTTTTAAAATGCAGCCCAGGCGTTTGTATGCTTCAATCTTTGGTGTGGTAGGCTTAGTCTAGCTTTTTTAGTCTGAGACTTAAAAACTGTCGTAAGAATATTCGAGTGGGATAGAAATGGCCAAGACTTGCAGACATGTATGTCTTCCTTTAAAATTTCAGTTTTATAAAATTTTAGCTTTATAAAAGTCCGCCGATAGAATAAAATTATATTTGGATAGTGGGAATGTGAACTACGTTCATATTTTTTAGTATTAGGTACCTATTTTGGTACTCAAAAATATTTAATTAAAATAAATGTATTACAATTTAATAAAAGGGGTGTGTGATGTTCCAACTTTGTCCTCGGGGATATAAAAACAATATGTTGCACGCTACAATTACATAACGTGAATTAATTAAAATTCTGTGTATAAATTGCGTGGTGTTAAAATAATATTAATAAAAGTATGTGCTTCGGCTTTTGTAAAAATAAATAAGATTATATTAATAGTGAGGCAACTATTGGTGGCAGTTATATAGGCCCAAGTATACGCTGTATATATAGGTTTTATATATAGGTAGGATATAGATACGACGATAGACGAATCCGGGATAGAATTAAGTTTATATTGAGAGCTGAAATATAGTATTATTTACAATATTGTTGTTTTATTTGTGTTGACAATTAGCCTGTAAATAATATAAAAAATAATATTGCTATACCAATAAAGCCTAAAATAATGACAGATCAGCTAACTTACATATTGTGCCATATTAGGCATCTCAGTTTTTTTTATAATATAGTAGTAGCAGACGAGCATGTGGTCCATCTGATGGAAGTGGCTACGGCCGCCCATGGACATCTGTAATCAACCCCAGATAGAATTAGATATTCCAACCTGAGGTAGGCCACAGATGCGCCGCTACCCCTGAGGACTCAGCTAGAATGCCTCGGGAAAGTTTCTCCTTTACCACACCCTTCAAACACTAGGGAGTGACGACGTATCTGTGATCGACTTCAGTACCCTTAGTATAAGTTTTTACGTTTTTTAAAAAAAAATAATGAAAATCAGTTCTGATACAATCCGCTAGGGGCGCAGATTGGAAATGTATGGGCAAATACGTAACCAACAAACGGCAACCAAATACCAAAACAGTATTTTTTATATAAACTCATACTAAGAGTACAGGTGGAAAATCCTGTAGAAGCTTTATAGAGTTTGTTGACAGGTTGACTGCATGCTCGCTTGCTACTTCAGAGTTCAGTCATGAAGAAATTAAATAATTTTATTTTGCAGTTTTAAGAGGACACAATTGAAACAATTTGAACAAAAATTTATATTCAACTAATTCAAATTTGTCTACTGTTATTATATCGATATGTTTCATTTATCTGCTACACAAAGAGGACAAATCTAGTCATTTTTTTTGTAAATTATAAAAATGTTGAGTTTACATATTTAATTTATATTTTGCATATTAACTTCCTCTGTACGTAGAATATCCATAAGGGGTGAGAAGCAAGGGGATATGATAATGTTCGTCCTCTTTCGTTTTGAAAACAATCTGGAATTAAAAAATTTACGATTATTTTTGTTATTATTAAAGATTATGTACTGACACGGCTCATAAAGTGAGAGAAATATATTATGTACGTTCACCGTCGTGAAATGAGAATTAATTCATTTTAAAATAATAATATTTGCCACAAATATATGTTGCGTGATTAATAAATGATAATTTAATACTTAGGCAATAATAATTTTATTATACGTAAACTCACCTCTACAAACGGATACAAAGTCTCCTTTCCCGCTCTTTCGTAATAATCTCCAATTTTAAATTTCAATTTGTAAGTTCCTTCACCCATAGATTCCTTCGAGAAGGGAAACTGCACTCTTCCGTCACTAGATGTCACTGTATTGTGCCACAACGTCCATGTTTCGTCTTTTTGTTTGTATAATTCCACGAAAATACCACTCGCTGGCTTCCCCACAGAAGTATCTAGAACGTGAGTCGAGAGGATAGCTCTGGACATGTTTACGTGTTTGCGTGTTGAGATATAAAAGTGTAATGACGTAGGACCCTGATCTGAGGTCGAAGAGCCAGTTAAGGCAAGGCCATAATGTTTAATTTGTTAATTTATTGTGGGTTTAATGCTTTTTCGTTGGAACGATACTCTGTTGGATTTAGCAATAAGTTAAGTAGCCAAATATTCGTTCGTCATACTATACTTTTAATAGAGTTGTCTACGCTACTACAATTAATTACAATTGGGTAATATCACAGTAGGTAGGTACGTATGATGCATACTATTTGCATAAAAATGTTTATTGTTACCTACTTTTTTTCATTTTTCTTCTAATATTTGTTGTCGAAACGCATTTAAGTGGAAGATATTGATGGAGTATGTTCCAAGTTTAGAAGAATAACGTAATATCGTTGCAAGAAACTCAATCCGAAGATAAACCAACCAATAGAAAAAGTATCGGTAAATATGTTTTTTTTTTTAATATTTGTAATACAACACTAAGTACCTACCTACCGTAGTCTAGAAAGTCTAGACCAAACAAAAGCTAAATAAGTTTTATATTTCATTTTAGTTAAACACATGTTAAACATTTTATTATAGGTACAAATGATTTAAATATTTGCTGGAAGCATGCAATATGATCCAAGCCTAAGTCGGCATGATAACACAATCTGGGAGCTACATTTCATTACGTTCTGTATACAACACAGATAACTAAACTCGTTGTAATTTGTAACGTCAACAATACATTACATCACGTAGATATTATTTTTAATACATTCCTTACCAAATAGGTATTCTGGATCTCAGAATGAGACTTTCTAGTCTCGGCTATAGGTAGGCTATTGTACTGAGTTGTTGACCAAGTGCGGATTGGTAGGCTTCACACAATTTGTGAATTTAAAAATAACTTTCAGGCGTGTAAGTTTGATCACGATAATTGCCTTCAACGTTTAAATATCACTTATATTATAACTGCCACCACCATATTCATTTTTTACAGTTGTGTTTAGTGCTACTTACAATTTCAGTCAAGTAGCAACATATAAATCTACAATTCTATTTATAAATAACTCCCTGATCCGGCAAACGTTGTATTGGTATATAAATAAAAAAATATTAAGGGTGAACAACTCTGATCACTTAGGGGTATGAAAAATAGATAATAGCCGATTCTCAGACCTACTAAATATGCATATAAAATTTTGTGAAAATCGATGTAGCCGTTTCGGAGGAGTACGATAGCTAACATTGTGACACGAGAATTTTATATATAAGTATTTTATGTATAAGATTGTTTTTTTTTATAATATAGGAGTAACAGACGAGCATGCAGTCCACCTGATGGTAAGTGGCTACTGCCGCCCATGGACATCTGTGATCAACCCCAGATAGGGTTAGATATTCCTACCTGAGGTCGGCCACAGATGCGCCGCTACCCCTGAGAACTAAGATGGAACGCCTGAAAAAGTATGTCTCCCTTACCACACCCTTCAAAACGGAACACAGCAACGCTTAAAACTGCTGTTATTAGGCAGAAATAGGTGTGGCGGTGGTGCCGCAGTGGGCAGCAGTAATCATTTACCATCAGATGGACTTCATACTCGTTTGCTGTTTCAGTTATATAAAAAAGATAGTATAAAATACTATCATTTTGAGGAATTTGAAGACTACTCCAAAAATAATAAAACACAGGAGCTTTAAATTAATCTATTTAAAATCTTATAAATACTTCTTAACCAAAATAAAGTAATCAAATATACTTTTAACTGGTTTACTGAATGATTTGTGGCTTTGTTGCCCAAAATCTAATCAATTCCGTCAGAATGTAGATCAACGAGGTTCTTCTTGACGTAATTCTTCTTGATGTACACGTCTGGATGCAAGACATCCTTTCTCGCGCTCTGTTCGATCACCTCATCCACTATTACGCTGGGACCGGTCTTACCTCGAAGCCTTTCGTCGTAGGTCACCACGTTCAAACTAGGCTCACCGTGTTTCGTGTAGTCAATTCTCCAAACAGAATCTGGGGTAACTTTGTAGGAGAAGTGTTGACGTTTGCCAGACAGCGGCGCGTCGGGAACCTCAACGGACATGGACAGCTTCTCTTCAGTATAATCGAAGTCCTTCGTGTCTCTCCCCTTGTCTTTGAACTTCACTTTGTGAGGATAGAACTTACGTAGCTTCTTCCTACCGTTATAAACTGCTGTGCGCTTCGACTCCTTCCGCTTTATCTTCTTTGTATACTCCAGTGGTTTTCTGTCTATCTCCGTTATTATCTTTACCTTTTTATGCTTCTTTTTTTGCTTGTTGAAGACTCCGCTGTCGCGGACTTTGAGAAAATTTGACAATTCTTCGCTGTTGATTATTGGGAAAAGTGTGGGGCTGGGCGGTTGTGTCGTCCGCTCCATCGACAACTTCTTGTAGTTGATCTGCTGTATCGACCTCTCTATTAAATTATTGAGAGTTCTATCGTTCATTATCATGTCACAAGGAATGCTCGGGAAGTTCCTACATAACACGTTTTGCATCAAACTTAGTATATTTTCCGGATTTTTCTTATCTGTCTCCGGCTCCGCGGATAGATTGTTGTCTTTTTGGAAATTGGACATCATTTTCGTTATGAGTGCGTTGTTTCTCATTATTTTTGCGTCACATCTCAATGTTAAGATTGTGGCAAAAATTAAGTTGATAGTGTGTATTTTCATTACTATATTACTTTGAATTTAAAAATAGCTCGTGGTATCTGAAATGAGATAACGTATATAAATAATACGGTCTACTTAATACTTATTTATTAGTCTCATTTAAATATACTAAATTTACATTTAATTTATGTTTATAGTGTCTTATGTATTTTGGTTCATAACAATGAGAATTATTATTTTTTTTATTTATAATATAGGAGTAGCAGACGAGCATGCAGTCCACCTGATGAGAAGTGGCTACTGCCGCCCATGGACATCTATAATCACGCCCAGATGGGATTAGATATTCCTACTTGGGATCGGCCACAGATGCGCCACTACCCCTGAGGACTAAGCTGGCACGTCTCGGAAAAGTATGTCTCCCTTACGACACCTTTCAAAACGGAACACAGCTGCGCCTAACACTGCTATTAGGTATTAGGTAGAAATAGGTGTGGCGGTGGTGCCGCCGGAGTCGAACCACAAAGGGTTCTACTACCTTCACCTTATTTTCTTCAGTCATCAAACCCTTCTACTTCAGATTCAAGTGAGAACCGAATACTGAAAATTTCAGCATAAAACCAACATGCTTTGTGTTTTTAACCGACTTCAAAAAAGGAGGAGGTTTCTCAATTCGACCATAATTTTGATGTGTAATCATACTAGAAATTTAAATTGCAAATTTTGTTATAAGAATATATACTATATCTAGATGAAATTTGAAGTAGGTACCTGAGTAGGTCAATCAACAGTGCCAATTAGTATTAACGACTAAATTTCGAAAAAAATAACACTTATAAATGTATTATGGTCCACACACCATGGTCACTTCCCTTCATTTCCTACAAGTAAGGACAAAACTACAAAAATATATGTCAGGTTGCTGAGCCTTGCATCTGTACGATCTGGAAACGCCAGGTCGCGTTCCTCCATAGTGCACCAACTGTTTTCGGTTCCAACAAAGAAAATAATAAATTCGGAGCCGATGGATTTACAAGTCTACTCAAAAACAAATCAATAATCATGGTTCTTATAATAAAGGCAACACTTGCAACCCCATCCGGAGTTACCCGCTCCAAAAATATAGTCTTCTAAAATCATTGTTAATGAACTAATTTAAATGGAAATCATAAAATGAAATTAAAAAGCTTCAACACAAAATTAATTGAAAATATTAGCTCGCGCCGTTATATATAACTTACCTGATTGGTAATTAAAAGTGTTTGTAGTTCCCCAATGGCTTAAGTCGGCCTACTGCGGTTGAATGAATATCGGAAGTTAGTTCTGGCTTCTCACAACCGAAGTGTTTGGAAAATACGCACTATGTTTGGAATAACGACACGTGAATTCAGATTTTCTGGTAAACAAGTGAAGTTCTTATTGCACAATAGCTAATCGCTACTAAATAACATTTCTTTCAAAACAATTGTAACAGTGTGGTAAAAGTACCTAAGTTAATTTTGTTGGTACAATGAAATGTGTTATACCAAGATTTGTGTGATTTTATGGTTATGTAATAGTGTATCAAATTGTATTTTTTTTTTTTGTAATATAGGATTAGCAGACGAGCATGCAGTCCACCTCGTGCTATGTGGTTACGGCCGTCCGTCATCTGTAATCAACCCCAGATAAGATTATTTTCCCACCTGTCGACCACAGATGCGCCGCTACCCCTGAGGACTAAGCTGGAACGCCTCGGAAAAGTATGTCTCCCTTACCACACCCTTCGAACCGGAACACAGCAACGCTTAGCACTTGCTGTTAATAGGCAGAAGTAGGTGTGTGCAACTTAGACTAGAACTTATACTCCACAGGTGAATTATAAATCTTAAATAGAATTTTAATTATTAATAAAAATCATAGTATCGCACAATAATTAAGTTATTCCATTTTTTTAACTATTTATTTAATGCTTTACAAAAAGCGTCATCTAATTTATGATTTGATAATTATTAAGAAACACTGCCATCTTGTGGAGAATTGATTAAACTAATATAACGTTTACAACGCCATCTATTGTATGGTTTCATAACTATTGGAGGTACTGCCATCTCGTGACGAGTTAATAAATTAAAACATCATTTCGTTTTAAAATCTAGTCGACAACAGATGGCACTAGTAGCTACACATAATACTTTATCATAGCCAATATTTTTAAGTGACAAGTATATATGGTAGTAGAAGATAATGTAATAAAAAATTACCTACATAATTCTTTCTTTGGAGATATCCAGCTACTTCATATTATTAATAAAAAAATATTAAATTTCAATTTAATGACTTATAAATTATTTTTGTTAACTTATTTTTTTACCGAATTAAGTACTAAATAAATATATGAAACATGAAATTAAATACTAATTAAAATTAAATGAATTAAAATAAATTAAATTAATAAAAAATATTTACAGAATGTACAAAAGAATGAGAGAATGTAAAAAAAGAAAAATATATAAAACACTATGGAACAGAAAACTTGCCTTCTTCTTCATAGAAGACAAAATCTTCTATGAAGAACACCAACTGACCCGGCAATGTTAAGGGTGAACAACCCTTATCACTTAGGGGTATGAAATATAGATAGTAGCCGATTCTCAGACCTACTGAATATGCATATAAAATTTGGTAAAAATCTGTAAAGCCGTTTCGGAGGAGTACGGTAACAACGATTTTTATATGTAAGATAAACAGTACCATAAAAAAATATAGCTATCACTGTCTTTGGGCAGGGTTCCCAGACGCTGGCAGCATTTCCTCTTTGAATTGCTATAGCAATGCTAAATAGAAAATCAATTTATGGATACTTTTAAAACTTATTCCTAAAAATTTCACTATTTTGCTAATTCGAAATAGTTTCCGACATTTAAATTACTTGAAGACAACAACAATTGCTCTTTTGGGGGCATTAATTTAATGTCACCGAATGTTACGCAAAGATTTGAGGTTCTTTGATCAACACTTTGTCCTTAGCTTGACTTCAAATGCGTATCAGGCACTGACCAGAGGCTTAAAACCGCTATTGTTATATAAACCGTGTTTACAGACGGCTCAAGTTATAATGGACCTAAATTATACTTTGACAAATCTTGTTTCACGCTTCGCATGCGTTCACAGTCTCTTCTATACGACAATCCCTAATTTGTACTTACTTTACACAACATAATGCAGTTTTCACTCTTATTGTGTTGTTATAAGGGTCATTTAAGGTTCTAGAAGGATTTACGTTTGTATTTATAACTTTGTAAGCAAGTCCTCAGGCAAAACACTCTGAGATAGAAATCTTGTTAAAGGAAACGTCTTTTTCAGCTCCCATTGTCTACAATTACTTGGCTTTGTGATCTGAAACGTATGTTCATCTCTTTTTAACTTTAAACAAGCGATATACATTTGTCCCGCTCGGGAGACCACTTTTGAAATTCAATTTGAGATTTCCGCTCGCTCCAACTCTTGTTGCGAGGTTTTCGTTTTTTATTTTTCTGTATTTGTTGTGGTTTATGTGATAGCGACATCACTAATGTGAGAACTTTGACAAGATTTAGTTCCGGTAGCACAAATCTAATGGACTCTTCATAGGTTTTTTTCTATTACTAGGCTTCCGCAGCTGCACTTTGCTGTATTCTATTCAATATCATGTAATTAATTATCCTTAAAATATTCACATATCTAATAAAGTTTACCAACAATTTATATCATTTAAGTAGGTAAAATAATTTTGTAATGGATTGGTACGTTTTCATAAACACGAAGCAGTAAATGCTTCTCATCCTATTAAATGTCAACTACCGGGTATAGATTTCTTCATATCACAAATCTATACCTACTCGTAAAACAGGTTGTACCTGACGCTGATAACAGATCAATTATCACTTCTGACAACTACGATACTTACCTATTTGTAAATCTGCCGACAAATTGATTCATATTGTAGTTTTTTTTTTAACGTCAACAAACTACCACCGCTTCGGGAGGTATTTCGCGATGGAGAAGCAGCGAAGGAAACTCCATCTCTTGTCGCTCCTAGATAGGTACTATATTGACTCTACCACTATTTCAAATCGTTTCAAATTCCATAATATAATATTAATCATGGTTATAATATTCACATGTAGGTATTTGCTTTACTTTATTTAACTAAAGCCTTTTAAGTAACGTTGTCACGTTAAAATACAGTTCACATAAAAGCCATCGAGATAGTTATGAGTCGAGTTGGTGAATGTCACAGGGTCGCGATAATGCGGAAAAAGATGGATATTATTGCATTTCGCGGATTCCCTGGCATCTGGGGTATGATCGCCGCCCTACCAGCGACGTAGGGTTGACAGGGGTTAATATTAGTAGTAATATCTCGGTATAAAACTTTAATCTTCTGAAGTTGTGGTAAATAATGTTCTGTCATTATTAAGTTATTTTAGAAAATTCGTTTTGAAAGTTTGATGCGTCTTTGTAAGTTTATTTATTTATTTATTATTTATTTTTTAATTATTTTTTATTTGTTAATTATTTATTTATTAATTCGAATTTCAGGTTCGTAGACATCAGCTGTTTTTGTGGAGTAAATAATATAAATTCACCAATTATGTGTGATTAGTTATAAAATATTAGTTAGAATTAATCTGCAGTTAAACAAAAACTTGAAAGGTGGTAGGAACAATAATGCTTTATTAAGAATTTACACTTATTTCTAACGTGAAACAGTTGTTGTGTTTCGTTAAAAAATGAAGATATCAGCTGACTTATAAAAAAAGGTAAAACATGAAGTGACGATTTTAGTCTTAAGGAGTCTTTTGAAGGTGGTAAAACCCTTTGTGGTTCGACTCCGGCGGCACCATCGCCACACCTATTTCTACCTAATAACAGCAGTGTTAGGTGCTGCTGTGTTCCGGTTTGAAGGGTGTGGTAAGGGAGACATACTTTTCCGTGGCGTTCCAGCTTAGTCCTCAGGAGTAGCGGCGCATCTGTGGCCGACCTCATGTAGGAATATCTAATCCTATCTGGATTTGATAACAGTTGTCCATGGGCGGCAGTAGCCACTTCCCATCAGGTGGACTGCATGTTCGTCTGCTACTCCTATATTATAAAAAAAAACCTGAGCTGTAGTGTAGTGGTAACTGATAGGCTAATAACTGCATGATTTTTTGCTGCGCCTATCTTAAAAAAGATGTCTTATCTTTTGTTTATCTTTTTGGCAACCCTTAAATGCCGGTGGCTGACCGTCCCTTGGCAGTTAGGAAGAAATAAAAAAGTAATAAAACGCAAACGCCGCACTAAAGGGTTCCAACCCTAATTCTTAACCCTCCGAGGAATTATCCGCAGAAAAACCGCTACTATTTGCATAGCATTTGTCATAATAAATAAGGTATCTATGGCTCTTTGATTCGATGCAGCTTTTTTAAAAGTAAGTCATAGACAAGTATATCTCACCGCCTTGTAATTGAAGGAAGCCATTAAATGGCTTACTATGGGTTACGTCTCCGACTGTCATGGCGTAATTTACGTGGAACAATGCCGACATGTGCAGTTATGTGGTGCAAAAACACGAAATCGAAGAAAAAGTGAAAAGAAATATCGTTTCATTCGTAAATGATCTAAAAACTACATTTTTTTTATATTTTTCAAACACGAAAAAAGATGACAGTGAACATTTCAATTTTCAAAACTGGATACATTTTCTTGTTAGTATTGAGTAATATTTACTAATCTATGAGTAAGTAAAAGCTTTTGTCTCATAATTAAAAAACAATAGGTAGGTACCTAATATAGAAGTAAGGATAGTTTACGATTCAATCCTTACTAATATCGATTAAAATAATCGATGTTTCGGGTCCAAAATATCGATTCTCCGATTAATCTATCTTAGATCGCCATCCCTAGTTCCCGTGGGATTTCCGGGATAAAAACTATCCTATGTCCTTTCTCGGGTCTCAGACTATCTTTGTACAAAATTTCATTAAAATCGGTTCAGTGGTTTGGGCGTGAAGAAAAGACAACCAGACAGACAGACAGACAGACAGAGTTACTTTCGGATTTATAATATTATAATAATATAATAAATAATAATAATAATATAATAATAATATTATAAAAATAATAAATAATAATATAATAATAATAAATAATAAATAATAAATAATAAAATAATAAATAATAAAATAATAAAATAATAAATAATAATAATATTATAATAAAATAATAAATAATAGTAAGGAAGTAAGGATATATAAATGTATGTTTGTCTGTATGTCATTTATACAATCGTAAACTATGCAGTCGATCATGTGATGATCTTTAGCAAAGTTGTGCATGAGCTCATGAAGGTTTCTGAGTTGATACAATTTTCAACAGATGGGCCACTGTCATTCCAATGAAGGTACAAATTTTCAGTTATATTTATGTCATTTTGTTTTTCTAAAACGCGGGCGAAGCCGCGGGCACTAAAAGTACCTAATATTAGAATCTGAGGTCGGTCCGTCGTTGCAGATACCTCAGATACCTAGGTATGTATGTCTCCCTTAAGACACTTTTCAAACCAAAACACAAAATCGCTAATACTGCTGTTATAAGGCGGAAGTATGTACGTGTGACGGTGGTGCCTCTCGAACCACAAAGTGTTCTAACACCTTCAATAGTTACCATTATTTCGGGAGCTGCTTCGTTATGAAGAAGTAACGAAAGAAATTTTACACGTAGACACGCAAATTAGGTAAGTGATTCGCATTTTTTAAATGAAATACATCTGTGATGAATCCCAAATACCTACTTGGTACTTACTGAGATCTAAGTTAGAACGCTTCGTGTACCTACCTAAGTGTTTCCTACTTCCTCTAGACCACAACACAGTAATACTGCTATTATAACGCAGAAATAGGTGTGACAGTAGTGCCACAGAAATCTAACCACAAAAGGTCCTCTTCTAAAAATAACAAAACTAACAAACCACAATCTCTCACACGGAAAAAACTATTTAATCACACTTTTACGAATTCGGTCGCTAACATATTGCAAAAACTTCTAAACTGACAGCCAGTGAAGCCAGATCCTTGAGCCACGTGGCCGGGGGCAGGTTATTTGCACAATTTGCGATTTTACGCCCCGACGCACGATGCAACTCGGGGAACTAAATCGCTAGAAACGCCCTATTTAAAGCTCACTGTATATTATACTAGTGGTGCCCGCGGCTTCGCCCGCATTTTAAAGAAATAATATGACATACATAAAACAAAACAATTGTACCCTCATTGGAACGACAGTGGCCCCATCTAGCTAAAATTGGTCGCACCAACTCTGAAACCGTCGTGGGCTCATGAACAACAATGCTGCTAAAGATCATCACTTGCTATCAAATGCATAGTTTACGATTCAATCCATACTAATATCGATTAAAATAATCGATATTTGGGTCCATATCTTAGATCGCCATCCCTAGTTTCCGTGGGATTTCCGGGATAAAAACTATCCTATCCTATGTCCTTTCTCGGGTCTCGGACTATATTTGTAGAAAATTTCATTAAAATCAGTTCAGTGGTTTAGGCGTAAAGAAAAGACAACCAACAGACAGACAGACAGACAGAGTTACTTTCTGATTTATAATATTAGTAAGGATTGGCGTCTCTTGTGCAGACTCCTAGAGTCTGTATGATGAGTTCTATAAATTGAAAGTTTGTACCTATATAATACTTTTGTGTGTGAGGTTAGTATACAGTACGTGATACCAATAATAAATAGAACCACTTACAACCGGGTTATGAAGGTGGTATAGTCCGCGCCAAGCTGCAAGTCCGCTCGGACGTTGTAGCGAGCAGGTGTAGTCGTACAATTTGCTATGACGACGCGATTCATTTCTATATTCAGAGCGGACTAGCAGTTTTACGCAGACTATACCAACAACAATCTGTAGTTTTACTCCGGTGGCACCAGTGTCACAGCTATTTGTGTCTAATAACAGCAGTGTTAAATGCTGCTGTGTTCCGCTTTGAAGTTTGTGGGGTAATATTTATCCGTCCTCATGGATAGAAACGGATCGGCCAACCTGGGGTAGGAATCTAATCTAGGGTTGATTACAGTTCTCTATGGGCGGCAGTTGCTTACCACCTTGATATTATAAAAAATAAGACACTAAGAAATTATAATAAAGCCATTATAATTATGTAACCAGTGTAAGAAAAAAAATGCCGCCACTTAGGTATCTGTCATTTTTTTCTTTTTTTTTATAAACTAAGAGTAGCAGACGAGCATGCAGTCCACCTGATGGTAAGTGGCCACTGCCGCCCATGGACATCTGTAATCAACCCCAGACAGGATAAGATATTCCTACCTGAGGTCGGCCACAGATGCGCCGCTACCCCTGAGGACTAAGCTGGAACGCCTCGGAAAAGTATGTCTCCCTTACCACACCCTTCAAACCGGAACACAGCAGCGCCTAACACCGCTGTTATTAGGTAGAAATAGGTGTGGCGGTGGTGCCGCCGGAGTCGAACCACAAAGGGTTCTACCACCTTCAGATAATATCATCCGTCATAAGCTGATATAAGCATATCTGTCTAATCGCTCTACGCCAAGCCACTTCCATTTGTAAATATCCATGTATCTAAATCACAGGAGTGCTTTAAATTACTTTAGTACGGTCCACAGGATCAATTGTAATTGTTGCTTTTTGAGTGGACCCCGTTTTTGTACGGAAATTTAATATTACAGGATTTTCTATAGCTGAATGGAACAATTATTTAATTGAATTTAAGGTGTTTCGTGAAATCAATGAATGGCAATTTTTTAATATTAAGAATATATCTCTTACTATTATTTTTTGTTGTGTTTACATTTTTCAGTTTCTTTTAAGTACCTATCACTTATTTATAGTTGTAACAGTTGAAGTCTTGGTGTTAATGATCACCAGCTCAGTAGCCCATGAGTTTGCCAACCAAAGGGCCTAATAAAGACCTAGATCCAGAATATAACTTAATCCATTCGTCATTTGTCTTTCCAAAGATCGTAGTCGCATATTGAGTGGGAACGTAACGCTTTGCGTAGAATTAGTTTTAAAAATATAAACTTTGTATTTTTTTTTCTTTTTTTTTTAAATATAAGAGTAGCAGACGAGCATGCAGTCCACCTGATGGTAAGTCGCTACTGCCGCCCATGGACATCTGTAATCAACCCCAGATAGGATTAGATATTCCTACCTGAGGTCGACCACAGATGCGCCGCTACCCCTGAGGACTAAGCTGGAACGCCTTGGAAAAGTCTGTCTCCCTTACCACACCCTTCAGACCGGAACACAGCAGCGCCTAACACTGCTGTTATTAGGTAGAAATAAGTGTGGCGGTGGTGCCGCCGGAGTCGAACCATAAAGGGTTCTACCACCTTCGAAAGTTTTTGAAAGTTGACTGCGCCGGTAGCACTTCATTTCTAGTTGACGGGAGATGCAATGAGATATTGTGTGTTCCTATTTTTCAAAGTATTAGAAATTAATTATCACTTGCTTCAACGGTGAAGGAAAACATCGGGGGGAAACCTGCATACCTAAGAAATTTAAAAATAAAGTTTTCAAAGGTATGTGAAGTCTACCAATACGCACTTGGCCAGCGCGGTGGACTATGGCCTAATCCTTCTCATTCTGAGAGGAGACCCGTGCTCAGCGGTGAGACAGCCATGGGTTGTTGACGATTTAGTATTCTGAGGATTAGGCCCCTACCTCACATGGATGTCACAAACAACTTATCTAAACAAAACATATTATTGTATCTATTAAATTGTCGACGTTCCCAAACCCTATTGTAGGTGGTAGAAACCTTCGTGGCACCACCGCCACACCTATTTCTGCCTAATAACAGCAGTGTTAGGCGCTGCTGTGTTCCGGTTTGAAGGGTGTGGTAAGGGAGACAGACTTTTCCGTAATCTATTTACTACTAATTGGTCATAACTCGTGGACACTTTCCACTGCATGTGCAGTCAAATGCTACTATATAGTGAAGCTGTGACTGACCGACTATATTGACTGAAATCAATATAGGTATATTGTGTAATGATTTAAGATGAATTTGCTCTAGAAGGTATCTATTTTACACAGGCATTAAGGTGTTAACACATTTCACAAACAAAATATTCCGTTTCAAAGCCTTCTTAATCGAGTGTGACGTAAAACACGCGAAACCTTAGATTTTATCGCATATTAATATTTACAGACGAATGCCCTTTGCCAAATATTATTACGGAATCACGAACACAATAACTCGGAAACAATTTGCAAAACACGATGAGTCAAGCGTGAGAGGGGCTTGGTTTAGTGTTCCGTAGGTAGCTAGCACCAATTTTTTAAATAACTTTTTTCAGGTTTGTTTTTCAAATGCAAATGGTTGATAAATTCGACATTTCAATAGGTTTTTACCTATTTATTGTATAGATAGGTTAGGTAGGTAAGTTGTTTTTTTATAAGAAAAAAACCTTTATTTATTTAACTATAAAAAGCGATACCATTGTAATTAAAAAGAAGTGTGGATAAACTATTGTTTTCTGAAATTTGCTTGTTCTACAAAAGTTCTTAAAAATAGAAGTAATTAAAAATAGATTTACCAAACAAATGTAAACAAAAAAAATAAAATATAAAATTACTCCAAAAAATTAGTAAATCAAAAATAAATCGAACTGTTTCTGCATTGTCCTACGGAACCCTAAAAAACAAACCCACAACAACTACCCCGCTTACCGAAACTATCTGGTTACTATTGTTGGTAGACGGTCTATTATAGGCATTATTTGTAAGCCATCAATAAGTAAATTATGGCTTAATGTGATACCCGAGGGATAAAATAAAATAAAACGTGTGTTTAAATATTAGATTTTTGTGTGTAAAAAGTTTGTATGATATTATTGTAATGCCTTTTTTATGAGCATAGCTCTGTACGGAACCCAATAATTCTAAATAGTAATAAGTACGTAAAAATATTTTTAAATATTATAGAAACCTTCGTGGTTTGGCTCCGGCGGCACCACCACACCTAATTCTGCGTTATGACAGCAGTGTTAAGCGCTGCTGTTTTCTGGTTTGAAGGCTTTTACCACAAGAGTCTCTACGAGGAGTTTTATCTTATTCCTCTATGCCTCTTGTCCGATCTATTTATCTATACACAGGCCTGTATTCTTCATTGTTCAAGTGGATCAAGCAGGAATACCAGAAATTTGGTGTTACTCTTGTATGCATTATATGTAGGTACACAAGAGCAAAATTGCATAAACTTATCAAAAAGACTTAATTCGCAGGGATTCTATTGGGATAGATTGTGGTGTTTTCATGTTACAATCCGTTGATAAAAATAAAAAAATAACTATTCCTCAAGGGTAGCAACGTTATGACCGACTTAAATAGATTGCAAGTTTATCTGGTGATTATTACAGTTGCCCATTGGCAGTATAAGGTCAATTTACCACTAAGCAGACTTCAAACGCGTTTTTACTTAGTATAGAAGCCTAAGCAGCTTAAAGTGAATCGAAGTAAGTAAAAATAAAACGATAAGTCGCCAAACGACTTATTTAAAACAACAGTTTCTCCTACTAGTTTCCTCATTTATGTTCTTAATGTAGACAATTCTGTGAATACTATATACAACAAAGTATCAACCGTTAACTCAACTTTACTAATCCATTGATTTTGCAAACCAAAACTTGCAATTGACAAAGAGAAGAAAAAACATAATTTAAAAATACAGACAAATTTACAAGTAAACTATCGGACCCGGCAAACGTTGTGTTATTATATAAATAAAAAAATGTTAAAGGTGAACAACCCTTATCACTTAGGGGTATGCAAAATAGATAATAGCCGATTCTCAGACCTACTGAATATGCGTATAAAATTCGGTGAAAATCGGTAAAGCCGTTTCGGAGGAGTACGGTAACTAACATTGTGACACGAGAATTTTATTTATAAGATTTATTTAACGAAACGCAAGTCCAAGTTGGTTGGCGTGGTACAAATGGAAATTCAAGTTTCTAAATTGTCCAAACATGGTGGTGGACGGTAAATATGGTCGGCAAACAGCGACCACGACAGACCACGATCGGGTTACGCTGCTTCGTATATTCGGTGACAATTTGTAGTGACGGTACAATTTATTTTTTACTAGATTTTGCCCGCGGCTTCGCCCGCGTTTAAAAGAAAATAATATAATATACTAACATACATAAAACTGTAAATCGTACCCTCAACTTTACTAAAGATCATGACTTGATCAAATGCATAGTATACGATTCAATCCTTACTAATATCGATTAAAATAATCGATGTTTTGGGTCCAAAAGATCGATTCTCCGATTAATCGATCATAGATCGCCATCCCTAGTTCCCGTGGGATTTTCGGGATATAAACCATCCTATGTCCTTTCTCGGGTCTCAGACTATCTTTGTACAAAATTTCATTAAAATCGGTTCAGTGGTTTAGGAGTGAAGAAGAGACAACCAGACAGACAGACAGACAGACAGAGTTACTTTCGGATTTATAATATTAGTAAGGAGTAAGGATAAGGATTACTTTTTATAGAATTCAAGTAGGAACATTTTATTCATTTTTTTAATATAGGAGTAGCAGACGAGCATGCAGTCCACCTGATGGTAAGTGGCTACTGCCGCCCATGGACATCCGTAATCAACATCAGACAATTAAATTCCTACCTGAGGTCGGCATAGATGCGCCGCTACCTTTGAGGACTAAGCTGAAAGGCCTCAGAAAAGTAGGTCTCTCTTACCTCATCCTTCACACCAGAACACAGCAGTGCTTAACGTGCTGTTATTAGGTAGAAATAGGTGTGTCGGTGGTGCCGCTGGAGTAGAACCATAGAGAACTCTACCACCTCGAAGTTGTTAGCGTTTTAAATATTAAATATTAGCACTTACTGTAATAGTTAAGGAAAATAAATAGTAAAACATACAAGCCTGACAGTACTTTAAAATGAAACGAAAATTCTCAAATGTGTTCAGTCTTAGCCAGAAAAGTCTTTCAACGACTAAGTTAAGCTTCTTACGGTTAAATAAGTATTTTAAAATTACTATCAATAATTTTCTCTCGACTGTACCAAATTGGTGTCTTTGAAACGGGTTAATAGTGGACAAACAAAAGAATTCAGTAAACTATGGATTAGTTGCGTCACTCGCTAGAATAACAAAATGTGCTGTGTGTGTGTACGCATGAGTGTGCATGTGTGTGTGTGTGGGTGTCTCACGTATAAGATCTTAATGTGTTTTCCAGTTTTCAAATATACTTTATTAAATTCGTGACTGTTGGTGTACGGATGACAAAGAAATTCAATTACATTTTTAATTTTGTGTTTTGTTAATTTTTGTTAGAAACATATGAATAGGTAATCTGAATAAGTTGGAAGGTTATGTGCTTATGCAGGATACCATAAACTATACAAAGGTGGTAGAACCCTTTGTGGTTCGACTCCGGCGGCACCACCGCCACACCTATTTCTGCCTAATAACATCAGTGTTAAGCGCTGCTGTGTTCCGGTTTGAAGGGTGTGGTAAGGCAGACATACTTTTCCGAGGCATTCCAGCTTAGTACTCAGGGGTAGCGGCGCATCTGTGGCCGACCTCAGGTAGGAATATCTAATCCTAGCTGGGGTTGATTACAGATGTCCATAAGTAGAAGTCGCCACCTTCTATCAGTATTGTATGTCTGCAATACCTATTTTATGTTTTTTTTTAAATAATCCCTTTTTCCAAGGGAGTGGATGTCGACTGACTTTATTCAGAAAATTAGTCCTCAAGAGTGGCACCTGGTTGTCTTCAGGTAGAAGGTATTCTATAGTTGCTTATACATGTCACAAATGACCACTTAAATCAGGTGGGGGACAGTCATTTCCCACTTTTTCTGCGTACAGTACCCAAGAGATTTCTTAGAGCGTTTAAACAAACAGTTGCCTAACGTTAGACGTTTATAATTAACCTTATCTTTGTGTGTTAATAAGCAGCCTTCTAGAGATTAAACTAATTAAAATATTTGCGTAACGGAAGTACCATATTGATTGAAACCACCGTTTGATTATAATTTTTAGAGAATTGAAAGATTTTTGTTTAACTGAAGTAGTGAAGGAGCATGCAGTCCACCTGATGGTAAGTGGCAACTGTGCGGTACTTAAGATTAGATTCTAACTTAAGGTCGACCATAGATGCGCCGCTTCACTTGAGGACTAAGCTGAAATACCTCGGCAAAAAAAAACGCTTTCTACACTCACAGCCCCACACTAGGAATGTCTCCGTTACAAAACCCTTCAAACTGGAACACAGCAGCGCTTAACACTGCTGTTATGAGGCAGAAATAGGTGTGGCGGTGGCCGAAATGCCTCGGCAAAGAATGTCCCTTACCACACCCTTCAAACAACGACACAGCAGCGCTTAACACTGCTGTTATTAGGCAGGAATAGGTGTTGCGATGATGCCGCTGGAGTCGAACCACAGAGGGTTCTACCACCTTTTATTTACATTTAATATACCGAACTGACACCGTAGACTTAAACTCCCATGACCTTGAGTTTCACTTCCAACTTAACTAAAGAAACCAAAAGACACGCAGGACAGCAAATAACGTAAAATATCACAAATTCGAGTATACAAATATAGTTTTTGAAAGCTCTCATACATTCCCATTGTAGCCAATAAGTGATCAAATATTGTCTTTGCCGCGTACTGGAGGATGCTATCTCTTTCTACTCAGTATGGATAGAAAGGGATGCATGGGAACTGTTAAAATGAGCGAGTCCGCGACAAAGCTGCCGCCTAACAAAATACTGTCATGGTGGCAATACAGAGACGGATTTGGAGTTGTTGAAAATGAAGTCAAAATTAATGGATTGAAGGTGATAGAACCCATTGTAGTTCGACTTCAGAGACTCGATCGTCATACCTATTTTTGCCTTATAATTACAGTGTTAAGTGCTTCTGTGCTCCGCTTTGAAGGGAAGTAAGAAGTACGTATTTATCTATGTTAACGCATATCACTCTCTGTTGGGCGCAGGTTTTTAGAGTGACAAAGCCTTAAAGGCTTAGTCTATGCGCTGGTCAAATGCGTATTCGTAGACTTCGTATAGTTTTGATAATATTTTATTAAACAAGTCGCAGACGAGTAAATTTCTTCACGACATTTTACTTTACAGTTATAGCAAGTGTGAAAATTGTTCCAATACGCAAATAACTTAGGAAATCAGATCTAGAAATCAAACCTCCAAGGTTCTCGATAGAATCAATTTTCACCCTTTACGGTTTAAAGTTTTAGATCTTTACGAAGCGGTGGTGGTAGTCAAGGTGGTAGAACGCTTTGTGGTTCGTCTTCGGCGGCACCACTGTCGCACCTATTTCTGCTTTATAACAGCAGTGTTCCGTTTTGAAGGGTGTGGTAAGAGAGACAGACTTTTCCGAGGCGTTCCAGCTTAGTCCTCAGGGGTAGCGGCGCATCTGTGGCCGACTTCAGGTAAGAATATCTAATCCTATCTGGGGTTGATTATAAATGTCCATGGGTGGCAATAGCCACTTACCATCAGGTGGACTGCATGCTCGTCTGGTACTCCTATATTATAAAAAGCGGTACTTTATAGAGTTTGTAAGCGGGTGCAGAGTCCGTCCCTGTGCTGGTCGCGGTACTGTCCGCCACTCGAGTTCTCTGAGTCGCCGCCACGCTCGACAAACAACAGCCCCGATGAAGTAGCCGAACGGACCTGAGAGCTTGGTTTACCGTCCCTATGAGACTGATATGAATTAGTACCTTATTTACTAAGAATTTCTACCTTACTCAGAGACAAGTTTTAGCTTAGCGTTTTTAACCACCTCCAAGCACGGACGCGGAATCCTAACTTTTTTTTGGGGACGAGCATTCAGTCCACCTGTTGGTACGTGGCTATTGCCGCCCATGGACATCGTAATCAACCTCAGATAGGATTAGATATTCCTACCTGAGCTCGGCCAAGGATACGGATAAGGATAAGGCGCCGCTACTCTTGTGGACTATGCTGGAACGCCTCGGAAAAGTATGTCTCCCTTCAAACTAGAACAAAGCATTATTTAATAATGCTGTTAATAGGCAGAAATAGGTGTGGCTGTGGTGCCGCTGGCGTCGTACCACAAATGGTTCTGGAACCTTCAAAATTTTATAATGCAGAAGTAGTAAATGAGTTCATGGAAATCTGTCATCAACCCCAGATACATACAGAACATACAATAGGACTCTTAGGTAGACTACAGTTCGTTCCACTTCAGTACAGACCACATTCGTTGCTAAGGAGTAAGTTAGGACGCCTCGAATAAATATGTGACTCTTAAGGGTCCATACCTTGCTGTTATATAACGTAATAGGCGTTGAATGGTGACCTATGTCTAGCAAAACATTTCTTTTTTGAAGCTATTCAATGCCATTCAATTTGCAAGTTAAATATTCCACTTTATACAACCCATCTTACAAAATAAAAGAGTTAAACAGGCTTTATTTCTATTCAAATGCCGCAACCATTGCCATTCTTCACAACCTTTATAATAGACATAGACGAAAAAAAAGAAATTTGAATCTTTTATACCCATCAAACTATCTCCCACGCAAATTTTAACCACATTTCGTAAAATAAACCTTACGTCAACAAAAATAAAACTCTATCGATAGCTCAAATTTGGATGTAAACAAAATATTTTATTCGTACAATGGTTATAATAAAGTCTTCATTCATTTTCTGCAATCCGAACAATAAGTAATTGATATCTTCTGGTTTCGAATAACTGACCAGTGAGCTAGACACCCTCTACTTTTTGCGGGGACCAAAATCATAAGAGGTTATAATGTTTGGGGGTTCAAATTATACTGGTTTTTGGAATTTTACCTGCTATTATGTGGAATCATTGAGTGGTTTTAGTTTTTTATTCGTTTGGGAACAATTAATATTATTGAACAGCTGTACTGACGGATTGAATGACAGTATCTTTGTTTATTGAGACGAAATTCCAACCCGTTGTCATTACAACACTATTTATTGTTAACTGAAGACTAATTTAAAGTAGGTATACTTTATAAATGTGAGGTTTTTATGTAAAAAGCAGATACAAGCATAAAGTACCTACACGTGATGGTAAGGCTACTAACATCCATGGACATTTGTGATCAAGCCCAGATAAGTTTGAGAAGTTGAAGTCCTTGAGATCGGTTAAAGATGCGTTGTTGTTGAAGGCCAAGTTGACGGATAAGTATGTTTAATGCCTTTCAAACCAGAATATATCATTGCTTAACACTGCTGTTACTAGCCAGAAATACCGGTACGGTGACCGCTCTGCCACGCGGGTCACGTCTTTTGGGATTGTTTCAGTTTCTTACCACCAAACGCACCAAGCAAGCTTTTTTTTGCATCAAACGTAGTTTTTTTTTATATAATGTAGGACTAACAGACGAGCATGCAGTCCACCTGATGGTAAGTGGCTACTGCCGCCCATGGACATCTGTAATCAATCACAGATAGGATTAGGTATTCCTACCTGAGGTTGGCCACAGATGCGCCGCTACGCCTGAGGACTAAGCTGGAACGCCTCGGAAAAGTCGGTCTCCCTTACCACACCCTTCAAACCGGAACACAGCAGCGCCTAACACTGCTGTTATAAGGTAGATTAGGTAGAATAGATATTTTCACGAATGTCATAGCTTATGACACTCCACATAAAATGTCTGTCTTTATAGACAAAATCGGTTTATCTATTTAAAAATTATTTTGTGCATACAAGACATTTTTAACTCAATACACAGCAGTTTCTGAGTGAATGTATGTCTGATCCTTTGCCACATTCTACAGCACGGATTTTAATATATGATGTGTCGTTGGATTTGTCTAAATTGTGAGAGCGATATAGCAACATAACATGGTTTTCTTGTTAATTAACTTAGAGCAGTCCGATTTTCTGATTTTATTATAATTATTGCTAATTACATTCATCTAAGATACTCTTTAAGGTTTTATTCTGTTTTGAAAAACCGACAAACAATCGCTTATTGTGTAGATGTGATTGCTGATAAGAATGAGAGTAAAGGGTACAGTTTCCTGCGATTTCTCCTTTGAGTGGTATGGAATTGGATGACAATAATAAATTTTTGCGAAACAGGAAGGAAACGCTTTTTGCTAAAAAGGAAAGTAAGTGAAATTAATACGATACGAACTTTTGCTATAACAAGGTTTTTTTTACAAAAAAATCGACAAAGTGCGAGTGGACTCGCGCACTGTGGGTTCCAAGCACAAATAAAGTTGTACTTATGATAACTCACTTTTTCATAATCAACTCATAATCCGAAAATCGTAAATCAGTGATTTACGATTTTATAATCCGAAAATCGTAAATTAGTGATTTACGATTTTCGGATTATTTTTCTTAGCACGAGATATACTTTTTGTCGAATTTTATGATTTTAGGTTTCCGAGAAATATCCTACTGGTGTTTGAGTTCCCCGTAGCACGAAATATGCGACACGACGTTTTTTACATTATAAATTTAGAAGCTTGATTATTCACACCTGAAAAATACTGAGTGTATTTATAAAATTCAACTTGACATGCTCTGCTGCTGAGAAAAGGGTTTTAACAGACAAACCAAAGGACAGGCGAACAACATAGTGATACTATAAGAGCTTAACTTTCTTGTATACGTACGGATCCCTAAAAGTCTTAAAAGTTTAATAATTTAAAAAACCTTTATATTTTTACCAAGCCCTTATCCAAAACGGTTTAAAGTAGCCACGCCCTATACAATGCACAATGGGGGCTCCGACTAAATGTTTTAACCACAACTTATTCTAACCATTCATCTGACATTTAAAGAACCAAGTGCTATAATTACAAAATTACAATAAAAATAATGGCTCGAGGGTTATTGCAAAACAATTATTATAATAGTTTAATATAATAATGGAATAAAACAATTGAGTGGTTGTAATGGTTGAGTGAATGGGTGTCGTGTGGTGAGCCTTTGTTGACTCAATCGACTCTATAGAGCTCTTGTTCCTGAGTGAATGATTCCACTAATTCGAGGTTAATCGTTGAAAAATTTGAAAAAAATGGATTCGTTACGTTTGCTTGTTTTTTTTTTGTGTATTAGAAGAAGCTGTTTAATTTTATAACGTTCTAATTTTTAGGTAAGTAAAGATTACACAATGTGGGCAGAGGTCAGATAGGAATCTAATCTTATCTAGGATTCATTATAGAACTTCACGGACGGCAATACTGATCATTAGGTGTACTATAATATGTCTTTTTACCCGACTGCCAAGGAAGGGTTATGTTTTTCGCGCGTATCTTGTATGTTTGTCTTTCTTTATTTGATCCGATCTAACAAACGGCTGGATGAATTTCAACAGTTAAAGTGTCATTATATTTGTCTCAATGACCCGAGTGTCCTTAGATAGGTGTTAGTAAAAAAAAATCAAAATGGCGGATTTTTGGCGCGAAATAGTAACACATTTAAAAAAAAAAGTTAACCAAACCTATCGAGTAGGGTATCAAATGAAAGGAAATTAAACGGAGATTATAAAAACATATTTGTATATATATAAAACAGTAAGGTGACTGACTGACTGACTAATTAAATGACTTTTTCATTTTTCAGAAATCAACGTACAGCCTAAACCAAGGACTTTACAGTTCTGAAATTTTGCACACAGGTTCTCTATATAGCTTGAATAAGTACTAAAAAAGGCCTTTTGGAAATTCTACCCTTGAGAGGGTAAAATAGGGGAAAACAGTTTTTTTGAAATCCTTTAATTTTGAAGCAACTACTATAAAATTTTGTATTTGGCTTTCTGGATAGGAACAAGGACGCACTTGTTTATCTCCCTCCGAAAAATCAACCCCGTAGAGGGTAAAATAAGGGTTAAAAGTTCATTTGAACTATCGTCAATTTTGAAGCAAACACTATGACATTTTGTATCAGGCTTGTTGGATAAAAATAATGAAATGCTACCTCTAACGAGGTAAAATAATGACCGAAACTTTGATTTACTGAAGTTATATATTTTAAAGACCGTAAATGGTGAATTTTTTCGCGAACGTTTTAAAAAAGTTAACCAAACCTATCGAGTAGGGTGTCAAAATAAAGGAAATTAAGAGGAGATTACACATACATTATATAATATATCTTATAAATAAAATTCTCGTGTTAGTTACCGTACTCCTCCGAAACGGCTTCACCGATTTTCACCAAATTTTATATACATATTCAGTAGGTCTGAGAATCGGCCACTATCTATTTTTTTTACACCTAAGTGATAAGGGTTGTTCATCCTTAACATTTTTTTATTTATATGGCAACACAACGTTTGCCGGGTCAGCTAGTACATATATACTCGTATATACACATCGAGATGACTGTCTGACTAAATGAGAGAGTTTATGTGCCAGAGATAACGCAAAGGGAAACCGCTGAACTTAAGCGTGCTGGAATTTTACACATAGGTTCTTTATATAGCTTAAATGAACACTACGAGGATAAAATAAAATAGAATAATATTGTTTGAACATTTTTTGTTTTTGAAGCAGACACCTACTATGAAACTTTGTATTTGGCTTTCTGGATAAAAATAATGAAATGCCTATTTCACTGCTTTTGCAAATTCTACTTCAGCCTTTTTGGTGCAGTCGGGTTTTTGATTTTTTAAATTAATTACTTGTTGCTATTTCTATACGACAAAAAAACTATTTATTACCCTTTGAACCAGACCATCATCATCATCACATTACTGTCCCACTGCTGGGCACGGGTCTCGTCTCAGAATGAGAAGGATTAGGGCATAGTCCACCGCGCTGGACAAGTGCCTATTGGTAGACTTCACATACCTTTGAGATTTTTTTTTTATAAATCTCTCAGGTATGCAGGTTTCCTCACGATGTTTTCCTTCACCGTTTAGCAAGTGATAATTCATTTCTAATAAGCACATAGCTTTGAAAAATTAAAGATGCGTGCCGGGGATTGGAACTTCGGACCCCTCGATCGAGAAGCCGAGTTTCTTAACCACTAGGCTATCACTGCCTTTTTACTGAACCAGACCATACTAACATTAAACTATTTTAAGACAGAAACAGGTGTTGTACCTTCAAGTCATCACAATAGTTACTTTGATATCATCATGCTACTTCTCCCTGTGGTTTCTTTCAAAATCAACTCAAGTTTTTGTTCTTTTGTTACGTTTTTGTTACGTTTTTTACGATATGTCAATCCTGTCGCCTAATTGCCCATGCAACAACAATGGTGCAACGATTGCAACAATTGCAACAAATGCGCAATCGTGTAAGCGATATACTAAGATAACGAAACCCTTTATATTTATTTACTAAGTCTCGTTTTATCGTCTTTATTACAAGGGAGTAAGGGTCAAAATTGCGTAAATAAGGAGTCTTTTATAATTGCATAGGTTAAGTATTGTTCGATGCGTGGGAGAGATGATTCTGATAGCTCTAAATCTTTGTGGCTGTAAAAACTGTTCTCCATCCCTTACTGTTTGGTTGAAAAAGAGAGGGATGGAAGCTTTTGTTTGTTATCTCGTATGGGAATCGCCGTAAGCGGTTAAGCGGTGGTTGTTATCAAAATAAGCGACGTCAGTTAATGTTGAGTTCATTTGATCCTTTTTTGCGGTGTTATTATTATTTTTTTTTTATAATATAGGAGTAGTAGACGAGCATGCAGTCCACCTGATTGTAAGTGGCAACTGCCGCCCATGGACATGTGTAATCAACCCTAGATAGGATTAGATATTCCTACCTGAGGTCGGCCACTGATGCGCCGCTACCCCTGAGGACTAAGCTGGAACGCCTCGGAAAAGTCTGTCTCCCTTACCACACCCTTCAAACCGGAACACAGCGGCGCCTAACACTGCTGTTATTAGGTAGAAATAGGTGTGGCGGTGTTGCCGCCGTAGTCGAAACACAGAGGGTTCTACCACCTTCAAAACCTTTAAACTTTAAGTATTTTACGAACAATACGTTTATTTTGATTGTGGTAGAACCAATATGGTTCGACTGAGTATAGTCCGCGTAAAACTGCTAGTCCGCTCTGAATATAGAAATGATTCGCGTCGCCATAGCAAATTGTATGACCACACCTGTACCCTTACCATGAGTTTTTAAGTTTTGACAAATATGACTGTTTTGTTATTTGTTTACGTATTGCTCATACAATTTCCAATCAGCGCCCCTAGCGGATTGTATCAGTACTACGAGTATATTATCAGTAACGTAACATTAAATGTCTAAATTGACGCTTTATGTTTTGTCTCCCTTTTTTGCAAACATGTGAGGTAGACAAAAAGTTCAAGTTTGAGCACTTACTTACGTTTGCTCAGTCTACTGAAACAAACGGAACAGAATAATGGAATGAGTAAACGTAACGTAAAATTGTGGGAGATTTTGAAAACACATGGTAAGGGTACATACTCGTTCGTCTACTCGTTTGCAAGTACAATATGAAACAAAACTTTTATTACTATTATTAATTATTATTTTCCATTGTTAAATTTAACACAACGTCGTACAAAACGAACAAAAAGGAAGTCCAATTTTGTTAACATTTATGAATATGCATGTTAAAATTTACTCGCATGTTAAAATCAATTTAATTTATGTTAACATTTATTTTTGATATTCGACGGGTATCTGTCGGCAGTTGACGAGTGATTGTTCGATTAATTCGCGATACTTGTCGCGTAGCGCGGCCTCGCCATTTAATTTTTATATTCAAAAACTGGATAATATGGAAACGGCTTTTGTTTATATTTATTATTTTATTTAAAATACTATGAAAATATTGTTTATATGTTTTGTTCATTCGAATATGCCGTATTTAATACAATTACGAAAATAGATAATAATAATAATATTAATAAAAAGTCACTTCTAAATACTAGTAACAAAATCAACTTGGTACTTACATATTCACAAGTTTAAAAAAGGATTTTCGTTATCCTCAGATCATCCCGTTATGTTAGTAAGTCCCGATTAAGTTGACAGTGCCACCTATAGACATCTGTAGCTCTACACAACAAGAGTTCTACTTGAAGCTGGCATAAATGCGTTGCAATTCCTGAAAACTATGGTCGCTTCATATGTAAGTCAGCTACAGCTACAACCGCACCCTTCAAGCGAAACGGAAGACTGCTTCACGCTAGAAAAACGTGTGGCGGTAGTCCACTCGGACAAACTATCCTGGAAACCACTTTTCAAAATCTAATTAATATTTTTACTTAAATTTTACACATTTTTGAGAGATTCGTGATATACCTATAATAAAGTGTTCTCCACACTAACCTACCCTTTGCGCTGTCAGCGACACTCGTAGTAATTATTTTTATTATCGAACACCTCCCGCTCCAACTTGTTTTTGTTTTGTTTTGTTCTCCTTTCTGTTCTCTTTTTGTTTTACTCTGTTTTGTTTGATGTGTTCATTGCGTCTGAGCGACATTGCGATGTTAATTAATTTTATTCTGTTCAACAAATTGTTCTTAAATTGATTCTACGAGTGGATAAAATTCAATCCAATGGTGGTATTGTTTTTCTTAAATAACTGTCCCATTTTAGGGCACGGGTCTCCTCTCAGAGTGAGAAGGCTTAGGCCATAGTGCACAGCGCTGGCCAAGTGCAAATTGATAGACTTCACACACTTTTGGAGGTGGTAGAAACCCTTTGTGGTTCGACTCCGGCGGCAACACCGCCACACCTATTTCTACCTAATAACAGCAGTGTTAGATGCTGCTGTGTTCCGTTTTGAAGGGTGTGGTAAGGGAGACAAACTTTTCCGAGGCGTTCTAGCTTAGTCCTTAGGGGTAGCGGCGCATTTGTGGCCGACCTCAGATAGGAATATCTAATCCTATTTGGGGTTCATTACAGATGTCCATGGGTGGCAGTAGCTACTTACCATCAGGTGGACTGCATGCTCGTCTGCTACTCCCATATGATAAAAAAAAACTTTCATTCATGTTATCATTTACTATTGAAGCAATTTTAGTAATTTCGAAAATCCCGGCTTTTGCCTGGGATTTCAACCTAAGACCGCTAAATGGGGCCATATTTCAAATCTAGGCTACCACTGCATTCTACAAACTATCTATGTAATAATTATATTACCCGTAGAAAATTTGTTTAAGATTTTGATAAAACATTTTCTTCAACATAATTAATTTCCTTCCCCTGTATTGAAGAAAAGCGCGGAAATTTTACAATTTTCCATCAGATTCCTCGGAAGCTGAAACTTCGGACAAAGGGATTTGCTATCTCTCTCTCTCTTAGGGTTATCGTAAGTAGCTGTCTCGTTCTGATAACTTATTGTAATAGTGGAAGCTATGTTTGAAGAAAGTATTGAATTATGGCGGAGTGGACGGGTTTATGCAATGTTGACTCATCTTAAATTGTAATTTTATTAAGGATGAGAAATATATATAAGTTATATTTATTTTCTTTAAATGTGTAGTTGTTTGCGTAAAATGTCAATAGTTAATATAAAATAATGGAAAGAGACATAGTGATTGATTTTTTATTGAGTTTATGTTACAAAATTATACGAATTGTTATTTTTTTTTTTGATAAAAACAAAAACAGTAATATTGCTTCTGAGTCTTCTGACACTAAAAGACGAATTTAAAAATACGCTTTCTACATTTATAGATATATTCTAATAAATATATTAATAAATACTTTTTAGGTAACGTACAACAAAAAAAAGAGTTGTCCCAGTGGTACTACAATGTTTATACAGAAAATCATTTTTTATTTATAAACTAGTTTTTGCTCGCGGCTTCGTCCGCGTTTAATAGATTCTCCGATTAATCGATCTTAGATCGCCATCCCTAGTTCCCGTGGGATTTTCGGGATAAAAACTATCCTATGTCCTTTCTCGGGTCTCAGACTATCTTTGTACAAAATTTCATTAAAATCGGTTCAGTGGTTTAGGCGTGAAGAAGAGACAACTAGACAGACAGACAGACAGAAAGAGTTACTTTCGGATTTATAATATTAGTAAGGATTTCAGTGTTAGGCGCTGCTGCGTTCTAGTTTGAAGGGTGTGGTAAGGGAGACAGACTTTTCCGAGGCGATCCAGCTTAGTCTCAGGGGGCGCATCTGTGGCCGACCTCAGGTAGGAATATCTAATCCTATCTGGAATTGTTTACAGATGTTCATGGGCGACAGTAGCCACTTACCATCAGGTGGACTGCATGCTCGTCTGCTACTCCTATATTATAAAAAAATATGTAATCAACCCCAGATAAGATAACTTTACTTGAGGTCGACCACATATGAGTTGCCTCTCTTAACGATTAGGTAAGACTTCCTCGGATAAGAAATAATTTCATGTTACATAACCCCATCCATCAGTATCACAGTATGGTGGCGTTGAGTTATACATAAAGTTGCGCCGTAACTCGCAGACTTGTGGCACCTGCCTCCACCTCTTCTCCAGATTCCTCGCCACCCCGGCTGTTTGAAATCTCAAACGCATCCGAATTAAGTTTGCGTGACTGCTTCTCATATAATAAAATAATCTCATAAGAATAAATAAATATGTCTTCTGAGATATATGTGATGGTTATAAAATGAAAGGTTTTGATGAGAAGAATATGACAAATAAAATGACGTTTCTGTAAACTCAAGATGGCAGAAGTTACAAGATGGCGAAGTAATTGTTTTTATGAACCCTTACAACATGAATACTAAATTAGAAGATTTTTCGAGAAAAGCACGAAAAAAACTTGTTTTTAAGTCCCAAGAACTGACCTCTAATTTTCAATCATGTGCGTATAAGGAATTGATTTAACTTGCTTAAACGGTCAAGGAAACCATCATGAGGAAGCCTGCACACCTGGGAGATCAAAGGATCTAAGAAAAAAATTAAAGGTATGTAAAGTCAACCAATTCCCACTTGGTCAGCGCAGTAGACTATGGCCTAGTCCTCTGAGAGGAACCCCGTGCCCAATAGAGGTCGGCCAAGGGAGGTACATTCTATAAAGAAACCACATACTCCTTGGCCAACTAAGTACTTAACTTAAACCAACCCTCAACCCTTTTGATATTTCAAATAATTCTACAATACAACCTATTTAGCTTATGCACTTACTAAACAAAGTGCATCAATTAACGGCCCACGCCCACGCTAAGACCACAAGTGGGCACAGCGTGGCTATGTTTTAATTAACCATACACATGAGACACTAATCCTTGACACACGACCTACTGGATGTTCACACTCTCGCTGAAATCAAATACAAAATCGGAATTTAAAAAAAAGCAATCTTTTTAAGAATAAATTATAGTTTAAAAACTAAAAAGCACGCTAAAATCGCACAAGGAAAATCGTTAATCCTGCTTCCTGACGGTCCTGATGAGGAGAATTTGACGACCCGCGTGGCGGAGCGACCACCATACCGGTCTGACGCGCAAAGGGCCCGGGTTCGATCCCCGGCCAGACAGATATCTAAATGATGAATTTAGATTTCTGTTCTTGGGTCTGGGTGTTTGTGTATTTGTCTGTGTGTGTCCATGGCACCCACGACACAGGGAATCCTAGTGTGGGGCTGTGAGTGTAGAAAGCGTTTAATAATATTTCAATGGGATAAAATTATTAAAATTGTATATTGTCGTGTCGGATCTTGATAATTGTTCAAAATTTTAAATTAATCGGACCGTTCAAAGTAGGTAAAAATCGAGTACAAAGATTCTGTTACATACATACATAGATACAACCCAAGCTATTAAAAGCGTGGTAATAAATGATCTTTAACCACAAATGCGAGAATATAGCCATTTGGCTACATGACGTTAGGCGTTAGACGTTAGCGTTCCATGATGAATTACATGAGCTACAATTACATTTCAAGGTGAATTAGGTACTAAATATAAAATATTGTACCTAATTAAGTAATTTCTGTGTAATACGAGAATGTTTATACTGAATAGCACAAGATAGGCAATTTTAAATACTTTTTCAACCATTTTATGTCTTTTAAAGTAACAACTAGAATTAAATTTGATTTGTACTCATCTTAAATTATTAAATCATGACTATTTAATGTATTGACCATTTAATTTATTGCAATATAATAAAGATAAAATAAACTGAATCACCAGCTTTTAAGTGTAAACTTGCAATAAAACGCATTTGTAAGTCTATTCCCATTTAATTTAGGAATATGTTCGAACATTCGAACACCATTACAGCTTACAACAAGAGTGTAGACATACCATAACAATATAAGAATATACGGATTGAATTGAAAAAGTGCGGGGGAAGGGATTTTTAATTTGTTCGCGCCAAGAGGTGTGGCGGTGACAGGCCGACTGTAGCTGACCCCTTTTGTGTTTTATAATCTGTGGTCTCTGTGCTCGGAATTTGAAATTATATTTATGGAAATGTCATTTTATTGGCTGAGTGTACGTACGATTGTTAATGAAAATGATCTTTAAATGTAACTAGGAATTATTTTTAATTTAATTAACTATTTTTAATTACAGTAATATTTATTGTTGCATTTACAAGAGCTGAGAAGAGAATGGTATGAATATGAATTTAAAAAAAAATGTTTCCATATAAAATATACTAGAAAACACAAACTTATTAAGTCTTCGTATATCCTAAGTAGTTTCCTGCGTGTAGAACAAACATCCTCAAACACTCTCCTCTTCCTCGAATTTGCGCCGACTATGCAATATAGATAAGGAATTCGACATTTACTTTGATACATTATCTTCTTTAAAAAATAAAATTTTAGCACATAAGTAGCACTTATCATCATCATCAGCAACCCATTACTGTCCCATTACTTATATCAGAAGCACTTATATCATAGTTAAATGTTGCGGTTGTTTCATTATTACCATGCTCAGTCAGCATTATAATGGTTGCATATGGTTCGATTGTTCCATACAAATTAAAAATACAGACTATTATATACACAGAATAATATATAAACGTTGTTCATGCCTATAATTGGCACTCATGCGAACCTTATTATTATTAATACTACTATAGTGTACTTCTAAGTACTATACAATGTATTGTGTGTGTTGCTGTTGGCATGTAAATAAATAAATAAATAAAAATAAATAAATATTCAGTAGGGCTGAGAATCGACTACTATCTATCTTTCATACCCCTAAGTGATAAGGGTTGTTCACCTTTAACATTTTTTTATTTATATGGCAACACAACGTTTGCCGGGTCAGCTAGTTTCTCCATAATGTTTTATAATCCTTTGGTCTCCATTAGGGTGTTTGATTTTTAATTTAATTTCGATGTGAAGTGGCGCTGCGTTTGACACTCAGGATAGTATCGGACCCCTACTAGAGATTGATTCTCATACAATACCCCTTGCGACGGGGTGCATATGTTTATATGTTTATATGTTTATTAATATTGTTTGGGCTATCAGTATCTTACCCATTATTAATACTCAATCTATCCAATTGCTTACCAAAGATTGAAATGTGACAATGTATGTAATTGTCAAATTTCGATGTTTAGTCAACATCATCATCATGTTTGTAGGCGAAACATTGGAAAGACGATGTCCTAAGTCTTACCGAGAAGAGAATCGTGCCCAACAGCCCAGCAGTGGGACAATAGACTCATCTCCTAGGGCTATCACTATGGTATAACTTAGTATCCATTATTTAAAATAATGGATTTCATTTGAACACAGAAAACCAAAGGGTAAGTGATTAAAAAAATTAAACAAATGCCTGTTAAGGTATTCAGGTGTGACTCATAAAGGTTCTGGGTTCCATCCCGGGTTCATCGAATTGAATATTTGTGTGATTATGGGCCTGGTTCTAGTCTAAATATACATATATAACTCAAAGGTGACTGACTGACATAGTGATCTATCAACGCACAGCCCAAACCACTGGACGGATCGGACTGAAATTTGACGTGCAGGTAGATGTTATGACGTAGGCATCCGCTGAGAAATTTTGATCAATTCTACCCCCAAGGGGATAAAATAGGGGATGAAAATATTACTTAATAACGCGAGCAAGCCGTGGGCAAAAGCTCGTTATATATATGTCATGAACAGAGGTAATCGAACTTACGATGAGTGTAGTATAAAATATTAATCCCAATACATACAAACACACCCATACACACACACACACACACACACACACACACACACACACACACACACACACACACACACACACACACACACACACACATATACATACATACATACACATACACATACACGTAAACACATAAACGCCTTACCACTACATTTTTAAAACAAATGCTGTCCAGTAAGATGTCGTACACAACTGCCAGCAAGCAAGATGGTCCTGAGAAATGATCTTATGGGCTCGCGGAAGCAAATGTAAAATATGACGCAATAACGAGTATAGATGGCGCTGGACTCTGTATGAAATGGCGGCGCTCAGTCACGTCGAGTTAGCTGAGATAGAGTTGTGTGGATAAGACTTGTTTGGCAATAGTAGTAAGAGCAACTATACTAAGGTTTTTGTAATATGTGTATTGTTGACAGCATATCCTCTGCTGGGCATAGGTCTCTTCTCAAATTAGCAGAGTAGGAGGATTTAGGTCATAGTCTACCGCGATGGCCAAGTACGGATTGGTAGACTTCACATATCCGTAGCAGTGATAGCCTAGTGGTTAAGAAACTCGGCCTCTCGATCGAGGGGACCGAGGTTCAAATCCCAGGCACACATGTCTGATTTTTCAAAATTATGTGCGTCTTAGAAATTAATTATCATGAAGGAAACATCGAGAGGAAACATGCATACCTGACAAATTTATAGAAAAATCTCAAAGGTATGTGAAGTCTACCAATACGTACTTGGCCAGCGCGGTGGGCTATGGCCTAATCCTTCTCATTCTGAGAGGAGACCCGTGCACAGTAGTGGGACAATAATGGGATGATGATGATGACATACTATCAGGCGTGCGAGTTTTCTGACTATGTTTTGACGTCACAAAGAAAACAAATGTAGGACTAAATATTTTTTTGCCATTTGGAGCAGGCCCTGTATATGATCGTAAGTAGTCACTACCGTGCATAGACATCTATTATCGATCTCAGATAGGATAGAACGTCTCGCATAAGTATGTCCTTACGACACCTTTTAAGGCAGAACATAACAATCAACATTGTTGTTATAAGGCAAAATGTGTCGTTGATGCCTTCAGACTTTAACCATAAAGGATTCTATCACATTCAATATTGTTTTGGGTAAGTCATGTCCTCTCTAACCATCGGTCCCAGTTCCGCTGACCAACAAAAACAGTAAGCATTCGACGCGTGCTTTTTGCGGCTGACCGGAGCAAGGGTGTGCCAAACTTTAGCCATGTTAGGACAGTCTTAAAACCCTGTGTGGTTTAACTATAGATAAGTATAGATATCTCACCTTGTATTTGATGGAAGTCATTAAATGGCTGACACATACGTAAAATGGCTGACTGTTTTCCCATTACGTCACCGGCTGTCATTGTGTAATTTACGCGGAATATCGACATGTGCAAATAAGTGGTGCAAAAACAACACGAAATCGAACACGAAAATAGATGACAGTGACAATTTCAACTGTCAAAGCTAGTTACATTTTCTCGTTAGGAGTGAGTAATCTTTCCTAATCTATGGGTTTAACAGGGAGACATATATTTCAGACATTTGAATGTAAACAGCGGTATAGCGCTGTTCTGTTTTGTAGGAGGGGTCAACAAACTTTTGAGGTTGTCCTTAATCCACAAGGATGGTAAAGCAGATAACCTCAAATATCTCCAATCCTATTTATGGTTTATTAGAGACTACTATCATATGGACTGTCTGCCTACTATTCTGTCTGTTTTCAATACATTTAGTTGCATATAAACAAACGCTGTCCGAAAAGAAATAAATTTAATTAATTTTATATTCAATTAAATACTCGAACTATGGGATTCTATTTTGTTATTTTTTACCTCGTAACATAAATAAATAATAAACTTCAAATATGTATAAAACATTAGCTGACCCGTTTTTAAATGTTAAGAGTGAACAACCCTTATCACTTAGGGGTGTGAAAAATAGATAGTAGCCGATTCTCAGACCTACTGAATATGCATATAAAATTTGGTGAAAATCAGTAAAGCCGTTTCGGAGGAGTACGGTAACTAGCATTGTGGCACGAGAATTTTATATATAAGATAAATTCATATAGGTAAATATAATGAATGCTGTTAATACATTTTTAAGTCTACATTTTTAAAGCCTTATATCCCGATTTAGATCTCTCCAACATGGTGTCAGCAGCCGTCTATTTTTGGGGATCGTTTGTCCGCTTCGAAATACGGCCTTTCGTGTTCGTATCTGGCTCGAAAGGCTTTTCCTGAAAAGCGGAAAAAGTAAACAAAAATTTCCCTTTTGAGGCCAGCATTCGACCGCCAGACCTGACCAAATAAAAGTGTTCACTTCCTGGTACTGAAATACTTTTGACTGAACACATCGTGGCTAGATGACGTATGTTAAACAGATGGGACGTGGAAATAGGACAATTTTTAATCTGTATTTTATTATTTTATACCACACACTAAAAGGGCAGTGATAGCATAGTGGTTAAGAGGCCTCTCGTTCGAGGGGTCCAAGGTTCAAATTCCAGTCACGCACCTCTATTTTTTTAAAGTTATGTACGTATTAGAAATTAATTATCACTTGCTAAACGGTGAAAAAAAACATCATGAGGAAACCTGCATATCTGAGAGATTTATAAAAAAAGTCGAAGTCGACCAATATGCACTTGGCCAGCGCTGTGGACTATGGCCTAATCCTTCTAATTATGAGATGAGACCCTGTGCCCAGCAGTGGGACAGTAATGGGCTGATGATGATCATGATGACACTAAAAAGTGTTTACCTTTCATTTAGGTAGGTGTTGTAAAACACTATAGAGACATAATGTATTAGCACATTCAGTAATGTGTAATGTGTCAGTCAGTCGCACGTCAGCAACTTTCTACGAGTACCAACTCTTTCGTGACCGATCGCAGGCAGAAGTCTTATCCCATTTTTTTTTTATAACATAGTACTAGCAATGAGCCTGCAGTCCATCTGATGGTAAGTGGCTACTGCCGCCCGTGGATATCTGTAATTAACCACAGATAGGATTAGATATTCCTACCTGAGGTCGGTCACAGATGCGCCGCTACCCCTGAGGACTAAGCTGGAACGCCTCGGAAAAGTATGTCGGTGTTGATTACCGATAGCCATGGATAGCAGTGGCCTCTCACCATCAGACCACACTTTGGTACTTGTGTAATATATGAAAATACACCTTCTACATACATACAAAGTCTCTGATTTCATGTATAAGTGAAATTTGACTGAAATAAAACCAAGAATATATTTATTTACGTTTAGAACCAGAGACCGCACTCAGAATTAACTTTCACTATCAAAAGCAGTTTGTATGAGGCACAAGCTGCACCGGTTTGTGGAAGGTACTGTACCCTTACCAAGAGTTTTTACGTTTCGACAAATATGACTGTTTTGGTATTTGTTTACGTATTGGCCCATATGATTTCCTAGTTCTGACACAATCTGCTAGGGGCGCTGATTGGAATTTGTATGGGCAAATACGTAAACAAATACCAAAACAGTTATATTTGTCGAAACGTAAAAACTCATGGTAATGGTACTGGGTTCGATTGCTAGTTGAATGAATGTATGTTTTGGTAAATGTGTGTGTGGTTTGAACTATGTGTTTGTAATAGTTTTGTTGTTGATTTAGAAATGTATGTACATCATTAACTTATTTGGGTGAAAACTTTTCATAGACTTTTATTTAGACTCAGTTCCTATCTGAAATTATTCGAGGCCTGTATATCGGATTCGGGTATAGATTTGGTCACAATTTTATTTCAGATATCCGATATTTTGGTTACAGTTATGAAGATCCATCACATCTCTGGTATAAATTTCTATGAGGTATCAGCAAATGTGTGTCAACCTCAGGTAGAACTCCAAAGTTGTATTGGATCTATTACTGAATTACAGATAGGATATTTCTTAATACTAAGGTGGAAACCGTCGAAAAACTGAAAACATCTTTGCAAACCCTTTCAAAAATACTTTTAAACTAAACGCTACTATGAGGGAGAAAAAGATGTGATGACGTTAGCGTTGCAAACGTTTAAGTGCGTTGGAACCTTTACTATGCTGCAATTTTGAAGGCAATCTTTATTTAAAGCCTTTGTTGTGTAAAGTTATATTTAAAGAAGCTCCTTAATCATTTGTATAAAAATTTTACTTTCTACAGTAGGCATCGTAGCCGTACCTACGAGCTACGCTATACTATGCGTAGCGCGTACTCCGTAGCAACAGTTGCAACCAATGGGCGCGTTCGCTACAGTTGCGAGCGCTACGATTGGCGGAGGCGGGCACTTCATTAGCAGTGCTACGACGTAGACCGTCTACGTAGGCTCAGAGGTGTGACGTTTATATAATGCTATGTAAATACATTGGTAATTCTATGCTAAGGTTTGACGCGAAAGCTTCAAAGATTTGAATGCAGTGATTCATACAGGTCTCCTATACAGAAAATCCTAGATTAATTCTCAGTCGAAAGATATTCAAATGATCAATGAAATTTAGACTAAGACATAGGGCTCTTCAAAAAAGGTGCAAAAAGAGCTCTCATACAAAGCCAGCGATGCATTGGCGACTCCTCTGGTGTTGCTAATGTCCATAGGCGGCGTTGACTACTTTCCATCAGGTAGCACGTCTGCCTAATCGTTAGGTATAACTATAAAAAAAAGACTTTTATTGGTCTGGTTGTTTTTGTGTCTGACGGAGTACCTTCATGATATATGAGAAAACTATTAAACCTTAAACTATTAAATTATATTTTTTAAATTTATCAGGAAACAAACTTAGAACTGTATGACACTTCTCTACCAATTTTCTGACCGCGCAATCTGTTTAAAAAAGTAGTTTATTTAAGTTTTTTTAAGAAAAAAATATGTTTTATTCAACATCTGTTAAGAATCAAAGCAGTAATTCCATAGCACTAACCTTAGTAGCTTATGCAATTTATCTAAAGTTATAAGATCTAGTAGACAGATTTTTTTATTTAGCATCGATCACGGATCAAACCTAATCCTAATCCTTCTATGGTCTAATCCTTCTCAATCTGAGAGGAGCCCCGTGCCCAGCAGTGGGACGGTAATGGGTTGGTGATGATGATGATCACGGATCAAACCTGGAACTGCATTGTACTTGGCTCATAATACGTTGTATTAAATACAGATTATAATTCAACATGTATAATAATAATATCTTTATTTGTGAATATAGGTATACAGGTGTTTTAAATATTACAAAAAGGTGCTCTACATTCAAGCCTTATGGGCATACAAATATTTATCGTCATAACCTAAGAACAAATTACTCCATAATTATTTATTTATTTATTTGTCTGATAAGTCTGATAACAATAAAACATATTCTCCAATGCAAGACAGAATTAAATATTTATGTCAGTTAAAATTTCATTTAAAGAGTAATAACATTATACAAGTTTACTACTTATATCAAATGTACAACTTTGTACCAACCCCGTAATAATATAACGTCAGCCACAGAACAATCTCATAAGCATAAAATGTTATATACATGTGAGTCAAGAGTTAATTGAATTCCCGAGAGCTCTCGCGGAGGGAGGCTGGGGAAAGTAATACCGTAGCCTTTGAGCCGAGTGTACTATCTATGTTTATGCAAATACGGAATGATATGTTGTGACGCATGTGACTTGAATGATACGGTGATACAGTTGATATTAAAGTGGTAAATTTAATGATATTTAACGTGTGCAAGTACAGAATGATATACTGAGTGACGTATGTGACTTGAATGATACGGTGATACAGTTGATATTAAAGTGGTAAATTGAATGATATCTAACGTGAGCAAATACGGAATGATATGTTGTGACGTATGTGACTTGTATGATATGGTGATACAGTTGATATTAAAGTGGTAATTTGAATGATATCTAACGTGTGCAAGTACAGAATGATATACTGAGTGACGTATGTGACTTGAATGATACGGTGATACAGTTGATATTAAAGTAGTCAATTGAATGATATCTAACGTGAGCAAGTACGGAATGATATGTTGTGACGGATGTGACTTGAATGATACGGTGATACAGTTGATATTAAAGTGGTAAATTGAATGATATCTAACGTGTGCAAGTACAGAATGATATACTGAGTGACGTATGTGACTTGAATGATACGGTGATACAGTTGATATTAAAGTGGTAAATTGAATGATATTTAACGTGTGCAAATACGGAATGATATGTTGTGACGTATGTGACTTGTATGATATAGTGATACAGTTGATATTAAAGTGGTAAATTGAATGATATCTAACGTGGGCAAATAGGTAATGATATGTTGTGACGTATGTGACTTGAATGATATGGTGATACAGTTGATATTAAAGTGATAAATTGAATGATATCTAACGTGTGCAAATACGGAATGATATGTTGTGACGTATGTGACTTGAATGATACGGTGATACAGTTGATATTAAAGTGGTAAATTGAATGATATCTAACGTGGGCAAATACGGAATGATATGTTGTGACGTAAGTGACTTGAATGATACGGTGATACAGTTGATATTAAAGTGATACATTGAATGATATCTAACGTGGGCAAATACGGAATGATATGTTGTGACGTATGTGACTTAAATGATACGGTGATACAGTTGATATTTAAGTGATGACTTGAATGATATAAGTGACTTGAATGATACAGTTAATGTTCATTCAATTCATTCATTCGTTCTTGTATATATGTAAATTTTGTAAATAAGTTATTTTATATTTATAGTTTAATTTATTATTTTTAATTTACTGTAAATTTAATTATAATTGTAAATATTTTTCAGTTAATAAAGTTAATGTTTAAGTGATAAGTTGAATGACATTGATTATTTTGACATGATTTTGATTTATTTTGACATACGTTAAAATAAAAATATATTGGTGATTCATTAAAAGATTTCACACAGAGACATATTATACATCCTATTATCAATTAAAAAAGTTTCTTACATTGAACATTATAAATAACATTATCTAAACTATTTAGAATTCTTGAGTTAGATAACTATTACATAGGATGCAAGACGTAAGATTGCCTAGGAAATACAATATCCGGCGGAGAATAACTTCTGTGTTAGTATTATATCTGTTAACCGTATTGATAGCTTAGTCGAACGAATTTAGATCTTAAAGACTCAGTCCCAAGTTAAAGCTGATTTTCCAGCGCCACATATACCATTAGGTTAAGTTTGACATTGTAAAAAAACATTTTTTTTAAAGATGTGTGTTATGGAGTTTATTTCGCGCTTCTTCTCCATAACGAAACACCTTGTGAAGTGGTGGTAGTTTTACTGACATTCAAAAAGTGCTCTGTAAAGAACCTATTTTGAATTAAAAAAAATGATTTGATTTGATTGATATCTCCTGATTGTAAAATAGAGCCACGATCTCACTCAATTATCTTCAAACATAAAATAAAAAAGCAGTTATTTAAAACTCACTTGTAATATAGCAGGCGTAATATTTATTCGAGGGAGGGGTGAGGGGTGGGGAGGGGTGACACGGACGATATTCAAATTGCGAACATTTCATTTTAACGCTTTACCAAGATATTTGCTCGCTCCCACGCTCCGTAAGGATGGGGTGTGGCGATAACGGTTTTTGTTTGAAATATTTATATTATTACTAAAGGATTTGACGAAATTTATATTTTTTAAAAGAAAATGGTTTAGAAGCGCTGATTATTCCTTTTGAAATATGTTAAAGTAAGAACCTACTTTAGTCCTAGGTAGTAAAGGAAGTAACTTCAGATATCATAAGAGTAATTTATCTAAATACAAGCTGACCTTAAAAAGGTTAAGGGTGAACAACCCTTATCACTTAGGGGTATGAAATATAGTTAGTAGCCGATTCTCAGACCTACTGAATATGCATATAAAATTTGGTGGAAAGCGGTAAAGCCGCTTCGGAGGAGTACGGTACCTAACTAACATTGTAACAAGAGAATTTTATATATAAGATAATCTTGAAAATGTAATGAATAGATTATATCATATTATGAAAATTTTATGATAATTAATAAACAGTGTGGTGAAGTGTTCAGAATAACAAATAGTCAGATTGAGTGTCGTAAGTTCACTTCTTAGTTAAGCAGAAATAAAGCGACGCATTATGTTTTCTGCATTAGTGTGTGATACTCGTATTTATAGAAATTAATTATCACTTGCTAAACGGTGAAGGCAAACATCGTGAGGAAACCTGCATACCTGAGAGATTTATAAAAAAATCTCCAAGGTATGTGAAGTTTACCAATACGCACTTGTCCAGCGCGGTGGACTATGGCCTAATCCTTCTCATTATGAGAGGAGACCCGTACCCAGCAGTGGGACGTTAATGGGTTGATGATGACTCGTATTTATGCATGTTTTGTAGCATCCATTGTACAGTAACATCAATTTTGAGATTTTAAGCAAATAAAGAACCATTAATCTACTTATTACATGGAAATAGGTGTAGTAGAACCAAGAATTCTACTCAATTAATAATAATCTCTTACGAACATTTAAGGAAATCGGTTACCATTGACACAATAGTCTTAATCGTGACAAATACAAAAAACGTCAGTGGAAAAACCAGTATCATTCAAACATATTGAATATACAGTTTTAAAGCTATTACAAAAACTAGTCAAAAGCAAAACTAGTTATTTAAGTAGATAATCCATCATCGGCTGCGTAATTTATGAGCAAATATTGACGAAAAAGTGTTAGTAAGTTCGCATATTTGGCCACCGAGCAAACATGCATTAGTGACAGGAAAAACTACTTTGTCGACACAAAAAGTTGAACAAAAAAGATGTAGAGAGGTGTTGTGTTATGAATACCACAAAGAAACATTTAGATCATAGAAGTTTGTGCCTAAAATACTTTTCAAACTACAAAACAATAAAATGTAGTTTTAAGAAGACATCAAAAAAGTTATCGATATAAATCAAAAACATATATTTTAAAACCATTGTTATATGAATGTAAGTAAATAGGTATCTGTTTTGTTAAGTCTTCGGAAAACAATATAATATTTATTTAAGTACCTACTTATATTTGTTATTAGTTACTTATTTAAGGGCGCGTACCTATTAGCCGCTATAAATATGTATCTATTCTTATGTATTTACAAAGCAGCGCGGCTGTAGCCGCTGACACCATGGCTAATTGGAAGCTCGTCGAAAAATACTCGACACAAGTCAATAATAAAACATTTAAGTACAACATTTTTAAACAATCGACAGTCGATAGAGTTCCCGCAAAACCTGACCCAAAGTTGAGACCTTTGTGAAATATGAACAACATGAATTTATCTACTAATACCCGTTATTAATATTTAATCTATCCAATTCTTGCCTATCAAAGATCAAAATTTATTATTATGTTATAATAATTTATTTCTTATTAATTAATTGATTGAGTACGATCCATTATTAAACTTTAAACTTTGGCATGGAAAACATTAAATACCAGGCGTAAGTCTCTCTATAGATGTCAATAAACCCGAATCGCCAAGAACAATCTATTTGTTATAAACCACCGCCACACCTATGTCTACCTAATAACAGCAGTGTTAGGCGCTGCTGTGTTCCAGTTTGAAGGGTGTGGTAAGGGAGACAGACTTTTCCGAGGCGTTCCAGCTTAGTCCTGAGGGGTAGCGGCGCATCTGTGGCCGACCTCAGGTAGGAATATCTTATCTTATCTGGGGTTGATTACAGATGTCCGTGGGCGGCAGTAGCCTTACCATCAGGTGGACTGCATGCTCGTCTGCTACTCTTACATTATAAAAAAAAACATAGTTTATTATTATTAGTATGTATTAATCTATCGACAATCGATAAAGTTCCCGCAAGCCCTAGCGCCAAGTTGAGACGTTTGCGAAATGTGAACATTTCACGAATTGATCGTTCAGCTGCGGAATTCTCATTTGCGAGCGCTCCCCTCCCCCTTCACCCCCACCCCTCCGCCCTCCTCACCTGTATCCACAGATCACCGAATTGTGTCACGGTTTTAATATAAATTTAATTTGAAGGCGTTTATTTATGGAACTCGAATCGAGGTATTTCTTTCTCTTGTAAGGAAATGTTAAGGATATTAAGAAGAATTATTTGTTGTATGAATGTTTGCAACTAGATTAATGTGTGAATTTATTGTATTGAGTTTGATACTAAAGTTTATCTATTTATGACATAAGCACAACATCGAAATAACTGTAGAGTTAAGGTACTCATTGGTACTTAAATTGTTTGGTGTATGTATCTAACATTTACTGTGAAGAAGGCTATTCCTAATTTAAAACTTTTTGAAATTTTATATGTTTGTTTTAAGATGAGAGAAAGTATCGTGACAAAACTTAGATTTTCTTTAAATGAAATATATTTATTTTGTATAGGCCAACGACGGCACTTACAAATTGTCAGGTACAATATTTTTCTTAAACTACCGGATCGGAACGCGACCTCTTCTGAGAAGATCCGATAAGAAACTCAGCGGGTTTGTCTTTTTTTTTAAATAATAATTATTATTCTCTTTTTTTAATGCCATCATTTTTACATATAATTAATAAAGAAGTACATATAATTAATCAAGAAATAAATGGTAGGTCTGGTCTTGGTCATATTATCACATCTAATCTTCGCATCTAATACATATATTTCTAATTGCGATAATTGCAATACGAGTTTAAAAAAAAAAAACAAATTCAACATACAATTTAAAACCATAACTATCTACGTGTGGTATAGCGGTCACTATACCGTCAAGAGGTCCGAGGTTCGATTCCCACTCAAACAGTATTTGTCTAAGCATTTAAATTCTCGTCTCTATATCCATAGCACCACCAACATAAGGAACTCTATTATAGAGCCATGACGTCATAAGCTACACATCTCTACATACAAACTCTACATTGTGTTACGCTCGGCCGTCCACACAATGCATGCAGACATTAATAATTACACCCTCCACCCCCTCCCCCTCACCCTCATTGTAATATAAATCGAATCTCACGCAAATTGAAATATATGATAACTACGTATCATGCCAAACGTATTGAAGAGATGTAGTATTTATTAGAAGGTGCTAGAACCCTTTGTGGTTCGACTCCGGCGGCACCACCGCCACACCTATTTCTGCCTCATAACAGCAAACGCGCTACTGTGTTCTGATTTGAAGGGTGTGGTAAGGGAGACATACTTTTCCGAGACGTTCCAGCTTAGTCCTCAGCGGCGGCACGTCTGTGGCCGACCTCAGGTCTAATCTAATTCTATCTGGGGTTGATTGCATATGTCCATGGGCGGCAGTAGCCACTTACCATCAGGTGGACTGCATGCTTGTCTGCTACTCCTATATTATAAAAAAAGTATGAATTACCTAAGCTATTTTTTATAATATTAAAATAGTCAGTCCTGATGGTAAGTCACTGGCGTCTGTAAACTCTAACTAATTCTGTATAGAACAGGCTCTTCCTGAATTCGACCACAGATGAGTTACTAGTTCTGGTAAGGTAGTCATAGGTAAGTACCTAAATCGGTCATCGTCCACACTCAGCCCAGCAGTAAGCACTAAGAAATGGTTTTCCAAAATTCACCCTCAAAGAGGGCTAAAAACGGGAAAGCTTGTAAAGTATTTGTTATATTTAATTTGTATTATAATAGGTGTTAATTTAAGCCACACTTATAAAAAACATCTTCTATTAAAACATCATAAGCCTATAGCAAGTATGATAATACTATCCACTGATATCATTGATTTAAAAGCTAATACTTTGAAGCGATGTGGGCCAAAATACTCCATGATCCAAACCTAAGAGAAACTCGAGCTTAATAAAACAAAACGTATATTATTATCAACCCACATTTATATAAAACGGCTACGTTCATATTGTTTAATACTAAATTCGTTTCGTGTACGTTAGCTCCCGTCACCCCAACCTCCTCTCATTGTAATTTAAATCGAATTCCGACCAAATTGAAATATTTCAATTTGCACCTTCCGCCCCCACGCGCCCCGATTGCTATCGAATTAGATTAAGACGCAGTGTTACTGATCACTCTTTATAAATATGCTGGTAATAGGTAGAATGGGGTTAATTGGACACACATAATAATAGTATTTTACAATAAAAATATGAAGCAAGTTTTGCGTGATAATTTTTTACAAATATTTTGTTTACATAATAATTTTTAATATTTTTTTACCTACGTTTGGTGCTACCTATATCTACATTTATTTTTCTGATCATATTTGCATTTATAGTTTATTTACTATGATTTGTTATAACTTTTTTGACCTCTTTTGTTCAATTTTATTGCAGATGGCACTGTCTATATTTCTTATTTGTTTCACAATTTATAGCATAATAATTAGCAGAACTGTACACCTCTAAAATATTATGTGCTATTTTGGTACGGTTGTCTGATTAAATAAGCTTATATAATAGCTATAACTAAAAGAATATTTCCACGAGCATGGCTGTCGAAACGAATATGCAGATAACGTAGAAATGACCAACAAAGCGATATCTCACGATCTCATTACAACGTAAAGCATATTTAACTCCAATAACACTGAATACGAGCCATTATGCGAACAATAACACAAAACCTCAACAATAAATATTAAAAGAACGGAATCCTCTACGAATAACAAACATAATTGTGTTTTTTACCTCATTCAATAGCGCTTTGTCCAAACTGGTTCTCAAAAAAGTCACCTTTATAAATTAAGTTTCAGCGTATTTGCACCAATGGGGTATCAGAGGCGGGGTTTTACGGGCTCGCGATTGGTTAAGCCGGTCCTTACATCTGACAACATTTTATATAACCGGATGATACAACATATACAGTTAAACTCCAGTGGAAGAGGGATAGAGCTAGAGAATACAGTGTGTCGTTTCGCTCTCGAGCCTCTCGCTCGCTCGGGCAACTGTAGAATCGAAACAGTGTTGGTAACATCGCGGCCGGGGGAACAGGCTCGTGTTGCGTTCCTGGTGTCGGTGATGTGCGAATGTGATTGTTAAATAATGGAAATGTCGCTGCCCAACGGTGTCGATGTGTCCCAGCTGGTGCAGCATCCAGTGCTCGCTGCCCTGCCGCCCTTCTTCCTCAGAGCTTCCGAGAGATATCAGGTTGGTTTAAAATTTCAGAGTTCTATGGAATTGAAATATGTTGAAATTATATTTGAATTGGATTGATTGGGAAATAAGTTGATGTTTTTAGTGTTTTGGTGTGTCAGAAGTGTCCTTTTAAATTAGTGTTCTTTAATTAAAAAAGCTCTCACTTAAAAAAAATAAAATAATGTGTTAATTTTTGTGAGAAAAATAGTACTTATAGTTTTAATAATAATAATACAGTTTTAAATTTGATTATCTTGTTTGATAAGATAATAATATTTTGATATTTGCGTGCTTAAAAAATTTTGGTGATAAAGCTGCAAATGAAGCTTTCATAAGTAATTGTACAAAATGTGTATAATGTAATTTACAAAGAGCTTTTAAAGTTTTAAGTTTAACGTGAGTAACTTGTTTCAAGTCAATTAACTGATGAAATTTTACTCATGAATAAAAGCTTTTTAAATTTATTTTGTTTGTAACAGGTTTTTTTTTAATTTGTTTTAAATTTTTAAGTTTGTATAACGATGTAATATAAATTAACATTTATTTTTTGTGAAACCACGGTAATGGTACTTACCATTATATTATTTTCCATTTAAGTTGAAAAAACAAGATGATTATTATGTAAAACTTAAAAAAAACAGCTATTTTGTATCATTTATTCTAATCAATCTTTTTTAATTCAAAGTATTTAAGGGTTATGTTAAAATTTTTTGAAAATGTAGTTGTGTGAGTGTCCGCCGGACGGCTTGGACGGAAGCTTTTAAGTAGATGCAAAATTAAATTGTCCATTTAATAATACTTGTATTTTTAATTAGTATTTCAATATTAACTTGATAATAAATTATATTTCTGTTGAGTTTTAATGAACAGAGCTAAGTTAACAACGTCTCTACATTTTAGAAGTTACTAATAATTATGTAGGTTATTATAAAAGAGAGTTCTGCGCTTTACATTTTTATACAAGTACATTGAAATAGTAAACCAACAATGACATAATTCTTATTAAGATTAGATGAACAATAGTTCTATAAAGTGCACTTAGGTACACATTAAATTTAGTGATTTGAAGACGATTATTATAAGTGGTATTCTGAAAAGAATCCATTATAAATGAACTATATTGATGACTTAAGATTGACTTATCAATTCCCAGGTACATGGTAATATGAGTACCTATCATAGTTACTGAATTTGATATATATATTTTCAAACCTTTTGTATGGTAAAGGAGAGATTTACAAGGCGTTCTAGCTTATTCCACAGGAATAGTGCAATGCATATGTGACCATCCGGGCCACTGTAATCAACCCTAGATAAGATTAAAATTCAATCTGAGGTCAACGACAGATATATACTCGTACCACTGAGGACTAAGTTGAAATGTCACATGTAGGCTTATTCCTATGTATTCTTTAATATACCCACCCTTGATATCAAGCACAGCAGCGCTTACCACTGCTGTTATTAGGCAGAAATAGGTGTGGCGATGGTGCCGCCGGAATGGAACTAAAAAGGTTCCACCACATTTCACAAATACATACAAATATAGAACTCCATGACAATCTTTCACGTTGCTCTAGTGTGTGCCTGAGTAAGCAGTGCCTGAGATTTGAGCCACTAACATAGTAGGTACCTACATATTTAATGATTCAATAATATATATGTAAAGAAAATACGTGTATCTTTATTGTTGATAGTTTTGTAAATTGTAATTAGCTTTAATTTGATATAGCCTAAACTCTTTGTTAGTGTTAACAAGATAGAGTTTTCATTTTTGACATCACGTTCTAAAATGATTTATTAAAAGAGGATAAATGTTATGACGAAAGACCGAAAAAATATTGATTCGGCAAAATATACACTAAAACACAATAGTACAAAAATTAACATATAATATTATAACAATTTTAAAATGAAAAGGTCTCCACTCAGCTTTAATGTTTTAGTTAATTGTGCCTGCAACGCTGGTATTCTGTGTAAAACCTAAAATATATTTTGAGAAGAAGATCGAATAATCAATCATAATGAATCGCCTCAAAATAAAATTATAATAAAATTTAAGTTATTAAAATAATAATTCAATTTAGAGTAAAAAGCGTGGGGTGATATTTGAAATGTTACAATCATTCTATTGGCTATTCAATTATTCTATTCTATTCTATATCTGAAAGAATAGTTATGAACCGCAGTAAAATGCACCCTCACCTATCACCCATTATGTATTAAACCTATATGTATTAAACATATAAAAAAAACTTATATAAACAAATTGGTCACAGGGTTTGAACTGGCTATCACACCGTTCAGAGCACACACTGCAAGCGTTGCTGCTAAGCGGCAACCGGTGTGACGGTGGTACCGAGCCCGCCACACACAACGGGTTCTACCACCTGGTGAATAATTGAATTGAATTTATAAACTAGATAATATTAATTGATTATTAACTAGTTATTTCGATTAAGTGTGATATTAAGATTAATATCAGATCCCCTACAATTTAAAGGTTGAAAATTATGTAAAAACAATTATAAAGAGAAATGAATCAAATCAAATTATTTTATTGTGGAATATAGGTACAACATAAAATTTTGGATAACAAAGAGTAAAAACGTTGTGTAAAATATGTTTCAAGTCAGTAAATTTAATATTTTTATAGTTTTGCGAAAACAAACTTGCAAAATTTTGGATATTTTATATACAATGTTTAGGTTAGGTTAGATTAGGTTGGGGCTGTTGAGAATATAATTAGCATTTCTGAATATTATTTTAATTGAGTTTCATGGTTCCAACAGGAAGGTATTTTAAAGACTTACCCATAATATTATAGGCAAAATTGACATATCTGAGAATGAGTTGTATCTTTGCATAAAAATCATTTGAACGAATAAATAATTTCAAAAATAAAGTCACACAGGTAACAATATAAATATACTTGAAAGCGTTGATTTTACTTATTTTCTAGGTATGTGTATTAGTGACAAGGAACGCTCTACTATTACCTTTTAGTAATCTACGTATTTCTATTTCATGCAAGATTGAATTGATAAGGTCAATTTAGCCTTAGAAGATGGTAAAACCCATTGTGGTTCGACTCCGGCGGCACCACCGCCACACCTATTTCTACCTAATAACAGCAGTGTTAGGCGCTGCTGTGTTCCGGTTTGAAGGGTGTGGTAAGGGAGACAGACTTTTCCGAGGCGTTCCAGCTTAGTCCTCAGGGGTAGCGGCGCATCTGTGGCCGACCTCAGGTAGAAATATCTAATCCTATTTGTAGTTGATTACAAATGTCCTTGGGCGGCAGTAGCCACTTACCATCAGGTGGACTGCGTGCTCGTCTGCTACTAGTATATTACAAAAACCTCTTTTCGACGCATTTACGATAGAAGGGTTAACCCTCACAATAAAATGATTATGGCGGTAACCCTACGGAAGTGTGATACTGTAATTAAAATATTACATTACAGGATAAGCCCTCAATATGATACAAATTATATTACACAGTAACAATATAACAATGCTTTTCAAGCGTATAACACGATTATACATTACAATAACAGTGTTATTACACCTGGTAATAAAATTACTTTGTTATAAGCTAATATCAGTTTGAATAAGGAAGTGTTATTTGAAACTTATTATAGTGTTGACTAGCTGTGACCCGCGGTTTTCACCGCGTTTAAAAGTATAAATACTCTAGAAATTTCATGGGTTTTAACGTTTTTGCGCATAACCTTAATTTGTTTTCTAAATTAAAGTGTCAAGGTACTATACATCAGCTTACTAGCAGTAAAGTATTGTCAAAATCGGTGTAGCCATTTCGGAGATGAGTCAGAACACATAGACAGATAAAAATTTCTTTTTTTAATGGTTTTTGCGATTCGGTGGAAGGAAGGTGTGGGAGCCATCTGACTTACATATAAGGCAACCAGCTCAGTCCTCAGGAGTGATGACGAATTTTTGTTTACTATCTACATAGATAAGTATAGATATCTCACCGCCTTGTAATTGATGGAAGCCATTAAATGGCTTAAACCGCTGACAATTCTGTCAGCTATTTAATGGCTATTACGCGGAACAATGCTGAGATGTGCAGTTAAGTGGTGCACACGAAATCGAAGAAAAAGTGCGGAGAAATATCGTTTCATTCGTAAATGTCTAAAAACTACATTTTTTTAATATTTTTCAAACACGAAACTAGATGACAGTGACAATTTCAATTGTCAAAACTGGTTATATTTTCTTGTTAGGAGTGAGTATTCTTTACTAATCTATGGCAACCTAAATTTTATGAAAAGGAAATCAGCCTCATTTTTTGACATAGATCAATAATGTTTAGGTCAAAGATAGAGTAAATTATGCTCGTAAACAGATTTGCAATCTTTTAACACTTCGGAAAAATGTATAAGAACTCTAAATAACTAAATCTGTGTTATTTACACATCTTCTAACCAATGTTAATAATATTAATCCAGACGGACTTTCAGTATAAACCAATGATTAAACTGTAGTATAAATACAAAATTAACTTCTGATAACGTTTAATATTATTTCCATGAATAAAAAGCAATATTATACATATAAAGAGTTTTGAACAAACATAATATAATTAAAACAGCTGTGGTCTGCTCTCCGAAGCACGAAACCGTTCTTAACCCATACAATAACTAACCGGGTATAACTAATAACTAATAACTAACCGCACTCAGTGACTCAACGGCGCTTAGCATGCAGTATCACTATAGGTTCATTGAGTTATAAGTTATAACTTATAACACTTCGTTAGCCACACTCAAAAGGTTAGTTATAATTATTATGAAGTATTTTCTTATTGATTACGTAGTTGTTATAAGTTAAAAGTGTTTTATTTATTTGTAATAAATACTTATTTATTTATTTACAATCCTTGTTTGTTGTTTGTGTTTAGAGTTCCGTAAACAAAGGGTAAAACCCTATTATTATATCCCAGCTTTCTGTCAATCTATCTGACTATCTTTTAATTCGTAATAGACACTTGCAATTTTTAGGGAGTATACGAATAGTAATAATAAAAAGTTACATATAAAGGGGAATTTTCATAGAAATACAATCGAGTATATTTCAGCGCGGTTGCTTGACGAAGGATATATATACTTTATGGACCTTAAGCTATATACCGCTGTTGTCTTATAGTTTGAAAGGATTCAAGGAGTCCAATCAAGTCTCTTCGTAGCAACTTACAACTAAATGTCGTACAACTAAATGTTTGTTTGTTACTTAAATATCTTAGAATTTTATTAAAAGGGAAAACACTAAGAAAGAAAAATAGGCGTATAAAAAAGAGTACAAGCTCTTCAAATATAATGACACACTAACCCAACTCAAGACAGATATTGAGAACTATTGAATGACAGAAGAGGTTTATAAAGCCTATCTACTAGATTTCAGTTTCAAAACAAGGACTACAGCGATCATTATAACAAAACACAAAATAAATTATAACAAAAACACAAAATTAATTTCGACTTATAAACATACCTACTATTTTACGGAGAATGTTTTGCATACCGCGCAGCAGGCCAAGCTCGCAAAACGGTTACCGGAACTCAGCGTAAGTCGCGATTTTTAAGATTACAATCATATTAACTTGCTTAATTCGAAACCCTAACCTAAACCTTTGTCTATACTAATATTATAAAGAGGGACACTTTGTTTGTTTGATTGTAATGAATAGGCTCAAAAACTACTAGACCGATTTTAAAAATTCTTTCGCCATTCGAAAGCTACATTATCCACGAGTAATATAGGCTATATTTTATATGAAATATATTTGATAAATAGATTTTGAGCTGGTGCAAAGATTGCCGGGTCAGCTAGTGTTTAATACAAATAGAAAGTTTCGACGGTGGTAGAACGCTTTGTGGTTTGATTCCGGCGGCACCACCGCCACACCAATTTCTATCTAATAACAGCGTTAAGCGCTGCTGTGTTCTGGTTTGAAGGTGGTAAGGAAGACATACTTTTCCGAGGCGTTCCAGCTTAGTCCTCAGGTTATATACGTGTCAATATTAAGCAAGGTGGTAAAGTGGTGGTTTGACTGGGGAAGTACTACCGTCACATATTGTTCTAGTGTCAGTAGCTTGCGTTTCCGTGGAAGGGTATGGATGCCGGTTGTTTGACATATGCAGTGATCCTATTCCCCAGTAAAAACGCATCTGTGATAGGCTGGTGAACCATTGCTTCATATTTCAAACGAATGTACTGTAAGATTAATTATTACTAAGTTTATGAATTACGAGCTTTTGCCCGCGGCTACGCTCGCGTTACGAAGTAATATTGTTAACTAAGAAGATTTATAAACTTTCATCCCCTATTTTATCCCCTTGGGGGTAGAATTGATCAAAATCCTTTCTTAGCGGATGCCTACGTCATAACATCTACCTGCATGCCAAATTTCAGCCCGATCCGTCCAGTGGTTTGGGCTGTGCGTTGATAGATCACTATGTCAGTCACCTTTGAGTTATATATATCTAGATGAAACTTTTAAACAACTCAACAATTAATCTTAAAACATCTTATTCGTTATTAATCCTATGAGAATGTAAAGTATAAACATCTATTGTATAAAATTCTTACCTACTACAATTTATTTATGGATCAATAACAATCAAGTTAGTATCGATATTTTACATCTTCCAAGTAGCTCAGATTGTTTTTTCTTACATTTAGTGCATAATACACTCATCATATCTCTAGAAATTCTACTTTGCTCTAAAATAATTACTTAAATTTTTAAAAATAACTTTATCATTAAATATCTCTGTTTTGCTCCAATAGAGTCAGTCTTACCAGTAATTTTAATGAACAAGATATTAGTGGAAACTTTACTGATATGTGAACTAGTTTTATAACCTATTTTTAAGTATCATGTTGTATTGTATGTTTCATAAATAAAAAAGAAATAAAAATAAATATATCCACCTCTACTCACATCATATTATTTGTCTGTGCAGAGAACCCCAAAATGCGCGAGGTGCCGCAACCACGGCGTGGTGTCAGCGCTGAAGGGCCACAAGCGCTACTGTCGGTGGAGGGACTGCGTGTGCGCTAAATGCACGCTCATTGCCGAAAGACAACGCGTCATGGCTGCACAGGTACTTTTTTATAATATAGGAGTAGCAGACGGGCATGCTGTCCACCTGGTAGTAAGTGGCTACTGCCGCCCATGGACATTTGTAATCAACCCCATATACGATAATATATTCCTACCTTAGGTCGGCCACAGATGTGCCGCTACCGCTGAGGACTAAGCTGGAGCGCCTCGGAAAAGTATGTCTCCCATACCACACCCTTCAAACCAGAACACAGCAGCGCTTAACTCTGCTGTTAGGAGGCAGAAATAGGTGTGGAGGTGGTGTCGCCGGAATCAAACCAGAAAGGGTTCTACCACCTTCAAATTTGCAAAAAATGTAGAACACACACAAACACACCCGTACAAATATAGACACAAGCGCCCATGAAAGCATGCACGTAAACACACACACACACACACGCATGTCACACGATCTCGCAAGCGCGCACACACGCACAGTTACACAAACACACACACATACACACGCATGTCACACGAACTCGCAAGCGCGCAAACACGCACAGTTACACAAACACACACACATACATACATACACACACACACACCGAAAGGTGTATTGAAGGTGGCAGATCACTTTGTGGTTCTACTCTGGAGGCACCACTGCTACTCCTATTTCTACCTTAACAATAGTGTTAAGCATCACATCATATACTTGTACATCACAAAAAACCTAGAGCTCTAGTGCCATCAGTGGAACTTCAAATACCAATGCAGTGTTGGAGGCGTACATAAAAGGAAACTGACGGTCTCCCATCCACCTGTCAACCGTGCCAAACGTTGCATCACAGTAAAAATCTTTGCTTTTATAATCTGCTCCAATCGGTGTCACTCAACTATTATACACTACTAAAAAATTAATAATAAAATGTATGTATGTCTGTAGGTCGCGTTACGTCGCCAACAAGCACAAGAAGAGAACGAGGCCCGAGAATTGAACCTGCTATACGGCGGGCAGCCGTCCGCCGCGCCACACTACCCAGACCTACCCGACGACTCACCCGGTAAGTACATATTTAGATCATATACTTAATATAGATCTGTACCTAAAAGCTGTTACAACCTAACCTAACCTAACTTACCCGATAAATTAAATAGACTTCACTTTTAGCAATTTAACTTACACAACGTCCCTTCAACTTAAATTGGTGGAATTCGAAATTTGATAGGTAGAACCAGCATGGTTCGACCGGGGAGGTACCACCTATTTCTAGCGTGAAGCAGTCCTTGCGTTTCGATGGAAGACTATGAATCCGCCTGACTTACATATAAAGCGACGAGTTTAGACCTCCCGAGTGATTATGCATTTATAATCCTGATTTTTAAAATAAGGTGTATGTTAAAAAAAGCGCCTAACACTGCTGTTATTAGGTGGAAATAGGTGTGGCGGTGGTGCCGCCGGAGTCGAACCACAAAGGGTTCTACCACCTTCTGTATCTATGAATGTATCGTAGGATGACGGCCACAAACGTGTTGCTTCCCTTAGGGACTAAGTTTAAAAACTTCTGTACCTGTTTTTCTATATGTGAACCCCAACAACAACAACAAACAGCTCAACAAAAACCTTTTCAAACCAACCTAGACGTCATAGAATACGAAATATAAGAAACCCTCAATTAATTGGCCTTTGTGCAAAAAAATGTGGAAAAAAACACCATTTTCCGGCAATTACAGTGGAGCGGTGTAAAGTGTTGCCACTTGCTTGCCTCGCCCTTACCATGTTAATAAGGTTTAAAGCAAGTTTTGTTCTGTACGCGTTCATTGCGCGCGCGGTGGGCCGCGAAATGAGCCGGCTCTAAGAAAACGGGTAATGTGTAAAGAATTTAATGCGGTTTCAGTTGCGACTATTATTTCTCGCTCGCAAGCCACGGACTAAGCTCGTTATTGTGGGTAACATTAGGTTGAGCACAAGGAAACTGAGGAGAGGTGTTGTTAAAAAAAATATTTTAACAACCCCTAATTACTTCCGATAATGACGTATGAGAGTTCATTCAAGTATTCAGTAGTTTTAATATAGAAATATAAATTTTGAAGGTGGTACCCTTTTTGGTTCGAATCCGACAGCACCACCGCCACACCTATTTCTATCTAATTCTAGCAGAAGTGTTAAGCATAAGGGAGACATTTTCCTCCAAGGCATTTCAGCTAAGTCCGCAGGGGTAGAGGTGCTTATTTAGGATTAATTACAAACGTCGTTTTGCGACATTAGCAGCAGGTGGACTACAGGCTCGTTTGCTAGTTTAATATTAAAAAAAAACTGCTATATACGGTTTTTTATAATAAATAATTTTCATCGTCTCCACGGCTTCCTCTGTTCCATCCCGCATAGTTTCTAAGAGCGTCGCGGCGGCTCACAGTAGCCTTCTAGCCTGAAAGCCGTTTGCTATTCCTGTAGCAGTTCTGCTCACTTCTCCGGTCAGGGAACTTAGTAATATGAAAGATATTTAATACTATTTAATTTAGCAGTGATAGCCTAATGGTTAAGAAACTCGGTATTTTGATCGAGGGATCCGACGTTCAAATCCCAGGCACGTACCTCTAATTCTTCAAAGTTATGTGCGTATTAGAAATTAATTATCACTTGCTTAAACGGTGAAGTTAAATATTGGAGACCTGCATACCTGAGAAGTCTTAACAAAAATGTCTTCAGAGATATATGAAGTCTACCAATTCACATTTGGTTCGTAGACAAACAGACAGACAGACGAGTGATCTTATAACGGTTCCGTTTTTTAGTTTTGATTTACGGAACTCTAAAAACACTAAAAATGATAATAACTCGGGTCGTATAAATAAAACTAATATTTTAACCATTCATTACTTATTTAGACTAACTTATATTTTCAACTTTAAGTTTACCGTAATTTTCAAAGAACCCCAACAGAGGCACCGTACAAAGGGTTCTAAGGTACAACCCAACATGAAAAGTGAAACAAAACATGCATTAATTTTAAAAAATAGGGCAGACAAATCCCTAAAAAATTACGAATAAATTTTCACCCTCAAAAGGGTTAACAGGGAGGTGAAAGGAAAAGGGCATTGTTTTAGCGTCTATGCCCTGAGGGGTTACTAATTAAAATTAAAACGGAAATAATTATACAATTAACATAAACTACTTGTTTATTACACGGTAAGTACTTGTGTTGTCGCATTATGAGAGGATAAGCGAGGAGCGATAAACTATGTAAACGATGTAAAGGACACTGTATGTACTATTTTGTTAAAAATTAAGGAACCACATATCGCTTTGGGGAGGACCTGTAGTGATAACTGTGTTTGTGTAAAATAAATATATAAAAATTATATAAATGTTATGGCAATAAGAAAAATATTTCATTAAAATATATTTTAATTTCCTCTTTCTGATTTACCAGTTAAACAGCAATGTCAAATAATGACGATAAAATCTCTGAGGTCACGTAATAACATCTTTTCCTGATGATGCTCTGTTTTTGAGCAGAATACGTGTTTTTGTTGGTATGTAAGATGGTGTATAATAGCCTAGTGGTTAAGAAACTCGGCCTCTCGATCGAAGAGTCCGAGGTTTAAATCCCAAGCACTTACCTCTGATTTTACAAAGTTATGTGCGCATTTGAAATTATCTATCACTTGCTTAAACGGTGAAGGAAAACATCTTGAGGAAATCTGCATACCTGAGAAATTTATATAAAAAAATCTCAGAGGTATGTGAAGTCTACCAATACGGCCAGCGCGGTGGACTATGACCTAAACTTCACTCTCAGAGGAGACCCGTTTCCAGCAGTGGAACAGTAATGAGTTGAGGGCTATACTCGCTTGTATCGTAGTGAGACAAGTACCCAAAGCACATGAGAAACGTCTACGCTTTTTTACAGTTTCCAACTCGTGAAAATTCTCCGCCTTAGTTAATTGCATCGCCGCCGTTCCATTCACTCAAATGTTTATAATTCGCCTTGCTACCACCAATTCATTCTGCTACATCAAAAGCTGGCTTGCTAATGCATTACCACATTCACAAGGTTGTACGTTAGTGCTAGTGATGTGCCTTCGTATCCAAGGTATGGTAAAGATCCGTTGCTGTTACATTTAGCAGATTTTTTTTGTAGAATTCTTAAACTATTATAGGATACGCATAAGATACTAGAAATGGCTAGGAGTGTATTATTATTTTCTTGAATTTAAATATCTTTAAAAATACATTAATGTTGGAAAAGATAGGTTTTAAGTTAGGGTAAGCTTACTAACTCTATTTTAAAATCAACTCAGTAATATTTGGGTAACTAAAATTATTAACATAATGTTTAAACTTTTACATCGTAAAAATGACATCGTAAAAACTTGACAAAAATTAAACATATGGTGGCACATTTTAAATTAATCAACGTTTTATTCTATTAAAAAATAGGTGAAGAGGAGTTGACTAATAAAATGAACTACAATAATTGAGCTCCTATTAAATCCAATAAAAAAGACCACGTAGACTTTACAACATTTTCTTGAACGTCAATAATCTAACACCAATTCGGAAGGACTTTCGTTATGGAGAAGATATAGAAAAAGCGGCGAAAGAAACTCCATAACAAACCAAATCCATATATCCTTTTGCGGATCAAAACAGTATGATCCGTAACCATATTCGTATACACAGATATTTTACCAACCCAGCACATCACTAGTAAGTACTGAACATGTTAGTCCTGTTTACTCAAAGATTTTGGGTCTGAAACGTTTCTCAAAATACGTTGCTTTTTGTGGTCTAACTTAAATTAAGAAGTCAGTGTGCTTGGTGCTTTATGCTATTCAGGCGAATGTACTTGTTGTTATAACAAGCACGCCACACGACTGTACCTGTGTACGCTTACATAGATTAGTAAAGATTACTCACTCCTAACAAGAAAATGTACCCAGTTTTGTGAATTGAAATAGTTGCGTAAAAATGTTTTTCCACGTCTCCGTGCTAAAATGTCCCTAAAATATTTGAAATAATTATTTATTTATTAAGTAAATTAATACGCAGTATTAGTAATTTACGAATAAATATGTTTATATGTATGTTCTCTAAAAATGTTTTTATTTGTCAAGAATTCAAAAAAAGAACTTACTAATATAAGCCGTTTGTGGCTTCATTCAATTTCAAGGCCGCGAAGTATCTTTACTAATCTATGCCTTACCATGAGTTTTTACGTTTTGACAAATATGACTGTTTTGGTATTTGTTTACGTATTTGCCCATACAATTCCCAATCAACGCCCCTAGCGGATTGTGTCAGAACTTGGAAATAGTATGGGCCAATACGTAAACAAATACCAAAACAGTCATATTTTTCAAAACGTAAAAACTCATGGTAAGGGTACTGTAAGCTTTGCCATGAGTTTTTACGTTTTGACAAATATGACTGTTTTGGTATTTGTTTACGTATTTGCCCATACAATTACTAATCAACTTGAGCACTTACTTATTGTTACGTTTACTCTGTCTACGGAACAGATTGAGTGAACGTTATGTAAAATTGTAGGATGTTTTGAAAACTCATGGTAAGGGTACACATGTATTTCGATTTGGATTCAGTACTTATTCAGTAGAACAGAAAAATCTTTATTGTTTTTTATCAGGCGACCATTTTAGTCCTCAAGAGAAACAACGCAGCTTTAGAAGCTTTAGGAGTTGGTTACATATTTCCATGGGGAGCCATGAGTGCATAGTATCAGTTACTATTTGAAAGTGGTAGAACCCTTCTTGGCTCTACTTTGTAGGCACCACTGTCACATTATTTCCGTCTAATAACAGCAGTATTAAGCGCGGATGTGTTCTGGTTTGAAGCGTAACAAGACATACTTATTCGAAGCATTTCAATTTATACTTCAGGAGTAGCGACGCCACTGTGCCTGACCTCAGGTAGATTAATCTTATCTGGGTTGATTATTGATGTCCACACGGCTGTAGCTCACCCAACTTAGTCCAGGGATAGCGGCCTATGTCTGACCAATCTCAGATAGACTAATCTAATCTGGGGTTGATTACAGATGCCCACATGCGATGCGGCAGAATTTTACCTGGTGGAGTGCTACTGGACTGCATGCTTCCATTTATTATTTATATAGATAATATAATTAAAATCAGTCTATTTCTTGAACAATGTTTGCTTTCCGCTCTATTACGATCTCGAAGTCGCTTATCCGTATTATTCTAAGAACTACTTAAGTATGGAAACAGTCAACCTACTCTGTAAGATTGTTTTATCTAGGAAGCTAAATGCGGTGAAATATCAAACATATGACTAACATCTAAATATATATCTAAATATATATAACTCAAAGGTGACTGACTGACATAGTGATCTATCAACGCATAGCCCAAACCACTGGACGGATCGGGCTGAAATTTAGCATGCAGGTAGATGTTATGGTGTAGGCATCCGCTAAGAAAGGATTTTGATCAATTCTACCCCCAAGGGGATAAAATAGGGGACGAAAATATTACTTCGTAACGCAAGCGAAGCCGCAGGCAAAAGCTCGTATGATATAAAAACAGAAATCATATGACTAGGCGTCTGGTAGAATCTGTTCTATATTGAGCTGGTTACAGATGTCCGTATAGCAGTGACCACTTACCATCAGGTGGACATCAAGTTGACAGCATGCTTTGTAACTTCAATCTTATTTTTATTCGTTAGAAAGAAAGAAAGACGAAAGAAAATAATTTATTCGGCAAAAAATATACAATACAACGCAGATAGAAAATTGCATACAAAAAAAAATCTAACTGAAAAGGTCCCCACTCAGCTTTAATGTTTCAGGTAAGCTTAGTCACCTGAAACGCTGGTATCCTGTGGAGCCTGTAGAACACTGTGTGCGCAAGTGATACGTGTATGCGTATGTGTGTGTGTATGTGTGTGTGTGTGTGTGTGTGTGTGTGTGTGTGTGTGTGTGTGTGTGTCTTGAAAACTATCATTAATATTTTCTTCATTATTTGTAATAGTTTCAGGACGTAAGCCCGTAAGACCATTTACCTGCCTCAATAATCCACATCTTTGACTAAAATTACGTTTACTGCTCACATTCATATTACCCACAGAGTTAAGTATCAATAGGAATGACAACGCATTCGTTAAACATTCTCCATAGAGTAAGTGTAAGATGTGACAATATTCGTTTAACAGCGCTATAACTGGCGCTACATTCCGCACATTGACGTCGCCCGCGCTTATTACTCTACGCTTTATGGTACAAGTCATAAGAGAGAGCGATTTACATAACGAGCGAGGGGCTCTTCAAAACAGGTGCAAAAAGAGCTCTTCTTCCAAGCCGGCGATGCATTGGCGACTCCTCTGATGTTGCAAATGCCCATAGGCGGCGTTGACTACTTTCCATTAGGTAGCACGTCTGCTTAATCGTTAGTTTAAACAATAAAATAAAAAATACTTTGGTGACTAAATCAGAAAACCTGTAGTTTTTTTTTATTTCGGTAAAACAGTAACTAAACGTATTGTGATTTAATTGTATGTAGCACATACCTAATTACTTAATTTCACTTCGGAGCCGTCACTACTACACCTTTTTCTGCCTAACAGCGTATTTAACTCTGTTCCGCTTTGAATGATGTGGTAAGTGAGACATACTTATCTGAGTTTCCAATTTAGATCTCAGGGATAGCAAGCCTTCTGTGGTCGATCTCAGGCCTCTTATCTGGGGTTGATTACAGTTATTCATGGGCGGCAGTAACTTACCATCAGGTGGACTGCACGTTCTTTTGTTATTTTAAATATAAATAATATAGACATCCGTTTTCTAACCGACTTCAAAAAGGAGTTTCTGTAATCGACCGCTCTTTATGTAGTCGTATGTAAGCTTAGAATATTTCAATGCCCGCTCCCCGCTACATCGTCTCCCTTGTACAGCGCTCCCCGCAAGTCACTCCGAGGTTGTACACGGTGTATATGAGGCGGATGCCATCACGCGTCGCCCATATCGCCGCTACAGTATTGCTATACAATACTATGAAATTCCAACTGCCCCTTCGCTCGCTTCATTTCTTTTTATGATGGCCGCTTATTGCTTTTGCTAACGTATGACTTTGTATGGATGTAAATTTTAATTAGGTACTATGTAAGTTCCTTCTATTAAATTTGTAATGCAATATTGAATTTGGAAAATATTATTAAAATCTGTATCTAAAAAATACAGGTCTATGATTACAATGTTTCAAAGTAATAACTGGTTTAATTATGAAAGCAACTTATTTCTGCTTTGTATGAGTAACAGCAGTGTAATACTGCTGTGTTTTGATTTGAAGGGAAACTTTAGGGACATGCTTTCATGAGAATGATGATAATCCCGGACGGGATTCAAATCTCAGACAATCCTATAGTTGTTAGAGTTATGTCTGGTTAATACTCGTAGATTAATTATCATATTCTTCAAGGTCGAACAAAACGTTGAAAACCAACAACCTGTAGCATTACCATGAGTTGGCATAGAAACGCCACTATAGAAATGGTAAATAGAAAACTATTGTCATTTTGCTAGTGAATAACATAACCACTATCGTTACGGTATTTCTTGACAACGTCTGTCAAATTAATGACTCATGGGACCGAATTTGTATGGCAATAGATCATAATGACATTCGCTAGCGATTTGATTTCGATAGGTTTTTTACGTATCGAGTTACGTCACTACGGATTTTAGTTCTACGAGTAACCACCAGAGGCGCTGTACAATTTTTCATACATTTATTTTACGCAGTCGCTAGCGAGTAATACTTTTGTAAACTCATGGTAGTCCTACTGGCCAGGGCAGTAGACTATAGTCTAAAGCAATGTTCCGCAAACTTTTTGTGTTTAAGGTACATCTAGGAAAACTGAAATTTTTGGAGGTACACCATAAATTACAAATTAGTTTTTAAGTAATATTAATTAACATTTATTGAAAGCAAAGAATTAGATGAACGAAACAAAACGCCTCGCTCGCGTGATTTGTGTAGGTATTTTACTTACCTACCCTTACTTACTAAAATCCTTATCCTTATCCTTATCCATACCTTACTAGTATTAAAAATCCGAAAGTAACTGTCTGTTTGTCTGTTTGTCTCTTCTTCACGCCTAAACCACTGAACCGATTTTAATGAAATTTTATACAAAGATAGTCTGAGATCCGAGAAAGGACATAGGATAATTTTTATCCTGGAAATGCCACGGGAAGTAGGGATGGCGATCTAAGATCGATTAATCGGAGAATCGATCTTTTGGACCAAAAAGTCGATTATTTTAAACGATATTAGTAAGGATTGAATCGTAAACTATGCATTTGATCAAGTGTTGACTTTAGAAGTTGTTGTCCATGTGTCCACGAAGGTTGCAGAGTTGGTACGACCAATTTTCGCCAAGGTACGAATTTTCAGTTTTATGTATGTTAGTATGTCATATTATTTTCTTTTAAACGCGGGCGAAGCTGCGGGCAATAACTAGTAATTTTATAAGATAACCTTGTTTTTCCGCAGCACACCAACTAATAGTCACGGTACACCAGTGTGCCGGGGTACACACTTTGCGGAACACTGGTCTCAATCCCTCTCTCTTAGAGCTGAGACCCATGCCTTTTTTTTTGTTTACGAGGGGGAAACCTTCAAAAGGTACCCTATGCCGTGGGAGCGACACGGGGTTATGGGGGATTCTTACCGCACTAAACCCCCCCCCCGGTGGCCGTCCTCGGCGCTGCGTAGAGGACTCCGGCATCTCCAAAGGAACGCAACCGGAGTCCTCTTAGTGCGTTGCCCCATCGGGCTCTGCCCATGTGAGCTTGACGCTCGCCACACCCATGCCTAGAATTTGGATAATATTCTAAGCATCATAACTCCATGAGATGAAAAACTCTTCCAGCAATAACTTAATACGTAAAAATTGTAATACGTATCGCATATAAAACTTGAAACGCTACAAAGAACTTTAATAAAGAGCGAAATACCATTGATATTCGCGTATACTCCAGTATTTGGACCGGTCAGCCATAATTGATTGGGGGTTAATTATTGTGGAGGGTTAGTTGTAATGTTTGGTTGGTTGATTGCTTCACTAATTGGTTAGCGGTGTGGATTGTGGATTTTGATTTCAATATCATTTCGGAAGGCTTAAGCTTTGATGTTTATTGAGTTCTATCGGTATGGTTGTGGCTTTTAGACCTGATAGGTCTGAGTTTGAATCCAATATTTGTAATTTTTATCCGGCTGCGAAAGACAATGTTTTTAGGGTTCCGTGTCCAATGAGTAAAAACGGATCTATTACTAAGCTGTCTTACCGTATGTCACAGGGCTCTAACTCTTAAACTGTAATAGATAGACACTTGAAAACTAAAGGCTTTTGTCATCAAGCCCACGCCAAATTTTAGTCTTTTTTGGAATCAATCATGATAGGGATAATTTCTCTGAGCACTAAGTTGGAAGGAAGGAGTACTATAGTTGTGCTTTCCTGTACATTAAGTTGGAACACTTACCTTACCACACCCTTCAAACCAGAACACAGCAGCGCTACATTGCTAGTATAAAGCAGAAATATGTCTGGTGGTCCTGTATAGTCTAACTACAATGGTACTTTTTAATTCGATCACATTATAATCGTTTAAGCGAATATTTTCGCGTAAACAGCGATTAGATCACAAAGCGCTTTTTCCGCTCCATTACTTTTTACCATCGGATTCAAATATCGGATCTAAAAAACGATTAAATCTTTAAGTATGTTTTTTATTGGTGTGATTCATCTTTGTTTGAATTTTAAGCGAATTGTTACGAATAATAAACAGAGTTTTGCTTAGTCCTTTAATAGTTTTCTTTCGCTAGATACTTTCTTTGCTGGTTACTTCCGCTGACAAGTGGGAGAGAAGGTAAATTACTAAAATTCTACTTCTTTACGTGGGTAATTCTTAAACTACCCTCTAATTCCTATACCTATTTCTACCTAATAACAGCAGTGTTAGGCGCTGCTGTGTTCCGGTTTGAAGGGTGTGGTAAGGGAGACAGACTTTTCCGAGGCGTTCCAGCTTAGTCCTCAGGGGTAGCGGCGCATGTGTGGCCGACCTCAGGTAGGAATATCTAATCCTATCTGGGGTTGTCCATGGGCGGCAGTAGCCACTTACCATCAGGTGGACTGCATGCTCGTCTGCTACTCTTATATTATAAAAAAAAAAGTCTATAAAACGCTAACACGGAATTTAACTGGGTAGGTAAAATACTTGTGACCTTAATATGGCATACTTTCTGAACTACTTACAATTTACTTACATAATTAGATATTATGGATATGATATTAACACCGATAAAATAACTTAGCAATTTTTAACAAAAACGCTACGAAAACGATCAAAAGTAAACCAACCCTTTACAAACCTTCAATCCGAGTAGTTAAGCACGAGGTATCTTACAGCAAATATTTTGATCTTTTCCCTTCAAGTATCGCATCCGAGCTCAAGCACTTGGCGACTAACTCTTCCATCCCTTTCACTCACCAGCCGTTAGTATATCTGCGTCCCTCTCGAATGCGACCATTCATTTCAAGTGGCACTTACGATGTATGTTTAACCTGCTCCCTCTTAGGGTTAGAGGATCTTCCATCTCATCTCTTAGCGTGGGATGCAACCAGTTTCATTGTAGAAAATAGTCGTTAAAGGTAGCTCAATGGGACTCGAGGGCGAGGATCGCTTTTGATAAAGTTTTGCATATTTTCTGAATTATTTAGCGGTCAATTCACTTGGATATATTCCGGCTCTCGATTCGTCCTGTATTACCACTAATTAATGCAAAATCAAGTTGCAGTAAACCACAGAAATCGATTTACGTTTCACAAGCGATTCCGATTGAATTGAATTCGATTTTTTTATTAAATTGTAAACGAATCTGAAAAATAAATGCGATTCGATAACTACTTAATTAAACAAAATAAAACGTTGTGTGCTTCAAAATAATTTGCAAATTGGCTCGAAATATTCGCTTTTGGTTTAAGTATGATGGTAATGCACCTATTTCTGCTTTATATACTAGAATGATGCAGCAGTTCAACGCAAAGCTCCACCGTAGTCTTGAATATACCCAATTTAGTTCTCTGTACCCTTACCATGAGTTCTTACGTTTTGATAAATAAGACTGTTTAGGTATTTGTTTACGTATTTGCTCATACAAATTCCAATCAGCGCCCATAGCGGATTGTATCAGAACTATAGTGTCAGTAACGTAACATTAAATGTCTAAATTGAGAAAATGGCGCTTTATGTTTTGTCTCTCTTTTTTGCGAACTTGCAAGTGTGAACATGTGAGGCAGGCAAAAATACTTGAGCACATATTGTTACGTTTTCTCAGTCTACTGAAGCAAACGGGACAGAATAATGGATTGAGTAAACGTGACGTAAAATTGTGGGATGTTTTGAAAACTCATGGTAAGGGTACAAAAGTATGGAAGCAACTACTATCTTCAGGTGGAGTCATATTCCATGGAATTTACTTATGCAGTCATGGACTCTCACCCTAATATCAGTGGATTTCTCGTTGACTACATTTAAATACCTTAAACTAAAAAGATAGACATAACCTAACCATAACTAACCTTAGAACATCATAAATTCTGCTGTTTTGAGATTTTTTTTTTCATCGACCCAGTACTCTCCCACTGCTGGGCACGGGAGAGTTGCTGGGCACGGGGCTCAGCATGAAAAGAATTAGGCCATAGTCGACCGCACTGGCCAAGTATTGGTAGACTTCAACACATACCTTTGAAAACTTAGATTTCTCAGGTATGTAGGTTTCCTCACGATACTCTACACGAACCTGTACGGTTTTAAGCAAGTGATGATTAATATCTAATCGTGATACTTCTAATAATAATATTACGTGTATATGTTATAGGCAAACTCCGAAGCTCCGGCGCTCCTAGGTTGGACTGGTCAATCCTCAGGTCAGACTGAATGACTTAGTCAAAGCCCAAACAAATGTAAATTTTCGGCCTTTGACTAAACAATTTTCGTCAAACCTGGGAGAGACTAATTTGGTCAGGCAAACGTCAAAACACAATTTTATTAAATCGGGGTTTGACGAGTCAAACTCCGATATAGGTATGAAGTGTCTTATCTTCGTATATTTGGAAGCATTTTATCATTTAAGCAGCTTTCAAGTCTTAAGAACCGCTTAACTCTGCCAGTTCTGACACCTGATTGGTCAGCTTACGCTAACCTAACCTAACCACAATTACACGCCCGCACGCTCAATGAACGAACATGAAATGACAAAACAATCGGTCGGAACACCGCGAGAGACATTATGAACCTGTTCAGATCAACGTTTGACCGAGTTTCGCAGTCGCTTCTAGGATTGACTAGGCCAAAACCGAAACAGAATAATTTACTTTCGACGTTTGACTGAAAAGTTAGGAGCTCCTGGGTTTGACTAAAAATACTTCAGGCAAAGGGCGAAATTGAAATGTATTTCGGGGATTGCCTGATGGCTTTGGCCAAACCTAGGATAAACCAGTCCTTCCGCGAAGAGACTGTGTATCGGACTTTGACTATAACATATACATAATAAAGATAGACTTAGAATTTTTTAACTTACGAATCTGTCGAGAAATATTAAAAACCTTGTATGAAAAACTGGTGCAGATTTAATTCAGTCATAATAAGTTTACTTTCGCCTCCAATTTTGGCAATTTTTTTTTCTCCAAACATTATTCAAGGATAATAGACCTCAAAATGTATACATAAATATATTGCAATGTAAAAGATATCCCGAGTTATCAATGAAAAAGAATTGAAAAGAAAACACTCAAGGATCCGACAACGGAATGTATTGAATTACTGAGTTCATAATAATGAGCTCTTCGCTTTAACAACTTGGCAAAAAATCTCATTGAATCCAACTGACCAGTAATAAAAAACTCAATTGAGATCCTTCTTCAACATCTTCTAACGTTTACCATTCAAAAATCACCTTTATATTGTCAATACTACGATACATAATATCAGTATCATTTGAACCTTTTGCGGATGTACATTTAATTGAAAAAGGTCTGGATACGTTGTGGATAGGGTTGGTTTTAGTTTGTAAGGGTCTGTCTATTTGTTGAAGGGCACTCCAGTGCACTCGTATTTCGGTGAGGTTAATGGTTTAGTAATCGACGACGCCGAGGGGCGAGCTGTGTTTGATATGTTTGGTGTTAGATAATAGCGGCTAGATGAGACATTAGTATCTATATAAATTAAATAGCAGCTGATTGAAGGTGGTAAACCTCTTGCTGGAGACGACACCACAGCACCGTTATGAAATGCGTTAGAAATAACGCATTCTAACGCATTCTACACTCACTGCCCCACATTAGGATTCCCTGTGTAGTGGGTGCCATGGACACACATAGACAAACACGCAAAACACCCAGACCCAGAAACAGAAATCTAAATTCATCATTTAGATGTCTGTCTGGCCGGGGATCGAACCCAGGACCCTCTGCACGTCAGACCGGTATGGTGACCGCTCCGCCACGCGGGTCGGCAATTTCTGTTCAATAACAACGTTGTCAAATGCCATGTCCCGGTTTAAAAGATATTAAGGGAGATTTACTTATCCGAGGCCTTCCAAGTTACTCCTCAGGTTAAGTAAATCTGTAAACTGATAAGATCAGAAGTCTAATCTTATCTGGGCTTGATTACACATGTCCATGGGCGTCAGCAGCCTTACAGCAGGTCGACTACATACTAGTTTCCTTCAAAATGACTTAAAATGATTCTTTAAATGACACCTCAAATATAGGAAAGTAGTATTTTATGTATAGATATTTCCTACAAAATCTTATTTCGAAATTAATACGGTTTTCTAGCAATTCTATGAATTACCGTAGAAGCGCTACGAAAAGTGCTACAAAATATCTGCTATAAATATCTACTGTGAATTGTCGTAATCTCGCGGCATTATCCTATCTTAATACAGACATTATTATAAAATTGTAGCTTCATTTAAAAAAAAAACACTTTTTTATCAATTATAATTCTACAGTTACAAGAAATTGAAAAATACTTTGTTGTTCTTGATGTAGAATACACAATGTTTCTGTTATTGTTTTATAAGATTATAATTTAAAAAAATATCTACGTTTAGATCACAATGATTCATCATCCTCATCATCAACCCATTACTGTCTACTACTGGGCATGGTTCTCAGAATCAGATAAATTAGGCCTTAGTCCACCACGCACGCCAAGTGCGAATTGGTAGACACATACCTTTAAAATATTTTTTAACGATTTCTCAGGTGTTCAAATTTCTTCACGATGTTTTTCTTCACCGTTGAAGCAAGTAATAATTAATTTGTAATACACTTCGATACACATAAGCTTGAAAAATCAGAGGTGCATGCCTGCGATTTGAAACTCAGACCCCTCAATCAAGAAGCCGAGTTTCTTAACCACTAGGCTATCACTGCAACAATGATTGCTTCAGTCAAACTCCGCTCAAAACACACCAACAGGTACGCTCAAACCTCTACTCCTGCCAAAGCCACTTCCATAGGCACTATTGTCACAATTTTTTCCCTTTTTTCGCGTGTAACTGATACACAGCGTCGATTTGATTTGTGCGTAAGGCGATACCACGTCTTGCACGGCTTCTTAAGTTTTTATTAAATTTTCACTTGCCTTGAGTTTTTCTTTTTGATTTCTATTTTGATTAAACTGGGATCAGCTTGCTACATGTGGAGGGTGGGGGAGATCGGTGTAAACATGTTTATGTATCGCTCCTTTTTATATTGTGCTAAATAAGGATGTTTTTTATACTCATAGATTAGTAAAGATACTTCGCCGCCTTGAAATTGAATGAAGCTGTAAAAGGCTGATTTGTCAGTTATTTTTTTGAATTCTTGACAAATAAAATACATTTTTAGGGAATATTTACGAATAAATAACTAATACTGCGTAATTTACATAGTAAATAAATAATATTTCTAATATTTTACGGACATTTTATCACGGAGACGGGGAAAACTTTTTTACGCAACTATTTCAATTCTCAATACTGGTGTCATTTTCTTATTAGGATTGAGTAATCTTTACTAATCTATGTGTAAACCTGACTGCATTCGAACATTTGACAATTTGAATTAGTCCTTCGGTTAATGTATTGGTTAGTGGTCTATTGTTATGTGAAAGGAAATATATTCTATACTATCATCCTTAAGAACCCATTACTGTCCCACTGCTGCGCAGGGGTCTCATCTCAGAATGCAAAGGATTAGGTTATAGTCCACTGCGCTGGCCAAGTACAAATTGGTTAACATCACATAACTAATTTTAATTTTTTTAACCTTTATTTCATTTGATTGATTGATTTAGATTTCATTTGAGATCAGATATTGGCCTCAGATAAAACTAGAGTTGGTTATAGAAATCCACGAGTATCAATGACTCAATGAGGAGCACTGCATGGTCATTTACCTACTGTTTTATTCTTAGAAAAAATATTTTTTATTTGTTCTATTCTTAGCAAAAACATTAGGATTTTTTTTATGTTACAATACATTACATTCACATGGATTATTCAAATTTAATTAAACAACTGGTTTTTAATTTTAGAATTATTTGTCTTTTCAAAGTGACTATTTTCCTAACATTATTTGCTCTCTATTTAAGCTTGTTAGTAAACTACGAAGGGGTGAGTTCGAGGGGTCGTAACAATATCAACCCCTGTAGGTGCCCGCTGCACGGCTCCGTCCAGATCAGTTTAGTATTATCTGTCGAGATCAAAACAAAACCATGTTCAGTTATCTATATAGAAAATTGAAGTGTCTGCTTGTAAAAACAGAATAACAGCCATTACTAAGTGCATGACACTTTAAACGTACTTATAAAAATGTAATTATTAAAATTTATATCTTTCTGGTTGTCCATTGATAGGTTGATTATTAAAAACCGGTGTTTAAGGAATTTTTAAATTATTAGAATCTTTGCTGTGACTTTTGGTGACCGCGGACGTGATTTTTTACGAACATGTCATTATTAATTTTGAAAATTATCCAACACGAGCTTTATAATATTAATAACTAAGAAGATTTATACAAACTTTCATCCCCTATTTATCCCCTTGGGGTAGAATTGATCAAAATCCTTTCATAGCGGATGCCTACGTCATAACATCTACCTGCATGCCAAATTTCAGCCCGATCCGTCCAGTGGTTTGAGCTGTTCGTTGATAGATCACTATGTCAGTCAGTCACCTTTGAGTTATATATATTTAGATTTATTTATGAACCACACAACGTCGATATTTTAATTATTTCCACTTATATTTATAAATAAGTCAATAAAAGCGTAAGTACAGGCACTAAAATTATTTTAATTATGACAAAAAATTATTCATACACAATAAACAAATTCTGTAATCATCAATCGTCGCTGCAGACATGACTACAGTATTTATTTCATTTACTGTAAGTTGTAGTAGTATTTAAATGACAGTACTCGTATCTTAAGTAAATAAAACATTTGTCAATAAATACAATACAATTTTAATACAGTACAATCGAGTACAGTATTTATTCTGAGACAAATTCAATAATAACAAATGACAATACATTAACGACAACAGTATTTATCCGCATTTTTATTTATTTTCGATGACAGTGAATACAAGTACAGTCGAGTACAGTATTCGTTTTAATATTTATTAGTTGGGCAACAATACGTGGATATACGCGTACAATATATTTATTGGATGTTCGCGCACACAATGGCTGTATTCACCGCCGTATATTAAATACACTCGCGTAATTTAATTTAGTGCAACTCTGTTACGCAGGGCTGGCTCTTTTTAAATTTTAAAATTAATTTTTAAAATGTTTTAAAAAGTTAGGATGGTTTTAAATTATTTATAAATTTTACATTCTATTAATGATTATTATTAATTAATAACTGCGTTTGAATGATTTCTTCATGGTAAAATAATAGAATCTACAACCACAACATTATAATTTAAAAAGCATAACATGTTAAAAAATCCCGTTAGCAATAATCACTCTCCCATCACATCCATTTCACGGATTTTTTCTACATTAAAATTACCTATTATTAATATATCCAAGATCCCTTTAAACGATATGAAATATGAAACACATAAAAGAAAGTTACTAGAAAACTTTCACAATTTGGTACCATATTATTTTTAACACGCGTTTTTATAAACATATTGCTGCAAATGAAATAATAAGAATAAGGAACACCGCCAGCGCACTTATTAACAAATTACCAAAAATTCCGATACAATTTTAAAATAAAACAGACAATAGGCTATTACGTGCCAACCACACACAGCAATAAATAAGGGATATCAAATAAAATTTGATTAATAGCAACCCTGTCGTAAGCCGTATGATTGCAATGCAATAGAATACTAATTCCTCAATCGAATGTACAGCCCCGAACGAAACGCCAAACGCGAAACCAAGCTCTAGCGTTAAAACGCAAAGTTTGAAATCGCATAACGGCTTTAATAATAGGCGTCGTAAACAATTGCGTTTATTGTTACCACCCGCCGTTTCAAAGTTTGTCGGTTCGAAAATTCTATTTTAATAGTGTATTTTGAACTTTGGTGCTTCAAGCTAGGGCAGTGCTTGGTGAATAGGTGTTGTGAACAATTGGCACGGCGCTCGGGGTGGTATTGTCAGTATTGCTAATCACTTGGGTCGGGGGTTAATTCGGAAATATTCGGGCCTTTATTAAATTCGCCCCCGCGTTTCAGTGACTTTTAATAGGTTTGATTTGAAATCGAATCGCGAATTACTTTTGTTATATTGTTCGGCGGGTATCGTAATTATTTCGATTATTAATTTTTATTTTTTCTGCCTGTTACGAAAATAATTTATGGTTTCTAAATATGAAGTTATTATATGATAATATAAATGGTTTCAAATATAATTAATTACAATGAATAAAAAAAAACAAAAACAAATAAATATGACTTCACGTAGAACCTGTATCCTTAGTTTTCCTGTCCCTGTAGAGTTTTTACGTTTAGACAAATATGACTGTTTTGGTATTTGTTTACGTATTTGCCCATACAAATTCCAATCAGCGCCCCTAGCGGATTGTATCAGAAGTATAGTGTCGTAATATTAAATGTCTAAATTGACAAAATGGCGCTTTATGTTTTGTCTCTCTTTTTTGCGAACATGTGAGGGAGAAAAAAAGTTCATCGTCACTTGAGCACTTACTTATTGTTACGTTTACTCAGTCTACTGAAGCAAACCGAACAGAATAATGGATTGAGTAAACGTAACGTAAAATTTTGGGATGTGAAAACTCATGGTAAGGGTGGACTTCATGGTCGTATGCTACTTCTATAAAAAAACTACATAAAACTAAATTAAACAAACCCACTAAGTTTTGAGACCCCAATTAGTTAACAGACTAAATTCAACCGGCTATACGTTTCAAAAAAGGTAAACAAAAATAAAGTGTTTTCAAAACTTTGAGCTTGACCGCGGGTCCTGTGAGTGTGTGAAAGGGATGGCAATAGTTCAATTTTCCTTTTTTGGGGTATTTGTCCACATAGAAACGGACCTTTGTAGAATAAATATATTCAGATTTGGTATGCACCTTTCAAAAACGATATCAATAAAATAACACGTTTAAGTGTCTTTTTTTTATAAAATTTTAAACTAATAATATCGTGAAATCGAGACATTTTAACATGTACCGAATATTCACGATATGCGGTTTTAAGTTCCTATTACCGATATGTCAACCCAGTTCCTATAGGATTTGGTTGCTTCCTTGCTTGTCAACGGATTCTCCTGCCATCACAGTTTTGCTCTAACCACGATCCATGTAAATTATTTGAAAATCTCGAAAACACATCCAGGTACCTTTGTCACATTTATTTCTCCCTAATAACTGCAGTGTTATGCGATGCTGTGGTCTGGTTTGAAGAGTTTGGTAAGAATCATACTTTTACGATTCCAGCTTAGAACTCAAGGATAGTGATGTATCCGTGGCCGACATCAGGTAGGAATCTAATGTTATCTGGGGTTGACAGATGTCCATGGGCGACATTAGCTACTTCTCTCTGTTAATTCTATTAAAAAAAATGTCATGTCGGACTTTCTATTTCGAAATTCCCATAAAGTTGACCCTCGTTAGCTTCGCCCCCCGACTCCGCTTGTAAATCAGTAGCCGCTAATTAGTGAAGCCACCATTCAGTTAAAGTAATTAAGACTTCATAAATTCCCGTTTGTTCCCGACTCCTGGGATTGCTTTTGTTTTTTGTTTAAAGCAATTTTTGCTTCACAGTTATTTAATGTGGATGAAAATGTGGAAAATATTTAGATGATTTTTTTTGTAGCTTCTGAAGTGGGAAGGTTTTTTTCAAATTAGGGTTCTGTAGGTGATTTAAGATGGGCGTTGATAGCGTTATGGCTGAAAGTCGTACTCACAATTAGCGGGTCCGAGATTCGAGTCCCAGGTCAACCACTGATTTTTCAAAGTTATGAGCATATTAAAATTAATGTAACGTGTGTGAATTATGGCGTCTAAGTTTATACTATTGCCGCTGTTTACGACAATAACATTTTTAAAACTGTTTTTGCTTAAAAAATCTTTAAAATCTGAAATAAATCTTTAAATCTAGTCTATCTATTCTCACTTAACCTTAGACTTTAGATAGATATCCATGCACGGCTAGGATCACTCACCATCGTGTTGTCTGAAAGTACATGTGTTACTTTAACTTTACAAAAAAACAAAATAAATAAGGCATCATTCATACCTACTCAATGTTGAAATTTTCATAAGAACATCGAACATTATTTCACTCTTAATATTTTCCGCTTTCGTACAAAACAGCAACTGAATTTAAGTGTTGTGTACAGTTATTCCATTGTGTCCTCTAAAATTTATCACGTTGGGTACACGCCGTTGGCCCGGCACCAAACAAGTACACAGTACACACTGCGTGGCGGGAACTATGAATACTAACGGCGTCCGCGACACTCGGCAGTACATCACTACGTTCCATTGTCTCTATTGTGTACTAGCAGAAACCGCGGCTTCGCCCGCGTAAAACAATATTGACATACAAATAACTGTAATCGTAAAATTGTACCTAACAATTTTAACGATAAAGTAGCATTAATATTTAATTAATAAAAGCTTTTTTTTCGTCACTGTGTACCTAAATTGGTCAAGCTTTCTTCAGAAACATACACAAAAACTCTAATTAGTGGACTGTAATGAAACTTTATTTAAAATATAAGTTTTATGTAAGATACAATAATTATTATTTACACTATTCCATAGGAACCGTCCATGTTGTATGGGGCCTTACATACAGCGGTTCTTTCCAGGGTCTCTGGCTGGGCGGTTAGAGCTCCCATTCTTGCCGCCCGCAACTCCAGAAGTCCCCCTTTAGTCTCGTACGACAGGCAGGGGATACTGTAGCCCTGTTCTAGCCCAAAATTTTAATCCAAGGTCTATGTATCTACCACATCACCATCACTAATCCACGCATACCCACCACAACCATACCCCACGGCAGGACAAAATGTTGGCACGCAGTGTGTCCAAAGTAGTTGCGATGTACCTAATCAGTATACCAAAATGTAGGCTAAATTGAATAAACTTACGTATTATCATATATGAAATTTGCACCCCTTCAACGTTGTCGTGTATTTGTCTGAAAAGACGTTATCTGAAATTTCACGTTTTTAACTTCGAACTTAAAAGATTGCCGGATACATACATATTACCTCCTTAGTAGAGATTCAAAAACATTCCTATGTACATATGCATCAATAGATACTTTATCAACAAATTTCTGAAAGATAATATTCAACACCAACGGTCGACCCGACACCCACGGGTGGTGTGTGGCCCGCGACATTCCCTTGTGGCCCGCGGGTCTGCGCGTTACTAATAATTGGCCAAGTGCAAATCAAACCCGCACCTGGAGGGTTCCGTACAACCAAAATTTTATTTTTTTAAATTTCTGGTATTTAATATTGCAGCAGCCATTAAAGTACACACATTGTGAAAATTTGAACTGTCTACCTTTAACGGTTCAAAAGTTAGTTGGAAAAATATCGAATAGCAGTTTGTATTGTATGGGGACCCCTTTTTGTATTCAACTTTTTATTTTTATTATTTGTTATAGCGGCCACAGTTATGCATCCTCTGTAAGAATTTCAAATGTCTATCTATTACAGTTCCAGAGATAGAGCCCTGTGACACATGGACAAACGGACAGACAGCGAAGTCTTAGTAATAGGGTTCCGTTTTTATCCTTTAGGTACGGAACCTTAAAAAAACCGCTGTTCGGCACTTAAGCACGCGCAATACATTCCCATGTTAAAAATATATGTTACGTCGGCCCGTGGAATTTCGCCCTACACTAAACTTCTCTGCTTTTTTCTTCTATGTTCTTTTTTCAGACACGCCAAAGGAAGTAACTTCAATAACGGTTTTTATAGAAACTTTCTTTACTAATAGTACCCAATGGGGTTGATTGTTGAGTTGCTAAAAATGCTGAAACAGATGTGTAAACAGAAAGGCATAATGCGTACACCCTTTTATAGCCGTCTTAAGGGTTGATCTAAAAAAACAGTGACTCAGATGCTTTATTGAGTCTAATGATAATTTTTCATAGTGGTTGCTTCCAAATTAACGGATTATAAAATAAAGTTCCAACCCCTATTTAACGACCTTAAGGGTTGATTTTCAAAAATGGAAAAATAAGTGATATATTATTTACAACCAGAAAGCAAAATAGATTTTGAAGCAAAGTCTTTGAAAGTTGGTAAACTTACATAGACTTTGCTTCAAAATCTGCGGACTTCTAAACGAAGTTTCTACCCCTATTATACCCTCTTAAGGGTAGATTTTCCATAAATGGTGTTAAAAAAGTTCTATAATTCCCAACCAGAAAGTCAATTACCATTTTTTACAGTCCTTGCTTCCAAATTAACGGTTTTTAAAATAAAGTTCCATCCCCTATTAAACGTCCTTAAGGGTAAAATTTTCAAAAACGGTGAAATAGGTGTTCTATTATTTTCAATCAGAAAGCAGAATACTAAATTACATAGTATTTGCTCTAAAATCTACGAAATCCTAAACGGAGTTTCTACCCCTATTTTATCCTCTTACGGGTAGATTTTCCATAAACGTTGTTAGAGAAGATCTATTATTCCGTACCAGAAAGTTAAATCCTACTATTACCTTCCTTGTTTCCAAATAAACGAATATAAAAATAAAATTCCATCCCCTATTAAACAACCTTAAGGGTTGATTTTCCAAAAATTGTGAAATAGGTGTCCTAGTATTTTGAATCAGAAAGCCAAATAACAATTTTCATAGACTTTGCTTAAAAAGCCGCGGACTTCTAAACGAAATTTCCACCCCTATTTTACCTTCTTAAGGGTAGATTTTCCATAAACTGTGTTAAAGAAGCTCTATTATATTGAACCAGAAAGATAAATGCTATTTTTATAATCCTTGTTTCCAAATTAACGGATTTTAAAATAAATTTATATTCCCTATTAATCGAACTTAAGGGTTGATTTTCCAAAAACGGTAAAATAGGTGTTCTATTATTTTCAATCAGAGAGCTGAATACCAAGTTTCATAGACTTTGTTTCAAAATCTGCGGACTTCCCAACAAACTTTCAACCCCTATTTAACCCACATTAGGGTTGATTTTCCAAAGACGGTAGAATTAAAGTTCCACTATATCTAACCAGTAAGGCAATGACTAACTTTCATAGTGCTGGCTTTCAAATTGACAAATTTTAAAATAAGCTGTGAACCCTTATTTTACCAACTTAAGGGTTGATTTTCCAAAAATGATGAAATAGGTATTTAATTATTTTCTATCGAACACCCAAATACCGATTTTCATACAGTTTACATCAAAACTGGACGACTTTCATACAAACTTACAACCCTTATTTAACCCACATAAGGGTTGATTTTCCAAAAACGGTACAATTAAATTTCCACTATATCTTACCAGTAGAGCAATGGCTAACTTTCATAGTGCTAGCTTTCAAATTAGCAAATTTTTAAATAAGCTGTCAACCCTTATTTTATGAACTTAAGGGTTGATTTTCCAAAAACAATGAAATAGGTATTTAATTATTTTCTATCGAAAACCCAAATACCGATTTTCATACAGTTCACATCAAAACTGGACGACTTTCATACAAACTTACAACCCTTATTTAACCCACATAAGGGTTGATTTTACAAAAACGGTACAATTAAAGTTCCACTATATCTTACCAGTAGAGCAATGGCTAACTTTCATAGTGCTAGCTTTCAAATTGGCAAATTTTAAAATAAGCTGTCAACCCTTATTTTACCAACTTAAGGGTTGATTTTCCAAAAATGGCGAAATAAGTATTTAATTATTTTTAATCGAAAACCCAAATACCGATTTTCATAGAGTTTTCATCAAAACTGAGGGAATTCCATACAAACTTACAACCCTTATTTTACCCACATAGGGGTTGATTTTCCAAAAACGGTAGAACTAAAGTTCTATTATATCTTACCAGTAAAGCAATGGCTAACTTTCATAGTGCTGGCTTCCAAAATGGAAAAATTAAAAAAAAGCTGTCAACCCCTATTTAACCACCTTAAGGGTTGATTTTGGAAAAACCCTTAGATTAGATTTTTATTACTTTAAATCAGAAAGCTAAATACCAATTTTCATCCAGTTTGCTTTAAAACTGACGGACTTTCATACTAACTTTCAACCCCCATTTAACCCCCTTAACGGTAGAATATCAAAAAATCCGTTCTTAGTGCGCATCTACATTATAAAATGAAGCTATGTTTCAAATTTCATGATTGTAGCTTCAGCAGTTTAGTCAAAACCTTGATTAATACGTTTTGAACGTGAGTATCTTTTCGCTTTTATATATATAGATTACGGCATTATTCTGCAATCCAGTCCAATTTCTGTTGTTGTATTGGACATATTTTACTGTGGTTACATTTTATTTCGGTAATCCAATTTTAGTAGTTGTATTGGACGTTTTTACTGTATAACAGTAGTATTTATATTTTATATTACGAAATAAAATAATACGATAATCGTATTATTTAATTGGAAATTAAATAATACGATTGTGTACTTTTTAATTACAAAGATTTCGAATACAAATCTACAAATTTTACTCTTAAAATTAATTAAATAACCCACAATAAAAGTGATGATTTTAAAGAAATTTCCGAAACGAAAATTTTAAGAAACTTGACTTGAATAAAGTCAATGTCATAGTTTAAATTTGACTCTACAATATTTATTTAACAATAGGGAGCCTAATAAAATCAAATCTATATAAAATTCTAAATCCAATGAATACTTATAATCACCACCATTATTTTAGTCAATTAATTGCATTTAAATGGTACAAAGGTATTTTTGTGCACAGCAGTGTACACATACGTAATTCGTGAACTACAAATACTAATGTGACTATCACACAGTCTTTAAGGTAAGTAGGCGAATTAAATCAAATACAATATTTAATATAGTGTAATATAGGTACACTGTACACACTGCGTGTTGTGAACTATTAACACTAATGACGTCCACAGCGCTCCGCAGTACATCACTATTCCCCATTGTCTCCATTGTGAGCAAAATCCGCCATTATGCTAAAACCCATTCAGTAACTATCAGACATTTTAGGCACTTGAATTATACCTTTGTAATAATTGAAAATCTATACCTAAATATGGAGAGAGATATCTTAATGGTAGAAGACAGACGCTTTGTACAGTCATGGAGTTATTGTCCGCGCCAAACTGCTAGACCGCTCTACTATAGAAATGAGTCGCGTCGCCATAGCAAATTGTATGACTACACCTGCTCGAAACAACTTCAGAGCTGACTAGCAGTTTAGCGCGGATTATACAAGGATGCACACACAAAGATGAATACACAAATACCCAAACTCAAATAGAAATCTCAATTTATAATTTAGAAATCTGTTTCGCCGCCAATCGAACCAGTATAGTGACCACGTCCAATTGGGTCATTTACCTATTTCTGCTATATTGCAAGTACTCCTGCCTTGTGATACGGCATAAATTAAGGAAAAGCTATTTATCTAAAAGAAGAATTACCTTGTCACCTGGGTTTCTTTGCCACCCAACTGTGGCCGATCTTAGGTCTTTAGACATATTATATAGATGTCCAACAGCGACATCCTTATGTGCTACTTAAACTTAAAACAAAATGATATTTCAAGTGCTTGAATTATTAATATTACTTTTTATTGTGTCTTCATATGAAAGTTCTGTAGCATTACCAGGAGTTGGCATAGAAACGCCACTATAGAAATGGTAAATAGAAAACTATTGTCATTTTGCTAGTGAATAACATAACTACTATCGTTACGGTATTTCTTGACAACGTCTGTCAAATTAATGACTCATGGGACCGAATTTGTATGGCAATAGATCATAATGACATTCGCTAGCGATTTGATTTCGATAGGTTTTTTACGTATCGAGTTACGTCACTACGGATTTTAGTTCTACGAGTAACCACCAGAGGCGCTGTACAATTTTTCATACATTTATTTTACGCAGTCGCTAGCGAGTAATACTTTTGTAAACTCATGGTAGTCCTACTGACTGCTATTGTGTACACACTATGACGTGTGAACTATGAACTGCCGCGTCACTCTCAGTTCGCAGTACATCACTATCATTGTTTTCATTGTCCTATTTCGCCATTCGGTACAACGCAACGCCAGTAGCAGTGATGAGTGGCTTTTTGAAACGTAGGAAATGGTTATTTCAAGTCACAGGAATATTTTGGATTTATGCATGTGTATTTGAGAAAAAACTTCTCATACGAGTATAATATAGCAGTAGCAGACGAGCATGCAGTCAGACTAGTGGTAAGTGGGTATTGCCGCCGATGGACATCTGTAATCAACCCCGGAAAAGATTAGATTACTACCTGAGGTCGGCCACAGATGCGCCGCTACTAAGGACTAAGCTGGAATGCATCGGAAAAGCATCTCTTTCTTACCACACCCTTCAAACCAGAACACAGCAGCGCTAAACACTGCTGTTATTAGGCAGAAATACGTGTAGCGGTGGCTGCCGGAGTCAAACCACAAAATTTACCACCATCAAAACTTGATATTGATTTAATTCAATTCCTCACAATACAATGCGGGTTTAATTCAGACAAAAAGCCGATGCCACTAACAGAAGAATAAATCATCGCTTAACACTGGCCCGTGAGGAGTTTACATGGCTGATGGCTTTTTAAAACGAATCTTTATTTCTCAAATTAATATCTGTAGTCGTTGATGAATGATTTTGCAATCCATCTGCTCTTATGTACATAAATCTCTGCCAGTATTGCCGCAGTTGTAGATCTCTTTGTATTTCGACTTCGGTAGCACCGCCGCCACGACTTCTACCTTATAGCAGTAGTGTAGCGATGCTATTCTGGTTTGAAGGGAGTGGGAGATGCATAATTAAGGTATTCTAACTTAGCACTAAGATGTAAACCAAAAGACTCGATCTTTCAAATTGTATGGGATGAAAGAATAACAGCAAAAGAGAAAATTCTAATTTTGGCGTAAAATTAAAATCAATTCCTATATCTACGCTTTGTCTAAATCAATTTAGATTTTTTTAAGATTAAACCATTAAAGTTGTTTTACCTACACATACAGATTTTTATTTTGGTGTCTTAGAAAATATCAAACAAATTTCATTACCTACTGTCGTCATCTTTAATCCATTAGTGTTCCTAAGTTGTCGGGGTTTTTCCAATGAAAAGTACCTATTAGGATACAAACCACTACGCTGGTAGATAGTAGTAGTAGTAGTAGATATAAATAAAGTTATACTACATGAATATACATACGGTACATACACCTAAATAACATTTTTTACAATTTTTGTCTGTCTGTCTGTTTGTTCTGGCTAATCTCTGAAATGGCTGGACCGATTTTGACGGGACTTTTATTGGCAGGTAGCTGATGTAATAGGGAGTAACTTAGCCTAATAGTTTAGAGCTAGCTGTGCCCCTGATTTTTTAAACCCGGGTGAAACCACGGGGCACAGTTAGTAAATTAATAAGTTTCAAAATGGCAGTTATGTTAAAATCACAGACAGAATGAACCCCAATTTATTATTGTGTATAGTTTTATCATTTTCCGGCAAAAGTTATAGGCGAATGGAGTACGAATTTTGTATACTCGTATGAAATAGTGGATAGAAACAGTTGTTTTGAAGCGTTTAGTTTATTTTGAGTGTTTAGCGAGTTTTTGATTTCATGGTAGAATAAATACGATTTTGTCACAGTGGAATAACATAATATACAGACGTAGAAGTAAATAAACACGCAAGTCTACATTTGTTTTAAAATGGAGAAAAATATTATTGGATACCGCATCTATTTCTAGTATGAAGCTGTTCTTGCATTAAAGTGGAAAGAAGTGGATGCCGAGTGCTACATATGAGTTACCATGTTTGTCTTCAGTACCCTTACCATGACTTTTCAAAACATCCCACAATTTTGCGTTACGTTTACTCAATCCATTATTCTGTTCCGTTTGTTTCTGTAGACAGAGTAAACGTAACAATAAGTAAGTGGTCAAGTCTTTTTGTCTGCCTCACATGTTCGCAAAAAAGAGAAACAAAACATAAAACGCCATTTTGTCAATTTAGACATTTAATATTACGTTACTGACACTAGTTCTGATACAATCCGCTAGGGGCGCTGATTGGAATTTGTATGGGCAAATACGTAAACAAATACCAAAACAGTCATATATGTCAAAACGTAAAAACTCATGGTAAGGGTACAGGAGGGGCAATGAATCTGTGGCCGGAATTGTTACATGTCCATGGGCAGGGTTCCCTTAAAAATAATTTATAAATTACCATTTTAATACATGGGATATAATATACCAATTTCTTTCAATTACTCAAAATTACATATCTATACAACAAAGCATTTGGCCAAAAAATCAACCCTTCATGCAAACAAGCATTGTACTGCATTATAACTAAATAAAAGGCCGGTACAATATTAAAATAACCGGTATTATGAACACCCCCAACACGAAACAATGGTACAATCGTAGGTACAATGGTACAAAATCATACAAGCATCGTTTGCAAGCAGATGCAGTAACAGCCGAGTGAATTCCATCTCTCTTGTACAAATAACGATATTGTTTCTTATTTATACTATTTATTTGCTAAAATGAAGTACAATTTTGTTTTTAAATAAATTTATTGTCCTCCTATTTTTTTTGTTTTAGGGACGTGCATTACAAATAAATAAATAAATTACAATTGATGATTGTACATTACAAACATTTACGTCATTTAATTCAAATTTGTGGTATTTTGCATTTACAAAACACTTTCTTTTTCTTTTTACATTTTATATCTTTCTTACGAAAATACTTTCAGTTGACCATATAAAGTATTAAAGATTAATAAAATCCCAGAGGTAATTACTTTATATTTTTATATTTACGTAGGATCCCTACATTTTTTGAAGTAGGATTTAACCATATTGCATAACCTCTTACTAGATATAAGTGGTTCAATCCGTTAATCGATTCCAAAATTATAGAACATCTTTTCAAAAGAATCTAGTTTATGAGAAACTTAAAAAGTAGTTATTTTAAAATTAGTTAAAGTTACTTATGTACAGAATTGTCCAGCGCGGTGGACTATGGCCTAATCCTTCTCATTCTGAGAGGAGACCCATGCCCTGTAGTATAACAGTAATGGATTGATAATTATGTACTTAGAAAACTTAAAAATCAACTTATACTTTACGTTGCCTATATCATTGTACACGAAATGTTTGTATTTAAATACGTATATCGTATTTAAATGAAATAAGGCGTGCGGCCGCGAGGGCGTGTTTTAAAGACCAAAGTTTTTTGGTTTTCTTTTGGGTTTTTCAAAGGAATCTTTGTGTTTATTGAATTGGTTCACTTAATGCTGTCTGCTCAATGGTTCTTACAATCATTTGTTAGTAGTTTTGATTTCATCTTAATCATTATAGTCTCTGTATTCAGTTAAGGTTGTGTTTCTTTTAGCCCTTTGATCAGTTTGAATTACTCTTGAAAGTACAAAGGTTTGGTTCAACCGAGCAACCTTTAATTTCGATTTTTATTAACAAAAGATTAAGTATTTTTAAGTAGACGCGAAAGGGTATGCAGCCCTTGATGCTAAGTGGTCACTGCCGCCCATAGATATTTATATACTTAACATATGAGCCGACACCATACGAAACTCGTTATTGTCCCACTGCTGGGCGCAGGCTCTCTTTGGCTTTAGTTTTAGGTTTGAGTTCCGGTCAAAATAATGTATTTTGAAATTCATTTTATATGTTTAGGTTTTTTGTAATACATTTTGTGTGTCCATGATACATCCGTCATGTACAAACACTCAGACCCAAAATAGAAATCGTAATTAATTATTTAGGCAGATATCCAGGAATCGAACTAGAAGCTGGTAGAACCCTTTGTGGTTCAACTCCGGCGGCACCACCGCCACACCTAATAGGTTCCGTTTTGAAGGGTGTGGTAAGGAAGACATACTTTTCCGAGGCGTTCCAGCTTAGTCCTCGGCGCATATATGGCCGACCTCAGGTAGGAATATGTAATCCTATCTGGGGTATATTACAGATGTCCATGGACGGCAATAGCCACTTACCATCAGTAGGACTGCATGCTCGTCTGTTACTCCTATGTTATAAAAAAGAGAACTTGGCACTTGCTTATCAGTCTGGTATGGAAACCGTTCTGCCGCGCGGGTCGTCAATATAATTAATTGATAGCATTTTAACAATTTTATTTTCAATAAGGATATATTTAAGAATAAAAAAAATGTTGTATAAAAACTCAGCATAAAAGTACATAACATACGCAGTAAATACTCGCCATAAATTAAACATACATAAACCGAACTTTAACGGTTAAACGTTAATACGCGCCCACTAAATCCAACCGCTAAATCATTCACGAATTAACCTCACTAATACGTTGTACAATCCAATAAACAAGTATAAAACTACTCACACGATCAAATTGTAATCGAATTCATAAACGAGGCTGCCTCCCCTCCCCTTAAAAAAACAATAACATCGACCATTAAATTCGCACACGCCACTGAAACCGAGCGCTTTCTAATTGCTCGCACAATTGTTAGCGCGACAGTACTTCTGCACCGGCTCGCCTGTTTCAGCCGCATTGTTACGATTGTTAGAAAATGGCTGTTACCACTGCCTGGCTTCGGCTTTGTCTCGGATTCATGTTATTGTTTGGCGTTTTATGTACGTTTTGTAGTGTATATTATAATAGTGTAAGCGTTCTGTTTTAGTGTATACGAGTATTTTGCAAAAAGGCAGACATTTACCTCTTATTTTTAACTTCATTCTGAGTACCAAAGCGTCAGTAGCCGACGTCAAGTGAGACTAATATTATTTAGGGTTAATTACAGAAGCTCATAAAATACTGTTACCACCAGATGAAGTGCTTGTTTGTTATTTGTGCCCTTTCTAATTGTTCACACAATTGTTAGCGCGACAGTACTTCTGCACCAGCTCGCTTGTTTCAGCCTCATTGTTACGATTGTTACAAAATGGTTGTTACCACTGACGTTAGCCTTGTTACAAAATCCCGTCATTGTTTGAAGTTTTTTTATATTACTTAACTTGTATAATAAATACATTTTAAATAGTATTAACGGTGAAATAAGTTTGTGTAGGTACCTACATGTGGTGCTTAGTCAAAGCATCTTTAGTCATCTCATAAAAGTGATAGAAATAAATACAAAAATAAAAAGACAACAGAGTTTAGTAGAAACAAATTCTAAACTGACTAATTTAAATAATTAAATGCATCGTAAGGAACAATCTTTGAGCAGAGAATTCTCCACAAAGAAATTTTTAACTGTCGAATTATAAATACTTTAAAATTCAAATGTATAATAACGTACAATCTTACAAACGACTAGCAAGCACGCACGTGTAAGAGCGACACCGCCACGCCTTTTATTTCAATCCCCGTTCGCACTTTTGTTTTCGACTGTATTATTTTGATTTCTCGAGTGCTGCGCTCACAGAATGTACTTTTGATTTATTTTTACACGGAGCTTTTAAATGAAAAGTGTTTCAAAGAAATTCTTTTGGGGGAATTTGTTTTAAAACAAGTTACAAGTGCGCTGGTAATTGGCGAACAAAAAATAATGGGTCTTGAATTTATTTTGCGGTAAATAAATAATTGTTTTCGTTTTAAATGGTTATTAAAATGACAAAGCGGTTTGCCCTTTTGTTATTTGTTAGAATTGAAGTAGTAAATAAACGTGCAGTCCACTTAATGGTAAGTAGTCACTTTCGCCCATGGACATTTGCAATGAATTCCACAAAGAACAATGATTCTATTTGAATCACATATGTTTTTAGGGAATAGTCAGGCATTCACCTTCTACCGAATCGCAGGAACTGCTTCAAGGTAGAAGTAGGTGTAGTACCTACCTTCCCGTAAAACCGTACTGGTCTGGCTATCTTACGTGCAACTTTACAATTATTCTATTATAAAACAAACATCATGTCGGATCTAAACAATTTTCATATTTTTATTTCAACGAAACAACGTATGACTTATTTTTTTTTACCTGACTATTCTTGGTAATATTTATCCAGCATATTAATGTTGTTATGTTTGATTCTTTGGCATGCCCTGCAGCCCAAACGGCTTGAAGAATTTTAACATATAAGGTTTTCTTGGATTCTTCAAATCGTGGGAAAGTCATTATCTATATTTTTAAACAGTGACTTTTTTCCTTTAATAATGATTCGCTATTTAACAATATCCTCTTTTCCACAGTTCAGAAACGAGCACGCATCACTGAAGTCTGCTCGAGCCCATCGCCGCCAACAGAAACACCCCAGGACCCGAAGACGCCCGCGACCACCCCTCCCCTCACCACCCCGCCGCCCCGATCCCCATCAGACCACGAGCTGAACGTCGAAGAAGAACTAGAGGACCAGTCAGAAATATCTCTCACTCCAGAAAACCTCTCGATGAAAGAACAAAGAAGTGACGATATGGTCAAAAAGGAAGATGAGGAGAAATGGGAGAATCCAGATTACAAATACAAGTACCGACGGGAGAGGAAACCGGACGCGCATATCCCTGAAGCGATTCCGGAAGATCCAGCGCCGTACCAGAAGTCACCAGTGGACGTCCTCATCAAGGTCTTCCCGCGCCGCAGTCGGCAGGAGATCGAAGCGATTTTAACTCGCTGCAAGGGAGACGTTGTGGCTGCGATGGAGATGATGATCAATGGCGCTGAGTCCTCATACATGACGCCAGAGTCACCGTACCTCCAGAACTACCAGTCGAAGTCAGCGTTTTCGCCACTTTCCAACCAGAGTTTCAAGTTCTCCCCATCAAGAAGATTCTTGACCCCGCCGTACAGTGGTACTGGGTACCTACCAACAGTGATCCGACCGCCTCCGGAGTACTTATCATCGTTTCTACCACCTTCCGAGCTGATGTATGGAAGGCAGCTCCAGGTACCGTCTCCAGGGACATCTCCGACGTCTGACAATACGAACAACGATGGGTTCTCTGATTAATGGTACAAGTAGACGGTACTGTGTAGCCAATGTTGCCGTGCCGTTAACCGTTTTCCCCTAGATTTATGCAAGATTATGTGACACTGAGGAGTAAAGGTATTTTCCCAAAACTCGGGGAAATTGGGCTACCGAAAGTTTACAATAAAGATTAATAAGAATAATTATGTAAAATAAACTGTAATCGAAACTACTAAAAACTCTACCAAATCGAAAGAATTGTTCTTTGGTTATAACATATAAATCTAGGAGGACAATTAAAGTTGGTGGCTACTCAATACTTAGTATTATGCTGAGTACCTTGACGTTTTACAAGGAAATCCAGTAAATCGGGGAGGCCGGGTCTAGGCACATGATGAAGGGATCAGTACCGTTATATCAGGACCGTCTAAAAGAAATGTGTTTCCACAATAAGAACTGTAAGTGTAGAATTAAGGGTTTAGTGCTGTGCTATGATGGTTTGCGTCGAATTTGTGTTGATTTTGAAAATATTAATAATGTTCGGATGTCATTTATAAATTGTAGAAATATTGCCGCGTGGACACACTTGGCGTTTGCCACGAGCTCTAAACATTTAGCTACAAACTTTTAGCATGATCAAACAAGCTACAAGCACTTGCAAACATAAACAAATCAGGCCAATCTCTATCCACACGTTCGAATTTGTGACGGTTAGGCAAGTGTGCGAACGTGGCATTAAAGTATAATCGACTTTACTTGTAGTAAATAGATATGATAAAATGTATATTGATAAGAATGTAAATATGTTTGTCATAATAATCATGGTTATCAACTTATTGATAAATCTGTAAAGAAATAAATTTTGATGTTTTTCGTACATAACAGGTCTTCATCATCATCATCAACAACCCATTACTGTCCCACTGCTGGGCACGCACCTCTGATTTTTCAAAATAATGTGCGTATTAGAAATTAATTATCACTTGCTTATACGGTAAAGGAAAACACCGTGAGGAAATCTGCATACCTGAGAAATCTTAAAAAAAAAAATGTTTGTTATGTTCTGTGAAGTCTACCAATACACACTTGGCCAACGCGGTGGACTATGGCCTTATCCGTCTCATTCTGAGAGGAGACCCGTGCCCAGCAGTGGGACAGTAATGGCTTGAAGATGATGATGTAGTGTCATCGCTGCAAACAATAGAAATACAAAATATCCAGACCCATAAGGCAAGACATTTATTTGCTTTGGCCTATTTTTTTAAAATCCATCAAAATCTGTTCTGTTAACATTTAAACAAACTTCATATTTATCAAGTACTCTTATAACATAACCATTAGACATATACGAGACATTCCGACTTAGTCTTCAGGGGTAGCAACGCACGAATCTCAGATAGGATTCTAATCTTATCTGGGGTTACAGATAAAAGACTACAGATTTATAAAAAACTAATATAAGAATAGCGTTTAACGTTATTTGTAAATAAGCTATTATTATTAATTATTGTAAAAATCACGGAAGAAGTACCTATGATATACGTAACATAGTGTTAGGAGCTTAGAGTAGACATAGAATTAGTAACACTTTATATATAGTTACGTATTTACTAGAAATGTGTAGTGTGATTTTAAAGTGTAAATCTCAATTTAACATTCGATTTTTTTATATTTTTTAAGGGTAGCAACGTTTTGGTGGTTGATTACAGAGTAGGTAGGTATACCAGTTTGATTTTATATTTGTAATTTTCAAATTTTGTGTGAAGGTCTTAACAAAATCTGTACCTATTTAATTTTAATGAAGATAAAAGCCTAAACTGTTATCGTAAATAAACTTTTCACCGTCTTAAAATATATAATTACAAACTTCATATTAGTTATGATTACTTCATATTACCGGCAATGATATAACAAGCCGACAAACTTCACGTCATAGAAATGAGAATACTCAGATGGTCCGTGGGTGTTACACTTCTAGACAAGGTACCTAACCGTTATATAAGAGGAACTTTTAAAGTTAGACCTATTGAAGATAAGCTAGCAGAAACACGTCTGCGATGGCATGGCCAAGTCATGAAGAGACCAGCGGACCATATGACCAGGGAAATTCTCGAACTTGAGTCTGCGCCGAAAAAACGTCGGAGACCCCGACTCACATGTATAAAGACCATAGATAACGACCTTAAGAATTATAATATTGACCCAAAGACGATCCAGAACCGCCAGCTCTGGAGAAAAATGATTAGGAGAGCCGACCTCAATTAAAAATGGGAAGAAGGCCTGTAGAAGAAGAAGAAACTTCATATTATACTTATATTTCATGTTTATTCTTTACTAAAAAAATACCTTTTGAAACTTTTCTGTCCAAAAATCGAGATTTACACAAAATAAGGTATTAAATATATGAACGTGAGAATAATCTAGGTTAGACCAAAATAGGCTTTGAAATTTAAATCCAGTAGATATCTAGATAGTCGTATTGATGTGAATATAGAAAATATTTTACTCTTGATTGTAAAAATAGCGTAATTAGTTATAATTACCATTATTAGAAGCCTGTCTTATTTAGCTTATAATACAATTACCTTTATAACTTGTGTCAATAAGGATTGTAAACCAAAATGACAGCATAAAAGTGAGAGAAACAGTATGGTTCGACTTGGAAGGTACAATCCGCCAAACTTCTAGTCCGCTCTGAAGTTGTTGCGCGCAGGTGTAGTCAGAGAGCCAATGCGGTCGAACACAACTACAAGCATATACTCCGTAGCACACTAACTACGCACCCGACGAGAACCCGGGAGGCGCTGTCTTCGTCCCGCTAATATCTACGACTCGTCTCTATATTCAGAGCGGACTAGAAGTTTGGCGCGGAATCTATCACCTATTTCTAGCGTAAAGTAGTTTTTGCGCTTTGGTGGTAGGGTGTGGATGACTTAAATATGCGACCATCTACTCAGGAGTGGCAAAGCATGTGTGATCGGCTTCAGGTAGAACCTGTTCTATATTTGAAGGTGGTAGAACCCTTTGCGGTTCGACTCCGGTGGCACCACCGCCACACCTATTTCTACCAAATAACAGCAGTGTTAGGCGCTGCTGTGTTCCGGTTTGAAGGGTGTGGTAAGGGAGACAGACTTTTCCGAGGCGTTCCAGCTTAGCCCTCAGGGGAAGCGGCGCATCTGTGGCCGACCTCAGGTAGCAATATCTAATCCTATCTGGGGTTGATTACAGAGGTCCATGGGCTGCAGAAGCCACCTACCATCAGGTGGACTGCATGCTCGTCTGCTACTCCTATATTATAAAAAAATATATATGGAACTCCATTTCCAATCAGTCAACAGATATCCACACGGCAGTGAGTTACCATCACGTGGACTGCAGCCGTTTATTACTTCTACAAATAAAAAATAAGGCCGCCATTTTGGTTTTCAATTGTTATTAATGAATATCTATGTATAATATATACTTAGCATTGATTTACAACAAATATGTATTATAATTCAAAATCAGTGAAAATACCAAAAGTAAGTAATAAAATCTTCGATATCAAAAATGTGTTTTTCATTTCTTATTTTCAAAATCAGTTAAACATTTTATTTACATTATTGCTTAGGTAACTATAACAGGATTTATCTAATTCGTTTGATAAGCTTCTCAAGAAATTCCCCTTCCATTCTGCGAAATACGATTATCATATGAAATATGAAAATATGAATGATGTAGTAGTCTAGGGGTTGAAACTCCCTCTCAATCGAAGGTCCGAAGTACGCTTCCAGGTACTGTTCCACTGTCGCACACCAGTGGTAGAACGCTTTGTGGTTCGACTCCGGCGGCACCACCGCCACACCTTTTTCTACCTAATAACAGAAAAAACTGGGGGCCTGCACCATCTTTTAAAAACCATCATAGTTCAAGATAGTTTAATTTCAATATTGCATCAACATTATTTTGTTCCGTACCACGACCTCCTTAAAACAGTAAAATAGTCCGTCATACGCAGTTGAATAAACTTAAGCTCTTATTCAATTTTCGATTATCCATTGTATAAAACTAACTGAAATTGTCATATTTTGCTTAAAAAGTCAAATTTCCTGCAAACATAGAATGAATAATTTCGACCGACATAATAGAAAACTGCTTATTGTATTATTACAAAAACAATCTTACTTTGACGAGGTCGTGGTAATTTTAATGTATGATTAAAATAATATTGTTTTAAGAGATGGTAGTAACCCAGGACCCTAATATAAGCCTCCGATGTCCGTCATTGGAACCTAGCCAATTGAATTTACAGCTCACAAGTCGAGCTCAGAGGCTCTCTGTCGGGAGACAATAGCTCTCACGTCACTCTGTCATCTCGTCACTTGCGGGATGCTGGGATGCTGCGGGCGGCTTGCGTCGGGCGGAGATGCATCTGTAAACTAATTTGAATAAATAGTGTAAGATTTCTTTTGAGTGTCAAATTATGAGACAATAATTTATAACTTCATAATTTAAATAGGTAAATTCGTACCTTATATCCAAAATAGAATCTTAAAATAGATAAATATATTGACGACCCGCGTGGCGAAGCGGTCACCATACCGGTCTGATGCGCAGAGGGTCCCGGGTTCGATGCCCGGCCAGACAGATATCTAAATGATGAATTTAGGTTTCTGTTTCAGGGTCTGGGTGTTTGTGTATTTGTCTCTGTGTGTACATAGCACCCACGATACTGGGAATCCTAGTGTGGGCTGTGAGTGTAGAAAGCGTCTTGTATGTACAAACTCTTGACGAAATAAATGAAATAGCCAAAACCCATCCAAATCGAATAAGATAAGATGTATCTAACAGGATACAAACCCGGGCTTAATAAAATAGTTTTTCGACACTCTATTTTATTTCCCCACCAAAAAGTTACCATGCCCTTTTCAAAATTAAATAAATAACTGAAAACCAAAAACAGTAGTGAGCAAAGTATTTTATTCTAAGTAGATTCTCTACAGACTTCTTTTTAAATATCAATAATCTACCATTTTTTCCGAAAGATTTTGTTATACAACGTAAAAGAATTATAAAACACATCTTTCAAATAAAAGTTTCATATACAATATTACCTAAAAGCTTACGTGTTTAGGCTATAGGTACGACCTTAAAATATTACAAAGCTTACATAGCTATTACTAAGGTTAGCTTACATAGCTTAGAATCCAAATTCACAAGCTATCACGTCTAGACGATCGTATTGACATCATATCGCAGGCTTGAGCTCAGATTACCCTATTAAGAGGCTTCACTAGTCACACGAAGAGTCCACACACATACCATCATCGAACCGTTTGTTTAATAGTAACGTTCCATGGTGGTAGAACCGTCTGTGGCTCAGGCGGCACCACCGCCACACCCCTTTCTGCCTAATAACAGCAGTGTTAAGCACTGCTGATGGGTGTTGTAAGGGAGATATACTTTGCCGAGATGTTCCAGCTTAGTGCTCAGGAAGCGGTGCCTCTGTTGCCGACCTTACGTAGAAAACGAATCTTATCTGGGGTCGATAACAGTTTTTGGGTGGCAGTGGAATTACATGTCCTCCAGAATAAAAAAAAACAATTAGGTAATAACCACTAGGTTATCACTGCTTCACATTTTAAATCGGCTTTGTAATTTCCGATTACAGTCGATAAATGTCGTGACTCCCCTATCATCTAGCCGTCCAGTGCGTCCTAACAATAGTTCCGTTGAGGCTTGTCTCATGTGGGCTGTGGAGCTGTTCACTGGACGTCCATTGACCGCACGTCTACGTCAGCATATCTCATCTGTCTCATCGTCTTGTTTGAGCGGACTCGACGTAAGTTGATTTCGTGTTAGATTAATTGTACTGCATGCTACTATTTTACGTAATAATATGGCTTGACGGATTTTAAGTGGATATTAACATATGAGTTGTCGTTGAATTCATCTTAAATGTGGGTGTAACAAAGGCAATATGAGAATAGGTATAACCTACTATTAGTAATAGCTAAACCGATTTTAACGGGACTCTTATTTACAATAGAGAACCTTATAAAGATAGGTATAGGCTACGTTTCACACCGAAATTTGCATTTCGGTATACATCCTCTCATCTAATTATTTTACTCAACTGTTATGTCATGTTATATTTGTCCGTTTGTTTTATGTATTAACTATGTACCCTTAATGTAACAGGATGTTTACCGAATTTTTTTTCTTTCTTTCTTTATAAGATTAACTGTTTTAATTAATGAAAAAAATAATTATTATAAAATAAATATAAAAATAATTATCTACCAGTTGATTTATTTTACAACGATCAAAATTCCCACCAAGCGCAGAGGAAAGGACAAATTATAAACTACTAATCACATGCAGCATTTTAACCACTTTCTAATCGTGTGGTTAGGGCTGCCAGCTAGTATAGATCATAAATTTAATATAAATTGTAGAAACACAGAAAATTATCCACTTACTTCTGAAGTGAAACATCGTCACTCTATTATGTTATGACATTTAAAATATAAACGAAACTATACTATATTATTCCGCTATAATTTTATGACATATTTTAGTTAATAAGTAGATAATTGACTTTCTAAATTTCATTACATTTATTTTTCTGTATTTTGTTCAACTGCATAATAATAAGGAAATTTGACTGTAAAAGTACCATATATTTGTGGTTCGAAGGTAGTAGCACTACCGCCACTTTTACACATTTTAAGCATGCAGCAGCAGATATTCAAAGATAGCATTGTTTCCATGAAGTACTCAGCTAGGATTACACAAAATACAGTGATTTTACAAAAATGGAATTTAGGTACATTTTCTGGTAAATGATGAATATGGTTTGGCGACAAGAAGTTTAGGGAATGCGTGGTTTATAATTATTCGATGACCATGGGCGCCAATGATCATAACAGACCAGTTTTAATTGCAGTAAGTTTTTTTTTTTTTTTATAATAGAAGAGTAGCAGACGAGCATGCAGTCCACCTGATGGTAAGTGGCTACTGCCGCTCATGGACATCTGTAATCAACCCCAGATAGGATTAGATATACCTACCTGAGGTCGGCCACAGGTGCGCCGCTAGCCCTGAGGACTAAGCTGGAACGCCTCGGAAAAGTCTGTCTCCCTTACCACATCCTTCAAACTGGAACTCAGCAGCGCCTAACACTGCTGTTATTAGGTAGAAATAGGTGTGGCGGTGGTGCCGCCGGAGTCGAACCACAAAGGGTTCTACCACCTTCTAAAAAAGTATCTAAAACATGTATTTTTCATTATGGTAGCAGCCCTGCGCATGTTAGGGACTAGGGTTAATCATCAGATTAAGCCGCCACGCGACTATTCGCTATCGTTTAAAACCTATTCGCTTATTGTTTGTTGGTTTTAAATGGTAAAGGGTGAAATCCTATGTTAAAACTCTATTATTTCGATTTCGTCACCGACTAGCCGTATTAAAAATACTAAATACTTTTAGTAATAAAAGTTTTAATATTTTATTATGTAAATATAGCAAAAAATATAAAAGTGGGTATTACCGTACGAGGGGAACCGTCAATAAATTGAATTATACCAATAATTCAATTTATTGACGGTTCGAAGAAGGTATTTGTCCAACGTAATTATATTTTCTTACTTTTGGAATATATAAACCCAATATATAAATTGAATTAAAATTTTTGGCGAAACAAGAAACCAATATTGTGTACATTAAGATATCTGTCATCAAATATCAATCGGAATACCTACTTCAAATGGGATCACTCACATGGATAAGTAATATTATTTTGTCTGCATACTTACTACTCCAATTAAAATAATTGCCCAATGTCTGTTTATAGTTCAAGAAAAGTGTCAAACGGACATACAGTGGAAGCTTAATAACGTAATCCCGTTTTTATCCTTTTGGTATGGAACTTAAAAAAATGAAAGTAAATAATAGGTACCTACTGAAATCTCAACTTTAAGCTCAGAAAACACCATTTCTGAAAACAAACTTCAATTTAATTATGTTTTCACGCATTGCCATTAAATCGCATGCATAACCTCAATTGTACCTAATTGCCAAAAATATGATCTAATTATAATTGCATTTATGTGACGCAAGTCGCATGCATGTAACACACAATCACGCAACCACACAACGTTAAAAATAATGGGGTCAAATTTAAATGGTTTTAAATTCGATGGGAACTGTGTTGCGGTCGGTTCCAGTGCGTTAAGCTTTTGATCTCATCTGATGGAGGGCTGCCAGCGCCAGACCTGCGGACAAAGGGTTTTCTTTATAAATGCTATGATTGTTGAGACTATAGTATTGTTTGTTAGAACTGTTGGAAGTGCACGCGATGTAATAAAATATGGTGAGAAACGTGCTTTAAATTATTTTAAAGATGATAGAACCAGTTGGTATAGTCCGCATCAAACTGCTAGTCCGCTCTGAATATAGAAACGAGTCGCGTCGAAAAGCAAATTGTAGATATTAGCTGGTAAATAGCCGCGTTAGTATGCCCTTACGTTGCAACGGAATATATGCTTGTAGTTGTACGCAACAACTTCAGAGCGGACTAGCAGTTTGGCGCGGACTATACCTATAGTTCGATTGGAGGATTACCATCGCCACGTATTTTCATTCTGAAGCAATTCTTGCGTTTCGGTGGAAGGGTTATAACCCTTCAGGTAAGGTCTGTTCTATACATAATGCCCTGTATAGAGTTGGTCATAGATATTCATAGCTAGAAATGTCAACTAGCAGCAAAATCTATACTATCAATATAAACACCATGTATTTCAAAGATACCCATTTTTTATAGTATGGGACTAGCAGACGAGCATGCAGACCACCTGATAGTAGTGGCTACTGCGGCTCATGGACATCTGTAATCAACGCCAGATAGGATTAGATATTCCTACCTGAGGTCGGCCACAGGTGCGCCGCTACCCCTGAGGACTAAGCTGAAACGCCTCGTAAAATAATACTTACTTTACCCTTACCACACCCTTCAAACCAGAACACAGCAACGCTATAGTGCTGTTATGAGGCAGAAATAGTTGTGGCGGTGGTGCCGCCGAAGTCGAACCACAAAGGGTTCTACCACCTTCAAAAATACGTACAATATACGTAATCATATTTTATAAAATATTTTTCCGTAAATCACTTTCTGGACGTTTTAATTACTTTTTCAATCCATTTAGATCCAATGTATATTTGCGATATATATATTTTGTAATTATAGTGTATTTTATTTACAGCAAAACACCATATTATAAGAATATAATTTACCGATGTTCTGCCATCTATTGGACAGTAGCATAAACTAACTATCGCTATCTAGTATCGAATAGAAATAACTTTTGCTATGTGTGAAAAGTAAGGTATGCAAAAGTATATGTAATTGATCATAGATAGCGCTATGTCGAACTTAGTGAATGATATTATATTCTGTAATCATAGTGTATTTTATTAAAGCAAAACACCAAATTATAAAAACAGCTATATTATTTATAATATTAATAATTGAGACTGTATTGTTTTCTCATATAGCTTAATTATGTATTATTTTTAAATTATGGTTTCATTTTACGATGTGCTGCCATCTAGTGGACAGTAGCATATATTAACTACTGCCATCTAGTATCGAATAGAAATAACTTTTGCTATGCGCGTAAAGTAAGAAATGAAGTAGTATATACAATTGATCATAGATGGCGCTACATGGAACTTATTGAATGGTATTATTATATTTTGTAATCATGGTGTATTTTATGTAAAAAAAAACACCAAATTATAAAAAAGCCAAATTATAATATTAATAAATTAATTAATTATTATTAATAAATTAATTAATATTAATATATTAAGCATCTGTCCAAACAGTTGATAGAGTCAACGAATGACCAGAGAGCTGGCACATACCTCGGACAGCGAATTAGCCTCGCTATCCAACGAGGGAATGTTGCCAGCATTCTGGGAACTCATCCCAGGGACAGCAATTTAGATGTAGCTTTTTATATTTAATTTAAAATAAAGTTATATTATTTCATTATTTTTTTATATTACTTTAATTTATTTTAGTTAAAACATTTAAGTGTGTAAATGTCAAAAATAAAAATTATGTTATTTAGTATAAAAAGTTATTTTTGTTTAATTAATAAATTAAAACAATATTGTTTTCTCATATAGCTTAATTATGTATTATGCTTAAATTGTGGTTTCATTTTTACGATTGTCTGCCATCTATTGGACAGTAGCATATATCGCCATCTAGTATCGAATAGAAATAACTTTTGCTGTGCATGAAAAGTAATATATAAAATAGTTTACGTAACGAATCATAGATGGCGTCGTATTAAACATACTGCATAAAATGGTTTATTTTATTTATTCACCAATATATAGAAAAATCTAGGATTTATATATTGTAAATAACTACTACAATACTACATTGAGTATTTTGTAATTAAAATGTTAAATTATACTTCGACTTCTAGAAATGCTAACAATAAACAACAACAAACATTTTTAGTTTATAAAATAAAATAAATAATTATCGATTTATTTCTTAACTGCAATAAATGGGCAATTATTTATTATTTTTATTACCTACCTATTATGACACAATAAGAAAGTTACCTCTATGTAAGTTAAATATAAACTCCTTGTAATGTATAAATGAGCCAGGTCGGTCACCTCTGTCGTGAGAGACTTATCTCGCCCGTCAGTCTTGACTGATCAGCTAAACTTTCCTCACCAAATGACAAACACAAACATCGACGCATACATTATATTTGTCACCAATGTCCAATGACTATACTTTTCTTCTCTTTTTTTTTTACTTTTTTTCTTTTTAGTTTTTTTCCTAACATAAATCAGTTTTTGACCATTACTTCAATATTAGAGGTATTACTATTAGGTATGTCATCATCATCATCAACCCATTACTGTCCCACTGCTGGGCACGGGTCTCCTCTCATAATGAGGAGAATGAGGCCATAGTCCACCGCGAAGGACGAGTGCGACTGGTAGACTTCTCATACCTATGAAACATTTTTTTAGTTTTCTTTTTTTTTATAGAATATAGGAGTATCAGACGAGCATGCAGTCCACCTGATGGTAAGTGGCTACTGCCGCTCATGGACATCTGTAATCAACCCCAGATAGGATAAGATATTCCTACCTGAGCTCGGTCACAGATGCGCCGCTACCCCTGAGGACTAAGCTGGAACGCCTCGGAAAAGTCTGTCTCCCTTACCACACCCGTCAAACCGAAACACAGCAACGTCTAACACTGCTGTTATTACATAGAAACAGGTGGCGGTGGTGCCGCCGGAATCCAACCACAAAGAGTCCTACCACCTTCAAAACTATGCAGGTTTCCTCACGATGTTTTGATGATTAGGTATGTATCATAAATAAATTAAGCTATGGATTTATTAAATACAAAAATAAATAAATATTTTAACTTTTAATCCAGATTAAGGTGACTTGTTGAAAACGTGATTGTCATGTGACGTCACAGCCGTTGCGGCAACACGCCAGAGAACCTATTCTATATAGGGTTACAGATGTCTATGGGAGGCAGTGATAAATTACCATAAAGTGGTACAAAGCCTTTCTTAGGCCGAGCGATAGGTACCTATCAATTCTATAGATAAGGCTTGATATACATAACATCAAAAGACGCTATAAGATGCGTGATTGATCTGCTATCATTCCATAAATCAGAGATTTGTTTAGATGCCTATCACCTTATCGGTTATTGCCGTGATACTAAGCAATGCATGCTTACCGTGGGGTCATAACATTCCTCTTAATGTCGAAGAGACAAGGAAAGATCAGCCATATCAAAGAAATGGTTAAGTAAAGTGTCCTATAAAAAGATAGTCATAGAAGAATTGAAAGCAACATAGACATGAAATAGAATTGAAACTTAAAATTGAAATTTTTGGATGATTATATAACAACTATCGTTCTCAAACAATTTTCAAAGCCAAAAAGGAAATCTTGGAAAAAGTAGATCCGATAAAATAGTTAGATAAAATTATAAGGGTTAAGTAGGATTTTTATAGACATTAAATAAAAAAAAATATCATTTTCTATGAGGACATTTAAATCATCTATTCTCAGAAAAACTTATACTTGTGACAAACATTTGAGTCAGATTAATCTAGAATAATCTAGATTATTCATTCATCTGCTTCATCTGAGTTGTGTACTTCAAAACACAATTTGTTGTTTATTTCAGCTTATCGTCCATTACTCAATATTTCAGATAGATATTTCTTTGTTGTTCTGACTAACTTGTCTTGGAATTTTACAGATGACAAATCATTTATAATAGTACCTAGAATGGTTTAGAAAACTTATTTCCTTAACAGTACAGCCACACTAATTAACACATACTGCTACATATACCTATTTCTGCCTTATAATAACGGTGTTATACCATAGATAACGACCCGGTGATCTCCGATCTTTACAATGGTGGGTGTTCCGAGGAACTATTTGACCTGGTGCCTACGTCACCGTTCCTCCATCGCACCACTCGCCGAAGGATGAAGTTCCATCCACACAAACTGGACTCGTGGCGGTCCTCCACGGTTCGGTTTGCACGGACGTTCTTGCCACGGAAGTGTAAGATGTGGAATGAACTTCCTCCTGAGGTATTCCCGGAGCGCTATGACATGGGGCTCTTCAAGAAAGGTGCAAAAAGAGCTCTCCTACAAAGCCGGCGATGCATTGGCGACTCCTCTGGTGTTGCAAATGGCCATAGGCGGCGTTGACTACTTTCCATCAGGTAGCACGTCTGCCTAATCGTTAGATTAAATTATATAAAAAAAAAGATTACTCGCTCCTAACAATAAAATGTAACCTTTTGACAATTGTCACTATCCTCTATTTTCGAATTTAAAAAATATGAAAAAAAAATAGTTTTTAGATCATTTACGAATGAAACGATATGTTTTTCATCGATTTCGTGACTTAACTGCGCATGTCGGCATTGTTCCGCGTAAATTACACCATGACAGCCATTAAATGGCTGACAGAATTGTCAGCTGTTTAAGTCATTTAATGGCTTCCTTCAATTACAAGGCGTTGAGATATCTATACTTATCTATGTGTTATGCTTATTAAGTTATATTTAAGGTTAAGTTATTCTCATTAAGATGAAACGAAGTATGCCTTAGGCGCAGCAATGTATTTGCAATCAACCCTAAGTAGGACTTCTGTCCTTTAGAATGGATAACGATTATCTATTATTATTATAATAATGCGCGTTTAGAAATTAATAAATGTATCACTTGTTTATACGACGAATAGAAATATAGTGCTCAAACCTGCACGCCTGAGATCAATTGTTAAAGAAAAAATGATAAAAATGTTTTTTTTTTTTTATATAATATAGGAGTAGCAGACGAGCATGCAGTCCACCTGATGGTAAGTGGCTACTGCCGCCCATGGACATCTGTAATCAACCCCAGATAGAATTAGATATTCCTACCTGAGGTTGGAAACAGATGCGCCGCTACCCCTGAGGACTGAGCTGGAACGCCTCGGAAAATATGTCTCCCTTACCACACCCTTCAAAACGGAACACAGCAGCGCCTAACGCTGCTGTTATTAGGTAGAAATAGGTATGGCGGTGGTGCCGCCGGAGTCGAACCACAAAGGGTTTTACCACCTTGAGTTTAAAAGTTTTGTGGAGGCTACCAATCCGCATTTGACCAGTGAACTATGGCTAAACCCTCATTCTGATCGAAGACCCAGTAGTAGCATAGTAATAAATTGAGGAATATACCTGCCTACAAATTATAAAAAAGCCAGATGGCAACCTACTGTAAAAATTAGACAAATACCGTTTGTTCAAACCAACCTAAAAAGTAATTTTCCTGGTCCACAATTTAAATCTAATACTTCAGCTAGGCACATATCACAACAATTGAGACTAAGACACTTATTTTGTCTACCGGATCCGCTAGGTACTCGAGGGCGGAATAAATTGATCAAATTGATATGTAAATTGGGAACAAGTGGGTACAATAAACTTCACAGGGACAATGTTACACGCCGTGATTTGTTTAGCAAAGTTTATAAATCGACTGTCATGTTCTAAAGACTAGAATCTAGACTCTAGTGACACTTATTTCTATGAATATCTTGAAAGAAATCCTCAAATCGAAGTTCTAAGTTCGAAGCTGGTAGAACCCTTTGTGGTTCGACTTCGGCGGCATGACCACCACACACCTATTTCTGTCTCATACCAGCAGTGTTAAGCGCTGCTGTGTTCTGGTTCGAAGTATTTGTTAAAAGAGACATACCTTTTTCAAGGCGCTCTCACTTAGTCCTGAGGGTACGCATTTGAGGCCTAACTTAAACAGGAATTTGATTTTATCTCGCTGAATTGTTTCACGTAGGAAGTGATAGGAATTTGCCCCTACCTTCCAGAGCAGAATTAGCAAACATGAATGCATCTAAAGGTGATCACTACCGTCCATGGACATCTGCAACCAACTCCATGTAAAACAAATGTTCCACCTGAAGCCGACCACAGGTACCTCTTTGGCACTCCTGAGAATAAGGTGGTCGCCCCATACCTAGGGTTCTGCCTGAAGCCGGTCACAGATGTCTTGGCACTCCTGAGGACTAACATGACCTCATATGTATGTCCCCCCCCCCCCCCGGTCGAACGCTAGTTATATCATATTTCAAGTTTTACAAAAATTTAAAATGTAAAGAAAAAAGTTTAACAATAGAAAAATATTTGTTTCAAATGCTTGTATAAAAATTGCCCAATATTTTTGTAAAAATAGATATACATAAAGATCTACCTTTATCTTGGATAGGCGGATGTCAATCAATAAGATGTTACGTAGAATAAGTACCTAAACCCATAGACTCCTAATTGGTATAATTTTTGCGTACTATCTATGAAATTTGTCGGAATATTAAAATAAATAAATTAAAATACCAATTATTCAAAATGATTCCTACTTTTTTTACGTTTTTTTTTTATTTGATATGTTTCTATAATCTACCCCAAATAGCCTTAAAACAAGAATCTTAGAAGTACATGACAGCGAATGCCGAAGTAGTGTTCGAAACTTAGACCCTTAATCAGGATCCGAGATTTGAATCTAAGAACGCACTTATGTACGCATGTTATGTGCGTATTAGAAATTAATAATTATTTTATATTATTTTTTTTTTGTTTACGAGGGGAAACCTTTTAAAGGTACCCTGTGCCGTGGGAGCGGCACGGGGTTATGTGGGATTCTTACCGCACTAAAACCTTCCCGGTGGCCGTCCTCGGCGCTGCGTAGAGGATTCCGGGATCTCCAGAGGAACGCAACCGGAGTCCTCTTAGCGCGTTGCCCCATCGGGCTCCGCCCAGGTCAACGTGACGCTCGCTTCGAGCTCCCACTCTTGCCACCCACAACCCCGGAAGCCCCTTTTAGTCGCCTCTTACGACAGACAGGAGATACCGTAGCCCTATTCTGATCCCGGAACTTCAGGGACAAATGAAACCTAGACCTAGAGTCTGTGAGTTCTTTAAAAATGTGAAAGGTGTGTGAAGTCCAGTAATTTACACCGTAAATTATGACACTCTCACTCTAAGAAGAAACCAGTGCTCAACAGTGGGACAGTAATAGACGGCGACATTATACAGCATTAGCAGTCTATCCGTTTTATCGATCCACATCGCGGCGCATCTCTTTATCACTATCGTGTACTCATGTAATTTGTTTGTCGAGTGTGTACTGTGTATCACTTACTCTACTCAGTCGAGAGCGAGCTACGGACGTGTGGTAAGTGTATGTTTTATTATATTTAAGATATATTAGGGATGGTAGTTAAAGTAAATAATTGTTTTTTTGTTTTGTTATGAGGGTATTTTGAATAATAAAATATATGAAGGTTTTTCAAAATTGTTGTTGTTGAAAATAATTTACATTTTATATTGAATTCATACCTAACTGTTTCTTTGAAGATTCCTTTACATTTAAACATTTTAAATTAAAAAAAACTAATAAATCTTGTAACACATACTAAGTCTAATTAAATAATCATTCAAAACTTCTTGTAAATGTTACAGTTTAAATATTGATTAAAAATACTTCAAGAAGTCAATAACATAATAATATATCGTAAGTCATCAACTTATAATTTATTATTTATTTGAATATTGTGACGTAGAAGTAAACATTTTTTTAATTTCTTTTTTTTACACTCTAGTAGAAAGAACGGATTTTATAATAAAATACAAAAGTACCTTTTGCAAAAGTTACATTCCACTTTTTATACGAAAACAAATAGTTTTTAAGGTTGAATAACTTGATCTTTTTCTACATAAATGTGTAATTTACGTAAATTTCCTAATATTTGTTGAAGCCTAGCGGCGCGCGCGTCATGTGATAGTAGTAGTATCAGCAAGCCACCGGCAGATGGCGCTGTTTAGCAAAGTAAACTTTAACGTTCTAATTATGGAATCACGTTTCTAAACTATCTGTTATGGAATTCATTACTTTGTGATAAAGTGACAAAAATGTAAAAATAACTTTGTGCTAAGTTAAAATATCTTACTAGCCTACTAAGTAATATATATTTGAAGGTGGTAGACCCTTTGTGGTTCAACTCCGGCGGCACCACCGCCGCATCTATTTCTGCCTCATAACAGCAGTCTTAAGTGCTGCTGTGTTCTGGTTTGAAGGGTGTGGTAAGGGAGACATTCCTTTCCGAAGCGTTCCAGCTTAGTCCTCAGGGGTAGCTGCGCATCTGGGGCCCGGCTCTCAGCTAGGAATGTGTGTAAATATGGTGGTGTTGATTACAGATGCCCATGGGCGGCAGTAAACACTTACCATCATGTGGACAAATTTAAAAAAAAGAAAAAAATATCAATTACAATATTATATTACTTCAAAAATCATATTACGTATATATTTAACATTATTTTTGTTCTACTACTTTTCAAAAGCTGCCCATATCTGCCGTGTGATATGAAAATAGTTTGGTAGAAAGTCATATTCCTAATTCCATTTGAATGATTAATATTAATTCATTTAAAAATATTAAAACGCCGTATACACATTTAATTAGATGTTAAGTAAACAGGCGGTGTCACCTTTACAATAATTTGAATAGAGGAGTAGTAACTTAGAATTAAATTGGAACTGGTTTATAAACAAGTCTAAATTTTCCTAAATTCTATGAATAGCAATAACACAATTGACAAAAGGTCAGTAGTACTTATATTTAAGACGGTAGTAACTATTTTGGAGTTAATAATTTTAGGAGCACGACCAAGCAGATATTTGAATGTCATATCAATGATCATTGTTAGCAGATTGTTGATAAACGAACGCATTATATTTCCATTAGATATCACGACTAATTCTATGGTAACGGAACAAAAAAATATGGCTTCCATGCATAAAGTTTATATAATTTTATGTGTGTTTTAAATTTGTAATCAACCACATTTAGGATTGGTGAACCGAGGTCACCAACTGATTTATCGCTAGTTGCTACCCATGAGGACTAAGTTGGAAAATCGTGTCTAAATTCTGTGTCCCTTTAAAACAGAAGCTTTTACCACTGTTCTCATTTAGCAGAAATGGCGGTGTTGCATTAGGGAGTCCAACTACAAAGGTTTCTACCATTAAAGAATATTTACCAAACTATACATGTTCTGAAATCTTGGAAAATCCGTAGAATTTAGAGGATAAAACTTAGAACTTATGTAATGATACAAAACATTCCTTTTCCACAGAAAACAATTCCAAAACAAACCAAAAGAAACACAATCCAAAATGTCAGCACGTGACAACGTTTTAGAACCGGGAACGGTCATTCGACCGATAATCGACCAAGAAGCAGTCAAGCTGCTAGCAGAGAGACTGTACGGCTTGACAGTTCTAGAACTGACAGAGCTGTCAGGCTATGATGATAAGAACTTCAAGATCATCGAAGATCCCAACATGAAGAACCCATTGATCCCGAAGCATTGTGAATACGGCTACGTCCTGAAGATCATGAACTCGATGGACTCCCAGAATAGAGAAGTTGTTGAAGCGCAGAATGAGATTATGAACTTTTTGAGTAAGTTACTTTTTTTATTTAAACCACAGTACATCATTTGTAGTTAACTAGAAACAGTGCCAGTATTTCTGCTATAGTGCATAAAATTGTTTTTTCTTCCAATATTGTAATAATAAACTAGCGTCCACTTGGTTTAACGAATTGGCTAACGAAGCCATCTGTATCAAACCCTAGATAAGATTAAAGTCCTACATGATGTGGGTTACAGATACGTCACTTTCACTGAGGGCGAAACTGGAATGCTTAGGAAAAATATATTGTCCTTGTAGTTCCGGGACCAGAATAGGGCTATGGTATGTCCTGCCTGTCGTAAGAGGCGACTATAATGGGGCTTCCGGGGTTGGTTGGGGGAAGCTAGTTCCGCCCGGCCAGCGACTCCGCGATGTCCGACAGTATGTGTGGTCGCATACCGTCGTACACACCAGACAGTGTGGCGAGCGTCAAGTTTACCAGGGCGGAGCCCGACGCGGCAAAGCGCCATGAGGACTCCGGTTGCTATCTTTTGGAGATCCCGGACTCCTCTACGCAGCGTCGGGGACCGCCACCGGGGTGATTTTAGTGCAATAAGAGTCCCACATTACCCTGTGTCGATCCCACGATACCGGGTACCTTTTGAAGGATTCCCCCTCGTTAAATCTCCCCTACCACACCTTGAAACCAAAACGCAGCAGGCAGAAATGGGTGTGGAGTTGCTGCCATCGGAGTCGAACCATAAAGTATTCTACCTTAAAACTACAACTACTTACCTTTAACTATTACCTTCCAGATGCCCGTTCCATCGTATGCCCGAAGCCAATCCGCAATGTGTACGGCCACCTCTACTCAGTGGAGACCATCGGAGGCAAGAAGCATGCTGTCCGCCTCTTGGAGTACGTACCTGGCGAGATCCTGTGTGATGTGCCTAAATCTGAGGCACTGTTCTACCAAATTGGCGAGTTCTTGGCCAATTTGGATAGCAAACTGCAGGTTGGTTGTAGCGATAAGTCGTAGTCATTAATCTATCTTTCTATGCTTTCTATACTCATAAGGGCGATGACGACAATATGATTATCTGTTTCGTCTGGAAATGCGACAACTGAAGCAAAATCTTATGGGAAGGCAGTAGCCTCCCAGCAGGGAGACCAATGTCTGACTTCATTTTTTAATACATAATGAGTGGTTTCTCTGAAGGCCAGTTGCCACCCTAGAACAATTATAATCAGTTCAAGAGAAAATTGAAATCCTATTTGAAGTCGGCCACAGATGCGCTGCTACTGCTGTCCTGAAGAATAAGTTTTTTTGATTGAGTTATGCGTAGTACCGGGAATGTATACAGTCACTGCGACTAAAATATTTTTGATAAGTCTGCATAATCTCGATTGTTATGTTCCATATCACGGAACATACAAGAGAAAAAGCTAAATTCTGATATTCCTGCTTATGAAGAATACAAGTTAAAAGTGAGTTGTAATGCCTCGTGTAAGAACTATTTGTGAAAACATGGATGGAAACTGGCTGATTCGCTACTTGTAATATAAAATAAGATGCTGTTCGCTTGAAAACATCATTGTTTCCATTTTTATCGCGTTTATTTATATGTTGTTTGTTTGTATTGTTTATTACGTCGTTAACATATCTTATCATTTATTGTTTTGAGAAGTGAATCGAGTTTTCTTAGCTTCAGATTTATTGGTAAATGTTCCGTATTTTTGTATTTAATTTGCGATATAGTAAAGGGCTATTAATGGAAACCAGGCAGCATATTGTAAATATTTGCAATATCAGAGGAGTCACCAGCATTTTTGCCATTGATAAAGAGTTTTTTTAACCGACTTCAAAAAGGAGGTGGTTATCAATTCGGCCGGTATCTATTTGTTTTTATGTATGTACACGAATTACTCCGCCGTTAGTGGACCGATTTTAATAATTCTTTTTTTATTGTATAGAGAAGAGCTGGAAGTTGGTCCCATTTAATATGGTTAGGATCCATCGATGGGTTCTGGAGAAAATGAGGGGAACTCCTCCACCCATGTAAATATTATATATATTTCGTTGGATAACGACGTAAACAGCGTGTCTAATATAAGCGCCGACTTCAGAAATATGTACTAAACCAACATTTATTTCAATTATTTTTTACTTTGTAGTGACATAGAAGTCGGTTGTATTTTTTTGTTAATTTTTTTTCTATTTTCTTTGTTAGTTAAGCAAATATTAAAAAGACTAATTAGAATTAATAAAAGATACAAGAGATATTATAGGTGTTTTTAACGTTCTTTTGTTATAAGTGTCGTAAAAAGATAAAACATAGTAGCGTCAATTAGCGTGTCAATATAAAGTACTCAAATCAGAAAATAATAAAAATCTACTACTTGGTCGATCGGATATCGGAAGTGATAAAATACAAGCAGAAGATACACGATACAACCGTTTCCAAGCGTACATTTAAATTTTAATCTTATCACAGATATTTACTTTTGTAGAACAGTGAAATTATTTACTTGTGACCAAAAGCATGTATGAACAGCCTCGTTACATAATCTCGGTAACAAAGCGTGCAATAGATCATTGTATTGTAGCTAGCTTGTAATTATAGCGTATCGGAACATCTAGGGTTGTCATAATGTCTATCCAAGGCTTAAAGTGCGTGCTAAACGCCTTATTTCTGTCACGCGGGTCTATGACCTCACGCATGCCATTGTCACGCGTGAATTAACGTTACAGTCGTGAGTGAAAAACGCCTGACAGGAAAAATATCTGTCATACAAAAGGGCAGTGGTGAATAGGACGCATGCGACACAAACTTGCATGGCAAGAAAAGGATAATTCCGAAATTTTACAGCAACGAGAAACATGCCTATAACTTTTATTAATTCATTTATTCCTCTTTACCTTGAAAATCTGGGGATTATTAGCCAAATATATCAAGACAAGATATCAGCATGACCTCAGCAAGTATTAAAAGCGAAATTCTTCCAATGAAGACAAAATATATTATTGTTTTTTTGACAACCCTATCCATTACACCCAAGGTCTAGCGTAATGGTTTGTAATTTTGCAGTTTCTGCCGATAGCTATCATACTATATTATCTACGTATAAGTGGACTATTACATCTATTTGTAATGTAATTTATCAAAATATAGTTTTGATAATAGTATCTATTAAAGATCAATGTTTGGTTCGATTTGGTCTCTTAAACTTCATTCTGATGAAAAGTGGTCTCGTAAACTACCCAGTACCCTTATGTAGATCTCCTCCTGTTTCTTATTCCATTACTTTAATTATAAATTAAATTGGTGTAGGTGTTATAGGCAAACTCCGAAGCTCCGGCACTCCTAGGTTGGACTGGTCAATCCTCAGGTCAGACTGAATGACTTAGTCAAAGCCCAAACAAATGTAAATTTTCGGCCTTTGACTAAACAATTTTCGTCAAACCTGGGAGAGACTAATTTGGTCAGGTAAACGTCAAAACACAATTTTATAATCGGGGTTTGACGAGTCAAACTCAGATATAGGTATGAAGTGTCTTATCTTCGTATATTTGGAAGCATTTTATCATTTAAGCAGCTTTCAAGTCTTAAGAACCGCTTAACTCTGCCAGTTCTGACACCTGATTGGTCAGCTTACGTGATTTTCACTTTTATATTTGAGATGCTTTGAGAGAATGCCGTGTGGCATTAGGCCCACCTTTTGTACGATGTGCAATAAAGTATAAAATAAATAAATAAATGCTTTGGAATATACGGAGGTTAGTTTGTAAGATTAGGTATAAAAAAATAACATTTTTAAAATTTTGATGTTTATTGTTTTAATAATTTAAAAAATCCTAACCTAACCTAACCTAACCTCACTCATCTTCAATTTTACACAATCACACGCCTGCACGCTCAATGAACGAACATGAAATGACAAAACAATCGGTCGGAACACCGCGAGAGACATTATGAACCTGTTTAAACATGTTCAGATCAACGTTTGACCGAGTTTTGCAGTCGCTTCTAGGATTGACTAGGCCAAAACCGAAACAGAATAATTTACTTTCGACGTTTGACTGAAAAGTTAGGAGCTCCTGGGTTTGACTAAAAATACTTCAGGCAAAGGGCGAAATTGAAATGTATTTCGGGGATTGCCTGATGGCTTTGGCCAAACCTAGGATAAACCAGTCCTTCCGCGAAGAGACTGTGTATCGGACTTTGACTATAACATAGGTACTACTTACGAATAGCAAATATCTCATAATATACTCTAGACCTCTTAGAAAGGCATGCTACATTTTGCTGCTGTCGTAAAAATACTGATTTCTTGTTCCAGAACTTCAATCACTCTGGCTTAGTGAACCGGGAACACATGTGGATGCTCACGAAGGTTCCCGAGCTGGAGAAGTTTAAGTACGCTATCAAAGACGCCGACAAACTGGATTTGGTGGAGGAGGTATTTTTATTATCATCAAAAATCTTATAAACAATATCTTTGAGAAAAATATAATGCGAAAAGTGTATTCTGATACATTTTTGTTTAATTATACATATATAATTTTAATCATCAAGCAAAGGAAATGACTGAAATTTACTACAACTAATATAGAAGGTTAGTTTAGTTTAGATGATTGCGGTTACTATTTGCTGACCACCCTTGGAAGAACCGATATCAGAGTTTGTGCCTTTTTTATTTTGTGAGTATCTTTAGAACATATCAAAAATAAAAGACGTCTAAAACACGAAACACTGATTCTTCCAGGTCATCGAAGAGTTCAAGTACGCAGTGGTTCCGCGCTTGGACGAGCTGGAGAAAGGAGTCATCCACGGAGACTTCAACGAGATGAACATCGTCGTCGGGTTGAAGCCAGGTGGCAGGTAAGTACCATAAGGAGGTTTCAAGAAGCGTCATTTGATCCCATTTAAAATCTCACTCCAGGTTGTTTTCGTAAAGTTTGAAACCCAAAATATTGCCAATTTTAAAATCTACCCCTATGTATACAATATGAGTGTAATGTTACTTAAAGAATTGCTAATGAATCGAGAGCTTTTTAGAGCTGATTATACATACATTACTCACTTTAAAGTAATCGCTCACAAATAATTAGTTATAGTTTTAATTCCCGTACACTTCATAATATAGTTTCATCTACATCAACAATGACACGAACAATAGCAACAACAACATTATCCACAACGTCTAATTCCATCACACTTTTAAGAGATGAGCATATTTTTAATTTGTATCTCTGTTTCTTTTGTTCATAACTGTAGGAAAGTAAATCGGTCAGTTTTGAGAGTGTGCAGTCGAATCCTGAATGGCATAGTGTTGAGGTAAGCCAAGCGTAAAGCTAACTAAACGCTTACCTTGGCTTACCTAACGATTGTACCTAATATAAGTCTTACTAACTATTTCGCTTAGTACTTTCTTAGGTCTATCTCTTCTGCTCTAATTTTTTTGTTCGATTTTTTAACCTTATTTTGGTTTGGTTTGGTTGCAATCCTTTTGAAGCCTCCTTACTGTGCTCCCGTCTCTTTTTGCTACTTGAGAACTTACGGGTTTTATAACATGTTCCATGATGATGAGGATTGGTGATGGAGAGAACTTTTGTATCTTTACATTAAATATTTTCGTTTATTTCTCTTAATTGTTTTATTAATTAACCTATTACTTCTGTCCTCTTTTTATCGATTTTTAACTTCTTATTCTAAATTAGATCTCCTAGTTACTAAAATCCTCAGAAAAGGGTTTTCCAATTCTATAGGTCTTTAAAATAATTGGTTATTGGGATAAGTAGCATTTGTATTTTCCTCTCTACAGTTACTTTTTTATTTTGCTTCATGTTTTATTTTATAAGTTTTTTCCTTATTTGGTCTTAAACAGCTAATTATTTTTAAGACTTTTAATAAGTGTCTTTATCGTTAACAGCTGCTAACAGATGTTCGTGGACGGCAGTGCCCACTTACTATCAGAAGGACTGCATATCTTATAAAGCTTCTACACGCCAGCTTGATGGATTTTTCTAAATCAGACTTAACCCATCTCATTCTAAGAGGAGCAACAGTAACACAGTAATTAGTAATTACTCTATGAAGAAGACATAAGGCTTAAGGTGGTAGAGCCCTTTGTGGTTTGACCCTGGCGGCACAACCGCCACACATATTTCCAACTTATAACAGCAGTGTTAAACGCTGCTGCGTTCTGGTCTGAAGAGTGTGGTAAGGGAGACATACTTTTCCAAGGCGTTTCAGCTTACTCCTCACGAGTACCGGAGTGTCTGTGGGCGGCCTCAGGTAGGAATGCGTCAACTGTCAAATTTCCATGGGTGGCAGTAGCCACTTACTATTAGGTGGACTGCATACACGTCTGGTACACCTATACTATAAAATATTAATAATAATTACGTGCCATCTGTTCTCCAGTCAAACAGATTACCGCATAACCGGTATCCTGGACTTCGGGGACATCCAGCACTCGTACTACGTGTTCGAGATTGCCATCGCGATGACATACATGATGCTGATCAGCGGAGACCCTCGCACGGGTGGTATCGTGCTGGCCGGGTACACGGTTACCAGGAGACTGCCTGATGATGAGTACAGGCTGTTGAAGGTAATTATCCTGTCTTTTAACAACAGTGTTGACACTGCTGTGTTCTGATTTGAAAGGTTTGCTAAATGCTTTTGTCACACCTTAAGTTGGAATATCTCGTATTTCTCTAAATACGAGGTATTCCCACTTAGTCCTCAGCCGATCCCAGGCGATTCTAACTCTTTATGAAGTTGATTGCGGATTTTCTTGGGCAGCTATGATAAGTTATCAACAGAAGAATAAAATTTGACTTACTGATGAAAAATGACGGGTTTCATAAGTTAAGAACTTTTATTGTCAGCCTGGGGCACAGATAGCCTGGGTTCCTTTTATTTAAAAAAATAATTTTGTTTAATTGTGTTGTGGCGACCTCCCGCTACTCGTCCAGAGATGGCGCCACGAGTAATCTGAATCACGCTATCGAAGTTTTCTAAATATCTGGCATATAGACAAGTTCCGAACTCAGACTGTCGGAGCACGGCCGTTCCCCGGGCATGATCACCTAGCCCGGCGGGAGATCTTCCTTTGCCAAAGTGTTAAATATTTTTAAACATAACTCCTTCCACGTAGGTAATGAAGGATTTGACGCTGATTATTTTTTTATATCTTTTGTGCCGGATTCTTTATTTTACAAAAGAAGTAAGTATTTTAAAAGTAGAATAACGAAGCATATCTTCAAATTGCCAGCTTCAATTACACAAGAAAATATTATAATTATGCTTCTCTTCAGACCCTGGTTTCATCTCGCCTGGTTCAAAGCCTGGTCCTCGGCGCATACACCACAGAGCAGGACCCATCCAACACCTACCTTCTGTCTACCGAGAAGGCCAACGGATGGGAACTCCTCAGGAAGATCAGGAAGACCAAACCTAATCCTGAAGGTGATCCCACTGACTGGAAGACCATTGCGAATGAGTATTTGACTAGAAGCTAAGCTATTTAAGTAGAAATCTAAAATGTCTCCCGTGTAACAGCTAAGTACAGTAAATGTAAATGTAAAATGTAAAAAAAATGCAATAACTTATTGGTAGTAATAAGGGTAGCAATAACTGTGGCATTTCAGTTAGGCTTCCACATTTTCATTTTTATATATGTCCATGCATGTGTGACCATCATGTGGTCTGCATACTCATTTGCTGCATTTTTTTTTAAAACAAAAAAAATATGTGAATTATAATTCATCATAATACGACAACAACCGATAAATAGCGATATGTATTATAGAAAATGTCATACGCGATTAATAACAGCATAATAATTATATTAGAATCAATAATTATATTATATTAACATAATAATTATATTATATTAGAATCTATCTTGAGATTAAAAGCTTGTAAAAAAAAAGTAGTTCTTCAGTGGATTCCATCCCATATACAATTAAAGGAAAATGAATATGTAGACTTATTGGCAAATCAAGCTACAACAGACGGAGTATCTCTTTCTACACTACCTCTTTATTCGGACCACATCAAAATTATTAAAAACCAGTGCAGAAATTTGTGGCAGGAATACTTCGATACTAGGACTTGTGAGAAGGGAATCTGGTATCGAACTATTCAGCCACAAATATCAAAATTTTCGTGGATCGATAATATACCTTTTAAAAGAAATTGCCTAAAAACAGCGCTTAGGTTACGTTCCGGACATATTCCATCAAATAAATTTGCATTTTTAATGAACAAAATTACGTCACCAAATTGTGAGGATTGTGGTGTGATTGAGGATGTTACACATATTTTGATGGAATGTGTTCGAAATGAAACATTTCGGAATTTATATTTGGGAGTAAAGTCTGCACATGTTGGCTATCTGAATAGCATTCTGGCTTCCCCGATGTCGGAGGAAGCTAGGGTGCTATTTAGGTTAGCTGACTTAGGTTTAGCAAAAAAATAATTTGAGTCCCATTCTATTTTTTTAATTATTATTTTATCTAAAATCATATTCAAATTTGGTTTATTCAAAATTGATTAATATTGATTTTTTTCGAACATTAACAAAATACCACCGGTTTGGATAGTGGTTCGTTATGAAGAGGTAGTGGCGAAAGAAACTCCGTATGTGTGCAATTTAAAATTTTTTAAAAGTATGTACTTGTTTTATATAATGTTATGAGATGAATTGCTTAATAGTTTGTTTGTACGGGATGATGTGTTCGCCCAGCGAAAAAATCCCACTTTTAATTAAAAATAAATAAATAAATAAATAAATAACAGCATAATAATTTTATTACTAAGCAAATTTATGGTATTTAAATGGTAATAGTTACGTAGGTAAGCTTTGTAGACAATAATGTGTAGTGTACTATTATAGTTAAGATAAATATAAACAAATGTCATAAATATGTTTGATATAAAATAAAATTATAACATCGTAGTGTAAGTAGTGTAGTGCAGTGTAGTGTGTGCTTTTGCAACGTATACAGCGCCATCTTTTAACGAGATACAGGAGTTTGGCATAGTTTAAATATATTTTTGTTTTATTATGAAAATACAATTAAAGTCAATTATATCTCATTTAAAATTATGATGATGTAATATTTTATGTTATTTAGTAGATATGTTACCTATTTAAAGATATTATGTAGTATTGATACTTTATTACGATTATTTGTAACGGTAATGTTGTTTTGAAAAGTATTAAATAAAGACTGCAATAAACGTCGTTTTTATTACTCTCTTGTTATTATTATAATAATTAGTCAACTTACCTGAACTATAGACTTTAATGAAAATATTTATAAATATTTTTAGCACAGTCAATAACAGCGCCATCTGTAACCACTGTGTAAAATCATAGTAAAACTCTATAGACCACGTTAGTATTTAATTCATAGTATATGGACAGATGGCAGCACTAGTAGCATTATCAATCAGATCGTTTGTTTTAGATAATTGTTATAGCATATCTTTGAGCAGATGCTATAAGAAACTGTTTTGGTAAGTTTTACTAAACGTTTAAATTGTTTAAAATAATCGGATGAGAAGGTCATGAACTCTGAGCAAAGTGGATAAATGCAATTATTATCGTATTAATCATTTTGCGGTGAATGGACACAACGAGGTAAGGTTTGTTAGGCAATGTTTTTGTCTATTTTTAGGGATCCGTACAAGAAGGAGGATCTTCTTAACATGAAGAATCAACCTTCATGGATTTTCTCGATGCTTGGTGCTGGACTGAAGAAGCGTCAGAATTACATTATGAAGGAAGTAGAATCCTCCGTGGTTCGATTCCGGCGGCACCACCGTCACACCTATTTCTGCCTCATCACAGCAGTGTTAAGCGCTGCTGCGTTCTAGTTTGTAGAGAGTGGTAAGGGAGACATATTTTTCCGAGGCGTTCCAGCTTAGTCCTCAGGAGTACCGGCGCATCTTTGGCCGACCTCAGGTGGGTTTATTATCATTAATGTATTAAAATTTACTTCAGGCAATAAAAAAAATACTAATTATTTTATTTTATTTTATTTTTATTTGGGAAACATACAATATTTAATACATACAGTAACTTTCACACAGACATAACAAAAATCAGCAAAGTTTCCACAAATAAAAAAATCAATCTATTCAAATAAATTATAATAAATCTATCTACCTATTCAAATTTTGCTGACGTTAATAAATTTGATAATTGGTAATTATATAATTACTGTAATCACAGAGTAATGAGCGCAGAATGCAAATCATGTTACTTTTTAAGACAATTTAGGAGAACAAAATAAGATACAAAAAGAAAATAAACAAATATCTAATTGCGTAAGTACCTAACTCTATTTTTGTCAGTATTTGCAATCATAGCTGGTAGAGAAATACATCTAAAGTCTCTTACTCTCACTTATTACTGTTTAATAGATAAACCAAAAATCGCGATAAAACACCTATTATTGGACCCGCTTGATTTTTCACCTTTTTATTATAAGTATTTGTTGTTATGATGGCTATAATAATGAACACTCCTTAATATCTTGTATCTATCACGGATCAAGCAATAGAGCTCTGTGACAGACGGACAGACAGAGGCTTACTTATAATTATGGTCCCATTGGATACGGAACAAAAAAATCTAAAAACAGCTTCCAACCACATTATATTATTTATATGTGTCTGTACAATGTCTCTTGCAATATTTATTTTATTAAACCCTCTAACAAGCTCAGACACTATATAAAAAGCCAGAATGTCCGTCTGTAACCACTCCGGCCTTAATTTATGGTTTTTGTTTAGCGCGCAGAAATGTGGACACTCTATTAAAGATCCCATATAAGTCTATACCGTTTGTTACGCATGAAATGGTTACACTAGGCTTAGAGCGCGGTTTTTAGGGTTCCGTACCCAAAGGGAAAATATGGAACCCGGTTGCTAAGACTCCGTTGCCTGTCCGTCTACCACAGGGCTCTATCTCTGGAACCGTTATAGATAAACACTTGTTTTTTTTACAGAGGATGCATAACGGTGGCCGCTATAACAACAAATACCAAAAAAAGTTGAATATAAATAGGGGTCCCCATACAACAAACCGGGTATTTTTCTATATTTTTGAACTAAATGTTGAACTGTTATAGGTAGACGGTTCAAATTTTCACAATTATACTTCAATGGCTGCTATAACAAAAAATACATGAAATTTAAAAAAATATAAAATTTTGATGGTACGGAACCTGTGTGCGAGTTCGACTTGCACTTGGCCAAATATTGTATAATTTAGTATTAAAGATGATAGAATGCTCCGTGATGAGATTAAAGTACCACTGTCACCTATTTAAGATTATGAAGCGAGCATCTTAGTCCTAATGTGTGGCGAGGTATTCGTGGGCGTGTGGTAGAATCTGTTGTATATAGAGTTACAGATGTTCTGCAAGTGGCCGTTTACCATCAGGCGGGGTACAAGCTTGTTTACTTTTCGAATTTTATATAAAGACTAGCTGACCCGGCAAACGTTGTGTTGCCATATAAATACAAAAATGTTAAAGGTAAACAACTCTTATCACTAGGGGTATGAAATATAGATAGTAGCCGATTCTCAGACCTACTGAATATGAATATAAAATTTGTTGAAAATTGGTAAAGCCGTTTCGGAGGAGTACGGCAACTAACATTGTGACACGAGAATTTTATATATAACATTATTATAGCTTAAGAACTAAAAATCACGCTAAAATAGCACAAGGAAAATCGTTAATCCTGATTTCTGACGACCTTGATAAGGTGATTGGGGTAAAATTGTTAAAATCGTGTGTCGATTCTTGATAATAGTTCAAAATTATAAATTAATCGAACCGTTCAAAGTTGGTAAAATCGAGTTGAAAGATTCCGTTACATACATACATACATAGATACAATCCAAGGTAAAAACGTGGTAAATAAAAGTGTATAGCAGTGTTGAAGGGTGTGGTAAGGTAGACCATAAGATACACTTGTACACGGCAGTAAACATAGTCTTCAGATGTCGACATCTGTGGTAATCCTTAGATAGGAATCTAATGTGATCTGGTGTTGATAACAGACGCTATAGACAACAGTGAACACTTACGAATAGGGTTTTTTTAAATATAAAAGTAGCGGACGAGCATGCAGTCCACTTGATGGTAAGTGGCTACTGCCTCCCATGGACATCTGTAATCAACCCCAGATAAGATTAGATTCCTACTTGAGGTTGGCCACAGATACGCCGCTACCCCTAAGGACTAAGCTTGAATGCCTCTGAAAGTATTTTCCGAAGTAGGTGAATTATAGAAGTAAGTTGGAATTCCTCTTCTTTCTTTTTCTCAATACATACTCTAAACCAGAACACAGTAGCCCTTAACACTGCTGTTATAAGGCAGACAATTACGATGATGCCTCCGTATTGGAATAACAAAGAATTCTATCACCATAATAATTGCCTACGTCAATTACAATAATAATATTATAAAATGTTAATATAAAATCATATTGTAAGTGGGTATGTGTTTAAAACGCGCAGAGCGTGAATTTCCATACAATAGTGACGCCTTGTCCGAGAAACAGGATTCAGACACTATATTATTTATATATTTATTTTATTTATTTATTATAATCAAACCTTTCATCGTTAATTCATTACTGTCCCACTGCTGGGCACGGGTCTCCTCTCAGAATGAGAAGGATTAGTCCACCGCGTTGGCCAAGTTCGAATTAATAGACTTCTCACATCTTTGTGTTTTTAACGGACTCTCAATCGTATAGGTTTCTTCATGATGTTTTCTTTCACCGTTTCAGCAAGTAATAATTAGTTTCTAAGACGCACATAATTAAAAAAATCAGAGGTGCGAGAGATTTGAACCTCGAACCACCTTTTATATGCATATTCAGTAGGTCTGAGAATCGGCTACTATGTATTTTTCATACCCCTAAGTGATAAGGGTTGTTCACCCTTAACATTTTTTTATTTATATGACAACACGTTTGCCGGGACACCTAGTATTATATAGAATTTAATAAATTACCATGCATCTACAGACTCACAATAACCATTCTAAACTCACTATGTATGTGAATAAATACTATGATATATATCAATTATATTGTCAAGGATATAATGGTTATGATCTCATGGGTATCTTATGAGATGCCTCTTACTACAAGTATTTTGCAATGCTTAGTAGGACCCCTATTAGATTAGTAGTTTGTAATTCGCTCTCTTAATCATGGGGCCCCAGGTTCGAAACCCAAGCACGATTTAAGGTTATTATTATATATTTATTTTAATTAACATGATACAAAACCAATTACATTAATTAAAGATTATGTGCATATTATAAATTAATTATTACTTTCTTTAATTATGAAAGAAAAGCAGGGAGAAAGCAAGCAAGGAAGGAAAACATTATGAACTTATAACACGCATAAGTGTTCTTAAAAAAAGACAAATTTGGCCAGCATGTTTGATTATATATAGCACTAGCTGACCTAAAAGCTGAAAAAAATGTTAAGGGGGAACAACCCTTATCAATTAGGGGTATGAAAAATAGATAGTAACCGATTCTTAGACCTACTGAATATGCAGATAAAATTTGGTGAAAATCGGTAAAGCCGTTTCGGAGGAGTACGGTAATTAATATTGTGACACGAGAATATATAAGATAAACCCCTCTCTGAAAGTAGTCGCATACCCTGTATTGAGTCAACCAGTATAATAATTAATGTGTAGTTTTCATTCCACTATGCGGAACGCTAAAACAAATTTATCTTGACGCCTCTAACAATCTATTCGATACCATCTGTTATTCGCAACTATCCATACGCAAAAAATAAACAACTAAAACCATTCAACTTAACTTTTAAAATAAGGTAATTTATATATACGGCGGAGGAGGCGCTATGACGTTGCATAATAATAATGTATAATTTAAGTGGGATGTTTATATAAACATTATTTCCAAGCTTGTAGAAAGAACCCTTTGTAGGTGGTAGACATCCTTGTAGTTAGATTTCAGAGGTACATACCACCGTCACATCTATTTCTGACTAATAACAGCAGTGTTAAGCGATAGGAACATTTTTATAAGAAAAGAGTAGCAGACTAGCGTGCGGTCCACCCAGAGGTAAGTGGCTACTGCTGCCCATGGACATCTGTAATCAACCCCAGATAAGATTAGATATTCCTACCTAAGGTCGGCCACAGATACACCACTACCCCTGAGGACTAAATTAAAACGCTTCGGATACGTATGTCTCTCTTATCACACCCTTCAAACCAGAACATAACAGGGCTTACTATTTGTTATTAGGTAGAAATAAAGTGACAATGGTGCCTCCGGAGTTGAACCACAAAAAAATCGACTACCTTTATATAACTGCCAAATGTAAAGAATATAATAGAGTGCTAACCGCCACATGTGAACAAGCCTAATAACTTATAAGCCTCAAACTCAACCTTTCACCTGACTCATCACGACTTGGCATATTCTTTATATGTTTTTATTAGCGTAACACTTAATTGCTTATTATAAGCCATCAGATCTAATGAGATCATATGAGAGTTAATTAGGCAAGGTAATAAATGATTTTTTGGTTTTTGTAGTTTTATTTTGACCTGCCTGACGGGTGGTACCGGTCTGACGTTGAGAGCCTAGGTTTGATCCCCGGTATGTGAATGATCTTACTGTCTGCCTATCTGTCTGTGGATAGGTAGCGAAGGCGTAGGGTACCGTTTTTACACTTTGGTTAAAGAACCCTGGAATTATATTTTTTATAAGTGATGCCTATGAATAGATCAGTGCTATTCAACCTTCTAAAGCCATGATCCCCTAGTCAAGTAAAATTATTCTCGACCCCCTATGTTCCTCTGTTTCTAAACAATATTTTAGTATTATATTTTTTTTTATTTATTCAATAATATCCTAATGCGTTAAAAGTAGAACTTATATAATTAGTTCTAATAAACACTAGATACATAACATTGATAAGTACTGTTGACTACAAGTGACCTTTATTACATACGAGCTTTTGTCCGCGGCTTCGCTCGCGTTACGAAGTAATATTATTAACTAAGAAGATTTATAAAAACTTTCATCCCCTATTTTATCCCCTTGGGTGTAGAATTGATCAAAATCCTTTCTCAGCGGATGCCTACGTAATAACATCTACCTGCATGCCAAATTTCAGCCCGATCCGTCCAGTGGTTTGGGCTGTGCGTTGATAGATCACTATGTCAGTCAGTCACCTTTGAGTTATATATATTTAGATTTTCAGTAAAAATATGTTTATGGACTTAAAATAGTTTTGTTTTTTTAACACGCAATCTTCCGGGGGTTCGGTACTTTGAGAAGCACTGTTGTAGATCATGTTTATTGGCCTTCTACCATCTATTCATGGTCTATAGAGTCATAAATCGTGTCTTTAGTAAACCGTACCGGCAATGCTATGTTATAATGTTAGTCTACTCTCAATGCATCGGTTGACATTTCTGTGCAAGTTATTTGACGTTCCCATTTAGATGGATACGATCACTTTAAGTTTATTGCATTATATACGATGTCTTAGATTATATATTGATATACAGTTAAGTGGATAGTTGCGAATTACATTTATTTCAAAGTGTGGTATTAAATCACTAAGAAGGTGGTAGAACCCTTTGTGGTTAGACTCCGGCGGCACCACCGCCACACCTATTTCTACCTAATAATAGCAGTGTTAGGCGCTGCTGTGTTCTGGTTTAAATGGTGTGGTAAGGGAGACAGACTTTTTCGAGACGTTCCAGCTTAGTCCTCAGGGGTAGCGGCGCATCTGTGGCCGACTTCAGGTAGGAATACCTAATCCTATCTGCGGTTGATTACAGATGTACATGGGCGGCAGTAGTCACTTACCATCAGGTGGACTGCATGCTCGTCTGCTACTTCTATATTATAAAAAAAAATAGCACAAGTTGTCAAGTACGGTCTTATCACACGTTAAGTATGGTAAATAGCCACTATCTTCCACATTTATAATCAACAGTTAGGATTTGTGTAATTGATTTGTGTTATAAAACAGAAATAATTGGGGTACCAGAAGGAATCACTAATACAATATCTATAAACATTTTGGAAGGCACGTTGTCGTTGGTTCCGATTACCATAGATGATATGGGTTCTTAAACCTTGTTGGGAAAATTAAATTAGGTTTGATTGAAGAAATCCGACATGGTTACTCATCGGTACCGTCCTCCACGACCTGTTTTTGTACAATTTATTATTTGTACAATGGTGTTACTATACCATTGTACACTCCATTGGAGTACTCTCCAGACCTCTTCGAGGTACGGGAAGACAAGCCAAATAATAGGACAAATCATCATCACATGCACAATTAAAATGACACAAATGAAACACATCAACTTCACTTATTTTCCTAACTTATCAATTAAATCTAACGTCAACTGTCCTGTTTCCGTACGTCAGCGAGTGATTTGTCAACATTTCTTCGAATGTGACCGTCCATTTTAATTACTAACTAATCGGATTCAAGTTTGAACAGATCAATCGGTGGTACTGTCAATACGAATAGTTTTAAACAGGTCTATTCGAAATCGGAACGTCAATTAATTTTGTATCTTTTCTGTAACATTCATTGACGGATCAAGTAATGGATTTCCGCACGCACAAAACGCCTAGATAAGGAGAGTCACAAAATGGAAAAGTACTATAATGTTATAAATAATTAATCTCTGAAATTTCTCAGTGAAAAGAACAAATGGGTCTTTTTTTTAAGATTTTTTTTTTCTTGTCTTTGTTAAGAGGAAGGGGCGGAAAGAGATGAGTAAAACATTCGAAAATTATCGTTAATCAAAAAAAAGGTACCCGCCGAATTGATAACCACCTCCTTTTTGAAGTCGGTTAAAAATGTAAAAAATATAGATTATCATTTAGTTTTTCATTTTGAAAAAATACCACATCAATAAAAGGTGTCCTATAACAATAATGCAGTTTGCATGTCTGCTTTGAAGGATATGGAAAGATTATATTGCACAAGGCATTCCAGCTTAGTCCTCAGGGGTAGCAACGCGATCTACTTCAAGTAGGACTCCAACTCTATTTTAAAAATGATCACACATCACCAGACTGAATGTTCATTTGGTACTTCAAAATTATAATTATACTACTCGTAGCTGACCCGGCAAACGTTGTGTTGCCATATAAATAAAAAAAATGTTAAGGGTAAACAACCCTTATCACTTAAGCGTATAAAAAATATATAGTAGCCGATTCTCAGACCTACTGAATATGCATATAAAATTTGGTGAAAATCGAAAAAGCGGTTTCGGAGGAGTACGGTAACTAACATTGTAACACGAGAATTTTATATATAAGATTAACTGAGACTTCTAGTTGAGTATAAAGGAATGTATGTAACACTATTAGCTATCAAATTAATTGTTTACCATTTCCTCCCATTCTTTACTTCCTACATTCATTAGAGTTTAGCTAAGGAGTTCAATAGTTAATTCTTTAGTTTCCGTTTCAAGTAATTGTGCAGTGCACCTAAACATACGAAGCACTATATACGAGTAATTTAAATCTAAGCTCTTATCTTTACAAAGTCGAAGTGTAATAAATAGACTGATAATGTTCATTTAGAAATATGATGGGTTTGATTTTGAAGCAGGTTTAGGTACCTACTATTTTGAAAGTTCATATTATTGTTTCATTATATTCGTTATTAAAGAAATTATTAAAGAAATAAGAATAAGTATCTATCAGTTTGAGACCGGTTATCGACTCTGGGATTCAGAGGAATATTTTTTGAAAAAACTTTAATGTAAAAAGTTACTTTTGCTCCGATTTTTAACGTTTCTTCTTTTTTTATTAATAATACAATCTTAAATTCTATTTATTTTTTATAAAATCAGCTTCGGAGTCTATAATTAATAAGTCGGTGTCTCTTTGCATACCAAATTTAACGATGCCTTAATCAATTAAAGGTTAGACGTTTTAATTAGTGCTGTTACCACTTGACAGTTAAGATTGGTTGATTTCTTATTTGTACTTATTAATTACAAAATATTGTAATCGGTGCGTTACAGTTTGTTTTTAATTAGTTGAAGGATCATGGTATATCATCATACCGGTCTGACAAGTATAGGTTTTGGTTCGATCCTGACTCAGTCGACCGCCCTGGGGGAAAAAGCCTCAATAAGAATAAAAAAAGATAAAAACATTTTTTTCATCACATAGTAAAATTTGTGTAATATTTTTACATATTCAGGGGGTCGTACCAAAAACTTTTGGAACCAGTGGTCTAAATTATAAATTCAGATCTATACAATACTTGTCTTTTTGTGTAGATATTTTTTTTTATAATATATGAGTAGCAGACGAGCATGCAGTCCACCGGATGGTAAGTGGCTACTGCCGCCCATGGACATCTGTAATCAACCCCAGATAGGATTAGATATTCCTACCTGAGGTCGCCCACAGATGCGCCGCTACCCCTGAGGACTAAGCTGGAACGCCTCGGAAAAGTCTATCTCCCTTACCACACCCTTCAAACCGGAACGCAGCAGCGCCTAACACTGTTGTTATTAGGTAGAAATAGGTGTGGCGGTGGTGCCGCCACACCTATTTCTACGAACCACAGTCGAACCACAAAGGGTTCTACCACCTTCAAGACATGTGTCATGTGTGTGTGACATGTGAGATATTTTTATGTAATTATAGTACTAGATGAACATGCCGTACATTCATCTGATGATAGGTGTTCGAAAATAGGCAGTGGCAGTGATTTCTTCGGATGAACCTTTTGGACCTTCCGGACTTTTGTAACATTCAAAAAATAAAACGGCCTGGAATCGAACCCTGCATATTTTGCGCGCTAGACTGATATGGTGAACGCTCCGTCACACGGGTCCTCGCACTTTATGTCCCTAAGAGTCCCTAAGAGAACTGTTTCCCACTATTAATATATTGACGGTGCATAGTCAATACATTTATGAAAATATTATGTATGTAAGAAAACACACTGATATGTTTGAAAAAAATTGTAACCACCATAACTTTGATACCAGAAATAGAAATAAATTAGCAATTCCTAAACATAGATTATGTAAGGTGGCTAGATCTTTCATGGGCAACTGTATTCGCTACTACAATAAAATACCCGACCACATTTTGAATCTCACAGAAAAAAAGTTCAAACATGTCGTTAAACAAACGCTAGGTAAAAAAGCGTACTATAAAGTAAGTGATTATTTGACTGACAAAACGGTGTGGTCTGAATTAGCTCCAGCTCCACATGTACCATTACGTTAAGTTGACATTTTCAAAAACATTTTTTTTAAAAGATGTGTGTTATGGAGGTTTTTTGCCGCTTCTTCTCCATAACGAAACACCTTGTGAAGTGGTGGTAGTTGTATTCAAAAAGTGCTCTGTAAAGAACCTATTTTGAATTAAAAAAAAATGATTTGATTTGATTTGATATAATTAACTAATACCGACTGCCTTAAAATATAGCCTTTGTCAGTACCACAATTTAGATGAATCCCACGACACCTCATATGTTAAAATCCGTCCCGTTATTTGGGCTGAATAACGTAACAAAAAATGACACATACAGACGCTCGAAAAACACCATCTTCCTTAGTAATTACAAAAATAAAAATCAAATAACTTCGCTTCCAATTCGCCAATAATTAAAAATTCAAGTTAATCAAATCTATCAATATAGAAAATACAATTTCATAACTTTATAATCAAAGATGAGGCGTGTACCCGCGGGCGATACTGGTCTACACTTTAATTGCTTGTGTAATTACTTAATTATTAGAGAGCTTTACCGTTACTTTAGCTTAAATATGAAGCGACCACGTGACCGGATTTGGGGGAGGGACTACCGCCTCGGGGACCCCACAGGAAAGGGGCCCTCTTAATAGGCACAAAATTTTAAAAATCAGAGGTGTCAATTGATCCCATTGATCCAATTCATTGTTTCCCAGGCACACACCTAAGATTCAAACTAATGCCTTAAACTGGGAGGCTTTAAACGCTTTAAACGCTTTCTACACTCACAGCCCCACACTAGGATTCCCTGTATCGTGGGTGCAATGGACACACACAGAGACAAATACACTAACACTCAGACCCAGAAACAGAAATCTAAATTCATCATTTAGAAATCTGTCTGGCCGGGGATCGAACCGGGACCCTCTGCGCAAGTGACTGCGCGTCAAACCGGCATGGTGACCGCTCCGCCACGCGGGGCGTCAGCTGTCGAGAATTGCTGGTTCATATAAAAAACAAAATGGAAACCAAAGTAATTAACTATCATATTCAATACCATCCCATAACATAGAACCAGCCATCCATTTAAAGTCTAGCTTGACAACTTAATTGACGCAATTAAACAATTTACAAACATACGCTCGGTAAATTAATATGTAAATGAGCTGGAATTACTCCATTACTTATATGGGAAAATTGCACTGGAGCGGCGTGGAGTGTGGCCTAAATTAGAACTTAACTTGCTTGAGTCTTACTGGATGTACCTATTTTTAAATAAAATTATTAGCTTTATGCATAAATTAGTAAAGATACTTCGCCGCCTTGAAATTGAATGAAGCCACAAACGGCTTTGTAAGTTGTTTTTTTTAATTCTTGACAAATAAAAACATTTTTAGAGAAAATTTACGAATAAATAACTTATACTGCGTAATTTGCATAATAAGTAAATAATTATTTCAAATATTTTAGCACGGAGACGTGGCAAAACTTTTTCACGCAACTATTTTAATTGTCAAAACTGGTTACATTTTCTTGTTAGGAGTGAGTAATCTTTACTAGTCTATGGCTTTATGTGGGACTATTATATTTAAGCGATACTTAAATTATAACTACAAAGTTAACCGTAAAATAGAACATTATCATCAACCCATGGGTGTCTCTCAGAATGAAGACCTAGTCACAGTCCACCGCGCTGGCCAAATGCGAGTCGGTAGATTTCAAATACCATTTGATTTTGTTTTAGGTCTCTCATATATGCAGGTTTCCTTACAACTTTTTCCTTCTCCGTTAAAGCAAGTGATAATATATTCTCTGGAGTCTCAATTTTAGTTCCCTCTTATGCGAGCAGAATCTGACGTAGCTATTTGCTAGAAAGAGAAAATAGTTCTAGAATGTAGATCTACACTACATCTACACTATACTTATCAAGGTGGTAGAACCCTTTGTGGCTCGACTCCGGCGGCACCACCGCCACACCTATTTCTACCTAATAACAGCAGTGTTAGGCGCTGCTGTGTTCCGTTTTGAAGGGTGTGGTAAGGGAGACATACTTTTCCGAGGCGTTCCAGCTTAGTCCTCAGGGGCAGCGGCGCATCTGTGGCCGACCTCAGGTAGGAATATCTAATCCCATCTCGGGTTGATTACAGATGTCCATGTGCGGCAGTAGCCACTTACCATCAGGTGGACTGCATGCTCGTCTGGTCCTATAAAATAAAAAAAAAAAACACTACCAACCTGACTAAAAGTTCATGTCACCAAATCAGCGTGGTGTATTTACTGTGACTTACATCCTACTTTTACTGAATTATCTGGAATTATGTTAGAATTAAAATTATAATTGTACTTTATAGGTACGACGTATATTTGTAAGTCACTCAGTGGCAGAATAAGCGACTATGTAACAAAAAAGTTTAAAACAATAATATCTACGCAAAAAATCCAAAACATGTAAGTATTAATTACTATTTCACTTTTCCTTCCTTATTCATTTCTACGACATCTACATTTTGTATACGAAAGAAAAAGTACTTTTTGTTAATTATAAACGCATAAGGAAAATGATAACAGAAGCAATCAAATTTTTGTATTACTAATTATTATTTAATATTCCTTCTATAATCTGAACATCATTTCTACCGCGTCAACAGATCACAATCCGAAGCCGTCACTGTTCTGGGACTAAACCATCTAGTGTGTGTGTGGCGCGGACACAACGCGCGCGCAACGTGCGTTCATAGATCGTTTTGAAAAAAGAACGCGGTAAATATGTGTGTGTGTTAATACAGATACTTATGATTGTTGTAATATAGTGCGTCGATCGAATTCGAAATTTAAAAAATAGAATAAAATAATAAAGTTAAAGAAAAATATAAAGAAATGGCGGGTACATTACAAAATGTGTTTTATGTGTGATTTTATAATAGTATAGGATACTTATTTCTATTTATCTCAACAAAGATAGCGCGTTGATAAAATTCGAAATTAAAAAAAACGGTTGAAAAATACTAAATTGAAAAAAAAAATTGGCGGGTAAATAAAAATGCGTAGTAAATATTTACGAGTGAATGAATGTTGTCTGTCGATAATATTGCATGGCTCGTTCGAAATTTAAAAAATCGTAAAATATAAATAAAAAAACGAGAGGTTCATTGCTATAAAATAAAGTTGGCAAACAAATAAAAAAATATCAAATTCGGGTGCTGTAATAAGTGATTGATATGAAGATAGTGCGTTGACAGGTAGTTCTACGTTCAAAAACTAGAAAACTGGTTTGTGAAATTGCGAAATATAACAATAATTTATTATTCACATAAAATGATTGATGGTCCAATTTCTTTACATCAGATAAAAAAGTGATTTGTAAAAACGATATATAATAAAAATATAGCAAGATAAATATTCAAAACAGAATAACAAAACTTTAATCCTCAAAATCAGAAAGTGTTAAAATTCCAACAAAATTTAAAATTCGAACACATTCTACATCGGAATTTAAATTACATCATCATCTCATACAATTATAATTTATGTATATTGTGGGTATTCCATAGCTGTAGTCGAAAAAATATGAAGAAATAATTATCGCATGCCGTCATCATCTGTACGATAAATAATTATTTTATTTGTAATAAAAGTCGTTATAAATTAAATATAATACCAGTTATATTTAATTTGACGATGGTAAAACCCTTTGTGGTTCGACTCCGGCGGCACTACCGCCTCACCTATTTCTGTTATAACAGCAGTGTTAAGCGCTGATGTGTTCTGACTTGAAGGGTGTGGTAAGGGCCATATTTATCGGAGGTGTTTCAACTTAGTCCTCAAAGGTAGCAGACCATTCGTGGAGGCCTTAGGTAGGAGGATTTGTTCGTCCGTTAGTCGAAACTAACCTAAAATCATTAACTTTTCCTATTCCATTAATTCCATTCATTTTTATTGATATGATTATGATTTGATTCCTCTCTCCAATAACTACAAAACAAAAATAATTACAAAAAAATAATCGTAAATGAAAAGAAAAAATGTTATTAACTGTTCTTAGCTTCTTTGTAAGCACTTATTATTAACAAGCTGTACCCTGCGGTTTCACCCCTGTTTTGAATTTTAAGGGAAATACTTGGCAAATTTTAAAGGGCTTTATTTTATTGCGCTAAAGCTTATTTTTTTCTAAAATAAAAACCAAAGTTACTCCTTATAACAATCAAACAGACAGACTTTTTTGTGATAAGTATATACGGTATATGGACTTTTATATGTATTTATTAAAAATCTATTGTTTTGACATTACAAACAGACACTTACATTTAACTTATTTGCATAGATATAAAAATATCCTCATTTCAAATTTATTTTGCAAAAATCTAAATAGCAAAGCTAAATTCAAGATATTTAAGTGAAAGTGATATAAAGTATACTCAACTGTTGGAGTAGTCCAGGGCCGGATTTGAGGGACGGCAACTGGGGCCCTACAGGCCAGGGCTCTCCAGAAGACGGGGCCCCCAACAATAGAAATAAAAAATATGCTAATTCCCACGGGTCGATAAGTATTTTTTTTCTAAATAGCATTTTTCGCATTTTTACCAACAATACTTACACTTAAATAATTAAATGTAGAAATATCCTTTGTACTGTATTTCTATAATGCTTGCTATTAATAACATTTCCGTGTACAAAAACTTATAAATAAATAAATAAATACATGTAGTATTTATTTATAAGTTTTTGTTGTTGTTCTTTGTTGAAACAATTACATTTTTTGGCAGTATATTTTTGAAAGACAACAAAAAATGTTACATGTATTTAGAAAATAATAACGGGTCCCTGCTCGCTTGTTCGGGCCTTCGGACCTCCAAATCCGGCCCTGGAATAGTCTGTCAAAACTTCTATCATGTACATTAATAATAAGCTAATTTGCATATAACACCTTTGGACTGCGAATTTATTAGTCAAAATATATTTTGCATAATTTTTTTCAACAGTTGAAAGAGTAACGTGGGAATTATTTTAATGTCAGTACTCAGAAAATGCATTAAAGTTTACACACGAGTCTTTATATTTAAAAATGTATGTATGTCAGTTTGTCTATCTGTATTCCAACAAATAGTATGATAAACGGGCAACATATTGCCATATTCACATTAGAAGAATAGCACAGAAGTTTGATTTTGTTGTGCTAAATTCTCCTTTTAATACTCTGGTGTAGCGCTAGCAGTAATGTCTACTATTTCAACATTTTTTAAATTATTTTAGCGTATGACTGTTAGCACATTATTGTAAAGGGGACTTATTTACAACTGTATATAATATACATTTGAAGGTGGTAGAACCCTTTGTGGTTTGACTCCGGCGGCACCACCGCCACACCTATTTCTACCTAATAACAGCAGTGTTAGGCGCTGCTGTGTTCCGTTTTGAAGGGTGTGGTAAGGGAGATAGACTTTTCCGAGGCGTTCCAGCTTAGACCTCAGGGGTAGCGGCGCATCTGTGGTTAACCTCAGGTTGGAATATCTATCCTATCTGGGGTTGATAACAGATGTCCATGGGCGGCAGTAGCCACTTACCATCAGGTGGACTGCATGCTCGTCTGCTACTCCTATGTTAACTCCTAAAAAAACCATATATACCATAAGATAGTGCCTTTAGCATTTAGCATTTGCGTCAAATTCCAAATTCCTACAAATGTTTGTCTTGATCAAATGCTATGCAACAAGCGCTTACAAACCTACACAAAACAAGCCAAATACTGTATCCACATGTATGAATTTGTGATGTTTTGACACACGGACGTACTTTGCGGACGCATATCTTTAAATGTTAACGTCCATTATATAAAATTGTTTTGGATGGAACTACATGTAGCACTTTCACTAAACAACTGTAATTATTTAATTCGGCCACTTCAAACTCGTCCCATAAATCAATCAGCACTTCTATTTCACTAGTTACTTAACAATTTGAGGTATACATACAATTATAGGTACAAGTTCTTATATATACATTATAAACATACATACATGTATACTAAACTGACATACATATCAAAGAATCGATTAAATTTATAAAAATCTAAAGTACAATTCGACCGTGCGTTTTTTTTTGTAATATATGTCTCCCTTAGTACATCTTTCAGACAAGTACACACTTACACAGCAGTGGTTAACACTGCTGTTATTAGGTAAAATAGGTGTGGACATCGCGTTTGGAGGACTCCGGTTGTGTTCCCTCGGAGATCCCGGAGTTCTCCAACGAGCGTTGAGGACGACCACCGGGGGGGTTTTAGTGCGTAAAAATCCCACATAACCCGGCGTCGCTCCCACGTCGTCGGGTACCTTTTGAAGGTTTCCCCCTCGTAAACAAATAGGTGTGTTGATGGTGCCGTCGGAGTCGAACTTTAACTTTTTCGCTAAAGAATCCAAAAACAAGTATTCCGTTTAGATTGAAGACATTAAGTAGGTCTTAAGCGTAGTGTAACGTAGCCTTAGGCTCAAATACACCAGTTTTGCAAAACTTTATTTTGAAACTAACTTTTAGCCGCGGCGACGCTCGCGACCAGAGGTCGTCGACTGAACAATCCTATACAAATAAAGATCGACATCGAATAATCGATTTTACTATCGATCTAGTGGCACCTTAAAACTTGTTTCTGTCTATGCTTCGGGAACATTACTTATTTTAGGGATAAAAAGTGCCCTATGTTATTTTCTGGACCCCTGACAACGTGTGTAGAAAATTTCATGGCAATTAGTTATGTAGTTAAGATATAAAAGCGTAACAAACAAACTCACATTCGCATTTATAATATTAGTTAGGATTAGCTGTGCCCCGCGGTTTTACCCGCGTTAAAAAGTAATTCTAACGCGAGTGAAACCGCGGGGCTAGTTCTAAATTCTAAGTAACTTAGTTACTCCTTATTACATCAGCTACCTGCCAATAAAAGTTCCATCAAAATCGGTTCAGCCATTTCAGAGATTAGCCAGAACAAACAGACAGATAGACAAAAATTGTAAAAAATGTTATTTTGGTGTATGTACCGTATGTATATTCACATGCATGTAGTAAAAAGCGGTTATTTCAATGATAAAAACACACTCCAATTTTATTTTTATGTATAGAATTATAGATGTATAGATTAGGTAACACCAGTAAATTATTATTATTACCGAATATATATGTATGAAATAGTAGAACACGTAAACTCTAAATTAACATTTAAAGCCTCAATGATCTTAAGCAAATATTCCGTAATCCAGAAATCCTACTCGTCAAGCCATTCACAGCTTTACTTACATAAACATACTTAACATATTCGTGTATGTAACCAGTGTATTCGACGAGTATTTGTGTATTTGTGGTCTGCCGGGGACTAACGACCAATACAATCAACTACATTATTAGTCTTATCTGCTGTACAAATACACTTAAATTTCGAAATCTGTAATCATAAAATAGGGTTGTCACTCGGTCAAAGGTACACAAAATTATAAAAAGATTTTTGAAAAACAAATTTGCAATTAGGTACATTTGATTTATAATGTTTATTTATTTTAAAATATAACATAATGTTAATATATGAAAATAGGTATTTAAGATACAAAATATTCTCATAATTATAAAATTCTGTCAATCATATTCAACAAATAAGAAAAAGCCTTTTAAAGTTGTTACACTCATCTCAAGAAACCTAAGAATATTTACTACTATCTTAAAAAAATACTACCATCAATGTGAACTCAGCATTTTAATGAGAAATAATATTTATTTTAATTATAGTATAGGTGGCAACCCTAGCTCAATTCTTTGATTTCTATAGGAATTGAATTCCACTTTCACCGGTGGACTTTCAACTTAATCTGCTAATTTGTGAGCACTTGGCTCATCAGAATATTTCGGAAACCGCAGCTTAGTTTAAATTAAAAATTAATGTATTTACATAACGTATAACTTGTGTCAATAAATATTGTAATCCAAAATAACCACATTTATGTTTGCATCTCCTCGTGTCATAGGATATTTCTATTTGCATTTCACTCATAAAGGATGCCTGGCTTAAAGAAGCCATCATTAATTTGATTTAAGTTTCATAATTGGAACGAGTTTTAATCACTTTAATTTTATTAATAATCTGTTGTTAAAATATCATCTTTGTTTATATTTATATTCGTTCTAGAGGTAATATTTTCATGTGTAACTTTATTTCTTATCAAGTTAACTAAATATCTTTATTAATTAACCTATCAAAAACCTTGTCTATTATAATAATTAAATTCCCATTAAAATTATTTATATATACAGTTACGTACAAACTTAATTGGTTTCGAAATATTTTCTGTTATCATAATTGAAAGGAATATTTTATTAGTTGATATTAATCATAGGTTAATGACATTTGGTTAAAGGTTATAGCAATATTATTTAGTAAAACTTAGATTCGTAATTTTCATTATTATGAAGGTCACGTTTTAAAATCCACAGCTTCCGGAAATATCTACATGACATAATACCTACAAATTAAAAAAAAAACATTAAAAATCATCAACTTGACATTAGCAAAATGGTTATGAGACCGAGAAGCCATCGCATATACACAAAGAGAACATACAAATAAAAAACTATAAAAAAATATGAGTTATTACTGAAATAGTTCCCTTATTTTCAGCCCTTTGATCTCTGACACCTAAAACAATAAAAACTAAAATAAACAAATAATAAAAAACAGTGATAAAAGAAAAATGTGAACATTAAAAACATCAAAATGGTGAACGATACACAAAATGGCGACGTCCGCGTCAACGGCCTTGACAGTGACGTTTCTATATGCATTGACAATTCAAATGGCGGGAAAAGTGACAGCAATGGAATAAACATGGCCGAATTTAGCGCGAAAAGTGAATTGTGTAATTTAGCTGTAAATGATAAGTGTTTGTTGGGTGTGCCTCGGACTGGTGCTAGGATGTCGTTTATGGAGGAAGAGAGTGTTAGAGAGAGAATGAGATTGACTCTTCTGAAGCAGTGCTCCGCCATCTTGAAGCAGGGTGACCAACGTTACAACAAGGAGTCGCTGCACAGAACATTTCAGGATGAGGTAAGATGATTTTTTTATTTAGAATATTGAATGCGAACATAATTAAGGATTTCAACATCATATTTTAAGGGACTTGTCTATTTGAAACAATTATCTCTTAATTTTATGGTGGAGATAAGTAGGATATCTGGAAGAAATACACATGATAGTGTCATCGTGTGTCACGTCTTGAACGGAAGTCATAGATTAGTCAAGATTATTCACTCCTAACAATAAAATGTAAACAGTTTTGACAATTGAAATTGCCACCGTCATCTATTTTCTTGTTTGAAAAATATAAAAAAAATATAGTTTTAGATCATTTACGAAAAATAGATAGTAGCTGATTGTCAGACCTACTGAATATGCATATAAAATTTGGTGAAAATCGGTAAAGCCGTTCCGGAGGAGTATGGTAACTAACATTGTGACACGAGAATTTTATATATACATAATTATTAATTATATTCATTGATATAAACCATGCATATATTTGTCATAAATTACCATCCCCAGTCGAGCAAAAAAAAATAGATATAGAACTATAAAACCATAACATATAGAAATTATTAACTATGTAATACTTTTTTTTCATTGTATCTTTTTATAATATAAAAGAATTTTGTAAATTTAAAATTTAATTAAAAAAACAAAACAAATTAAAAAACAAACAAATTAAAAAACAAAAGGAAATATTGTGTCCTGGTCATGCATCGGCCGGGAATCGAACCCGGGCCGCCCGCGTGGCAGGCGAGCATTCTACCACTGAACCACCGATGCTTGTATCCTAATGACGAATTTTACAATAACATTAAAACAAACAACATTACATTCTATTAAATAAAATTATGCTCCTTATTATGCCGTTTTTTAAAATAGCTGAAAATTTGTACCGTACCTATCTGTCGAAAATTGGTCGTATCAACTCAGAAACCGTAGACATATGCACAACAACTTTGCTAAAGATCATCACATGATCAAATTCATGGTTTACGATTCTATAAGGATTCGATTCTATATATTCAAACATTCATTTTTATATACATATACTAGCTGACCCAGCAAACGTTGTGTTGCCATATACATAAAAAATTTAAGGGTGAACAACCCTTATCACTTAGGGGTATGAAAAATAGTAGCCGATTGTCAGACCTACTGAATATGCATATGAAATTTGGTGAAAATCGGTAAAGCCGTTTCTAGGTAGGATTACAGTAACTGACATTGTGATACGAGAATTTTATATACATATAAGATTTAAGATCGAGATTTGTTCGAAATCGAAACTTACTATTCCTAATTAATTGATTGATTTCAAAAGGAAAGAATATAATATGTTGTATATGCACATGACATTTCTCAATACGTAGCTCACTGCATACATATGCTAGCATATGCAATACAAAAACACGCCACCATCCAGTTAAAGATAAGCAAATGAAAGGTTTCAAAGAAATAAACTTTTATTTGTTTTCGACAAATTCGGCTCGCAATTTCGCGTCGTAAAATAAGATGGGATCAATTTGCGTCGTGCTATTGTGAAATTTTAGATGGAATAATTTTAATGAAAATTCCAGTTTTGTCATTGTTAAAATTACGAAGTGGATTGATATTTTTATTGTCAGACACAATAATTGAGGTACGTTACGTGGAGCTAGAATTCATAAGTAAGTCACCTGGAATACTTTTGACTTGATCAAAAGCTTTGCTAAGGGCTTGAAGACCTATGTAAACTAAGTCAGACGCTCTATCCACACCCCCTCCGACTTCGATGGCCACACCACACCATGACCACCGCCACACCTATTTCTGCCTATAACAGCAGTGTTAAGCGCTGCTGTCTCCTTGTTTGAAGGGTTTGGCACTTTTCCGGGGCATTCCATCATTTCCATCTTGTAGCGGCGCGTCAGTAGCCGACCTCAGGTGGGAGTTTGATCTTGTCTGAGGTTCATTGCAGATGTCCATGGATGGGAGAAGTCACACACCGTCAGGTGGACTGCATGCTTGTCTTCTACTTCAATATCTTATATATAAAATTCTCGTGTCACAATGTTAGTTACCGTACTCCTCCGAAACGGCTTCACCGATTTTCACCAAATTTTATATGCATATTCAGTAGGTCTGAGAATCGGCTACTATCTATTATTCATACCCTACGTGAATAGGTGTACCCTTTAACATTTTTTTATTTATATGGTAACACATCGTTTGCCGGGACAGCTAGTTATATATAAAAAAACACTGTAATTGTTTTTTAGAAATATGTGTGAATTTCCATTATTCGAAACGTCCTATCATCTAAATTCAATGTTTATTTCTTTCGTAATATCCAAAATTATTTTAATCCCATTTTACTTAAATTAAATGCAAACTTTATTGATACCTTCAAACTAAAATTTGTCTTAAAACCCTCATTAACGAGTTTCGAGAATATCCATTGAGAAAGTTATTTTTAATTCATAAATTAATATAACTTTATGTTTACGATTCGAATACAACGATTAAATTTTTATATACACAAGCTTACGATTCGGGCACATTAAAATTTAATTTACTGATAATGATTTCGATAAATGATGGGTTTTATTAATGTATACAGTCATTATAATTGGTGAAACAGTGATGATTACGTTCATTTGGAACGTAAAAAGAAAGAAATATCACATAAGTTGTAACATATTAATAAAGATAAATAACGGCATAATTCTGTTTTTACTTACTCTTATGAAAACAAAACGAGAAAGTGAAGGTATCTATTTTTTTAATCTGGGTTTTTTGCCGACCAATGCACAACAGATACGCGATACGAATGATACTGAATAAAATATAAATTAGGCAGTAGACAAATCTTAAACTGATAATCTTTTCCTTCACCAATTATAAAGTCATAAATAATTTCTAATACGCACATAACTTTGAAAAGTCAGACCCCGGGATTTGAACCTCGGACAACCTGGATGTCAACTCGAAACTTCGAACTTCTGATAGATTAATTATTGATAACGGGCGTTAATCTGACTGATCTGATTATTTGACTGATAAAACAGTGTGCTCTGAAGTAGCTCCAACTCTACATGTACCATTAGGTTAAGCTTGCCATCGTAAGAAAACATTTATATTTTTTAAAAGATGTTTGTATGGAGTTTCTTTCGCCGTTTCTCCATAACGAAACACCTAGTGAAGTGGTGGTAGACATTGAAAAAGTACTCTCATCATCAACCCATTATAGTCCCACTTCTGGGCACGGGTCTCCTCTCAGAATGAGAAGGATTAGGCCATAGTCCACCGCCCTGGCCGAGAACGAATTGGTTGATTTCGCATACCTTTTTTTTTAAGTTTTCTCTGGTATGCAGGTTTCCTCACGATGATTCCTTCACCGTTTAAGCTAGCGATAATTAATTTTTAATACGCACATATCTGAAATATCAGAGGTGCCTGGGATTTGAACCTCGGACACATTGAAAAATTGCTCTGCAAAGAGCTTATTTTGAATAAAAAAATGTTGATTTGATTTGATTTTGATCTAAAGTCAACCAGTTCTATAATGACACCCGATACCAACATTGCTATGAGCAGCTTATAGTCACGATTGACATAATAAGCTTAGTTGGAGGACACGCTTTGCTTAACTTTCAATCTAAGGTGAGACCTACACGATCGATTGTGTCAGAGGTTTTCAGGATTTAAGATTTGATTGTAATTGGCCACATAATATCGATTACGAAACTGATATAAATTTACATATGAAATCTCATGGGTTTCAGTGCAATGGTAATGAAGTACGGGGAAAATACGGTGAAACCTCTTCATGCTTTTTCGGAATTTGGGAACGAACTCCCGGTTTTTTGGTAAGCAATATCAACCCCGAATGTCAAAAGAGAACCCGACTGACCAAAGTTCTGTTGAAAATTAACGATAAATTTAGTATAGCTAGCCCGGAAAATTATATTACAATGCTTCATTCAAGTGTCTTTCTTTTGCCAACAAAACCCAAATCTCCAAAACAAAAACAAATCTCGTCCAACAAAATCAGTTTCCCAAAATTTGGTGAATATTTTTCTCTTAATGTTCCAAAATAGCTAAATATTTTCGAAATAAAAATGTTTATTTTTTATTCTATTTTAAATAGCTAAAAAGAACCATCATTGTCAATCGAAATCCCCAACATTTTGGTAACAGGTCTTTCAAAAAAGACAGTGGTTCTTTTATTCATTAAAACGTCTACTTTTGATTGATGTAAAAACACTATGTCGGGAAAAGTTGCCAGGAAATTCAATTATGTTTTCTTTCCACAAAAAATAATAATGTAAAAATATCTGTAATATTGATGAAGAAAAACATTGTGATGAGCTAAGAGAAAACACCACTTTGACAGAATCGATGACAAATAAAAAAGATACCCAAAGAAATGGAATCCACCCAACGCCATAGACAAGAGCGAGTTAGTTAAACTGAATAATGTATGAAGCGCACGCGCAAGCCGCGTATCGATCACGCCTTAATGATCTATCGATCAATGATCTATGGGCCTGGTATCCAAGTTATGATATCAAGACACTACTTTGCTGATATTTAAGACCATATTTAGCCTGGTAATACATATGTTGGGTTTCTTTTGTATTTATTTATGAAATAAGGACACAACGGTTGAATCTATTTCTGGTTAATGACAGTAGTAAGTGAAGATAGAACCTAACTTCAGTTTGAGGTTGATTACAGATGATGTTCATAGATGGCTTACTAACGGCTTTTTGACGTACCTATCGACCAATGCTAACTACTATACTATTTCAGGATACGAACCTACCTATTCTATTCTAGTAAAACGAATTATCAAAATCAGGATTTTCAAACAAAATCTTTCATCCCGCTTCAAACTGACACCATCTCGGATTGATTGTCGTTTGACGTACCTATATAGGTATACCCGATTGGTAATACGGTCGGGAATATTCCCGACCGTATTACCAATCGGGGCCACAGTTAAGAGGTCCGAGGTTCGAAACCCAGGCACGTCTGATTGCTTCAACTGGGACGGAAAACATGACGAGGAAACCTGCATACCTGAGAGAGTTAAAAATCCCAAATGTATAAAGTCATCTCATGTTCATCCGCACTTGGCCAGCGCGGTGGACTATGGCCTAATCCTTCTCATTCTGAGAGAAGACCCGTGCCCAGTCATAGGTTGATGATGAATAAGTTATATCTATTGCTCCTATAATTACAAGTCTTTGTAACTTGACTAAGTTGCAACTAATCTCGTAAGTGACAGCTGTCGTGTGACGGATCGCGATTGGCCGCCACTCGGCAGCAGCTGACCAATGACGGCCACGACCACTGACCTACATACTAGCGATACCTAAACTTTTAAGGTAATGCTGCTTACCGCCATATTGACGGTAAGGCCAAGCTATGTGTATTTATCTAATAAACATTATGTAAGCCATGCACGCTACGGTCTTTTTTTGTTTACGAGGAGGAAACCTTCGAAAGGTACCCGACGACATGGGAGCGACGCCGGGTTATGTGGGATTTTTATCCCACTAAGATCCCCCCGGTGGCCGTCGTCGCTTATTGCAGAACACCGGGATCTCCAACGGAACAGAACCGGAGTCCTCCAAGCGCGATGCCCCGATCGGGCTCTGCCCTGGGGGTGCACTTTTCGCTCCTCCCGCACCATCTGGTGTTTACGACGGGATGCGACCACACATACCGCCGTCCTTCCCGAGTTTGCTTGCTGGACGGTTTGAACTCCCATTCCTACCGCCCGCAACCCCGGAAGTCCCCTTTTAGTCGCCTCTTACGACAGGCAGGGGATACCGTACTCCTATTCTAGTCCCGGGACAACACGTTAAGGTCTACCAGGCAGTTTGCCTGTTCAGGTCAACCGCAAGTCGGTGGCCTGTGTAGAGACGTTCCGGTGTACCGTACGGTGTTCAGTTGGCAGCATGGCATCGATTGAAGACGATGACGCGCCTACGGTGTGACACGAAAGGATTGATTATTGATCTTTCGCCGGTCGCCTGCACAGGTTCGAAAAACTGCACAGGTCTATTCCCACACATTTATCTGCGCAGGCATAAATGTACCTGTACCTTCCCAGGTACAGGTAGACCTCGGCAGTGTACCGTTATCTGTATGGTAGGCATTAGACTTGTTTAATTTTTAAAGGTGGTAGAACCCTTTGTGGTTCGACTCCAACGGTACCACCGCCACATCTATTTCTACTTAATAACAGCAGTGTTAAGCGTTACTGTGTTCTGGTTTGATAAAAATATTTTAAATTAAAAAAAGACAAACCCACTGAGTTTCTTACCGGATCTTCTTAGTTGAGGTCACGTTCCATCCAGAAGTAGTTTTAGAAGATACTTTTTTTTTTGCATTTATAAAGTACCGAATGAGTAATAAGGTACTTTATATTAATTACAATCTAGCCTACTACGTATAGTATTATTAGTCTTAACTAATGAGTAATTTTACGCTAACTTAAACTGCTAAATAATCATATAATGAAGGCGGCGTCCTCTGACACTGCACTTCTTTGTCTTATCACATAAAGGAGTAGACACATTGTTCTTGTGTTCTATAATAATATTTAGAAGATACTGTAAACAACATACAAATTAAAATTTTGTAAGTGCCTACGCAGGCCTATACCGAATAAATATATTTCATATCATTTAAGTTCCGTATAGGAACCAAACTTATAGTTACCATCAGATAAAAAGTGCTAAAATCAACGCTGTCAAAACATTGGTCAACATACCTATATTATAATTGATGTGGCTCCACAATCGAAAGTGTACGGTAATCGATGGACCGGTATCGATGTAGAATCGATATCTGTACCGAGATTATGCTAATGGTTAGCGGTACTTTGATGGTAGAGTGACCAGCGCTTTGGAGGATGTGGGACTTTGAAATGTAAAATAGGACAGAATTATTCCAGAAATAGTAATAGTTGTACTATTAAAATCTATTAAAACTAGTTTTAGTATAATCGACATGCACTTAGTTAAAATTTAATAAAGAAAAATTAAATAATTGGCCAACCTAACACACGCACACGGAGGTGGTACCACCAACATTTCCTTATATTTTTTTATTTCATTTTTAGTATTTGTTATTATAGCAGTCACTGAAGTAAATAAATTGTGAAAATTTGAACTGTCTGCCTATCAGTAGGTAAAGCGAAAAACGTCTAGAAATAGGGGTTTTCTGTATGGCGACCCACAATTGTTAAAAAAAAATTACTATTTACTGGCATTCGTTGTTATAGTGGCCATCTTTATACATACTCTGTAAAAGATTCAAGCGCTTATATATCACGGATTCGTGACAGACGGACAAATGGACACACAGCGGAGACTTTGCAGTAGGGATCTGTATTGCCCTTTGGGTACGGAACCCTAAAAATAAGAAAGTACATTATAATACACATAACACCTGTAATTTGATTAACCTTTAATCTAGGACTATTTCCCAAAAACAAAACTCTAGGTCACTCTACAACTTTAATTAAAAGTATTAATACTCGATTTTGTAAGTTTATCCGTGCGTGCATACGATTGGGAGCGGCTGTACCCGTTAGTAATTAGTAACTAAGACCGGAGGGAACGTTAAGTAATCCACATCTATCATGTGGTGTTATGTGGTACACGTTTGTTTCTAGCTAATGTTAGAGAATTTTAGAAAAAAAGTGTAAATATTATTACTGCAGTGTGGTTAGTTAAGAAATCGTTTCACGCACAAACTTCGAAAAATAAAAAAATCTTTGAATAATGAAAGAGAAGTGGGCCTGGGATATGAACCTCGGACCCTTCGATCAAAAGGCCGAGTTTCTTAACCACTAGGCTATCACTGCTTACTTTCTCATATTAAGCCCTAAGCAATGGTACTAACATGATTACATCATTAGTTTTTTAGTTTTTATCAAAATCAGCCTCGTAACTCCTTTCAGCGTTTTTTCGCTAATTCTTATAGTTTTGAAAAATGTTCCTTGTATAGTATAGGTATAAAAATACAGTCTACATTTCAAATAAATAATAGGTGCTTGCCTGGGATTCAAACCCCAGACCTCCAAATTGGTTCTTAGAGTGGTTTATTCTGCATCAATAATTCAAAAATTGATAACGTATGGAATGCTTGCTGATATAATCGTATTACTAAACATTAATCTAGGTCGTAAAGTGGTATGTGAGATCTAGACTAGATCTAGAGCACTTGATTTTAATTACCTACTTGCTATTTTGGACAATCAGGCTTTATCGGATCTTGATTTCTATCTAATAAGCATCTGTAAGTGAATGAATGAACGAATGAATGAAATAACGTTATTACGTAATGCATTGTACACACATACATATCAATTACAAATTACTTAAGTTAATTACAAAATAGTGGGATATAGGTACATAGAAAACTCAAGATACATAATAAGAAAACACAGCCGAATAAAAATACAATACTTAATTAGGTACGTTACAGCATATCCCTAGGCTTGATGCCATGGTGAGTTGCACCACGGCTCTGATTTTCAGTGAGCCCATAGAGTGACTCACGGATATGCGTACAGCGAAGAGAAGTAAGAGGAAACACGTGAGCTGACTTCAAGTGTAACTGGGTAACAGAAGCCTTATTTGAAGTAAGTCTTCCTAAAGATGGTGTTTTTAATTAGGAGGCCTATGTCCAGCAGTGGACCTCAAAAAGCCGATGGATGGATGGATGGAAAGATGGTATAAGCCTTTATAGTTCAATTCTGGAAGCACTACCGCCACACTTATTTCACCTTATACTCGTAATAGCAGTTTTAAGTGCTGCTGTGTGCTTTAAGGGTGTGGTCAGGGAAATGCTTATCCGAGGCGTTCCAGCTTAGTCCTCAAGAGTACCAATGCATCTGTTGCCAACCTCATGCAGAAATCTAATCGTATCTGGTGTTGATTACAGATGTCCATGTGCGGCAGTAGCCTTACCATCAGGTGGACTGCATGTTCGTCTGTTACTCTAATACTTAAAAAAATCTTCTTACAGGTCAGTGACCACTTAACATCAGGAGACTGCACGTTTCCTATTTAAATTTTATATGGTATTAATGAGACCGCAATCACTACTTAGACATAATTATACCACAAAATTATGATTTAATTTATTTAAATTTTGACTAAATGAATTAATCCGCTCTATTTCACCGTATCGCTAACGAGGTTAAGTAGGAATGATTTTTAATTATAATATAGGAGTAGCAGACGAGCATGCGTCCACCTGATGGTAAGTTGTTACTGCCGCCCATGGACATATGCAATCAAGCCCAGATAGGCTTAAATATTCCTACCTGAAGTCGGCCACTAATACGCCGCTACCCCTGAGGACTAACCTGGAACGCCTCGGAATAGTTTATCTCTCTTACCACATCCTTCAAACCAGAGCACAGCAGAGCTTGACACTACTGTTAATAGGAATAGTTGTGGCGGTGATGCCGCCGGAGTTGAACCACAAAGGGTTTTTCCACCTTTAAATGTTCCTACTTCAATTTCAAAAAGCATATTAATCAAACCGTGATATACTTAGACCATAATTAATCAAAACTAATTAATTAAACCGTTCTATTTTCATCGTATCGCTAACGGGGTTAAGTAGGAATGTTTAATTTTCTCGTTAAAAGATTATCTTACACTATTTCGTCAGCATACGCCATCAATCAATGGTCTCAATGATACAATTACCTGTCAGCCTCACTGAATGATTGATCGTGGTCCATTCGAAACTATATCGATGTAGGGTTCCGTAGGATAAGAGCGGCAACAGAACCGTATTACGGCTTACCATGGGTGTAATGCACTAGTGAATATGCTCATACTTAGACACTAAACATAGACACGAGTACTGGTGTGAGTGCGGTAGTGGTGTGCAGCTGGCGATATCGAGTTAGCTGACAGTTGATCTGGCACGTCACTCTTAGTATGGACGCCATGCGGGTAGGACGGGTAGTGGACCGATTTGTATTATATTTGTACTAACCGAACCAGTACAGTGGGCACATATACAGGGGGAAGAGGTTAGCAGATCCTCCAAAAAATTCTTCAAACACCACAAAACCTTTGTTTAATTTCAAAAAGTATTAAAATTTATTCCGGGCTCTTAGCATAGGGTAAGAAGAAATATTGAAATAGCTGCTAGCACCTGTTTTTTTTTTGCTACTGCCAACTGACTGGTTTTGGCTTTTCGACTGGCGTGGTTTAAACCATGACCACTATAACAATAAATATTAAAAAGGTGTCACGTACTGAAACATGTTATTTTTTTACGTCTTTCATCGTTTTTACTCAAACCTAATCTTAGCTATACAGACCATCGTCTAACGATGACACAGAACCATTCCTGTATGACTCCGACTCACACTTAGCCGGTTTTTTAAAACGTCAAGATGACCGTTTAAAATTTATAAGCTTCAGTTTAACTTTAACTTGTTGTCGGCTTATGTCGAGGACTTTCCTATTCCCAGAGAAAAATAAGTTCTCTTACTTTTTGTGTCATGTCTAGATCTTCTATTTGCAATTTGAAGACATCTATATCCTGTTTCTCTTGACTGACTTTCATCAGGTTTTAATTTACTGAGCATAGTCTCTTGCCCGGGAATATCGATAAGGTAACATTTTTTGAGTTTATGTTTTTATGTGTCATTCTTTGGGGTGCCTTGTAGTCCAAACGACTTGACGGATTTAACATTTGATATGTCTTTGGATTCATTTAAATTGTAAAAGTGGGATAGGCTATATTTTTGAGGAGGTTTTATAATTTTCTAGCTACCCTGTGGCCAGTCATGCATGTCAATCCATTATGGTTGAGAAGGTGGTAGAACCCTTTGTGGTTCGACTCCGGCGGCACCACCGCCACACCTATTTCTGCCTCATAACAGCTCATAAAAGGGTGTGACTTTTCCGAGGCGTTCCAGCTTAGTCCTCAGGGGTAGCGGCACATCTGTGACCGACCTCAGGTAGGATATCTAATCCTATCTACCTACGGGCGGCAGTAGCCACTTACCATCAGGTGGACTGCATGCTCGTCTGCTACTCCCATATTATAAAAAAATATATATACTTAAGCCTACCGAACATAGATCCTTGAACTGATTTTACTGTGGACTATTGGCCATATTTTTGTAACTGTGATCAAGTTTATAATATGATACCGTTTTATCTTCTGAATTTAACTTTAGTCTGCTTCTACCACATATGGGAAGAAAGAAGTTATTTTAATCTAGGGATACTTCCCTACGTACGGTACTCCGTACGTTATATTCTTGCCTCATTGCAGCAATGTTTTGTTTACGTATTCCAAATTAATTCTGAAGTATAAACGACTTATATTATTTTCTTACCAGCATGACTAATTAAGACAGATCTTTTATTTTGTGTTAGTTAGGTTCACGGCCAGAGACTTAACCTCACCTTACATCATTGTCTAAGCTCAGCAATCAATTATAAGGTCGTGTTAGAAATACAAATGTACCATTCAGGCACGGTTTGATCGATCGTGGCGTGTGCTCCGTGTCAGAAAGCTATCTAGATAATGGTAATTACGTCGTGGCTCGTTATATGGATAGTGACTGGTTTTGATAGGATATGCAAATAAGTATGGATAAGTGGTAGCTTAGTGGTTAAGTCGGCCTCTTGATCGAAGGGTCCGAGGTTCGAAACTGACACCCGTTGATATATTTTTTCTTTGCTGACACCGAATAACATTTGACTTTTGCAGTTTGATTTGCCGTCTTACGAATTTTCGATCAGGCCTGGTAGTTTAACATTTACCACAAAAAGTGGTAAAAAATGTTAAAATACAAAAATATAAATATTTTTATATAAATATAAATATTTTTATATTTTTGTTCATTGTTCATTTTTATATATATGTAAATAAGTTATTTTATATTTATAGTTTAATTTATTTCTTTTAATTTTCTGTAATTTTAATTATAATTGTAAATATTTTTCAGTTAATAAATTTGGTATATATAGTTAAAAAAAAAGTGCTGAACGGTTCTTATTAGTGATTTAAGGCTGAACGCCACTAAAGAAGTTTTCGCTTCAAAAATACACTCCGCTGGTAAAATCCTAATATAGACGAATGCGTCGACAGGACGATATTAACATTAGTTCCTACGGCGCCAACAGTGCATACTTGGAATACGTAGGTTTTTGTACACACATAATAACTTTTTAGCCCATTATCGTGGTTCGGTATCCGCAATCACATTAAGTCTATTAAAACTACTCAAGTGTTTTAATGGCTAACGGTTTTTATACCAGACTGGCACTTAAAAGCGACTTTGTATGTAATATAGACTTTAAAAGTCTATTTTATTCACTTAGGGTTACTTTCCAAAAACGGTAGAATAGGTGTTTCATTATAGAAATGAAATGAAATATATTTATTTTGTATAATATAGGCCTGCGGAGTCACTTACAAATTGTCGGTTACAATACTTTCATATAGCATGCTTCAATAAATTTTCAAACTTTCAACAATTATATGATCTCCTTAGGGGTGGAGTATCAAAAAACCTTTCTTTAGTGTTTAAGTATATTATTAGCCTTAATTTCACGCTCCTATTCAGTAGCAATTTAGGCTCTACGATGATGATTCGGTCAGTCAGAACCAGTACACTTTTATTAGTATAGATATTAATGTTGAGAAATTGAATTGAAAAATACTCAAAATAATCTGCAGACGCACTGTAGTGCGTTAAGCAAATTCCGGGATTATGTTTTCTACATAGGTTTCTGTCTGATTACAATTGTGTGACGCTATGGTTTGATTCACTCACATTTATTGTATGCATCTCTAACAGCGTTCCATAAAAGAACGATCCTAATTTTACGAGATTTCTAACCAGATCCAAAGTAGGTATAATGTGTTTTGTAAAAACCCTAATAACCTCTCCTGATCTCTGGGTGTGATACAAAAAGGCAAGCGTCTATTATAAAGCATTCCTCATACCACAAGCAACATTACTCTCAAGCACATTGGTAAAAAGAGCTATATTCCTAACTTTGTTGCCAACTGGGCCTTGATTCACTATTGGCATGTAACGCGGTCGATAGCGTTTTATACCCTTATTTCCTTGATTTGTAATTTCTTAATTCGTATTACACTTATTATTACGAATTCTCAAGGTCTATGTGATTATCTACGGAATAGGCTGATAGGATAAATTGTTTAATTATTAATAATGGCGTTAAAAGAGAAAAGAGTAAGTAATTAATTTTTAGATCCAGTTTTAACCGGTGTTCATTTTGAGGAAAAGGGTCTTATGCTTTCATGTTCCGTTTAAGTTTTTTTTTAATATAGGAGTAGCGGATATACATGCAGTCCACCTGATGGTAGATGGTCCCATGATATAGGAGTAGCAGATTGCACGCTCGTACTCCATCTGATGGAAAATTGATACTCCTGCCCATGTACATCGGTAATCTACCCCAGATAAGATTAAATTCCTTCAGATGGATGCGCTGCTACCCTTGAGGACTAACCTGGAATACCTCAGATAAGTATGTCTCTTACCACGTCAACCCAGAACACAGCAGCGCTTAATACTGCTGTTATAACTCCAAAATAAGTGTGGCGATGGTGCCGCCGGAGTCGAACAACAGAGGATTCTACCATGTGTAAACTACTTTTTATAATAAAATCTCGTGTGTCATAGTGAATAAACGCACTGTGTTCATTAAGCGAGTATTCCACCAACGCTTATTGCACGCCTGTGCGTGTGTCACTTCGGATTAACTACTGATATGGTAAGGAAATTGACTTCCGCTCCTATAACACATTTGCTTAGATAATGATCATTAAGTTTAACTAATTAAAGGGATAATGAAGACGCCTTTATAGGCAACGTGTAGGGAGCGAGATTCTAATGTAGGGTATGATAGGGTAATTAGCAACGTTTAAGTCTTCCTTTTAGATACCTAGATTCTTTGAAATCCCTTCGATGGAATTGTCGCACGGATTGATATGGTAATAAGTGTTTTCTCATTTTCCCACGTATGCTAGTAGGTTACATGGTTTCACTTTGTAATACGCAGTATTTTCGAGGAAAAGGTTGTTTTGAAAAAATAGAAAGTACCTACTCGTTTTGTTTTCACTGGCAAGGAGAGTCACATTTAGGGTTTGAGAGAGAATTGGCTTTTTATTAGTAGCAATGTCGTGAAATGCATTTAATAATTAAAATCACCGTTATATTTACCGTTTTAGGTCCAATATCAATGATAGATGAGCCTTACATAAAGTATTTAAGAGTAATTACTAAATAATTACAAATTTTAATCTGGGGGCACGGCAGTGCCATGCCAAGTCAAGCAAAAAAGCGGCACGGTATATTTAATTTGTAAGGACATGAGCATATGAGATTAACTATAAAATAAAAAAAAAATCTAATTGCAAATTTATTATATTCGTAGATTATGATGTGATAAATTATTAATTTGTTAGGATTTAAATTCAAACTTCGTCATAATTATAAAACTAAATCTATATACGAACAAACATTAACTTATTATTAATGTTTAACTAGAACATCTGTTCTATGGCTCTGATGACTATCTTGGGAAAGACTGCGCATCCTGCTATCAATGTCATAAAGATATCTGTAGTAGTTCTTAAACAAAATGTTAGTAATGTTTACAAGAATCTGACGCTATACCATGAATGGTGAACATAATAAACTAGATACAATTGTAGGTCTTACAAGTGACATTTGAAATCCATTTCATAGGAATGCCAAAGACAAACAGATAAATCGAAGGTCGTAATAGCACAATCATCTAATTATGATCGTATAAGGGAAATGACTAAATAGGAAGAATTCTTTATTGGAAATCCATTTATATCCTTGAAGTAATTGCGGGCTATTCGATCGCGAAGAAAATAGTTACGATAAAAATAGCTTAGGAAAGAAGGATAAAAATGCTTTTGGAAATAGACTCTTGACTAGAAATAGATAAAAGCAATTAAAGTTGTAATTATATCTTTTGTTTTCGCATTTGAAAGTTTTCAAGAAAGAATTACAAAATTATGGGTAAAAAGATAAACTGATTATGGCAACATATTTCTTATCCATGCAGCAGAGGAAGCATAATAATCCAATTTGTTTTTTGAGTGACTGACACCGCGCTGTTTTTACCCTTTGGGTACGGAAGCCTAAAATTTGAAAATATTCTGTATCTATGCGTCTGAAAAGTTGTACAATTATCCTACTAATTTGTCACTGAACAACTTTTGTCAGTGAATTTAAACTATATAAAATCGCTAAAGATACTATGTTCTAGCAATAGTAGCCAATACAAATAGCGATAGAAACATACTTTGAAGAATACATACATCATAATGTGATAAACAACATGAGAAAAACAAGCTTGCATTTGAAAGACTTAATATAAGGGAATCGTATTTAATTATATGTTATGTTATTACGTAAATTGTTCGTTGAATACCTTTTACGATTTATTTTTATAATCATAACGTAATACTTTATATAAGTTAAGAATGTAAAGTTATTCCTAAGCGAAGACCTATGTATCTTATTAAACTTATTCACTTATATAAAACAATTATTTATATGAATAAGAATACTAATAACATTCTTTTATTATATAGGAGTAACAGACTTTCAATAACACAATTCTTTGAAGCGACATCTATAATGATTGAAGAAACAAGTCACTATAATGCAATAACACCTTGTTATCTACATGTTAACTCAATAAATTGGCCAAGTGAGATCGAACGTGCACAAGGAGGATTCCGTACTATCAAATTTTCATCTATTTTTTATTTTTAGTATTTGTTATTATACGAGTAGCTAAGTAGAAGTAAATGCATTGTGAAAATTTGCGAATTCTTGCCTGACGACCCCTATTTATTTTCAATTATTTTCATTGTTAGTATTTGTTGTTGTTATAGCGGCTTGCATTATACATACTCTGTAAAAATGTCAAGTGTATATCTCGTACGCTTCAAGATAGAGCCCTGTGACGGCGGACAGATAGCGCAGACTTAGTGATAGAGTTCCGTTTTTACCCTTTGGCCACAGAACCCTAAAACTACTAGTCTTTGCTTCTAGTAAGAGATTATAACGAAAGGTGATAGGCAAAAAGTTACAGTCAACACGGTAATTAAAATAGTCAAGCTTTGCACTTCTTGCAAATGAGGACATATTATGTCTTCTGTAGAATCATGCCGTAAAGGTAGTTAGGAAAACATGACCATGAGCTGTATACGAGCGATTGATAAGCGAATGCTCGCTCTATGAATCAGAAATGTTATAAGCGTACTAAGCTTAGGAAAATATTCCATTTTTTACGCTGAACAAAATTTGGTAGTAGGTATATTAGTATGATTTATTTTTATGGTAATTTTGTGTTTTTAACCAATAATGATACAAAACAAAAATTGCTTAAAAATAATTCTTCGAAAAGGGAAATAATGCAGTCTATGACAAACAAACAACACCTCGAATGTTTGGGTTGTAATTCATGTCTCGCTCTTACTTAACTTATACTGTAGATTTCGATATTTTCATTTCATTAAAATATTCTATCGCATTTTATTATGAAATTCCATCTTAAGGCAATTATAATTTGTCTTGTAACATCTACGTCATACTCGTATCTCTCTTGTAGCTTCTCGCCCACGGTAAGTCCACAACCTCCTGATATTATTAGAGTAATGCAAAAACACTATGCATGGAACATTAACATGCCCCTTTGATGTTTTGCATGCCTTTTGCACGGATCATGCATCCTTTATAGGCATGTAATCAGCTTCGTCATATCATATGGCTTCTAATTTCTTAGCTTGTTCAATTTGCTACTATATATTTTCTTACAAAGTATAATTATCGTTTTAATTACAATTCCGTAATTAAAGGGTAAAAAGGAGAGCCTATTACTAAGCATCCGCTGTTTGTCCGTATGTCAGAACTCTATCTCTTGAACTGTAATAGATAGACGCGATTTTTTTGCATCATGCAACATTGCAACATCAACATTACAATATGTAATATCAAATACAAAAATTATAAAGTCCAAAATAAAGAGGTATAATTATTTTCTAACAAATAGATAACACAACTTTATACCCTAGTAAATAAATTCAGAAATTTTATTTATTTTAAATTTTAAATTCATTTCTAATCTCGTTTTATTTAGAATCAATACGTGGACCCAATTAATTCTTAAAGAACAAAATAAATGAAATCAAAACATTTGAACATATATTTTTAAAGAATTATTTTTGCTCAAAAATTCCACTAACTCTTCACAATATTTTGTTTAAGGAGCAAAAGCATAAATAACAAAACTTCCCATCTAAAAAGTGTCGTAAGATTTATCTTACACATGCCCTAACAGCCCTAATAAGGTCTAGGATCAAGGATCCGTCAACTTGATCTAGATCAGCCTGTAACAATATTAATATAATCCAATTAATGTTTAATTACGAGCTAACGAGACGCTTTGACGACCATTCCGACGTTTCGAAACTTGTTTTTTTTATTTTCTAGGCTTAGGACGCGGTTAGACTAGAATATATATTATTAGTTTCTGTTAGCTTTTTGTGGCAGATCAACCCAGCATGCAGTTCACCTTTTTTATAATATAGGAGTAGTAAACAAGCATTCAGAATTCTGATGGTAAGTGGCTACTGCCGCCCATGGGCATCTATAAATAATCAACCCCAAAAATGATAAGATTCCATCTGAAGTTGACCAAAGATGTGTAACTAGTCCTGAGGACTTAGTTGTAACACCTTGGATTAGTCTGTCTCTCTTACCACACCCTTCAAAGCGGAACGCTTATCTGGGATTGATTACAGATGTCCATGGGATCTTACACTGCATACTAATTTGTTACTTAAAAATTATAAAAAAGTACAAATATATTTAGACCGATTTCAAGTATTACTAAGCAAAAATTCCATACTACATTTGGAAATCCACAAGGGTCTACACTAAGACCGGTATTGTTTAACATATCGATGTCTCAGACACGACACAACTGAGTTATGATGATTGCTCATAAATATACTTGCCATTTGAAATATTTATAAGCTTATTACCCACTGAGGATCAATTTCCATAGGAATCTATATAAAACAATGATTAATTTCCATTAACGATAAGAAGCATTTGAAAGAAGCCAAAAGAGAGTCCAAACTAGAACACAGCAGCGGGTTACTGTTGCTAAGGCAGAAATAGGTAGTAATGGTACTGACCTTCAACTCTCTAGTTCTAGTATCACAATAGACTTTTGTAGAGTAAAACAGATATTCTTTAAATTCATTGCCCATTTTCATTCATTTGCTTATTGCAGTGAACTATGATCTAGATCCTTCGCATTTGAGAGGAGATCCATGTCCAGCTTTGAGATAGTAATTGGTTTATGACCTCTTATTACCCATATTACTGCTAATAATAAGTTAAGAACGATTTCTAATTTATTTACTAGGCAAAACTTCAATATCATAATTGGTATTCCACAAGGTAGCGCTCTAAGCCCCATATTGTTTAACATATCGATGTCTAACACACTATACAACTAAGTTATGATGATTGCTCATAAATATACTCGCCATTTGAAATATTCATAAGCCGAAGCTGATTATCCACAGGCCAATTTCCATAGGAATCTGTATAAAGCAATAATTCATTTCCATGATCGATAAGAAGCATTTGAAAGAAACCACATGTAAGCCTTAATGTGACGCGCCTCTAACGTCATATATCCACTGATGAAGGCTGTGATAGATAGTTTTAATTATATACTTTGTATGGAAACTTGCAGGCAGCTTGTTAGTATAGCGCGAGCTGATCCCTTGTAGGATGACCATGTTGGAATTGAAAAATCCTGGAATTTAGTCTAATCTAATAATTCTATAAATCATGTTACTTAGCTATGAATTAGGTAAAAATGTGTAATTCTATTACACCTGTTTCTTTGTTATAAAATACAAATGTACTTTTTTAAATTTATCGTTATTAATTTTCCAAGAATTATCATGTCATGTATTAACAATGTAAACTTTAGTATTTAAAAAAAATTAAACATCCTAAAAATAGAACATACTGGACCAATTTTTATTGTCAAAATTGGGGCAACAACAACAAATTTAAGCTTTTTTCCTTTCAAGTGGCTTTAAAATTTGAAAAATGGAAAGCTCGTAAATTCATGTTTATGGTTACCCTACTGATTTATAGAGCCCTGATTTATAAAGGAGCAAGAAAGTTTCTACGTTATTTATGAGATGTTTCTTTGTGCTCGAACACTTAGAATGGCTAAAATGGTATCGAATTGAAGCATTTTCTTTAGGTTCATCATTAATGAAAGTTACGGTTAAGGTCGGGTCAGTAAAAAATAACCTGGTTTGAAATTCAGTTTCTCAATCTGGAGGGTTGCATCCCAGGTTTGATTTTAATTCACTTTTTTCCGAAAATAAGTTGGTTATAAAATTTACCGGTCGCTTGCTTCAACGGTGAAAGTAAACATTCGAAAAAACAAAACATCTAAGGGTTCATAAGAAGTTCTGAAATGTTTGTGAACATTAACCAAAGTCTCACTGTGAAACTGGGACTTGACACTGAGAAAATGACTTTAAATGACAAATCTATATAATAAACATTGTTATCCAATATTAATTATTTTTCCATTTAATTCAAATTACTTATAATAATTATTATATTTCTATTGTTTCATTAATTTTTTTAAATGTTTCATTGATTTGCTACTTATATTTTATTGCACAATTATTGTATTGCCCACCTGTGGCGGGAACATGTTGTACTCGAAATATTATGTTTGTACCCATGTTCCACAATAAATTTGATTTGATTTGATTTGAAAATGGATCTCCATACAGCGCTAGGACTGTAATGAATTGACAGTTAAGGAAAACAATGTGAAAAAACATACAGCGTATCGTTCACGTGACAAATAGGTACATTTGCGATCACTTGTAATCAACCCAAATAAGATTGGATTCTTACCTATCAGTCATAAATGCATTCCTACCTCTAAGGGCTTCGTATAACTGTCTCTCCCTTACAACCCTTCAAACTAGAACTATACATAAAACAATATTATTTTAATCATACTTTTACTTTTTTGAAGGAAAGGAAAACTTTTTAAGCAAAATGTGACAATGGATAAGCGAAAAATTAATAAGGGTTTAAGTTTGTTCAACTGTGTATGACGGAATATTTTACTGTTTTAAGGAGGAAATAACACTTTCCTGAACTATGATGGTTTTTAAAAGATGGTGATAGGCCTCCAGCGCTTAGCACTACTGTTATAAAGCAGAAATAGATGTGACTGTGGCGTCCAAAGTCGTACCACAATGGGTTCTTATTTCAAAGGACATCGCTGACGGTACCCATACTTACAGTAACAGAATTGCTCAAGGTAAGATGTCATGGTTTATATTAAAGTAACAATAGGCGTTCTGGGTATTAATCTACAACTGGTTACATACTGTGCCCCGCCTCCGCAGTATGTTAATAACTCGAATCGTTGCTTAATATGACAAGTTAATTTATATTTGGTTGAACTAGCGAATGAGTACATCTGACGGTAAGTGGCTACTGCCGCCCATGGACTGTAATCAACCCCAGATAGGATTAGATATACCTGAGGTCCACCACAGACCGCTACACTGAAGATTAAGCTGGAACGCCTCGGGAAAGTCTGTCTCCCTTAACCTGTCAAACCAGATCACATCAGCGCTTAACACTGCTGTTATGAGGAAGAAATAGGAACCGGTTCTACTTAAAGATTATAGATGCATTGTCACTCCTGAGAACTAAAATGGCCGCCTCATATGTCAGGTATCCATACCGATCCACCGAAACGGAAGAATTACCTCAATTATAAAGAGGTGTGGTGTTGGTGCGTCCTCAAACGCAAGAATTACTTCACGTTATAAAAATAAGGTGGTGCCTCCTGGTCGAAACAAAGTATAACAACCATACTTATCAATAGGCGTTCAAACTTAGGCCTCAAGGGTAGCAACGTATTTGGAGCCAACCTCAGGAAGGGATTTAATCTTATCTAGGGTTGATTACAGATATCCATGGGCCGCAGTAACCATTGACTATCAGGTGGACTGCATGCTCGTCTGCTACATCAATACAATTACTAAAAACTAAACTTAAAAAGTACTAGCTCTACCACCCTCAAAAATTATTAAATAAAAATAATTTCTACAGCCTAATCAATAGTTGTACCTCCAAACCTTGAAACCCTGATTAATAGCTTACCATTGGTCCTACCAATCAAATCAATGACCAATCAAGTGATCTCAATCCGTGATTGACCAATCAATTCCCTGCCTGAGGTCGCCCGGTTGTCTACGATAAAGTAATTGTGCCAACTCGAAGTACTTAAGTTACTGATAAGAATAAAATACACTTTAGTTATAAAACTAAAATGAACACTACATAAATTGTTAATTTATTGCTAATAAATGTAGTGCAATCAACAAACTAAGGACAACGAGCTACTAAAAAGGACACGAGCTGTCTATCTTTTTGAACTCCTTTTTTAATGTTTCGTAACCAAAAGGGCAAAAACCGAATCCCATTACTCCCCATTACTAAGCTTCCCCCGTCTGTACATCTGTCTCAGGGCCCTATCTCTTGAATCGTAATATATATATATGTCGGAACAGGTTATATATACCGAATTAGTTGATCTTATGTGTATTCCCGAACCGACATCTTTGTTACTTCGTATTTGTCAGGATGATTATGATACATGAAGGTACTACAGTGAACACGTAGGTATACAGTTGCAGATATTCTTATCACTAACTTATGTCTCTTAACTCGATTACTGGTAATACTTTACATAATCCCTAAATAACTATACTGAGAATACTCTAATTAATCGAACTACAACTAAATGGACACTATTAAAACGGTGACAGTTCCTCGGCGCGTGCGAGTCAACTTCACTCGTCAGTTCCCAAGTCGCTCTGTATGCGTTCGTCCCTTACGACCGCCGCACCGAGACTCTGTCGAAGCTCCACCAAGTGCTTTAGGTGTAGCTTATGTTTTGAAGTACCCATTTGATGACGTCACAGGTGACCACTCCGACATATAAATGTATAACGGTGGCCACTCTACCTCTACATTCTTCAAACCAGAATACATCGCTTAATGCTGCTGTTAATAGGCAGAAATACAAAATCAATCAATAACAATAGAACCACCACAAAATTATCGACTATAGTAGAGTTTTGAGAGAAATCTAAACTCAACAGTGCGATGTAATAAGATCATGGATTAACTGAATCTTTAGCACATAAATGTAATTTAATTTTTACACTTACACACTTCAATATCAATCCATAAATTCTGGGCTCCAAATTGTGGGCTCTTCTTATTTTCTTTTTGGGAACTTTTTTAAAAATATTTCTCAGGTTTCCTGGTGATGGTTAATTGGTGGGGGTATGTATAATCTAAATATATAAGTATAACTCAAAGGTGACTGACTGACATAGTGATTTATCAACGCACAGCCCAAACCACTGGACGGATCGGGCTGAAATTTAGCATGCAGGTAGATGTTATGATGTAGGCATCCGCTAAGAAAGGATTTTGATCAATTCTACCCCCAAGGGGATAAAATAGGGGATGAAATTATTACTTCGTAACGCGAGTGAAGCCGCGGGCAAAAGCTCGTGGTGTTTATTTTTGTTTCTTGCATCTGCACGCATTCTTGGTGGGAGGGAGAATGATACATACTGCATGGTTTAAAATATATACCATCATACATATTTGTAGCGGATTGTTGCGAAGTAGTTTTAATCCTAACTTAATTTCCTGCCGATGTTTTCCTTACTACTATTACTTACCTTACTATTACTTACTCATAGACCTCATAATTACACGTGTAACATTATCAAAGCTAAGAATATAAATCAGAATAAAACCAGTATCAATATTTTATCCGTTATCAGATCGATCGTTAGATCTTACCATTGTAACTCGATCGAAGCGATAATCTCGGTCCAGTGAATGTCAGGATTGTTTTGACACATATATTTGAAGGCTGGCTCCTGTCATTTGTTTTTTTAAGACAAAAGTAGATGACAATGACACGCATAACGGTGGTAATCCAATCGTCAAATATCATTGTCCAATTTCAATGTCCAACATTTGATCAAATTTCTGTGATAGATGCCCATTCCACTTATCTAATTTCTCCAAGATTTCTTTATAATTTGCGTAGTTGAGAAAATGGAAGAACGTGGAGCGATTTTTTTAGCCTGGCAACGAGTTCTTCTAGATCTATCTCGAAAAATCTTTGATCAAATATCGGTGTTGCTAGTAAATTGGATATCTTCAATACTTTATCAAATGTACATTGGACAATGATATTTGACGAGTTACAAAATAATTTTGACAAGTGGTACGTGGTGGTGGCTCATGCTCTGTAATCAACCCCAGATAAGATCGGTCACATATGCATCATCCCGAGGACCAAGATGAAACGCCAAAGCAAATCATTTTCTTATTTACAAGATCATCTTAAATGATATTATTTTAGTCTGACGGACTTAACCGTTCAGCCTCAATTTTACTAATTATAAATTACAAATTATTAAACGATACCATAATTAATTTGTTTCTCATATGTTACACCTTAACTAGTGAGAGCGGGATATCTTTAATATGTTTTCCAAGTCGTGAAATATATGTCTACGTGCTTTACGGATATAAAAAAAATATTAAAAAAAAACTTCATATATCAACCATAGATTACTAAAGATATTTCGCCGCCTTAAAATTGAATGAAGCCACAAACGGCTTATTTTAGTAAGTTCTTTTTTTTTGAATTTTTGACAAATAAAACATTTTTAGAGAAAATGTACGAATAAATAACTAATACTGCGTAATTTACGTAATAAATAAATAATTATTTCAAATATTTTAGGGACATTTTAGCACGGAGACGTGGCAAAACTTTTTTACTCAACTATTTCAACTCTCAAAACTGGGTACATTTTCTTGTTAGGAGTGAGTAATCTTTACTAATCTATGATATCAACGTATAAGAGCATGTATTTTACGTGCCACGAGAGATACTGTCAATATCTTTAAGCATATAATTTTAAAGAATGTGAACCGTTTGATTACATGCAACTAGATTTTGCTTTATAAAGACTAAAAGGACAAGTTATAAACTGTTTCCTACTTAAGCCATTAAGTAAACCGCAATTACATGTGCAATATGAATACTGATAAGGTATATAAATTGAAATAAATGGTACATAAATCCGTTTAACTTAAACAGTAACTTATCTCAGTTTAACCTGATTAGTTATGTCCGCTTAACCATTCAGGGCCTGCCACCATCTTTTAAAAATCATCATAGTTCAGGAAAGTTTTATTTCAATATTGCATCAACATTATTTTGTTTCGTACCACGACCTCCTTAAAACAGTTTTGTTTTATTCCTGTCGAGTGATGTAAAAGAATGAGTAATTTATATATTTCTTATCCAAGAGGAACCGGGACATCGAAATTAGAGTCATCTCTTCACACCACGATCTTCATTGTATTCCGTCATACGCAGTTGAACAAACTTAAACCATTATTCATTACGCCCTTCCACTGTATAAAACCAACTGAAATTGACATTTTTTTGCTTAAAAATTTCCTGCAACAAAAAGAATGAATAATTTTGACCGATATATAAAACTGCTTATTGTAATATTATAAAAGCAATCTTACTTTATCGAGGTCGTGGTACGAAATTTCAATGTATGATTAAAATAATATTGTTATAAGATATTGTAGTAGGCCCCCAGTTATGCTCTTAACATATTTGCATATGCTTTTACGTAGCTGGGCCAAGTTCGAATTAGTTTTCTAATACACGGTGAATTTTTCAAGTATGCATAGCTAAATACAAGAGTATATATATTCGTATATAAGGAATAGCGAAAATGCTGACAGAAGTTAAGGAGCCAATTTTGATAAAAACTAACTACATTCGGTTATTAAAAAATCTATTATTTCTAAACAGATAATTGACTGAATTCATTTAAAACACACACATACCTTTCGAGAGTGTCGCTTTCCTACGTTTAGGATTAAAGTGCAATGCTTTGTATTCATATTTCCCTTTCCAATACCTTCAAACCAGACCACAGCAACACCGCTTAATAATAGAATAGAGTACTAAGAGTAGTAGAGTACTAGTAGTAGAGAGAGTAGAGTACTAAGAGTACTTTACAGAGGTGGTAGAACCCTTTGTGGTTCGACTCCGGCGGCACCACCGCCACACCTATTTCTACCTAATAACAGCAGTGTTAAGCGCTGCTGTGTTCCGGTTTGAAGGGTGTGGTAAGGGAGACAGACTTTTCCGAGGCGTTCCAGCTTAGTCCTCAGGGGTAGCGGCGCATCTGTGGCCGACCTCAGGTAGGAATATCTAATCCTATTGATAGGTAGGATATATCCTGGGGTTGATTACAGATGTCCATGGGCGGTAGTAGCCACTTACCATCAGGTGGACTGCATGCTCGTCTGGTACTCTTATATTATAAAAAAAAAAAAAAAAAAAAAAACTAAGTAGAGTAAATCGTAGTGTTCAGTTAACATTGTTGTCATACGGTGAAAATACAGCAGAAAAGCATTAAACCTTAGTGGTTAATAATTATAGTAACAACGTGAGTTACAATAGTAATTATTACCATTAAAGGGTTGCACATCGCATTGAGCACGCAAAGGGTTGTTCCCGTTGTGTCGACATCGACATGTATCGGCGCTAGATCAGCGCTCGCCGTGTCGCGACACTCGGAACAGACACTAACGAGAACAACCATTGACAGGCTTGGTTGGTTAGTTATTTAGTTACCCGTTTGGTTTCTGTCTCGTTACTCGAATGTTTGGTCACTGCTCATGGGTTTTTTATAAGTAATGTATTGCCTTTTCTCATTTGAGCAAGCAGCTCAACTGATACCAGCCCTTATAGAACATGTTCTAACTAAGGCCACCTACTTAACCGAAAGCCGTTGGAACGACTCGGATTAGTTTGTCTTCCCACACCCTTCATAGCACTACTGTTATGAGCAGAAATAAATAGTCCTCTGTCGTGGGTGACATAAACACACTGACAGACAAATACACATTTGTTTCTGGATCTGGTATCTGCCCAGACTCTGAAAATTAATTATTCAGATATTCGTCCAGCCGAGGATCGAACCGGGACACTTTGCGCGTCAGATACTGTGACCGCTCTACCACGAGAATCGAAAATAACCTAATTGATGACGTTGCCAAGTCGTCACTTTCCTAACCTTCTTACCATTGCCACACAGTCATTACTGAATCAGAGTGATTACATCACATCACTATATCACAAACTCATTACTATGGACGCACAGACAAATGACTGTCTTGTATCTGATCAGCGCATTCTCGATTCGATATCAAACAATCTACAATGTACTTTGTCAAAGTTTGGTTAAATCCGAACGTAGGCGTATTAATCAGAGGGAGATAAATGTGCCTTAAGATAAACAATAGTTTTTGATGGATTACAATGATATTGAATTGTCAAGTCTCTGGAAGCTCTCTGATCTAAAAAACTTATCAAAATGGTGATGACCCTTAGTAACTAATTTTGTTTAAATGGTCATGTAAATATCAATACGCTTTTAAACATAGATCTTAGGAAACAATAGTTTTTGATATGACATTCCTAAGGGGTTAAAAAGTTTGTTTGAAAATCTGCCAATGTATTTGGCATTCTGGTTAGAAATAATTGAGTACTTGTTTAAACGTTTTTAGAAAATAACCCTAAGGGGGTAAAATTTGCCAGCTGTTCCGTTAACCAAAATTGTCACTTGCTTAAACAGTGAAAAAAACAAGAAGAAACCTGCACGCCTGAGAGTTTTATAAAAAAAATCTCAAGGCCCTCAAAGGTATGTAAAGTCTGCCAATACGCACTTGACCGGGAGACCCGTGTCCAGCAGTGGAACAGTAATGGATTTATGGTGATTATTACGGTAGGAAAATCAATAATATTGATACATCTAGTCGTGCTCAGCGTGGCTATCATTAAATCAATATCATAATGACACAGCAATACGGCATTGTATGAGGACGATAGTGAGTAATTTATCCCGCGATTCATATTGTATCGATCTACGGTGATTTATTGTTTGTTTTGTGAGATGTGGGCTATGTGGCCTTTCTACTACTACTATGTACAATCTACATTTATACTGAACTCTGAAGTAGCTAACGAGGTTTTAGTTCAGATTGAAGATACTCGTATTTTATACTGGATTGGACTCCTAATTAAAGTCACGGTAAACAAAAGCTGTTCTGCTCAGCCTAACCACGTTATCTAATAACAGATTTTTTAATGAAATAGAAGTAGCAGACGAGCATGCAGTCCACCTGATGGTAAGTGCCTATTGTAACTCAGACACAGATGTCTGATCAACCGATAAGATTAGATTCCTACATAAGATTGGCAACATACGCGTTGCTGCCCATAAGAATTAAGTTGGAACGCCTCGGCCTACGTATGGCTTACCTATATGTATGGTGCCTCCGGAACCGAACCACGAATGGTACTACTTAAAGCATCCTATCATTAGGTATCCCTTTTACTTTGCGGTCCCAATCAAATAAACATAGGCATAAAACCAAGGCATCATTTTGTAAAAATATTTTATTTTTAAATGAGTGCCTACTATTTACCCAGTAGCGTTAACTCTAACAAAAACTAACCAATGTGGTTACAAAAAGCCTAATTAAGAGTTGTGTAGACATCATGTGGTTACACCTCGGGTGGTCGCGGTATAAGGTAATATAGATGGTAACATTTGGTAAGGATGGTAGGAATTGTCGCTTTATAGGAAGTTTTTACTAGACTTCTGTAGTTAAAGTAGCAAGTATAAAGATGATGATAAGGTCTCCGGCCATGGACATCATTATAGACCACAAATAAGTACGTCATTAGTCGTAATTTACATTTTTGTTCGAATAAAACAACACGAGTAGCAGACGACCATGCAGTCCATCTGAAGGTCAGTGACTACTGCCACCCATGGACAACTGAGATCTACCCCAGATAGGATTAGATATTCCTACCTGAGGTCGGCCACAGATGCCCCGCTACCCCTGAGGACTAAGCTGGAACGCCTCGGAAAAGTCTGTCTCCCTTACCACACCCTTCAAAACGAAACACAGCAGCGTCTAACACTGCTGTTATTAGGTAGAAATAGGTGTGGCGGTAGTGCCGCCGGAGTCGAACCACAGAGGGTTCTACCTCCTTCATTTCACCTTTACTTCATTCTACACCCATATAGTCCTACTCCAAAATAGACATTACGGTTGTCATCAATGCTGTCGATGCGGTACGGTAAAGGTAACAAAAAATACACAAGTGTAAAAAATAAATATGTTTCGAGAAAAGAATGTTACGGCCGTGCCGCTTTTTTGTATCGACTTGGCGGAGGCACTGACGTGCCTCCAGATAAATCAATAATGCGTAAATATAATAAATAACACTTAAAACAGACACAAAATGTTATAATATATGAAGAAGCATTTCTTACACACATAATCTAGCAACTCTAACTAAATAATAGTAAATTAATAATTTACATTACTGTTCATGTTCGCAAAGGTAACGAGTAATTCGACCGAGGAGTCACCACCGCCACACCTATTTCTAGCTAGAAGCAGATCTAGCATTACCTAACCCCTATTATATATGGAATTGGATACAGATGTCCATGTACCAGTGACATGCACCATGATAGACTGCATTCTTGCTTCTTCAACTTTAGAAAAAACAATATATTTTAAACCAAAATAAAACTGAGGTCGTTCAATATAGCTAGTAGTATTCAATATATATAGTTTGAACTAATCCAATCACTATAAATAAGTCTTACTGAAGCTTATGTGAACTTGAGACAATGCTATGACGTAATATGATTCGCTACAGCTTTTTGATTCGGTTGAATAAACTTGCGACTGATTCATTATTAATACCACCAAATTTATTAATCAGTGCACATTTACATTATCAACATTGTATTTTGAGTAGCGTAACTATAGTTGCGTTTTTTCAGTTATATTATAATTACATTTCAGACAAAAGTCAGACCAAAACAGAAAAAAAATAGAATCTCCAATACTGAAGAATATAATATTTTGAATCGCGTACTTTACCTAGAAGAATTTGCACGCCTAACACATACCATTATGACGATTGCATTTACTATAAATAATCTCGGATAATGTATTTTTTGTGAAATATTAAACGCTTAAAAGACAATAAAACGCCATTTAGTAAAAATGACGTCATATAAAAACGTCAGAATTGCAACATTTACGCATTCTATTATATTTCTCAGTTACCCTGCTTCGTAGCATTACTAAGATTTGAAGTATATAAAACGGCTCATTAGTATCTAGTTTCTCGCAACAAAGTCGCAGGTATGCGCCACCATGTCGTTCGTTGCGACAAAAAGTCGCACGTGTGCGTTGCATTGAAACAAAAAGTTAATATCGTTGTCACGAGTGTCGCATTAAGAATGGAATGGAGGACTTTAATAGTACTGTCGGCAAAAACAGGTTGTTAAATTCGATTCGCTATTACATTTGAAGGTGATGAAAACCTTCATGTTGACAGGGCACCGCTGTCACACCCATTTCTGTCAGATAACAGCAGTGTTCGGGTGGTGGTTATGGTAAGGGAGACATACTTTTCTGAGGCGTTCCAGCTTAGTCCTCAGGGGTAGCACCTGCTGAGTCTTCAATCTATGGTCGACCTCAGGTAAGATTCTACTCTTATCTGGGGTTAATTATCAATACAGCATATCTTGTCGCTCATTTCTTCGACACCACAATAAAAAAATAAACCTATTTATTACATTTTACGGTTATCATAATTGACAGATTCTGATATAAGTGAACACTGATTATTCTGAAACAGCAACTGGACAGGCCCGTTCTTAATTAGATTTGTCTTAATTAGCATATTATGTTCAATCACATTACCACTTAAAACTTTAAGTGCTCAGTGGCCTATAGATATGGCAGTTCTTAAATAATTAATTGCATTTTTTTAGAAATTTATTAAGCAAAATTTTAAGAAATGAAAACATGGTATAAAAGAAGGTTTAAAAAGCCATTTTACAGGAAATACAGCGAGGTAACGCTGCCAGTGTTCTGGGCTCTATGCCACAAGAAAGGGTTTTGGAAGACGTTTTTATTTTATAAGTTTCATTTTGTTATTATTTACATTTTAATTTAAAATTGTAAGTTATGTTTAAGTACTTAATTTTTTTGTCTTTTCTGTTGTAAATTTTGAAAATAAATAAGCTTATTTTGTATATTTAAGCCAATTGTGTAGTGTTTTCTTATATTACAGGAAACTCGTTAATTTGATATCTATTTCAAATCCGCCATTTTAAGGCGTCCGCCATATTGCATTTGGAGTGACGTCACTGCATTATCGTTCAAACTGAACATAAATGCAAAATTGAAATTCAGTTGCAAAATTTGATCCTTACATAAATATGAACTAACAGAGCATGTTTTTTGAAATTAAGTAAGAAGTAGTGGACCAGCATGCAGTCTACCTAATTGTATCTGTAATCAACCCTAGATAAGATTATCTGAGATCGGCCACAGATGCACCAGTAACCCCGAGAACTAAGCTGGAACGCCTCGGAAAAGTATGTCTCCCTTACCACACCCTTCAAACCAGAATACAGCAGCGCTTAACACTGCTGTTATTAGGCAGAAATAGGTGTGGCGGTGGTGTCACCGGAATCGAACCACCGAGTGTACCATTTCAGTTAAATACCTTTTAAAAATGAGTTTCACTTCAAAAAGATTTTTTTTTTAAAGTTTTTTTGCTAACTGTACTCTAAGTTAAGAGACAAGTGACATTGATCTACTTCAGAGACAAAGGGTTACGAAGAAGGGTATTACCATTAAGTGTTAGCAACAGTCTACGGTACAATTTAATATAATTACTTATCTTTATAAGTTGTAAGTTAATAATAAACTATAGATTATAGTACTCAAGTTACATTTTAAATCGAATAAAAGAAATGAAACTAAATAAAGATTCACATAAAAATCAGGACGGATCTTTTAAATTTTTTTGCTTGAACTTAAAAAACTCAATGTTGTATTACTTAAATTAAACTTTGTAGTAAAGGAGGTCCATCACCCATGTGGAGTTATGAATATTTAAAAACTTTTGAAGGTGGTAGAACCCTTTGTGGTTCGACTCCGGCGGCACCACCGCCACACCTATTTCTACCTAATAACAGCACTGTTAGGCGCTGCTGTGTTCCGTTTTGAAGGGTGCGGTAAAGGAGACAGACTTTTCCGAGACATTCTAGCTTAGTCCTCAGGAGTAGCGGCGCACCTGTGGCCGACTTCAGGTAGGAATATCTAATGCTATCTGGGGTAGATTACAGATGTCCATGGACGGCAGTAGCCACTTACCATCAGGTGCATGCATGCTCGTCTGCTACTCCTATATTATAAAAAAAACTTAACTTATAGGTTAATTTTTTTGCCTTCGAGACTGTAATCAATTAGCGCCCGCAGTACCCATAAAGGGCGTCCAGAGGAAGATCCTGAGATTTTAGCCGGTAAGAGTCATACCTTCATGTTGCCCCCGCGACAGGAAACTATGGAGGTCTTCCCCATGTAAGAAAACTATGGAGATTAACATTACGTACATGATATCAAGATAAACAACATTTTTGGTAGATTTCCACCGTTCAATTTGTCATCAGTACAAATTATAGTTACACCTGTGGCCGAAATAACATATCGTCTCGGTAACGAATCTATATCACTATTATTGATTGTTTCTTTGTTAATTAATGATGAAAGTACACTTCTTACGACAGAGATACTTATTTTGCAAGAATTAGTTTTACAACCATTAAAATTCAGACTGAAGATAATATTTGTTAGCGGCTCTACATGTACATTGTACGTACCATTTATCTTATTTATATTTTATATACGTATTCAGTAGGTCTGAGAATCGGCTACTATCTATTTTTGTAATTATTTGTTTCTAGATAGAGTTTTTAAATTTGCAGTCTATTCGGTTCCTCGTTGATGTTTTAAAAAATAATTATTCAAAGGAAACACCGTGTCACTGCGCTACTAAAATACGAATTTGATTAAGTAATTCCTGCTTTGATGTAATAAGTTTTTGCATGAAGATTGATTATTCTCATGCAGCTTTTTAGGGTTCCGTACTGTATGAGTAAAAATGGAACCTAATTACTAAGCCTCCTCTGTCTATCACTGAGATTCTTACTGGATCTTCTCAGTACCCTTACCATGAGTTTTTACGTTTTAAAAAATATGAGTGTTTTGGTATTTGTTTACGTATTTGCCCATACAAATTCCAATCAGCGCCCCTAGCGGATTGAAATTTGTATGGGACTATAGTGTCAGTACTATAGTGTCAGTAACGTAACATTAAATGTTTAAATTGACAAAATGGCGCTTTATGTTTTCTCCCCCTTTTTGCGAACATGTGAGGCAGACAAAAAGACTTGAGCACTTACTTATTGTTACGTTTACTCAGTCTACTGAAGCGAACGTAACAGAATAATGGATTGAGTAAACGTAACGTAAAATTGTGGGATGTTTTGAAAGCTCATGGTAAGGGTACAATTGAGGTCGCGTTCCGATCTGGTAGTAGTTTAAGAAAAAATATTGTAACTGACAATTTGTAAGTGCCTCCGTAGGCCTCTACATAATAAATATAATTGATTGATTTCATGCCCGTCTGTCACAGGTTTTTACATGATGAACGATAATAGATAGACACCGATTTTTTAATAGGGTTTAGTATAGGTACTATAACAACACCGAAAATAAAATTGTATGCGATTTTGAAGTTTTTTTACCAGCCAACTTCATGGCATTGATTTTATGTGTGTGTTAAAAAAATTCAAATAAATTTCTAGTTCTAAAGTCTGAAGTCGAATAGATAACCTCTCTTTTTTGGGAAGTCGGTTAAAAATGAAAGTTTTATTAGAATCCTCGGTACGTACGATCAACTCGCACTTGACAAATTCAAATACATTAACATACACACATCAAAATAAATCGACATCCGTTGAAACGGCTTCTTGCTAATCAATAAATAATCTTGACACCGAATACAGTACAAAGGATAATCGCCTCTAATGTGTTGTAATACAAACGATATATGCATACACCTCGACATCCTGTTACAGTTTCGTTTAACCTAATTTATTGGTAATTTATTGGCTCTGAGGTGTACGCTTAGTGCTTAGTATAGGCGTGTGTTAGAGAATATACTGTCATGTAGCTTGTCGAGCAAAGAGAATAGCAGATGAACATGCAATCCTAATGGTAAGTGACTACTGCCGTCCATGGACTAGATGTCCACCAAATTATTTACCTATTTATTTTTTTATTCGTTATAATTACACCTTTTTTTTTGTTTACGAGGGGGAAACCTTAAAAAGGTACCCGACGACGTGGGAGCCACGCCGAGTTATGTGGGATTTTTACCGCACTAAAACCCCCCCGGTGGCCGTCCTCAACGCTTGTTGGAAAACTCCGGGATCTCTGAGGGGACACAACCGGAGTCCTCCAAGCGCGATGCCCCGATCGGGCTCTGCCCTGGGGCGCACTTTTGGCTCCTCCCACACCATCTGGTGTTTACGACGGTATGCGACCACACATACCGTCGTCCTTCCCCGAATGCCCCGTTAAAACTGCTGTTTTCTGGTTTAGAGGGTGTAGTAAGAGCCATACTTATCCAAGGTGTTTCAAGGAATTCTATGGGCGACAGTAGCAACGCACCATCACGTGGATTGCCTGCTCGTTTGCTGCTTTAATATTATAAAAAATGAACCTATCGATTCTAATACTCTTTAAGTGATTACCAAAGTACCAGTATATTAGTCGTATTTACAAAATAAAATTATAAAATGTTCGCCATCTATCGCAGCCGTGTGTCACAAACCCGTACCATGTTATTCTATAGCCATTATGGTAATAACGGTAAGCTTTACGATGTTAAGATTGACCTTTACGTGGATAATTGACGCTTACACTAACTGCAGTTTAGTTTAATGATGCCGTCGTTACAATTTTAAATTAAGATTAAATTGATTTGTAAGAGCCCTTTAAAATATAACAAGCTGGGAACATTTAAAACTGTTCTCAGTGTAATTACTTTTAAATTTGAATTAATTTTGAGTTAATTTTGAAGGTGGTAGAATCCTTTGTGGTTTGACTCCGGCGGCACCACTGCCACACCTATTTCTGCCTAATAATAGCAGTGTTAGGCGCTGCTGTGTTCCGTTTTAAGGGTGTGGTAAGGGAGACATACTTTTTCGAGGCGTTCCAGCTTAATCCTCAGGGGTAGCAGCAAATCTGTGGCCGACCTCGGTTAGGAATATCTACTCCTATCTGGGGTTGATTACAGATGTCCATGGCGGCAGTAGCCACGTACCATCAGGTGGACTGCATGCTCGTCTGCTACTCCTACATTATAAAAAAAAAATGTGAGCCGTCACGGGACGCCTGGCAGATGTGAAACATCGACATTATTTTGTAAAAGTAATATGCAGAAAAGAACATAGATAAAATAAAAAAATACGATTTTTTTGATAAAATAAAATATTACGATGACTATTTATTGAATAAACATTTATTTTCATTAAATACAAAAATTTACGAATTTATTTCAAATCGTGACTACTTAATTCGTTTAATCAGTGACTTCGGTAATAGTTATTGCGGACGGCATGCGTCGCCACGCCAGAAATCGGTTTTACGTGCGGCTATAGATGTTTCACATCAAAAAAAATGTGAACCGTCACGGGACGCCTGGCAGATGTGAAACATCGACATTATTTTGTAAAAGTAAGATGCAGAAAAGAACATAATGTGATAGGAACTAAATATGTCATAATGATAAAATAAAATATTACGATTTTTCCAGATAACGATGACTATTTATTGAATAAACATTTATTTTCATTAAATACAAAATTTTACGAATTTATTTCAAATCGTGACTACTTAATTCGTTTAATCAGTGACTTCGATAAAAGTATATTCGATGTTGCCTCTGAGGACGGTATTAATGTGACAATTTTGTATATATATACCATCGTATAGCGTGGCGACGACACGGCATGCGTCGCCACGCCAGAAATCGGTTTTACGTGCGGCTATAGATGTTTCACATCAAAAATGTCCACAGTGACCATGTTTGGGATAAAATAATTTACACCTCTTTGAGAACTTTTTGAAAAAACCCTTTACTCTTTAAACAGGGTTGTCCCCTGTTATTTTCAAATTTAAATATCACTTGTATTCTCGAAGCTTTAAGAGATTTTAGTTTCAAAGGACTAAAGCAGCTACTACCGTTATACGATAGAAATAGGTGTTTCGATTAACTACGAAGAATTAGTCTAAAGTAAGTTTAACTACTGTAACTTAGATTACATCTGGGAGTCTGAATACTGATAATGTCAACTGTCTGCCTAGACAAATCACGACTTTATGTATACTCAGAATATAAACACTATAGAAGGAGTCTAAAAAAGGTACCCAAAATTTTTATTAAGAAACAATGTTGTATGTTGCAGGCTATTTTTTTTTATAATATAGGAGTAGCAGACGAGCATGCAATCCACCTGATGGATATTGGCTAATGCCACCCATGGACATCTGTAATCAACCCCAGATAGAATTAGATATTCCTACCTGAGGTCGGCCACAGATGCGCCGCTACCCCTGAGAACTAAGCTGGAACGCCTCGGAAAAGTCTGTCTCCCTTACCACATCCTTCAAACCGGAACACAGCAGCGCCTAACACTGCAGTTATTAGGCGGGAATAGGTGTGGCGGTGGTGCCGCCGGAGTCGAACCGTTGTCTTTAGCTCTGTTGAATAATTTTAGAATTTATTTGTACTATTTTATAATTTCCCTTCTTTTTAAGTCCTACTTCTGAGAAAAGCTTAGACTTAGTCGTTCCCGTTTCTGAAAATACTTTCATGACTATTTATTTTTATTTTTAAGAATTAAGATTCTTAATAAAATAAATAATTCAGTGTTATTTGCGCTTTTTATTAATGAGCATTGGCTTATGAATCATATTATATCTCAATGTAATATCCCAATGATAATACGATTCTATCGATAAACAGCGGTCATTCTATTCCATGAAACAAAAAAGGACGCCGAGTCGGCGTTCAATCAACACGGTATCTATATTTTTATATTCCAAGCACCAACAGGATCTCAAGGCGCTTGTCGTGACTTCTCAAGGTGTGATGTGATCCGATCACAGTGTGATAGTATGTGTGATAGTTCATCTAGCGTGTATGGGGTTATCTAAATCGGTCATCAGGATACAGGCGTTTGCGGGTATTAACTTTAACGAGAAATAAAATAGATGCCTATTTTTGCTGGCAAAAAATAAATACGGCCCTCTCTGGCACCCAGCAGATCTCACCTTAAATCCCTTTTAAATTACCCTTTCCAGAAAACCTCTCTCTATTCTCACTCCTTCATCTGTTCATGCGGTTAGACTATGGAATTCGTTACCACCTAATATTCGTCTCTCTAAGAATATCTCTTTGTTTAAAAAAAGAGTCAAAGAGCATTATTTATCACTTTCATAATAAAATATGTATGTATAATATATATATATATATATATATATATATATATATATATATATATATATATATATATATATATACTTATACTATATATATATACTTATACTTAATTATTAGTTTAATAGTTTGTAGTTTTGTTTTTATGCACGCTAAATTTGTTTTCACATGAGCATTCCGATCTCAGGGCTGCTGGAAGAGATTTCATTTTGAAATTAGCAGTCCTTTGTACTCTATTTTCATAATGTTTGCTTTTAATAATTGTTTTTTTCGTGTACAAAAACTTATAAATAAATAATAAAATAAGGACTAAAATGTAATCGAATAAATAACGCATAATTACTATTCCTAAACACACCTTCATGTAAGCATTAATAGTTACAGACACAGTGATTGCTGAATGGTTGAAAATGCTCCTCTGATTTTTCGAAATGACCTATGTGCGTGTTAGAAATTAATTATAGCAGTGATAGCCTTTTTTTCTTTTTGTTGACGAGGGGGAAACCTTCAAAAGGTACCCGACGCCATGGGAGTGACGCCGGGTTATGTGGGATTTTTACCGCAATAAAACCCCCCCGGTGGCCGTCCTCAGCGTTTGGTGGAGAACTCCGGGATCTCCAACGGAACACAACCGGAGTCCTCCTAACGCGATGCCCTTCTATCGGGCTCTGCCCTGAGGGGAGCAATTTACGCTTCTCTCCCATCCCCTGGTGATTACAGCGATATGCGACCACACAGACCGCTGTCCTTCCCGGGGTCGCTTGCTGGACGGTTTGAGCTCCCACTCTTGCCGCCCGCAACCCCGGAAGCCCCCTTTTAGTCGCCTCCTACGACAGGCAGGGGATACCGTAGCCCTATTCTGGTCCCGGTACTACAGGGACAAACAGTGATAACCTAGTTGTTAGAAACTCGGCTTACCAATCGAAGGTTTGAGATACGAGTCCGTGGCACGTACCTCAGACTTTTTAAATTGATGCGCGTTTTAAAAATAAGTTAAAATTATCGCTTGCTTTAATTAACGGTAAAAAAATATATTGAACGAAGCTCCACACGTAAGAGTTCTAAAAAGACAAAAGTCTACCAATTCGCACTTGGTCAGCGCGGTGGACCATGGCCTAAACTCTAAGACTGAGAGGAAACTCGTGCCCAGCAGTGGGACTGTAATATTTTGACGATAACTTAAATAGATTTACATAAGACATACTGATGTGAAAGTGTATGAGTAATGTATGTGTAGGCGTCTATTTCGTATATACTCTATGGGTCTTGTGCTCATAACTTCATTGTTGATCCGTATTGATGTTAATCAGTGACAATGTGTCTATGGTCTTGATGTCAGTGGGTCTCGCATTCGATTCCCGGCAGGGTAGATATTTCAATATGGACGGACTGCCTCTAGCACCATAGCCCCTCTGCTCCTAAGGACTAAGCTGGAACGCCTCGGAAAAGTATATCTTCCTTACCACTCCCTTCAGACCAGAACACAGCAGCGCTTAACATACTGTTATGAGGCAGAAATAGGTGCGGCGGTGGTGCCACCGGAGACTTCTACTCTATTCTTATATACCCTATTCCGTATATAGGAGCTCTTTACACTGTTTTTAATTTTTAAGATCGAGACTATTTTGAGATATTCTATATAAGTATTTTAATTAAAATTGCTATGAAACTCTGCTCATATAAAAATTATAAGTATATTTATTTTCATAAGCCTAAACAAGCACTAACAGATTGTCCGTTACATTATTTGTTACACCGGATCGGAACACGACCTCAATTAAAACGATCCGACAAGAAACTCAGTGAGTTTAGTCTTTTAAAAGCAAGATAATATCGAATGATAAAGTCATCAGCCAGTTTTGAATTTGGAACGCTAATTGAGCGAGATTGGCTGTCACGCCCCCGTGACAATCGCGGTGACAGGTGACAGGGACCGTGACAGGTGACGTCATCGTGACAGGATGGGCGCGATAAAGGTGCTTTCATCCTAACTTCCTTACTTAATATTTTAAATGCGAAAGTGAATTTGTTTGCTACACTTTCACAACTTGTCGCCGCGCCACGTCTCCTCATCGCGGCTGGCGACGTCTCACATGGTGTGATAGTCTCGGGAAGAGCTTACTATAGAAATGATCCTATGAAGTAAGGTCTTGCCGCAAACTGCCCGGCTCGGGGACGTCATTCCGCGGTAAACGTTCTCAACAGCGTGAGGCAGAGATTGTGACGTCATTTTACCAGTGACATCTAGCGGACGTCTGTGACAATGTTTTGTACGCGAGCTCACGCACGTAAGGTTCATATCGTCGTCAGCGTCATCTGTTCACTGTTTAAAACTTCTCAGCTAGATGGTGTTACTGTCAGAAAATCTAAGCAAGCGTTAAAATCACGTTAAAATATTACATGGAGCCGAATATGTATTAATAAATAGGTACTATAAAAATAACCTGAACATAAAAAGGTATAAATCCATATATTATATTATATTGTTCTGATTCTAATTATTATACACGTGAACATCATATTATGAACAACTTAAGCGATTTTATGACCCTTGAAATTCTTATTAATCGTTAATTAGACGCTTCGATCACGTTCCTATTAGTGATCGAAGATTAGAGGTCTTAATCTTAATATCTACACGATATTGTTAAAAATTAAATATAATTTTCGTGTCACCGAAGATTACGAAGGCAGGAAGGTATTTTCTGCGTAAATATCTTTTACACAGAATTTGTTATAATATGCTACATCAATTAGAGATCAACAGTGTGTTTAATGACTACATAATATACCATATATTTTTGTTTTTAATTGTGTTCTTTATGTAGTGCCTATTTATAAAACATATTTGGCTCCATACAAAATTAGCACTAATTTACACTTTTTGAAAACAACGCCATCTAGCCGAAATGTTTTAACGGAGAACAGATGTCGGTGATGACGATATGAACCTTGCATGTAGTGAGCTCGCTTACAAAACAGTATCACAGACGTTCGCTAGATGTCACTGGTAAAATGACGTCACAGTCTCTGCATCACGCTGTTGAGAACGTTTACCGCGGAATGACCCCCCAGAGCCGGCGAGTTTGCGACAAGACCTTACTTCATAGGATCATTTCTATAGTAAGCTCTTCCCGAGACTATCACACCATGTGAGACGTCGCCAGCCGCGATGAGGAGACGTGGCGCGGCGCCCTGAGCGTGAGGCGGGCGGTGGCGGTCGCCACCAGCCCTCGATGATCGTTCGCTCCTCCGCTTCGGCGGGGGAGGGTGGGGCGTTGTCGCTGTCTGAGTGGCTTTTTTAAAACCCTATAAATTATTAAGAGAAGCCAAGAATAAAGGAAGATTTCTTTTATCTTATACCTTTTATGAGACAATGCATGTTGACAAAGACAAAATCATTGTGTTTAGTTTAGATCGACAAAAACAAAAAACGCAAATAATTTTAGAATTCCAAATTAAGCAACGAACAGGGCCGGATTTAGGGGGGACAACCGGGGCGGCAGCTCCGGGGCCTCCACAAAAGAGGGGCCCCCACAATAGAGACGTCGGATTTTTTTTTAATTCCGACTAGTAAACACTAGTAAAAAAAAATATATTTTCCTTTGATTTCTTTTTCGCTGTTTGACCTTTATCTACAGTACTTCGTACAAACATGAATGCTAGAAGAATCTACGTGCGTTTTACAATAAAATATTTATTGAAAAACTCAACTGAAAAAAAATTTCATTTTATTCGGAAAATAATTTGGGGCCAGGGGGCCTCCACTCCTTTGTTGCCCCGAGGCCTCTAGACCTCTAAATCCGGCCTTGGCAACGTGCTACAATAATTTTACATTAGAAAAGATAATACATAGGTATACCCATACCATACAATACCCATACCACCCATAACCGTGTAAATCAGTACTGTCCTACTGTTTGGCTCTGATCCTCTCACAAAGTTATTTTTAGGGCCATTATTATTAACTATTCGGTTAGTAGTAATAATATGCTATCCGTTATTTAATAAAGAAATTTGTAACTCCATAAACGAACCCCTTTTTCAATACATAAATTATGTCATTGTTCGAACCCCACTGTTCCAACTACACTACCCCATCCAAGCCATCTCATTTATGAAATAGGGATTAAACAATTTCTGAGCTTTAAAAGAATATAGTCCATAATTATTGGTTTACTCAATTATATTCGATTTTAATTTAATTGCTTCTTTCATTACTAAGGATTTTCTAAATATATAGTCATTAATAATAAACACTGACTTTTGTATGATATTTTCCAGGATCTTTTGGAAAGGATATTTCGTCTGTTCGATGTTGAGAGGAAGGATCATCTTGTACAGGAAGACTGGCTGGAGTTCCTGAAGGAGCGGTTCACGTAAGTCATGTTAATTACTATACTTATAATAATTACTTTTATACTTTACCACTAAATATTAAAATGCTATTAATATTTAAGTCGATTGTTCGAGTTAATTTCGAAATTTGAAAGTCAGAAACAGATCAACCCATTTCAATAAGACTATCGATCGTGTAGATTTTTTATATCAGTAGATTTTGAAATCGAACTTTTACTAAGATTTTATTGGAAAGGACCGAATTGAATCGGGGAATTTAAGTATTTCATAATTTGGCACTACACCGGGATCCGCGTTAGATTCTTGGTGAGGTATACATATAAATTAATTAGCCTTGTCTTCCAGGTCACAATTTACCTTCGTCTACGTTATATCTTATTTCAGGTTCAAGAATATATGTATGTTGAATTTAATTTTTTTTTTTATAATATAAGAGTAGCAGACGAGCATGCAGTCCACCTGATGGTAAGTGGATACTGCCGCCCATGGACATCTGTAATCAACCCCAGATAGGATTAGATATTCCTACCTGAGGTCAGCCACAGATGCGCCGCTAGTGGCCGCTACCCCTGAGGACTAAGCTGGAACGCCTCGGAAAAGTATATCTCCCTTACCACACCCTTCAAACCGGAACACAGCAGCGCTTAACACTGCTGTTATTAGGTGGAAATAGGTGTGGCGGTGGTGCCGCCGGAGTCGAACCACAAAGGGTTCTACCACCTTCGACCTTTAATAATATGTTACAGGGAAGAAAAACAGATAGATTTCTTAGAACAAGTGGAGAGTGTGGCGTACGTCCTGTGTGGGGATGGGGTCATTATCCTCGACACATTCCAGCAGATTTTGAAAAACAAAGTGGTTAGTTAATTAATTAAATTATAATTTAATATAAGAATGAAAAAAAGAATCAAGGAATGTATGAACGAAGAAGATGAGGAATAAATGACTGGAGGAATGAATAATTGAATAGACAAAATAATGAATTAATTAAAAAAAGAGTCTTTCATTAATTCTTTCTTTTTTTATACATTTTATAAATTTATACATTTTATAAGTTTAATTAAAAAAGAGTCTTTCATTAATTACTTCTTTTTTTTATAAAATGTATAAAAAAAAGGAAAGAATTAATGAAAGACTCTTTTTTTTAATTAACGCGTGTATGACCAAACAATATGTTACACACTATTGTTTTAAATTTTTAAATAAATAAAATCATAATTAACGCCGACCCTGACTTTACTGTCACAAATACCTTCCCTCCTACCCAAATAAATTACCGTCTATCCCTTCGATCACTAATAAGAACGTCTATCCACATAAATACAAATATTATATTATCAAATTTAACCTCTACCCACATTATATTTGTCAATTCATTTGTACTTATCAGTGCGTGTCATGTGATGTTTAATAGTGATCTTACATTTGTGTCCAGGTAACAAATAAACTTCTGAGGGTGGTGGACACCGATGGTGACGGGTACGCGACAGCAGACGAGATCATGGAATTCATTTCCACGGTTTCCAGTAGCAGGTATGCTAGAAAATATTTTATTGTTTACATTTTGTCTTTCAATTAAATTGTTTATTTGAATGATGAGAATTCTTTCGCTCTTGGATTGAAAAGATTCTAAGCCAATTTTCCACAAAGTTCAAGAATGATTTAATAGACTTAACACAATACTACATTGTGTTTACTGTCAGTCATTAATTTTGGATGTACCAACTACAAAAAATGCCCATAAAGATAATCTATTTAAATATATATTTTTTTATTTCAATATATACTGCACATCAGCTTGGATTGGTCGTATATTTTATTGCTACATTATTGTCCTTCCTTTATCTCTGGTTTCTTCTAAATCTTTATATGTAAGTATCTGTATCTCTCGTATCTCTCTCTCCCATACATAAACTCAATTCCTTCCTTATTTACAGCCGGTACGTCTTTTCTCTGTGCCTCTCTTTTTACAAATTTGTTTTTCTTCTCAGGCCACGCAAAGGTATCGATAAATCCAGCGTGGATAGATTGGAGCAACTCTTTCGACAGACTGTCGGTGACCAGAAAGAAATCACCAGAGAACAGTTTCAGAAGATTGTGGTCTCCAAGAATGTAAGTTTCAAATATATCCAGTATTGCTAGTGCTTATCCGTCTATTTGCGTTATTCTTCCATGGCATATCAAACGCTATTATATCGACAGTCATAATAAAGATGTTTATCAATTGACACCAAATTAATTTATGAACCAATTTTCGTCTGTATCTTTAGCATTAATTCATATGTTTTCGGATAATATTTTTTTGCTGTATGTTAATAGCAATAAAATTGTCATGAAAGTTAGTGTGAACACCATAATAGGCGTTTTCTAGCTGCAAAGATCTAATAGGATTTTAGGCAGTTTTGAAAAGTATGATTTCCGGGGCTCCCTGTGAAATAATGAAACTTATTCATACGTATTTTTATTTCATTCTAGCCTTTCTTCACGGAGCGAGTGTTCCAAATCTTCGATGAGGATAACTCTGGGACCATTTCTCATCACGAGTTCATCGCCGCTGTTCAAAATTTCGGCTTACAAACCCCAGAGGACAAAATTAGATTCCTATTCAAGGTTTACGATTTGGATGGTGAGTTCAATTGTAATAAATTTGATGGAATTAGAAATCTGATAATGGTTTTACAAGATTTTCACCATTTTTACTATTTGTAAGATAACTCAATCGTTTTTGTTAAATTACATTCTAGTATCATTTTTATTTAAAATACGTAACAGCAACATACTCGTACATTTCTCTTAATATTTCTCTAGTTGACCTCTGAGTTTTACCTATAAGCAACCTTATCTTTGAACAGATGCATCTTTTATAACCATATCTCATCGTAGAAATATCATGCTTGCAAGTTTTCTTATAGTTTCATTTCATATCAATCAGTAACAACAGCTCATGTCCGCAAACGTAATAACGATATCAGTATGAGTATTACCCATAACATCCACTACATTTTCTCAGGTGATGGCCTAATCCAACACAGAGAGCTCCAACACGTAATGAGAGCTTGCATGGAGGAGAATGGCATGCAGTTTAGCGATGACCAGCTCTTGGACCTCACCACCGCTATGTTCGAAGATGCTGACACTGAGCAAAGAGGTGCGATCACCTACGAAGGGTTGAAGAACCAGCTTAATAAGCATGGAGGACTGCTGGAAAATCTATCTATAAGGTGATATGACAGTATATTTTAATATAAATAAAATCTAGATTTTAAAAGTAAAAAACAAATATTTATTTATTTATCTTTAAACATATTCTATTTATTAATCCATAATAATTGAATTTCTAAATGTACATGAAATTAGTATTAAAATATCTAGATTAAGTGAAGACGATCTAAAATTTGAACTGAACTGTTTCACGATATTTTTGAGTTCCAAAAACACAAGATAAAAAAATATAATAACGCAAAATGTAGTAATATAGAAAACATATGACGTAAGAAATTTCAATCTTCCAAACCATAATCGTATTATGGTGAATAATAGACAAAATATTGGAATCATCATCATAATCTTCCCCAGTATCGACCGCTGGCTAGTACCACCTACAACGAAGCAAGAACCGATCTCCTTCTGTCGAAAGCTGTCCAAGATGAAACCTTACCAGCTCTCTCTGCCCTATTTCAAGAACAACTACGTCTTCCTGATCTACTTGGCGCTGTTCTTCCTCGTCAACTTCGGTCTTTTCGTCGCTAGGATCGTGGAGTATCGGGAATCTAATGGATTTGTTATATTTGCAAGAGCATGTGGTGAGTTTGATGTCATTTCTCGTTTTTAAAGATATTATAAAATAGGATTACTTCCTAGAATTATATCTCCGAGACTGACGGGTCTTCCTCAGCAATGATCACCTAGCCTGACGGGAAATTCCTTTTTGCAGACGAACAAGAGATTTCAAAAAGAAATGAATTTTTGCCAATAATTTTATTACGTTTAATTAAATATTGACTTCCTTTGTTTCGTTCAGTATTTTTCACATTAATTATAGGATTCTTAATTCAATCAAGTTAATACCCATATACCAGTTCAGAAACGCCATATAGACTTTCTGCTACAATTTCATGATTGTCATCAAATTCCTGTACTACATCTTCCAGGTCAATGCCTAAACTTCAACTGCTCCTGGGTGCTAGTGCTGATGCTGCGTCATTGCATCACGTTCCTAAGGGTTCGCGGGGCTGGATCCTTGCTGCCCTTAGACCATCACGTCTATCTTCACAAGCTAACTGGAGTTCTTATAGTCATATACAGTATTGTGCATACTGTCATGCATTTATGTAACTTTAGTGAGTATTTCATCTTCTGTTGTGATTTTTTTTGTGATGTCAGTAATTAAATTCGATATTATATTGCGTCTCCCTTAAGAATTAAATTAGACTGTCCCGTGTAAATAGACACTTTGAAGATAGAACACACATCATGTTACCATCTGTCTACCGGGGGTATCGGGGTAAAACAAGTGTATATTATGGCGGACACTGGCGGAAACAGGTTTACTAACTTATCTTGGCAAAAGTGCAACTGCTGAACCACGAATGTCTCCATCATCTTCTTTTCGAATAGAACACATTAGAAGTGAGAACATTGCCTTCACACAACCGGTCGCTTGTCTCCCCAGGTCTGTTCGTGGTGCCGGACACAACCATAAACACCGGCAACCACACGTTGGTGGAGTGGCTGCTGACGTCACGTCCGGCGCGGTTCGGGCTGGTGGCCGGCGCCGCCAACCCGACCGGCGCCGCGCTGGCCGCCGCGCTCGCCGTGCTCGCGCTCTGCAGCCGCGCCGCCGTGCGCCGGGGCGGCAGCTTCGAGGTAACTCCCCGCACTGTAGCACGCCGTGTGTCTGCTGTACACTGCACACAGTACACAGTACACAGTACCAACCCGACCGGCGCCGCGCTGGCCGCCGCGCTCGCCGTGCTCGCGCTCTGCAGCCGCGCCGCCGTGCGCCGGGGCGGCAGCTTCGAGGTAACTCCCCGCACTGTAGCACGCCGTGTGTCTGCTGTACACTGCACACAGTACACAGTACACAGTACCAACCCGACCGGCGCCGCGCTGGCCGCCGCGCTCGCCGTGCTCGCGCTCTGCAGCCGCGCCGCCGTGCGCCGGGGCGGCAGCTTCGAGGTAACTCCCCGCACTGTAGCACGCCGTGTGTCTGCTGTACACTGCACACAGTACACAGTACACAGTACCAACCCGACCGGCGCCGCGCTGGCCGCCGCGCTCGCCGTGCTCGCGCTCTGCAGCCGCGCCGCCGTGCGCCGGGGCGGCAGCTTCGAGGTAACTCCCCGCACTGTAGCACGCCGTGTGTCTGCTGTACACTGCACACAGTACACAGTACACAGTACCAACCCGACCGGCGCCGCGCTGGCCGCCGCGCTCGCCGTGCTCGCGCTCTGCAGCCGCGCCGCCGTGCGCCGGGGCGGCAGCTTCGAGGTAACTCCCCGCACTGTAGCACGCCGTGTGTCTGCTGTACACTGCACACAGTACACAGTACACAGTACCAACCCGACCGGCGCCGCGCTGGCCGCCGCGCTCGCCGTGCTCGCGCTCTGCAGCCGCGCCGCCGTGCGCCGGGGCGGCAGCTTCGAGGTAACTCCCCGCACTGTAGCACGCCGTGTGTCTGCTGTACACTGCACACAGTACACAGTACACAGTACCAACCCGACCGGCGCCGCGCTGGCCGCCGCGCTCGCCGTGCTCGCGCTCTGCAGCCGCGCCGCCGTGCGCCGGGGCGGCAGCTTCGAGGTAACTCCCCGCACTGTAGCACGCCGTGTGTCTGCTGTACACTGCACACAGTACACAGTACACAGTACCAACCCGACCGGCGCCGCGCTGGCCGCCGCGCTCGCCGTGCTCGCGCTCTGCAGCCGCGCCGCCGTGCGCCGGGGCGGCAGCTTCGAGGTAACTCCCCGCACTGTAGCACGCCGTGTGTCTGCTGTACACTGCACACAGTACACAGTACACAGTACCAACCCGACCGGCGCCGCGCTGGCCGCCGCGCTCGCCGTGCTCGCGCTCTGCAGCCGCGCCGCCGTGCGCCGGGGCGGCAGCTTCGAGGTAACTCCCCGCACTGTAGCACGCCGTGTGTCTGCTGTACACTGCACACAGTACACAGTACACAGTACCAACCCGACCGGCGCCGCGCTGGCCGCCGCGCTCGCCGTGCTCGCGCTCTGCAGCCGCGCCGCCGTGCGCCGGGGCGGCAGCTTCGAGGTAACTCCCCGCACTGTAGCACGCCGTGTGTCTGCTGTACACTGCACACAGTACACAGTACACAGTACCAACCCGACCGGCGCCGCGCTGGCCGCCGCGCTCGCCGTGCTCGCGCTCTGCAGCCGCGCCGCCGTGCGCCGGGGCGGCAGCTTCGAGGTAACTCCCCGCACTGTAGCACGCCGTGTGTCTGCTGTACACTGCACACAGTACACAGTACACAGTACCAACCCGACCGGCGCCGCGCTGGCCGCCGCGCTCGCCGTGCTCGCGCTCTGCAGCCGCGCCGCCGTGCGCCGGGGCGGCAGCTTCGAGGTAACTCCCCGCACTGTAGCACGCCGTGTGTCTGCTGTACACTGCACACAGTACACAGTACACAGTACCAACCCGACCGGCGCCGCGCTGGCCGCCGCGCTCGCCGTGCTCGCGCTCTGCAGCCGCGCCGCCGTGCGCCGGGGCGGCAGCTTCGAGGTAACTCCCCGCACTGTAGCACGCCGTGTGTCTGCTGTACACTGCACACAGTACACAGTACACAGTACCAACCCGACCGGCGCCGCGCTGGCCGCCGCGCTCGCCGTGCTCGCGCTCTGCAGCCGCGCCGCCGTGCGCCGGGGCGGCAGCTTCGAGGTAACTCCCCGCACTGTAGCACGCCGTGTGTCTGCTGTACACTGCACACAGTACACAGTACACAGTACCAACCCGACCGGCGCCGCGCTGGCCGCCGCGCTCGCCGTGCTCGCGCTCTGCAGCCGCGCCGCCGTGCGCCGGGGCGGCAGCTTCGAGGTAACTCCCCGCACTGTAGCACGCCGTGTGTCTGCTGTACACTGCACACAGTACACAGTACACAGTACCAACCCGACCGGCGCCGCGCTGGCCGCCGCGCTCGCCGTGCTCGCGCTCTGCAGCCGCGCCGCCGTGCGCCGGGGCGGCAGCTTCGAGGTAACTCCCCGCACTGTAGCACGCCGTGTGTCTGCTGTACACTGCACACAGTACACAGTACACAGTACCAACCCGACCGGCGCCGCGCTGGCCGCCGCGCTCGCCGTGCTCGCGCTCTGCAGCCGCGCCGCCGTGCGCCGGGGCGGCAGCTTCGAGGTAACTCCCCGCACTGTAGCACGCCGTGTGTCTGCTGTACACTGCACACAGTACACAGTACACAGTACCAACCCGACCGGCGCCGCGCTGGCCGCCGCGCTCGCCGTGCTCGCGCTCTGCAGCCGCGCCGCCGTGCGCCGGGGCGGCAGCTTCGAGGTAACTCCCCGCACTGTAGCACGCCGTGTGTCTGCTGTACACTGCACACAGTACACAGTACACAGTACCAACCCGACCGGCGCCGCGCTGGCCGCCGCGCTCGCCGTGCTCGCGCTCTGCAGCCGCGCCGCCGTGCGCCGGGGCGGCAGCTTCGAGGTAACTCCCCGCACTGTAGCACGCCGTGTGTCTGCTGTACACTGCACACAGTACACAGTACACAGTACCAACCCGACCGGCGCCGCGCTGGCCGCCGCGCTCGCCGTGCTCGCGCTCTGCAGCCGCGCCGCCGTGCGCCGGGGCGGCAGCTTCGAGGTAACTCCCCGCACTGTAGCACGCCGTGTGTCTGCTGTACACTGCACACAGTACACAGTACACAGTACCAACCCGACCGGCGCCGCGCTGGCCGCCGCGCTCGCCGTGCTCGCGCTCTGCAGCCGCGCCGCCGTGCGCCGGGGCGGCAGCTTCGAGGTAACTCCCCGCACTGTAGCACGCCGTGTGTCTGCTGTACACTGCACACAGTACACAGTACACAGTACCAACCCGACCGGCGCCGCGCTGGCCGCCGCGCTCGCCGTGCTCGCGCTCTGCAGCCGCGCCGCCGTGCGCCGGGGCGGCAGCTTCGAGGTAACTCCCCGCACTGTAGCACGCCGTGTGTCTGCTGTACACTGCACACAGTACACAGTACACAGTACCAACCCGACCGGCGCCGCGCTGGCCGCCGCGCTCGCCGTGCTCGCGCTCTGCAGCCGCGCCGCCGTGCGCCGGGGCGGCAGCTTCGAGGTAACTCCCCGCACTGTAGCACGCCGTGTGTCTGCTGTACACTGCACACAGTACACAGTACACAGTACCAACCCGACCGGCGCCGCGCTGGCCGCCGCGCTCGCCGTGCTCGCGCTCTGCAGCCGCGCCGCCGTGCGCCGGGGCGGCAGCTTCGAGGTAACTCCCCGCACTGTAGCACGCCGTGTGTCTGCTGTACACTGCACACAGTACACAGTACACAGTACCAACCCGACCGGCGCCGCGCTGGCCGCCGCGCTCGCCGTGCTCGCGCTCTGCAGCCGCGCCGCCGTGCGCCGGGGCGGCAGCTTCGAGGTAACTCCCCGCACTGTAGCACGCCGTGTGTCTGCTGTACACTGCACACAGTACACAGTACACAGTACCAACCCGACCGGCGCCGCGCTGGCCGCCGCGCTCGCCGTGCTCGCGCTCTGCAGCCGCGCCGCCGTGCGCCGGGGCGGCAGCTTCGAGGTAACTCCCCGCACTGTAGCACGCCGTGTGTCTGCTGTACACTGCACACAGTACACAGTACACAGTACCAACCCGACAACAACAAACTTGGATTCTTTGTTTTGTCAATTTAATCAACGCATTCAACATAGCATTATCCTTAACGTTCCTTATATCATGAAAGTAATGAATATAAGATTCCTTATAAAACCTGAATTTATCAAGTAAACCTAAGAAAATATAACCTAGGAATTAAAAAATAATCGTTTTATCAATATTTATAATTATTTCCTAATAATTATTATTTTAACAATTATATTTATTATTATGAATTTCATTAAAAAATAAAGACTGAAGATTCTAAGCTACCAATAAAACACTAGCGACTGGCTGAGAAGTAGGGTGATATCCCTACACAATATGCATGATGCATTTTAATATTGTGGTCAAATTTGCTGTTGATAATAAGTTTTACAAGCCACAGCCCATACCTGCAGGTGGCATAAATATACATGGTGACATACGGACGAAAAATAATCGTGCTGGATGTGCACTTCTCAAATGATTTTGATGTAAATTCTTTTTTGTTCTTACTACGTTTTTAAATAATTGTCCTACTTTCTCCTTTCTCCTCGTTTCTCTTTCCTCACTGACTGACTTTTGGTCTTTAACACTGTTTTTTTTACTTATGTTACAGGTGTTCTACTGGACCCATTTACTATACGTTCCCTTCTTTATCCTGTTGATCTTTCACGCACCCAACTTCTGGAAATGGTTCGTCGCTCCTGGGACTATCTACGTCATAGAAAGGATTATGAGGCTTACCTGGATGAGGTGGGTGATTTATTAGTAGATGTCAAAGCTGGCCTCAAAGTTTCAAGCTAAAAAAAATGTTCTTGAGATCTACCACCGTCAATCATATCATCAACTTCGATCATCGCTTACAAATGAGTTGGTTCTTGCAAAGTTTGAGAACTCTGTTATGTCTCTTGTAAATTGACCATTTTTATTTATGGTACTTTAACCAAAACGGAAAAAGAATGTTCAAAACGAAGTGTACCTAACCCCCGTTAAATACATCTTTGACAGATCGTTTTGGCATCTTTATCTGATTCGTCAAGTTGGGAAAAGACCACTCCCAAAGTCTCATATTAGTGTCCAACTATTCCAGATCGAAACGCGGAAAGACCTACATATCCTCAGGGATCCTGCTACCATCCCGAGTGACCCACTTGGTGGTGAAGCGTCCCCCACTCTTCGACTTCCACGCGGGAGACTACGTGTTCGTGAACATCCCAGCCATCGCTACGTACGAGTGGCATCCGTTCACTATCAGCAGTGCTCCTGACTTAGAAGGTTGGTTTTGGAAAAATCTGCTTTTGCAACTTTGCGATTGATAAAGTGTTATTTACTCTGGTTGAATAAGTTCCAAATTGAAGGTAAAATGGTTCCAAATTGGAATTGAATTGATCTTTTTTGAGACATTCCAGGTTAGTCCTCAGGGACAGCGGCACATTTATAGCCGACCTCAGATTGTGTCTAGTCCTATCTTGGGTTGATTACTGATGTCCATAGGCGACGTTAGCCATTTATCAACAGGTGGACTGTATGCTCCCATAGTATAAGTAATACTTTAAAGTTATTGTAAAGTAAAATCTAGTAATACTTTAAAGTTATTATTTCCGTCTATTTTTGATATATTCTCAGGCTTCATCAAGGCATAAGGATCAGAAAATATATTCCAGAATCTCCTCATTTTTGGGTATATTTAGTACGAAGACCATACCAATCATTACATTGGAATAGAGAACTTTAAATGATCTTCTCTGCATTTCAGAATACTTATGGCTTCACATCCGCGGTGTGGGAGAATGGACTAACCGCTTGTATTCCTACTTCGAGAGCGAACAGGAGAGGCTTCATGGGCCGGAGACCATGCCACATGAGTAAGCGGATGGATCTAAATATATTTACTTAAAGCTTTTTAATACGCTGATGTTTTTCGTTTGTTTTATCTACGGATTAATTTTGGAATCAGATGCATTGCTTCTTAGTAAACTTTCTAGTATAAGCTGAAATATGGAATGTATGTCTTTCAAGAATGTATGTCTTGCAAGAGCAAAGAATGCAGCCAACTGAAAAAGTTGCAATTTCTAGAACTAAATATATTGATGCAAAATTCTAGCTAAAATAATCATCAGGAAAATTAAATCGTGAATTTAGTCATTCTTTCTCATTCAAATGTGGGTATTTCTGCGTTTGAACTTATGTTCCTTACAACAACACAGGCATCTTCGATGTGTTGTAATAACTCTTTTATTTCAGGAGAGTAGCCCGTTCAAGCTCCTGTCATAGCAACAAATGTAAGAGGAAGGGCTCTGCAGCTTCCAAGAAGCGATCAGTGGACTTTTCACCAGCAGGATATTCTAACGAAGCCTTCACTCTAGATGAAATCCCTCAAGCCAATGGATTACAAGGTGAGAACTATACTATTATAATATTAATAAAATATAATTTGGTTGATATGTTGACAATTTGGTTATTATGTGCGGCGGTCGTCATATTAACCATATACCATGAAGAATTTCTGAATTAGATTTCCAGCCAAGCAGATATCCAAATAGTTGAAGTTCAGTAAATTACATTTCATTTCAACTTTGGGTTTGAATGTTTGGGTACTGTCTACGTGTGTCCATCAACGATATTTGAAATAGTATTGTTAAGAGTTATGACTTTTTGAAAGTGATTATTAATAATTTGCTCCTGATATCCGTCACTTGTAAGGACAGACTGTTCGAGGCGTTCCAGCTTAGTTCTCAAGGGTAGCGGCGCATCTGTGGGCGGCAGTAGCCACTTGGCAACAGGTGGACGGCATGCTCGTCTGCTACTCCTATATTATAAAAAAAAGATGACAATGATGCCAAGTTTTAACGCTATTTATGTGTTTGTATGTTTTCGATAAATTCTTGTTATTTATGGTAAGCAGTGATTGTGTTTTTCAATTTTTATCTATCCCTTTCAGCAAATTCCACGCCGAGAGTAAATCGTACATCGTTGTTGTCTCCATTCCGGATGCTGGAGAAGTCTCGCTCGATGCCGGATGTCTTCAACAACGTTAAGAAGAAGCAGAGATTGATTGCGTATGTTTGATTCTACTCAAGACTTTAATTTCTAATGAAACTTTTAATTTACATATTTGTTGAATATATAATAGTATGTATCTAACTGATGATTCAAAACATTTGAAGTATATTAATAATTACGTTAGCGTAACCATTTAAAGTAGTCCACAGTAGCACTCCACTGCTGTTTTTAAGCAACTATACGTCGGTGGTATCTCCGGATTTGAATCATGAGGAGTTTTACCTTCGTTTAAATAACGATAGGTAGCAATGTATATTTTATATTATTGAAGTAACAGCAAACGTGCATATAGTAAACAAGGTAACTGGTCACTGTCACCTGAAATTAATATGATTTAAGTTTCTTTATATCTCAAAAAGATTTATAATAACTTACTGATAAATTAGTAATTCCATATAGAACTACGATTCTACTTGAAGTTGCACTCAAGCGTTGTCATTCAAAAATGTATACGCAATATCAACATTTTCCAAAATTTCGCACTCATCCCCACTAAAACCTCCTTGCCGTTCAAAATCTCATACGCATTCAACATTTTCCAAAACTTTTCAAAAGTCTCCTACACTAAACCCAACCTTAGTCTCCAGGACCGCTGTGAGTCCGAGCGCAGCTTCAGTGAACGCTCCCTAAGGAGAGCTCGTCGAGTGCCCTCCACTGGAACATCCCCTCCGCAACTCCGAGCTGCGGCTCACAGCTTCAGATATATGAGGAATAAACCCACTATCATTGCTTTCCATCCGCCTGGAGTGGAGGAGAGACGACGGTCAAATGATAGTATACTTACTATAGGTAAGTGGATGACAAAAACATGACCATAGATAGACCAGTACCGTACCATACCCTCTACTACTCTGCAACTACACGCTATAGCACACAACTTTGGTTACATGAGGAACAAACGATTTCCACCTTTTTGGTGCATATGAGAGGAAAAAGATCTAATGATCATATTTTTACTATATAAATAAATTTGATTTAAATTAATAGGTAGTGTGAGCAGTGCACATAAAGTTAATCAATCCATGTAGCAAACAGCATTAACAAGTAAAACAAACAGTCAATTTTCTAACTACTTAGTTCACTTATCTTAAGATATTTGGTTCAATCCAATCAATTAATCCTGAGCCAAAACATCTTGAGGTATTGCAGTTTTCATAAGTTAACAATTTCTTTCCTCAGCTCGAAGAAGACTATCCAGAAGCCTATCTCCCGACAGAGATGTGGAGTCAAACATTCAACCAAACATCAATGTTGTAAGTCCATCGGATTCAGCGAGCAGCGAAGAGGCTATCCCGAACTATCCTGTTGGAAAACCTTTGGAGGTAGATCAAAGACTGATACTTTTTTGCAAAGTAATAATTTTTAGACTTTTGTAGCTGGCTGTTTTCGCACTGCGTCAGAACTACAAATCTATGACAACAGATGAAAGACAGATAAAAAAAAACATTTTTTTTATTATTGAGGTAACTTTAGCAAGTAATAAAATTAATATTCGATACGAAATTTAAAAGCTTATATACCTAAAAGTGAAAAATCAAGGGAGTTTCTTATGTGCCACCGGTTTTAAATTAGATCTCAGAGTCAATTTTAGAAAAAGCAGATATCCCACCGAAAGCAGAACTTGAATTTGAATGACTAATGGCTTCTGATTCTTAAGTGCTGTTTCAAAAATACAATTGTGCAAGTCTTCATTGTTAAATATTATGAGCTTATCAAGGGTAGAAAAATATCAATGATCGACATTTTTGTTATAAATGTTAAAATGTTGGTCTGGATATCAATAGAATCTAAATTGAGGACCAGATTCAACTAGTATGATGAGACTCCCTCTACTATTGTGTTTGCTAAATTCTTTACTTACTCAGTTATGATTATTATGTAAATCCAGAAAATCAAAAGGGACCCCAGACAATCTTCGGTAATATCAGGACGGGAGTACGTGAGGTATTTGAGCAGGAAATCCCAGTACTCACAAAAAAGGCCCGAAGTTGGTCAAATTTCCAAAGGATTGAAGGTTATTTTTGTATATCTATATGGGTTCCATGTTGTGATTTCATGCATACTCTTTCAAAATTCCATTTACTTAGACGTGACTAACATTTGTTGGTTTCATTCGTTTTCGTTCGTTTGATATTTTCATTTTTGGATGTTTGTTTTTGTGATTTTGTTTTTGAATAACATGACTGTAGTTAAAATGTAATTTTTTACATCATCGTTATCGTGCATTAATTATATTTTAAGGTCATACATTAATTTGTACAATTGATTGAATATTAAAATATCTGGTTTTTGTAATTTTCCTATAATTATATTGTTTTGTTAGTTTGAACATAAGTAATAATTGATGTCCATAACACGAATCTTTACGATTTTAAAAAAATCTTAGACCTTTTCAATAAGATTTCCTAAACCAAAGACTTTTCAACACCCATCAACTTTTTTGATATGATTTTCCCCTCTCAACCTCCTATAACAATTACCTCATCTTCAACACCAACCAGAGCCTTAACTTGTTATCACCATCCAGATCTACCTAGACGGTCCGTACGGCGCGGCGTCGTCGCACATCTTCCGCGCGCAGCACGCGGCGCTGATCGCGGCGGGCATCGGCGTCACGCCCTTCGCGTCCATCCTGCAGGCCATCATGTACCGCTACTGGGGCGCGCGCTCCACCTGCCCGCGCTGCCAACACACCTGGGCCGCTGACCTCACCAACACCATGAACTTGAGGAAGGTATGTTCTCACAAAATTTCTTTCCGTTTCTCATCAACCCATCACTGGCTCCCTGCTAGGCACGGGTCTCCTCTCATAATGAGAAGGATTAGGCCATAGTCCACCCCGCTGGACGAGTGCGTATTGGTAGACTTCACATACCTTTGAGATTTTTTTAAATCTCTTAGGTATGCAGGTTTCCTCACGATGTTTTCCTTCACCGTTTAGCAAGTGATAATTAATTTCTAATACGCACATAACTTTGAAAAATCAGAAGTGCGTGCCTAGGATTTTCAAGTCACCTCGTTCACCTCGGACCCCTCAGTCGAGAGGCCGAGTTTCTTAACCAATAGGCTATCACTGCCTTTCTTTCTTTCCGTTATTACAATTAAATTAATAAATTTAGTCAGTTCTGTAAGATGTTATAGAGACATGTGCTCTTCATCGAATCGACCTGAAACATGAGAACTCTACTCTTACTCTTGTAGTTATTTCTCATGATATGCAACATAACAAGTGAAGTAAGGTTTCTAGAAAACGTTTTAACCGCAGTCACCGTTTCCAATGACATCTAAAATTTTTAAAAAATATAAGTAATTCTAATTACATCGTAATAGTGTCCACCAGTAACTATAATTTGTCTTAATAAAACATATCTTTAGAGGCTTACTTTATTAATCATGATTCCTCATGATAATTCCATCAGAACCAAACAATGTAGAAAATGTGTATCAGTCAGCGAAAAAAAAGGTTACCGAGTCACAGGCGAACTTTTTACACTGGGGGCCTCCATTTCTGCCCTGGGCCTTCGGCGACCTTAGTCCGCCACTGCTGCCAGATTACCTTTGTTATGAGAAACAAAAATCCAGACTATCACTGATTCTACATAGTCAATAGTACAAAGCGTTAAAGTTGGGATAAAACCTACTTCACAGTCTAGTCTTGAACCTAAAACTGATTCATAATCCACTTCAAATCTCAGGTGGATTTCTTCTGGATAAACCGCGAGCAGCGTTCCTTCGAGTGGTTCGTGTCTCTCCTCTCCCAGCTGGAGATCGAGCAGGCCGAGCTGATGGAGTCCAGCGGCCGGTTCCTGGAGATGCACATGTACATCACGAGCGCGTTGCAGCGCAGCGATATGAAGGCGGTTGGGCTGCAGCTTGCTCTGGATCTGCTGCATGAGAAGGTTTGATTGTTGTGTTCTGAAAATATTTGGATTTAGGTGAAGAGACGACAGAGTGATGGCCACCACCGTCTGACGTGCTAAAAGACTCCTGGGTTCGATCCCCAGCTACTTATATAATGAATTTAGAGTCCTCTTTCTAGGTCTGTATGTTTGTGTATGTGTTTGTAAGTCTGTCTTTGTGTAGGTGTTTGTGTGTATGTCTATATGTGGAAACAGGGAATCCTAGGATGGGTATAAGTGTACAAAGCATACTTAAATACAAACAGAACATTCTGGTAGATATCTATTTTCATTTGATTTATTATTTAGATGACCACTACACTGGCAATTGGTGATGTACAAGCACACTGAAAGATGCCTTTGGTGTTGCTTCGGCAAATATTCGAAAATTAAATTTTCATATACTGAGATTAATTTCATGTCCTCAACAGGTGGATTTGTGAAAAGGAAGACAGTACTCGCGTATATATTTGATTTATAGAAGAGCAAATACCTATTAGAACATTTTTCTATATTTTTTTCATTAATTCCATTCATTCGCACAAAATTTCCTCTACTTTTTCTTCTTATTCCAGGAAAAACGTGATTTAATAACCGGTTTGAAGACACGAACGAATGCAGGGAGGCCAAATTGGGACAAAGTGTTCCAGAGATTACAGGAACAGAACAAGGGCAAGGTCACAGTGTTCTACTGCGGACCTCCTCAGCTCGCTAGGATTCTGAGGGTCAAGTGTGACCAATTCGGGTTCAACTTTAGAAAAGAGGTGTTTTAAGAGCTAGAAATTTCTTAGATGAAAATGAAGGTTATGAAGACGAAGATGAAGTTTAAAATATAAAAGGTAGAGCATTAGTTTTCAAAATTGGATCATAGACCCATTAGATATTGCGTTTAAATTATGATGATAAAGTTGAATTTGAAAGGTGAATTTTCCGGAAAAAGTCATAATTTCATGATTATATTTGGATTTAATAGTGATTGTAAAGTAATGGAATGATCCTAGAGTTGTCCTTCAATTGACGATTGGATATGATATAGAATATGGAAAATATTTGAAAGGAAATAAATAAATCAATCATAGAAGGCAGAATAAATAGTTTACCTAGCCACCTATCAATTTGCTGGTGAAACTGTTACTATATATAGTTACCTATATCGCAGTCAACATAGAATAATCTCTGGTTTTTAATACATTTATAGTTTTAGCAGAAAATAATGATGATTACCTATTATTTTTAATTGAAATAGACACTTTATAAACTGAATTGTGTAAGGTTGTAAGGAATAGTGCAAAAAGTTATAAAAATGGTGCTATTAGAATTAATGAATATCATAATAAGGATAATGATAAAATCACTTTGTGATATGAAGAATCTCATACTTTCTTAAAGCAGTTTTAATTAAAGTTTAATTGCGTTGTCATTCGTTTATCTCTGCAAAGCTCAGATACGATAGCTCACCATACATAATTTGAGAGTGTAAGAGTAAGTATTACGAGATCTTGTCACGCACACTTCAATAATTCAAGTTATTTTGCCCGTACCATATGGTCTATAGTTAGCAACTATAATTATGTCCATTTGCATTATGTTATTCCACATTATTTTATACTATGTACGACATTATTTTGGCTTCTTATTTGTTGTTATCTACATCGATTATAATCTATGAAAGGTTTCTCATCACTTACACTTTCTCTGTGTCTCACACACACATACACACAATTATAGTGTACTTATACATTAGTATATTACCTACACATGATTTTACTCTTTTATTATTTCACAAAAATATGTTTATATGTAGTTACGGAAGAGCCACCTGACAGGAATTATGTTTACTAAAACATCTCAAAACGTATAATATAGAAATTGTAAAAATATTCTAAACGAAATATATATTATTGATTTTGCTGTTAAACAAAGATAAGACCATAATTATAATTCTATAATATCTTGATGTTGATTAAGTCTTGTTTGCGCTGTGTTGCTTCCTCATTGTTGTCGAGTGTTCTATTATTAGACCTTTGAGTATCCTGTTGTTTCTATACTAACTTGGTCTTCGCCTATAATTATTTCAAAATTATGTTCAATTATTTTTATAGGATGAGTCCTATTGAGATTATGGCGTAATCATGATCTATTTCACTGACTATGAGCGAGTCCATAGACTTCAGTTATTTTTGATAATTTTGTGATTGTTTAAAAAATGTTTATTATAAATTATTATGACTTAAATTAAAGATTTTGCGTACTTATAAATGATTTTGTATAATTTTTGAGAAGCTCAAAATATAAACATCTTTATGTACCTTTTTAAGAAATTGATATTTGATATAAAGAATTGATATTTAAGAAATCTATATCTTGCCTCTTACCTAATTTTAGAATAAGATTAATTATTGAATTGATATTTTTATGTACCTGCTTTATAGTTACTTAAGTATTAATGACTTTTAAAATGTTTTCATTAAGTAAGACCATTTTACTTTGTTGTTGTCATTTTAAAGTATAATAATTTAAAATAATTTTGATTTTCAATGGATTTTGTTTTGCTCTTTGCAAAACAATACACTATCTACTTATACTATCTTTACTTTGACGTTTTTTTAGTACAATTTTTTCATCTCCATAATTTTGATGCAAATTGTGGCAGTTTTAACTAAAATAAAAAGTGACCTGAGGTTTAATAATCTAGTTACCATAATCATCGGGTTTTTGTTTTATTTAGATTTATTTCTATTTGATACGTAATTGAACATGTTATTTGATTTTTTTGTTGCAGTTAATTTTTTTTATATTTTGGTAATAAATCTTTTTTTGTTCAATTTCGACTTTTATTGTAAAGGTACCCTTAATACGTACGCTCTAATTTTCTTTCAAAAAATTTTACCATAAAATATAACAAACACATTATATCCATACCTACCTACTTACTATTAAATAAATCAAATTACCTATTAACATTACACGGGCGGTATAGACTAAGCAGATTCTAAATTTAAATTCAAACAATATTCGCAACAAAATAAATTTACAATCTGTGACGCGAATGACGTACGCACTACGTTATCTGTGCGCTACGTCACGTGACGTCACATGTTGCGAACATGGCGGATCGCGCAAACGGGACCTTGGTCTCAAGGTGGCTGCCAAGGTAAAGGACAAGCCGTGGCCTCGCTGTAAGGCCACGACCTTGGACCAAGGACGACCTTGGCTCACAAGGTGACTTGCCGTCAATGTCATTTGCCAAAAATTAACTCGAAATATGTAGGTAGGCATATTGAGTAACCTTCAATAAATGGCATTGACTTTATCAATGTGTATTGATACTTTGTACTTCCGTTAGTAAGCATATGTAGGTATAGGTAGATATATTTTATATTGATTAGTATTAATCTACAGTACTTACAATACCTAAGCTTAGTACATAAAGTAAATAATCTTACGTTATATAAATAAGTAATTGAAAATACAAAATAATTTTTAACCTACCCAAAATGATATTCCGTTTGAAAAAATTATGCAAATATTTTTTTGGGTTTAATATTCTATTTAATTACATGTGAGTATAATTCAGAAAAAATACAGGTCTGTGGTATAATTAGAATAATATACACAGGTTTCTTTTTTATATAGTGAGAGCACGATGCTTACATTATTTTAAATTCTTGTTTAAAATTGAAAGTGGCAATAAATATGGAACAGCGACATCTAGTAGTAGTACTTGAAACTACTACAAATTCTACATCTTTAGCGAACTACTTGTTCAAATACTATCTAATTCATAAATATCACAATAGATGGCAGTGTCACCACTTACCATTTTGTTTCAGTGTAACGCTAGATGGCGTTAGTACTTACAAAAAATAATTATAAAACCCAGAATGCATACTTTTCAAATTTTGTACCTTTGTAATGTTTTTGTATCGGTTTGTAAAATAGTAACTCCCAAGAAAAATCATTCAAATCTTTATTCAACAATTTTAAAGATACAATTTCTATATTCTACATCAAAGTTATAATAAAATATTGCGCAATTTTAGATAAAAATATATTAACAAAAACAAATGTCGCTCCATCTTAGTCATCAGATAATTATATCCACTTGCGAAACTTTCTGAATCCAATTCTCAGTATAAAGAGTTGTAAACAACATTTATTTAAAACGTGTTATGTTATGGGATCAATTCTTTAATATATTTCGTTTATTATGTATTGCAACAAATAATAAGTACATTCTTATTTTTACACTTAAAGCACCTGGTTGAAAATAAAACAAAATAACTCACTGTCGCCACGCTATACGATGGTATATATATACAGTCTATATGCCATGCGCAATCGACTGTGCGATTCTCTCCCACTCGATCTGGCGTTAATTTGTATTTAATGAAAATAAATGTTTATTCAATAAATAGTCATCGTTATCTGGAAAAAAATCGTAATATTTTATTTTATCATTATGACATATTTAGTTCCTATCACAATATGTTCTTTTCTGCATATTACTTTTACAAAATAATGTCGATGTTTCACATCTGCCAGGCGTCCCGTGACGGCTCACATTTTTTTAAGTGACTCTTAGGCATGTAGGTTACCTGGACAAATGAAAATATTGTGGGGAAACCTACATGATAATTCTTTGTAATTTCTAAAGATGCATAAAGCCTATCACCAGGCCCAGCTGTGGGCTAGTGGGTTGCTTATAGCACTGGAATTACCGATGGAAACTTTCCTTATAAAATTACCGTTCCTCTGAAATTTGAATAAACACAAAAACAATTTGTTATCAATTGTCGATAACACGGCATCGACCCCTTTATCAGGCAGTCATTATTGCAAATTTAAGAAAGTTATACCTATCTCACTTGTTCTTATCGTGTATGAAAGAGACAATATCACTATTATTTTATTATCATAGACATGTATCGTATCGTGTGCAGATATTATTATTATCATGATATTGTTTAGATATGAGCAAAACATAACAGTATTTAATAGTCCGAAGTTGTAAAGTAATATTGTTGTAAAGTAATATTTTGGATATGGTAAAACCCTCTATGGTTCAACTCCGGCAGCACCACCTATTTCTGCCTCATAACAGCAGTGTTAAGCGCTGCTGTGTTCTGGTTTGAAGGGTGTGGTAAGAGAGACATACTTTTCCGAGGCGGTCCAGCTTAGTCCTCAGGGGTAGCGGCTCAGGGGTGCTCTGTGTTCGACTTTAGGTAGAGCACAAATATCCATAAGCAGCAGTAGCCACTTAAGACCAGGTGGACTGTATGCTCGTCTGCTACTACTATATTATAAAAAACTAAATTAACTTTAGAGAAATGTATGGGGAAAAGATGAATTCATGAATTCGTTCATCATTTAATATTAAAAACATTATTCATCATAACATTAGGCATTAACTTTAATATAACTAATTTCAAGAATTTATTACATTTGAGTATAATTCTAGGAAAAATCTTGTTTTTGTCTGTTTAATTTGTTTTGATAAGGCGGTGTACACGTACAGTGACTAAAATAAACAATTAAAATATACACACATATTTTTAACTCGCTTTTATTAGCTTGGGTTGTATGTATGTATGTACGTAACAGTAAAGGAATCTTTGAACCCGATTGAGCGTATGTATGTATGATTTGCTGCAATGTGGTTGCAATGTGGAGTGTATGTATGTATGATTTGCTGCAATGTGGTTGCAATGTGGAGCGTATGTATGTATGATTTGCTGCAATGTGGTTGCAATGTGGAGCGTATGTATGTATGATTTGCTGCAATGTGGTTGCAATGTGGAGCGTATGTATGTATGATTTGCTGCAATGTGGTTGCAATGTGGTTGCAATGTGGTTGCAATGTGGAGCGTATGTATGATTTGCTGCAATATGGTTGCAATGTGGAGCTTATGTATGTATGATTTGCTGCAATGTGGTTACAATGTGGAGCGTATGTATGTATGATTTGCTGCAATGTGGTTGCAATGTGGAGCGTATGTATGTATGATTTGCTGCAATGTGGTTGCAATGTGGAGCGTATGTATCTATGATTTTAAATCAATGTGAGGTATTCTTTGATTCGTCTAAATTGTAGGTGTGACATAGGCAACATTAATTTTCAGTTAATTATGTTTAAGAAATATTTCTTTTATTTAAATTAATAATTCTTAGTTATTCTAGATACTTTCTAGAGAATCCTACGAGTATTTAATCTAGGTCAAAAATCTTGAACTTTTTAGCTGACTAATTTCAAAAATTATTATACTTTTGTACGTACAACGACAGACCTTTTTTGCAATTTAGATTAGATTTACATAATTAATTTTTCTTATGTGGGTCAGAAACAAGCCCCTTGAAGACGCTTCTACATTGACAGCCCCACACTAGCATTCCCTGTGTCGTGGGTGCCATTAACACACACAGACGAGTACACAAACACCCAGACCCAGGACAGTTATCTAAAATCATCATTCAGATATCTGTCTGGTCAGGGATCGAACTTGGAACACTCTATGCGGGCTTTCCACAGTTTGCACCATTAGTCCAGCCCCTAAGTATGATGTTGATGTATTTCTGGAAAACAGAGTTCTAACTTGAAACGTCACCATCAACCCATCACTGTCCCACTGTTGGGCACGGATATCTCAGAATGAGAAGGATTAGGCCATAGTCCACCGCGCTGGCCAAGTACGTGTTGGTAGACTTCACATATCCTTGAGAATGATTTGCAATACGCATGTAATTTTTTGAAAATCATAAGTAAAATATCTTAAAATCTGGCTTATTTATGCCTAAAAATAATAAATAAATAGAAGATTATAATTAGAAATATATAATAATCAAAATAGAAATAATTAATAAATAATTAGAAGTAAATAATTCTAATACCTCTCTTATTATAAGAGAAGAAGTGCCCAGCAGTGGGACAATAATGAGTTGACGACAACAACCGCAATATGATATCAATAGTCTCAATCAATAGTTATTATCCTTATAACATTTCAATATGAAAACCACGAAACATATTTTGATTACGCTATTATTAATTAAACGGCATTAGGTAGAATACATTGAGTATTAAGTATGTTTTTGTATAATATAGGAGTAGCAGACGAGCATGCAGTCCACCTGATGGTAAGTGGCTACTGCCGCCCATGGACATCTGTAATCAACCCCAAATAGGATAAGATATTCCTACCTGATGCCAGCCACAGATGCGCTACCTCAGAGGACTAAGCTGGAACGCCTCTAAAAGTATGTCCTTACCGCACCCTTCTAATCAGAACACACCAGGGTTTAACCACAAAGTTTTTATTTTGTGGTTTAACACTTATGAGGCAGAAATAGGTGTGGCAGTGGTGCTGCCGTACACATATCTATAATTGTAATTTGTCTTTAATGTAATATTTCAAAATTATTGAATGCCCTGCTTTTTAATACTATAATTATCATAACTGTATTGTTTTCGTTTAATTTGTATAGTGAATTGAAGTTTGTACCTATAATTGAGGTGACACTCGCCAATATTGTAAATGTAAACTTAGAAGATGCTACATCTTAACGTTAACCTTGTTGGTACAAGTTATGAATAAATAAAAAAAAAATAAGTGTTCTACCTTCTATGTAGGTTCTCCTATCTACAATTTACTTGCAAAGAATAAAATGTGTGTTTGTGATTTGTAGGCCTTTCAATTGTATTACAATTCTTTAAATTGGACTTTGATATACATCATTACAAAGGCAATTTAGAGCATTGTAATATAGTTACAGTGGGTTAGTGTATCAACGACAATGGTTTGAGAAGGTACGACCATTTTGTGGTTCGACGTCGGCGGCATGATTGCCGCACCTATATCTGCCTAATAACAGCAGTATTAACCGCTGCTGTGTTCTGGTTTGAAGGGTGTGGTAAAGGAGACCTACAATTTTGAGGCGTTCCAACTTGGTATTCAGCAGTAGCGGCGCTTCTGTGGCCAACCTCAGGTAGGAATCTAATCTTATCTGGAGTTGAGTACAGGTGTACATGGGCAGCAGGCTTACCAACAGATGAACTGCATTGCTTGTTTCAATTGGGCAAGAGTCTCTTTTGAGAATGAAAAGGGTTAGGCCATATTCCACCATGATAGCCAGGTGCGAATTGGTAAACTTCACACACTTCTGAGAACCTTTCTTTAAATTTGAAATATCTCTGTGTGCAGGTTTCTTCACGATGTTTTGCTTCACCATTAAAACAAGTGATCATTGAAATCAATTCTGAAAATTCAGAAATGTCTGGGATTCGAACCGCACACCTCTATTGAGTGGCCGCGTATCAACCACTAGGCTATCACTACTTTTTGTTTGCTTCGATATTAAAAAACCAACGTGATTATAGACATTGTGTGGTAGGGGAGACAGACTTTTCCGAGGTGTTCCAGCTTAGTCCTCAGGGGTAGCGGCGCATCTGTGGCCGACCTCAGGTAGGAATATCTAATCCGATCTGGGGTTGATTACAGATGTCCATGGGCGGCAGTAGCCACTTACCATCAGGTGGACTGCATGCTCGTCTGCTACACTTATATTATAATAAAAGCGTGTTAAAAAAAAGACATCGAAAGGGTGCCAAATCGGCGCGCGATAATACGTATTCTACAGCGTTTTATATTCTAAGACAACTTTAAACTCGCGTGTTCATTGCATTCGTGCGAACCGAACTCGAACAGTACCGAGCGATCGGTTGTGTAGATTGCGCGTGCGTCCGTACCGTGTTATGTTTCAGTGAAAATGTATTTATTTTGGATTTTGACCGGCATTTTTGCCGTATCAACAGTTCATGGTACGTATTACTGTTTTATTAATACACATTTTTAGTTAAACACGATGTAAATGGAGTTTTAACGGTAGTTTTCGCAGGCTTGTTTGCGATGTTCTGTAATTGGCGAGTAATGTTATATTATACATATATCATCTTATTGTTATATGGTTCAGTAGGTTTACGAGTTAGATTAAGCTCGCGGTTTTACTTGCATTTTGACTTTTATTTATTTTTAGTGAATCTTTAGTTCGATACTAATAAAATGTAGTTTTAATTTGTTCTTTTTTAAGTACAAAATAGAATAATTTTGTATTTTAAATATTTTTTTATTAATAAATACTTATAATAAACAATAAAGTAAGTAATATAATTATGTAAAGAATTAAATATTTTGTATATATACGTACTTACCCTGACTACTGAAATCAAATTGATATTTAAATAAATGAGAATCGTTAAGGATAATAAATAATAATTGAATAATTAAACCCTTTTATCGTAACTTTAGTGGTTTGCCTTGAAATAGTTGCGGATAAACTTCCGTTTAGAACATACCTCCGATCGATCTGAATTTTGGTACACCTATGGATTTCGACCCGCGGATGAAGAATATCGTACTCAAAATACCCGCAAATAATATTTTCAAGGTCAAATTGCTCAAAAACGATTTTTTTTTGCTGCTACATTTCTCTGAAACAACTGGGTCCACGCAAAAAACATATAGAACAAAAAATATGTATTTCTTTACGGTCTACAACTTTTGATTGGAACGTTTTTCTCTAACGTTCATATTTATCGCAAAAAGCGCAAAAAACATAAAAAAAAATCGTATATTTGCTTTCACGTAAAACCAAGAATCAAATAGAATCGTACAGGTTACATTTTACCTGACAACGGTAAAGCGAAAAATAGGGTTATGATTGCAACTTGTTTATATCTAAATACTATTTTATTTACTTCTAGATCGTTTATATATCCGTAGAAATAGACAATATTTGAGGTAAGGAGGCATACAACCATAGCTACTCTAAGAACATCACTATATCTTTCTTATACTCGTAATAGAAGTAGCGTACGTGGATGCTGTCCACCTGATGGTAAGTGGCTTCTGCCGCCCATGGACATCAGTAATCAATCTCAGGTAAGATTACGGTACTACCTGAGGTCCGCCATGCGTTATCCCTGAAGACTAAGTTGAAACAAATTTGATAAGTATCCAGCACACCCTTCAAAGCGGAATACAGCAGCGCTTAACACTGCTGTTATGCCCAAAAATAAGTGCAGCGAAGGTGCTTTCAGAGTCGAACCACGAAAGGCTCTACCAGCTTCAAATTATTCAATAATAAATATTGAACAATTTGTACAAACTGTTAACTATTGAATAATTGAAGGTGGTAGAACCCTTTGTGGTTCGAATCCCGCGGCACCACCGCCACACCTATTTCTACCTAATAACAGCAGTGCTAGGTGCTGCTGTGTTTCGGTTTGAAGGGTGTGGTAAGGGAGACAGACTTTTCCGAGGCGTTCCAGCTTAGTCCTCAGGGGTAGCGGCGCATCTGTGGCCGACCTCAGGTAAGAATATCTAATTCTATCTGGGGTTGATTACAGATGTCGATGGGCGGCAGTAGCCACTTACCATCAGGTGGACTGCATGCTCGTCTGCTACTCTTATATTATAAAAAAAAAAAAAAAAAAAATATGAACCAATTAGTCATTCAATATTTATTATTCAATAATAAACATTGAATAGTTTGTAGATAATAAAGTCACACATCATATTTTTATATTTCTTACTTTCTACACCACGATGTTTATATATCCGGGTTTTTACTTTTTACGTAGGAATTCCGCGAAAAAAATAAAAAAGTTGCGAATTTGTAATACATAAGCCCTTATGCCATTTATGGAATCTTGTTGATATTAAAAGTTTTGTGGTCTTTTTATGCAGAAGAATGCAACTTGTTGATGAAATGAGTCACTGCTGTGCATTGTCATACTGTAATTTTGTACTCTATGTTGTAGCGGCATCACCCTCATCAATTTCTGCCTTATAACAGCTCTTATATTTTTTAATATAGTAGAAATAACAAACGAGCATGCAGCCCACCTGTAAGTGGCTACTAACGCCCATGATTGAAATTAACCCCAGATATGATTAGATTCCTATCTGAGTCGGCCAAAAATGCGCCGCCAACCACTGAGCGCTAAGCTGGAATACTTCAGAAAGGTATGTCTCTCTTACGACACCCTTCAAACCATAACACAGCAGCTTAACACTGCTGTTATAACAGAAATAGGTGTGGCGGTGGTGCCGTCGGAGGCGAATCACAGAGGGTTCTACCACTCTTATGTATTTTCGTTTGAATTTGGTGGCAAGGGACACTTGGACTTTTTTACAACTGCACAAAAATAAGTAAGAGAGCGAAACCCAGTAATTAGTATTATTATAGGTCTTAATGTCTACGACCGTTCAAATTGATTCGACCTGTAGTGCTCCGGTTTGTAGCACTTAATGAACTGTAACACGTGGCGGAGCACGCAGGGTCCCGTGTTTACGTTTACAAACATAGGTAGCTACGAGGTTGACCCTGTAGTTCCGGGACCAGTACCCTTACCATGAGTTTTTACGTTTTGACAAATATGACTGTTTTGGTATTTGTTTACGTATTGGCATACGATTTCCTAGTTCTGACACAATCCATTAGGGGCACTGGTTGATTTGTATGGACAAATACGTAAACAAATACCAAAACAGTCATATTTGTCAAAACGTAAAATCTCATGGTAAGGGTACAGAATAGGGCTACGGTATTGTCGTAAGAAGCGACTAAAAGGGGCTTCCGGGGTTGCGGGTGGTAAGAGTGGGAGCTCGAACTGCCCGGCCTGCCCCGGGAAGGACGGTGGTATGTGTGGTCACATAATAACAAAGATAAAAAATAAAAAATATATCTTAAAAAAATAAATGGTGGTCGCCATACAACTAACCGCTATTTTTCGATAGTTCAAATTCACAATGCATTTACTTCAATGGCTGCTATAATACCTAATAAATACTAAAAATAAAAAAAAATAAAAAAAAAATTGGTGGTACGGAACCCTCCATATGGGAGTTCGACTTGCACTTGGCCAATTATTTATACCACGTGGAGCACACAGGATCCCATGTTTACGTGTACAGATATGAGTAGCTAAGGGGGTTGGGTGTTCAAACTCCCCTTCAAATTCGCTTCCTTTGCCAACAACTACTTTGAAGTAATATGTTTTATTGATTGGGTCATGTCTGTCTTGTCTGCGACTAATATTACGTAACTGACTAATATTTGTACTATTTTAGGGTGCCGTAGTCAAAGGATAAAAACGAAATTCTATTAATAAGCCTAAAAATAAAAAAAAATCTTGAAAAAATGGGATTCGCCATACTAGTAACCGCTATTTTTCTACCCTTTACGCTTTATATATTGAACTGAATAGATAGACTGTCAAAATTTTCATAATGCATTTACTTCAATGGCTGTTATAATAACAAATATTAAAAAAATGATAATTTTGGCCATTTTTGACACTTTACCCTTTAAAAATAGAAAACAGGGTACCGTCTTTAGCAGTAGTTTGGGGTTGATTACATATGTTGACGGCATATTTGCACTGGACTCATCTACTACGATGGCAGTCCTCAGCGCTTGGTGGAGAACTCCGGGATCTCCAATGGAACACAACCGGAGTCCTCTAAGCGCGATGCCCCGATCGGGCTCTGCCCTAGGGGAGCAACTTGCGCTCCTCCCACACCATGTAGTGTTTACGACGGTATGCGATCACACATACCGCCGTCGTTACCGGGGTCGCTTCCTGGACGGTTCGATCTCCCACTCTTGCCGCCCGCAGCCCCGGAAGCCCTCCTTTAGTCGCCTCTTACGACATGCAGATACCGTAGCCCTATTCTAGTCCCGGAACTACAGGGACAAAAAATAACATGACTTACCACTATATATAAAACATTTGTAAGTTTGTCTTATCAATTATCATGTTAGTGGCGTCTGATTACGTTTAATTCGTGATTATCTAAGGTTATGGTAATTGGTCGGCACGTTTCATGTAATCTTGTACATTGTAGAAATAATTAATAATTAGATATTACAAATTAGATATGTGAAATATTAATACGAAGCCGCCGACAGATTGTGACAAATTAAATATGTATATACATATATAGGCCTGTTTCACAAAATCAAATAATGTCGAAATAATTTTAATGATGGTAGAACTGTTTGTGATTTGATCGCGGCGGCACCACCGCCACAACTATTTCAGCCTCATAACAGCAGTGTTAAGCGCTGCTGTGTTCTGCTTTGAAGGTGTGGTAACTGAGACATATTTACCTGAGCATTTCCAATAGTCTTTAGGGGTAGCAATGCATTTGTAGGTGACCTCACTGAGGTCTCTACTTATCTGGGGTTGATTACAGAAGTCTATGGGTGGAAGTGGCCACTAAACGTCAAAAGGAAAGCACGCAATTTTTTTAACCGACTTCAAAAAAGGTTGTTTTTGACCGCTATGTATTTATGTACTTATGTAATACGCATGTTTGCATGTATGTATGTATGTAATCTTGATAATCCATACTATAGGAAACCTGTCGTAAGTCGATTCCACGTGAATTCTATTTACTTTCTTATTCCAAGAGATTTATCTGTTTACTTCATAAATAACCTCGTACGCATCAAACATAATAAACCTTGATTATTATAAACAAACTGTCATAGAAATATTATCTACACTATAAAATGACCAGATCACGGCTTATAAACATAATTCTCCATTTATAAAATTAGCGTACGTATGTTTGTGACCTCAAAACATAAAATATAGTGGATGGATTGATTTGAATATTTTACATAATGTTGCATTTCTATATAGGAGTGTTTTTATATACTGCCATGCGTCGATAAATTTAGATAAGGGTTTATCATAAGAAGTCGTGTCTATATTATATCCAATATCATTTAATTATATAGTAGCAATGGGGTTATGCAGTATCTTGTAAGTCTCTCCGAAATCTTTTTATCTAAATCCTTTGAATGAACAATTTGTGTATAATACTAGCTAACCCGGCAAATTTTGTGTTGCCATCATAGATTAGTAAAGATACTTCGCCGCCTTGAAATTGAATGAAGCCGCAAATGGCTTATTATAGTAAGTTCTTTTTTTGAATTCTTGACAAATAAAAACATTTTTAGAGAAAATTTACGAATAAATAACTAATACTGCGTAATTTTCATGATGATTAAATAATTTATAATAATAATTTCAAAGATTTTAGGAACATTTTAGCACGGAGACGTGACAAAATTTTTTTACGCAACTGTTTCAATTCTCAAAACTGGGCACATTTTCTTGTTAGGAGTGAGTAATCTTTACTAATCTATGGTTGCCATATAAATAAAGGGTGAAAAATAGATAGTTGCCGATTCTCAGACCTACTGAATATGCATATAAAATTTGGTGAAAATAGGTAAAGCCGTTTCGGAGGAGTACGGTAACTAACATTGTGACACGAGAATTTTATATATAAGATAATCTGAATCTTGGAAACGGCTTTTTAAAAAAATACGTAGCAAAACTTGGTCATCCAGGTACAACTGTCAATCTGAGAGTGTTCGTGTGAAACAGGATTAATGGTTTTGTATTAAAATATCCAAATAAAGAGTTCTTCCAACTGTATTTTTTGGAAATAACAATAAGTACCTATTGCTTTTTGTTATTTGTTATATGACAGAAATTGATAGTGGTGCCGGCATAGTCGAACTTCAAAAGAAAAGATGCAAATATGCACACGTATGGAGTTTCTTGCGCCGCTTCTTCTCCATAGCGAAATACCTTCCGAAGCGGTGGTAGTTTGGTGACTTTCAAAAAGTATTCTATATGAATCAATTTTGAATAAATGAGATTTGAATTTGAATTTGAATTTGAAAGAATTCTACTAATAACTACTAATAAAATACTACTAAAAACTAAAAATTATAACCAATGCCTAGTTCTACGAATTCAATTTTACTTATAGAAGTTGTAGACTTATATAATTTTAGAGGATTATAATATTTATGTCGGCAATATCAACTTGCGCTATCTATATTTTCTATATTCCAAGTAATAGGCGTGGAGTTGTGGGCTGCAACCTCCATAAAATAATGCGGCAACAGTTATTCTCGGACGAGGTCCCGGCTGCGTGCACTCGCGCGGTTTTTCCATTTTACGACGGATCCCTAAACATTTGGCGAAATTACTCATGTTACTAGTAAATTGCGGCCCGGTTTTTCCATTATTACGTCGGATCCCTAAATATTCTTTAGTAAAATTAACTTATGTTATTTTTTGTTAAGTGTGGATGTCGGGTGACTTATATGAAGCCATTTTGGTTCTAAAAAGTTGCAACGCATCTATAATCGGTTTTATATTAAATTTTCTATATGTAGTTGGTTACAGATGTCCAGTAGTGACTTACAATGATAGACTTTCATGTTACAGCTGGATTGTTTGCTTCTTCATTCTTATATTTCGAAGGTGGTAGAACCCTTTGCGGTTCGACTCCGGCGGCACCACCGCCACACCTATTTCTACCTAATAACAGCGGTGCTAGGCGCTGCTGTGTTCCGGTTTGAAGGGTGTGGTAAGGGAGACAGACTTTTCCGAGGCGTTCCAGCTTAGTCCTATATCTAATCCTATCTGGGGTTGATTACAGATGTCCATGGGCGGCAGTAGCCACTTACTATCAGGTGGACTGCATGCTCGTCTGCTACTCTTATATTATATAAAAAAAATGTACAAATTTGCCTAGGTCAGTGTTTTTCAACCTTTTTCATGTCACGACCCCTTCAATACGTGACAATATTTCTCGACCTTCCACAACATTTTTATTTGTTACCTAAGATTTCTTTTAGAGTTTTTACAAGCAATCTTTAGTATCTGTTTTGAATACTCAATAATAACATTATTGTATCATAATTGAGACACAAGTGGTTTTTGAAAAATCACTCCATCCTTATCATTACGTCTACACTGCGTCCTACAGATAGGACAGATACTGATATGAATTCTCTGAATAGTAAGTTACAGATGTACTTGCAAAAAGCAAAAATATATGCAAAACAAATCCTAAAATTAAAAACGATTCGTATTGGTCTATTGCCAAATCTCTCTTAATTTATTAATTTGAATATGTGTAGTTATTGTAGGCACATATAAATATTTTTTTATCTCGTGGCGATGTAAAACATATATAATATCTTTAACATATCGTGTCCGTATGTCTGTTTGTAGCATCGTAACTTCTAAACGAATAAGCCGATTTAAATTTACTTTCTTTTGATTCAAAGTTGATTTGATCGAGAAAGTTCTTAGCTATGTTTAAAGGAAATCAGGTCTTTAACTGAAGAATTGTGTGGGCTTTTGTAAAGTTATTAGTTGTCGTTTTAAAATTGCTGGCTGGCATTGAAGTATCTGATCCTAGTTGTAAGCTGGGATTTCCAACTGATGGGCATAAAAAACTCGTCATTAATATGGAAATGCTTGCGGGTTTTACCGTAGCAGGTTTGCAGACCCAGTAGTTGTGCGGAGTAGTGCTGTTATCGAATATATCGATAGCTCACTATGAGTAATATTTTGGTAACATCTATATACTCGTATGTATAGTATTATAGAACGTATCGATAACAAAATAAAATGGAAAATCCTAGTGATAGGATTAGATATTCCTACGTAAAGTCGGCCACAGATGCGCCGCTAACCCTGAGGACTAAGCTGGAACGCCTCGGAAAAGTCTTTCTCCCTTACCACACCCTTCAAACCGGAACACAGCAGCGCCTAACACTGCTGTTATTAGGTAGAAATATTAGGTATAGAAGCAACCAATCATACAGTCCATTTGATGGTAAGCTGTAACTGCCGGCCTTGGAAATTTGTAATCAACACCAGAAAAGATATCAGTCAGTCATAGTAGCGTCGCTATGCTTGACTAAGTTCGAACTCCCTCTATAATTTTCATACCCTTAAACCAGAACTCATGAACACTACACTGTTATACAAGGCTGAAATACCGAAATTCCTCTAGAGATGGACCGCAGTGGATTTTACCACCGCTAGCTTTCTATTTCTTCGAGCATATCAACACATTGACAAGCATAGATCCTCACGTATACAATACTAGTGGTGCCCGCGGCTTCGCCCGCATTTTAAAGAAATAATATGACATACATAAACCAGAAAATTTATACCTTCATTGTAATGACAGTGGCGCCATCTGTCGAAAATTGGTCTTACCAACTCCCAAACCTTCGTGGGCTCTTAGACAACAACTTTGCTAAAGATCATCACTTGATCAAATGCATAGTTTACGATTCAATCCTTACTAATATCGATTAAAATAATCGACTTTTTGGTCCAAAAGATCGATTCTCCGATTAATCAATCTTAGATCGCCATCCCTAGTTCCCGTGGGATTTCCGGGATAAAAACTATACTATGTCCTTTCTCGCGTTTTAGACTATCTTTGTACAAAATTTCATTAAAAATGGTTCAGTTGTTTAGGCGTGAAGAAGAGACAACCAGACAGACAGACAGACAGACAGAGTTACTTTCGGATTTATAATATTAGTAAGTTAAGTAAGGAATAGTAAGGATTCTGCACAGTTTTCAGCTATCGACAATTTTCCACCACTAGTGGAGTATTGGGGTAATTCGATGCGGGGAGGGCGGTCTGAGGCTAGAACCGGTTAGCGTCCCCACCACCAACTCGGCACTCGTTACGCAGGAAAAGTCTGCATTACGAGCTAAACTAGCTGGAATTTTATACGCTACTTTCTATCTAACATTGGGGATTTAGTGTTTTCTCATAACACTATTTATTCCTTATAACTGTATGGTAATAATTCAAAGTCACTTCGTTGACTCTATAGTCCGATTAAATTGTGTATATTTGTTAAAGTTTTAGTTTTTTGTTGAGTTTGTTAAAGTTTGTGTTTCTTGTTAATTTTGACAGTGACATTTCTTTGTTTACATTTTGGACACCTAATTATGAATCAGACTATAGAGGCATGGACGTTACACCAATTCTTGTCTTATAACAACAGTAGCGCTGGAGTCTTCTCGTTTTAAAGCGTGTGGCACATTTCTTCCTTATAACAGCAATACGGTAGTATTTTTAAGTGATAGATTCTTTCGTTGACTCTAGAGAAATGACCGTTACATCAAATTCTGCGCTGCTGTTCTTTGGTTTGAAGGGTATGGTAACATATGAGACGTTTCAATTTAGTCCTCAGGTATGGCAACGAGTCTCTGGCCGATCTTAAACAATTCCTTTGCTATTTGGATTTAATAGGGGTTTAGTGCAGTTCGATTAGCAATACACCGCCACACCTTTCTTTCTTTCTAGCGTGAAGCAGTTCTTACATATCTGTAGAAAGGTATGGATGCCGTCTGACATATGAGACCATCGTAGGTCTCAAGAGTGGAACCACAACTATAACCGACTTTAAGTGAAATCTGTTCTACAATATATGAAGTTGCGAACATACCATTTACCATGAAGACCGAATGTATTATTGCTACTTTAGAGATATAAAAAAGCAGATAGTAAATAAACCTAAATCAGTATTGCACTACATTTTGCTGTCGTACATATAACTGTAGGTACATAATGTGATATAAATTGCACAGTCCGGATGTGCACACGCCGTGTCCAGCGATGATCTAATTATACCATCAAAGCGGTTTTCAAACATCCAACATGCACGATACCATGATAAATAGGCACTATTGAATGTAACATCATTTTATGTTATTGAAGTACAAAAATGTTTATAGAATCAACTATTGCTAACTATCACTTGTATATCTGTATGAGACTATTTATTTGAAGGTGGTAGAATCCTTTGTGGTTCGACACCGGCGGCATCACCACCCATTTCTGCCTCATAACAGCAGTATTAAGCGCATTGTTCTGGATTGAAGAGTGTAGTAAGGGAGACACAATTTTCTGAGGCTTTCCAGCTTAGTCCCCAGGGGTAGCGGTGCATCTGTGGCCGACCTCAGGTAGGAATATCTAATCCTATCTGGGGTTCATTACAGATGTCTATGGGCGGCAGTAGCCACTTACTATCAGGTGGACTGCATGCTCGTCTGCTACTCTGATATTATGAAATAAAAATAAAAATGGAGACCTTTTTCATTCAGTGTCAAACGTTGATGTGTCCTAATCAAGTGTGACGAATGTGATAAAATTATACGAGTTTTAATTCAGCCCTCAGGTATAGCAACGCATTTGTGGCCGATCTCAAGTGGGACTTTAATTCTAATTCTATCTGAAGTTATATTATCTGAACATATAAATAAAATTGGAGTGTCTGTTTTTAATATTGAAATAACCGCTATTTACTACATGCATCATAGATTAGTAAAGATACTTCGCCGCCTTGAAATTGAATGAAGCCACAAACGACTTATTAGTAAGTTCTTTTTTTTAATTCTTAACAAATAAAAACATTTATAGAGAAAATTTACGAATAAATAACTAATAATGGGTAATTTACATATGCCTCCCTTACCACACCCTTCAAACCATAACATAGCAGCGTTTAACACTGAAAGTTTTACCACCATTATGTATGAAGGTGGTAGAACCCTTTGTGGTTCGACTCCGGCGGCACCACCGCCACACCTATTTCTACCTAATAACAGCAGTGTTAGGCGCTGCTGTGTTCCGGTTCGAAGGGTGTGGTAAGGGAGACAAACTTTTCCGAGGCGTTCCATCTTAGTCCTCAGGGGTAGCGGCGCATCTGTGGCCGACCTCAGGTAGGAATATCTAATCTTATCTGGGGTTGATTACAGATGTCCATGGGCGGCAGTAGCCACTTACCATCAGGTGGACTGCATGCTCGTCTGCTACTCTTATATTATAAAAAAAAAATGTGTTAAGTCTACAATTCTATACCTCGTAATTACACAACTAGGAGGATAAACTATAGCCTAAGCCTCACACTGAGGGGAGACCTCACTAATGTGCATGACTCAGAAGGCCGATCGTGCTATGAAATACAATGTTTGAGTAAACAGAAATATTATCAAACTAATTAATATACAAGGAAGACTTTGTAATAATAATATTATGAATAATAAGTTCATTCTTAGCTTATCACTTCTGAGTAAGCTTAACTTGAACGAAGTAAAAAGTAGGTTAAATCGTTTTTAAATTTGAAATAGACAATCTTTTGACAAAGGATGTGGTCACCCGTGGTCATTTATAATTAAATCCAGATAGGACAAGTTCTACCGTTGTCGAGGTCAGCAACTCTTTGATACCTTAGAGGAATAATGCCCTTCGCATACGGAGATATTTAAAAGATACGCGACTTAAACCCGAACCAGAGGTCACTCGCTGATTGTCCCTGTAGTCCCGGGACCAGGGCTACGGTATCCCCTGCCTGTCGTAAGAGGCGACTAAAAGGGGGCTTCCGGGGTGTCGGCAAGATTGGGAAGCCGAGCCGTCCTGCAAGCAACTTCGAGAAGACGGAACCCGAAGGGGCAACTCTTTCCGAGGACTCCGGTTGCGTTCCGTAGGAGAACCCGGAGTCCTCTTAGTAACGCCGAGGACGGCCACCGGGGGGTATTAGCGCAGCAAGAATTCCACATAACCCTGTTACGTGTCGCTCACACGGCACCGGGTACCTTTTGAAGGTTTCCCCGTCGTAAACAAACAAAAGAGGTCGCCTACTGATGATACTCTATTCATTCGGATCTATGGTTCACCTTATCCAACCAAACCACCAATATCTCTATAAAGTAAATAAGAAAGAAGTAAGTAAGTAAGAAAAGTAAATATCTCTATGGGAGAATGAGTTAAGATTATTACCTAGTCTATTCCTAAGCAGACACTTCAAACCAGAACACAAAGATTAACACTGCTGTGTTCTGTATAAAGCAGAAGTGGATGAGGCGAGGGCGCGTCCAGCGTCGAATCAAAAAGGATTCTATAACTTAATCTAAGATCGGTAACAGATACAATTTACGCCACTATGTATTACCACAAGTTTTATTAGTAAAATTGCCACATATTTCAATGGATCTACATATATTTATGTCTATACACTCAAAGTACTTTATTTTGCTTTCATCTATAATCCATGTACGTATGTGGGTGTAAGTATTTCGAGCACAAAGCATCATCTGTAAGAGACCCATTTCTGAGATTGCACTTTTGAAGTAGGCTACTAAAATATTAGTCGTAAGTGGCTTACCGTGTGTCTGTTTTTTGTGGAATAGCTTCGACGATGCACTTACTCCTTACGACGCACGACAAGATATACGATATACGACACGACACGACACGCGAGGTACGAAACGCGACATATGACATGACTAGAACGCTAAAATAATTATACATAGTTTAAAAACTAAAAACCACGCTAGAATCGCACAAGGAAAATCGTTAATCCGCAATCCTGACGATCCTGATGAGGAGAATGGGATAAAATTATTAAAATCGTGTATTGTCATCGGTTCTTGATTATTGTTCAAAATATTAAATGATTCGGACCGTTCAAAGCGGGTAAAAATCGAGTCCAAAGATTCCGTTACATACATACATATATACATACAACCCAAGCTTATAAAAGCTTAAAAATACGCGATTTACACGACGCGACGTACGATATATTAAATAATACGTTTTCAAATCTCACTTTCAGAATTATTGAATATAGGTATAGAAAAGTATTTTTACAAAATGTGATTTGCGCCCCATGAGGGACCGCATAGACTTTATAAAGGACTTTCAGGAGGTCGAGAAGTCTCTATATAAAAGCTATATAAAAATCAAAATATATTTTTAGTAAGGAAATGTTTATTGAATTTACATTTGCACTAAAGCTATCTCATAAAAGCGTTTCGTGGATTTAATATTTAATAAAATACATCAAATTAAACTGCGAAGGGTACGGGGTTGCCAAAAATTTTCACATACAAAGAAACATGCTTGTAATGTTTCGTTGGAGATCCCGGAGTCCTCTACGCAGCGCCGAGGACGGCCACCGGGGGGGTTTTAGTGCGGTAAGAGTCCCACATAACCCTGTTTCGCTCGCAAAAAAATACGCTTGTAATCTTGCATGTCACAACATATAAGCATAAAAGCCATGTTAAAATATTCTTGCTTAATCCACTTGTGAACAATAAAGAACGTGCTTGTGTAACATCTCACGAGGAATCAAGATATAAGTGCATTCCAATTAATTAGATATCCATATTCTCAATATAGCCTGTGATAAACTCGGGGTCAGTACGTCAGCGAGTCTCCAGGACTTTCCAATAATAATGTTTGTATCTCGTAACCTGTAAGGCCGGTAGGCCAGAGACATTGTCTGATCAATAAAGCTACATACTCGTACATATTACGTATATTCCCTAAGATAATATAGATTACCGTTTACTCTCCTTATATTTATCGTTTTAAGTTGTTTTTTATAAATCGGGAGGGGAAGGAGATGGAGTGATTTACCGAATCCTACCTAGAAGCCCACGATTCTATTAGCCCTATTTAACCCATTTTTCCATCGCGGAGGAATGCCCATGGATCCCCGTCTGCTCAGCGGAACAGAAGGGGTATGTCTGACTCTTACCCACAATAACTTCACGGCATTCCTGTGGACGTCCACTGTCGGGTCACGAAGCTTTGGCATTATATTGGCATTTGGCATTACATTCGCTACTCGTCAACGTGAACGGTATCTCAAGTCGTAGGGACTGGATCATGTTAAACCCGTCCATTCATTCATTTTAAAAACTTCTAATAATTGACTGAAAAGGAACGTAAGGTAATCTATGACACTTCCACAATTTGAACGAATCCTTAGGCTGTATCTTTAAGCAATTGGGATTTTGTTTTTACAATAATTCTCTAGTTGTGGTAACTAAATGAATACCGAGCGCTGTGTACTGCAGCGACTTTTTGCCCTTCTACAATACCTATAGATACAAATCCCACACAGGCATAGGGTTGACAACTTTATTACAAGAAAATAGTTTTAATAGAAAAAATTAAAAAATGTCATTTATTATTTTTAACATGTTTCATTTTAAGTGTATTTTCATTTGTTTTTTTTAATTGTTCGTAAATAATAGTGGAGCGATGTGTTAGGAAGATAACATTACATTTAATTCTATGAGTTGTGATTAAATAAGTAAAGAACGGCTACACAATATACAGATCTGACAACGATTTAGTGCTGGAACGATAGGCGCGGTCTAAGCTAATTATTACAATGACTCAATACTACAATTTGTTCAAATATAGTATGATACAATATATATATCCGAACTGTGATGTGCTTGCTGATGACTGGAAGCTGATCATGTCTGTATGCTTGGAGTTCTGTGAGTTGTCTGTATGTTAGATCTGTCTAGTTAGTGTAAGCGACCTCGGCCGTTCTAATTAGATCAATGAAATAAATAAATAAATAAACAGCACGGATGGCAACCCTACGATTGTAACTGATCTACAAGTTGAGCAACGTCGGGTGCGGTCTCCAGTTGTGGGTGAATGACCTCTAGTACTTAGTAGTAGTACTTAGTAGCCACCTGCGTGTTGCTGTCCTTCGCAGGGTTCGGTAAGCGGTCTCAGTTATCTAAAGGGTTAAGGCAGCAAATTTCAACCTTGTTTATAGCTCAAGTGAAAATATTTCTTGACCCCCCGTAGTGTGTAAACATATTTCTCGACCCCCTAACCCCAGCTGTTTCTATATCATATTTTCTCATGTTACCAATAACCATAGATTAGTAAAGATACTTCGCCGCCTTGAAATTGAATGAAGCCACAAATGGCTTATCAGTAAGTTTTTTTTTTTAATTCTTGACAAATAAAAACATTTTTACAGAAAATTTACTAATAAATAACTAATACTGCGTAATTTACATAATAAATAAATAATTATTTCAAATATTTTAGGGACATTTTAGCACGGAGACGTGGCAAAATTTTTTTACGCAACTATTTCAATTCTCAAAACTGGGTACATTTTCTTGTTAGGAGTGAGTAATCTTTACTAATCTATGCCAATAACAAGTCTTTACAAAATATTTATTTATTTTCGTTATTAAGCAAGGCAGTGGGTTTAGGCAGTTAAATCATTGAAGAAGTGATATAAGTCGGCGAAGAAAACAGATCGATTAGGTCACTACATTTTTTGTACCCTATGCTATGCTAAAACAAGAAGAATCGAATAAATAGGAGGACTATTTAAAGAATTTCTTGTTTCATCTATGATTCCGTTGGAATGTCTTGTGTCTCTACAACATTTTTTACACCAGAATATATCAGCACCACACTTTGGTTATTAGGAAAAAATAAAAGTGGTGATGATGCTTCTGGATTCGAACCATAATAATGTATCACAATTCAAAAACTGCGTCATCTAAATATATATAGCTCAAAGGTGATTGACTGACGTAGTGATCTATCAACGCACAGACAAACCACTGGACGGATCGGGCTGAAATGGCATGCAGGTAGATGTTATGACGTAGGCATCCGCTAAGAAAGGATTTTGATCAATTCTACCCCCAAGGGGATAAAATAGGGGATGAAAATATTACTTCGTAACGCGAGAGAAGCCGCGGGCAAAAGCTCGTTTTTCAATAAAATACGTGTGGATGCGACTATACCACAACTAAAGTGAATAAAGACCCTATTAATTGTAATGTAGAAACAACTATTAGTAACAATTATTGATTTGTTGTACAGATAGCCTTTCACCTACATAAATAGCTTTATCTTTTAAGTTTTACTGAATACCTACCCAATTAGTTGGTGATAGAGAAAGTACTTGGGTTAACTGCGGTCTATAATGTTTTTAATAAACTTATAACCCATATTTTAGATACTATTGTTACCCAATAAATACGTAGACCCAAAAGTTTAAAGGTAGATTTGCTAGTGGTTCAACTTCAGGGGCACCAGTATTACAGGTTTCTGCCTTATAACAACAATTATGCGCTGCTGTTGTTTTTATTTGAAGGGGGTGGTAACGGTGAGATATTTATATAAAGGGACAAATTAGCTTTCAGGGTTAACAAGTTATTAGCAGCACACCTATGGCTGACCGCATATGGCACTTTAATAATATTTTTTTATAATATAGTAGTAGCAGACGAGCATGCAGTCCACCTGATGGTAAGTGGCTACTGCCGCCCATGGACATCTGTAATCAACCCCAGATAGGATTAGATATTCCTACCTGAGGTCGGCCACAGATGCGCCGCTACCCCTGAGGACTAAGCTGGAACGCCTCGGAAAAGTCCGTCTCCCTTACCACACCCTTCAAACCGGAACACAGCAGCGCTTAACACTGCTGTTATGAGGTAGAAATAGGTGTGGCGGTGGTGCCGCCGGAGTCGAACCACAAAGGGTTCTACCATCTTCAATATTATCTGCAGTTACATATAAATATCCATGTACGGCAGTTGCCACCTATCATCAGATGGGCCATGAGCTCGTTTACTGTTATATTTTTTTAAAGAAACGTATTGTCTTATTTTTTAATAGATCTTTAATAACCAACGCGACCCCCAAGGGTACGCAACTCTCAGGTTGAGAAACGACGCTAAACGACAAGGATATTCCTTAGATAACAGCTGTAAAAATATTATAATGTATTTTAATGGAATAATAATTGTTTGATAATAGCGAAGAATTAGCATAATTATACATTTTAATTACATATTAATTGTTTTTATCGTCCATTATTTAAAATAACTGTAACTGTGTTTAATATTTCACATAAATGTCGCCATTACGACGTAAATTAATTAAATATTACACATTGTTGATTGCGAGTAATTAAACAGGAATATTATTGTTATTTCGAACAAACAATACTCTGTGAGGCCATTGTTTTATCTATTACAGTGTTTCTCAAAGTTAAAGCGTCACGAAAATCAATCTGAAGTACCCTATTTGATTTTCAAACGCGAACACTTGTAATAAAACCTGTATAAAATAAAACAATCACTAAAGGAAGTGTATATTATGTTTTATTAATTAAACTGACAGGTTTGGATGAAAATTAAGTCGATTCTGAAAGCAATTTTGTGATGATTTCAAATAACCGCCATTACATTTCTTCTACCCCCCACGATTCACTAGCCGTCATGGAGTGCATTTACCCCAAGCTGTGCGTATTTCAAACGCATACCACACTTTGAGAAACACTGAGTGTACAAATAATTGCATTAATTTTCATTGCAAATCTATAAAGCTGTTGTTTATATGTTTGTTTGATCATGCATAAATTTGTTGATTTCAAAAAATGTTTTAGACCCCGACGTATAAAGAAGGGTATTAAAACATTTTTGAAATTTGAAATTGAGTTTCATGTTTCTATGTGTGTCTGTGTTTTTAGACGGATGGACCGATTTTGTTTAAAATGTAACTTGATCCAGATTGCTTTTGGTTGTCATTAAATAATCTGTTCAGTTTTTTTATGATTATCAGTTCGTTTGTAATACAAATCGGATTTTTTTATTTTTAATCAAGCTTAATTTAAGTTATTTTTAGGTTTCTTCAATTAAGTGTAATTTAATTTAAGGTTTCTTGTTTAAATTTGATTTATTTTCTACCAAAGTTCGAACAAATTTCTAATAGGCAGAAGTCCATCAATGTCAATAGTAAACTTTGGCTGTAATGATTTATTGGTGTTAGCTGTTATTATGTCTAATATATAATAACGTAATAATAATTTAAATTATTTATCAGAAGCAATACAGTAATACCCCGATTTACGCTACCCCGACTTAGTCGAATTCGGAGTTACGCGATTTTCAAATCTCGTCGATTCTCCTATGGTTTGAGTGTAGATTATAAAAAATAAGCTTACTAACCCTATAATTATTCATGTAAACATTTGTATTTGTTGCGCGAAGTCAACACATTCGAAATCATACCATACGATGGTATGTACATGCATACCCCGACTTACGCGAATTCGACTTAAGCGGTTATCACTCGGTCCCACCAATCGTGTAAGTCCGAGGTATTACTGTACTGTCATTTTACCATACACATTTACTGCTTATAAAAAAAGAATAATTTCCAATTATCATTAGTAAATTTGTAATTGTGTAAGCAATTTCATTCTCAGTATGTCACGATCGTTTGATAAGTTCGTGACAAAAATAGCACGGACAGTTTGCAATAATCTTTAACAACGAAACGATAATAAATATTAAAATTGAAATTGCATATTCAATTTATGTATGTATAATATCTAAAGATAAAAAGTTAAAAATAAATAGGAGTCGTCGAATTTGGTATAACGTGAACAACAATATATAATAATATGTTAAATGAAGAACGTCAGTTTGTTTAAATAATCGATCGTTTCGATATGAACTTCGATTGGTATCGAATATTTAATATTCGTAATGTAACGAATTCTCTTAATGCGCTGATACATTTGTTTTACCTGTATGATTAAATATTTTTTTCTATTTCACAGGCAGCGTTCAAGACAAGGACATGTGGTACAAAGAATTCCGGGATGCTGATACTGAAGAAATGCAAGATTACGGTGATTACGAAATTCATATGTCAAATGAGGATATCAAAGCCGATAGTAGCCTTGCTGATGAGAAAAAGGTAGAGGAAGAAATTGAGAAGTTTAGAAAGGAAAATGGAAGTATAGATGATGAGTACAATGAAGAAATGGAAAATATCGACGATTATCAAATAGAAGATAACAGATCAGAGGTCAAGGATGATTACGCTGACGCTATGGAGGTGGAATCTGCTGAGGGTAACGACGAAGATGATATTGGCAACATGCGATTAGAAGAAATTGACGCAAATAAAAAAGAAAATACCACACAACCAGCAGAAGAGGCTTCAACAGAAGTTGAAAATGTTAAAAAGGAGATTGAAGATAATTTAGCAGTAAAAAATGACAAACAATACAAAATCGACAACGATACAAGCGTCATTGAAGACGGTGACATTGACTACGAAGATGAATTTGGTGTTCTTATGCACAAAATCGAGGAATCAAATTTCGATCAAGTTGCTGAGGAAACTAAAAGACTATTAGCTGAAGAACCTGATAATGATTTTGCACTCGATAAATCAGCAAATCCTGATGAGACTAAAGAAGTTGATGAAGACAAAAAGTCGATAGAAGAAATTTATGATGAGGAAGTAAACTTCCCAGAGAGCCCAGAAGAAACAGATTTAGATGATGTTGATAAAGATATTGATGCAAGTCTTCGGAGTGCCAAAATGTTAGAAAGTGAAAATGATGAGCAAGTTGAAGGTGAGATGGACGATGAAGAGGACACCGTCTATAAAGCATATGGCGATTTGGTTGATGATTTAAATAAGTTAACTGAAACGTTGAATAAACTGAAAGATAAAGCTGATGAAGATGTAGCCGAATTGGAGAAAGACTACGAAGAGATCGACGACAAGAACTTATCAAAGCTCTTCGAGGAAGTGCCAGAAAAAAGCAATGAAGATATCGAAGATAATGAAGATTTAGAAGGCGAAGAATTAGATGCCGACGACGAAGTTGTTAAAGAAAAGCCAGATATAAAATCCACGGAAGCCGCTCCCGCAAAAGTGACTGACTCAAGTACTTTGATTCCATACGTCGATGACGCGTTAGTCGCTAATGATATTGAGAAAAGTGCAAATGATAAAACTACAGAAACGACACATGTCAAAATACATGACGTAGAACCTTTAGTATTCGATGATGATGAAGTTGAAACGACCACTCGTAAATTCAACGGTATACTCAAACCAGGAGAAAGGAATACTAGTTTTAATGTTTTTAAGAACTCGCTAATTATTGATGAGAAGAATCGGGATGAGCCAGTGAGAATTACTTTAAGCATGGACAAACCAGTAGTGTTGACCTCTCCCGACTATCCCAGTCCTTACCCGACAAATGCGGTGTTCGACTGGATCTTAGAAGGCGAGGGAGCGGGTATTGAGTTTAACGTCACCGATCTCGCTTTGAATGGAAATAATGGAGACTTTGTAGTGGTTAAACCAGGTACGTAATGTTATTTTCAGAATTCTATAGCTTGGCAGCTAAGTTACCGCCGATTTAAAAGTTACTAAAAATAACAAATTATTATTACATGTGTTTTCCCAGTAAAACTTTACTTGATTTTCAATATCTCTTGACTAGAAATAACCTTGTTTCGATTTAAAAATCGTTTATAGAATTTGTCATTTTTTTACTTTCAAGTAAATGTAAATTATATTTTTAATAATAATAATAATAAAATAAAAATATGTTTAGCACAAGATTACGAAGAATCGAAATTACAATATCATATACCAACAAATAAAATATTTCGTAAACTTTGAAACGTAGCCAACGTAATGGTGTTGATTTTATCTATCGGTTTCATTAGAAAAAAAAAAAGAAAAAAATTATTCGGATAATTGCAACTCAAATGAAACAACAGAAAAAGACAGAAAAGAAACGTAAAACAAAAGAAAAATAACAACAACAAAAGGACAATAAAAATGTTCATTTAATTATTACTATAATATGTGTTGCAACGACCGCGAAAAGGGACAAACTCAGCTCGTAGCTAAACTGAGACATGGCGCTAATTTCAGTTAGCAAAGTTTCATTTTCCTAACGAAAGAATATTCCATCTGCTTTCTAGGCCGCGAAGATCCATCTGGAGCTGACGGTGTGGTCTTCTCGTTCGGTCTGGATTCTGAGCGTCATTTCCGATTCCTCAATGTGAATAAAGTTTTCGTGAGGTTCCGCACCATGCCTGGCATGAGGTGGCGACGTGGCTTCAGTTTCAACTTCAAATTGATGGGTAGGTTGCTATTCTACGTCCCTGTAGTTCCGGGAGTAGAATAGGACTACGGTATCTACTGCCTGTCGTAAGAGGCGACTAAAAGGGGGGTTCCGGGGTTGCGGGTGGCAAGAGTGGGAGCTCGAACCGCCCAGCCAGCGGCCCGGGAAGGACGGCGGTATGTGTGGTCGCATACCGTCGTACGCACCAGACGGTGTGGCGAGCGCCAAGCTCACCTGGGCGGAGCCCGACGGGGCAACGCGCTAAGGGGGCTCCGGTTGCGTTCCTTTGGAGATCCCGGAGACCTCTACGCAGCGCCGAGGACGGCCACCGGGGGGGTTTTAGTGCGGTAAGAATCCCATATAACCCTACGTCGCTCCCACGACACCGGGTACCTTTTGAAGGTTTCCCCCTCGTAAACAAAAAAAATAAAATAAAAAAAGGTTGCTATTCTAACTGTGGTGTTTGAAGGTAACGTCAGCGCTACATCTTTCTTCTAACAATAACAGTGTTAAGTGCTGCTGTTATAAGCAGAGAAGAGTGAGATAAGAGAGAAAGTGGCCGACTAAGCTCATCGGAGGCCTGGGCTGGAAAGTTGAATGAGGTCCTCCAAAGTTGATCTAATTTTACAAGCCAGGGAACTTGTAGACGGTACACAATAAGCTGGTAAAACCCTCTGTAAGACTCCGGCGGCACCACCGCTACATCTATTTCTGCCTGATAACAACAATGGAAAGCGTTGTAGTGTTCTGCTTTCGAAGATATAGTAAGACATACTTATACGAGTCATTCCAACTGAGTTCTTAGGGTTAGCAATCTGTTTATATCTGTAGGTAGGACTCTTATCTTATCTGGGATGTCCATGGACGGCAATAGCCATTTACCATCAGGTGGACTACAGACTTGTTTGCTCAATCAACCCCAGATAGGATTAGGTATTCTTACCTGAGGTCGGTCATATATGCGCCGTTACCCCCGACGACTAAGCTGGAATGCACCCTTCAAACCAGTACACAGTAACGCTTAACATTGCTGTTACAATGTGTTATAAGTGCAGAAATAGATGAGTCGAATCATAAAGTGATCTACCACCTTCAAAAACTAACTGACAGGGCAAGTTAAATAACAGCTTCTTCATCAATTCTCACCCTTGGATTACATTTCAGGTCCAGTACCACCAGAAGTAGTGCCAGAGGAACCGACCCCTGATCTCTCGACGATCCCGGACTACCGTCTAGAGGTGAACCTTGGGTTATCGTTGATGAACTTCAGCCGAGTGGAGGAACAGTTCCGCTTGGTCATAGCTGATATGGCCACGATGTACATCAACGAGCATAACATCGAACCTGGCCTTAATTCTACGTGAGTATTCTTATTTCTACCACGGTTTTATTAGGTTGTATCTATGTATGTATGTATGTAACGGAATCTTTGAACTCGATTTTTACCCACTTTGAACGGTCCGATTAATTTAAAATTTTGACCAATTATCAAGAACCGATGACAATACACGATTTTAATAATTTTATCCCATTTTCCTCATCAGGATCGTCAGGAATTAGGATTAACGATTTTCCTTGTACAATTATAGCTTGGTTTTTAGTTTTGAAACAATAATATTATTAGGTTGTATCTATGTATGTATGTAACGGAATCTTTGAACTCGATTTTTACCCACTTTGAACGATCCGATTAATTTAAAATTTTGAACTATTATCAAGAACCGATGACAACACACGATTATAACCCGTTCTCCTCATCAGGATCGTCAGGAATCAGGATTAAAGATTTTAGCGTGGTTTTTAGTTTTTAAACTATGTATAATTAATATGGTTCCACCATGACAGCCATTAAATGGCTGACATGGTGTAATTACCAGCCGCCAAATTGTCAGCCGTTTAAGCCATTTAATGGCTTCCTTCAATTACAAGGCGGTGAGATATCTATACTTATTTATGACGATGATGGATAAGTTTTCAACAATTTCATTAATAAATATTACGGAAAGTTTCGCACGAAACAACCGAATGAATTATTTATTTATTCAGTGCGTTAAACGTTATCAAGTATTCGCTTTTTTATCAGCATTAATACATTATTTATGGCTCTTTATCTGTCTTTGTCATTCACGTATTTATAATCCAATAACATGATATAGTGCCGTTTCAAGTAGTTTGGTATATTTCACTGTAATATGGTTATTATTCGATGTGATGACATCTACACTAATATTATAAAGAGGAAAACTTTGTTTGTTTGGTTGTAATGAATAGGCTTAAAAACTACTGGACCGATTTTAAAAATTCTTTCACAATTCGAAAGCTACATTATCTACGAGTAACATAGGCTATATTTTATATGAAATATATTTGATAAATAGATTTTGAGGCGGTACAAAGTTTGCCGGGTCAGCTAGTAGTAAATATATGGTATTTTTTATCAGACTATGGTTAGTAATGTTTTTTGTATACGTTTGCATGTTTCATTCTTTAGTGTGCCCTAATCCTGAATAGCTTGAGGGATTTTAACATTTTATGAAGTATTCTTGGATTTGTCTAAGTTGTGAGTTGACTATGTGGTCTAAAATCACAATCAAGGTCGAAGCAAGTCTAATTTTTAATAAAAGATGAATTTTGTTGAAAATTAGCCTTTTCCTTTAGTTTTCCATTTATCATTACTTCCCAGAATTTGATTCCTTATAAGCGACACTATTCGTTAGTGGAACAATATTGGTGTTTTTTTTTCGAAATAAACTCGATCGGAAATTCATAGTTGTCAAATACAGAACCATCTTTTTAGGAGTCGGTTAATAAAAACGTTCATATGGTACAGAATGATATGATTTTATTTATCACAGACCATATCGCACACGTACGGTCCTTTGATAAGTGAAATATAAAGATACTTCACCGCCTTCAAATTGAATGAAGGCCCTAAAGGATTATTATATCATTTATTTTTTTGAATTTTTGACAAATAAAAAACATTTTTTAAGAAAATTTGCGTATAAATAACTAATACCACGTAATTTACGCAATAAATAAGTATTTTAAACATTTTAGGGACATTTTAGAACGGAGATGTGGCAACATTTTATTTATGCAACAATTTCAATTTTAAAAACTGGTAACATTTCTTGTAAGGAATGATTAATCTATGTGTTTTATTAATCTAAGGTACGATGCAGATTGTAGATACATAAATGCACAATCCATTAAAATAACAATTTCACAGTTAATTAATTAGTGGTATTTTCCTGTTATCACTGTCTGCACTTTCTTGTGCATTGCGGTTGTTCATACACTATAGTTCCTAGTTTCTCCATTACGTATGTTATCACGTATCGCATGTCGACGCTGTCTATACACTGTCGTTACGAAAATAGCAACGTTACACTATTGATAGTTAAAATTTAAACGAAAAACAGGGTAAATTTTCCAGGAAATTTGACATCGTCAACACAACACACAATTGAAGTTTGTAGAACCCTTTGTGGTTCGACTCCGGCGGCACCACCGCCACACTTATTTCTGCCTCATAACAGCAGTGTTAACGCTGCTGTGTTCTGGTTTGAAGGGTGTGGTAAGAGAGATATACTTTTCCGAGGCGTTCCAGCTTAGTCCTTAAGCGTAGCGGCGCATCTGTGGCCGACCTCGGGTAGGAATATCTAATCCTATCTGGGGTTGATTACAGATGTCCATACGGCAGTAGCCATTTACCATCAGGTGGACTGCACGCTCGTCTTCTACTCCCATATTATAAAAAAGTGCTCTGTTACGCGGTGCGTTGTCATTTTGTTTTGCTCTGAACCTAATTAATAATACGCATTTAATTTCTGTTCCATTTGGCATTCGGCACCAATATAGCTCTCTAACGTAAGCGATTCAAAGATTGTATTTAGGACATAAACATCGGGGTTTTTATCGAAATACAGTATGTATTATCTAAACAGACATTATCAGGCATGAGTATTGTGGTCTTACAAGAGGTGACCTTCCGTCCAGTCTCAGATAATTCTAAATAGTTAATTGTATCAGGCGTTACTTTGCGGAAATCCATGCTATTAAGTTAAGATTAAAACTACTTCGCAATCCGCTACAAATATGTATGATGGTATATATTTTAAACCATGCAGTATGTACCACCCTCCCTCCCTCAAAGGATGCATGCAGATGCAAAAATTAAAAATATACACCACCATACATACCACCACCAACACGTGTTTCGCTCCAAAACGGAGCATCATCAGGGTAAGTTGACTCTGCGACGGTTAATCGCTAATCAGATAATTCTACCATTTTATTATTTTCTACGTTGTCAACTCTAAAAACTACATCTATCTACCTTTTCTATATATAATCTTTATATATATATATATTTCTTATGTGCGTGTGTATGTCACTAAACTCCTCCTAAACGACTGGACTGATTTTGATGAAATTTGTTGTGTGTGTTCAAGGGGACTTGAGAATGGTTTAGATTCACAATTTAGTCCGTGGGAAAAGGTTTTTTTAATTAATTTTTAATTCATAAGTACTTATAGAATCGGAAACTATGCAATTGATCAAGTGATGATCTCTAGCAAAGTTGTTGTCCAAGAGCCCACGAGGGTTTGGGAGTTGGTAAGACCAATTTTCTACAGATGGCACCACTGTCATTCCAATACAGGTACAAATCTTCCGTTTTATGTATGTCATATTATTTCTTTAAAATGCGGGCGAAGCCGCGGGCACCACTAGTATTATATAAAGAGCGAACGAGCGTACAGTCCGTCCGTAATTAACCTCAATCAGCGTCATACCTGAGGACAGAAACATAATACTCCTGTAGCACTACCATGAGTTTACAAAAGTATTACTCGCTAGCGACTGCGTAAAATAAATGTATTATTGTACAGCGCCTCTGGTGGTTACTCGTAGAACTAAAATCCGTAGTGGCGTAACTCGATACGTATAAAACCTATAGAAATCAAATCGCTAGCGAATGTCATTATGATCTATTGCCATACAAATTCGGTCCCATGAGTCATTAATTTGACAGACGTTGTCAAGAAATACCGTAACGATAGTAGTTATGTTATTCACTAGCAAAATGACAATAGTTTTCTATTTACAATTTCTATAGTGGCGTTTCTATGCCAACTCATGGTAGTGCTACAGTACCCATTCCATGAGTTTTTACGTTTCAGCGCCCCTTCCGGATTGTATCAGTACTACAGTGTCAGTAACGTAACATTAAATGTCTAAATGGACAAAATGGCGCTTTATATTTTGTCTCTCTTTTTTGCGAACATGTGAGGCAGACAAAAAGACTTGAGCACTTACTTATTGTTACGTTTACTCAGTCTACTGAAGCAAACGGAACAGAATAATGGATTGAGTAAACGTAACGTAAAATTGTGGGATGTTTTGAAAACTCATGGTAAGGGTACTGTTTTGGTATTTGTTTACGTATTTGCCCATACAATTTCCAATCAGCGCCCCTAGCGGATTGTATCAGAACTATAGTGTCAGTAACGTAACATTAAATGTCTAAATTGACAAAATGGCGCTTTATATTTTGTCTCTCTTTTTTGCGAACATGTGAGGCAGACAAAAAGACTTGAGCACTTACTTATTGTTACGTTTACTCAGTCTACTGATGCAAACGGAACAGAATAAAGGATTGAGTAAACGTAACGTAAAATTGTGGGATGTTTTGAAAACTCATGGTAAGGGTACTGAAGACTAAATTAGAACGCGTCATATAAGCATTTCTTTCTTACCACACCTTCAAACCAGTATACAGCAGCGTTTAACACTACTGTTATAACAGAAATAGGTGTGGCAGCGGCAACCCACGAAGGGTTCTACCACATTTTGTCTCTTTATAATTGTGCCTCATAGATTAGTAAAGATACTTCGCCGCCTTGAAATTGAATGAAGCCACAACTGGCTTATTAGTAAGTTCTTTTTTTGAATTCTTGATAAATAAAAACATTTTTAGACAAAATTTACGAATATATAACTAATACTGCGTAACTTACATAAAAAATAAATAATTATTTCAAATATTTTAGGGACATTTTAGCACGGAGACGTGGCAAAACTTTTTTACGCAACTATTTTAATTCTCAAAACTGGGTACATTTCCTTGTTAGGAGTGAATAATCTTTACTAATCTATGTTGTGCCCAGAAACTTTATTTCATATGTTTATATTTCCATTTATTCAATTGTTTCAAAGTGTTTGACGTATGTTCATGCGAAGTGGACTATTTTTAGACGTATCTTCACGACAGCGGCATAAACAAGAGCGTTCGTTCCAATTATATATCTCACATTATATATGTGACCTAGTAAACAGTGACTTATATTTGCACATAATAATTAGCACATTTATATATACTAGCTTTGTTCCGCGGTTTCACTCGAATTTATAAGTAATTTGATTTCAAGGGTTTCATCACATTTTTTGCACGGTATACTTATTATTTTTCTTAAATAAATATAGCTTAAGTTACTGCTTAAAACATAACTAACTGCCAGTAAAAGTCTGGCTAAAATAGGTCCAGCCGTTTCGGAGTTTAGCTAGATTAAACAGACAGACAAAGAAAAAATGAATACTTAACTGTTTTTTGTTATAAATACAATTAGTATATGCTTTCATATATCCGTGCTCAAAGCTGGAAATCAAAAGGGTTTCCATTGTGCAAGTCTGTCTTTATATTTTTGTTCTACTATGCCTATACTTCGATAGATTACTTAATACGCAGAATGGAAAGTTTTGGACTTGCCACAAAGCAACCTGTTTAATTTGTATATTACAAAGTGTCGTCTTTGTATTTGCATAATAGTAAAGTATTACTTAAATTTGTATGGAAAACTTTGGCCACACGTTAATCTGTTTTTTGTTACCTACTAAATCTACGTTGTGGTCATTGAAACTTACTCAAATATTGTAATTTCTATTTTGTTATTCTCAGGCCTCTGCGATATAAAAGCGTTTTACATCATATTATTAATGTTTCCGTTTCGTTGTATTTTGTTTTTGTGTTACATACGTTTGAATTAGCCCCCGCAAATCCACATTCCCACATAACAGTCAGCTGACAGTCGTCAATACACAAAAAAATGTGTGTCGTCATCCAATTTGTGCGAGCGCTGTACGCATGCGCGGGGAACTCCGCACACGCGCGCCGCAAACGTCAAATCTATTTTAGTAGCAAGCTTTCGGGCGACCGAGCTTACAGTGCCACGCTTCACACAAAAAACCCACAGCGATACCCGCGAACCGATTACAAACAAATTAAACCCAGTGTCAATCGATTTCACCGCAGAATGGCTTCCGCGTCTCTTAGATCACCTAGAGAACCCTAAAACGTCAACATAAGTGTTAAGATGCAGCAATGCGACACCTGCGAATCGATGTCAGTATTCCCTGATCCCGAATAGAGCGACGAGGTTAAAATGGAGCCCTTTCTAGACAGGAACAATTTCGCGGTGAGCGCGATGGTGGCTGTCGCAATGCAGATCCTCTTCTTCACCATAGCCTCGCTGTCACAGAGCGACAAACTCACAGACTTCACGGGCGGTGCCAACTTCATAATAATAGCTTTGTTAACGTTCTTCTTGGGGCAAGGCGGGAGCACGCTCAAAAATTATGACAGCAGACAGCTTATGGTCACAGCCTTCGTGTGTGTCTGGGGACTGCGTCTGTCCGGATACCTCATTTACAGGATCTACCACATCGGCAGAGACAAGCAGTTTGAAGACCGTAAGAGTAACACCCTTAGATTCGCTGTGTTTTACACGTTTCAAGCCGTGTGGGTCTACATCGTCAGTCTTCCAGTGATTATCATTAATTCACCGCATCACACGTACCCAAAATCACCCAAAACTATGACGACACTGGACTCCGCGGGAGCCGGTGTCTTTGTGATCGGATTGCTGATTGAAACTTACGCGGATCTCCAAAAATTCGCTTTCCGACAAGAACCGTCTAATCAAGGAAAGTGGTGCAACGATGGCTTGTGGGGCCTCTCCAGACATCCTAACTACTTCGGAGAAATAGTTTTGTGGTGGGGTATTTACATCATATCATTGAACGTTATCGAGGGTATTGAATGTATTGCAATAATGTCGCCTTTATTCACGACGCTAATAATTCTGTTCTTATCTGGCATTCCGTTGCTGGAACGATCGGCGGACGAAAAGTACAGAGATAACCCAGATTATTTATATTACAAGGCGTCCACGTCACCGCTGATACCGATGCCGCCGGCTTTCTACGTGGAAGTGCCAAAGTTTCTTAAGTGCATAATGTGTTGTGAGTTGCCGATTTACGATTACACCGGCGAAGAGTTCGCGGCTCCCACCATCGTCACCGAGACCACCAGCATATCAATGGTGCAGTCTCAAACATAGCTAACAAACGCCGCGCGTGACAACACCGCGGCAAGATCAGAATCTATTGATCACAAAAGCCAAAACTATAATCCAAAACAATTGTGATACACGGCTGAGGAGAAACCTCAGAAAAAATTGCCAAATTCGTTGCCACTCAAACAAAATAATACTACTGATATGAATCTCTATAATAAGTATATGGAGAGTATTAGAAAAAGTAGAAAAGTAGCACTAGATATATTAGAAGATACGAAAGATGTAATCGAAGGAGTCTCAGAAGAGAGTCCAGTGGCAAATGTTAGGTTAAGAAATGTAGCTAGCGATAATATAGATTTTAATACAGATCCTAGCACAAGTAAGCAACATAAAAGTAAGAGGCCTACTGAATATGTGAAGTATAGTAAAATAACGTTTAACACGACAGCCATATTACATCACTATCCGCAAATGCAGAACAAGAACGGTCCGGAAAATCAAACTTTTCCGGATCAGAAGGTGGCTACGAAAAAGTCTGATTTAAATCTACCAATAGAGCCGCTTATGGATAACAACAACGGCGTTAATTCCGCGAATGAAGAAACTAAGATATCATTAACGGAAACAAAGATAAAAAATAAGGATAACGATAATAATAATGATGGAGTTAAAGCGAGTACGAAATCGGACAATGCGATTGAGGTTCTGAAGAAGCCTGTTAAATTCACGGAAGAAAAACTTGTATGAGGGTTAGCCACCCGTTTGTTTTCACTGCACTTCAACATCCGGAGGCGGTGGCACCAATGGAAGCCCAAACGAGTGAAATCAAACATATCGCACCATAAATTGTAAATAACGTTCATAAGACTGGCAATGATATATGCAATCTAAATAAGTTTGAACTACAAGTTGTAATTTTTCTTATGATAAGAAATACCTAAAACGTTGTAGATAGCAAAGCAAATGTTTTAAAGTGTATTTATTATAATGCGTTAGAATCTAGTCTAGTCGCAGAATCCGTCTCAAATAGAAAAATAATTTAATCTATTCCTAGTTAGAAGTAAAGTGTAAGAGTATAATAAAGAAAATAATCGTTAGAGGGCAGTAACTGGTGTATTTTATGGTGAGTTGATTACGTTTTTAATAATTATTAGCTATAACAGTTATAATATTAGTTTTAACAGTTATAATATTAGCTTTAAAAGTTATAATATTAGCTATATTATAACTTTTAAAGCTAATATTATTAACATTTATTAGTAAAATATACGCCGGCACACCTATTTCTGCCTCATAACAGCAGTTAAATGCTGCTGTGTTCTGGTTTGAAAGGTGTGGTAAGGGAGCATTACTTTTCCGAGACGTTCCAGCTCCTCAGGGGTAGCGATGCATCTGTGACCGACCTCACGTAAAAAACTAATCTTATCTAGGGTTGATTACAGATGTCCATGGGCGATAGTAGCCACTTACCATCATATAGACGGCATGCTCGTCTGCTACTCCTATATTAAAAAAAATAGTTACCTATTTTTAAGCTACTGTTTACGGAAACATTTTATCAGATCAATGATTAAATACACAGTTATTTTATCACTCACGTTTCATTTATCATTAATAAACAATTAGTGTGATATTCGTAAATGACAATCTTAATTGCTACAGATCTACAGATGTAATTTACCTTTCTTATTTATCATATATATAAAATTCTCGTGTCACAATGTTAGTTACCGTACTCCTCCGAAATGGCTTTACCGATTTTCACCAATTTTATATGCATATTCCGTAGGTCTGAGAATCGGCTACTTTCTATTTTTCATACCCCTAAATGATAAGGGTTGTTCACCCTTGACATTTTTTTATTTATATGGCAATACGTTTGCCGGGTCAGCTAGTCATTACTATATATATTACGTAACTATTTATGTTTGTATGACGTCAATGATAAAACTTATTATGATACCATAGAAACAGTTTAAGGGTTCTCATGATACAAGTGCAGTTCAACTACGTAATATCACATGAAGTGCATACATATGTCTCTTCCATTACATATTATAGTCTGCCTTAGTACATTTGGGTTTCCTATTTTTAATTTAGAAACTTGTCCTCATCCTTACTAATATTATAAATCCGAAAGTAACTCCGTCTGTCTGTCTGGTTGTCTCTTCTTCACGCCTAAACCACTGAACCGATTTTAATGGAATTTTATACGAAGATAGTCTGAGACCCGAGAACGGATAGGATAGTTTTTATCCCGGAAATCCCACGGGAACTATGGATGGCGATCTAAGATCTATTAATCGGAGAATCGATCTTTTGGACCAAAAGATCGATTATTTTAATCGATATTAGTAAGGATTGAATCGTAAACTATGCATTTGATCAAGTGATGATCTTTAGCAAAGTTGTTGTCCATGAGCTCACGAGGGGTCCCAGAGTTGGTACGACCAATTTTCGCCAGATGGTGCCACTGTCGTTCCGATGTAGGCACGCATTTTCAGTTTTATGTATGTTAGTATGTCATATTTTCTTATTATTATATATATTTTTGCCGCGGGCAATAACTAGTTTCTTATAAAACCACAATCTGCAACGTATTCTAGAGGCGTAGCCAACTCAACAAGATATATAACTTTTGCATTACGAGAGTCGATCGATACAATCTTTCCTCGTGATTAAATTACCGGTAACCAGTGTAACATCTATTTTAGGTGCGTTTGATATTAGAATGAATGTTGATCTATTCTCGATAAGTCAACGAACTCGTGATTACAGATGCACAAACACTGCATCACATGCCAGTGATGTTGACGTGCTCGGAATCTTGATCAAAGGACTTCATATGCAACATTTTGTAACTACAAATAATATTTGCTCTATTTTTTTTTTTAATTATATTTCATAAGTAGTCAAGTTTGGACAACTGAGTGATGGGAAGGAAAAGGTTTTTTAAAAATATGGGTCAAACGTTTACTTATCTTTTATGACGTCTGTTAAAAGATACCATTTTTTAGTGATTTCGTAAAGAAAAGAGGTTGTCTATTCGTTGCGTATTTTACGGATATTTGAGGTACAAATATTTTGAAATATTGACCTGACTAACGAATGTAACAAAAAAACTATATTGTATATTTTAGTATACAATTTCCTTATGAGAGAGGAAAGTCCAAAAACAATCTGACTCATAACAATTAACACAAAACTCGTTTTAAAAAAAATCTAAAGTGCTGTATTAAAGAAAAATACCGCCTCGGAAATCATCTTTCGTGGAAATAAAATTTCATTCTGCAATCAAACACGTCATTCCTATCATTCAAACTTAAGTAAAAAGTGGCGCACAAAAAGTGGATAACACAATGCAGATGGTACTGGAGTCAATTAAAAATAGACTGCGAATACTGCAATAGTACGTAGAATTGGACTCTATTTGCAGAATTTCCCGCAGTTCTGAACCTGCTTGGCGGGATTCCAATTCATGTATTCGTTTTGGAAAATTCGCCTATCACTCTTGTCTTGTTTGTTGTAGGGATGCTATAGGATCGACTTATCGAAGAATCGATATTTTGCATTAAATAATCGAACTTAATCGATATTGCAATAATCTATCTAGACAATCCATCTCAGTTACTAAAAAAAGACAAATATATGTAATTGTTATCAAAAAATATCTTCTAAATTTTATAATATTTTTTTTATTTTCGTCTAGATACAATTACGATCCATGTTTCTCGTATTGATATTTTTGTCATCTAATTTAAATTAAACTTTAACCTTTTTTTAATTCCTAAGGAAGTCAATAGAAGAAGGTAACTTCATTTCGCCCAAAGCAGTAAATAAATCGAGAAAAAATTTAAAAAAATCTATAGTTTTCGATACTATTGTAAATCGATTGAGACTTCGATTAAATGTAAAAATATCGATTCTCGATGGAAATCGTCATCCCTATCTAAAGAACTGCAACATGACTCATGGGTTTTTTATGTTAAACAATTTGAACATTCGCTCGCGGCGTCTTTCGTGTTCAACGGGAATTTTAATAACTCTTTGACTAATCACTAGGGATGCAAGATGATGAAATTATATCGATATCTATATAAAACGCCTAATATATCTATATATATTTTGAAGGTGGTAGAACCCTTTGTGGTTCGACTCCGGCGGCACTACCGCCACACCTATTTCAGCCTCATAACAGCAGTGTTAAGCGCTGTTGCGTTCTGGTTTGAAGGGTGTGGTAAGGGAGACATACTTTTCCGAGGCGTTCCAGCTTAGTCCTCTATGTAGTGGCGCATCTGTGGCCGACCTCAGGTAGGAATCTAATCCTATCTGGGGTCGATTACAGATGTCCATGGGCGGCAGTAGCCACTTACAATCAGGTGGACTGCATGCATGTCTGTACTCGTATATTATAAAAATATGCTTTAATATAACGAAAATTTACCAGCAATTCATGTTCAATTTACACCTTTGTGATATTTTATTTTTTTAATATCGGAATTTTAGGGTTGGTATTATCTACTCTCCACTAAGATGTTACACTCTATCACACCTTTTTTTACCCAACCTTGGAGGGTAAAGTTTTTCGAGTGAACGTATTCTTTTGTAGCCATACCGACCAAACGGCTTGACAGATTTTAACATATCGACCCCTCCTACTATAATATACCCGTATAATACATATAATATACCCACAAAAGTACCTTTTCGTTTTTATGGCATAAATTGCCTTATTTCAATGTGTTTGACATAAGTAACGTTATAAAAGCGTATAAAATAAAATATTTATACCAAATTTATAGAGATATGTGAAGTAATGCAGATATTATTCTCATTTTAGGATATTTGAAACTTTGAAACGCTCTCCTGTAAAGTTGTCATTTTGTAGTTACGATATTATACGTAGGATTGGTTGATATGTCGAGTCGTTAGATTCATCTACAATGGAGGAGTGGCATATCGCTGCTTTGCAAGAATAATAGCACAACTCAAAATTAATACTTTTGTTAAAGATACAATTTAATTCCAAATATTTCCTATTTTAATGTGTCCTAACAGTACTGTTGTTATATACATAACTACTTTTAATTGTATTTATCATTATTTTAATTCTCATTTAAATAAAAGATTTCGAAACAAAAACATTGTTTGATTTTAAACTGGCTCTCTTGGAATTACCTTTTTTACTTGTGCCATTATTCTAGCAAAGCAGCGATATACTATATTTTAAGCATTTTTTATAACTGTATTCCTTAATATTCCAGGAGGGACGTCACCGTGATCAGGAGTACAGGTCTTTGCTTCCTCAACTGGCCGCATTCAGATGACTGTGCCATCGTCGCCTTCGGGGTTCCATTGCGGTACAGGATCTCGGACGAACTGGACGGGAGGTTAAACGAGGAGGACTTAAAGGACATGTGGGATACGTACTCCAAGATAGATCCCTTCGAGACCAGGCTCACCCAGTTGGGCATTTGGGTGAGTGACGTTTGACGATATTTTTATTTTTTTGTATATTTTGAATTGTTTTGGTAGCATCACAGAGGATTTGACTGGTAGCACCGCCACACCTATTGCTGCCTAATAACAGCAGTAATAGCCTAGTGGTTAAGAAACTCGGCCTCTCGATCGAGGGGTCCGAGGTTCAAATCCCAGGCACGCACCTCTGATTTTTCAAAAGTTATGTGTGTATTAGAAATTAATTATCACTTGCTAATCGGTGAAGGAAAACATCGTGAGGAAACCTACATACCTGAGAGATTTATAAAAAAAAAATTCAAAGGTATGTGAAGTCTACCAATACGCACTTGGCCAGCGCGGTGGACTATGGCCTAATCCTTGCCATTATTATGAGAGGAGACCCGTGCCCAGCAGTGGGACAGTAATGGGTTGTTGATGATGATGATGAACAGCAGTAAGCGCTAATAATCTGAAGTTGATTGCAGATGTCTATGGGCGGCAGTAGCCAACGGTAGACTGAATGGTCGTCTACTTTATATTTTAAGGAAATGTCCATGGATTTTCCACAGCCAGCAGCAAACACACACTATCAGGTTGACAGCAAGGTTATGTGTTACATTAATGTTATAAATCTGATGTTTACAGGAGTTCCAGGTACCAGATGACAGCAATGTGTTGATGGTGTGGTTGGTGATAGCTGCTGGAGTGGTCATCTCCATGGCCATGCTCGCTTTCGCGCTGTGGAGGTTCAGCTGCTTCGAGGAGTATACTAAGTAAGTTCGTTCGTAAGTTTCGGTGCAATTCATTTTAAAGGTGGTGGAATCCTCTGTGGTTCGATTCCGATGGCACCACCGGCTATTTCTGCCTGTTCTAGTTTGAATGGTGTGGTAAGGAAGACATACTTATACGAGGCGTTCCAGCTTAGTCCTCAGGGGGAGCGGCGCATTTGTAGGCGAAATCAGGTTGGAATCTAATCTTATGACGGGTTGATTACCCATGGGCGGCAGTAGCCACTTTTCATTAGGTGGACTGCATGCTCGTCTGCTATTCGTTTATAATAAAAAAACTAAAAATCTAAATCATCTTACTTTGAGAGGAAACCAATGCCCAGCAATAGGACTGTAATGGGTTGATGATGGGCTTCTTTCGCCGTTTCTTCTCCATAGCGAAACACCGACCCGGTGGTAGATTGTTGACGTTCAATCAGACTTCTATATTAATCAAAATTAAGTAAGCCTTCCTGGTTCGACTTAGATACCAAATCAAACCTAATTCTGCCTTATAACAGCAGTGTCAAGGTCTCCTCTTATAAAGATAAGGATTAGACCATAGTCTACAGTGCTGGCCAAATGCGGATAAGTACTTCACACAACTTTTGGGAACATTTTTTAAGAATTAGTCAAACTTTATCTATTCCATTCTCCATTCCAGGATGCCAGCCTTCAGCGACACGGAGAGCGTGAACGAGAAGAAGACCCTGGACCTGTACCCCACGCCGCATCAGACGCTGCCGCCGCTTTACGCTGAGGCCGAGTACAAGTGGGGGGACGCCAAGTACGACGAGGCTACCAGAGGTGAGTGTGACGTCACCGCCGACGTCAAGAGTAGCTTGGTAATGTAGGACCGAGTAATGTAACGAGAAGAAGACCCTGGACCTTTACCCTACGCCGCACCAGGTGACTTGACTTTGTTGGTATCATGACGTCATCAAATGGGGAGCCAAGTAGGCGGCAACCAAAGAATATTTGAGTTAGTAAGGAACATGACATTAGTTGTGATGTCACTTGTTACTACAGGAACGGGGGAAGCCAAGTATGACGAGGCTACCAGAGGTGAGTTCACTTAGTTGTTATTGTGACGTCATCAAATGTTGTGCCAAACACGATGAAACCAGAAGATATTTAAGTTACTTGGAACCATGACATCAGTTGTGACGGCACTTATTACGGGAACTGGGGAAGCCTGATAATTACTAAAAGTTAGTTTTGAATATTACGTCATTTGTGACGTCACTTATCGTTGGCAGGAGGGAACCCTGACATTATTGTAATGCCATATAACGTTAAGTTACTGATGGTGAGGGAAGTGATTTTTTGAATGGTGAATTTAGAAGTGATAAAACCCTTCGTGGTTCGATTCGAAAATAACTCCGCCCTAAAATTTATCTGCCCTTTAACAACGGTGTTACATTGTGTTGTGATACACTTTTTTTTTGTTTTTTTTTTTTTTATAATATAAGAGTAGCAGACGAGCATGCAGTCCACCTGATGGTAAGTGGCTACTGCCGCCCATTGACATCTGTAATCAACTCCAGATAGGATTAGATATTCCTACCTGAGGTCGGCCACAGATGCGCCGCTACCCCTGAGGACTAAGCTGGAACGCCTCGGAAAAGTCTGTCTCCCTTACCAGATACTTCAAACTGGAACACAGCAGCGCCTAACACTGCTGTTATTAGGTAGAAACAGGTGTGGCGGTGGTGCCGCCAGAGTCGAACCACAAAGGGTTCTCCCACCTTCAAACACTTATAAAATGATTTATTTTATCCTCTGAGATACTCGTAGCTACGCATCTGTGGTCGATCTCAGGTAGGACTATAATACTATCTAGCGTTTCAAATATTCATGAGCGGCAGTAGCCATTTACCAACAAATGGACTGCATGCTCTTTTTTTATTAATAATATAATAATAGGAGAGACTTCTAGAAACAGTATATTTTACCGTTTGATAGATTAAAATATGGCTAGATTAAAGTTATGATAAGATTAAGGCCGGGCTGTAAATAAAAAATATTGATGCGTCATTTCATAACAAGGAAAAAGTGTAATAAACTTCTTTTAAATAAAAACATAAACACGATCGCCTAAAAATATAGCTTATGTCACTCCGATAATTTAGAGAACAGGTTTCAGGTTATGTTTCATACGTCAGCCCAAACGGCTTAACAGATTTTAACAATTATGATATGTCGTTAGATTCATCTAAATAGTGCGAATAACATTAGCTATATTTTCACATATATTTTTTGTATTTTCCAGTGGACATGGGTGGTTTCACGAACAGGAGCTACGCAAGGACAGAGGACTACGATTTCGAGTCCGATGAGGAGGTCGGCGTGCCGGCCCGCGACAGGTTGATCTATATTTACTAACTCTAAGGTCGTTTCTTGCTTGCCTATTCACGGTATATGTGTTGGTATAACGATTATGTTGTGTATAATTATGGTAAATGGTTATGTTTTGTATAATACAGGTTATAATATCAAGTAATATCAAGTATTATAATGTGTATAATTCCTTTATACAAGTTACCTTGAATAAATACGAAATTCTTATCGATTATAGACTGTTTTATTTAATTATAAGTGATTAAGGGTATTTATTTTGTGGTTTGGGTATGGAATAATTAATAATTTTATACTTTACGGTTAATTATTAAAATTATTGCAATTTAAAACCTTAACAATTTATATTGAAACTAATGGGTTAAAAAGCAATCAATACAATAATTAATTGTATATATTTGTACTCTTTTCATTTTTTACTATTATTAATTTCTCTTGAACGTTTTTTTTTTCTAACCATATTACATTATTTCTATTATAATATAAACTATTGTGATTAATTACTTAACACAATTATTAAACTTCTTTAAATTTTAAATAAATTAAACTAAAGAAAATATCAACTTTAATACATAAAAAATATATAATGAAATTTTAAACAACCTACTTAAAATTTTAATCAAATGTTATTCTTATTAAAAATGCTGATATAACTTCGTAGCTATTTCGAATATAGCACATAATCTTCATTGTCTATTATTAAAACGTCACGTAAACGTGGTTCGACTCCGGCGGCACCACCGCCACACCAATTTCCGCCTTATAACAGTAGTATTAAGCACTGCTGTGTTCTGGTTTGAAGGGTGTGGTGGGTAAGGGAGACATACTTTTTCGAGGCGTTCCAGCTTAGTCCTCAGGAGTAGCGGCGCATCTGTGGCCGACTTCAGGTACGAATATCTGATCCTATCTGAGGTTGATTACAGATGTCCATGGGCGGCAGTAGCCACTTACCACCAGGTGGACTGCATGCTCGTCTGCTACTCTTATATTACAAAAAAAATAGCTAATACTTATGCTTTTGCTTACTAATTACTTAACAATTAACGCTTATAATTGCAGGTACACTACTGACGTGTAGCTGATAAGACGCTTTGTCATTGGTATGTTTACACTTGAAATAATCTTAACGGAGAGTGAGATGACTGGCTTTTTTAATATAACATTATTTACATGTGTAGAGCTACATACTTCGTGTATAGTAATTATTTAAATTAATAATTTTACATAAATTTATTTATTCTTGGAGAAGAGAGATAATTGCATTTGTATTTTTTATAAATTTTTGTATTACAATCATTCATTTGCAAGGAATGTAAAATATGACACATGTATGGTACATGTCTATACTAGTACACGCCTATAGCTAGTATGAAGAAGTATAAAGAAATCGTCAATATTTTAGATTTTCAATTTCGAATGTATAAATCTATTATTTATAACATATTATACAGCTAATAATTTAATTTTTGTTTTGTTACAGGAATGACAGTATAAGTCCGGAAGAAGGCAACATTGTGTGAGATTCTTACCAAAAGGTAGTTATAGTTGTAGATATTATACGTTGTAGTAATTATACAAGACTTAGGAGTCGATATTATTGTGATTCATCGTATTTATTATTGCATGTATAAATTTGTGTCTAATATTACATGTACTTTGAAAAGTGTTACATATTTAAATTGTTGTAATCCTCTAGAATAAGTCTTAATAACATTTTGTAAAAATCTTTACTTTTAACATTTCAGTTTAGTCGAAATTATATGTGTTTTACTCATATATAAATAATAATTAGTACTAGCCAAATAACTACGTATACTAGTTATGTAGTTATATATTTTAACATCGCAAAGTAAGCAAGCCGTGTATTAATCTATTGAGAAATAAGATTACTTTAGTTTTTTGGTAATTACTTAAACTATAGTCTTTAAAAATTGTACCGCGACCCTAAAACATAACCTTAAAGTAAGAGAGCCTATTTAAAATATTTATAAATATTTCAAAATTATTTTACTATTCATCAATGTACAAATAAAACCGTTCGTTCCTAACATAAACAAATATAAAACTTATTTATATAATTAGTTTCGTCTGCAATCTTTGAAAATAAGCCTCAAATTCCAATTCTGTGTCTTAATAGATTTTAAAATTAAATCTCGTATAGTAATTGTTGTTGTTATTGTAATAATATAGGTGCTTAAAGAAAGCTAGCACTGCCTCAAATAGAATACAAATTTTAATAATTATCCAATATGAATTATACATCTTATAATATAGAACCGCAGTTTTATCAATGGTATAAGTACAATGCTATCGTATATATCAAAATGCATAATAATATCGTGAACTTTGTGGATAAGAATTTTATAACGATTTAAAATATATAATGGTATATTTTAATCCTTGATTATTAATTGTATAATTGAATTATACAAAAATTAATAACATTAACAAGTAACGTATTGTAAATAAACATTTTACATGTTTTATTCTTTGTATAATAATTATACAATTAATAATGGAAGTGTTATTCAGTAACTTATAAATAGACTATAGTTGTAAACAGAGATTTATACATGAAGTAATAATAAAATTAGATATTAAGGCCATTGTACACTTGCAAAAAATATCAAAAATATTTAAAAAAATAGATGTTTAACCTACCTGTTGTGATTTTTTGTATATAAATAATTGACTGCAAATTAATCAATGTCCCATTTATGCAATTAAAAGATGCTTCCAGTCATAGATGAAGTAATGAAATAGAATCCTAATTTTATTCTAAGTTTATTTTTCGAACAAATAAGTTATAATGCCGATAGAGGGAAATACACGCTGGTTTGAACATGCGTTTTAATGAGATCAATAATACTTAGCTTTGGTAAAGACTTATTACACTGATGTAATACCCAAAACTGACAAGGCTTACGCAATAAGGATAGGAAAAAAATCGTGTTTTGGACGAGGTTGGGATTATTTCAAGTCCAATTTCTAAAAAGAAGTTCCAACTTAGTTCTTCTATATTTTGGGAAGGTTATTGACGTCTATGAACGCTGCTCAAGACGGGTTGTATGCTTGTTCTAAATCATAATCATATTTAATTACTTTTTCTATGCCTAAAGCATTCTACTGCGCTCTAAGGCGGCTTAGTAGAGATCCTTATAATTGTTTTTCTTACACAAAATGTAAAATCTATTATGTAATAGTAATTGGCTTCCAATATAATACGGTCTTTGCAGTGAAATCATATATCATTTGCAATAAGCCACAGAACTAAGCGTTTCCTGTACATATTTATAATATTTTAATTTGTTTTATAAATTGTTTCCTTATTTTTGATATTTGTTTCATTTATATTTATACTAATAATTGTTATTATGATAATAAATGCTTACTTTTTATTTTGAGTTGTTTTTATTTTTTATTTATTTTCAGATTATTGCCTTTGTTAATTTTCCTTTATGACCATATTCCATATTTTAATTATGATTTTGACCATTGAATTATAGTTAATGTATGTGTTAAATATAACTCATGTCTAATCTTCACTTTTATATCATCATCTATATAATGTTTAAGTATCAGTACCAAAACCTAAACCTGTATATTGATGCGTTAAATACCTCAAGTAGAAAATTTTACCTAATGTAAGAGCTAACTCTAATCGATAAATTATAATGATCCTTTGTAAATTATATGTTGCGTATTTGCTGCAACATTCTTTCAAATATTTGTCAAAACTCTTGAAATAATGGTTTAAAATGTTGTCTAGCTATATGTCTGGCTCTCATATATATATGACAAACTAGGCAGAAACAAATGAATACCACTTTGATCTCTGTTTATATTATTTTAGTTCCCAGGTTGTGTATAAGAGTTTATTAATTGGTTGTGAAAATCCCAAAGATTAAGAAACATTATTAAACAATGTTATAATTTAATTGAATTATATTTACAAAACGTTTAACCCAAGTAATTTTTAACAATTACTTCTGTTCTCGAATACTTTTAACGTATATAATTAATTTATACACCGCTTAATGGTGCATTTATATCTAAAGATATCTAAAATGGTTTGCAGTTTGGCAATAAAAATACATATTTCTCATTCTATACAAGGTATATACGTCCTTATATCATCAGAAACGTGGGCCGGACGTGTCATTCATTATATGTATGTATAGAAAAATATGATTTTATCTGACACGAAATGTATAACATGTATATATACACTATAAAAATCACATTTTAATATTTGTAGCTTATTTTCTCTGTTTTCTAATTTATTTGTACCATTTAAGTATTGAAACAATTGTTTGACCGTGTTTTTTTACTATATTTTGCTTAGACCATTCTGGTTTATGTGCAGTGTTAAGTACAATGTTTTAAGTGCTTAAAAGTCGATTATTATCTTAATGAAAACCATTTATTTCATCAGTAAAATCGATCATAAATACGTAAAGCCACATGTAACAATATTATTAACCTGCTTTTTATGTGTACTCCGAGTTGTTGGCATTATTCTAAGCTGAACCACATTATGTGAAAGCCTCCTTATATCCTTATATATCCTATAAAAGTGGAAGAAAAGCAAACGATATTTAGAAATTAAAAAGTAAATATAAAGTTACGTTTTAGATGTTAGTAGATTATATTACTAGGAAATATGTTAATAATTTTAAACTAGTTGTATCATGTGGTTAGTAACAAAACGACATTTCACACACATAAGACAAAAGATAAGTATGGATTATTGTGAAAACAATATAAATTTGATAAAATTATAATGTAGTGTGACTGCTATACTCTTTGGCTTGAATACATTAAACATTCTAATTTAGTCCTTACAGTGCCTCAACTACAACCAGTTCTTAGCTTTTAGAACTGGTTGTTCTCTTAAATTAGTATCTTCCAAGTAAGATTGCTTCATATACTGCACAGAACTAGAAAATTAAATGTCAAGTGTCAATGTTATATGACTAAATTACTACAAAAGATCTATGATTCTTAAAACCTATAATTATATCCAATTATAACTATATAATCAATTCTTTTAGTTTTAAATAATGTTGTTTTGTTACTTACCACATAAACTGATGTCCATGTAGATTAGGAAATAGGAATAATTATAATTATACATCGTATAATAAAATATTTATTATTGTGTAATTGTATAATATAATACCTATAGATAATCAATATCGTAATCATATCTTCTGTATACGTTGAAGTTGATTTATATGTTCATTAATATGTTACATCATATTACATATCCTATCCTATTACTATACATCATATAATCAAGTTTACTTAATGTTTACAATATTATATATCACAAAAGTACGAATTATTATATATTGGGTTATAATATTTAAAAATATATGTTAAAAGAAATAAAAAATTGCAAAATATTATAATTACTTAAGTTAATGTGAAATTATTGTATGTTTATTGTTGCCATATAGTATTTAATAAATATATTAAATGAAAAATGTAGAAAAACAAATATTACAAATCTCTCTGCCTTACAAGCTCAACTAAGCCTGTATTTAGTTATTAGTATAATCAACAAATCTATAGTTGTTATTCATAATCTTTATCTTACATTTTTCCTTACGTTATTTGTATCAATATTTGTCTATTGTATGTAGTGTATTTGAACCACATCTTATACTTAGGCACTTGAAAAACATTTATAAAATGATAGGTGAGTTAATAACTTGAAATTTCCAAATTACGAGTATGTTTGGCAAGCAAAGTGATACAACATAAATTACGGAGCGATCACCATACTGGTTTGATGCGCAAAGGCTTGCGGGTTTGATTTCCGACCAGACAGATATCTATTTAAATGATGAATTTAGTAATAGATTGTTTAATATTTCTGTTCTAAGTCTGGGTATTTCTGTGTCCGTCGTTGTATGTGTCTATGGCACCTGCGTCACAGGGAATCCTAGTATATCACAGGGAATCCTTTTCGGTCCCACAATTTCAGATATATTCCAGGTTAGCTGCCTATCTTTGTAATCCAGTCCTAATTCAATTCTTCCAGTCCTTATGCTAAGAGGACACACTTGCCCCTGTGGGAAATTAAAGCCTTGATGACTGTATATTATTGAAATTACAATAACATGATTACTGGAACAATTAAATCCTTAGTAACCATTCGGCTGGTGCCAAATATTTACATAAAAAGTTTGTTGCCAAAAATATACCGAAAGTATACGATAAAACAATTATTTAAACTATGTCCTCTTGTTTTCTCTAACATTTACTTGAAAATTGTATTTAATTTTATTATAATCTTCGTATGTAGGTATTATTTTTATCTTGGGAAGGATGGCGTAGAAAGTTTTCATTTTACATGCGTTCGGAAATATGGTATAATACGGTATACGGCAGCATTACAATACTTATTTCTGCCGTATAATATCCATGTAACGCTGCTGTGTTCTGTTTTCAAGGGTGTGGTAAAGCAGGCACATTTTCGAGGCGTTCCATAGATCTATGGATCTATGAAGACTATGGTCTTCAAGCGTAAGGTATCTGCCTGTAATTTCAGGTAGGACTTCTTAATAATATACAATTGCTTATGGATTCACAGTGTGGTTTTAATATTAGATGCACGCTCGTATGACACTTCAGCTGACCCCATCATTTTATTAGATGGACTGTACCTACATCTCTTTCGTTTAAATAAGATATACTTAAGATATACTTAAGATCTTTTCCGGTTATCTTCCCTTTCATAAAATAATGTACAAGGTCATATTTTTAAAATCATTTAGTTTACATGTTAGCCATAATATTCTTATACAACTTATAATTTTTGTGAATAACATCATTAAATATCGTGTATGTATTTTAAAATGTATGTATTAAAAGATGTCTAAATATGTATTGATGTTTTAATTTATTGATCTTCTTCTTCTTGACATGAAATATTATAAATACTTCTAGCTACTCCACCTTTCACTCCCTTCTCACTGGCTTCATATACTCAAAGATCTAATTAAGGGCGTGTTTCCTGTCGCACGTGTTTCTGCCATCACGCATGTGCCACAGATACGCGTGTCACTATCGAGTCGTACGCACGATAAGCACGCTTGACAAGAAAACTAATTAGTTTTCTTAAATAATTATTTAATCCGGCAAAGATTTATATCCTACAGAAAGTTTTCTAATGTTTTCTCGTCATAAAATTTTGTACGCCCTGTTAAACAACTGTTAAATTCAAACGGGCTTATGGCTCTATAATACAGATTTCAGATGTCTAATTTAGATATTTATTCTTTGACTGTCGTTCAAATAAGTGTTTATTTTTAAGAGCGAACGCTATTTGAGTGCAACGCATCCGTAATGGAGTTTTGGTAGACCCCGTTCAATAGGTTCATAGGTATTTTGGATTTAATTCAAGAAGAGAATATAACACTTAGTGTAAGGTGTACTGCATGCTTTTAAAAATCTTTAAAATAGTTAAGAAATGACCTAAAATATTTTCTCAATTGACGGTATTTTGTTGAAACTTATTTAAATCAAGTGCAAATTTCAATATCAATGGCAACCTTATCCAAGTAACAGTAAGTATTGTCCAAACAAAAGGTGTAAAGTAACGAATGATTACACTTAGTATTCGCCCGCTAACGAGGATTTCATACGCTAAACATTGTGTGATGGGTTATTCTGCTTATTGTACGCATGTACGCATACCTCCGCCGATTGAATGGATTTCAACGGAACCCCACGCTTTTTACTCTGAATTGAATTATTATTTCAATAACTCAATAAATTATTTTATTAATTATTATAATTTTATTTTGAGGCGATTCATTACGACTGATTTGTTTTATTTTCTAGTTTTTAGTTCGATTAGCAATATAAGCGTGTTACTTTAGTTTTTTTTTAACTATTACAATTTATTTTTAATTTTTAGTCTGTGACTAACTCATAAATTGGGGAATTCATTATTCTAATAAGGATAATGGGAAACTGTTATCAAATTATTGCATTGTCATCGGTCCTTGATACGTGTGCAGTTTCAAATTTATCAAGCTTCTAGAAACGGGTGAAAATTGAGGTCAAAGATTAATTGAGGTCAAAATTATATAACAAAATAAAATATTAAAACATCACTTGTTGAAATTTGTTAAAACTCATTCATAATTTTTACATACGCCCAAAATGAACTGTAATTTCAGAAACACGCGTCCACGAAAATTGCCTCTTTATCTCAGAATAACACAGCATCGCAAGGTCGGTGGAGATGACACTCGTCTTCACTCACAATTAGTGCTGATAGCGTTGATAACGCTGATAACGGGATCTACGACGAGAAAATTTTAGTTAATTGAAACATTAGTACTGTGGTCGTGAAAATTTTGTTTCCAAAAATTAAAATTATTTAGCTTGAAGTGTTGTGTAAAAATTGTGCGAGTTTTGAGTGGTGGTGAAAGTGAAAGAACTGAAATATATTTTGCTGATATTTTTCACATCTTCCCGATAAAGTTGGGTTACTTTAAAATTGTGTAGATAACAATAAAATAGTGTAATGTGTTTTGGATTTAGCTATAACTAAGGTTTGAATTTATTCAATAAATTATACTTATTATTTAACTTTTTTAATTTAATTTGTATGAGTGAATCTAATTCATGTACTTTCATTTTAACATTACATGAAATACCGTCTAAAATTTGTATTTAACTACATGGTAAAATGGTTAGAAAGTCAGTCGAAATCCATTCGAAAATTATTCACATAGATCTTTATATTAAATTTATATTTTTAAAGTAAAATTCATTTCGTTTTATATTTTAAAATCGATTTATTCTTCAGCATCTCTTTGTTGTTCCATTGATAAAGTTTAAAATAAGAATAGATTGGTATATTTTCAGTCCCTTCGAGAATTATTCGCCCTTCCGCTAATTAAAGCCATCATTCGCAGCAAAATGATTGATGATCTTTAACTATAAATATAAACAACTTAAACGAATTATTCCATGATGGCGGGAGACATCGTAAAGAAAGATACAGAGTTCGAACAAATAAATCAACTTTACGATGAATGCCTCGATTATCTGATGACTACCAGACTAAATAGAATTAATGATGATGATCAAACAGACGATAATACAGGAAGATTCAATAATGAAGATGATGGCGGCGATTATGAAAGTATTGAAGAAAATGAACTCATAAACAACGAATACATGAAAAAAGAAAAAACCGAATTTCAAGTAGATGAAAATCCGAAAATAGATAAGATTGATTTTGTAAACGAATTAAAATCAAATGAAAGTTTAAATTCGATGCCGGGGGAAATAAGATCTGAAAGACTTCGGAAATTATCGCAAACTTTGCCAAAAATAATTATAACGCAAAGTAACACGAGCCTGAATATTAAGAAAGATGTGAAACAAAAAAAGGAAAATAATGTGTTACCTCTGAAAAGTGCTCTGAAGAAACCTATTTACACGAACAACATACATTACAAGGAGAATAAGTAAGTGTTATAGAGATATTGGTAAGTATAACTATAGTGGTATAGTTGAAGGTGGTAGAAGCAGTGTTAAACGCTGCATTGTTCTGGTTTGAAATGTGTGGTAAGGGAGACATACTTTTCCGAAGCATTCCAGCTTAGTCCTCAGGGGTAGCGGCGCATCTGTGGCCGACCTCTCGTAGGAATATGAGGTTGATTACAGATGTCCATGGGCGGCAGTAGCCACTTACCATCAGGTGGACAGCATGCTCGTCTGCTACTCCTATATTACATATATAAAAAAAAACTTGGCCTCTCAATCGCATAGTCCGAAGTTCAAATCCCAGGCACGTAGCTCTGATTTTCAAAATTATTTACGTATTACAAATTAATTATGTCTTGCTGAAGCGTTGAAGGGAAAAATCGTAAGGAAACCAACACAGCTTATTATTTGTGAGCATATTACAAATTCATAAGCATCATATTTTAATTATTACGAGTACTTATAATATATTTTGAAAGGACAAGGCTACAACGTGATAAGCGTGACGTTAAGATGTCTGGATTAAAAAGATTTAGCTTGTCTCCTTATCAAGATGCTTGTTCAATTCCTCGTTTTTGGATGCAAAATTGTCCACAATGTCATTAGAAAATTGATTCTGATTCAGACAGATTTTAGAAGATTCGAAATAGTTTATGGTAACTTGTTAATGGTATTGGTCACCATACTGGTCAGATAAGCGGAAAATTCTCGACGATATCAGGGCCAAATTAACATTTAGGTAACATAAATCTAGATTTCTCGCCTCCAAATTAGTATCTGTGTGTGTAAAAATATCCCAATCTAGCTGAAAAACAAAATAAAATAAACAACCTAACTCATATGTAGTTTAATGATTAATGAAAATAATAATACAATGCTATCTAAACTAGGGTTTACGACCTTTATTAAAACTCAATCGATCCAATTCAACAAAGTAGAAGAAGTATAACGATTTCTAGTTGGCGAAAATGGTCAAACATCGATATTTGATATGCAATTAGAACACAATCCACTTGAGCTGAAGTGTCATTATATTTGCTGTATTTAGATCACCAGTATATTACTAGATTATGCTAAACCTAGGACATACTTTTGGTCTAACGTCATTGGTCTGAAACTCTGAATTGCAAATCAACAGAAACTTCAACTTTTTGACGATAAATCATGCATTTAAACTTGAAATAGGCTTTGAACTTATCTTAACTAAAGAACATAAAATATTTTTAGCTCTATTCTGACACATAAGAATAAGAGTAGTAATAAAATCAAAACGAAATTATTGAATTGTAGTTTAATAGAACCAGAATTCAAAAATACTCTAAACTTCCTTCTGAGGAATTCCCTGGACGCTGTATTATGCGGCTCTTCAAGAAGTGTTCAAAAAGAGCTCTCCTTCGAAGCCGACTGTACATTGGCGACTCTTTTGGTGTTGCAAATGTCCCTAGGCGTTGACTACTTTCCACCAAGTAGCCCGTCTGCATTAACGTTAGATATATATAAAAAATATCTAAGAAGTCAGAACAAAAAATTAGTTATAAGGAAAATGCATGCAAATTTCATAATACGCGTAATATTATTAATTTAATCAGACATAAAAGCACTGTGATTAAAAGGTTTTTAAAAACGCACGCTATCTTTATTATCATGAGTGTTATTTGATCGCAGATAGCAATGAGATGTGAGCAAATAGAATTCTCTCTAGTTGACGTGTAGCATCCGGAAATATGTACTTAATGCACTCAAAGATCATTTAGTTTGTACAGACAAATATATTTCTGGAAAATTTCGCCGTTGGACATAAAAATGAAACAAAAATTGATATAAGTAATAATGGTGGCAGTTTTGAGTAAAATTGTAATGAACTTGATCTTTATACTCGTATGTATAATTGGCGACGTTCCATTCAATCATGTACTCAAACCAATAAAATACAAGCCAACTATTGTAAATTTAAATGTATTATTCTGAAATTCTGGTAGTAGTAGGTACGTAGATCAAATGTCCTATGAAGGAAAATTTTAAGTTTTTTATTTTTATGGTATTTAAGTAATGATTTTTTCAAATGTTGTACTTAGAAGACAGAAATGTACAATATGTTAGAATCATGCATTTTTTTTTAAATTAAATTTTAGTATAAAGTTGGTCCACCCCGCAATAAATGAACCTGATACTAAAGGGCTCAAATAGAACTGTAGCTCTTTATGTTACAACGAAGCAGAGCTTGACATTGTTCATATAAAACAAACATTTTCACGCGTACAGATTTTAGGTCTCTTCTACGTTTTGGTACAAAATAAGTTGATTGCAGGACCTTTTCATATGTCCCTTACGTTTTTAATACTTTTTTGCAGCTATAAACCTGAACCGGCTCAAAGATTTCGGACAGCGTACGGGGACTTCCCGAAGCGTTTGGTGTCAAAGAATGGTTTGGAGAACGTGGCGCTCATATCAAATGTTCCTTTCGAGAAGATACGGCTGCTGAATGACACATTTCATACTTTGGTGAGTTTTGTCATAGTTCCCTTTATTAGATAAAACTATATTTTTATTTAAACGTATTTATTTTACATTTTTATTGTGTCTCAGTTAGGGTGATGTTGATTGCAACGCCGAGTTGATTAGTGTGTTGTAGGACCGCGAATGGCCTAATTTTGACTCAAATCATGAATATCACGGAACAACAAGATCCTTATACAAGAGTAAACGCAAAACTCTAATATTCTTGCACCATCAATTTGAAAACAATGAAGAACACAAGTTAATGTAGTCACAGCGGAAAAACTAGTGATGAATTAAAGTTTATAAGAAGAAATTAATGACGATTGCTTCATTTCTATAAATTTGTTTTTGATTTTACCAGATAGCGGAAGGAATTTAGAGCTTATGAATGTGGGAATGTGTCATTCTTTAGCACACGCTGCAGTTCAAACAAACAGTAGGTTAACGGATTTCAACATAATTATAATTTGTAATTGGATCCGTCTAAATTGTGGGAGTTACATAGGCTATGTTTTTAAGAAGTTAGATTTATTGTTTTTTATAATAATTCTCTTGTTTATTGATATAACTTATTTAATTACCTGCTTCAGTATCAAACAGTCGTGAAAACTATTAGTTTGACAACAAAAATTTTAACTTGCTCTTCCTTCAAGATCAACCTCCGCTGGCGTTGGATCGTCATCGGCACGGTGGTGGTCCACTTCGCCATCTGGCTGGTCTTCGCTGTGTTCTGGTACATCACCGCCCTTGCCCATTACGACTTCGAGCCGGACCCGCCCAAACGCACCTGCGTTACTGGTGGGACGGATTTTGTTACTATCTTCTTGGCGTCTGTTGAAGCTCAGGTAAGGTCTTTGCTGGTTGTGTTTTACAACCTTTTATACACTTCAAAATGCTATGGACGAATTGCCTTATTAGCCATTTAAGTAAAGTTAAGTAAAATATTTTTCATGACTTCCAAAATTGGCTAATGTGCTGCCATTCAAGCACTGTAATTAATCTAGGTATAACTACAAACTCTAATTTAAACCGAATTTACTCTCTACATCAAGTTAATGTCGCGAGTGGCGGTATTATAAGAAAAACAAATTAACAACAATAGTGATTAAAGGTAGAAGAGGGCAATTGAGTTAACTATCCCTTACGTTTCAACCTAGAAAACAACAGTGCAAACACTGCTCAAATCAAAAACAAAGCTTAAAAGTCTATTGGGAAGTCCCCATTAACCATAACCATCTCTTCAAGACATAATAAAAAGAACATTAACACATCTAACAATTACTCCCACGTACTAAATCACATTATAGGGCAGTGTTAGGATTTATCAGCCACCCACGCTTAACCCGAAATTATGATAAATGGTTAAGACGTTAATGTCACCGTCACAATAGTTAAGTGACACTTATTCATAACACTTGGACATAAATAAGTAGCTAATGTGCATACAGTCCATCTAAGATCACTGCCGCCCTGGACATCAACCAACTGCATATACGTATAACAGGGGTTCTACTTAAAGCCACATCGCCACTCCTGAGGAATATAATGGTTGTCTGATATGTTAGTTACATTTTCCACACCCGCGTAACGCAAGAACTGTTTCACGCTAGAAATACTCGTAGGTGTGGTGGTGATTGTCCCTGTAGTTCCGGGACTAGAATAGGGCTACGGTATCCCCTGCCAGACGTAGAAGGCGACTAAAAGGGGGCTTCTGGGGTTGCGGGCGGCAAGAGTGGGAGCTCGAACCGTCCAGCAAGCGACCCCGGGAAGGACGGCGGTATGTGTGGTCGCATACCGTCGTCAACACTACATGGTGTGGGAGGAGCGAAAACTGCACCCCCAGGGTAGAGCCCGATCGGGGCATAGCGCTTGGAGGGCTCCGGTTGTGTTCCGTCGGAGATCCCGGAGTTCTCCAACAAGCGTTGAGGACGGCCACCGGGGGGGTTTTAGTGCGGTAAAAATCCCACATTACCCGGCGTCGCTCCCACGTCGTCGGGTACCTTTTGAAAGTTTCCCCCTCGAAAAAAAAAGAAAAAAAAAGAAGGTGTGGTGGTGGTACCTCCTCGTTCAAACCATTTAAGTTATACCACCTATCATCAGGTTGTCATTTACAATACAGGAATAGTAAACGGACATGCAGTCCACCTGATGGTAAGTGGCTACTGCCGCCCATTGACATCTGTAATCAACCCCAGATAGGATTAAAGCACTACCTGACGTTATCCACGGATACATTGCTACCCCTGAGGACTATGTAAGAATGCTTACGATGAATATGTCGCTCTTACCATACCCTTAAATCCAGAACACAGCAGCGCTTAACATTGGTGTTATTAGGCAGAAATAGATGGCGATGATGATGATTACAAAAGGTTCTTTAAACTTTCAATCACCTTTAAACTTATCTATTACTACTTGCAAAATACTCAGCAGCAAACTTCAGCGTTAATCTCAAAATAGCCACGAACAAGAAGGAATCTAAACAGGATTCCGGTAATTCCTGATGGTGGCACGATTAGCAATCAAGACGATTGGTCATCCGGCATCAGCGGCAGGCGGCCGCTTTGTTGGGTAATTGCCCAGAGATCTGCTAAATGAAGATCCATTTGATGTGGAATTTACTGGAGGATTTTTAACTTGTACGTTGTAATGAACTACCAAAGTTATTTATAGTCGAGCTACAGACATAGATCGTGTTTGCTGTGACATCCTATTTAAAAATTTTAAAAATTTTGTCAATTTTTGCAAACCTAAATTGTTATGAACTACGGTAGCCAGAAATGGTTAAGATTTATTACTAATGGGCGTTAATTTAGACCTAAAACTGGAACAAATCTTAATATTGGATGATTAAAGTTTATTATACTAACGAGCTTTTGCCCGCGGCTTCGCTCGTGTTACGAAGTAATATTTTCATGCCTATTTTATCCCCTTGGGGGTAGAATTGATCAAAATCCTTTCTTAGCGGATGCCTACGTCATAACATCTACCTGCATGCCAAATTTCAGCCCGATCCGTCCAGTGGTTTGGGCTGTGCGTTGATAGATCACTATGTCAGTCAGTCACCTTTGAGTTATATATATTTAGATATACACTCATTTCTTTATGAAAGGGCAAAGTTCTGGGTAGTAGAGTTCTTTGTATTTCTATAATTGCCACCTTACAAGTTTGTGAAAGAAGTAAATAAAGTGGCGGTATCTAAGTAGTTATATTTTTATAGTTAGTAGTTAGTTATATTATAGTTATATTTCTAAGTAGTTGTATGAGAAGGGGTGTTCGACCTAAGGTATATTATAGGTGCCCATTATTTGGCGTTAACTATAACTGAAGAATATCATATATAGTTTTCAACATCAGAATTACAGTTTTTTCTAGAAAATAGATGTGTAAGTTACTTAAATATTTTGTTAAAATTAACGCGATTATTTTGACTATTTCAGACTACAATTGGATTTGGAGATCGAGCAATTGACGAAGAGTGTCCTGAATCTATATTCCTGTTCATTATGCAGGTAATTGATTATTAGTAGTGATTACGTAGTAGTACAATCAAATGCCCACTCTGGAGTCTTGGGTTCGAATCCTTAGCGCTGCTCTTAGACAATCGGACTCTATTAAAAGACATTGATTTTAAAATAATGGAATTGGAATAACAAAAGGGCATGCATTCCACCTGATGGTAAATGAACTGCCGCCCGTGGATATTTGGAACCGAACACACACATGATTCACACGAATGTACGCACCGATATACACAAACACACGCATAGATAACAAAACATAAACGTACCGAGCTTTACCATACATTATTATTAATTTAAGTTTCTCATTTTAAGTGACAAATGTGTCTTATAAGTAAAATAAAGAGAATTGCTTCGAAAAAAGAATGCTACGGCCGTGCCGCTTCTTTTGGCTCGACTTGGCAGAGGCACTGCCGTGCCTCCAGATTTTTTAAACCTAACCCCAGACAAGATTAGACCCTACTTGAGGTGCGCCTAAGACCTAAGTTGGAACACTTCGGATGTCTATCTTACCGTCCTCACCAATCCCTTTAAAGTGGAAACATCACCCATTTACCATCAGGTGGATTCTTCAATATTATTAAACATTCTAAAAAGTTATTCAAAAACTCTTAGGTGTCTGGGATTCAACTCTAAACCCCGTAAACTGTTAAAACATACATAAGTAGATATTAAGACTGGTTAGACCACGTTAGGAGTGGATAAAATTAAGGAATATCATGTTTCATGTCAGTCAAACGCAAGGAAGTGCCCTCATTGAAGTTAATTCACTCAATTATTGCATTTTTTGAAGACTGGAACCCTTTATACTTTTCTCAGTTCTCGTACTGTATAGATGCGTCACTGTCTACTATGAGCAGTAATTTAAGTAATCGAGTTGTCTGATAACAATTGCAAAATTATGTTATCGTAACATATCTTTTGTCTTTGTTGTATTTTTGTTACATTAACATAATTTATCTGGACGACTCAAACATCAAATAATTTTGGAAATATTAACTTGGACGACTTCACTTTTTGGACGAAATTAAAGTAACGAATCGACGGGTAGTGGACACAGGTAAAGGAGGTCTCTTTGTGAAATTATCTGAAGTCACCACATGCGTGGAATAAGCGCAAATCGAGAGATAGAAAGATTTAGAAGGATTTGAAGGGGTTGATGGATGGAACGTAATTCATTCGTACATGAAACACAAATCATTTTCAAGAAAAATATAAAGAAAATAAAAATATTTTTTGTAATTTCCAGTTGATCCTGGGTACCGGGCTATCAGGAGTGCTGACGTGTGTTGTGTATGCTAAGCTGACCAGGCCGGAGAAACTGTCGCGAGATGGAGTCGGCTTCAGCAAGAAAGCTGTTGTAAGTTCTGATTTTTAGAGAATCTTCTGTTTGAAAAAAATATCAAACTTTTCAGCTATTCTGTCAAAATTGTCACAAGTAGTAGTTTTGAGTGACTCCAGATATTTTTTCTATTTGCAGTTGGTTATAGATGTTAATGGATGACGTCATCGACCCATTACTGTCCCACTGCTAGGCACGGTCTCTTCTCAAAGTGAGGGGGTCTAGGCCAAAGTCCACAAGTACCTAAAGAATTTGTAGACTTCACATACCTTCGAGAATATTTTAGAAAATGACGTGAAGAAACTTACACGTCTGATGGAGACGTGTAAGTTTCTTCACGTCATTTTCCTTGACCGTTTGAGCAAATGATAAATATTCTTTAATACAAACATATGTAACTTGAAAAATGTAAGAAGCTTGTCTAGGATTCGAACCTCTTGATTAAGACTTAATTTCAAACTAGGCTGTTACTACTCTACATAAATGGCAATGTGTATTTAAGTTCAAGAAGAGTACCTGCCTCTAAGTAAAATAATAAAATTTGAAGTCAATATTTTCAAAATTCCAGATCAGTATGCGAGACGGACGCCTGTGCCTGATGATTCGAGCCTGGGACCTGAATCACGATCACATCATCAGCTCGGAGTTCACCGCACACTTCATTAATACTCACAGGTGTCCCTCTTTCATATTCTACCTTATCTAGTTTTGTCGTTGTGTATAGTTTTATGGAAATTATTTTTTTGCTTTTTGTTAATAAGTCCAAGGTCATAATAACAGCAGGTTACAAATGCAACTGTAGTTAGGCAAAGTGTCTTGACAATTATTTGATTTTGGTAAAACCTACCCATACACAAAAGTGCCGGTGAGAAAATTGTAATTTGGGCGACTTCCCGCTACTCGTCAAAAGATGGCACTACACTTATTTTGAATCACGCTATCGAAGTTTTCTCAATATTTTGCATATATAGAAGCTCCGAACTAAGACTGTCGGAGTACGGCCGCTCGCCGGGCATGAACACCTAGCTCGGTGGGAGATCTCTCTTTGCCAAAAACTATTTAACTGCTAATCTTACATCAGTGTAAAGCATGTTATGGTTCGAAGGGTGTAGCAAAACGAATATATTCACATAACGAACTGCACTATTTTTTATGCTGCTTTTGTCTGACGGTGGGAGATCTTCTTGGCTACGTGATCACAATCAGAGAGATGCCGTGCTCCAACAGTCTTTATAGTTTATAGTTTTCAGAGCTTGTATATATACAAAATGTTGAGAGAATATCGATAGCGCGTTTCAGAAACAAGTGGTGCTCTTGAAGAGTTGCGAGAAGTCACTTCCGCGATTTTTCCGAAAGTCATCACAATTGCTATTAAAACAAAAATGTTGATTAAGTTTCTCTCAATTTCCAGAACAAAGGAAGGCGAGGTGATCCGCTACTTCGCTCGTAACCTGGCGTTACAGCAGAAGCAGTTCCTCCTCTGGCCGGTGACCCTGGTGCACGAGATTGACGTCACCAGCCCGCTGTATAAGTATACTCCGGAAGACGTTGCTAATAACAGGTTGGTAAGGTTATGGGTGGTTTAGGCCTTGTGTTTCCAGAACATATTACGGCTACGGTATTCCCTGCCTGTCGTAAGCCTTTAAAAGGGGGCTTCTGGAGTTGCAGGCGGCAAGAGTGGGAGTTCGAACCGCCCGGCTAGCGACCCCTCGAAAAAAGGCAGTATGTGTGGTCGCACCCCGTAGTTGCTACTATGGGTTGAATGTGGATTTTTCAATGTTGTCCATGTATTTGAAATTTATTATCACATGGCATAAGGGTGACGAAAAACATTGGAGAACATTGGAGAGAAAAACATATCAGGGTCGGTGTCTGGTACTAACTTACACTTAGCCAGCGTGATCGATTATGACCATGCCATCCCACTCACTCTTAGATTAAACTCTTGTTTATCAGTACGATAAGAAAGGAATCACAATTGTTTATTTTATGAGACCAATTTTAAGAACATATTTTTACTGTTTCCAGTTATGAGATCACAGTAAGCTTGAAAGGTGCTTCAGCGTCCATGGGCACCTTCACCCAGAGTCAGAGCTCGTACATGCCGCGCGAGGTGCTCTGGGGGCATCGGTTCCCACCTGTAGTCAAGTGAGTACACAAAAATACTACTTATAAGTAGTGTAATCAAAGAATTTGTGGTTCACCTGCGTTAGCTTTTCAACTTTTTCAACATTTTAACAGAAAAAATACTTGTTCCACAAAACAAACAAACAAGCTTGTATTCCATCAATTTGAAGGTGGTAGAAACCTTTGTGGTTCAACTCCAGAGGCACCACGGCCATACTCATTTCTGCCTAATGACAGCAGTGTTAAGATCTGCTATGTTCTGATTTGAAACGTGTGGTAAGGGAGACTTTCTTATCCAAACTCCAACTTGGTTGATAGGGATCGCGCATCATCTATGGCTATCCTCAGATAGGACCCCTATCCGCGGTAGTAGCCACTATCAGATGGACTGTTACCTCGTTAACTACTAAATAATTATAATAAAAATTTAAAAATTATGATGGTATTTTCTGTTTTTGTAGATTCGACACCCACAAACAAAAGTACGTCATCGATCATTCAAAACTAGATGTGACAGAGGCCGTTGACACTCCCTTTAATAGCGCATGTGAATTATACAGGTACCTGTTTATTTATTCAAATTTATGGCCAGTGTTAAAACGCGCAGATTATATTCCAAAGTATCCAAGTATGTTCCAAAATACAATGTATTCTTCCACAACTAGCAATTATTTGATCCATACAAGAAACAGTGTGATGTGACTGTACCACTATACACTTGTGTAGAACGGAACTAATTTGCAAACAAAGGTGATGGTTCGATCGGGAGCTACCTTCTCAACACCCATGTCCAGCGTCAAGTAGTTCTTACGTTTCGTTGGCAAAGTGTGGATGCCGGCAGACATCCTCCTGAGGTATTCCCTCAGGACTATTACATGGGGCTCTTCAAGAGGGGTGTAAAAAAAGCTCTCCTTCAAAGCCGGCGATGCATTGGCGACTCCTGTGTTATTGCAAATGTCCATAGGCGACGATGACTGCTTTCCATCAGGTAGCCCGTCTGCCTTGTCGTTAGGTTAAATATTAAAAAAAACATATTGGGTGATAGTTTAATCCTCAAGTGATAGGTAGGTGTCTAGGAACACCTGTTCAATATGGAGTTGTTTACAGATTTCCATGAGCACCAGTGATCATAATTAGGTAGACAGCATGCTTGTTGCTATGTACTTCAGTCTTACTAAAACATGTCGCAGACCATTGCAAGATATTATCCTAAATTTATAATAAGGGTCTCATAATGCACCAATTCCACAGGTCCCGTTCCCCCAGCAGTTCCCAGGAGCGGTCCTCCCAGGACACGTGTCCGGGGACTCCTGGCAGCTTCAGTGAGAGGGTTTCCACTTTCCACCTGGAAAGAACCTCGTCCTTTAAACGGAAAGATAGGAAATCTTGAGCATTATGATCATCTTTAGTTTGTTAAGTTTGTGGCAAAAATAATCAATACATAGATTGGGGTAAAGTGGGGTAAAATCGTAAGAATTAAATTTAAAATAAATCTGCACTCATAGACCAACTCTAGGATTACTTGTGTCATGGGCACATACATAGATGAATAAACAAACACTCAGACCTAGAATATTAATCTAAATTCATTATTTAGATATCATTTGACTGAGGATAGAATCCGGAATTCTTTGCGCGTCAGATTGGTATGGTGATCACTGACGTGACGGCTGAATTGGCCTGTTTTTTTTTGAACTTGGGGATATCATAAACCAACCAACGTGTGGCACCAAAGCAACATTTTCATAGCGTGCTATTTAATGTTACAAATTAAAAAAAAACATACGGTCTTGTCCCAGGGTTGATCAAACCGTGGTATCAGGGAACATACCCTGGTAAAAATAAATTTAACAATTAATCAATGTGAATGTGATTTGTACAAAAATGTTTCAATGAAAAGACATTCTTTTCACATAAATGTGAGATTGTTATGAAGAAACAAAAAAAATAATTCTAAGCATTGTAATAAGTTAAATAGATAAAAGTACAATATTTTGTAACATATTGATAATATTATGCGTGTCTTTTAATGTATAATAAACAAAACCAGTTTTGTTGAATACATTAAAAGAAAACCAACCCGAAAACGATAACCGAAAATTATTTTTGCTTAATGTTGTTTGAAAATTGCATTGTTGTCGTCGAGCAACAATTTTTTGTTGCTCGGGAAATAACAACAGGCGTCATTGTTGAAAATTTTTAGTTATGTATCATTAATTGTTCAATCGTGTTAAAGCACAAACCCTACTATCTATTAATTTTATTAATTTGTCAGCATTTAAATAATGCATTTACTTTTAGTGTGATTACACGAAGATTTTTACGTCAATTAGATACGTTCATTATTTAAGCGTGTTATTAAGTTATCTACATTTAAAGCAAGATGAAAAATATTATACTTTTTTAACATCCAGCAATTGTAATAGTCATCAAGCCATAATATGTGATACTCTAATCACTCAAGTTCAAATAGTTTTCAAATCCTTGGTATAATTCTCAACTCTTTTTAACTTTGAAATAATCTTTTAATAAAATAGCTTAAGTTTTGTAGAGTACGCTTTCTCAATGTTGTTTAAATAAAAATAAATGTAAATTTGGTAAGTAATCATTGTTTTATTTCTAATTTTACAATCATTTCCAAATTATAAATTATATATTTATTAAAAAGTGACAAAGGGAACTTCCAACTCCTGCATCTATCATAATTATATATCATAACTAGCTGACCCGGCAAACTTTGTACCATTTCAAAATCTATTTATCAAATTATTTCATATAAAATATAGCCTATGTTACTCGTAGATAATGTAGCTTTCGAATGGTGAAAGAATTTTTAAAATCGGTCCAGTAGTTTTTGTGCCTATTCATTACAATCAAACAAACAAAGTTTTCCTCTTTATAATATTAGCAAAGATAATTGTGTTGTTTTGAAAACCAAACTTGCTTCTCCAAAATTAGGTGAACAACGTGCATTATTTGTAATGTAATAACAAGGACAACATTGAAAATAGGATATGCTCAATAACAAATTTAATTACCTAAGCCCAAATAATATAACCTCGTAATTTATGTTTCTTTAATATAGGATAGGGAAATGAGTATGCAGTCTAATGACAACTACTGCCATGAAGACCTATAATCAAGCTCAGGTAAGATTAGATTTGTAGCTGATGTTGGCCACAGATGCATCACATACCCGTGACGTTTAAGATGGAACGCCTTGGATAAACTATTTTCTATTACCACATCCTTGAAACCAGAAAATATGAGAGCTTAACATTGCAGGTATTAATTGTAAATACATGTGGCGGTGGTGCCTTCGGAGGCGAACCACACAGCGTTCAACTGCTATGAGGTCAAGTCAAAACCACTCTTTGTGTGTTGGTCGTAGACAATATTTCTAAAATTAGTTCATAAGCAGCAGATGAGTAAGAAAGTGCAAGTGGTACATTCAAGGTTAGCAAAGATGCAAGTGTCGTTACACCTCTATTTCTAGGCCACACCTCGGATCAAAACAACTATTAATATATTTATGCCTTATCTTTTGTAGGATAAAGGAACGACGTTATCTTGACTTGTAAGATAAGTCGATTTAGTTGTAGAACATGATTCGCTAGACACACACATATAGTTGACATAAACTAAAATTAGTTGATGCAATTTTAATCTTTCTATCAAAGGTCGTAAAGATAAAAGTTGTGTACACTAACCAAGTGATCTAGGTAACATAATTGTGGTATAATTGATGAAATAGTACTAAGTATTGATTCGTGAGAATCTTGAAGTGTTTCTGATAGGAAATAATCAGATAATCCTGAAGATTTTAATCCAGACTTAACGGAAGCACTTAGAATACATGTATTGATACGCGCAGTTGTGTTTACGTTAAGGTGTTGATTTCCAAAATGGATTACGCAGGAGAAAGGAGAGGCAGCAAGAATCGAGCTCTAGAAAGATCCTTAAGCTATTCAGCGGCTATTGGAAATGGCTCCGGTCGGTCATCAATTGAAATCCCAGCAATGGTCAACACAGAAGTCTACACAAATGAAGAAATCAAGAAACATTATCGGATTTCCCAAAGCTATGTTGAAGGGAAAGAAATATCGTTTCCGATGGTAGCAACGAATTTTGACACGAAACAAAACATTCCATCTGTAGTGGACACCGGCTTCAGTTCCCAATTCTCCAGTGAAGACGAGACTACTGATGATGGTTTGATAATGACGATAGATGTAGACACAGACAGTCCAAAGACATCAGATACGAGGCAGTTTTCTGATGCTACCACCCGACCGATGGTCAGTTCAAGTGGAACTAATGATGTGTATGACAGAATAGACTTAATTGAAAGTGTGTATGATAGTACGACGGCGCCGAGTACTAATTTTACTAATTATTCGAAACGGAAGAAGAGAAGCAATAGGCGGAGGTAAGATTTTGAAATAGAATTAAAAAGGTCCATTCCATTTCATGTACAGTTGTATATCATAAACTAAATAAGTGAAAAATATAGTGATGAAAGCGAGGTCCGACTCCGAACCCTAGACATAAACATCTGATTTTTTCAGTTACGTGGAAAGTGTTAAAAATATGTGTGTCTTAGAAATTATTTATCAATTCTTAAACGGTGAATGACGCGAAGGAAGTAACGGACTCTCATTCTGTTTGAAGTTAATCATAAAATCAAGGCATCAAAAGTTACATCATCATCATCATCATCATCAACCCATTACTGTCCCGCTGCTGGGCACGGGTCTCCTCTCATTATGAGAAGGATAAGGCCATAGTCCACCGCGCTGGCCAAGTGCGAATTAGTGAACTTCACATACCTTTGAGATTTTTTTTATAAATCTCTCAGGTATGCAAGTTTCCTCACGATGTTTTCCTTCACGGCTTAAGCAAGTGATAATTAATTTCTAATACGCACATAATTTTGAAAATCAGAGGTGCATGCCTGCGATTTGAACATCGGACCCCTCGATCGAAAGGGCAAGTTTCTTAAGCACTATCACTATCACTGAAACAAGAAACTCTGAAAAGTTACATATTTAAATTAAATTGGAAAAAATATAATATAACACCTAAACCGCAAATTTCTAAGTTCGACTGTCACCGACCCAATATTCATTATTTCGATAAATTTACTTTCTTTTACATGTCGACTACTTGTTTTAGGTAAATGTATAACATTAATCATAATGTGAAACGGTAATATTTCTTCCGAGAGTTTTATCAAAATTTTTGGGTACTTTCAACTTTCTAATCAACTCTAGTATTTTCGAAAGTACGTCTCCGTATCATGTTGATTGATGGAACTGTTTTGGGAAATCGATCAGTTATCGCGGTGGAAGTGGAAATCGTATTGCCTTTTATCAAACACACCTTGGCCTATTTCTTTTGCTAATTTGCTTTAACGATCTTTCTTTATTTAGTTTTAATGTTCTTGTTTTATCAAGTAGATTTATGTGGCGGTGATTAACACGAAAAACTGTTTATGTTAATTTTAAATTACGATGTTTTCGATAAGGAAATGCATCCCATAGATTATGATAATCATCTATAATATATGAAATAAAAGATTCTTACATAATTATCATCATCAACCCATTATTGTCCCACTGCTGGGCACAGGTCTCCTCTCAGAAAGCGAAGGATTGGGTCATAGTCCACCGCGCTGTTGCGGATTGGCAGACTTCACATACCTTTTTGAGAACATTATTTTTAAGATCACTCAGGTATGCAGGTGTTTTCACGATACTTTGTTTATTGGTATTTATTTGAGCACTAAACTGCGCTTCATCGCGGTAAATAAAAAATCCTTACAGGGTCCATACTAATGACATCATCGCTGAAACTATTTCTATCACATCAAGCACGGATATGTTGGTTTCAACGATCTAGTAACAGACACGCGAGGTAACATACAAAGCCTTGAAAGCCTTGAAGGTACAGTGCATCTTTCTAAACTAGGATTTTAATCCTATTTGAAGTTCTAGAGGTCCATGAGGGGCAGAGGACGTAAACCATTAGGAAGGATGTTTGCTCGCTTGGTACTTTTATTTCAAAAAACAATTGGATCGCTGTACACACCAAGCTATCTTCATCATGATCACTACTGACATTATTTCATATCTGCATTGGCAGCTCCACAAACCAATTTATTTTTTTTATTTATTTGGGAAACAAACAATTCATGCTATATAACATAGTTAAATGGTTCAGAGACACAAACAGAAGAATAAACAGTTTCCACTATTAAATTTCACAATAAGTTAAAAAGCAAAATGAACATGAAGTACCACAATGAAGAGGGAGAGAAACACATACATTAAAAAATTTATAAAATAAAAAAATATATATCTATAAAATGATGTAAAAATCTATTTAAGTTCTCGTATTATTTGTCGTACACTCCTCCTGTAGATACCTATCGAATTACAGAAAGGATCGACGCTTTGAAGGTGCTTGTTGTAGTAATTACATGACCGAAATAAAAAAGTATTGCTGGTACGAGTATACTTAGTTCTACTTAAGAGGAGTGTAGAACAACGCTCTACATCGAGAGTTAATTCTGGGGCAACTAAAATAATTTTGTTTAATATGTTCAGTTATTTTTTAGGAAACCATCAAATAACATCCAACCTGATTCATTTTAGTAGATAAACTATCATTATTGGACATTTGGATAAGATAACAGCAAATACTTGGTATTTTATTTATTTTCCGTTTTACTTAGCCTTATATGTCATGTACCTGTTTGCTCACAAACTTAAAAGTACCTATTACTTAAAATGGACTCTTCTGTGATTGAATTTACTTGAAAAGGGAGCTCACGTTAAAATGGTTGCACTTGATTTGTAAAAATGTGGTTTCATCAATGATAAAACGCATTGACCTAACTAGGTCAATACCTTGTTAGGTAAATGGGTCTGTTGGTATATCTCCTATTACCGCTATTACGACAGGATAACTTATTTACGTAAAATATTTTTTTTAATGCCAAACCTTTCATCAAAATTGTCTAGTATTTTATGTGTGATGAAGTAATGCTCTAAGCATTGAGAGACTAAATAATTTTCCAATATAGATGATTTCTTGAAAGTCACTCAGATATTGAGATATAGAACGTCAGTATCCATAATGGCTACTACTACTACAAGTAATAGAATAAATATATTCTATTAGTAGTTCAAAGCTTTAAAATTAAAATTTGAAGACAAACAATAGAATATTTTTGCTTTCGAAGGAAATAACTTACCTACATCTGTTAGTAATTTTAGCAATGTGCTACGAAAGTTCTAAAAACAATTTTTATCTACGTAAAATGTCCAATTTTTATGTACTAGTAGGCACAAATTGGTTAAGATTCAGGATTACTAATACTCGTACATATGTAACAGTGACTAACACGAATAGCTATCTGCGTTATTACAAAACACTTTTTATTGGTGAAGGTATATCTTGGCTCTGTTTATGACTTTCATTTAGGTGTAATGAATGCGGAAGCACGAAGATTTCCGACTTTCTTCTCAGGGGAATGGATTAAGTATCTTTGATTGAAAGGACGTATTTCAACTATTACTGTATCACTGCTTGTACAAGTTATGTTATTATCTATTAAATCCTTTATTTTTAACAGAAAATGCTCCTTATTGATCCAGAGACCTTAAGAAAATCAGCCCAGAAAATTAGCGCATATAAGTCAACCCAAATAACTTAAGTTTTAATATTGGAATAATAATACATAAAAAATCGCAATAATACGCTTAAAATCTTAAATACTTATCAGTAAATTTGTATATTTTAGACATCAACCAGGCAGACCAATTAGATCTAGAAGAGCGGTGTGCAAGAGTGGAGAAGAAAATGTTCCAGTAAGAAGTAATATTCCTGCCAAATCTATCAAATATATGCGAGATATTGTTAATACTGTGGTAAGTATTAGTATTAATAAAAGTATGTGCGCTGGTTTCTGTAACTGATGGGTTGGTTGATTGGGATGGATGAATTACTTCAAAAGTCAAATTACAAACAAGCTTACTCCCTAGGCTAATCTAGCAGTGAGGATGTTTGTCATAGAATCATAGCATAACAGCGCGTACAAAAAACCTAATCCTTCAAAACATAGAGAAATGTGAACTTTAGCATATCAATAAATTTCGGTACAGCCCAGAATGTAGGAAAAATTATAAATTATTTTATCCTATCTTACTTTAAGCTTACTTTTAGCTTTGATGTTAAGGAATCCTTTGTAAGCAAACTAGTGAGAATACGTCATAATTATGTTAATGGTGGTTGAAACTACCTATCTTCCACTGGCAACAACATACACACGGACTATAGTTTCAACCCTTTTTATTCAGAACCGTTCTTATTCTTAGTCGTCCTTTCACCCCAGTTATAGTCCGCGCCTAACTGCTAGTCCGCTCTGAAGTTGTAGCGAGCAGGTGTAGTCATACAATTTACAATGGCGACGCGATTGATTTCTATATTTGGAGCGAAGTAGCAGTTTTTCGCGGACTATATAGAAAAAGGACTTACGCGGACTATGGGAAATTAATAAGTCAATGAAGTACTTTTAAGAAACATTTTCTCTCCACAGATCAACAGTAAGTGGCGCTTCATCATCCTGATGATGTTCGTCGCCCACTTCGTGTTCTGGCTGGTGTTCGCTGGGATCTGGTACGCTGTGTCCTCGTCCTATCAGGATGACATCGGGGATGGGAAGGAGCACTGCATCACTGGCACTTCCTCCTTCGCTGGCTTGCTCATGATGTCTGTTGAAACTCAGGTAGGCATTTTATGATTTTTTTTTAAGTAGCAAACGAATATGCTGTCTACCTGATGATAAGTAGGTATTCACTATCACTCGTGCACATTTATGCATAAACGATTTCAGAAAGGATTGGAGTCCTACCTGATATCGCATTTACGAATACATTGCATTTCTGTTTTCATCTGCTCTTTTAGACAAAGTTGCAATATTTCATTCATGCCAGATCGCAGTGGCACTACATTGCTATTGTGGTAGGAAGAAGTGTGTTGATAATACTTTTCACGTCGAACCACAAAGTCTAGAAGCTGAATATTTTCTATTCCACAGATGACCATAGGCTACGGTGTAAGATTTCCAAACGAAGAATGCCCTGAGGCTATCATCATTATGGTTTTGGAAGTGAGTATTATTCTTTGTTTATAAAAGGAATTGTTAGCTTGTTCATAAATTTTCTAGATTGTTCTACACATAGATAAGTATAAACTAAGTACAAAACTTTAAAATATTTTAGATATATTTAGGACTACATACCATGTTCATTTTATTCCTTCGCCATTTAAGCAAGCGATCATAAAAAGTCACTGGAAGTTATTTCATTACTAATACTTATTTTTTTTATTATAATTTATTTATTCCTATTAAGATTTAAGAAATTTAATTTAAAATGCTTTTTTTTCAGATCGTAGCCGGCACTGCGTTATCTGGTGGGCTAACGAGTCTTCTTTACACCAAACTAGTTCGACCGAACAGACACGTATCTTCAGTTGGTTTCAGCAAGAAGGCTACGGTATGTATTAAATTTAGCAATTATAAGGTTTTTTTTATTTAGACTCATCATCAATTTTAGCTCATGTAGTTTAAGTCATCTATGGGCATCTATCAGTCCCAAATAGAATTGTAGTCTGGTCTGAGTTCGGTTAGATACCCATTGGGTTAAGATACAATTGAGCCTCATGTAAGAACTTTTCTACTTGACCACTTCTTTAGCTTTAAGCTGGCAGTGGCGCTAAAACACGAGGTGTTCCAACTTATAGGAAACAATGACCTTGTATCCAAGTTCAGGTAGGACACTAACTCTACCTATATTTGTAATTGATTTCTTTAAGTAACAATAACGATTAGAATACATCAATTCTTGTGAGGTGTGTCCATTTCATAAAAAAATATTTTCTTTTCAGGTTTGCCTTCGGGATGGTCAATTGTGCTTGCAGTTTAGACTGTGGGATCTACTAAACCTACATATCATTGGGAGCACGGTTACCGCGTATATGCTGAAGCCGATCAGGTTCAAATTGTCCTATTTGTTTTTGTATTTTAATATAGGAGTAGGACGAGCATGCAGTTCACCAGAGCAGGTAGTTGAATCTTTGTGGTTCGATTCCGACGGCACCACCCCGGCGCCTATATCTGCCTCATAACAGCAGTGTTAAGGGCTGCTGTGTTCGGGTTTGAAGAGTGTGGTAAGAGAGACATACTTTTCCGAGGCGTTCCAACTGCTGCTTGTCTTCTACTTCTGCTAAAAAAAGTTATTGTATAGTATCGTTATTTACTACAATAGAGGTAACCAAAAGGATTTTTTAATAAAAAATGCATATTACAAATTAAGCGAATATTTGGAAAACTAATATATGAAAAATAAAATAATAATAATAATAATTAACGAAGAAATAAATGCTAATCAAATTAAATAATTTTGTAAATCTGATATCAATGTTTAATTGTTAATATAAATCGGCCGCTCTCATATTCATTGCTACACCCATTGCGGGTTCATGTGTTTCTAGAATTGTAAATGATTTTTATAGAACAATTGTAAACCATGATTGCAATAAAGTATTGAGTATTGAGTATTAATCCGTAGACGTATACATAGATGTTATTTTTAAAGCTGTGCATTTTAATTTCGCGATAAGAAAGCCACTTGGCAATTGATATATAAGATTGATGACCCCAGTGGCTACTTAACATCAGATAGACCGCATGCATGTTTGATTGGTGATTCAGACAGATTTCTGTATGATAGATTTAGATTTCTATTTTTGATTTAGATGTCGATGGAATTGTTTGTAAGTATGCGTATTCAGCTTTAATGTACATATTGGTTTCATACGACACATGGAATAAATGGTTATATATGTAGAAGGCGTCCTCTACTTCCTATTCTATTTCAAGAATTAAAAACTTGCTTAAAATAATTAACTGAAAAGGGATATGAAATAAGTTTTGTAACTTTCACAATTTAAACCAATCCAACGACACCTTATAATTAACATTAACATAATTAAGATAATTAATTAACATTATGAGGTGTCGTTGGATTCCTCAAACTTTGGGCATACCACAGAAATATACATACATAAAATACACACATACATAGATAAGCTTGGAAAATTTTACCTTCCACAGTCGAGTAAAAATCTCATGTAAAAAACGTAACACATTTTTCTTTTGTTATCTAACAGGACGTTAGAAGGCGAGTTGGTCCAGAACTACATCCACGCGTTAAAGCTGAAGCAGGCGCGAGCGTTCCTGCTGTGGCCCATCACCGTGGTCCACGTTATCGACGCCGAGAGCCCGCTGTATGACTTCTCGGCACAGGACATGATGGACTACAGGTGAAGCTCCTATACCAGGTGGTAGGGGCGCCGTCACAACTTCTTCTGCATAATAACAGCAGTGTTGAGTTCTGCAGTGCTAAGGTTTGAACGGTGTGGTAAATGAGACGTACTTATCCGCGGCATTCCAACTGCTCAAGGGTACCAACACATTTATGACTGATCTCAGGTAGAACTCTAATCTTATATGATATATATATATATATGATACTAGTTTTTGCCCGCGGCTTCGCCCGCGTTAATAAATATAACACACTAACATACATAAAACTGTAAATTCGTACCTTCAACTTTGCTAAAGATCATCACTTAATCAAATGCATAGTTTACGATTCAATCCTTACTAATATCGATTAAAATAATCGATGATTTGGGTTCAAAAGATCGATTCTCCGATTAATCGATCTTAGATCGCCATCCCTAGTTCTCGTAGGATTTCCGGAATAAAAACTATCCTTTGTCCTTTCTCGAGTCTCAGACTATCTTTGTACAAAATTTCATTAAAATCGGTTCAGTGGTTTAGGCGTGAAGAAGAGACAACCAGACAGACAGACAGACAGACAGACAGAGTTACTTTCGGATTTATAATATTAGTAAGGATGATTGTATTTAAAACCATTAACCAAACAAGTTTTAAAATAAATTAAGATGTCTGAATAATTAATTTATCTCATTTCCTTCTCAGATTCGAGATAGTGGTCTGCTTGACCGGATCTGCGAAAAGCATGGGAACCATGACGCAGAGTCGGACGTCATATCTGTCTAAGGAAATAATCTGGGGTTACAGATTTAAGAACGTGTTAAAGTAAGTAATTTTGAATTTAGTCCATCAAATTGACGTGCAAACCTTTTCATTATTTCCTACTGCTGGAGGAAAGTCTTTTTCCATATCTAGAGGAGGAATGACAAATGTGCTCGAATAACCCATAACGCATCTAACAAGGTTTAACAACAAATGTATGGGCAATAAACGGGACGATGGATGAACTTAATCTTAAAGCATGAAACTATGCATATGACCACTAGCGGTTACCCATATAATTATTAAATACACCCGAAGTTGTGACTTTGAAGATCGATTCAATCATATTTTATACGATATCTATTCTACGAGTATTTCTATTCTAAACGTTACCTTCTTTTAAACAATAACTCAATAAAAATGATATGGGAGTGGGCTCATGATCTTAACGGAAGTAATACAGTAAAAAAAATGATGTATGTGAAGAATTTGCTTGATTTTCCATATTTCAGATACTCCAAAAAGCAGGAGAGCTACATCGTCGATGTGGACAACCTAAACACAGTAGAACAGGTGGAAACTCCTCTCTGCAGCGCCAGCAGGCTCAAGGAATTCGAAGCGGATATGAAGACTTCTTCCACCAACATATTATCCACTCCAACCAACATTTCCATCACGCCAACCAACACGTCTCTAACCCAGGATGATGCGTCAACGTTATCCAGAAGGGAATCCGTGCCATCCACACCAAATTTCGGCAGAGGTGGAACCCAGAAAAGTTTTGGATGGAACTTCAAGAAATTTGCTCCTGAGAAGTTTGTGACTAAAGAAGGTGTGGAGCAAGAACAACATTTTTAAGTTTCTCTGTCTATATCAAATAATGTCCATTATACGGCGCTGGCTAGCTGTGGAAATCTTTGGCGACGCGTGTTGTGCTATCGCGCCGTGGAAGACCACAGTGCCAGGCAGCATTACGTAACGCCGGAGCAACTCACAGCACCCAAGAAACTTTTTATTTTACTTTACGGAGAATACGACTGTGTATAACAATGGCACATTAATATTTTGGTATGATAAATATTTTCGGACATCAGGGTGAAATTTTGGATTAGCAGCGATGAGATTAATGTAACTGAGGTATTCTCTGAACACTATGGTGCTCAAAAAAGGTGCAAAAACAGCTCTCCCTCAAAGCCAGCGATGCATTGGCAACTTCGTTGATGTTGCAAATGTCCATAGGCGACGTTGACTACTTTCCAAGAGGTAGCATGTCTGCCTAATCGTTAGTCTCAAATATAAATTAAAAAAAAAACCTATGTACATAAATAATCATTTAATATATCATCCCAAAGCACAAAGAAAAGTGATTTTTAATAGATCATTTTTTTATTTTATTTAGTCTACGTGATTAATTAATGTATTATACTTGTGCATGTGATCCATATGATGAAAAAAAAGATAAAAACATACCTGAATCATAGAATAAGATTCCATGATTAATTTTCATCGATATCCTATTGACAGCGAAACATATTTATATTAAGGATGTTAATATTATCCGCCTTTCATAAAAATGTTAGTGTTTTTATAATTTTATCGTTAACCTATTAAATTATTACTTACTAATTCAAACACACTTAGCCTTAGAAATATTTTTAAGCTAGTTTTATTTATTTATCTTATGGTCCAATATACGATTTAAAATTTAAATTTCGTTTTAATGTTTTTCAATTTAATGCAAAAACTAATTTTCATATTATGTCTTTTTACCTTACAAGTACAAATTAATTATAAATGTAATAAAAGTGGAGTATTATAATGAAAAGATACTAAAGGAAAAGGATATCTTCATTGCCCAACCGTGGGATAAGATAGCTCACTACTTCCGTAATTCTCTCACAGTAGATAAATCTTAGTATAACTATCGCAAATTCCACACTATACTTATTAGGCTCGTAAATGAGTCATGATGTAATAAATAAAATTAAGGTTTGTCTGTCATGACGAAATGATAACTTCTTAGGTATGTTTTTTTCATAAATCTATCATATCATCAGTCACCATATCAGTCTGATATGCAAAGGGTTCCGGGTTCGATTCCGGCAGCACTAGCGCCTCTCTTTTCTGCCTAATAACAGCAGTGTTAAGCGCTGATGTGTTCAGGTTTGAAGAATTTGCTAAGGGAGAAATAATTCCCAGAGGAGTTTCAACTTAGTCCTCAGGGCTAGCATTGCGTCTCATATGGTCGACCTTACATAGGAATCTAATCTTATCTGGGGTCGATTACAGATGTCCATAAGCGGCAGTAGCCAAATACCATCAGGTGGACTGCATACTCGTCCGCAACTTCTATATTATAAAAATATAGGTATAGTCCGCGTAAAACTGCTAGTCCGCTCTGAATAAAGAAATGAATCGCGTCGCCATAGCAAATTGTATGACTACACCTGCTCGTAACAACTTCAGAGCGGACTAGTTAGAACTATACCACATATAAAATCGCGCGATTTTTTTTTAGTTACACCGTATGAAAGCAAGCAAAAACTACTTTACATAGTATGCAATTTGGTCCTGTCAGCAGATCCAATCATAGTTGAGTCACGTAATAACCTGATGTATATATATATAATTTGTTATTATTATTATGTTTGTTTACTTGACACTATTTATATGACTCACAACACACATACTTTACAAGATTGAATGAGTAATTTACGTTTTGCATTTTTCGTTTAAAATATTTTTATTGAGACGCATCTGTATTGATATCATCGATCGGCTATGAACGATTTACGATCATATCATCATCTTCATCATCAACCCATTATTGTCCCACTGCTGGGCACGAGTCTCCTCTCAGAATGAGAAGGATTAGGCCATAGTCCGCCGCGCTGGCCAAGTGCGTATTGGTAGACTTCATATACCGTTGAGATTTTTCAGTCTCTCGGTATGCAGGTTTCCTCACGATGTTTTCCTTCTACGTTTAAGCAAGTGATAATTAATTTCTATTACGCACATAATTTTGGAAAATCAGAGGTGCGTGGTGCGTGCCTGGATTTGAACATGGGACCCCTCAATCGAGAGACCGAGTTTCTTAACCATTAGGCTATCACTGCCATCAATGGTAAAGGAAAATAAAGTACTGCTTGCGCGCTTCGTAATATCATGTGGAAGATTCCATGCTATAGAATACTGAAACTTAAAAAGATTTTTATTAGCATAAAGTTATTTTATTGTTTTATATGATTTAAGTAGCAAACAAGCATCCAGTCCATCTGATGGTACGTGGTCACTGTCTCAATGGACAACTGTAACCAACTTCATATAGAAGAGCTCTACCAAAAGCCGATAGCAGATGCCTTGACTCTTAAGAACTAATAAGGTCGCCACAAATATAAGTCAGCACACCCTTCCACCGAATCGCAGAACTACTTTACACTATAAATGGGGGTACAGTACTGATTCTTCCACTCTTCTTCTGGGAGAAGATTAATCTCCCAACAAAGGAATAATGATGGATTTGATAACTTTCATAATTTGCTATTTCATATGCATAAAAAAACTGTTGTTTGAGTTAGAGCCACGTGCTAAAGTTAGTTCAAAATTTCGTTCTTACAAGTACATGTGTATTTCGATCGGCGATAAACCGGTTATTTACCCATATGTTATTATTTGCGCTATTTAAAAGCCGTACGCAATTACTGCCATCTGGTGCTTGTTGATGTTTGGAAAACACTTTCGATTTGGATGAAAGAGAAATATTTTTTATCGATTCTATTAATAATTGGCCAAGTGCGAGTCGTACGCATACAGAGGGTTCCGTACCACCAAATTTTTATTATTATTTAAGTATTTGTTATCATAACAAATTTGACTTTGACTATTACGGGTCAATAGATAAGGCGAAAAACGTCGAAATATAGCGGTTTACTACCCACATTTATTTTGAAATTTATTTTTTAATTTTAGTGTTTGTTGTAGTGGGCACCGTTATACATACTCTGTAAAAATTTCAAGTGTTCTATTATCGTTCAGTACCTTTATTTATGTTTTTACAAAAATGACTGTTTTTGTATTTGTTTACGTATTCGCCCATACATTTCCAATCAGCGCCCCTAGCGGACTGTAACAGAACTAACTCATACTAAGGGTACAGGACAGACAGCGGAGGACAGACAGTAATAGGGTTCCACTTATACACTTCGGGTACGGAACCCTAAAAAACATTATTTTGGCATTATACCCCATACATAGATTGGCGTGCTTTAGACACACACAAAGGAGAGTAGACAAACACCCAGATTGTTACTATAGACTATGTTTAACTGTTTTAGAGTACCCTGCGAAGTGTGTTGATCCATTGGTGGTCACCCATCCAATTTCTGACCGTGCTCTACGTTGCTTTGTAGACCAGATCTAGAGGCACCACCGTCATTCCAACTTCTGCTGTGTAACAGCAGTGTAACTGCCGTGTTCTTGTTCGAAACGGGTAAGGCAAGACATAGGTGGACATATCTTGGTCGCATACCGTCGTACGCAACAGACGGTGTGGCGAGCGCCAAGCTCACTTAGGCGGAGCCCGACGGGCAACGCGCTAAGAGGGCTCCGGTTGCGTTCCTTTGGAGATCCCGGAGCCCTCTACGCAGCGCCGAGGACGGCCACCGGGGGGGTTTTAGTGCGGTAAGAATCCCACATAACCCTACGTCGCTCCCACGACACGGGGTACCTTTTGAAGGTTTTCCCGTCGTAAACAAAAAAAAAAGGTGGACATATCTGGGACGTTATAATTCGCTAGGCGTCACGCGCTCCTAATATACCTTATGACCTACCTATAACTAACTACAGATTAAGACATACTTAGATAGTTATAGCTTTATAGAATAGTGTGCGATATGCATAGAACGTACACGTTACAGTAGATACGCTAATAAGTGTGCATAATGCATTAACTTCAATACCTGCCATAATAACAAATACTAAATGTAACAAAAATATAAAAAATTTGGTGGTACGGAACCCTCCGGTTGCGAGTTCGACTTGCCCTTTGACAATTATTCTAATTATAAGACTATAAGAGGCAATGGGATTCGAATCCATACTCTAAGTATCAGAGATCAAAACTACTATACATTCCATAGAATTCACATAGAGATGATTCAATTAGCTCAATTCAATGTAAACAGGTATTCACTACACGTAAGTAATATATTTCCAATAATGGTTATATGCGATGTGAGTAGCTGGAGTGTCTGCCTAAGTTATAGGGTTGCCGCTTACCGAGTCTTAACTAAACACGAATGTAAGGGTACATTTTTTATATGTATATATCAATTATGTTATTAAGAGGATATTTAATTGCTGGTGAGTTACAATCTAGCAGGAAATTATATAAATGAAATAAGGAAATAATATTATATTGTTTAGAGAATAACATACCATAGAATGGATTATCAGAGAAAATAAATAAGAGTTGTTATTGAATCTTTTTTATATAGAATAGTCTTTCAGGAATAACGAGTTTACATAAATATAATATAAACGACATATTGGCTTCTTTATTTTATTATGATGGAAGAACCCGAGGTGGTTCTACATCGGAGGCACCATCGTCAAATGAATATTATATGTGAATAAAAGATATTTTTAAAACTACAGTCTTTAATTCTATATTGCAGAAAAAATACTTTGAAAAACCACTGAAGAAATCTATATAAATAAAATGATAGAGTTTGGTGGATTGCTTTGTTCGCGCATCGAACTACTGAATTTATTATTTCCACCTTTTTAGTATCATTTCTGAGACACTGTCTCAAATTAGAAAAATGAATGACGATGTCTTCGTTTAATAGAGTTATTAGTTGACCTCCCTGAAGTATGGAGTCTCATACATAAAGTAAAGAAAAATAACGTTTTTACCTTACGTGATCATTCTATATTCAACTCCTACTGCATCACGCGATAAGGAATTTGGTTCCAAAAATAAGTTCATTTGAAATGTTTGTTTATGCCTCTGTGGTTTAAAATTACTGGTATTATAGTAATAAAACTTAAACGTAAAACCCATACACTTAATCGACAGAAATTTTCCTGTATAATTAATATTTTACCCGGAAAATGTGTAATGTATCTTTAAATATATATAAGTAAGATGTACAGGTACTATTACGACAAAAAAATTGAATGTTCAAATTTGTACTACCTATCGTAATAAGTGACTTTTAAACATTTCCATGAATTAGACTTTACTATAATATAATATATACAATGAAGTTAAAGAGAGTCAAAAATGGCCCGAATTTCTTCGAGAAAAAATGGTACGGCCGTGCCACTTTTTTATGGCACGACTTGGCGGCGGCACTGCCGTGCCTCGAGTTAACTAATGCTGTTTAAATTTATGATATTAAAGCTTGCGCAATTACTACCAAATACATATCTAGTGCGAAACACAATAAATTAAATAAAAAAAAAATAGTACCTACCTATAATTACGAAATTATCTGTAATTCGCACAGCCCTATAGCGTAGTATTTAATACGTACGAACGAAGTTATAAGCTGAGTCGCAGCGCGGCGTGTGTCGTGACAGACGTTACAATTGGCGGGAAAACGTTCAAGCTATGCCTAATTCAAAGGTCAATGCTACGCGGACTATGCGAAACTTTTTTATCTGTGACTTTTAATGAATTTTAGGCAAAGCAAAGTCGCGACAGAATATAAATATTTTTTTTAATCGATTTATTAAGCCGTAACAGATAATTAATTCTTTTTTAAAGTGTTTAAATATTTTTGTGAGTGAAGTGTTATTGTAATTCAAACGTGGACTATGCGTAAAACGAACTTTTTTATCTGTTTAAATTTTAGGCAAATTTGAAACAGATTATTATTTTTTTTAACTTTTTAATTTTAATTAAGGCAAAGATTATTTAGTTTTAGTGAAGTGATATATTGCATTTATGACTCCATCGTGTGTGATGATGAAGTTTCTGTTGTTCATTATCTTGACCCAATATGCGGTTAAGTGTGATGACACAAGGTAAGTTAATACACTTAAGCTCGTAAAGGTCCTTGTTCACTGTCATATGAGATCGGATCATATTTATTCGAATAAGATGATAATAGAGAATAAGATTTATACTGGTAACGACTCTACATTATGTGTGAAAGCATATGAATTTAAGAGGTATGTCAGCATTTACGGGACAATAATAAAAAAAATATTTTTCAAATACACTCATTTTTAAATTTGAATAGAATTATTTGTAATGGATATTTTTCTCAAACTGAGCTATTTTTCAATTTTTTTTTCAATTTTAGAGCTATTTTTTTTTTATTAAATACATCTTATTTTTTATGTTAAATATAAAGTTTATATTTAATTTAATTGTGTGTAAATATGAAACTCACCATATAAAGGCGATTTAAGTTATAAATAAAGATATATGTAGAAGATGTCTATGTGTCAAACGGAATATAATCTGTAAAACGTTTTTGTCGTATTTCCTACTTCGGAAGGTGTGGTATAGCCCTTAAGTCACATGCAGATAATTAGTTTTTAATGAACGTGTACATATAGGTAAAAAAGCAGTGATAGCCTAGTGGTTAAGAAACGCGGCCTCTCGATCGAGGGGTCCGAGGTTCAAATCCCAGGCACGCACCTCTGATTTTCAAATTTATGTGCGTATTAAAAATTAATTATCACTTGCTTAAACGGTGAAGGAAAACATCGTGAGGAAACCTGCATACCTGAGAGATTTATAAAAAAAAAAAAAATCTTAAAGGTATGTGAAGTCTACCAATACGCACTTGGCCAGCGCGGTGGACTATGGCCTAATCCTTCTCATTCTGAGAGGAGACCCGTGCCCAGCAGTGGGACAGTAATGGGTTGATGATGATGATGACATATAGGTGGGGTATACTAATGTAAGTATTATGCAGTAAAATACGAAAGTAAAATTGATGGTAACCTATATAGGCGAGTGGTATGAAATTCTGCTGCAGTGTAGACGTCCAAGGTTCGAACCCAGACATGTCTGATTTTTTATTTTTTATATATAATATAAGAGTAGCAGACGAGCATGCAGTCCACCTGATGGAAAGTGGCTACTACCGCCCATGGACATCTGTAATCAACCCCGAATAGGATTAGATATTCCTACTTGAGGTTGGCCACAGATGCGCCGCTACTCTTGAGGACTAAGCTGGAACGCCTCGGAAAAGTATGCCTCCTTTACCACACCCGTCAAACCAGAACACAGCAGCGCTTAACACTGCTGTTATTAAGCAGAAATAGATGTGGCGGTGGTGCTCACTGAGTCGAAACACAAAGGGTTCTACCACCTTCAGGTTCTGATATTATGTCAGTGTTAGAAATTGATTATTTTTGCTTTAATGGTACAGAAAATCATTAGGATACCTATAAGCATGAGAGTTTTTAAAAAATATCTTTAAGGTATGACTCTACCAATTCGCACTTGGCTACCGTGGTGGACAATGGCCTTAACCCTATTTCACTCTGATAGGAGACCCGTGCCCAACAGTAGGACAGTAACGGGTGGACACCGACTTATAATATTGGCAGGATAGGGGACTAAGGTCGATCCCCGGTGAGGCATACCTTTAACGATTCGATTTCAGACTGAATCTAAGTGTTTGATTCTTGAATATTCCTGGCGTTCCGTTTTAGCCCTGGACGTATTAAATCAACTTCAAATAGAGCTATCATATTTTTATTTGGCAGAGAATTAAGCGGTAGTAACCACCTAAAATAATATTGCATACCCTTTTTAACCGACTTCATTCAAGTTCGAAATGAAATGAAATATATTTATTTATTTTGTATAGGCCAACGGCGGCACTTACAAATTGTCAGTTACAATATTTTCTTAAACTACTACCGGATCGGAACGCGACCTCTACTGAGAAGATCCGGTAAGAAACTCAGTGGGTGTGTCTTTGTTTTTTTTTAATAATAGGTAATTATACTGTTTTTCTCTTTTTTTTAATGCCATCATTTTTACGTATAATTAATAAAACATTAGCTCCAGTATCTTGCTTTACATTTATCTAAAAAAGAAGTATGTTCAGCAAGTTCTAGAAAATAAAACTCGACATTTCCCTCTACAATAATATTGTTCAGATTTTATCGAAACCCTGGGCTATTTTTAGCGAACTAGAACTCGCTCCCCGATAATAAATCAACCCCACACCCACCCTTACACTTCCCACCCCTGCACTTCACTAGATTCTATATTGATATTGTGAAAAATAAATTTCTACTTCAACACTTTTAACCTTTGCATAAAATACTACATCAGCTTAAGTATGTACCTACTGAAAAATCTATATCTTATATATAAAATTCTCGTGTCACAATGTTAGTTACTGTACTCCTCCGAAACGGCTTTACCGATTTTCACCAAATTTTATATGCATATTCAGTAGGTCTGAGAATCGGGTACTATCTGTTTTTCATACCCCTAAGTGATTATTAAGGGTTATTCACCCTTAACATTTTTTTATTTATATGGCAACACAACGTTTGCCGGGTCAGCTAGTTTCTCATAAATAGTATTGAACAAGCACACAACCATGCAGTCATGGCGCTAAGTGGCTACTGCCGCCCATTGACATCTATAATCAACCCCAGATAGGATTAGATATTCCTACCTGAGGTCGGCCACAGATGCGCCGCTACCCCTGAGGACTAAGCTGGAACGCCTCGGAAAAGTAGGTCTCCCTTACCACACTCTTCAAACCGGAACTTAGCAGCCCTACACTGTTGTTAACACCTCAGATAAGTATGTCTCCTTTACCACACCCTTAAACACTTTATAAACCACCGCTGAATACTGCTGTGATTAGGCAGAAATAAGTGTGACGGTAGTGCTTGTGGAGACGAAACACGAAGAGTTCTGTTCTTCAAACGCACAATAACTTATCCATTTTCTCTTCACGGCCTTTATTCAATTTAAATTTAAACAGGAGTCCTTTTAAACATCAACTAATGGAAAAATAACCACTTCAAGCAGATTTCTATGGAAACAGAATAAAATAGAGATGAGTCATTAATGTGTACGATATCACGTAAAAATGCTATCGTGTGTCGCTAAGTGGACATATTTTTTATAATATGGAAGTAGGAAACGAACACGCAGTCCACTTGAAGGTGGCTACTGCCGCCCATAGCCAACCCCAGTAGTAAATCCCAGATAAGATCAAAATTCTATCTGAGGTCGGCCACAGATGCGCCGTTACCCCTGAGGACTACGCCTGAACACCTCGGAAAAGTATGTCTCCCTTACCACACCTTTCAAACCAGAACAGCAGCGCCTAACACTGCTGTTATTAGGTAGAAATAGGAGTGGCGGTGGTGCCGCCGGAGTCGAACCACAAAAGATTCTACCACCTTCACCGAGCAGGGCCCAAAAAGCCCAGAGTAACAAATTAGATACTGGAATCCGGCCTCAATGACCTGCCAATAAAAACTGGTTAATTATAGAAACAGCCAAGTCTTTGTTCATGTTGGCAGCACGCTTGATTTACAATACCTACTGTCAATGACTTCTGAAGCCCTTTTTAAATTTACACACGTCATAAAACATGGTTCAAAATCCGTTAGAATACGCATATCAGATATCATTATTAAGTATATGAGGGTATGTACGCAAACAGTGGTAGAACCCTTTGTTGTTCGACTCGGGCAGCACCACCGCCACACCTGTTTCTTATAACAGCAGTATTAAGCGCCGCTGTGTTCTGGTTTGAAGGTGTGGTAAGAAAGACATACTTTTCCGAGGTGTTCCAGCTTTATTCTCAGGGGTAGCAGCGTATCTTTAGCTGACTTAAGGTAGGAATATACAATCCTATCAAGGGTTTATTACAGTTGTGGTCGGCAGTGCCCACTTACCATCAGGTGGACTGCATGCTCGTATGCTGCTCTTATATTATAAAAAAACACACCAGTATTTACGCTAAATGAATTAAATTTATATGAGAATTCGTAGAATTTCTAGAATTACCGCGACACTATAGTTTATTGTTATCAAAAAGTTGGATCTTTCTCAGAAACGGATATTAAATAGCATACTTTTAATCCTTTGTTGTTTTTCTGTTCACATGTTTAAGTATTGTATGTATTTTTATTAGCTTATTTGTTTTGGCTGTCCCATAAAACTATAGGAACGTTAACAAAGAATACAAAACTTTACCATTAAGACCACTCGTTCGATATATTTTCAGTCTTATAGAGTTTGATACATTGTGCAATAGTTCCACAATAGAATTTTCCTGTGACATGGGTGCCATAGACACACAAAGACGAGCACACAAGCACACAGATCTAAAACAGAAATCTTAATCATCATTTAGGTATTTGCTTGGCCGGGATTGAACCCGTACCCACGTAACGTCACACACTTCTTATCGGTCTTAAACATTTAGAAATAAATATTTGCAATAAAAACATTTAGCGACTTAGTAAATAAACCACTTGTCGCCTAAGGAGTAGAGTTTCATAAATCTAGATTAGTTTTGTTTACAGAAGCGTTGCTACGCAACCGATGTAAACAGTATTGTTTTGCATCTCGTATTTCAACACTGTAGGGTTCAAAATCCACTTGATCATGTGTGTACATAATCATATATATCACACATACATAAACATTATACGTAGGTACATATATAGTACACACACAAATATAAAAAGTACACGGACATGTATAGTATGTATAATAACAATTTTTCAAGAGCTTTGAGCCGATTTTTCGAAGTTATGTGCGTATTAGTAATTAGCAATTAATTATCACTTGCTTAAACGGCGAAGGAAAACAGCGTGAAACCTGCATACCTGGGAGATCTTAAAAAAAAAGTTCACCTAGATATATGAAGTCTACCCAAACTTAGGCAGCGCGGTGGACTATGACCTAATCCTTCTCATTCTAAGAGGAGACTCGTGCCCAGCAGTGAGACAGGAATGGGTTGACGACAACTTATTTCACAGAAGTGGCAAAACATCTGTAATCGGCCTCAGGTCGACCCCCTTTTTTTCGTGGGGAAACCCGTTATGGCTCTCTCTCAACTGCACCCGCAGATATACCAGACTTCTACTGGCAAAAATCCCACGGTGTTCGTCTGGACGCCCTTTGTCGGGACCACGGGTACGATAATAGCACTCTTCCGCGGTAGACTTTTGTTCTATACTGAGGGTTTCTGAAACGTCTATGGGCGGCAGTGACGACTTACCAGGAGAACTACATGCTCGATTAGTACATAGTTCTAAAGTCGGCGCTCAATATAATTCGTTGGATAACGGCATAAACAGCGTTTTCAATATGAGCGCCGACCTCAGAAATATGAACTAAACCAACATTTATTTAAATTATTTTTTACTTTGCAGTGACATAGAAGTCGGTTCTACTTTTTGTTATTTTTTTTTAATTGAAGTAATAAATCAAAATCGGTTCATACACGACGAAGTTATCCCCGAACAAACATAAAAAAATTAAAAAGGATAACACGGTCGAATTGAGAAACCTCCTCCTTTTTTAAAGTCGGTTTAAAAAATCAAGAGGTATATAGATAGCAGTTTTACAGAAACATAAAACGAATTTATCTACGTCTATCTAAAGTGACGCAATAAGCTTGAAGCAAGTAAACTCAAGAAAATATTGAGTGTGTAAACATTGGCTTCAGAACAGCGAAGTAGGTCACAGGAACGCGTTATCGCATTGCTTGTAAGCCGATTCCCAGGGAATATGGTAGGGATGTGAAAAAATATCGGTACATTATAGACATAAATAAAAATATAGATATCACTGATATGGTAGGGATGTGTAAAGTGAAAAAAATCGATATCGGTGTCGATATATCGAGAAAAAATATCGACATCGTCGTCGATATATCGAAGAAAAAATATCGATAATCGGTAAAATTTTCAAAATATTTGGTTTTTAAAATAATGATGTTTAAAGTAACTCAATAATATTGATGTTTTTTATACAATATATACCTGTATTATTTGAATTTACAAAGTATTCCTTTTTCTTATGCAAAATTAGAAAAATGAATTATGTCGTCGTGAAATGTGAATTTTGAATTAGAATAAAGTCAAAAAAATCACGAGATTGAAGTCGGATAAAGGCTAAATTAGAAAGTACCGCACACAGAAACACACACTCAATGCAAAACAAACAAAACATACACAATAAAGTTTTTTGTTTGTTCCTTCCTATCTTCCTATATAGCTTTTTATACAATTTTTGATATTGAATATTTTGTATCGATATATCTGTGGCGACTTGCCGCTATTCGTAAAAAGATGGCGCCACGAGTATTCTGAATCACGCTATCGAAGTTTTCTAAACATCTTGCATATATACAAGTTCCAAACTGAGACTGTTGGAGCACGGCCGCTACCTGGGCATCACCTAGCCCGGCGGGAGATCTCCCTGCTAAAGTGAACATCTCTTTCCCATCTCATTTTCTCCTTTGCCATCTCTTGACGAGTAGCGAGAAGTTACATCTCCAATTAAAAATATCACTTTATCGATATATCGATATTTTTTCACATCCCTAGAATATGGCGTTAACATTAATGGGGAGTGAAGTCTGTTTGTGTGTTTAACTATGCTCGTTTGTGATTTATTTATGAACTGAATGTGGGTATGATTTTAGCTATTTGTGGTACGTTAAAAGAAGAGCTATGTATCAGCTACTTTGAAATTTACTTTCCAAACATTAAGTTTATAAATATTAATTTATTAATTATACAATATGATTTTTACGCCCGATTAGCTGGCCAAATCAGAAATTATAAGGAATATATAAACAATTTATTATTTTGTGCCACTAAAATAGTAATAATAGTAATAAAGGATTAAATTAATTAATTAGATAGTAGTGCTAAATGGCAAACCAAAGGAAACGGTCCATTTTTACGAAAATAAAATTTACTTTCATTCACATTATATACTAATTGTACCTATTTTCATTGTTTGTTGTTCACTTAATTATTATATTGCATTTCTATTTCCGTATTAATCTGAATTTAGCTGAAATGAAGCAAAGTTACCTACTCAGTTACAATGATTCACATAACTTACGAAATAAACAAGTTTACCGTAAATACTTATCGTTATACGTAGGAAAGTTTGTATGTCACAAAATTACGTTGAATGAATTGTGACTAAGTGTTTACTTAGTTATTACGTAAAGGCTAGTAGAATTTGTCATCAGTACGTAGTACTTATTATCCCATAGCTGGGCGTCAGTCTCCGCTCAGAATAAGTTCTTTTTAACATAAGAGTAGCAGACGAGCGTCCAGTCCATCTGATGGTAAGTGGCTGCTGCCGCTCATCTCTGTAATCAACTCCAGACGAGATTAGATCTACCTCAAATCGGCCGCAAATGCGCCGCTACCCCTAAGGACTAAGCTGCAATGCCTCGGAGAATTATGACCACCGCCACACCCTTCAAACCAGAACACAGCAGCGCTTAACACAGCTGTTATTAGGCAGATGTGGCGGTGCTGCCGTCGAAGTCGAACCTCACAGGGTTCTACCACATTCATTTTTTTCTTTCTTTCTTCTTTATAGAATTTATAGATTCTTTATAGAATTCTTTTTGAACGTCAACAATCGACCACTTCGGAAATTGGTTCATCACGGACAAAAAGCAGCGATATAGACTCCATAAAGCTTTCTACACTCACAGCCCCACACTAGGATTCCATGTGTCGTGGGTGCCATGGACACACAGAGACAAATACACAAACACCCAGACCCAGAAACAGAAATCTAAATTCATCATTCAGATATCTAAGGCCGGGGATCGAACCCGGGACCCTCTGCGCGTCAGACCGGTATGGTGACCGCTCCGCCACGCGGGTCGTCACATGTTTAAATTCATACACAATGACATACTCATTCATGGCACATACGGAAGTACAGATTGCTTATTGTTCGACATTGCTCAAGATTACTGATACAACCGGTTTTACTGGTCAATATTGATGATATCTAGTTTATCTTGACTCCTCCATACGTCGCTCCTCCTTTAGGTCCTATAATAAATTATGTTTACGCTGAAGAATTTTAAGATTACCCTTTTCCGTTATTACTGTAGTGTGCTGCGTTCTGTACCTTTAGTATGAGTTTTTACGTTTTAACAATATTGACTGTTTGTGTATTTGTTTAGGTATTTCCCATACATTTCAATATAGTCCGCTAGGTCCGTTGTATGGAAATGTATAGGCAAATACGTAAACAAATCAAATCAAATCAGTCTTTATTTGCAAATAAGGTTATAAATAACATAATAAGCAATAGGTGTTCAATCAATACAATGATCTCTTATTTTGCTAAAAAGCATGCAAATATAATATTATGGTTACTATTACAATTATTAATTATGTTTATGTCAATTATTTAATAAATTATATTTTAGAGTCAATATCAAAACAGTTATTTTTGTAAAAACCAATACAAAAACAACCTGGGGTTGATTGCAGATGTCCATGAACGGCAGTAGCCACTTACCATGTGGTGGACTGTAGGCTATTCGACTCTATTTTTTCCACTACTACTACTAATACTAGTTTTAGCGTGGGAGTCGGATATTCGTATCTCTAGGCTAACAATGCTCATATTTAATAGTGAGGTAATCTAGAGTTAAAAGTTCATTGACCTTAAATATAACTTGTTATTCAATACAAAAATACGATTAACTTGTTACTAACACATTATTCAATATTTTTCAAAAATGTTTCACGGCATTGTGTACTTTTTTATAGAGATTTAATTTTATGTGCAAATGTTTATTTATTAAACTGTTTACTTGAATAATATGTTGAGTGTGACATGAATAGATATAATGAAGGGTGTGGTAAGGGAGACAGACTTTTCCGAGGCATTGCAGCTTAGTCCTCAGGGGTAGCGGCGCATCTGTGGCCGACCTCAGGTAGGAATATCTAATCCTATCTGGGGTTGATTACAGATGTCCATGGACGGCAGTAGCCACTTACCATCAGGTGGACTGCATGCTCGTCTGCTACTCCTATATTATAAAAAAAAACGGAGATAAAAACACTCAAACTGTAAATTTATTATTTCCTTTTATATCAGGATGGCGTTGATCTAAATATGAAAAATATATTTGAATATTTTCCTAGTAAAATCAATAAAAAAAATATATACATCGGGTTAGTAGTGCGCCGTAGGATCACGAATTAATATGACTCACATCTTAGGAGTGTATAAACTCACTTTCGATCTTGCATATCACGGGACACACACAAGTATTGTAGCTGCCACACCGGGAACTGAACCCAGAACCCGACAGAAGTCCTTACTAATATTATAAATCCGAAAGTAACTCTGTCTGTCTGTCTGGTTGTCTCTTCTTCACGCCTAAACCACTGAACCGATTTTAATGAAATTTTGTACAAAGATAGTTTGAGACCCGAGAACGGACGGACATAGGATTATGGACCAAAATATCGATAATTTTAATCGATATTAGTGAGGATTGAATCGTAAACTATGCATTTGATCAAGTGATGATCTTTAGCAAAGTTGTTGTTTTCGCCAGATGGTGCCACTGTCGTTCCAATAAAGGTACGAATCTTTTAAATGCAAGCGAAGCCGCGGGCATAAACTAGTCAATCATAATTCATTCTCATGTCTATTTCGAAAAAAAGAAAGCAAAGTTTAAAAGTCAGTCCGCGTTCAACCGAACAATTCCCATTCGTACAAAAACCTGCGCGTACGGATCGCATAGTAATTGATGGTTCCGCCTTCAACAATGTCAAGGACTGCATTGTGGCTGTAACTTGTGGTTTTAGTTCTTGGTAAAGTCCGCGCCAAACTGCTAGTCCGCTCCGAATACAGAAACGGGTCGTGTCGCAACAGCAAATTGTAGATATTAGCGGGACGAAGACAGTGCGGGATCCCCGGCACCCTCCGCTGCTCTCGCTCACGGGCACATAGCTGCGTTAGTGTGCCCTTACGTTACGGAGTATATGCTAACTAAACCTACACGCAACAACTTCAGCGGACTAGAAGTTTGCCGCGGACTATGCGACAGAATTTAAATCTGTGTCGGATCACTGTAGTAATTCAAAGAATCAAATCAAATGAAATCAAAAATAGTTTGTTCAAAGTAGATTCTTTACAGGACTCTTTTTGAACGACATCACTACACAGTATAAAACAAAGTCGCTTCTCGCTGTCTGTCCCCATGTTCGCTTAAATCTTTAAAACTACGTTACGGATTTTGATGCAGTTTTTTTAATAGACCGAGTGATTCAAGAGGAGCATTTGTATGTATAATACATGCATAATATAGTAGAAAAACCCTGATATTTTTACAGGTTTCTATGTGATGTCATAAATGAACACAATTTTTGTGCTTATATTGCAAACGCTGGCTGAACCCTACCACATAGATCAAAATAATGTTCTACAGTATTGTGTACCATTAAAAGGTCTACAAATAAGTCGGCGATGGTATATGTCTCTCTGTTAAGGGTGTGTCACAATAAGCATTATAATCGTTAAAATATATACAAAATCCTGCGTACGCATCGCATAGCAATTGATGGTTCCGCCTTGAACAATGCCAAGGACTGCATTGTGTGGTAGTAACTTGTGGTTTTAATTCTTGGTAAATACCACATAATTTAAATCTCTATTGAATCTCTGTAGTAACGTTCTTAAGTAATATAATAAAATCAATTCAATTTTTATTCAAAGTAGATTATTTACAGAACTTTTTTGAACAACATTTTTTTTATAATATTGGAGTAACAGACGAGTATGCAGTCCACCTGATGGTAAGTGGTTAGTACCGTCCATAGTCACCTGTAATCACACCAGATAAAATTAGTTGAGGCCACAGTATAGCCGTTAGGAATAAGCTGGAATGCCTCGAAAAAGTATGTCTCGCTCACCACAATCTTCAAACCAGAACACAACAGCTTATCGCTGTTTGCTTAATTAGCCAAAAATAAGAGTGCTTGTGGTGCCGCCGGAGTAGAACGACAAAGTGTTCTACCATCTTACTGATTTTTATGTGTGGTATTGACCATTACAAATTAATTTATCATCACTAGGCATAATAAAATAAAGGTGGTAGAACCCTTTGTGGTTCTACTCCGGCGGCACCACCGCCACACCTATTTCTGCTTAATAACAGCAGTGTTAGGCGCTGTTGTGTTCCGTTTTGAAGGGTGTGGTAAGGGAGACATACTTTTCCGAGGCGTTCTTGCTTAGTCCTCAGGGGTAGCGGCGCATCTGTGACCGACCTCAGGTAGGAATATTTAATCCTATCTAGGGTTGATTACAGATGTCCATGGGCGGCAGTAGCCACATACCATCAGGTGGACTGCATGCTCGTCTGCTACTCCTATATTATATAAAAAAAAAACGTTGTTGCTCCATATACGATGTATGTTGAAATGATAAACTAAATAAACTTTGACAAACTCGTTTTATAGATTAAACTAGCAAATGATAATAATAAGTTTAGTGCAAATAATGTTAAGCAAACAAGCTTAGTGTGGGCGAGAGTGATAAGTATTAAAGTATTGCCGTTAATTCATTACTGTCCACTGCTGGGCACGGGTCTCCTCTCAGAGTGAGAGGGATTTAAGCCATCATCATCTACCCACTACTACCGCACTTTTGGGCACAGGTCTCCTCACACAATGAGAAGGATTAGGCCATAGTCCACCGCGCTGGCCAAGTGCGTATTGGTAGATTTCACATACCTTTGAATTTTTTTTATGATTTCTTAGGTACGCAGGTTTCCTCGCGATGTTTTCCTTCATTTTTAAAGCAAGTGATAACTCATATCAAATATGCACATAATGGGCATGATGACAATATTAAAAAATCGAAGAATAAATGATTTACTTAAAAACAATATGTTGAAAGCATTTACAGAAATAGCCCAGTTTTAACAAAAACTTTAGGATTCATTTTATTTTCAATAAAATAAAATTATAAAATAATGCAGTCGGCCATCTTGTCTAAAACGCAAATCGGGGCGAAATGACGTCATTTTGTTTGGCGTGTCACCGTATTGCTTGAACTTTTCTATGGGATATTGAAGCGTGACGTCACTCGCGGACGCCATGACACCCATGAGCGCTTTCGCGCTTAATTCAAAATTTGTTTTAAAAGTGCTAATATTTCCGTTAATACTGAATTTATAGCCGAAATAACGATTTTTGGAATCAGTAGACATGTGCCTATATTATAAAAGGGGACTTCAAAATTTGTCATCATGCCCATTTCTAAAAAATATAAAGTTAAGTGCCTGGGATTTGAATTTTGGAGGTTGAATTTCAAACCTCTAGACTATCACTGAATAAATATAAAATAATAATAAAGTGTAGTACTTATTCATGAAGACTTGCTACATGTAGTCTATACCGGTCTGACCCGCAATGGGTTCCGGGTTCAATCCCGGTCATACAAATAGCTGAATTGTGTTTTTTTTTATTTTTTATAGCTGGGTATTTTTTACACCTAGGTGTATAGGATACTCATCTGTGTTTGTTATAAGATGACACAGAGAATTTTTGTGTGTTAGTAGTGTTGAATGACGTCATGCAAGCTTTTTAACAAAATGTTGGAATTAGTTTAAATTAGGATTCGGTGAAAATAACATTATTTTCGAATATAGTGAGCATTTAAAGCCCTATTACACCATTTTAAGTTATGAAAATAATATTTATGACTTATTGTATTAATAATTATAATTTTATTAACAAAGAGTACTTAAACGAGAAATGTTATAAAGATTAATGCCATTTATAAATTTAATGTCAAAGGGTTAATGACCTTTGATCATGTCACTCCTATGTGACGGTGTGGGTTATTTTTTCCTAATAATAGTTGTGCGGACACCGTAACATAGAAAGAGGTCCGTACCTCACAGGTACCCTCAGGTCAGCTGCAATCTCCGTATATCAAAATGGGGATGACCACTCAGTACATCTGATGGTAAGTGGCTACTGTCGCCCATGGACCTTTATAGTCAACCCCAGATAAGATTATATTCCTAACTGAGGTCAGGCACCGATGCGCCGCTAACTTTGAGGACTAAGTTAAAAAGCCTCGGATAAGTACGTCCCCTTACATCCTTTAAACCAGAACACAGCAGCGCTTAACACTGCTGTTATTAGGCAGAAATAGGTGTAGTGGTGGCGCTGGAGACAACAACAGAGAGTTCTACCTTGGCTTTAATATTCTTTTTCCAATTCCAGCAACTACTACGTGATCGAGATGCCAGAAGACCCTCCCCGGGAGTTCAAAAGACCGTTCCGGGTCTACTGGAACGTCCCCACAATGCAGTGCAAGTCCAAGAAGATCCCTTTCAACCTAGAAGAGTTTGGGATCATCCAGAATAAGGACGACAGCTTCCGGGGGGACAGCATCACGATCCTGTACGATCCAGGGTTGTTCCCGGCGTTGCTGAAGAACGAGTCGAGTGGCGAGCTGAAGTTCAGGAACGGAGGGGTCCCACAGGAAGGGGATATTAATCTACACCTGGATGACTTCAGGGTGTCCATGGAGCAAAGTATTCCGGATAAGGATTTCAACGGTAAGTGTTTGGCAACAATAGCAAATATGTTTAGTCTGAAAGGTGGTAGGATACTGCTCGAATGAGGAGCCATAGAAGACACTGGTCCTGTTTCTACCGTATAGCAGTTCTGGTTATTTGGGTGGAAATGTGTGTATGCTAGGTGACATATGAGGCGAACATTTTAGCCCTAAAAAGGTAATATAACTGTGGTCCGCTTTATGTAGCTGTTTATGGTGTAACGAGTATATGGTGTTGGTTACAGCTGTCCATGGAAGGTAATAACTACTTACTTACAGGGATAGCGGCACATCTGTGGCCGACCTCAGGTAGAAAAGTAATCTTATCTAGGGTTGATTACCGATGTTCATGGGCGGCAGTAGCAACTTACCATTAGGGATGCATGCTCGTCTGCTACTCGTATTTTATAAAAAATAGTTAGAGGTGACGGAATGGGATTTGAACCTAGAACCTCGAATAAGAGGCCTAGTTTCTAACTGCAATAAGTTATTAGTAAACATTGTAATATTGTATTGCCGAGGAAGTAGTTATGTCGGTTGCAGATTATGTAACGCGGATCTCGTTTCATAACACTGCACGATCCAAAGTCCAATCATTCAACTTAAATCAATCAACCTGTGAGTGTCCCACTGCTGGGCGAGGAACTCCTCTCAGAGTGTTTTTAGGCCATAGTTCACCGCGCTGGCCAAGTGCGTATTGGTAGACTTCACACATCCATGAGAACTATTTTAAAACTCCCAAGCGTGTACTTTCTTCACGATGTTTTCTTTCATAATTTAAGAAAGTGCTAATATTTTTTTAATACGCGTACTTTGAAAAGACAGCATGCATGGGATTTGAAGCTCGGACCCCCGAATGGGAGGACGAGTTCCAAATTACAAACTAAGCGATTATATGGCAGATAAAATGGTGTGGACTGAAATACCTCCATCTCCATATGTTCCATTAGATTAAGTTTATCGTCGTAGACATTATTATTTTTAAAATATGTGTGTAATGGAGTTCCTTTCGCAGCTTCTTCCCGAAACGAAACACCTTGCGGAGTGGTGGTAGACATACGAGTATTGACGCACAAAAAGAGTTCTGTAAAGCATCTACTTTGAATAAAATATTTTTTATTTGATTTCAACCCTGCACTAAGTTATCAGTAAACATTGTAACACTAACTTTACCGAGGAAGTGGCTATGTAGGTTGCAGATTATGTAACGCGGATCTCGTTTCATAACAATGCACGATCCAAAGTCCAATCATTCAACTTAAATCAATCAACCTATGAGTATGCCACTGCTGGGCGAGGAACTCCTCTCAGAGTGTTTTTAGGCCATAGTTCACCGCGCTGGCCAAGTGCGTATTGGTAGACTTCACACATCCATGAGAACTATTTTAAAACTCCCAAGCGTGTACTTTCTTCACGATGTTTTCTTTCATAATTTAAGAAAGTGCTAATATTTTTTTAATACGCGTACTTTGAAAAGACAGCATGCATGGGATTTGAAGCTCGGACCCCCGAATGGGAGGACGAGTTCCAAATTACAAACTAAGCGATTATATGGCAGATAAAATGGTGTGGACTGAAATACCTCCATCTCCATATGTTCCATTAGATTAAGTTTATCGTCGTAGACATTATTATTTTTAAAATATGTGTGTAATGGAGTTCCTTTCGCAGCTTCTTCCCGAAACGAAACACCTTGCGGAGTGGTGGTAGACATACGAGTATTGACGCACAAAAAGAGTTCTGTAAAGCATCTACTTTGAATAAAATATTTTTTATTTGATTTCAACCCTGCATTAAGTTATCAGTAAACATTGTAACACTAACTTTACCGAGGAAGCGGCTATGTAGGTTACAGATTATGTAACGCGGATCTTGTTTCACAACACTGCACGATTCAAAGTCCAATCATTCGTAAATAAATATTGCGAAACTGATTTGAAAAAAATGCATGCTAATCTATACTAATATTATAAAGAGGAAAACTCTGTCATACAGCCAAGTTACTTTCGGATTTATAATATTAGTACGCATTTTTAGTACTTATTATCATAGCAGCCATATTAGATGCATTGTGAAAATTGCGGTATCCTGTATGACGACCCGAATTTATTTTCAAGCTATTTTTATTTTAAGTATTTGATATAGCGGCCACCGTTACACATAGTCTCTTAAAAAATTAAGTGTCGATCCATTACGGTTCCAGAAATAGAGCCTTGTAACAGACAAACAGACGAACAGACAGCGGAAGCTAAATAATTGTACCTAAACAAAGCTATAACATAAATAAAAACAAAGATTTATATCTCTTACATAAATCATAGTGTAGGTGTTAGAGCAACCTTAAACAAGGTCAGATTGCATGCGGGTTCGATTCTCGACGTAACAATTCATACTAATTAGTCGCTAAATGGTGCTAACAGGCTTAATTGTTCTATTAGTAAACAGAGTAAAGGACTTGTTTCATTACCATTTGGTGAGCGATATGCGAGTAAAGATTTAACGGTGCATATGATATCTTAGTCCTTAGGAGTGGTCCCAGGCACCTGTGGTCGGTTTCAGGTGGATAGCCTGTTTTATGGAGTTTGTAACAGATGTCCAAGGGCGGCAGTGACCACTTACCGTCAAGTGGGCTGTAATCTTGTTTCGTACTTCTATCGTATGGTAGTACCATGCTATAGTAGGGGGTGGTAGAAAAGTTCGTGCTGAGGTTCAAGGTTCGAATACTGGACAGGTACCGATTTTTCGTATTAAAGTGCGTATTAGAAATTGATTACCACTTGCAAAAAACGGCAATTAAATCTACATACCTCAGTATTTTAGAAAAAATCCAAAGATGTGTGAAGTCTACCAATCCGCACTGAGCGTTATGGTCCATGGCCTAGACCGCTCTCATTCCATAACCCGTGTCCAGCAGTGGGACAATAATGGATACTAGATGATTGGAGCCCAGAAAATAACAAAGGCAATTAATTATATCTTTTTAATACTTAATAACTTAGTATGAAAACGCTTTTACCGGATCTATTGTATAATATTTTCAAATCACACAAGACAAAGTTTTATTGAAGTGTATTCATATTATATACATCACTTTATATATCATCAATGACAATTCACCATGAATCTGTGTATCATTGAAAGATATAAATTATCTGTTTGTATAAAGGCGGAAATTAAATGTTCTCATGAATTCATTACTCAATGAGATCACGCATAGCAATTATGTATTGAATTATGTACATATGTATCATGTAGGTAGTAAGTTTTTTTTATTTAGATACTTAACGATGTTAATTTAATATTTTAACTAATATATTGTTGGCAGATAAAAAAGTGGTCCTACAGTTGATCCTTGTGCAACACCTTAACTCAAATATTTTACTGCGTATTAATAATCAATGAAACGGTCAATCAACATATATATTTATTTGAACAATCAGCTTATATAAAGTTCTTATTTAATTTACGGCAAATTGTCATTCGCTATTGCTAATAAACTATTGTCAGTTTTTACATACTAATGTATCTAATAATAGTTATATTAAATTTGATTTCAAATGATTAAATAGGTTGTCAGCCCATTACTGACCTCTAAAATGTTTAAAGGATGGTATAAATTGCCAACTAAATTTGCAATGTCTTTTATAATGCAGATATGATATACTTATTATTGCATTGGATAAAGATGTATTATTGTAAATATTGATGATTATGGAAGAATATATTATATTTCTGGAATCCCGTCTGAGCGTTTTCATAGTAATGAATGTAGTGCTAAATTATGATGATCATTTTTTTATAATTTCAGGAGTGGGGATAATAGACTTCGAGTCCTGGAGGCCTATCTTCCGGCAGAACTTTGGTGTTCTTGTACCCTACAAGGACGTGTCTTATGAGATAGAGAAGAAGCTGCATTGGTGGTGGCCCAAGGAGTGGATTCAGGCAGAGGTATGATAGAGAAATAAACAGATTTTTCGTGATGAAGACAGACAGACAGACAGCGGAGGGTTAGTATTAGTCTAAAAATTATGAACATTTGGTGGCAGAGAAGCCTCCATGTGCGAGTTCGAATCGTACTTGGCGAATTATTTTATTAATGTAAACTGTGTTCAATATGATGATTTTTAGCGTGTAAATATCTGTAAACACCAGGTAGGACTAGATTCTTATCTAAATGATGCGTTGCTACTTCTGAGGATTCACTTTCATTGTTTTGTATAAGTATTATTATATTTCTCCTTTATTATGTTTCCCTACAAACCTGTACATAGTAACGATTAACACTGCTATAACGCAAAAATATGTAGGTGTGGTGATTGTCTCTAGAAGAAATCTACAAAAAAATAGCAATAACATAAAAATTAATTACGGTGATAATTCATGACACTTTTAAATTTTATTCCCTATTAATATTCTTTAAATTTCTATTTCCCAATTTGTCATATAACAAAGTAATGTCCCTTTAAACGAATAATAGGACAATATCTTCTAGGAATTAATTTGCTTTACGAAACTCATAGACCTTAATTACACAGCATCATTAGGAGATGAGTATCAAATCTTGTGCTTGTCTAATTGCGCAATCGCGTCAATTGGGGCACCGTTCCCTTTATATACATCTTGATTAAAAGGGTCACATGTTGACTGGTACTTTGTAACTTTAATTACTTTGACACTTGCTATAATGGTTAAGGAAATTTTTGAGAAAACCTCTGAGAGAGATCTGAGAGTTCTAAAAATGTTCTTAATGGTGAAGTCTACCAATCCGCACATGACCAGCTCGGTTGACTGTAGCCTAAATCCTTCTCACTGTGAAAGGGGACCCTTACTCAACAATGGTTAATGATGATAATAGTGATAATAATGATGATGAAGACTGTAACTGTACGTAGGTGTTTTTGTTTGGTACAGTATGTGGTATAATACAAGTCTATTTCATTATCTAATAATCATTTCAGAATTAATCTTCTTAATCAAAATTCTTTTGTTTACGTTAAACATCCATTCATGACGCACTTAAAAATTTATACTCAAATTAAAAAAATCCTTCCTTACATTCGGAATAAGGTCACATCACAATTACACAGACTATCCTACTGATCCTATACGTTTATGTCTGTTATCGGCTATACGAAATTATGTTCTACCGAATTTCAACTAAAATATTTACTAAAAATAAAAAGAAAATCATTTTGTTCCTTTCCTTACATTCAGAAAAAGAGGAGAATCGGATAGACTATCCTAGCCACTTTATATGTTTAACGGCCCCGGGAAGGACGGCGGTATGTGTGGTTGCATACCGTCGTACGCACTAGACGGTGCGGTGAGCGATAAGCTCACCTGGGCGGAGCCCGACGGGGCAATGCGCTAAGAGGACTCCGGTTGCGTTCCGTTGGAGATCCCGGAGTCCTCTACGCAGCGCCGAGGACGGTCACCGGGGGGGTTTTAGTGCGATAAGAGTCCCACATAACCCTGTGTCGCTCCCAAGGCATCGGGTACCTTTGCAGGATTCCCCCTCGTGAACAAAAAAAAAACACCTTATATGTTTATGTGTGTTATGTTATATTTTTAGCATTTGTTGTTGTTATAGCGGTCGCCAAATATACACCCTGTAAAATTTAAATGTCTATCTATTACAGTTCACTAGATAGAGCCCCGTGACAGACGGACAGATAGCGGAGTCTTAATAATAGGGTTTTTACCCTTTGGGTACGGAACCCTAAAAAGTCATATGTTATGAGCATGCTATTTATGCCTATTAGCAACAGATAAGCGTTACTATGCTGATGTGGGAATGGAGCTTTTATATGAGGCATTCCAGCTTAGTCCTTTGCATCTGTGTCTAACCTCATGTAGGGTTCCAATCCTATTTAGGTTGATTATGTTGAATACACTGGTCAGGAAAGCTCGTTTGCTACTTATATATTATAAATCAAATTAATTATAATTGTAAAGGAATTTACAAACATATAAGATAGGCACGAAGTTGTTTCTCACTCCAACCTAACCTAGCTTAAACCATACCTATAGATCTCTTTCAATCTATATTGCTTATACTCTATCTCTCTCACTCACATGTATATATACACATATTTATCTCGTTCCATCCATGTTTCCAGGCGAAGCAGCGCTACGAGACCGCAGCAAGAGCCTTTATGCAGACCACACTGTCAATAGCGAAGCAGATGCGCCCAAAAGCATTATGGGGTTACTACGGATTCCCATATTGCTTCAACATGGCTTCAAATAATCTAGTGGAGAATTGTTCAGACAACGTGAAGAAGGAGAATAATAAGTAAGGAATATATTTATTGATAGGTATGAAGGTAAGAAGGTAGAAAGAACCCTGAGTCCGACTCCTGAGAAGCTTTTGGATGTTAGCTGACTTACATAATTGGCGATCATCTTCTATTCTTCTATAGTCCTCAGTTGACATGGTCATATCAGTTATGGCATATAGCCATTTTTGGAAACCATACGTTACAGTTTCGTTACGTGTGCACTGAAATAAAGAGGAAATAAATTTCACACCATTACTGGATCTCATTGCACCCTCCACCCCATGATATGCACATCTAATGCAATAATTTTAGAGAATAATTCTAAAATACAAAAGTTTCTCTTGAGAACGTGTTTTTATTACTCATTGACGACCCGCGTGGCGGAGCGGTCACCATACCGGTCTGACGCGCAAAGGCTCCCGGATTCGATCCCCGGCCAGACAGATATCTAAATGATGAATTGAGATTTCTGTTTCTGGTTCTGGGTGTTTGTCTATGTGTGTCCATGGCAACCACGACACAGGGAACCCTAGTGGGTGGCTGTAACACACAAATTGTGTGTGTTTTAATTGAAAAATTATAATCATAATTGTTAATTATAATTTGTAAACGCAAAGACTAATATTAAAATATCCATGAACTAAGTCTATAGACATCGTCAACCCATTATTATCCCATTGCTGGGCACAGGTCTCCTCTAAGAGGTGAAAACGGTATTTCACCGTCTAAATAAGTCAATAGTAATATCAGCCTTCATTTTAAATCCTCTCTTTTCAGTAGCTACTGGCTATGGGCCGAAAGCACAGCGCTGTTCCCATCAGTGTACACTTCCCGGGACCTCTCGTCAAATCAGCTGGCTGCCCTCATCAGAGGAAGAGTGAGAGAGGCGCTCCGAGTGAGGAGGAAGGCCTCACCCGTTCTTCCCTACTTCTGGTTCCGCTATAGAGAAGGTGGCTATTTGAGCCAGGTAAGATCTTTGTTTTATGGCAAAGAGGTTTATATAAAGGTAGTAGAACCCTGTGTTTCGACACTGGAGGCACCACCATTATAACTATTTCTAAAACAGTAGTGGTAAGCGCTGCTGTGTTTCGTTTGAAGGGTAGGGAGACAAATTTTATCACGGCGTTCCAACTTAGAAGCGTCTGCAGTCAACTCTAGTCTTATCTGGGATTATAGATGTTCATGTCAAAAAAGTATATCATTGCAGTGACGCTATTGCAATCTAATTATTCTAGTTTTCAAATAAAATCGTTTTGTCATCTAATATTCCAAACAATTATTACTTAAATTACTTATATTATAGTTCAAAATCATAAAGACCCAAAATTTTCAACGTTATAAAAATAGTATTAGTAACTAAGATTAATTTTTAATAATTTGTATTTCCAGGCGGACTTGTCGTCAGCGCTGAAAGCATTGTACAACTCAAATGCTTCAGGCTTTATTATTTGGGGAAGTTCGAACGACGTTAACACTGTAGATAAATGTATGAAGCTTCATACATATGTGCAAAATGTACTTGGACCAGCCATCGCTAAATACACTAAAGACACAAATAATATAAGAGAAGACGAGATGTTCACAGACGCTGTAGACTTTAATCAAATTGCAAATGAAACAGTTCCCTCAATTGCAACATCTACTAAACCAAATGTCAGTATTGAAACCACAACTGTAGATACAAGATTTATACCAATTGATCCGAAGTTCCCTTGGAGTCCACCTAAAAATTATTCGCAAGAAATTTCTCATTACGTTGAAGAAGAACTAATAAAAAAGGGTGAATTCAATGAAACAGAGGTAGATAATACGATGATTACAAATCTCAATGAAAGTTTACTCTTAGAAATAATCATGAACGGTCTTTTACATACATACTTGGGTACTAACAAAAATAGTTTAAATTCTGGTGACGGCTTGCATTCAAATGAAGCAATTTTAATGAAAAATACAACACAGTTTAACACTACGTCTGTAATACCAACTTCTACTAGTAATTATATTTTGGTAACCGAGAAACCATACTTAAGTAATATTATTACTAGAAATCCACTGGATCTAAACGTAACTAACAAAACCGATTTAACAACTGAATCTAACTTGGTAAATAAAAATGATATACAAACTACTGTATACAAGAAAGAAACTCAACCCATAATTAGTGGAAGTGAATCTCCTGCTACAGCTACAAAAGATATTAATGAGTATACTAAATACAGTACTGAACAAGGAGTTTCGATGTTTAACGATGAAACGCTATTTGACCCTAAGGATATTATTTTAGATACTACGGACGATAACATGGATGTTACTACGTCTGGTACTAAAGATGTTACCTTAGACGATGTAGCAGATGTTAGCATAGATAGTAGTGCAGATACAACTACAGATAGTAGCGCAGATTTTAATACAGAAATTACCGTCGACGATACTGAAAACGTCAAAACGGATAGTAATACAGATGTTACCATGGTTGATACAGCAGATGTAAGCACATATGGTAATAATGACGTTATCAAAGATGGTACTACAGACGTTAAGATAGATGATACTTCAGATATTACTCAAGATTCTCCTACAGATGTCAGCACAATCGGTAATACATATGTCAACTCAAATGATAATACCGATGTTACCAAAGATACCATATACAGCAACAATGCTGGTATTTCCAATATAAATAGAGATGGTAATGAACATGTTACTCTAGATGACACTACAGATATTAATACGGATGGCAATACAGATATTAACATAGATGGTGGTACATATCTTAACACCGATGATAATGCTGATATTACCAAAATTAAAAGTACAGACAATAACAAGGATACTTCTTATGTCAACACAGATAGTACTACAGATAGTACTACAGATATTAACACAGATATTGGCATAAATGGTAACATATATTTTAAAACAGATGGTGACACCGATGTTACCGAAGATAGTACTTCAGATACTGTAGATGATACTACAGATGGTATCTCAGATTTCTTAAACCGTGTGTCTAATTACACAATTATTTTAGATAAAGACGATAGTGTAGATAATTTAGAAGGTACGACAGAAAATGAAGAAGCGATTTCCAGTTTTATAGATGTAGAAGATAGTACAAATTCCGAAAGTACAGAAACTGTAACAGATAGTACAGAATCCATTACAGAAAGTACTGATGTCATGAAGAAATATAAGAAAGAGAATACAAAACATAGTAATACAATACTAGAATCAAGTTCTACTAAGTTATCTTCTGAACCAGACCAGGTGGTTATATACATCTCATAGCATTTTTAATTTAATCAGTATTTTAATGATTATTGCCTTGTTCATAGAAATATAGATGTGTAGAATGAAGATATCTAATGACGTGTGTAAATAACTTTATGTTTGCATTTATCCGCATAACCATGACGAAATTCGAATATAGTATGAAATGGTTTGCCATTCTAAGAATAAAACACTTAAATTATTTCATTTGTCTATAAGTACTTATAGACAAACAAGCAGACATACATACAACGAGTATATAATTCGAGGAACAGACACAAATGAACAAACAATAGATGACAGACTTTTTGATATTATTTTAATCAGAGTTATTGTAACTTTTTCAAAACGAACAAGTATTGAATCACACGTTCTTATGCGGGCAAATGTATTCATATCTATACTAAAGCAATGTTAATTAAAACAATATAACAGTCATAAAAGAAACAAAATTCTAGGTATTTTAAGATCATATTGGTAACGGCTACTTTAATTTTATTCGCTTTAAAGTCTACCAATTCTTTATTATTAAATTTGGCTTTTCTTTCAAAGATACATATGTAGGTATAGTCCATGTAAAACTACTAGTCCGCTCTGAATATAGAAATCAATCGCGTCACCATAGCAATTGTATGACTACACCTGCTTGCAACAACTTCAAAGCGGACTAGCAGTTGAGCGCGGACTATACGCCAGATACATCCATATTTAATTGTATCTATTTCTCTTCTAGTATTTAATGTTTTGTTTCTTTGTTTCTTTTTCCACTATCATTAGAACTGCAACATCGTTGTGAAGTATGGGCACGTCTATTTTAAGCGCACATGCACTGTATCTAAGTTTTCTTAATCTAATCTTGTTTCTGTATAAACTAATCTAAACTTTACGTAATCATTTTATACCGTTGTTTCTTTGTTGTTGTTGTTACTAATAAACATATGCTGCGTCCGCATGCTTGGCAAAGCTTCACAAATTCAAATGCGTGGAAGATCGTTTGAGTTTGTTCGTGTATGTTTGCAAGTGTGTAGCACAGCTTTTGATCAAGCCAAATATTTGTAGAGTTTTGGAGTTTGTGGCAAACATCAAACGTGCGGGCGGGGTATTTCATAATATTCGGGAATGATACTAATTTAAACTTACCTATGTTTTATTCACTAATGTTAATTAGCATTAACATTGTTTTTGTGTTGTGTTGCTTAGCTTGAATTTTCACTATTACTATTTTAGACATCTTATTTTAAAGGCCTTATTATATAGTATATGTATTATAACTAATAGTAAAATTCAATAAACTTCAAAGTTGTTATGTTTCATCTAAACAGCTTTTAATTAAACTACATTAATAGTTTTATGTATTTCTGTTTTTCTATGTGCATGAACATCATATTTTCTGATTGAAAAATTACTTTTTAATTACTGCTTTTAGCCTCAAAAATTTTAATATAGACGTACAAAGTATTAACACCTAGAGATTTTTCAATACCTAGTTTTGGCTTTTATTTATCTAAATACAGTATATCTAAACTATTGCCTATTTTCTAGTGCTTCGCTTATGGGAAATCAATATATATTAACCTTTTTCTGTCTAGGTAAATGGAACCGTCAACATGGCGTTTGCGTCAAAACCCTTCATTTATCTTATTTTCTACTTCTTCTGGGTGTTTCAGTGTGTGTGTGACGCTTCTGATGTGTGTGTCTAACTGGGCTTCAACTTTGGGAATCTTAATGTTTATCACAAAAGTGTAATGATTTGATGTTATTTTTATATTCTATCTGTGATATACAATTAAATAATTGTAAATATTATATGTACTGTAAATATTATGTATAAGATTAATGATGAGAAATATATTTTGATGTTAAAGAATATAGTGTTATTTAATTTGTAAATTCTATTTGTAATTTGTAAGGTAACTGTAAGTATATATAAAGAGCCTAATGGTTATAATGCCTCTTAAAAGAGGAGTTTGAATCCCATAACTTTTAGAAACTAATATTAAGGCAATTGATAAAATAATTTTCATACGCACTAATTTTTAAGTCAGTACCATCTGTAAAGCTTTCTTTGTTCAAGAATAAAACCACAAAATAACTACAAAACATTTATTAAAAATCATACAGGAGGAAACAGTCAAATCACACGACTAAATACCACACAGGACTGCAAAGCAATAATTTTTGAAGAGTAGAGGAATCTCTTCATCCGTGATAAAGTTCCTATCCGGTCTTACGCTGGCGAAAGGATTACTTTTAGGGTCGATAATAGTCTTAAAGGTAACTCCGGAGAGATCAGAGCACTCCTTGATTCTCCTCATGTCCCTGTACAACTCGTTGAGGGAGTAGGAGCTGATGATGAACGGTGTCTTCAACTTCAGGATGCAACTGATAGTGGTCGGCCAGGTATCCTTGCCGTTGTATATGGAGGATCTTTGAATGCTTGGGTTGAAGGCGCAAACTGTAAAGATATGAAGTTTGTATGAAATTATGGTAGCTTGCATGCACCTCATGGAAAGTAACGTTAATTCCTTTGAAGATATCTGTAATCAATGTTACATGACGACTCTACTGAATACTAAATTTGCCACAGACCTGTATGCAAAACAAATACAGGTCTGTTAAATTAGTGCATCTCGTATAAGCTTGAAATCAGAACATAGCAGTTTAGCACTGCTGTTATGGTGGAGCTGACAATCTGAAGGGTTCTACCTACCAAAGTTTTCGCTTAAGAACATAGTGGAGAAAAGTATGGTTCTAAGTAAATAATGGAGAACAATAATAATTAAATATGTCACCACATTATTAAACCAAACATAAAAAAGTAAATCAAACTTTGAATTACTAATTGATTTACTTTATAATTTATGATATAATTGATTTAATTTAAAAGAAATGATTCAGTTACAATAAGTTAGTTTAAATACGGTTATGGTAGGATTGAATTTAAAAAGTAATAAATTATTTATTTTACCAATATCAGGAGGGAAGAAGTCATCACTGGACCAGTATTCGTAATAGGTCTTCTTGTCCTGAAAGCTGAAGAGAACACGACGCTTGTCTGTCCTGCAACTCTCGCATAAGCTGTGGAAATAAATGGGTTGTAAATTATTACAAAAATCTTTAAGTACTTGCCAATAATCGTGTGGTTATCGTAACTTTAACTGAATCCCATGATTGTTTAACTATCGCTCGCTTAAATCTGCAAAGGAAAACATCGTGAATATACTTATATTTGTTAGATGGTTAAAAAAGTTTAAGGATGTCAATGACCATGGCTTAAACTTTTCCTATTCAGGTAGGAGACCCGTGCCCAACATGGTACACTGGTTTACCACGAAGCCACATTTAAAACGAATTGTAGATAGAAAAGTCAATACAAAATTGATCACAATATTAGTTCTATCCCTGAGTGGGAATAAGAAAGTATATCTGCATTACTTGTCTATGTGCCCTTCACCAGTAATCAGATAGATACTAAATCAAACCAACAATCAAATCAAACAAATGAAATCTTGAGCCAAATACATTCTTTCTTTCGTCAATTTGTCATTTTCTTTCATTTATATTTCGTGTGCCAAGACTGATTATGCTTTATAGAAGATTATCTACACAATAATATTGGCATTAGATTTGCAGCTGTTGTCTAGATGGACAGGGTTCAAGGTACTGTATCAAATCAACTTATCTAAGGCTATAGATACTGTGCAACAAGTGAGGATAGTTTTTTTATACGATGGAAGCAAAGTTTACGGATATTTTTATGCAAAATCGAAAAAGCCAACGAGCATGCAGTTCACCTGATGGTAAGTGATCATTGACGCCTATGGACATACATAACCAACTCCATATAAAACAGGGGTTCTATTTGAATGATCATATTTGCATTGTCACTCCTGAAGACTAAGATCTCCTTTTTCATCTTTCCAGTGAAACGTAGAATAGCTTCACGTTTGACACGTGTGGCGGTGGTAACATTTCGGTCGAACCATTCAGGCTCTAGCACCTTGGCTATCTTTTCAACATTTAAAAAAGCTATAGCTATTCTTTCAACATTCACTAAAGTTAACTATCTATTCGACATTTAGAAAAGTTTTAGCAATTTTTTCGATATTTATAAAAGTTTTATCTATTTTTCCTCATATATACGAATAAAAGGTTTAGCTATTCTTTCGACATTTACAAAAGTTCTATCTTTTCAACACAAAAGCTCCAGCAATTCTTAAGGGTTCTAGATATTCTTTAGAATTAAAAAAAAAGTTCTTTCTATTTTATTGACATTTGGAAAATTCTACCAAAGTAGAAAAAAGCTCTATGGAAACTTTGGTACAACTTTTCCATATAGAATTTCCTTAGTTATTCGCTGCTCGTAAGTTATGTGGCAGCTACCTTCATCTAACACTAAAACACGTCTAGCCTTGAGTGTTTTGTCGCGACTACTTTAGATATTGGATGCATTCACTTCTTAAATTCAATTGCCTTCTACGAAATATGCTTAAGTAATTGTATGCAATGTTTTGAAATGGACAAAGTATATTATACTAGGTATTTGTGACTTCAGACGGGCAGATGTTATTATGACGGGCGACATAAAATTAATCTTTTGTCCAAATTTCATGATCATAACTTCAGTAATTTAGGTTTACCCTACCTTCTCAATCTCATATATCTTTAACTCCATCATAAAGAATATCTGGAAGAAATCGCTTCTTAGCGATAAGACCGCCTATTTGCATACTATGAGTATATATGTTTCTTATATTGTATACAAATAAAATTATATTTGTTGTTGTTCTGAGATGATTAGTCTGCAAGTGAGTATCCTTTTACTTCTATATCATACCGTTTCATTAAAAAAGGTGTGATATTAAGGCAAAAGAAGCAGAGATCGCCCTAGTCCATATAGGGCGACCTGAAGAATGACCTGAGCGATGACCTGAAGGAAACAGTAAAATGCAATTCAGAATGCAATAGATTCGAGTGACAATTAGGGAGAAGGTGTTAAAAACAGTGTAATTTCATTTAAATATTTCGTGGAAGTACCGCCACACCTACGTCAAGCATGAAGCAGCTGTGTTGCGATGGACGGCAGTGAATTCCTGCTTACTTTCATATAAGGCAGTCATTTAGACAGTAAATACAACAAAATTAACCTCGTTTTTAAGTTCAGAGGTCGAGAGCGTATAATATCATTTAAGAACTTTAAGAGCCCTTATGTAAGGGCAACGTTAGCATTATGTAAAAAAGGTGTAGGTAGTTGGGATCATTTATATAAGGCAGTACCTAATTATACCTAATTGTACAAGTAACGAATTATATATTTGCTTTGAAAATACCGCTGTCACACCTATTTCTAGTGGGAAGCAGTTCTTTGTAAATTTTTTTTATAATATAGGGGCAGCACACGAGCATGCAGTCGCCCTGATAGTACGTTTGAAGGTGGTAGAATCCTTTGTGGTTCGACTCCGGCGGCACCACCGCCACACCTATTTCTACTGAATAACAGCAGTGTTAGGAGCTGCTGTGTTCCGGTTTGAAGGGTGTGGTAAGGGAGACAGACTTTTCCGAGGCGTTCCAGCTTAGTCCTCAGGGGTAGCGGCGCATTTGTGGCCGACCTCAGGTAGGAATAACTTATCTTATCTGGGGTTGATTACAGATGACCATGGGCGGCAGTAGCCACTTACCATCAGGTGGACTGCTCGTGTGCTACTCTTACATTATAAAAAAAGACGGTAGTACCGCACATGGACATCTGTAATCAACCCCAGATAGGATTAGATATTCCTACCTGAGGTCGGCCACAGATGCGCCGCTACCCGGGAGGACTAAACTGGAATGCCTTAGAAAAATATGTCTCCTTTACCACACCCTTCAAACCAGAACACAGCAGCGCTTCACACTGCTGTTATGAGCCAGAAATAGGTGTGGTGGTGGTGCCGCCGGAATCGAACCACACAGGGTTCTACCACCTTCAATCTGCAACTTTTGTCCAATCATTGTTACTTACTTGATCTTCCCGAGTAGATCCAGGGGTAGTTTGGACGGGTTCAAGTCCGGGCTGATGAGGACGATCCTCAGCTCCTTCACATCAGGCTTCAGGTGCAGGAAGAACACCTCCCACTTGTATAGCACATCGGCTTCGAACTGCAGCTCAGCTCCCACCACGTGTATGACGAAAGATGTCTTCTGTGTACAAAATTACTTAGTTAAACTCTACGTATTGTGTCGTCTGATAGTAATAATTGATCTTAACCAATTGTTGCTCACCAAGCTTGGAAATTTGGCAATTATTGTCTAGAAAAAATGTCTAAACTTTTATGGAAAAGAGTCGGTTAAGATTTGATTATAATAAACTCTATAAACGGGTATGTATCAAGTAACATAATTTAGAATTTCTTGACGAGATTGCGTATATCTTGTTTCAATAAAGAATGTAATTGAAAACAATAGTTTTATTTTGTTTTCTCTTCACTTGTTATTTATTTGTATTGAGGAAGAGCGAAATGTAAATACTAAATAGACAGCGCCATTTCAAATTACAATCCTTATTGAATCAGATCGTAAAATAGTAGTCGGAAATATAGTGACGTCACCAGATTCATAGATTACAGCTATAATTAAAATCTAGAAATATTTTTGACTTTCAGTGCCAAAACATTTCAAAATTCCATTTCTATTATAAAAAAGATTGGTTTCCAAAAAGCGTAGATTCGAACCCGTAACCCTGCATATTAGTCGAATAGTATAACTAAAGGAGCATACATGTCCGCATTTGTTTACAATATCGCGAATATGCAACTGGCAATCAAGTAGCTCACTCAGCGCACATGCAATCAGCCGTGACCTTCTTCGAACTTCCTGCTGGTATTGTACAAATTAGGCACAATACAAGTACGATTTAATACGAATCAATATCGTCATAATTGCATAAAAAGTAATTTAATATTACTTAAAAACAGTTTTTATTTCTACTAAAATGAAAATATTTTTTACCCAATTACTAATCAATAAATATTTGTAATTATAAGTAATGAGTGTTCTGTGACAATGAATTATTTTAAAAACTTGTAGTGCGCCGGGTACCCAATTTACTAATTTTATGTAAGTTTAATTTTTCCGTAAAACAATTTATATGACAAATGAATAAAAGAAAAACAGAGATTTTCTTTTATTTCTTCTTTCCTTTGCATTGAGCTTAAAGGCAATAGGATTCTGTGGTTCTACTCCGGGGGCACCACCGCCTCACCTATTTGTGCCAAATAACAAACGTGTTAAACGTTCGTTCTAATTTTGTCCTCAGGGGTATCAGCGCATATAGAAAAAAATGTATTTCGTTACTTGACTTGAAGTGGGTCGTCTTACCCTCCGGATCTCTCATATGTTAAGGCAATGTTAACAGAAGGGCGGTGGGCATGGATTTTCGGATCTCGAGGATACCCTCTTTGCCCGGGCAGTTTCACGGTTGGTGAATACACCCCGGATTCTTGATATTTATTCATCCTTACTTAATATTATAAATCCGAAAGTAACTCTGTCTGTCTGTCTGTCTGGTTGTCTCTTCTTCACGCCTAAACCACTAAACCGATTTTAATGAAATTTTGTACAAAGATAGTCTGAGATCCGAGAACGGACATAGGATAGTTTTTATCCCGGAAATCCCACGGGCACTAGGGATGGCGATCTAAGATCCATTAATCGGAGAATCGATCTTTTGGACCAAAGAAATCGATTATTTTAATCGATATCAGTAAGGATTGAATCGTAAACTATACATTTGATCAAGTGATGATCTTTAGCAAAGTTGTTGTCTATGAGCCCATGAAGGTTCCAGAGTAGGGACGACCAATTTTCGCCAGATGGTGCCACTATCGTTCCAATGAAGGTACGATTTTTCAGTTTTATGTATGTTAGTATGTCATATTATTTTCTTTTAAACGCGGGCCAAGCCGCGGGCTAAAACTACTAATAATATAATGTTACTAATAATAGAATGTTAATAATAATATAATGTTATTATCTCGTTAGTGATATTTCTTGTTTCAAACCCTTTTATTATAAAATCGTATATGCAATTGCCAAGTGGCTTACTCAGCACTAGCGTATCAACCGACCATGACCTTATTAACTTCCTGCCTGCGATTGTACAAAATAAATTGCTGACGAGTTTCACACGACTACATTAATGTGTATAAGTGTTATGGGAGTAAATAGCCCTATGACGCTACTTGTCGTCAACTCATTACGGCTCTTTTCTCAAAATGAAAAGGATTAGGCGATAGTCCACCGCACTGGTCAGGTGTGCAATGGTAGACTTCATACACTTTTGAGATATATATTTTTTATTTTTATAAATAGCTGACCCGGCAAACTTTGTACCACCTCAAAATCTATTTATCAAATATATTCATAAGATATAGCCTATGTTACTCGTAGATAATGTAGCTCTCGAATGGTGAAAGAATTTTTAAAGTCGGTCCAGTAGTTTTTGAGCCTATTCATCACAACCAAACTAACAAACAAAGTTTTCCTCTTTATAATATTAGTGTAGATATAGGAGTAGCAGACGACCCATGGGCATCTGTAAAAAACCCCAGATAGGATTAGTTATTCCTACCTGAGGTCAGCCACACACCAGAACACAGAAGCGTTTGACACTGCTGTTATGTGACAGGAATAGGCGTGGAGGTGGTGCCGCCGGAGTCGAACCACAAAGGATTATACCACTTTCAAGATGTTTTAAGCGCAGGTTTCCTCACGATTAAAGCAAGTGAGTATTAATTTCTGATAATTTAATCTAATATTTGTTTATTAATTCGTTACATTATTAGTACACTTCTAGCCTATCCTATCTGAGAGTCTGATCTGAGAGAACTAAGTTGGGTCACCGGACAAATACCCTTAGTATGAGATTTTACGTTTTTACAAATATGACGGTTTTGGTGTTTGTTTATGTATCTGCCCGTAGATTTCCAATCAGCGCCCCTAGCGTATTGTATCAGAACTGATTGAAAATATATGAGAAATACGTTAACAAAAAAAAAAACCAGTCGTTTTTGTCAAAACGTAAAAACTCATACTAAGGGTACAGAACACAGCAGCGCTTAACACTTAACATAAGGCAACCGTTGTAACAGCGGCGTCCCAGACTCAACCACGAAGGGTTCTACTACCTTTAATAAAACTTACCTTAGACATCCCATTAGCATGGGCCATCGTGGCCTGCTGATGACAGTAGGCAGCGGTGAGGGGCGCAGTGGCGAGCTGAGTCAGCGCCGCGTACTCCGTATCCGTCATATCTGGGGGTTTAACAGCTCTATAAACTTAGCATTCATGGATTTTTTTACATTAATAAGTTGTTCATTACCTATTAAATTAATTTTACCATACGACCAAGGTAAGTACGGATGCACTCGACTCGTTGCTGTGTACATACAAATATTCATAGTATGCCAAATGTATGTATTTTTGTATGTATGTATGTCTCATTCTTTGGCATGAGTGAGTAACGTAAGCTAAGTACAATAGTTTTCTTTTCAGTTAATTATTCTTAGGGTTTTCTGTTGTTATAATAATTACTAGTTAACAGATACTCGTATGGTTTTCTCAATTAGTTAAAGCTGTGTGCGACCAGTTTCTATGAACTCCAAAAGATGGAGCAATGTAATAAGCCTTATTATGCCGATTACAGTTCGATAACCTTATATTAAGCCTAAAGTTTGATCTTTGGGCGAGGTCAGGATCTGGAGCTGGTTTCTTGGTTCCAAGGGCACGGGTTAAGCCGTAGGTTCCGGTTATAATATCCGTTAAACCTTGTCGGTCTTATAGCGAATTGAAAATATCCAACACGAGTTAATTCAAATTTAAGATAGCCCTCGTGGTGCACACTCTAGGGGGGTTACTACCATTTCTTATAACATTATTATTTTAATCATATCATTATTATTTTTCAGTTGGTTTTATACAATGTTTGCGAAACATGAATAAGTTTTTAAGTTTATTAATTTGCGTATAACGGAACACAATCAAGACCGTGCTACGAAAGAGATGATTCTAGTTTCGATGTCTCGTTTCCTCTTGGATAAGGAACAGACAAATTATTCATTCTTTTACATCACTCGGTAGGAATAAAACAAAATATTTTTAAGGAGGTCGTGGTACGAAAAAAAATGTTGATGCAATATTGAAATTAAACTTTCCTGAAATATAATGTTTTTTAAAAAATGGTGGTAGGTCCCCAGGACATTCTAAGTTTTTGGTTAAAGGGAGACCAACGGGAACCGACTGGTTGGATGAATAAGATTACAGTCAATACACAAGGCTAAGTAACCCGCACATTGATAGAAAAATTCAAGTAAAACAATTTTAAGGACAACTATGCAGTACTGATTGTAAGGGATCGCCGAAAATAAAACGCGTCGTGTTACGAAAATCTCGAATGGCCGACTGATTTATTCTATCACTACCCTTAATTTTAACAATTGTGAAAAATACAAAAATCTTTAGGTACCGACATTGTTTAACGGTTATTTTATATATAAATATTATTTTAAATGTTGTAAGTACAATGGAAACGAAATAAATAATATCCTGTCAGGAATATGTACGCAAAGGACGCGCGTGTCGCCTACACTGATAGATATGTAAATAAGTAGTTTTACCGCAATGGTTATGACGCTTCATTTAAAAGAATCAAAAAATCTAATAATAGGAAGTAATTCTTAATAATTTATGAATAACTACATTTTGGACTGATTTCAAAATGCATAAGGAAATGCAGTGCAAATTTTATACTATTTCATAGCATTATTAGAGTACTAGAAATAATTGAGTCACTGTCTGTATTTTGATTACTAGAAATAAATTAGGTATTACTAGGATCATGATTCAGAATAAGTTATTTTGAGATGCGTAGGAAGTAATTGTTATAATATGAAAGTTCTTAAACACAGAAAATAAGTCGTTAAATACGAATCGAACTAGCACAAGGAGGTTCCGTATCACCAATTTTATTTTTAATTTCTAGTATTTTTTATCATAGCAGCCATAGAAGTAAATGCATTGTGAAAATTTGAACTGTCTGCCAATTATTTAAAGGTGGTAGAACCCTTTGTGGTTCGACTCCGGCGGCACCACCGCCACACCTATTTCTACATAATAACAACGGTGCTAGGCGCTACTGTGTTCTGGTTTGAAGGGTGTGGTAAGGGAGACAGACTTTTCCGAGGCTTTCCAGCTTAGTCCTCAGGGGTAGCGGCGCATCTGTGGCCGACCTCAGGTGGGAATATCTAATCCTGTCTGGGGTTGATTACAGATGTCCATGGGCGGCAGTAGCCACTTACCATCAGGTGGACTGTATGCTCGTCTGCTACTCTTATATTATAAAAAAAAATAGTTTAATAGATGAAATATAAAGCGTCGAAAACATGCGGTTTCTTGTATGGCGACACCCATGAAATGAAATAAAATGATATTTATTTATTTTGAAACTTTTTTTATTTTTAGTATTTTTACAGAGTATGTGGCCGTTATAACACGGCCACATACTCTGTAAAAATGGATAGTGTATTTTTTACGGTTCAAGAGATAGAACCCTGTGACAGACAGACAGACGGACAGACAGTGGAGGCTTAGTAATAGAATTCCGTTTTTAACCTTTGGGTACCCTAAAAAAGTACTTTTTCTCCAAAACTCACCGATTTTCTCATCATACATGGCAGCTAAGACCTCGTTTATCTTATCCGAGATCCTGTACCCTTCAGCCATGATCCTGGTGGGCATCTTCGGCTCCAAGCGGCCTTTGGTCTGCTGGTGATGCACCAGCTTTTGATAGAGGGCGTACGACCGGCACCAGCGTTGGTGGCTCGCTGGTAGATGGTCTGGATGGTCGGAGCAATAGGATATCTGAAATATAACTTGGTACCATCATGATTGTCCCACTGTTCCTCTCAGAATGAGAAGGATTATACCACAGTCCACCACGCAGGCCAAGTGCGTATTAGTAGACTTCACATACCTTTGATTTTTTTCTTTTTTTTAACATTCCTCAAGTATGCAGGTTTCCTCACGATGTTTTCCTTCATCATTTTAGCTAGCGATAATTAATTTCTAATACGCACATAACTTTGAAAAATCACAGGTGCTTGGGATTTGAACCACGGATCCCACGATCTTTCTTAATCTAACTAAGCTATCACTACTTTTTAATTTGATACTTATGTGCTTGACATATTATATGTGTGAGGGTTTGACCCTTTGAAGATTTGATTTAGCAAAATACATTTGACCCACTTCCTAGTAACCGAAAGAGTTGAAATTCTACATACACGTTGGTTTTTGATGTCAATGGGTGATTTGATTAGTGACGTCATTCTAAATCCAATATGGTGGACGCATCAAGATGGCGGACTAATTACTTCTATGTCCCCCCGTCAAAAAATAAAATTTATTTTGGCACCCGTAGTATTATATGATAAGAGTTTTCTGAGAAGAATCGGAGAAAAATAATTAAGATATTATTTCCTTTACTTTTTAATGCAGAATATTTATTGGGTTTTGTGAGAATAAATGAGATTATCTAAAACTCTTTCGAGGAATTCGAACTCTATTGTGAGGCCTGTATTTATACCACAGAACTAAATTTTAATTATATTTATTACTTTGTCTTTCTCTAACGCTACAAAACGTGCCTCATCAAGTATTCTACCGCAAATTTATTTCACAGAAGCCTTATAAATTATTCATGAAAACATTTGAATAAAAGGATGTTTTCATTTTTACATAACAGCGTAAAAAGGGTTTTACTTCTTTCTTTTTGTGTTATATTTGTAGAATATAATGTGTAATTTATTTGTTATATTTCTTTCGTGGTAGGAATAAGTACAAAAAGAGGAACCGTTCGCAAAGGGTTTTTATAAGGGTTCACATGAAGCAAATCTCGTATTTTCGTTAAAAGGTGTGTATGCCGGCTGAATTTCATATAAGACTTTAGGTAGAACCGGTTGTGAATGGAGTTGATCACAAATGTCCATGGGTTGCAGTGGACATATCATCAGGTGATTGCAAACTCGTTTGCAATACTACTCCGATATGAAAACGACGTCTTTGGCCCGGACCTTTTTCATAATGGCCCTCATGAAATTCGATTATCAAAAATCCCGTGTGTTACAATTATCTCAATATTTCTTTCTTTCTTCCAATAAAATTCTAGAATATACCTGTCCGCAACCTCCACAATCGGCTAGTTTCGACTGCCTCCACTCCCTGCAGCCTACGTCAGCGCAGATCCGAGGGTAGAGGAAGATCTCCTGCTCCCAGGGCACCAGCTTCCTTTTCAGCACCTTCTCACAGGAGACTATCATCTGCATCCTCAGAAGCCTGTAGTTATGTCCCGTTGTGTTCTTCGCGTCGGCGAAGATGTGTTTCTGTTCTGTGAAACATTTTTGGAAAATGTTTAAAAAATTTTTTAATAGATGCTTAATTGTTTTTAGAAGATAGTTGCTAACTCATCCATGAAATTAAGGAATGTTTAAGGTATTTTTATTATTAACTTAGACTTTAAAATTTTAGGCACTTATAAATAGTCCTCAAATAAAGTAATTAATGTTATAATTACTTCAGAAACTAATGCTCTTATATTTGAGGTTGATAATAGATCCTTGGGATCCACTACATAACTCAAAATAGATTATTTTCTCAACAACTTATTTTCTTTAAAAAAATCAAACTCATTACAACAGGAGAACTTAAACGGTTTAAAGGTTACGAAAACGCTTAAAATATACCAAGTTACAAAAATAAGAGCAAAAAAAAAGTATTTCAATATAGAATTAGTGATTCCAGGAATAAGTGTATCAGAACTTACCTTTCAAATGAACAATAGTGCAAACAGCAAAACATAGGGACTGATGCTGAGGCCAGTCTTCATCTTTATGCTTCTGGCTGCAGTAGAACACCAGAGAACAGAATTGACATGGTACTCTTTGAGACAACTCCTTCCTACACACATGACAGAGACTTTGGAGAAATACTTTACGAAAACTGTACTTGTACACGTATTCAGAGTCTCCATTCGTCATGTAGGAAAAGGATTCTAACATGTTCTTTGAAAGCTTTCTTTTGTTCTCTGTTTGAGATTCTTTAGATTGTTTTGTTGTATCTTTCTCGATGTCAACTGCGTCTTTTATTTTAACTTTCGCTTGTCTCATGTTCGGTTGTTTGTTCTTTTCTTTTTTGTAATCAGGTCTATTCGATGGTACAGGAATATCGGGATGGCCTAGCAAGTTTTTTGGCGGCGAAACGGGGTTTTCTTTTGACTTCGTATCCGTCTCTTCGGGGGCTATTATGTTTATTTCTGGATTCTGAAATGTATAATCTGATATGTTTACTTCGTTGGCGATCATTTCAAATGTTTTATTGACGTCATCGACGCTTGAAGTTAGGGCATCTTCAAAATTTTCGATCGGTTCAAAAGATGTATCAATGGTATTCGATGATGAATCTTGTGGTATTTCTTCCGACCCATTACATCCATTGTCGAGTTGCATTGATTGTTGTTTACCTTTATTTTTATCTGATTGAGAAGTTTCTTGTTTTTGTTCAGATTTTTCTTCTTTTTTAGCTTCTTGTGTAGTAGTTTCTGAAGCAGCAGTAGAAGTAGTAGATACAGCCGCTGAGGTAGTTTGATGAGATTGAGCATCCTGTTTGCCTTTTCTTTTACCTTTACCTTTGCCCTTATGGTCTTTCCTAGCAGGAGCGACTGGTGGAGCCTCTTTAACATCTGCTATTTTTTTCTCTTCATCAGGTTTAACTGTAATCGGTGGTTCTGACTTTTCAGTCTCTACGATTTCTATTTTTTCAGGTATTGGTTCCTCAATTTTCAGTACTATATCTTCAGTCAAATCTTGTGGCTTATTAATCTCTTCTGTTATGTTAATGTTTTCACTGAATATATTTTCACTCTCAATTTTGACTTCTTCTGGTTGTTTTTCCTTCTCAGTTGTAGATTTTGCGACGATATCTATTTTATTATCTTCGGATTGTTTAATATCTTTCTCACTACTAACTGCAGGTTCTGTTACAATATCTAGCTTTGGCGTTTCAGCTTCAAGCTGTTTTTCTACCTCCTGTTCAGTCTTCTCCATTGAGGTTAGTTCTGCTAATGATCTTTCAATGGACAGCCTAAGTTCCTCCATATCTTTATTAACTTCCATCATTTTGGATTTCAAATCAGTTTTCTCCGGTTCACCTGTGTTACTTCTCTCCCTTCGCATTATTGGAGGTTCTATAACTCTTTCAAATACAGGTTCAGGTGTTTCACCCGAGCCTCGGATAATTGGTTGGAAAGTTGGAAAGAATAAGGGAGGGGGTAGTTTATCATCTGTTGAAGTTATTTCTCGTATTAGCATATTGTTATTATCGTCAATAAACTGTTGGCTTGTCGCAAGTGGATGATGTATGAAATCAGGAGTTACTTCAGAAGATCCTTCCGTGTCGTCTATTTTTAAACTACTTATTTCAACGTCTCCGGGAGATGGTAAGTCAAATATGTCCTCAGACTGTTTTGGTGGTTCTTCTTTTACTTGTTCGAAATCTGGTGTAACTAAGACTTTATGTTCAGGCGTTTTCTCAGCAGGAACATTAGTAATGTCTATTTTCTTATGATGTTTTTTCTTTTTCTTTTCTACGGTTTTATATGGTTCTGGAGAAACAGATATATCTTTGTCTCTTTCCTCGGTTATGGCTATTGGAACAGATGTTTCTGGCGCGACATCAAATTGTTGCGGTAATGCCTCTGTTGTTTTTATTATATCTGGTTGAATTATTTCTTTGATAGTTTTGTTATCAACAGGCTCTTCTGTTGATTTAATTTTATCGTCAATGGGCTTTTCCGTTATTTCTAAAGTATTATCTGTAGCTTCTGCTGGCACTTCTACTGGTGGGGTTATAATATCAGTAAGAGTAGTAAAATCGGGAGGTGTCTCAAAAACAATATCTGTAATAAGTTTATGTTCCACATCAGCTATTATGGTTTCATCTAATTTCTGTGTGCTTATATCTTCTAAAATGTTGCTTTTACTTTCCACTGCTTCCTTTTCTGATACTTTTCCTTGTTCTGCTAATTCCTCTTCAAATAACTTTTCTGGCAAATGTTCAATTACTTTGTCTGCTTCGACTGTAATGTTTTCATCAAGAGCTGGTAATTTTTCCTCTACAATTGGTTCAATCACTTTCACAATTTCAGTTGTGATATGATCATCAGCTTTATCGTGGCTTTCACACGGTTCTTGTTTTCCTTTACGTTTTTTATCTACAGGTTTTGCAATTTTAGCTTTAGGTTTAGCGGTAGTGTCCATTGGTTTGGATTCCGGTTGTGTAATTTCAGTTTTGGATTTGTCAGTGGGATCTACTGTTTCAGATTCTAAGTTTTCTATTAAAGGTAACTTCTCGCCTTGGATGACGTCATCTTTAACAATATCTTGAGGTATGGTCTCCGTAGTACTCTCTACAGGTATTTCGTGAGATGCTACTTCTACTACGTTTTTACTTTCAATGTCTTCTTTGTGTTGCTTTTTGTCTTTTTTATGTTTCTTCTTACTTTTTGGTTCATCTTTTGATTCTTTTTCTGGTTCTTGTATTTCTTCTGGAAGAAGCACACTTTCTATCAACTCTTTAAGAGTTTCTTCTTTTGGAGATATATCTTGTTTGTTTTTTTCAACCATATCTTTAGGTGGTTCTATGTCTTCTGTCGATTTTACAACATCCTCGTTGTCAGTGGAACTTATTAGTTTTTGGAACGCAGCCGTACATGATATCTCTTCTGCCTTATCGGATTTCTCAGAATCATGGCGGTGCTTCTTCTTTTTATTTTTTTTCTTCGACTTAGTCTCCGGTTCTTTTATCTCAGGCTTATTTGAATCAGAAGCGATACTTGTATCCATTATATTTTCTTCTTTTTTAACATCTTCCAACTTTTCGACTATAATTTCTTTGGGAGGCTCTTCCACTTTTTGTTGTTCGTTTTGTTTTTTCTTGTTTTTCTTTTTGCGTACATTTGGCGTTATATTCTCTTCAACCTTATTCTCCTCTTCAACTACTGGCTCTTTGATCTCTTCTTTACCTTCATCTTTCACTTCTCTAGTTTCAGGAAGCTCCGGAGCAGGAGGCTCAACGGGAGTTAATTTAATTTCTTCGTTCGGATCTTCTTTTTTCTTCTTTCCCTTGTTTCTTTTAGGTTTCTTAGGGCTGTCACTAGCTGTATCATTCTCTTCTGTGATCGGTGACGTCACTTCACTTACGGTTTCAACAACACTATCACTTTCTTTAACACTTTCTACAGGTTTTTCCTCAAGCACTGTCGCCGCTTCTATAATCGGAGCATCTACTTTCTGGGGAGCAGGCACTGGGTTAGCAGGCTTACGATTTTTATTTTTGTTTTTCTTATTCATTGTAACACTATTATTTTTCTAAAAAAGTACTAGTTAAATCGATTTGGTAACTCAAACTACGCCTGAACTATCCTAAAATCAGCGTTCATCTGACCGATTTCTGTGTCAGTTTTATTCTTGTCGGTGAAATTTCCACGTGTGATGCCACGAAATGTCAGTGTACAGAATTTAATAAGCGATTTTTGCTTCAGAGGAGCGGCAAGAGAGTTGTTTTTGTGTTGGCAGCGGCGAATTTTCTGCACATCGTTGAGTATGAGGAAGCGTCCGTTGCCAAAATGCAACGTCATTTGCAGCTCTTAAATATAGAATCAATTATCGAAAGTTCATCGTGTCAATTCGTACTGGGAATCGATACTGATTGTGAAGTGAAATATATTTTCATAGTCATCGTAATTATTTCTTTGTAATGACAAGATTGGGGCACCTTTGACAATTGTGGCGAATTCTAAGTAGTTCCTTCACTTTCTTCGCCGTTATAGGGAATAATAAGTTTCTTTGTCACAGGTTTGTAAAAAGGTTTAAAAAAAATACATTTATAGTTTACTCATGTAGGTATAATTCGCTCTAAACTGCTAGTCCGCTCTGAAGTTGTTGCGACAAGTATAGTCATACAATTTGCTATGGGGACGCGATTCATTTCTATGTTCAGAGTGGACTAGCAGTTTTAGCAGTTTTAGTTGCGGTTTGTACTAAAACAAATGATATTTTTTATTATATGCAACGAGCAAACTGGAATTCAGTCCGCCTTATGGTGAATGGTCGCTGTTGCTCGTGAACATCTATAATCAATCCCAGATAAGATTAGAATCCTAACTGAAGTAGGTTACAGAAGCTTTGCTACCCCTAGGGCTTTGTTAGAATGATTTAGCTATTAAGCCAATGACATACATATTAATGTATGTCTCTCTTTACCACACCCTTCAAACCAGAACACAGCAGCGCCTAACACTATTGTTATTTGAAAGAAATAGGTGTAGCAGTGATGCCACCGGAGTCTTACCACAAAGGATTCTACCAACTTTAATTTTTTACTACGACGAGAATAACTTTTTTTTGTATATATTTTGTGATCGAGGGATTCCAGCGTCGGAGTCCATTAACTCAAAAATATTATATCGTTTCATTGTAATGTTATCATTCAGAAATATTCAGAATCTCAACTCAATCAGTTAAGTAGAAAAGCTAAAAAACTAGTTCCAAGATTTAACCCATAGATACTAACAAAGTTTATATTAAGCTTATAAAATTTAGTCGTTATAAAACTCCTGGATTTAAACTGTGGTCCTCGTTAGCAGTTAATACCACTGAACTATTACTCTATTTCTAGTAGCTACGTCTGACCGACTTATACTAGTTCTTGGCAAGTGTCGCAAATTACTATTGTTACGTTTCACATAGGGATTTGCATTTTTGTGAGGTGATGATTGAGGTAAGTCATGACAATTAACGCTCATTAGGGGCCTCTACGGTATGGGTATTGTGGTCACACTAAGACGAGGAAATAAACACTCTTAAAACCTTGAAGGTGGTAGAACCCTTTGTGTTTCGATTCCAGTGGCACCAACGCCACACCTATTTCTGCCTCATAACAGCAGAGATAAACGCTGCTGTGTTCTGGTTTGAAGGGTGTGGTAAGGGACATGACATTCTTTTCCGAGGCGTTCCAGCTTAACCCTCAGGGGTAGCGGCGCATCTGTGACCGACCTGAGGTAAGAATATCTTATCGTTGTCAACCCATCACTATCCCACTAGGCATGGGTCTCCTCTCAAAATTAGAAGGATTAGGTCATAGCCCAACGTACTGGCCAAGTGTGTATCGGTAGACTCCACGTAACCTTGAGAACATTTTCTTTTTGAGATCCCTCTGGCATATAAATTTCCTCGCGATGTTTTCTTTCACCGTTAAAACAAGTGATAAATACTTTCTAAAACGCTCATAACTTTGAAAAATCAGAGATGGCTGGGCTTCGAACCTTGGAACTCTCAATCGAGAGGCAAAGTTTTAGCCACTAGGCCCTGCCCTGCCTAAAAACATGTATAGTCGTCACAATTTAATAGGCCCACTTTGACACATGCCATCCCAATGTCATTAATGTCTTAAACTAACTTTTTAGTAGGCAGATTACGACCACGTGACGGTTAGAGCTTGCGGCTTCAAAGCATTCGGATGAAACCATAATCGATTTACTTTCAAATAATCGAAACTTACAATTACCAATAACAAATTATTTATCCCTTTTTCATTATAACAACAATAAAATAATCAAAACATTGTTTCTTAGTGAATGATAAAACAAAAAAATACAGTTTACGACCGATGCTTTATTTATTCTACAAATTATTAAATTTTTAAATTTCACTAGAAATTATTTTCTGTTCTCCTTTTTATTGAATTTTTAGATGATTTAGAAAAATATAGAATAAATATTCTGTTTACAAAATATTAAGTAATTTATATAATACGATGTATGCTTGTAATCGATTTATCGTAAAAATCGGTTTCTTTGGTTATCGATTTGTATGTCACATGCTTAGAGCCTAGCGATGGCATGTGTCAAAATGGGCCTATTAAATTGTGACGACTATAATTTACCAATTTATGAAATGATTAATATACATAGGTGTTGATTATGGTTAAATTTTAACTACTAGGAACCCCACGGTATTCTTTTGGAAGCCCTTTACTCTTCGACGATCCGGCCTTGGCCCTTCTTTAGGGCACGTCTCTGTTAGAATGAAATTACTGGATGGAATTTCAGCTCCCCACGATATTATCAATACAAAAAATACACAAACAGCTTTTCAACAACAAAATAGGCACTTTTATGACGCGTGAAAGCGCTCTTAAAACAAAAGAAAATTTCTTAATGCATTTCAACATAATGGATAGAGCACTTTATAAAAATATTTACGACAATAACCAAACAATACATATTCCCAAGGGGTAACATGCGCCGTCATGTGACATGACGTAGCATGTTAGTCATGTCAATGACATGTGACAGGGGTCGAAAAGTTAACATTGTGAGCCATTATCTGACACTATTCTGAACAATGGAGGATGGACGTATCTTTTATGTATTTTACTGGCGGAAAGCCGGAGATAACACCCTCATGATTTCTGCTTTATAACAGCAGTGTTACGCTGCTGTTTTGTTTGAAGGATGTAAAAAAAGACTTACACGAGGCATTAGTTAAAAGGCAAGGCAACTGTGGCTGAACTTTCAAACAGACATCCGAAGGTAGGAAGTGATTACTGCCTATGAGCATCATATGTAATTAAAGCCCAAATTGCATAAGTCCTACCAGAAGTCAGCTACCGATACGTTGCTAACCCCGAGGACTAAGTTGCAACGCCTCGTGTACGTGTTTCTTTCTTATCAAGCTTTTCAAACACAGCGCTGCCCAAACATTGTCGCCATCTGATGTTACTATATTCTAGTAAAAAATAATTTCCATTTCGTTTCATAGCACTATTTATATAAGATAGAAATAGGTGTGTCGGTGATTCAACTAGGTTCAAAACACAAAGGTTAGGTTAGCTGTAAATGTTATAACGCCTTGACTACCTAATGCCTATATTAACTAACATCTAACTAAATAAGGACTAAAATAAAACGCTTCAGCTACAGTGAGTAAAACCGAGAGTCGCAATTTTGGGGCCAAACGTAAATATTTAGCCTCAGTAAATAATAAAAACAAGTATTGAACCCAATTTTTGAAGCAGCCACTTGCCCTATTTTACTTTTTAATCCTTTTTGTACTATTTTATACTCTAGGGGTCGGTTGCGTTTGTCCGTCAAAACGTTCGCCATTTCGAGTGGCCCCCGTTTTGAAATGCTAATGAAGGGTTCATACCCTTTAGACTAGGCGTCGAACCAGTTTTGTGTTATTGTGTAGAAACGCAAAATTATTACTCATTAATTTTATTAACCCTTGCTAAAAAGGTAACTGGTTTTACGTATAATTGAGGTACTTAGTTAAGAGTTTTTTTAATTGAAGTAGCAAATGAGCATGTACTTGACCATCAAGTCAACCCTAAAATGATCTGTGGTCGGTTACTAATGCATTGTTATTTCTGCAGACTAAATCGAAATCACTAATATATTAAACTAGCTGACCCGGCAAATGTTGTGTTGCCATATAAATAAATAAAATGTTAAGGGTGAACAAACCTTATCACTTAGGGGTATGAAAAATAGATAGTAGCCGATTCTCAGACCTACTGAATATGCATATAAAATTTGGTGAAAATCGGATAAGCTGTTTCGGAGTAGTTCGGTAACTAACATTGTGACACGAGAATTTTATATATAAGATTTATCTATTATAATGAATACATATTATACTATTACCTCAAATCTTGTATACTTATAAGACTTGTCTTGGCTGATTCATCATCGCAGAACTTGAACTGTTGAAAAATGGAAGCGTGTATTTTGGAAAATAGGTTCCTCTTATGATGTAGATTGTAGATCAATCCATCAAGGAAATATATTTTGATATTCCATGTTAGATTTGATTTTTCAAAATTATGTGCGTATTAGAAATTAATTATCACTTACTAAACGGTGAAGGAAAACATCGTGAGGAAACCTGCATACCTGAGAGAATTATAAAAAAAAAAATCTCGAAGGTATGTGAAGTCTACCAATACGCACTTGGCCAGCGCGGTGGACTATGGCCTTGTCCTTCTCATTCTGAGAGGAGACCCGTGCCCAGCAGTGGGACAGTAATGGGTTGTTGATGATGTTGATGATTCCATATTAAAAATTGGTCAAAACTATGTGTGAAAATCCAAATTTAAAGCAAGATCTATGAACCTTAGTATTTGGCTTTTTGGTTAAAAATAATGAAGCACTTATTTCATTTTGGAAAAAGGTTTATTTAATTTTACGTAAAAAAGTAGCATAGGTACGGGTTTAAACGTTGAATTATATTATATGAAAATTTACACATATGAGTGCATGCGCTAAGGACAGTGATAAATAATGCTTCTAAAATCATGGACCACCCACACACCCACACTAAGATTTTTCCTACACCTTGGGTCCCATAAACACAAACATAGTCATTCACAAACACCCAGACCCAAAACAAACACCTAAACTCATAATTTACTTATCAATCTAGCCGGGAATCGAACCCGAAGTTACAAGCTTTCCACAACCCACCCCTAGCCTACCCAGCGCCACCAGCGCCGCGCGGCAGACAACGACACTAAACTAATTATAACTGCGCAAGCGCGTGCGGAACGAAAGCATAGCGTTATTATGGAGAACGCTTATTTATTTAAATTAAATTTATTTTAAAAAATCATTAAAAAGTTGTTACGTAAATGCATAATTTGTAAAAAAGACTAATTATGCTTTTTGCGTGTGATATGTAATGTTATGTAAGTAAAGTTTTGTATACTTATAAGTATAGAAGTGTTTAGCGTTTAGGTTTGTCCCTTCGATAAGCAAAATTACTTTTAAACTCACTTAGAACCCTTTGTGGTTCGACTCTGGTGGAACCGACAAACCTATATCTGCCTTATAACAACATTGTTAAATGTTGCTGCGTTTTGGATTAGCGAGAGATACTAACACTAATACTAGGCGTTCCAACTTAGTCCTTGGACAGCAATGCAAGTAGCCGATCTCAGATTTTACTCTTATCCTATCGGCGGTTGATTCCAGATGTTTATGGGTCGCAGTTGTTACTTACTATTATGCCATAAGCTTGCTCATTTGCAAATCAAATATTATAGAAACATTTAATCTTATGAATCTCATACACCAATTACCTCCTCCCCTCTTCCCATTCATACTCCAGTCCCACAGACTGCAATACCGAACAAGAAAGTATCTAATACACATGATTTTACACTGCCGCTCATAAATATTTGTATTTAATTCCAAATAGGATTAAAATCCTAAATGAAGTTAGTCTTAGATGCGTTGTTTTTCCAAGGAACTAAGTTAAAGTACTTCATTTAAGTTAAGAACTCTGCCTTACAAATATATTATTAACTTATCTACAAAAAAACACTTTTATATAAGTACTTTTTATAAGTCACAGTAATAAAAAATAAGTCAATTAATTACAAAATCCGTCTCCACAGTTGAAATCATTCGGCGGAGATATCAAATCCGCACATGCGTGGCGCGTGCCCGGGGAGCACAGCGTAATGACGACACAGAGTACACTAAAAAAATATTTCCAATAACTTTTCAAAATTGAAAACCTTCAAAATTCTTTTGACTTTAGTCATAGGAAATAATTATTAAACTTTCGGGTAAAGAATTAAACGTGAAACGGGTGTTGTGATTGGAAGTCGTGAACTCTACTAGAGGCTATAGGTGTGGCTCGCATCGTATAATAACTAGCTTCTACCGCCCAGGGACATCTGTAATCAACCCCAGATAAGATTAGATTCCTACCTGAGGTCGGCAACAAATATGCCACTTCCTCTGATGACTAAGCTGGAACGCCTCGGAAAAGTATGTCTCCCTTACCACTCCCTTAAAACCGGAATACAGTAGCTCAACACTGCTGTCATTAGGCAGAAATATGTGTGGTGGTGGTGTCACAGAAGACGAACCACAGAGGATTTTACCACTTTTAAAAACCTTTAAAAAATGACATAATTTATCTATACTAATATTATAAAGAGGAAAACTTTGTTTGTTTGTTTGATTGTAATGAATAGGCTCAAAGACTACTGGACCGATTTTAAAATTTCTTTCACCACTCGAAAGCTACATTATCCACGAGTAACATAGGCTATATTTTATATGAAATATATTTGATAAATAGATTTTGAGGCGGTACAATGTTTGCCGGGTCAGCTAGTGAAAAATATATTGTTACAAAAATAATAATTTAACCTAATCAGAAACTACTCTGTGACCACACATGTAAATAGGGTTGGACGAAATATTAATGTACTGTTGAATTATTCGGCAGTATTAAAAATCCCCATATTAAGTTTGCGAGGGTGCGATGGCGCGGGTTCGACTCCCAACGGGTTACGCTCTACTGATTTTGGCAACTTTTCAATTTTGAATTTGTTTTTTTTGTTTTCTATTTGAATGGGATTTCGATTTTTGTACAATGGAAGTAACAACTGCATATGTTGCACTGATGTTGCATCTACCGTTGCAGTCCCACTGCTGGGCATAGGCATAAGTATGAGAAATGTTTAGTTAGGTATTTTATAATATAGGAGTAGCAGACGAGCATGCAGTCCACCTGATGGTAAGTGGCTGCTGCCGCCTATGGACATCTGTAATCAACCCCAGATGATTAGATATTCCTACCTGAGGTCGGCCACAGATGCGCCGCTACACTTGAGGACTAAGCTGGAACGCCTCAGAACAGTATGTCTTCTTTACCACACCCTTTAAACCAGAACACAGCAGCGCTTATCACTTATCACTGCTGTTATTAGGCAAAAATAGGTGTGACGGTGGTGCCGCCGGAGTCGAACCACTAAAGGTTCTACCATCACATACACATACAATCAACTAAAAGCATCAACATAGAACCTTATTTATTCCTCTACCATAAACAATCAAATAAATACATAAACAAGATACCCGGAAAGCCTTAAGCGATCCAATTCGACAATCAAACGTTGGCTGGGACTTCCGTGTCGTTGACCTCGGGGAGTGCGGGGGTGCTATGGGGTCTGTTCTCATGGTTGGGTGGCACGGTTTTATGGTAACGAATATATTATCTACTAGTTTTTGCCCGCAGCTTCGCCCGCGTTTAAAAGAAAATAATATAACATACTAACATACATAAAACTGTAAATTCGTACCTTCAACTTTGCTAAAGATCATCACTTGATCAAATGCATAGTTCACGGTTCAATTCTTACTAATATCGATTAAAATAATCGATGTTTTGCGTCCAAAAAATCGATTCTTCGATTAATCGATTTTAGATCGCCATCCCTAGCTCCCGTGGGATTTCCGGGATAAAAACTATCCTATGTCATTTCTCGGGTCTCAGACTATCTTTGTACAAAATTCCATTAAAATTGGTCAGTGGTTTAGGCGTGATGAAGAGAAAACCAGACAGACAGACAGAGTTACTCTCGGATTTATAATATTAGTAAGGAAGTAAGGATTTAATATTAGATTGTTGTCGGTTGTCGCCAACAACAGGCGATTGTCGCCGCGCGAATGTCGTCAACTGTAGAAATGAACGACGAATTGTCGCTCGTATGTTACTTGCCCTAGTTCTCAAGGGTAGGAAGTCACCTGGCTGACCTCATGTGGAATTCCATTTCCATTTTATTAAAGGTTGATAACAGATTATATTATACCCTTAGTTGGATATGGCCATATTTTTTTTTCTTTTTTTTTATATATATGTAACCTAACGATAAGGCAGACGGGCTACCTGATGGAAAGCAGTCACCGTTGCCTATGGACATTTGCAACACCAGAGGAGTCGCGAATACATCGCCGGCTTTGAAGGAGTATAAAATATTATCAAATGTACAATCTAAATAGATCTCGTTTGCTATCTTATATATAAAATTATCGTGTCACAATGTTAGTTACCGTACTCCTCCGAAATGGCTTTACCGATTTTCACCAAATTTTATACGCATATTCAGTAGGTCTGAGAATCGGCTACTATCTATTTTTCATACCCCTAAGTGCTTTGTTCGCCCTTAACATTTTTTTATTTATATGGCAACACAACGTTTGCCGGGTCAGCTAGTTTCTTGGGATGAATATAAAAGTTTTGATCCATGCCCAGCCGTGCGACATTGAAAGCCCATATGTCTAATATGATATTGATTTAAGTTTTATAGTCTGACAAACGTTTCTATCATACGAGTCATTTTACAATATCCCCAAGTATTTTAATGATTTGAATTTTTTATCATGAAATCATCATCATCATTATTTTTCATCAGGAAAAATTAAATCATATTACTATGACTTCGCTGTCTGTTCGTCTGTCACAGGGCTCTATCTCTGAAACCGTAATAGGTACTTGAATTTTTTACAGGGAATGTATAACGGTGACCGTTATAACAACAAATACTAAAAATAAAATAAAGTTAAATATTATACGGGGTCCCTATACTGGTATTTTCGAACTGTTGAACCTTTATTGGTAGACACAATTTTCACAATGTATGTCCTTCAATGGCTGTTATAATACTATAAATAAAAAAATGAAAACTTCGGTGGTACGGAACCCTCCGGGTGCGGCCTTGCACTTGGCCAATACTTCAATTTTCCCCCAAAAGATTTTCAATTTTTAAGTTAATTTCATAAAATTACGATCTTAAACACTAGAACGTATGATATTTCCCATATTAGCTTACTTTTGCTCGTGTGTTACTTCCTTTATTCTGATTTCGAAAATTGCGAACTCTAAAAGTAAGCGTAATTAAAACAACAGCTTTTGTTCAACAGTTATTTCAAATTCAAGAAGTGCTTAAAATAAAACCTACATCAAAGCCAACAGGTGGTGCTGTGGTCGAAGGTGGCTTATTATTTTTATTTCCAGCGTCAATGGAAACGCGCCCCCACCCTCAGTGGCTGAAAAAGTCAGAAGCAGCCCCTAATAAAGACATCCCCAACGTATTTTCGACTCTACCCCTTGTAACTAAAGCTCAATTTACCCCACCTTAAATGAGCTCATGAAATAAATATTAAACGTGGTTTACGGAAGTAAACTCTAGTATTTTGATGTAGAGTTCCAATTCGTTTGGTTTAAGTAACCATATCTGATAGAGTAAGCGCTAACAAATCTGAACTCTACCTTACAAAGGTAAAGGTAGTATTTCACTTGCAATCAGTTATAGATTCAGTGTAAAATATATAACGTGGAGGGATGGTTTCGCAAATGGAATCGGGGTTGTTTTTTTGCGATCACACTTATTTTTGTGACCAAGGAAGGAAACAGCGCTGTTTTTTGTTACCGAATTTATTTCGTGTGTGTTTGGGATGAATGTTTTTCTTATAATAATATACCTAGTAAGAACCGAGTTGCCAACTGTATGTGTATGTATATAGACTGTATACCTGACGGGAAATTGATATCTGTACCTAACCAAATCTATATACAGGGGTTTTACCCGAAGCCGACCACAGATGCTACCACTCCTGAGGACTAACATGATCACCTCATATGTAAATCAAGGACACACCCTTCCACCAAAACGCAAGAACTACCCTGTCGACCTTTCAGAAGTTGTTTAAATAGTTCCCAATAATAATAATAATATTTTCACTGGTGTGTGAGAGTGTGTCCTTACTTTTGCTACGGAGTAATTTCAGAGCGGACTAGAAGTTTGGCGCCGACCTCCTTATTCGAAACTTACGAACCTTAACAGCGCTCAACACGTTAGTGTGACGTTAGTACCGAGTTTTAATCTCGAAGTACTCTCACCTTAAGTTCCATTAAAATGGAATCTTCACGTAGAACCAGGAATTACGCTGAAGTATGTTACTAACATAGATTAGTAAAGATTACTCACTCCTAACAAGAAAATGTACCCATTTTTGAGAATTGAAATAGTTGCGTAAAAAAGTTTTGCCACGTCTCTGTGCTAAAATGTCCCTAAAATATTTGAAATAATTATTTATTTAGTATGTAAATTACGCAGTATTAGTTATTTATTCCTAAATTTTCTCTAAAAATGTTTTTATTTGTCAAGAATTCAAAAAAAGAACTTACTAACAAGCCGTTTGTGGCTTCATTCTATTTCAAGGCGGCGAAGTATCTTTACTAATCTATGGTTACTAATTACTATACCTAGACTTTATATGCCTTCGAGCGGTTCGAGAGTTATAAGTTCATCTCTGAGAAATCTTTGAAAATGTTTGTTTTTTTAGGGTTCCGTACCCAAAGGGTAAAAACGAAACCCTCTTACTAAGACTTCGCTGTCTGTCCGTCTGTCCATGTGTCCGTCTGTCACAGGGCTATATCTCCGGAATCTTACAGGGCTATTGTTGTGTTATATGACGACACTAGCCCGACGAAAATAGCCCTAAAAAAAGGTAAAAATAAGAAAAAAAATAATGAACATATTTGGTGGTACGGAAGCCTCCATGTGCGAGTTCGACTCGTACTTGGCGAATTATTTATAATATTGAAGTTATAAATGAGCATGTAGTCCACCATGGTAAGTGACTACTGCCCCTCTTGGACATGATCATGAATCCTACCTGAAGTCGACCACAGACGCGTTTCTATTTCTGAAGCCTAAGTTGAAACGCCTCGTATAAGTATGTCTACTTAACTACAAGATCTTTTTTTTACAACAGACTTCTGGTTGACGTTTCTAGAGATCCAAGAGCTGACGCGTACTTTGGCCAAAGAATAAGTTTGGCCATACAACGCGGCAACGCACCCAGCATTCTTGGGACTCTACCGAGAGGTATTGATTTGGACTCATTGTTTTATATTTATTTTTTATATTTCCTTAAGTTTTAATGTTTCTTTTTTTGTTTGAATTATATTTTTTGTATATATTGTATATAGATTTATAGTTTATTTTGTAAATTTAATTAATTGTGATAAAAATAAATAACTTGTTATGACAACAGAATTACTTTAAAATAATTCTACGCCATCATACGAAGCCCAAAATACATACATTGATCAACTTGTGTATGTGTGTGTATGTATGTATGTACGTGTAAGTACTTTAGTCAGATTATCAGTTGGGCAATACAATGAAAGCCTTCCCAGCCCCAGACTATGTTACATATGTACAACCATACATGATGTCTGATGATACAATGGCATTGATCGATAGGGATGGGATGCGATTTTAGGGTTGTCCGCACACTTTCGAACGGATATTTTGAGGACACGAATATAAGTGTGAGGATACTAATTTGAAGGTGATACAATCCTTTGTGGTTCGACTCCGGCGGCACCACCGCCACACCTTATCTGCCTCATAACAGCAGTGTTAAACGCTGCTGTGTTCTAGTTTGAAGGGTGTGGTAAGGGAGACATACTTTTCCGAGGCGTTCCAGCTTAGTCCTCAGGGGTAGTGGCGCAATCCTATCTGGGGTTGATTACAGATGTCCATTGGCGGCAGTAGCCACTTACCAGTGGACTACATGCTTGTCTGCTTCTCCTATTTATATAAAAAACCTAAATTGGATATATTCTGCCTACTATTATAGAAATTGATAAAATTTGGATAGGTAGATTAAAATTTAATTAAGAAACGTTACTCACCTATGACTGTTAAGAGTACGTAGTTATGTTTTTGAAGTCAAACGTGTGCTGTTGTCCCAATATCAAAACACTGCGATGCAAATGCAAGGGTCATCCCCTACCTTTTAATTTGAGTAGCCCTTATTAAACCAGCTTAATTGGGGATTTGATTCCTGCTGAAATTCACCAACTAAGGGCTTCGTTTAAAAGGGTTTGGTAATTATTTTTCAATGTTGTTATAGCCGGCTTAAAAACTCGGCGCTTGCATCGGGGTTCGAGCTTCGAATCCCAATCGATGTTTTCAAAATACATACATATATAATATAAGAAATTAACTTACTTGAACGGTGAAGGAAAACATTGTGAGGAAATCTATATCTCCGCGAGTTTATAGAAATATAATAAACAATTTCATATACCGATAGGAAACGTATTGTATTTGAAGCACCATGGCGTAAATGTTAACTGCTCCAGAAAGACGAGCAATTTGGAATTGGATGGGTAGCCGCTAGTGACTAAACATGTGTACTTCCGTGTTTTAACACCTTGAACTGTCGTCCCCGGCTTAATCATGGAATAAACCATTCAAACTACTAGTAAAACATGTCAATGGAATCACCTTAAAATAAGATTAGAGTATTACCTGAAGTTGATCAGTCCAGCAATGGAGTGATAATACGTTTCTAACGCCCCATTTCTCCCTCAGGAGTAGAGATAAATTCTTGGCTTACATTGTTAAGAAAGAGGTCGGTACTGATAGGTACATTAAAATACGAGCCCTAGAAAATTCTAGGAACCTATCCTAAAGGAGGTTATATAATTCCCGGGGCTGCTCTCAAAGAGCCTGCGCGGAATTAGCATTTTAATCGGTGCACCACCCACTCTAAATAGGGGTGGCACTGCTGGAAAACTAGTTATTATATTCTTTCATGACTAAAAGTCAAAGTTTTTTTTTATAATATAAGAGTAGCAGACGAGCATGCAATCCACCTGATGGTAAGTGGCTACTGCCGCCCATGGACATCTGTAATCAACCCCAGATAGGATTAGGTATTCCTACCTGAGGTCGGCCACAGATGCGCCGCTACCCCTGAGGACTAAGCTGGAACGCCTCGGAAAAGTCTGTCTCCCTTACCACACCCTTCAAACCGGAACACAGCAGCGCCTAACACTGATGTTATTGGGTAGAAATAGGTGTGGCGGTGGTGCCGCCGGAGTCGAACCACAAAGGGTTCTACCACCTTCAAAAAAAGTGAATGATATAAGTACATTCGATCTTTTTAAAAAAAAATTAAAGACTTTTACGGAGCGATTACTTAAAATCGCTAGATTTTTTCTTTATTGTATAGAAATGAACATGCCTAAGTAGAAAAATGTCAAGGACATCCGCAATCAACCCCAGATAAGATTAGATTTTTACCTGACGTTGGCAACAGATGTCCTGAGGACTAACTTGGAAAGCCTTAAATAAATATTCGTCCCTTCAAACCAGATTTCAGCAGCGCCTAACACTACTGTTTATAAGGCAGAAAAAGATGTAGCGGTGGCATCGCCGGAATACGTCCGGAGTAAGAGCGTTCTACCACCGACAAATAAGTATATTTCAACGATTGTTGCGGAGTATAAAAAACATCACCATTAATATTTTATTTTACATGGACCATATGAAACGTCTTTTGTTGCAGGGAGGGTGTTACATACTGCACAATATACAATATCAATATCAATAACCTCACAATTATTTTTAGCGGTATGTTGCGAAATAATTTTAAAATCAATAATTTTTTCTTTTCCAAAAAGGGGCGTGTCCCAACCCTAGCTAAGTGCTCTAGAGTGGAGCTCTCTACATCAATTTAACTTGCAAAACTGCGTCCGTCCGCCATTACCTAAATAATGGCGGCACCGTACTGCCATCTAGCGGATTCTAGTGGCATATGACGGAAAATATTAATTTACTCGTATAAAGGTACCCAAGGTATAGTCCGCGTAAAACTGCTAGTCCGCTCTGAATAAAGAAATGAATCGCGCCGCCATAGCAAATTGTATGACTACACCTGCTCGCAACTTCAGAGCGGACTAGCAGTTTGGCGCGAACTATACAAAGTATTGGGTACCTTTATTTATAGAAGTAAACAATAAACATGAAACCCAACTTACGATAAGTGTCAGTCGTCTTCCATAAACATTTGTAATCAATCTCAGATAGGATTGAAGTCCCAAAGTCGGTCACAGATAGGTTGTAACCCTGAGGACTAAGCTGGAATGCCTCGTACACCATCCAATGCCTCTTACATAAAAACAGAATTAAGCAGCGCTTTACACTGTTGTTATAAGCAGAAATAGATGTGGCAGTGGTACCTTCAGAGTCGATTAACGAAATGTTCTACGAACTTCGATGGTCCTTATAGCTTAAATCGTTTTCATTATGTACAACTTTTTCTATAACAGTGGGATTGTAATGGAATGACGGTGTCGAGAGCTACCAAGTTGAACTGCAGTTAAGTCTTAAGAGACATTTCTTCTAACTGAAGACACTAGTGCAATCCAATTTCAATAAACATATATACGGTCGAATTGAGAAACCTTCTCTTTTTTTTAAGTCGGTTAATAATATTCTAAAACAGTATAAAATACATGTTTTTTTCGCCGTAACCACGTAGATCGTAATACGTTGTAACTGGGTCAAATATTAGCACAAAGAAGGTAAAACCGCGTATCGTATACCCGTTGCATATTAAAATGTCTCAATTACGTCTGAATATTACTCTAAAATCATATATTTCTGCTTCATAACAGCAATGTTTAACGCTGTTGTGTTATAGTTTGAAGGGTGTGGTAAGGGAGACATACTTTTCCGTGACGTTCCTGCTTAGTCCTCAAGAGTAGCGGCGCATCTGTGGCCGATCTCAGGTGGGAATATCTAATCCTCTCTGGGGTCGATTACAGACGTCCATGGGAAGTAGCCACTTACCTGCACTGGACTACATGCTCGTCTGCTACTCGTATATTACAAAAAAGAATACTTATTTAAAACACTTATACCGTCAATTGAGCAAATAAATCGTTATGGACTATTTTTTTATTTCGTAACACTTTTTGTTTGAGCGTTTTTGAACACTTTATTATTTGGTAGATGGCGCAGGGCCGGATTTAGAGGTGTGGAGGCCCTCGCGCAATGGTGGAATTGAGGCCCCTAATTATCGTAACTAATATTTTAAATGCAAATTTGAGTTTTTTTGTTTGATACATTTTCATGGCTTATTTGGCAAATAAAGATGTTTTTGATTTGATTTTTGATTTTGATGTCTTAACTACATAACCGATTGTCATGTAATTTTGCACAAACGTTGTAAGAGGTCCAGAAAGGAACATAGGGTACCTTTTATGACGGAAAAAGTACGGTTTCGGAGGGATAGTTTTTCTGACCGCAAGCATACCTGCGGATAAAAACTGGCAAAAAATGGACTAATTTTATTCCCTCAATTTCAATACTGCCAACAAATAAAATTATTAAACACTGGAAAACACACACACTTAATACTGGTTAAAAAAACGTATAAATTGCTTATAACGTGTCAAAATTTTGATATTTTTTTCTCTATAACAGAGGCCCTTTTCATGTAGGGGCAGTAGCATCGCTTACCTAAATCCGGCCCTGAGGTAGCGTGTTGGTAAACCACAAAGTGATGTCAGTAAAACATAAACAAAAGCCGTCCAAGTGACGTAACGTTAACTCAGTTCATAAACTATGGATTACTGTTACGGATATTTAACCCCTAAAATAAACTTTAACTACTAATTTTAAGACTATAAAATATTTTTGTTACAAAGTTATTTAGTTTGGCTGCGCTCTATATTTGTAATTTTAATATAATATAGGTATAGCAGACGAGCATGCAGTCCACCTGATGGTAGGTGGCTACTGCCGCCCATGGACATCTATAATCATTATTATTCAGATACTTATTACATATACAGATATTGGAACGCCCTGCCCGAAAACATTAGGAAAGCCACTTGTAGGAATACCTTCAAGAGAATGGTTCGGGAGCATTACTTACGTATGTCCTCCAATACTTGAGTCTTTCAACTTTCCTTAATTCACTGTGTTGTATATATTTATTTGTATATATTGTATTTTTATTATATATTTATATATTATTTATATTTATTTATAATTATTATATGTAGATATTGTATGTTTTTTCCATAGTTGTATTTCTTGATATTTTATCATTACTGCTTATGTTTATGCCTACCACATGCTATCGCCATCACCCAGGGTCGACTGGTAGAGAATGCCATTAGGCATTAAGTTTACCCTTTGTAACCCTTAGTTTAAGGTGTACAAAAATAAATAAATAAATAAATACTTTTTGTTTACCATGGGGGCCCTTTCTTTTGCCTCGGGGCAAAAGCCTCGTTTACCTAAATCCGGCCCTGAGGTAGCGTGTTGGTAAACCACAAAGTGATGGCAGTAAAACATAAACAAAAGCCGTCCAAGTGACGTAACGTTAACTCAGTTCATAAACTATGGATTACTGTAACACGATACCCGTGAGGATATTTAACCCCTAAAATAATTTTAACTATTATTTTTATGAGGCAAGACTGACCTATATTTTGTTACAAAATAATTTGGTTTCTGTCTGTTCTACTTTGGAAGTTTGGAAGTTGTAAGCCTGACTTTATAAAGGGTGTTTCTGTTAAGGCCTTAAAAGTATGTTGGTGGTTCGACTCCGGGGGCATCACCGTCGCACCTATAATAATAATAGCGGTGTTAAGCGCTGCTGTGTTGTGTTGAAGGGTATGGTAAGGGAGATATACTTGTCTAAGGCGTTTCAGCTTAGTCCTAGGGGTAGTGGCGCATCTGCGGCCAACCTCAGGAATATTTAATCCTATCAGCGGTTGATAAAGATAATTTATTTGCTTTGAACAGTGAGCGAATGAGTGGCAACCAATCGCGGATGTTTTCAAATGCCCATAAAGCCGTTGACAAAACTGAACGATTGTAGCTACATAGGTTTTGGTAACGTATCTATGGTAAACCTTAGATAGAACTCCACACTTATCACAGATTTCAGATCTTGATTTTGTAGATATATTTCGTAGACCCCTATCTCTTATAAAAAAAAAATTCACGTGCTTCCTAATACGACTTAGTTAATTTTAGTTAGACTTAGTTAATAATTGCACGCAATTCCCGACACAATGGTAGACACCTGCGGCTTTGTGTCTTTGTGTCTGCCCTCCCGTACCGTCTATTGTTTAGAGCACCCTGTATACAGGTACACATAGCGCACAATTACAGCTTGAATTATATTATGATTATTTTTATTAAGATAAGTAAATATAAATATATTTATTTATGATTAAAAACCTATTTCATTTGATTCTATCCTACATTACTTGCAGGTATCAACAACTGTGGACTTAATATTAGGTGTACTCTATGCTTGTTTGTTGCTTCAATTTTATTATTAAAAAGTTTAGTGCTTTGTAGACCCCTTTCTACTCCAAAATTTTAAAATACCTAAGTTTTAAATTTCAACTTTTCAATCCTTCTTAAATGTTATAGACTAAACATTTCTTAAGCAGATAGAGGGCCAATTAATTTAAGTAATAATTATTAATACTACGATGTAGGTACACACTTAGTTACTTCCAGTTTAAACTTTACGCAATTCCCGACACAATAGTAGACACCTGCGGCTTTGTGTCTTTGTGTCTGCAGGGAGTCGGGACCCACTCACCTGCGCTCTCGTGCCATATTGTTTAGAGCACCCTGTATACACACGTAGCACACAAACACAGCATAACTCGTAGTATGCTGATGTTTATAGTAAATTCTTACATAGAAATATAATTATTTTTTATGAAAAATCCTATATGACGTATATCACTTACAGGTATGGACAGCTGTCGACTTAAAAGCAAGTGAACTCCATGCTGATTTGGCACTTCAATTTTATTAAAAAGCTTACAGTTTTGTACTTAGACCTCTTTCTCCTCCTAAATTTGCCATTTTTATAATTTCAAATGACATTTACAATTAATTTGTAATTGCACGCAATTCGCGTCACAATGGCGAACACCTGCGGCTTTGTGTCTTTGTGTCTGCCGGGAGCCGGGGCCCACTCACCTGCGCTCTCGTGCCGTCAATTGTTTAGAGCACCCTGTATGTACACGTTCACAGGGTGCTTATTTACCTTACTGTATTTAATATTATGAATTGTATGTTTAGTAGTTACAGCCAAATTATGTGCGTATTAGAGATAAATTATCATTCTTTAATGGAAATAAAGGGAATTTCCCTTAAGGGTTCTTTAAACATATTTTTAAAGTCACAATCCGCATTTAGCCAGCGTGGTGGGGTATGACCTAAATTCTACATCCTGAGAGGAAACTCTCAATGGAATACACTAAAGAAGTCTATAATGCCTAATTTACGCATATCAAAGATTATAATCTACTACCTTATTATATATACCACCTAAAATAGTATATTACGAGTATACCTAATTTTGCTCTTTAACAGAAGCGTAAAATTGCTTTATTCTCAAAGGTTCGAAGGTGATATGTCAGAAAGATCTCCACTTAATATCAATCTGATTCCAAAAACCGGTCTTAATAATTAGCAAACAGTTTTTTTGTTATAGAGTAGTATTGAATCCTTTGTTCCATTAATATTGCAAAGAAACTCAATTTATAATCAATAATTTAATTACCAAATAAATTGAATCAAACAAAGTAATTGAACTATCATTTAATAGACGGTCCAAGTAAATACAACAGTACTAAACATCAACACAGGTAGCTGTCAATACCTAACACGTTTAGCGCTCAGTGCGCATGCTTTGTCACCTGTCCCCACTCACCCCACCTCACCCCGCCTCACCCGCCTCACCCGCCTCACCCGCCTCACCCCGCCTCACCCCACAGCTCTCTATAGCCGAGATTATAAAATCATGTAGGGTATCAGAACAAAGGAATATCTTTTGGTGTTTTCCAATCGTTCATCTTGTTTTTGGGGTTTCATTTAAATTTTTTTTTGCGCTGAATTTGTAAATGTTATTAAAATTTAAATATGTTTCAATTTTATTGCAATATTGAATTGTATATTGTACAAACACTTTCTGGAAATAACTAAAACGCATGTTTTGGGTAAAATTATATGTGAAAATATGCAAGAATTAAATAAAACAATAAACATAAAAAATAAATAAAGACATAACACATAGATATTTATAATATATTGTTCTATGTGTACAAGTACGACATAAAAATCGATACTGAAATGCAATAAATAAGGTCTGTTTTCTTAATTAAACATTTTATAAAAAAAATACAAGTCTGTTTTTATAAGGTGGAAGAAGCAACTGAGCATACGATTGACCTAATACTAAGCAGTCACTACCACTCATGGCCATCTGTAAGGCTATATAGAATAGGTAGTAAATCACAGATACTTTGCCACTCCTGAGGACTTAGATAGTCACCTCATACGCTTTACAATAGAAATACTCTGTGGTGTCTCGCGTAGGTGTGGCGGTGGTACATCCGTGGTCGAACTATACTCACTGAAAGGTGTTAGCTTTCAACATATTAGAATCTTTATATTATTGGCTGTTTATACATATAAGTAGTGTATCATATTAAAAATAAACTTATAAATGTACGTACGCAGTTGTATTTATGTAACCTATATTGCTTACAAAGGACTCTACCTTCCGTAAAAAAATCATTGCATTAGTTAACCTACTTCCAAGATTGTCCGGGATAAAGATACAGTCTAACAGTTTAGAATAATGGGATTTAATATACTGAGCTTTATTAAAACCATACGAAAAGTCAGTACCTTCCTAATCATAAACACGATCTAATAGTTTGTCAAAAAATTCAAAAAGGGATTTTTATTGTGAATTTTATTAAGACCTTACAAAAAGTCAGTAACTTCATTGTCATAAATCTCTTTGTTCTACTATCACATTAAGATAAGCTTTCATACCTAATTCTTGCTTTAGAAGTATGTGTGAGGAAATTTGAATAAAATCCTTCGTAGTAAACGGGAGTACACTGCGAGTAGCGCCTACAGACAGAGTGACGTCTCTAGTTAACACCCTGTCTCTTAACGTGATATAGATTTAGTCATTTTCACTATTATATTACAGAATTTGTCAAGTATCGTCTTAATTAGTCGTCGTATTTATTTAGGAAAACTTTGTTTGTTTGTTTGGTTGTAATGAATAGGCTCAAAAACTACTGGACCGATTTTAATTTTTTTTTTTCATCATTCGAAAGCTACATTATCTATGAGTAACATAGGCTATATTGTATATGAAATATATTTGATAAATAGATTTTGAGGCGGTACAAAGTTTGCTGGTCAGCTAGTATTTAATAATATGGTACTAGATTCTCTAGGCTTTGTCATGTGGTGACTTATTGCCATTCATAGCTCAACAGTTGCCAAACTTTTTTGGCACTGTTATTGAAACAAACCGCTCTCCCACGTCATATAATTCAATCGTATCGATATCCACTATTCCTATGATAATTTAGTAAATAGAGTCATACTGAAATATTCATGATTTTACACTCGGAAACTTTGGCCAAAATTAAGCGGAAAGATAAGCTTATCGGCTCACTTTATTAAGGTTGGGTAATTGCGTCTCGGAGTAAAATTATTCCACCCCGTTCTACAAACGCTTGAGGTCAGATTTTCTTACTGAAATATCACAAAAGTCTTTTTAGGTCGACGGAAAGAGACAGCTGTAGAGCTCGAAGGGGCTCTGATTTTCGCGCGTTCGTTCCAGATAGAAGGTTCAAAGTCGAGTGTCGGCCCCGCGAGACTCCAGGGCGCTGTGATAAAGGGCGTAAAGCGGAACCCGGTTACGTTCAGCTCGTTCCCGGGCCCGGGATCGATGGCGCTGCCTTGTATCTGGTTTTTTCGGACACTATACCAACCGGGAGGGGTGAACGAACGGAGTTATGTAAGGCGGGGATCGATACGGGCCGACATGCGCGCACCCCTGCCCGAAGCCTGGCAATAACGCTCGCGCGCGCGGCCTGTACGGACGTGCCCTATTTTGTTTTTACCGCGTTTTTCGTTTCCCTTTCGTTCTTTCCGTTTATGATTTAAGCCACCATGTCGAAAGGCGATGGTGAACAGCAAAACGGCTCCGGCGAGGAGTCCAAGACCAACCTCATCATAAACTACCTGCCCCAAAGCATGACGCAAGAGGAGATCCGGAGCCTGTTCTCCAGCATCGGCGAGGTGGAGTCCTGCAAGCTGATCCGGAACAAGGGCGCGGCCTTCCCCGACGCGCTCAACCACGCGCTGCACGGCGGCGGCCAGAGCCTCGGCTACGCGTTCGTCAACTACCACCGTCCCGAAGACGCAGAGAAGGCTATCGCCACCCTCAACGGACTTCGCCTGCAGAACAAAACCATTAAAGTGTCCTACGCCCGGCCCAGCAGTGAGGCCATCAAGGGCGCCAATCTCTACGTGTCCGGATTACCGAAGACCATGACCCAGGCGGAATTGGAGCGCCTCTTCAGTCCCTACGGACGCATTATCACATCTCGCATTCTCTGTGAAAATTCCGGAGGTCGTCCCTTCACCGGCGGGGAGCAAGGATTGTCCAAGGGAGTGGGATTCATCCGCTTCGACCAGCGCGTGGAGGCGGAGAGAGCGATCCAGGAGCTTAACGGAACGGTGCCGAAGGGAGCCACGGAGCCGATCACGGTGAAGTTCGCTAACAACCCGAGCAACAACGGCAAGGCGCTGGCGCCGCTCGCCGCCTACCTGCCGGCGGCTCTGCGCTTCCCGGCGCCCCTCGGACGTTTCAGCTCAGGCAAGTCTCTCCTAGCTATCAATAAAGGTCTACAGCGCTACAGCCCCCTGGCGGGCGAGTTGCTCGGAGGCGTCTTGCCCGGCGCCGTTGGATCGGAGTGGTGCATTTTCGTGTACAACTTAGCGCCGGAGACAGAAGAGAACGTGCTGTGGCAACTGTTCGGACCGTTCGGCGCCGTCCAGAGCGTAAAGGTCATCCGCGACCTGCAGACGAACAAATGCAAAGGGTATGGCTTCATCACTATGACTAACTACGACGAGGCGGTGGTCGCCATCCAATCTCTGAACGGGTACACGCTCGGAAACCGAGTGCTGCAGGTCAGTTTTAAGACCAACAAGATAAAGACCATCTAAATGGTCTCACACGGCCTAGCTGGACGCTAGGACGGCACTGCAGGTGCGCACCCATACATACCCAATACGACTGTGGCCTACCACCCGGCCGCCACCGGCGGACAAACCGCTGCTGCGATTTGACCGCCAACCGACACATAGTCCTGATCTTTCTGTGTCTTCCCGATTAGACGACTCGCCTTCCGCGAGTCACTTTTTGTATGTTAATATACTAGCTATTGTAATCGAGTGGCTCCCTCGTAGTTCTTTGTTTACCGCTCGCCATGTTCATCATTGCGCAAGGATCTGGGTTAAGTGTTACGGAAATCAAAATGGCGGAATGAGAAGTGCGCATGTCCGGATAAAATGGCGAACGCTGAATGAGGAGCTACTTCGAGCGTGCAATAATAAATTAAGATGGAAGAAGCATTTAATGCTAGCGTGTAGCATCAGCATTACAACCGTACATATTGATAATAGTCAATAATATGATGACAATCAACTTGGCTTATGAAAGGTTGTGGTTATCGGAAAATAGGTTTCGATTTTAAATAAAGTAAATTAGCAATAATAGCCTAATGCTATGCTCCCAAAGCGATCATATCTTAACGATTGTATGTACGGGCCGGCTCGGCACGAATCGATGTTTGCCAAATATTTCGACTAACTGTCGCTCACTTTACACACTATTGTAGTGCGTACCGGCCACCACCGGGCGCACTCTCCAAATAAATAGATGTTATTGTTAAAGATTGGAAAATATATATTATCTATACGTATATTTTAATCATATATTAATCTAAGTAAGGATGAAAACTAATCAAAAACTGTGATAGGTTTTGATAAAATTTTAAAAATAAACGTAAAGACCTTCGCGAGACGAACTTGGAACGTGGCGTACGATGGGCTGAACGGTCCATCCTCGAACGAGGCGAGGGCGGCGTGCGGTCGCGCGAGTGATCGTACGTCGCCAGCACGGACGGTAAAGTAGGTTAGTTTTTGAGAAACATTTTGGTGAATAGAAACCAGATTACGCTTAGGCTCGTAGAGGGTGTCGAAAGCGCCCGACGCGAAGTCAGAAGATGGGGAAAATCGATTCAGCTGTTCTGGGCAACCGGGCGGGCGGGGCGAGCGGGGCGGTGCGGGGGGTGCGGGCGTGCGCGGCCCGGGCGGGGGTCGCGGGGTGATGGGGGTTGCCCGGGCCGCGAGCGAGACGGAGCTACCGCCTCGCGGCCTCCGGGACGAGGCTCGTTCGCGGGACAATGGTGCATAACTATAACTAGTCGTGATGTCGTTCAAAAGTATAATCGATGTCTAAACATATTTGATCGGTACCTGCTATTTAATAATGTATGGATGCGTCCCTGCGTCTATTCGAAGTAGGCTTTAATTGTCTTAGTTTAAATGGAAATTTGTATATAGAAAAAAAGTTGTTTAATTAAAATAATAATTAAAATAGTATTCTCGCCGCGTCGACACGCCACTGGTACCACCACACACTTCGACCGACAAAGACCTATTGATGAAACATCGAACTTGAATAGATATAATATCGTGCCGTCCTAACGACCCTACGATTTTTGTAAAAAAATATATACTTAAATATATGTAAAAACAGTTTTGTAACATTTCAGATATTACTAATAGGTACACATAAATTACCAGAGATGGAAAAATAAAATTTACAAGTATTTATATATTTATGATAAATGTAAAACGTGCAATAATAATAATCATTAATTTAATGAGAATATATTAATGACTCGAGGAGACTTGCTCGACGAGCGTCGACGCCGGGTTATTTACTATTTATTGTATCGGGCGAGCCACAATTTACATTTCTTTAAATTTAACAAAAACTCAAAAAAAAAACGCTTAATTTAATTCCGCTAATAATGCTTTACATTCCAATTTGGTAGTGTTAATATGTTTTATTATTAGGTGTACTGTATTAATTTAGTCGAATTGCGAGTTACCGTCGAGACTCTGAATGCCGTGTAATAAATATTGACGAATTGACACATTAGTCAAATAGACATAATAACGTGACGTAATTAACCAGTTAATGTCAATGACGAATTAACGCAATTGACGTCTTTGTTTCCGATACGAGAGGAACCACAAGAAGCGGCATTTAGGGTCTCTCTATACAGTAAATGTATATTTATTTTCGGTTGAATCGTTTCAGACGATAAAACTATAGATATAATGACGGATGAGGGGAGGTTGATGCACAAGTTTTGCAAAGCTAAATTATTAATTAATAATATATTAATTATTCTACTCTAGTATCTCTTAGGTTAATAATAGTTGTTGTGTTTTGTGTTGTTTTGACTCAGCATGAAAAATCAACTAGGTATCTAGTCGTTTGGTCCGCCGCGGCCGACTATTAATAATATTAAATATTTTGAATAGTTGAACGCATTAATTAATGTTACCCGTACTTAATGATTTCAACATTAATTTAGTGTATGTGCAATTAATTGTATTTTATGTCTATATTTATAATAGGTGTGCATTTAACTTTATTATGATGGTATTTTGTAGTAGCGTTCGATATTGGGGAGATAACTTAAATTGATTTATTTATTAGGGAAATATACGAGGCACTTATCCACATTTGATTGTGAGGAGGCAATACAAGTTCCTTTGGTGAAGATAGAAACGGGTATATCGGGATATTATTTTGGAAATGTAATCTATTGTTCCGGATCATTTAGCATTCGTTTTCGCATTATTGTATAATGTACGTCGTTTGGATCGAAACAAGAACACCAAAGTATTTAATAAAATCATCGACTTTTTAGATAATAAATATTGATATGATAATTGTGAAAATGCAAATATTTTGGATTGAAATGTTGGTTAGGATTTCGGTAGGTATGGTCACTTAATGCGGACCTATTAGTAGAATGTTTTGTGCGTTCCCTTCTTCTTTCGGTCATAATTATTAAAATTAATAATAATTATAAATTAATAATAGTGCTCAATAGCATAGAGGGCGCGAGTCCGAATTTAGTATAAAAACTGGAGAAGCAATAATTGATAATTGTGAATTTTTAAACCATACAAACGGGTAGGTACGCTACAATATAATTAACTTAATATTTTTGTATGTATTTTAAAAATATACTGTAATTCATATCTTCATAGTTGTAAGCGGCCGACTTACAAAACGTTCTACTAATATTACGTGATTAGCGCATTTATGACTGAAGAGCATCAGATATGGTAGGAAACTTCTAATGAGCAATAATAAAATAAGACTTAAGGTATTCGTGTAGTTAAACTGCTTCCAATATTTCAGCCCACTTAAATTGGGCGTTTTCCAAATATCATTTGGTGTTATTGGACAGTCATAAAGGCGTTAAGCATCGCAGTCTACAGACAGTCCATGGACCGGTGGGTCTCGTGGAGCCACGTAATAACCCCAGTAAGTGACTAGGGACAATCTGATTATTATCAATAGCATAACGGCTACTTTTTGAATGGTGTTTTGATGCATTTTTTAAGAAAGTAAAAAGTAATATTTAAAAATAAACGTAATTAATTGGCAACACAGAAACAATACTCTAATACGCATAGGCTAATTAACATTGAGGCTGTGAAATTAGCAAAAATAAAATAAAATACACGTGGCGATTGATCGTATTTAATAATGGTATGCGTAAGTGGAATCTCGGTGTGGGGATAGTTTTTTACTCAAGCAGAAATGAGATTTGAGTGAATACACGCGCGTTTTTTAGACATTTGTAATTGACGTTAGTTAACGCGTTCGACGCAACGCATTAACGAGTCGACGCGACTCAGATGTCATTTCTCCTCTTCATTCTGCGAGTGGACTGTCGCGTACATCATAATATATGGTTAATGTCCCATATTTAATAAGTAAATCAATTGACAATTCCGACGAAAGCGTGAAGTGTTGACTGTCCAAATTGAGTTTGATATAATAGTGGGGAAGCGTGTAGCATTTTTTATGCAATCGTAAGATGCTTATTCATGATAGGTGATAAGGAATGGCCTTAGTCTCGGGCATGCACAAAGCACAAATGAAAAATGGCCGAGCCGTACGCGATTCCCATAGTTAAGACACAAATTGAAGAAATGAAATCTTCCATAGGAAATAAATACGTAAGTTTAAATGTACTGAGCGTCGATATATTTCAATCGGCTCGTGTGTTACCATACTCGATGCGATCTACTCTAGTCAAATGCTCAATAATAAAATATAGCATCTAGTATAGTGTCACAGGCCGGAATCGACGACCCGCGAAGCGCCCTCTGTCGCCGGACAGCCGGTTGAAGTATTCCGACGTCGCAGGCAACTCGAGACATCGACTAAATGTGTTACTATTACTTCATACGTCAAAATGCTAGAAAGATAATAAACATTCGCATTGCACAACACCTACTCTTCTGCCGCTGCGGCTATCGTTGTAAAATTATTAAATAAAAAAAATAAACTACGTTTGCTCATCAGGTACTTCCTCGTATTTTGGAACCGTTTCTCTAGTTTAGCTTTAGCGTACGTCGTTAATAGTTTTATAATGTATAGCCTGTGGTGCGGCACTTGCCTTCCTATCGCATGGTCATCGTCATAGAAACATACGGTGTTGTTTAACGCGCGTTCCTGCTGCGGCTGTATCTATACTTACCTATATGTTAGTAACTCGAAGTTTATCTCCTTAACGTTTAGTTCCATCTATCTCGTCTTCAATTTTTGCATTTTCTCCTCAGCCGCCAGCAGTTGTTCCCGAACTGCACCCTGTGTCTACGCATACAATCATCATAGACAGTGAAAATCTAAAAAACCGGAGCAGGCGCTATTATAACTTAAATTAGGAACACCGACAACGGTGAAACGGCAGATTTTCAAGAAATCAATGCATCCAAAAAGGTTTACGCAGTTGGCTAAGAAGCAAGTTGCAATAAATATGTAAATAAACAGAGAACGGCATCGGTCCAGCTTCGGGTGAGCTAATTGTATCCAAATAGTTTCGAATTAAAAATAAATAAAAAGTAATATCATGTAATATCAATTTCACTGTCTATTTATTAGGTTATCGTTTTCGGTGTTGATTCCTCTAATTAACTGCACTGTACAACGGTTTGTTTCCATTACGCTAAATTTTCTGACGGCTTTTTGGCTGAACGTTTTCGCCGAAATTAATCCAGCGAATGTTTGAATCGAATATTTGAGTATCGCGATCGATGTGACGGTGGAACTAAATCGAAACTGTATCGGGTATCACAGACGCCAGATTTTATTCTTGGAAATAGTCCGTTTAAATTTTCAGGAACTATTAGGATGTCGTATCTTTGAACCAACGGAATAGGCGCGTTTTCTTCAGAGATATGTAAGGTTCCGTGCCTATGCGTTGGCAATTTGAATTGGTATTGGCTCATTCTGGCGGTTGATGGTCTCGTGACGGAAACAAACCAACAGTACTGTGCAGAGTAGCATGTGATACTCTTAGTCATAACAGTAGTCAAATATTCATTCATATTCCCATAAGGTAGACCGGACCGAACTTGGAAGTTAAGAGGTCTTTCCGATTCACCCCGACTTCCAACTGTCTTGAGTGTTAAGGCTAGAATAATTAGTCAATGCATCGTAAGATAATAAGAATCTCAAGAGTAAAGTATTGTTAAGTATTTTACCAACAACGTAAGGTGTACTAGACAATGGAAGCAATGATATTTATTATTATAATGAGATTATGAATCGGTCAGCCAATCTCCTCGTTCAAGCTAGCTGACATCACTTTGATACAAATACGTATTTTATAGTGAAAAAAAATTTTTGAAAAAAAAATACTTAAAACACTTAAGATCTTCCGGTATTTAAATCAATGTTGACGTTTCTTTTGTCTTTTTATGATTAATTAAAATATTAAGATGTAGGTGTCTGTGTTGATCTATAACAGATTTAGTTGATATTGTGGTGACAGGGTGGCCACGGCTCTCGGAATTGTCCGAGCGACCTCAGGCGCTGTGCTGTCGATTGTGAATATATATGCTCGTTTGGTTCCCAGGGCCGTGCTACTAGCGGTACCGCGTACGCCTAAGGTTAGGTATTTCTATATTCTTATTGTGTCTGTTTAAACAATTACCTCTATTTCATTATAGCTTTTGTGGAGACTATATGATTTGCACAAGAAACAGTAGTGGAATTAAGATCGAAACTAAACCTGAGACGTCGCCGTCTAACTGTGAAATGCTGAGCGATGTATCACTGTATAACGAGATTATTTCACAGCGAGATTGGCGACCATTGCCTACGATCAGTTTTAGTGTCGTCTTAGATAAATGTTGTTCCCAATAATTTGTAAGAGAGTGTAGTTTTCCAAAATCGCAATGGGACTCGCATCCTGAATCCCAATAGGTTTTTCGATTAATGAATGCATTTTGGAAAATTGCGCTATACCGTTCTTTCTTTGAAGTACGGATAGAAATTTTTAAAAATACTCATTCCTAAAAATAAGCATTATTAACCAATATTTACATCTGTAGTGGTTACTTGGCTGTTTTTAAGTAATTTATTCATTAATATTTTCACGTAATTTATGTGTCTATAATTATTAATTTATTGGAATTAATTATAATTGAATAAAAAAGATATGGAAAATGTCACATTCTCTTCACTTTATACAATAGTTTTTACAATATGATATTTAATATCCTCAATGGTTGTAACTATACATTTCTTGTTCTAAATATATAAAAAACCCGAAATTTGTTTCTTTTATTTATTTACCCCTTACCTTAAACTAATTATATATGCGCCACCCTCTAACAGTCCACAGCTGGACAATATCCTCCCCCAAAAAGGGAAAAAAGAGTTCAATGCGCTTGGCTGTGCGTGTTAATGATTGCTCGCAATAGAATAACTATATTTTTAATAACATAGTAGTAGCGAACGAGCATGCAGTCCACCAGGTGGTAAGGAGCCACTGCCGTCCATGCACATCTGTAATCAGCTTTAAATAGAACTGGAGTGTGACTTGAAGTCTGTCATGGAAGCGTTACTACAATTACTACCCTGAAAGACTAAGTTGAGTCGCAGTATATAAGTTTACCATAGCCTTCAAACCAGAACACAGCAGCGCTTAACATTGCTGTTATCAGGCAGATATAAGTGTGACAATGACGCCCCTAGAGTCGAAAAAAGTTTACCATCTGAAAAACAACTTAATAAACCCATTTACAAAAAATACATACACAAAACTTTTTAACATATAAAACTAATTGTAATATGAATAATTAACAACATAGACGTTTTTATGGCATCATTAATTAACGAAACAGACCTCTTACGAAGATACTTCTTCACGCTCTCGAAATCTGATGACTTTATTAAAGTGTATTATTATTTTTCTATTATAACTGCGAACTGCGTAATTACTTATTTTATTATTATTAATTATGTTTTCTAAATTATTATGACATTATTAAAGATAATTAAAGTTCATTTGCGATTAATTATTATGAACTAAAGTGAACAAAAGCTTCAATAAAAGTAGATTTTTATTAATTAGAAGTAGCAGACGAGCATGCAGTCCACCTGATGGTAAGTGATTACTGCCGCCCATGGACATCAGTAAATGCCATGGAAACCTTGACACCTCCTTAGTCATCACATATAGGTAATAAATAATGACATACCATAGCCCTTTGACTCACAAATGACTCCGGGTTCGAACCCCGGTCAACGATTTCGATTTTTATTTTCGGACTGAGCATTTGTGTACTTTAGCAGGTATTTGAAAGAAAGAAAGAAAGAAACATTTATTTCGTAGTGGCACTACAATATAATAATAAAAAAGAAAGTATTAAATAGATGAGCAAATAAAAAAAATACAAAAAATAACAATAGTAATAAAATAAAAGTGATATTTGCATATGTTTTTTAAATATAATATAGTCCAGACCGCATGCAGTCCACCTGATGATAATTGGTTACGGCCGCCCATGTACACCTGTAGTCAACCCTAGATAAGGTTAGTCCTACCTGAGATCGGTCACAGATGCATCGCTACCTTCGAGTTAAGTTAGAATTAGATAAGTATGTCTTCCTAGTCCCTACCATACTCTCCAAACCGGAACACAATAGCGCTCAACACTGCCATTATTGGACAAAAATAGTTTTTTTTTATATAATATAGGAATAGCCGACGAGAATGCAGTCCACCTGATAGTAAGTGCCTATTGCCACCCATGGACATCTGTAATCAACCCCAGATAGGATTAGATATACCTACCTGAAGTCGACCACAGATGCGCCGCTACCCCTGAGGGCTAAGCTGGAACGCCTCGGAAAAGTATGTCTCCCTTACCACACCCTTTAAAACGGAACACAACAACGCTTAACACTGCCATTATTAGACAAAAATAGGTGAAGCTAGGTGCCCCCGGAGTCAAGCCTTAAGAGTCCTACCATGTTAAAAATACTAGTACGGTCACAGTATAAGGATCTATAATTTCTACTGTGGTAAGGTGCTATAAGTGTAGAAGATATCAAATCATCGGGTCGCAGCTTCGGCACGTGTGAAATTGTGCGACGCGGTTCCTTCCTTCAAGGGTACCTCTGTGAGAACTTACCTTCATCAATGCGGCAAGATCTTTTATGAGTAACCGATTAGGCTATTTCTTAGCATCGTTAGTCATTAGTCAAGCGTACATTAGCCATTAGTAAAGTTGTTATTTTACAGATAGACCATTTTATAACATAGATATGAGCATAATAATAGATTATCAGTAATCATGAAGACAGCAGTGGGATATGGGATTTCGCTAAGTATGCGTTTTTGAAATTGAAGTAGCGAGGGACTCAGTAGTTCACATCTTAAATGGTCACTGATGAAAATTTCTAATCAACTCCAGATCAAATTGCCGTCTTATCTGAGATCGGCCACAGATGCGATGCTACCCTGAAGACTAAGTCGAATGCCTCTTGTCTTTACCTTACCACTCTTCAAACCAGAACACAGCAGCACTTAACACTGCTGTTATAAGAAAGAAGTAGGAGTGTTGCTTCGCAAGTCGAATCACAAAGGATTCTAACATTCAAAAAGTTTATTAGAAATACGTATTAGTAATGTGAGAACATAAAAATATTTTTGCCTATGAGGCGAAACTAAAGGGCTAAGGGTATTTAGAAGGGGCGCTACCCCTAATTAGAGATTACTGACCATTAGTATATCCCTCTGTTATGACTTTTTATGTATAGAATATCGTCAATATTAACTTTATATGCATTACATATACATTACATTTGCAAGATACTAAATTAAATATATTTTTTGTCTGACTGTCTCACAAAAGTTAAACTTTAAAGTAAGAAATTTACTCGTAGTAAGTTACTGTAATTATATGATTTTAATTTGAAGCCTTCTTTACTACTTCTTTTATAATATTGCTGTAACAAATGAGCAATGCAATCCATCTGATGATAAGTGGCTACTGCCGCTGGACATTTCTAATCAATCCCAGACAAGATTACACTGACCTGAGGTTGGCCACAGATGCGTCGCTACTCTTGAGAACTAAATTAGAACTCCTCAGATAAGGAGGTATGTCTTCCTTGCCACACCTTTCAAACCAGAACACTCAAGCGCTTAAAACTGTTGTAATGAGGCAGAAATAGGTGTGGCGGTGGTGCCGCCGGAGTCGAACCACAAAGGGTTCTACCACCTTCAAAAACATACGTTTCTTCTTTGGCTATGGTTATATTATCGCTGTACTATGTCTCATTCTTCGACACGCCCTGTAGGGCTGTAGCAAAGATCTTCATCCATCCATCCATCCATCAGCCTTTTGAGGTCCACTGCTGGACATAGGCCTCCCCTAATTGTCGCCACTCCAACCGGTCCCGTGCCCTTTGAATCCAGCGGTTTCCCGCGGTCTTCTTCAGGTCGTCGGTCCACCTGGTCGGGGGCCGGCCTGAACTCCTTTTGTCTACGCAAAGAGCTTAACGGATATTGTTTAAATTATATTTAAGTAAATCATTTTTCCATTTCAGAAATTTCACAACGTGTACTGTATTTCATGTAATACAAATATTTGACAAATTAATTGCAAAAGTAATATTTGTTACCCAAAGCCGAATTTAAACGAGTATAATGACACAAAGCGTTAGTACCTGTGCTTTGAAGCCTTTGATGTCAACTGCAAATATTAATTACGAACGTTCGAATGTTCAAAGCGAGTCAAAAGCAAAAACATGTCCGAATAGCCAAAATATAGGCACGTCAGGGACAGAGCTCATATCAAAGGGACATTAGGCTATTGTTGTAACGTCAGCGAGTAAAGGTAAAGTTAAAAGATCAAAGGTTTAAAAAGTTAAAGCCTAGTGATTGTAATCCTCTCGTATCTCTGTTTTTTCGAAGTGGTGTGCATAACAAATTAGATACTAAGTAGACACTCTTGAAAAAAATTCGCTTCAAAACACTAGAGATCAACCTACAATAGTAAGAGAGCCTTGTAAGAGAGAATTAATGCCGAAAATTTCGCTTCTCGCTCACCTACAGTTGGTATGTCACACGTTTTACCATCCCCCATCCACTAAGCACCCTTACTACACCCCGTCCACCCCTAGTAATTAATTATTGACGGATTTATACGTACTATTGTGCAAAGATAATAAATGTAATGTCACGCTCGTATGTCTCTTTGTTGTAACTTGTAAAGTGTTGCTTGGCTATAAATGTAATAAATATCAATCCTTTAACAATAGGATGTTAGAAACATACTCAGGTTCTAATTTTTTAAGCTTTAACCGACTGCGTAAGAATAAAAAACCTAGAGAATTATTATCAAAACAAAAAATATATACACGTCAAATAGATGGTTATCGAAGTGAGGTGTCTCTTCTTTGGAAAGTTTCTTATAAAATGGACTGGTTAAAAAGCTAGCCTATATAATTTTCATATTATATAGGCTAGCTTTATATTATAATTTTCGATTTAGACGAATCCAACGACACCTTATATATAAAGTATATACTTAGGGTAAAAAATAAGAAAATTAAGTTAACCTCGCCTGCACACCTTAAAATACTTACTTTACTAATTTTAATAATTTAATTATGTTTAATTGATTTTCCTTCTCACTTAATTATTTTTAAGTAGTCGGGTTTTTTAAGCGACTTCCAAAAGGAGTTCTATGTATTTTGTTGTTTGTTTTTATAGTGATTGTTTATTACTAGTGCTTATTTCATTACAAATTTAACAATTTGATTACTATTTTAATAACAGCAGTGTTAAGCGCTGTTTTATTATCGAGCACGTTTATCGATTTTATTTCACTCCTTTATTTTTTTATCTTACCGAGAGTAATGTTTTTCGTGTATTTGAAGGATCCGTGTTCTTTGTATGCATGTCTTATTTGGAAAGCCACACAATCCAAACGGCTTGACAGACTTTAACACATATCGTAGGATTCATACAAAATGTATGAGTGACATATATTTTTTAAAAGTCAGTTTAATTAAAATAAATAATAAAAGGTACATTTTATGCACCGTTTTGAAGGGGTTGAATTTATTCAGCGATGATTCAAATTAAACAAAATTTCTATTAAGGTGTTGCTGTATTGTTTTCTAATTGGTAGGTACGGATATTACCAATTGGGTAAAACCCTAATTGTCTCCTATTACCGAGGGTTGTTCAACATTAATATTTCAGGGTAGGTTCCGACCACGGTTCCTACATTACTTTTTACGTAGGAAGTAGCAATCACACATATGGCCACCTGGTACTAAGCGGTCACTACCGCCCACAGACATCCGTAATCAACCTCAGATAGAATTATAGTCCTTAGAACGTTTTTAGGGTTCCGTACCCAAAGGGTAAAAACGGAACCCTATTACTAAGACTTTGCTGTCTGTCCCTCTGTCCGTCTGTCACAGGGCTCTATCTTTGGAACCGTAATAGATAGACACTTGAAATTTTTGCATAAATTAATATAATGAAATGAAATGAAATATATTTATTTTGTATAGGCCAACGACGGCACTTACAAATTATCAGTTACAATATTTTTCTTTAACTACTACCGGATCGGAACGCGACCTCTACTGAGAAGATCCGGTAAGAAACTCTGTGGGTTTGTCTTTTTCTTAATAATAAGTATTCTCTTTTTTTAAATGCCATCATTTTTACATATAATTAATAAGCTCCAGTAAATTTTAATCCATCCCAGATAAGATAAGAGTGTTACCTAAGATCGGCCACAGGTGCGTTGCTACGCCTGAGGACTAAGTTGGAAGTAACACAAATGGACTTAAGTAGGTGATTTATGCTTTTATGTGGAGAGGCATAACTCTCTTAGTTCGCACAGCCCCCCCCCCCTTCCCCCGGATCCGAAATCGCCTACAATGGTAAGATCTATGTATCCATCTCCCATCGAAGATAAATATTCGCTTTGGTTTAGACTGACATAAATATAGTCAACTAGCTGACCCGGGAAACGTTGTGTTGCCATATAAATAAAAAAAAAGTTAAGAGTGAACAACCCTTATCACTTACGGGTTTGAAAAATAGATAGAATATTTGAAACTGCGATGGTAGCGAAGTCTGTCGAATCCAATGTGAAACATTCCAAAATCAACAACTACTTACAAATTAATTAAAAAAGTCTTTTCCCACGTAAATTGTGAATCTAAACCATTCTCAAGTCCCCTTGAACACACACAACAAATTTCATCAAAATCAGTCCAGTCGTTTAGGAGGAGTGACATACACACGCACATAAGAAATATATATATAGTCAATGTTACAAGATATGAAAACAAAGGAATCGATCTTATCATGAAATATTTTATTTTCTTAGTATGAAAACGTAATAAATAAAACATAAGTGAAAAAATGATTTTTTTCTTAATCTACTTGAGGATCTAAGCTAGAGAACTGTACTAAAACTAAACTATAGATCTTAGTAATAGTTATACTAGAAAAATAACAAAAACCAAAGTAATGAAAATCAATCGTAACAGACATCAAAACAACCCTTAATTACGAACGGACGGTGCATCATACAACCCCTACCTCCCTTTGTCTATGTAGGTTTAATTCGGACAGATGCACCCCAAATTGGAGGCAGTGGTCAGGTTTCATAGAAGCTCCCCCGGAGCCCGAATATAGATTTATGATTATATCTATTTGTGTACGGGGGTGCACATGCGCAGAATCTATCCCCCCTCCTCCACCCCCATCCCAGTAAGGGTGGTAATAATAATAGTGATTTGCGCTTCCATCCGGGTGTCGTTCGATTTGATTCCGAACAAAGCTTTGATGTGTACGAAAAATAATCTATCATTTCGAGATTTTGCTATTTTTCGAAAAAGCAAATAAGTCGTCTTACGGTAACTGGTCACTACTGTATAGACATTTTTTCATAATACAGTAGCAGACGAGCATGCAGTCCACCTGATGGTAAGTGGCTACTGCCGCCCATGGACATCCTGAAATCGGTCATAGATGCGCCGCTACTCCTGAGGTCTATGCTAGAATACCTCGAAAACGTAGTCTCCCTTACCACACACTTCAAACCAGAACACAGCAGCGCTAAACACTGCTGTTCATAAAGCAGAAATGGGTGTGGCGGTGGTGATGTCAGAGTCGAACCAAAAAGGTTTCTACCATCTTCAACTTATCAACTGAAATGGCACGCATCGTTTAAGTGTTTCTTAACACTCGTTAAGAACACGAAAGCGCTTTACACTGCCTGGCACATAATATCGTTAATTAAGTAGTATTTCCATTTCTGAGGCTGGGTCTTTACACAATTAATATTATTTAGGTCATAGTCAATTACGCTGAGCTGTGAGATAGTAGATTTATGCTAATAAAATAAACAGCTAAGTAAACTTTGAGAAATGTAGACCTCATAATTTTTTTCTTCGCGCTTAAATCTAATAACAATAATAGTTATAACTTCTAAGAATCTATGTTTCGTACTTTTGAAATTAGGTCGAATTAGGAATCAAGTTCAAAGATGGCACCCAGAAATCCAATACCTCCAGTGGTATCGCTACTACAGCAATCGAACAAAGGCTTTCTTTACATTGTATTTGATTCTTATGGCCTTTTTTATCCCGCTGCTGGGCACGGGTATTCACAACTGGGAAAAAACCTAGAATCAAAGTGTAAATCTGTTTACGTATTTAACAAAGTCCCGAAAACCATACAACATATAACAGCTACAGTACATTCAGTATTGAACAAAATAAATACCAAAATACAGGATGTAAGGGAGATTGCGGCAGAGAGAGACGGGAGATGCTGTGTGTGGGTGCGTGGGTGTTGGTGTGTGGGTGTTACGTAATCGGATCTCGCGAGTCTAACTAGAGCACTTCAAAGGATCGTAATATAATGTTATTTCTAGGTACTCGGTAAGCTGATTTGATGATATTACGTAAGTATCTAGGTATAAAAATTAATTAATTAGTGTACTATTTAAACAGCCATCCTATTTTTATTAATAAAAATATCGATGAAAAAATATCGTGTGGTGAAACTAAACAAATTAAAGTTTATAAAAACTCTCAAAGGTGTACGAAGTCTCCTAGTACCGTATGATATGTGTATATGTAAAGATAAAATCCTTGCTAGTACCTATAGAAAGTGGTTCGACCCTTTATGCTATGATTCTGGGCACCACCACCATACCTAAATCTGCCTTATCTTATAATATATTTTATAATTACCAGTGTTCACTGTTCAGCCCTAGCGAGTTTCGATTTGAAGGTTGTGACAAAGAAGACATACTTTTCCGAGGCGTTCCAGCTTAGTCCTCAGGGGTAGCGGCGCATCTGTGGCCGACTCCGAGGCGTTCCACTTTAGCGGGGTAGCGGCGCATCAGTGGCCGACCTCAGGTAAGAATATCTAATCATATCTGGGGTTGATTACAGATGCCCATACAGCAGTAGCCACTTACCATCAGGTGGACTGCATGCTCTGCTACTCCTATATAATTAAAAAAAAACTTACTACTGCTACTCATATACCTATTATAAAAAAAAGAATGACAGTGGCCACTTACCAGTTGAATCACATCTACTTGTTGGCAAGTTCCATATTATAAAAAAAAACTTTTATTAATACCTTTCTTTACAAAATAGCACAAATTCTAACAATAGTTCTAACAATTGCACATGCCGCGAGGTTTCTATGCACCCCATACAATAATATTCACGCCTGAATTTAGAGGTCAGTGACCCCATGGGGTCGATGAGCCATCACGTGTATCTCGTATCTCTAGGGGTGATGCGGAAATTAGATATTTGTTATAGATTAATGAGTATCTGCGGTCCCGGCTTTGTGACGTCAGATCCTTAGATCCAGTTGGTTAGATATCAGAACGTATAAAAAACATTCATAAGGTCGTGTCAATTCCAGAAAAAACTTTTTCTTTTTTTTATTGTTTAACTTAACGATTAGGCAGACGTACTACCTGATGTAAAGTTGTCAACGCGGCCTATGGACATTTGCAACACCAGAGGAGTCGCTAATGCATCGCCGGCTTTGTATGAGAGCTCTTTTTCCACATGCACTTTGTATGAGAGCTCATGTTATACATGTTATAGCGCTCTGGGAATACCTCGGGAGGAAGTTCATTCCACATCTTACACGTTCGTAGCAAGAACGTCCGTGCAAACCGAACCGTGGCGGACCGCCACGAGTCCAGTTTGTGTGGATGGAATTTCATCCTTCGGCGAGTGGTGCGATGGAGGAATGGTGACGTAGGCACCAGGTCAAATTTTTTATTCATTGTTTGTGGGATACATTAAATAATAACTTTAAAGGTATTGTGACGATGTTGGTTAATTTTGTTATAAAAGAAGCAGTAGTCATGCAGTCCATTGTCTATCAAATGCCAAGTGGTTCGTCTTTAACCCTTTATTGTCCCAATGCTGGGCATAAGTACGAGTTTTCTCTAAAATGAAGTTTAGGCATAGTCGATCCCGCTGGCCAAATGCATATTGGTGGATTTTACAAACATGATAATTGACTTCCAATACACAGATTAATACGAAAAATCAGCTGTGCATGATTGAAAGACTGAGTTGATACTCATCCTTTCAGAGTCAGAGTTGATACTCTATCACTGTATTAGTTACCCATAGATTACTTGAAGTATTGGGGGACTATTTTGAAATGCTTCATATATCTGCTATCATGCTATCGTCAACTCCAAATAGTATTAAAGTTTTGCTTGTTTGTTTTCACATATTTTATTACACCTAGGTATTTTTGCCTAATAATGAATAAGTATTGTTAAGGTATTCTGTGTTATATTTTGAAGGGGGAAATAGGTACTTATAAAAATGAATTGTAAGTCATTATAAATTGCATGCCTTGACAGGTGGAATTTGGCGAACCTATTCTAACGTAACCTACCCATTTTCAGGCAATAAATGATTTGAATTTGATTAATAAACCCTAGGCGTGCCAACTAAGTCCTTAGGGGTAGCAACGCATCTCCAGCCGACCTCAGGTCTTAGCAATCTAATCTTATCTGGGATCGATTACGGATGTATATAGGCAGCATTGGCCATTCACCATCAGATGGACAGCATTCTCGTTGGTGCCACCCATAGATTAGTAAAGATACTTCGCCGCCTTGAAATTTAATGAAGCCACAAACAGCTGATTTGTAAGTTCTTTTTTTGAATTCTTGACAAATAAAAACATTTTTAGTGAAAAATTACGAATAAATAACTAATACTGTGTAATTTACATAATAAATAAATAATTATTTCAAATATTATAGGGACATTTTAGCACGGCGACGTGGCAAAACTTTTTTACGCAACTATTTCAATTGTCAAAACTAGTTACATTTTCTTGTTAGGAGTGAGTAATCTTTACTAATCTATGTATTACACCTATTTCTGCCTAACTTTCTTTCTTCATAACAGTACGTATTGTTAAAGTCTAGTGTATTCTAGTTTGAAGGGGGGATATAGGATACTTACCAAATTATAGGCATGCCAACTAAGTTTTTAGAGGTAGCAACCTAGCAACGCATCTGTACCCGATCTCAGGTCTTAGAATTCTAATATTATCTGGGATCGATTGCTGAGGCAGCATTGGCCATTTACTATGAAATGAACAGCTTCCTCGTTGCTGCCACCAAAGTATGACCAAGGATTGTACTATTTTATACTAAATCTATGTTTATACCATAGATTAGTAAAGATTACTCACTCCTAACCAGAAAATGTACTCAGTTTTGAGAATTGAAATAGTTGCGTAAAAAACTTTTGCCACGTCACCGTGCTAAAATGTCCCTAAAATATTTGAAATAATTATTTATTTATTACGTAAATTACGTAATTATTACCTAAATTAGTTATTTATTCGTAAATTTTCTCTAAAAATGTTTTTATTTGTCAAGGATTCAAAAAAAGAACTTACTAAAATAAGCCGTTTGTGGCTTCATTCAATTTCAAGGCAGCGAAGTATCTTTACTAATCTATGGTTTATACCCATAAATACTGCGTTTTTGGTGTTCTACTTTCACCTCTAGCTGGCATACTTTTAAACTAAAATTATTAAGTAATCCAAATGAAATAAGTTTAGGTATGCGTGTTTCACATTACGTGAGTCGGCGTTATTAAGCAACCCTCACGAATCTATTAGCCACCCTTATTATAGTGGTCGCGGTTGCCATGACGACGTAAATAAGTAATCCTAGGTTCTTATGGGAACTACCAAGGGGAGTCATTAAAGGTTTTAACCTATTTACGTATAAGCGCTGCTGTTCTGGTTTCAAGTAAAGTAATAAAACTATTTCTTGATCCAATTCACAACTTTTTATTCCCGCGCAAAATACAACTCAAACGTCAAGAGCGTTCTTTTTCTTTATGCTAACTCATACAGTCTCATACCTGCCAGTGATTATATGATTAGAACTTAATATTATAAAAATAACATCATGAAAACACGAAATCATTAATTAAAATAATAATATTAAAATAATTTAAATAGATTTCTAACAAAAGGAACACAACACGATTGTAACATATCATGTCGTAAAATGGCAATAACACTTTTTAAGCCAAATTTAAAGTTCCTGACGTACGTACATAATAAGAAAATTACGAAATGTGCTTTAGCTTAACCTGTACGTATGTAACGGAATTCGTAAATTCGATTTTTACCCACTTTGAACGATCATAATCTTTAAATTTTATTTTTACCCGCTATGAAAGGTCAGTTTAATTAAAACATTTTTTTTTATAATATAACAGTAGCAGACGAGCATACAGTAGGTCGGCCACAGATGCGCCGCTACCCCGGAGGACTAAGCTGGAACGCCTCGGAAAAGTCTGTCTCCCTTACCACACCCTTCAAACCGGAACACAGCAGCGCCTAACACTGCTGTTATTAGGTAGAAATAGGTGTGGCGGTGGTGCCGCCGGAGTCGAACCACAAAGGGTTCTACCACCTTCAAATTATTAAGAATTATCAATAACCGATGACAATACACAATTTAAATAATTTTGTCCCATTGTCCTCATTCGGATTAACGATTTTAGAGACGATGTTCAAGCGCCTTAGAGAAAGTTCATTGCAATGTTACTGCACGATGATTGCAAGAATTATTACTTTTTAGTTTATTTAACTATAAAATTGTGGTTTTTACTTTATTTTAATTATATTTTTTATAGTAATTTCAGATATTTCCATTGAAGAAAATCACTTTACTTATATACTTAAAAATATAGTTTACTTTTTTTATAATTTGGACATTTACTGTATACTAGCTGACCCGAAAAATGTTAAGGGTTAACAACCCTTATCATTTAGAGGGATGAAAAATAGATGTTGGCCGATTCTCATAGATACCGGATAAGCACAAAAAATTTCATCAAAATCGGTCAAGCCGTTTCGGAGGAGTATGGCAACGAAAACTGTGACACGAGAATTTTATATATTAGATTATTTATCGATTTTTCTTTTCTATGGTACTGTACATACCCTTTCTTTCTTTGTTATTTGTTTTCTCATGGACATTGTTTTAATTATTATTAGCTTGGTTTTGAATTTCAAGATCTGTTTTTATTATTATTATTTTAACGTATTTATGTTAATTATTCAAATTGTAATTTTTAACAATCATTTTTCATTAGTGACTAAATAAATAAATAATATAGGAGCAGTCCACCAAACCTGATGGTAAGTGGCTACTGCCCATGGATAAGTTATCAAATCCAGATAAGAAGTTATTCCTTCCTGAGGTTGACCATAGATGCGTTGCTAGATCCTTAAGGACTAAGCTGGAACGCGTCGGGAAAATGTCTCCCTTACCACACCCTCCAAAACAGAACTCAGCAGCGCTTAATACTTTTGTTATCTGGCAGAAATAGGTGTGAAAATACACAACCTCCAATGTACCTTTAAATAGAACTTTAATATTCTCATTCTCATCTTAATTTGCAAGAGGACTCAAATGAAGAAAACCAATAAGGAATTATGAAAACGAAAGTTGTAATTTTTTTGCGAAATATTTATTTTGGATTATTCCAAATAGATTTTATAGAAACGTATTTATTTTATTCTTAAGCTAAGACACCGTGTTCTCCAACTTCACAATAAAACGCCTCTGAACCTGCAACAAATTAATAAAATTAATTAAAACCAATACATACTCCTTATTATTATAATATTACTAGCTGACCCGGCAAACGTTGTGTTGGCATATAAATAAAAAAATTAAGGGTGATCATATCCCTTATCACTTAGGGATATGAAAAATAGATAGTAGCCTATTCTCAGACCTACTGAATATGCATATAAAATTTGGTGAAAATCAGTAAAGCCGTTTCGGAGGAGTACGGTAACTACCATTGTGACACGAGAATTTTATATATAAGAATATGATGTGTGTTACCTTTGTGTGTGCGGACGTGGTGTCTCAGGTCTCCGATGGAGAGGAATTGCTTCTGGCATACTCTGCATGTGTAGTGGTAGCTTAGCGCCTAGAATTACACCAATCAATAATATTAGAGTAGAATATATAATATTAGAGTAGCAGACGAGCATGCAGTCCACCTGATGGTATGGCTACTGCTCCCCATTGACATCTCCCTAATCAATCCCCGACAAGACTAGAATCCTACCCAAGGTCGACCACGGATGTGCTGCTACCACTGAGGACTAAGCTGGAACGCCTCAAAAAGTATGTCTCTCTCACCACACCCTACAAAGCAGAATACAGCAGCCCTTAACACTGCTGTTATGAGGAGAAATAGGTGTGACAGTGGTGCCGCCGGAGTCGAACCACTGAGAGTTCTACCACCTTTATATCTTCAAGTTGCACTTACTCTAACATCACATATGTCTGAAATGTTTTCAACTGAAAGCTAGCCATTATTGGTACACATATTAGTAGATACCTTATACAGACTTGGCCAGCATAGTGGATTACGGTCTAATTCCTATCATACAAATAAACAAATATATTAACTTTAACAGATATATACGTTCTGGAAACATGTAGTTTTGTAACAAGGCATAAAATACTTTTAGAACAGCCAAGGAAATGTATCCAAAAAATACAAGGAATCCTGACAGACTAGTTTTTTCTGAACCACCACGTACATCCCTGCTCCTAAATAACGCATACAGCATGTGTATAACAATTTATAATAGACTGCCTGACATTTAAAATTATACCGGAAAATTGTTTAAATTAAAACTTAAAAAATTCTTATTAGAACATAACTTTTATGACATTCATGAATTTATGACATTTAATATAAATTAGTTAATGTTTAATATAGTGATAATATATAAAGTAATGTTGAATCTTTGTGAATTAATTGTATTTAATGATATTGAAATTGTAATATTTGCATGTTATTAAATTAATATAGCTGAATATGATACTAATGTATTGTAAGACCTGTAATGACTGTAATATTCATGGCAAATAAATGATTAAATGATTAAAATACAGGGAGGAGACTTTAGTATCAATAATTATGGTAATAATGATGGTTGATTATGACCATGACTTGTTGTTTATTTTATTGTTATTTACTTGTATTTGCATAAATAAGTATAGATATCTCACCGCCTTGTAATTGAAGGAAGCCATTAAATGACTTAAACGGCTGACAGTTTTGTCAGCTATTGAATGGCTGTCATGGCAATTTACGCGGAACAACGCCGACATGCGCAGTTAGAACGAAGACGTCATCATCAGTTAGACGAAATCGAAGAAAAAGTGCGGAGAAATTTCTTTTCATTCATAAATGATCTAAAGACTACATTTTGTTAATATTTCTCCAATACAAAAATAGATGACAGTGAGAATTTCAATTGTCAAAACTGGTTACATTTTCTTGTTAGGATTGAGTAATCTTTACTATTCTATGGGTATTTGTTTAAATATCAACATATTACAATTTATAACCTAAACCTTTAAGTAGGATAGACAGATTTAATTTTAATATCAAGTAATCTAACTAACCTTAGCCAAGCAATGCGAGATCTTCCTCTGGTTTCTTTTAATGTCATCAGCAGAGTGAGACTTGAGATGTGTGACCAGGTTGTGTATGCTGATGCAAGTCCGACCACACACTGGGCAACCCACTTGACCTGGGGACAGAAAAATATGTTTTTTTTTTTTTTAATAATATGTGAGTAGCAGACGAGCATGCAGTCCACCTGATGGTAAGTGGCTACTGCCGCCCATGGACATCTGTATTCAACCCCAGATAGGATTAGATATTCCCACCTGAGGTCGGCCACAGATGCGCCGCTACCCCTGAGTACTGAGCTGGAACGTCTCAGAAAAGTCTGTCTCCCTTACCACACCCTTCAAACCGGAACACAGCAGCGCCTAACACTGCTGTTATTAGGTATAAATAGGTGTGGCGGTGGTGCCGCCGGAGTCGAACCACAAAGGGTTCTACCACCTTCAGTATGTAACTCTAAATCACTATGACCATTTACCATCAGATGAATTGCACGGTTGGTTATTACTTCTACAATATATTTATTATTTATTTAAAAGGGACAGTATTTTTACGTGACAATGTCATAAAGAAACATTGATGAAAAATTGCATATCACTGAATTTCCATTATTTTGTATTGTTGTAAGAAGGCATTTCGATAGCAGAACTATTTAAATTGCTAGCTGTGCTTTTTTATAATATAGGAGTGCTACAGCAGTAGCCAGTTAACATTAGTTTGATTGCACAGACATCAGTCCATGGACATACGTAATCAACTCCAGATAAGATTAGAATCCTACCTGAGGTCGGCCACAGATGCATTGCCACTTTTGAGGCACTCAGACCTACTGAATATGCGTATAAAATTTGACGAAAATTGGTAAAGCCGTTTCGGAGGAGTACGGTAACTAACATTGTGACACGAGAAGTTTATATATAAGATTATTGTATAATGAACATACGTTTAGCATTCTTCCCGGTGCCTCTCCACGATGTCTGGTAGCACGGTGCACACATCTTGCAGCTCGTCATCTCCTCCAGATAGCGTTTTTCTTCCTCAGCACCTTCGGGCTGTTCACTGGAATAAAGATAGAAGCTTTGTTAGAATGATTTGATTCTTTGAAGCTGAGCTACTGTAGGAAATAATCACTAATCTATACATATAGCAGTGATAGCCTAGTGGTTAAGAAACTCGGCCTCTTGATCGAGGGGTCCATGGTTCAAATTCCAGGCACACACTGATTTTTCAAAGTTATGTGCGTATTAGAAATTAATTATCACTTGCTAAACAGTAAAGAAAAAAATCGTGAGGAAACCTGCATACCTGAGAGATTTATAAAAAAAAACTCAAATGGAATTTGAAGGTGGTAGAACCCTTTGTGGTTCGACTCCGGCGGCACCACCGCCACACCTATTTCTACCTAATAACTGCAGTGTTAGGTGCTGCTGTGTTCCGGTTTGAAGGGTGTGGTAAGGGAGAAAGACTTTTCCGAGGCATTCCAGCTTAGTCCTCAGGGGTAGCGGCGCATCTGGGGTTTATTACAGATGTCCATGGGCGGCAGTATCCACTTACCATCAGGTGGACTGCATGCTCGTCTGCTACTCTTATATAATAAAAAAAAAAAAAAAAAAAAAAGTCTACCAATATGCACTTGGCCAGCGCGGTGGACTATGGCCTAATCCTTCTCATTCTGAGAGGAGACCCGTGCCCAGCAGTGGGACTGTAATGGGTTGATGATGACTATATAAATAAGCCCATATGACATCTCTCATAATACAGCTGTCATCACACTAGTGTGTCACAGAAAAGGATCTATATTCAAGATGACACTAACATAATCATGAACCCATTACTGTATTGATAGACTTCACATGCCTTAGAGATTTTTCAGATCTCTCAGGTATGCAGGTCCTCACAATGTTTTCCTTTACCGTTAAATAATAATAAAGCATTGTAGAAAAATTGGAGATGTGTGCCTGGAGTTCGAATCTCGGACCCCTCGACCGAGAGGCCAAGTTTTAACCATTATCATTGCCTATATGGTACTGGCATACATATAAATAATTTTGGACTTAGATGCTATAACCGAAATGGCTTGAAAGATTTTAACAAATGAGGTATCATTGGATTCATCTAAATCATGAAAATAACATTGGCTATATTTATAAACTCTTGGTTATTATATTACTTTTCTATTTAATAAACGCTTTAAACACTTTCTACACTCACAGCCCCACACTAGGATTCCCTGTATCGTGGGCGCCATAGACACACACATAGACGGATACACAAACACCCAGACCCAGAATTCTAGAGACCCTAAATTCATCATTTTAATATCTGTCTAGGCAGTAATAATATTACCTAGTACTTTCAAACATCTTGAACACCATAGACAGTGCATCATCAGGCTTATACGCAACCAATTTCTCCTCCTGCCCATCTTTCTCTTTGGTCAGGATCACCTCCGACCGACTGTAGACAGGTCTACGTCGCTTAACTTCCCCCAGCTTGTAGGAGTTGAGGATCTTCTTCTCCCGGTAACGTGGCAGCACCGACTGGATGACATCAGACTTTGTGTCTCCGGATTTATTGTCTACTGATATCTTACTCCAGAATGTTGTTTCTGTTTTATCTGAAATAGATTATGGCAATTCAATTTGTTAATTTTATTGTTAATAAATGTATTTTATTGTATCAGGCGTTACTTTGCGGAAATCCATGCTATTAAGTATGTGCATACTGCATGGTTTAAAATATATACCATCATACATATTTGTAGCGGATTGTTGTGAAGTAGTTTTAATCTTAACTTAATGTTAATAAATGTTATATTTGTATGCTATTTATAAATATTAATTTACATGTTATTGCTACTTGATCAATCGAAGAGTTAATTGATTTAAGTTTAGGTTTAGGTTTAGGTATTAGAATCAGAGCAGAGACTTTTAAGAGGTCTCTAGTGGGGTTGAGGTATGTGGTGGTGCAGTGGGGAAACATTGATAAGAACTGATGTGAATGATCGAGGTGGATCATTATTTTGTTGTGCTTTGGAGCGTGTAGTCACTACCTTGAACCTGCTGCTCAAATCCTTTGTTTGTAAAGTAATAGTAGTAGTATAGTATAGTTGTTTTATAAATTCGAAGTTATAAATGTTAAGAACAATAAATACTCTGATTACTGTATTTTTGCCTGCATCTACCCTATGACAATGCCCACAAAACCCATACATTCTATCAATGATGTCGATGAGAGCCGTCCTTCTCCGACATATATTTTATTTTCTAGACCTCCCCCACTTTTGAGAAACGACCTATGTCAGAAGTAAAACTTCTTGGGTTGCAAGTTGTTAACATAAACATGATACATGCTTCAGGAAAGACTGTTTTATTTAAACTTTGTAAACCTATGGATTACAAAGGGTGAACTACCCTAATACCTGCTGGAATTTCCAAAAACAACCGTCGGTGATAGCCAAAAGTTATGGTAGCTTTGGACATAATATAATGCGATATATTGTTGAGAAGTTATGTTGGCTTAGTTACAGATGTCCAAGAGCAGTGACCATCTATCATCAGGTCAACTGCATGCTCAGTTTCTACTGTGTCATTATATATAACCACTAAACCAATAGAGGTTATAGGAACAACTTGTTATTTATTAATTATCTTAATACTTTGAAGGAAGAACCCTTTGCGGTTCGACTCCGGCAGCACCACCATCACAGCTATTTCTGCCTCATAACAGCAGCGTTAAATGCTGCTTTTTTTTTGGTTCGATGGGTGTGGTAAGGGAGACATACTTTACCCAGGCATTCCAGCTTAGTCCTCAGGGGTAGTGGCGCATCTGTGACGCACCTCAGGTAAGAATATAAAATCCTATCTGGGGTTAATTACAGATGTCCATGGGCGGCAGTCACGACTTACCATCAGGTGGACAGCATGCTCGTCTGCTACTCCATTATATAAAAAAAATACTTACTGGTTTGCTTATTAAACAGATTCCTGATAACAATAGTCCGTTTCGACGAAGTAGCTTCCCCATTCCTCGGCCGCAGCGGCCTGTCGTAACTCTTAAACTGTTCTAAACACAAATTATTCCAATGCCGCAACCGCCGAGTATCATTCTCATCCTTCAAAATCGCTCTAACAGGTAAACACAAAGGATCGTCGAAATCAGGGACTCTTATCGTCAAATTACGTCGATCCATCTCTTCTATAGGCTTTCTCTTCAATACCTTACGGACTTCGACAGGAATGGGTGACTGTTCATACTTTCGACGAATAGGCGTATGGATTTGCCGCGGCGTGTTTGTACGACGTTTACGACCTCTCTGGGGCTTGTCGTCCGTCGGATCGTAATCAGAGTCATCTTCGTCGACTTTCTTCCGCTTTCGTCGGCGTACGTAGGGGTTCGGATTTGTGCGTTCGACGAGTAGTGGAGGTATAACTGGGGTCGGTTTCTGGATTACATGGGCCGGCGGTTCCTCGTTTACCGGTTGGGATTGCACGCATTGTTGCACAATGTCTGCGTCTTCGTCGAGGAATTCGATCTCGTCACCGTCGTCAATCATTGTTAAAATTTATATAATATTTAAGATTTTGAAGCACCACGCTTGATGTGTTGATACGCTTTTGACTATAACTTTGACACTTTTGTTTTGAGTTTGACAGTGAATAAATAGCAATAGTACTAGGGATTCAAAAAAGTAATCGACTGATTTAAATATTCATGTAAACGATTATTACATCGATGTTTCTGTTTTCTGTTAATATCGTTTTTAATAAGGAATATGCACATTTTTATTTTATTATTTTAAATCAACTGTTACTTCGTTTTAACATAGTAAAAATATGAACAATTTTATTAGTGTTTGATTTTTTTTTTTAATTTTTTAAAGTATCGATAAAATTTGACATGTTTGAACGCCGCCATTTTTCGCGCTCCTTTGAATGATGTCACGTAGCATGATTTGTATTGATATTGATGATAACTATATGTACATTAAGTTAATATTTAAGGTTTTCTGATTTTTTCGCTATTTACATCATGGGAAAGGTTAAATAACTACTTTATAAATATTTCCTAGAGTTAGAGCAAAAACACTACTATAAAGACATTATATAGTGTTTTTTCTGTTGCAAAACATGCAAAAATACGAAAAAAGTGGTGCAAGATTATAGGAAACATTTAAAGTATCTCCAAAATCGCATTAATATTTGCATTTACTTATTAGCTCATTAGGTACTTATCGACTTCTACATCAAATACTACTTATCATTTGGAACATATTTGACACATAAATGCTTTAAAATCTATAATAATATTATAAAGATAGGTGGCATTTAAGTCAGTTAAATATTCATAAAAACCTGTTTATCCACTTTTGCATATTTATGGAGGATAGTCATAGATAGATTTCAATCATTGTTCTTGATTACTCCTAACAATACTATTGTAAAACTCTATTATTTAACTTTTATAGATACTTGTTTTAAATATATGACTATCCCTAATTTCTTCTAACAAAATCGGCTGAAATCCATAGATAATTGTAACGCCATTGTTTATGGATTTGTGAATGTAAAGTAGAAAGACATCACTACATCAGATAAAAAAATATTTTTGTCAACATGTCGGACAAGTTAGTGTTTTTGGATATTTTTCCTAAATTTACACTTAAAATCTTATAATTTCTCGCTAAATAAAGCAAATTTTAATCTTACAAAATTAAATACACATGTGGAATACAAATTCATTGTGAAATAACGTGCTAAAGTTACCTAAATGGCCAGTTAAAGATTACGCATGGTTGGCGTGTGTTATAAAATCTTGGTTTTACTTGCAGCGAGGACTTGCTCGGCGATGATTTGGGTGACCACAGCCTCGCAGACTACAACCTTGGCAATGAGGAGGAGGAGCAACTCCTGGCTGACGACTATGACATGGGGGCGTCTCAGAATGTACCTACCTCTGTGGGGTCTTATCGAGATAATGTCGATATGGGCCCTACGGAATATCCCTCTCGTAGTATGAGCTATAATCAGGTTAGTTAGCTATGTTATTGTCGATTAAATGTATTTTAATTGATATTTTAGTAAATTGAACGCAATTTTGAGATTGTACAAGCCTTCATGGTTTTACTTTGGAAAAGTAACAAACGAGCATGCTGTCCATCTGATAGTAAGTACCAACTATCGGTAATGGACATCTATAATCAACCCAAGATAGGACTATCTTATTTGTACTAAACCAAGTACCAACTATTGGTAATGGACATCTATAATCAACCCAAGATAGGACTATCCTACTTCTACTAAATCTACCTGTAAAGAGTCCTGCCTGTAAACAGCTACAGAATCAGTGCTACCATTAAGGTCTAAGCTGGACATCACATCTAACCACTCTTTACCCTTCAAACCAGAACACAGTACACTGTTGTTATAATATTGAAGTAGGTATAATAATGGGACCTCAAAAGTCATATCACAAATGGTACTACCAACATAAATACAATTAATTTTAATCATTTTGTGTATAAAGTACAGCCTGTATATCATGGTGTAAGAGTCAGATGAACGTATGTACAAAAAATCAAAAATGGTTTCTTTTTCACAAAACGGTCCACAATATAGTCTTTTATGAAATGGCACAACGATGTAATGCTATATTCAATATATTTATTTCAACTACTGTATATTATCTCTATTAATAGTCTGGTAAAGTTGGAAGTGGCGAATTTTCACACTATTTTTGCTCTCCTGTAAAATTGACAAAATGTAGATACGTTTATCTGACTCTTACACCGAAATATTATGTACTATATTTCATCATAATGATCATCCATTATTGTGCCACTGCTGGGTACGGGTCTCCTCTCAGAGCTAGCAGGATACCATTGTAAACAACTATTCCTCATCACAACTTCGCAACTAATTGTTAAAACCTCCTTTTACCATGCATTTATTAGCTTGACCTGTATGTATGTAACGAAATCTTTGACCTCGATTTATTAGACGGTCCGATTAATTTAAAATTTTGAACAACTATCAAGAACCGATGATAATACAGGTTTATACAATTTTATCCCATTCACCTTAGAAGGAATCAGGATGAACGATTTTCCTTGTGCAATTTTAATGTGTTTTTTTTTTAGTTTTTAAACTTCTTATTTGTATCGTTCACAGTCCATGCAATATCAGTCATCAGTGTTAGCGGAGAGTGAGTGCATAGTGCCCAATATATCTGTGGAGGTGCCCAACACACCTCTGCCGGAGCATTCTACGTACGCACCGTATGAACCACCGGTGTATGAGCCGGAACATGCGGTAGTGCCTCCTGCTATTGTGAGTATAATATATTGTGTATTATATATGTATTATGTATACTATTATGTATTATTTAATTCCGCGATAGTTTAGTCTAAAATCATATAATATATTATGCTCAAAAAATTATATAATATATTCTAATGTCTTTATAAAGGGCTTACTTTTAATACTTCTGAAAAACTATAATAAATTAGATAATTCTTTAGGGAGGTTTTCAGTGGTCTTTGTATTTGTGTCTGTCTGTCGGTCTGTCTGTGGTCCAGCAAGTGATATTGAATACCTGATATAATGTTCATTACAGTTTATTGCTCTTATACAAATTGAGAAATCATAATACTAAATTATTTTATTATAATAATCTTGTCTTTTTTGTGATGAATAGTGTGGTAACATTGATCTCTGGTTAGGCAGAGATCTGAAGTGATAGTGATCTTTTATAAAAAAACGTTATTGTATGTCTTAGTTTATGTAATAACTTTGTGTTACCTCAAAATCTACTATTTATCAAATATATTTCATATAAAATATAGCCTATGTACTCGTGGATAATGTAGCTTTCAAATGGTGAAAGAACCTTTAAAATCAGTCCAGTCGTTTTTGAGCCTATTCATTACAATCAAACAAACAAATAAAGTAGTTCTCTTTATAATATTAGTATAGATGTATGCTAATTATATTTTTTTATCTATTTGTTATAGCCTGCTGCACCAATAGAATCTCCACAGATTGTACCATCAGAGATGTCAGCTCCCATAGCAAGTGAGTAATGTACTGTGTACAACAATTATTTTCATCCATATCTTTTTGAAATGAATAGTTTATTTCTCTCACAAGAAAGGTCTTATATTAAATTGCATGATTACAACATGTGAATATCTTAAACCTTGCGTAGTGAGAGACTGGCGCCTATTGTAGGTAAGAAATACCTGAATTACACATTATATTTTTACACCACATATCTTTGTTACTTTGTAACTATAAAAATAATTAGAAGTTAGGAAGAACCGAATTTATGATATATGTAGCAGTAGTTAGTAGTTTTCAAAGGTTATACAACCCTCTGTGGTTCGATTCCGGCAGGCACCACTGGAATTTGAATTTGAATTATAGCAACGCATATCTGGCCATCCTCATATAGTGCATCCTGCATCCTCAACCTGAATTAGATATCTAATCTGATCTGGGGTTGATTACAGATGTCCATAGGCAGCAGTAGCAGTAGCAGTAGCAGTTTTATCTATTATGTTAAAACTTTCAATGTTGACATTTAAGCCTTATCAAAATCTGTACAGTTGTTTTAATAATATATCAAAATATGTTTGTTTAAAAAATATCAGTAAAGATTATTTGTATAAACATAATATTTTTTTTTTACAAAGATCATTCTATTATACATATATGTTTTTCTCTAACCTATTCTTGACTGAATTGTCGCAATGGTTAAGAATTATTTTTATTTTATTTAAAACAAAATTCATTTATTTTTTGTTTTTTTTTTTGTTTGTTTAAGATGGTGAAATCCGTGAGCGTTTTGTGTCTGAGCGACCTCCCGGGGCCCAAAGAATGCCACAAGTCAGAAATATACCTGATTCTTTGGGTAAGGCATTTGTAAAAATTGTAAAATTAAATGAAAAATTGGCTTTTAAGCTCAGTTGATGTCGAAAGATTGGAACAGTCCATAATATTTATTTTTGATTTGTTTACTTATTAAATACTAGGTTTTGCTCGCAGCTTTGTTCATGATCAGAGGTTTTCATTAGGAACAGTACTCTTTTTTCGGGATAAAATGTATCATCATCATCCATCATCAACCCCTTACTGTCCCACTGCTGGGCACGGGTCTCCTCTCAGAATGAGAAGGATTAGGCCATAGTCCAACGCGCTCGCCAAGTGCGTATTGGTAGACTTCACATACCTTTAAGATTTTTTTTTTTATATAAATCTCTCAGGTATGCAGGTTTCCTCACGATGTTTTCCTTCACCGTTTAAGCAAGTGATAATTATTTTTTAATACGCACATAAATTTGAAAATCAGAGGTGCGTGCCTGGGATTTGAACCTCGGACCCCTCGATCGAGAGGCCGCGTTTCTTAACCACTAGGCTATCACTGCTTTTTAATCTGATAAAATGTATAGTCCGCGCCAAATTGCAAGTCCGCTCTGAAGTTTTTGCGGAAGTTGAAGGTGTAGTCATACAATTTGCTATGGCGATGCGATTCATTTCTATGTTCAGAGCGGACTAGCAGTTTTACGCGGACTATACCCCGTGTCCTTTTCTGAACCCCCTGACAATATGCCAGGGGGCTCTAAGTGAAAACCCTATTTATTTTTTAAAATCGGATTTAAAAAAAGCTTTACTCCCGTTATTTATTACGCATTATTTTTATATTAATCTTGATTTTCATCAGATATCTGTTTTCTCTGTGTCACTTTCGCCATTTTAAAGGATTAATATTAAAAACCTTGTTATTTTTTTTTTTTTGGTTATTTATATTTTCAGTTTATTTTTAAATATTTATTCTCTCGGTGGACCATAACAATAGGTTAATTGAGAAAACAATGAAAAATTTTCTGAAGTAAAGATAATTTATCAAGTTTTTCTGTCTCCTTAAAAGTAGGAGTATTACGTATACGCCCGTAACGCTTAACGCGCCAAAAGACTTGTAACTTCTAAAACTAAAGCAAATGCTTAAATAATATTTGCAATATTTCTTTTTCACAACAGATTATAATTTGTTTCAGACAAAGTGTATGTACCCCGTGGTTCCTTCAACCCTCGCGGCAGGAACTCCTGGCGGAACCCGCAGTTTAGGCACAACAACCATCCCTATCGACGAAATAATGTGCATAGGGTGAGTTGACATTGAATTATAGACAGACATTGACTTAGAAATGGACATATTAAAAGAACTTTGAAGGTAGAACCCTTTGTGGTCCGGCGGCACCACCGCCACACCTATTTCTACCTAATAACAGCAGTGTTAAGCGCTGCTGTGTTGAGACATACTTTTCCGAGGCGTTCCAACTTAGTCCTCAGGGGTAGCGGCGCATCTGTGGCCGACCTCAGGTAGGAATATTTAATCCTATCGGGTCGATCGAGTCGATTACAGATGTCCATGGGTGGCAGTAGTCACTTACCATCAGGTGGACTGCATGCTCGTCTGCTACTCCATATTATATATAAAAAAATAACCCCAGATAAGATTATAATCCTATCTGAGGTAGGCTACAAATGCGTCGCTATCCTTGAGCAATAAGCCGGGATGCCTCGTAAAAGTATGTCGCCTTTACCATTATTAAGTTTATCTTTCAATGTAATATAATTACAGGGTAACTTCACACCCCGGCCGTCGTTCCCGCCGCCCCAGCAGAGGGTGAACCAACCGCAAATCAGACCGGACATGTTTCCCGAAATGCGACCAGAAATACGTCCGGAAATACAAGATATCCGCCCTCCCGCGCCGCAAATTCGACCAGAAATACACGAGATTCGTCCGGAAATACGACCAGAAATACGACCAGAAATGAGACCAGAAATGCGTCCGGAAATGCGGCCAGAAATGCGTCCGGAAATGCGGCCAGAAATGCGTCCGGAAATGAGACCAGAAATGCGCCCAGAAATGCGTCCAGATATGCGACCAGAAATGCAAATGCGTCCACAAATGCGTCCGGATATACGCCCAGATATGCGACCGGATATGCGTCCGGAAATGAGACCAGATATGCGTCCGGATATGCGTCCGGAAATGCGTCCGGATATGCGTCCGGAAATGCGTCCGGATATGCGTCCGGAAATGCGCCCAGATATGCGACCGGAAATGCATGAAATGCACCCGGACATTCGCCCAGAAATGCATCCGGATATGCTTCCAGACATGAATCCGGAAATTCGTCCGGAAATACACGAAATGCGCCCCGATATGCATCCAAATGGACCTCTCAGACAAGACATCCGAGATTTACCCCCAGGGGTGGGTCCGGAGCTCTCCCAACTACCCCCACAGATATCTCCGGAAAGACCAATGCCAGACATGATGCCGTTCGAGAATCGGCCATTCCCAAGGTTTCCATTCAGACCGAACATCGAGGAAAGACCATTCTTGCCTCGTGCTTACGAACCGAGATTAGTGTTCTTCCAGCCTCCCTTCAACCCGAGATTTGGACCGCCAAGGGAGATAGCCAATAATGTGCCACAAGTGACTATCCGACAAGAGCCTGAAGTTAGGATGCTACCGGTTTTACCACCCATCCTACCTCCGGGAGGTTTGGCCGGGAAGAAAGTGTTGATCAATCCACATTTCAAGGGCAACTTCCAACCACCTGTTGATGGTAAGTTGATTTTGTAATTTTTTTAACTATGTTTATTACATACTAGCTGACCCGGCAAACTTTGTACCGCCTCAAAATCTATTTATCAAACATATTTCATATAAAATATAGCCTATGTTACTCGTGGATAATGAAGCTTTCGAATGGTGAAAGAATTTTTAAAAACGGTCTAGTAGTTTTTGAGCCTATTAATTACATTCAAACAAACAAACAAAGTTTTCCTCTTTATAATATTAGTATAGAATAGACTAGCCCGGGTCGGCGGTCCACTTCGTTGGACGTTAATTATATTTTTGTGATGCAATTATGTTGCGAGAACTAATAGTTATATAGAACATAATTAGAACATTATGTTCGTCTATACTGAACCGTTTAGTCAGCGCACGTCGGTAAACTATCACATCTTTCCCAAGTTCCACTGAGTTAATATACATATGACATTATTTTTCTCTGAACTTTTTGTTCAATCATAATAAAATATAACCTATAGCACTCCTCAATAATGTAGCTTTCTGATTGTAAAAGAAATTTCATGATCGGTTCAGTATTTCCGAAGATTAGATCTTATTAACAAACAAACAATCAAAGTTACAAACTTTACCTCTTTATAATATTGATATAGATACTGACCTTCTATACATATTATGTATTACATTATATTATATAAGTGATCACGTCGCCGACTTGTAAATCTACGTTGACGTAGGTTTCCACGACGCCGTGAAAACTCACGACGCCGGGCTTCAAAATTTTGGTTTATTGTAGCAATTCACGGCGTCGTAATTTTTACGGCGCCGTAATATGGGTTGGTGTTTTCGTCCTTAGGCAGATAATTTTCTAATAATATTATTTATAGGGAGTACAATTTTGTTTGTAGGGATGGCAATCCTATCTGGAGTTGGTTATGGATATCCGTATTATCGAGTGGGCTGCCAGCTCGTATAATACATGTATAGCGTACAGTCCACCTGATGGTATCTGGCTAGTGCCGCCCATGGACCTCTGTAATCAACCCCAGATAGGATTAGATATTCCTACCTGAGGTCGGCCTCAGATGCGCCGCTACCCCTAAGGACTAAGCTGGACCGCCTCCGAAAAGTATGTCTCCCTTACCACACCCTTCAAACCAGAACACAGCAGCTTAACACTGCTGTTATAACAGAAATAGGTGTGGCAGTGGTGCCGCCGGAGTCGAACCACAAAGGGTTCTACCGCCTTTTATAAACTTATTAAGTATACATTATGTCTCAGGGCTGCCAACATACATACCAACAAGAATTCAAAAATCGCCCCCTCCCAGCCCTACGTTGGAAATGAAATTCGGTAAAATTATTGTGAAATAATAGTTGTTATGTTTTCGCAATCATTCTTTTCACAGCTTTGTATGGAATTTTTATTTTTGTACGTGATTTTGTAACCTGCATGGATTTTTTGGTGTATATGCACATTATATGTAGATTCAGCTGTAATGGTATACAATATCTCTTTTTTTATTTAATTAATGTTGTTATTGATTTGATTTTGGGAATTGTTGATAAAATTTATGAGACATTTTTCGAAAATTATATAATAGGGTTTTACATTTTGAAAATGTTATTTTTATTCTGTCTTCAGTTCAATCTTCGGAATTTTTGAGTTAAAATTTTGAGACTATCTCGAAAATTATACAAATTTTAATAGGGTTTTACATTTTTAAAATGGTAACCATCATTCATATTATATAAAAATTTGGGGCAGAATCTTGTTTAAAATGACTACATATTTTATGGATTGTGACGGGAATAATCTTTTCTAAATTTGCTTTTTATATAGTTTTTTGTTCAGATGTTTTTTTTCAAAATTAATCAATTTTTAATTATAATATTGAGTATTTAGGAATGTCTAGTAAATGCTTATGACTCATTATAATAATAGTTCTTAATTACATTAAATAATATTATGACTAAAAATATATACAGAAATTGAACTAATATATGGATCTAATATATAGATGGATCTATTTCATAACATATAGGTAATCAAGAAGCACATTATTGTTTTGCATTAATTGTGAAATGTGTTAATATAGTTAAGTGTTAATATAATTTGGTATTAGTTTATTCATTCTAAGTATGCTTCTTTATAATTGTTAAGGCACTTTTTAACTTATTTCAAATCTATCTGAAACATGTACATAGGGTGTTTTCTCATTTATATTTTATGCTGTTCATGAACTAATGGCATTAAATTCTGCTTATGGGAACCGAAACCATATGCAAGTAGATTTGAAGCGTGTGCTAACAAAAATCTTCAAACACAGTCCGCCATTTTAATAAAACTAGTTTTGGAAAAAAAACATTTTTTTAACAATTTTATCTCTTTTTTTTAATTTTGGACTTGTAACAACAGTAACTATTGACTATCATATCTTTGTACAACTTGTTTATTTAAAAATGGCGTACTTATACGTATGCGAGGTCTCATACAAATATGGTACACGCCCTCTCAATGGGCAAAATTTTTATCATAAGTACCTATAAACAGCTGTGACTATTGACCATCATATATTTTGTCATTTGTTAAAAAAAAATACGCGTCGAATAGATAACCTCTCTTCTTTGGGACGTCCGTTAAAAATGACGGCCTTGTACGTATACTAGGTCCCATACAAAAATGTTACACACCCTTTCAATGTGCTAACTTTTTTATATCAAATATCTATAAACAGCTGTGAATATTGACCTTCATATCTTTGGGGTCATGTCTTTACAACTTGTCTTTTTATTTAAATGCCGTACTTGCACGTATGTGAAGTCCCATATAAAAATGTTAGATCCCCTTTCAGTGAGCTAACTTTTATTTAATTATATATTTATGTGGCATTATTAAGTGTTGCCTAACTTACTACGTGTAATAAATATAGCGGTCTGTATATTTTAACAGTATAACCTTCATCATTCCAAGCAAATATAAATATTTCATTTGATTGAATCACAAGTATCTATAAATAGCAGTGACTATTTAACATCACGTCGTTTAACAAGCCCCTTCCCACTCTAATCTGATCTATACCCAGCAGTGGGCATCCCACAGCATATCTAGCACGATATGTTCTGATATATGCCCAGCAGTGGGCATCTCTCACGTATTATTTATCTAACACGATACGTTCTGATCAATGCCCAGCAGTGGGAATCCCACAGCATATCTAACACGATATGTTCTGATCTATGCCCAGCAGTGGGCATCTCTCACGTATTATTTTATATATCTAACACGATATGTTTTCGCCAGTAGGTCCAATAAAGGATATAGATGATGCGGCAGAGCGGTTCATAGCTGAGCAGAGGAACGCCTTAGCCCGTGCTGCTAATAGGAAGTTTGCGAGGCGATCGCCACAAAGGTAACATTATTATATATCATGTTAATTACTACTATCTAAATATATATAACTCAAAGGTGACTGACTGACATAGTGATCTATCAACGCACAGCTCAAACCACTGGACGGATCGGGCTGAAATCTGGCATGCAGGTAGATGTTATGACGTAGGCATCCGCTGAGAAAGGATTTTGATTAATTCTACCCCCAAGGGGATAAAATAGGGGATGAAAATATTACTTCGTAACGCGAGCGAAGCCGCGGGCAAAAGCTCGTTATTACATATTTTAATATTTTAAATCAAGAAATAGGTGTAATTTATTGACTATGGATTTTTTTTTGTGATTGCATTTTAATCTGTAAAATGTAGTATGAAGTATAATAATAGTTTTTTATTCCATTCAATAATATTATGATCAATGTTATGTTAATTGTTTTCAGTATGTGATAAGGATACACTTTTACATGGTGTTCAAACTTAGTCTTTTGGGGTGTATTTACAGATATCCATACATTATAAGGAGTCTCAGACAGTTTTGCATATCTGTTTGCGGTTTAAATTTTATAAACATCGAATTAAATAGTTATCCCATTCCTTCTCTGGTTATTCATTGAAGTTGACCACAGTAATTGTAGATGATCGTTTGAAGCACTATGAGAATATAATACTAATTACAGTTATAACAGAATCAATTCTTCACTTAATACCTTCAAATCTATTTAACAAAGTTTTGTATTAATCTACAATTATATAACAATTTCAGGTACATAGAGAACACAACAATAGAGATAGAGAACGAATTGGCCCGAAACCCTCCACGACGCAACGAAGACGAGGAATTGCTGAGAAAACAAGAGGAATTCATCAACGCCAACAGAGCTGGTCTGCGAAGACGGTGAGACACATCATCGTTGTTATAGTCCGCGTCAAACTGCTAGTCCGCTCTGAAGTTGTTGCGAGCAGGTGTAGCCATACAATTGGCTACGGCGACGCGATTAATTTCTATATTCAGAGCGGACTAGCAGTTTTGCGCGGACTATACACATTTTATTCATCATTGTTATAGTCTTCGCCAAACTGCTAGTCCGTTCTGAAGTTGTTGCGGACAGGTGTAGCCATACAATTTGCTATGGCGACGCGATTCATTTCTATATTCAGAGCGGACTAGCAGTTTGGCGCGATAGTTTCTAACTCAATCGGTTGGGATGAACTTGTTTAAAGTTCAGTTATATTTTTTTTATAATACAGGAGTAGCAGACGAGCATACAGTCCACCTCATGGTAAGTGGCTACTGCCGTATAGACATTTGTAATCAATCTCAATACAAGTAGATCCCTAGATGAGGTCGGCCATAGATGCGCCGCTACCCCTGAGCACTAAGCTGGCTAAGCCCTTTTTTTTAAATAGAACATAGCAGCGCTTCATAATCCAAGTGTGGGGTTGGTGTTCCGGTTTGAAGGGTGTGGTAAGGGAGACAGACTTTTCCGAGGCGTTCCAGCTTAGTCCTCAGGCATAGCGACGCATCTTTGGCCGAGCTTAGGTAGGAATATCTAATTCTATCTGCGGTTGAATACAGATGTCCATGGGCGGCGGTAGCCACTTACCATCAGGTGGACTGCATGCTCGTCTACTACTCTAATACTATAAAAAAGCCAACTTGACTTTTGTGTATATTATATATTTAATGTCAATTCAAATGTTCGTCATAAAAAATAATCATCGGCATTATTATTAGTGTTTATCATCATTTTCATAGGTTCTAGCGTAATATCAACCCTATAACATAAATCATCATCATCATCATCATCATCATCGACCCATTACTGTCCCACTGCTGGGCACGGGTCTCCTCTCAGAATGAGAAGGGTTAGGCCATAGTCCACCGCGTTGGACAAGTGCGTATTGGTAGACTTCACATACCTTTGAGTTTTTTTTTTATAACATAAATAATAATGTAAAATATAAAAATATTTCAGTATGCGATCTCCATCGCCCGTTCGTCGCTCACCGTCACCACGCCGCAGTCCCGAGCGGCGCCCGGATAGAAGACCACCACCCTCGGATGAGGTAACAACACCCTCACACCACCCTTACACTTCTAGCACCCTCATCATATCTATACCACTGTTACTCAATACTATCATTAACCCATCACCCTACCTTACCATTATCCTTGCGCGCTTCCATCACTCTTATCATATCTACATCGTCCTTTCATCACAATTTCTCAATACTATTATTGCACCATCAGTACTCTCATCATTAAACTACTGTCCCATTGCTGAACACGGGTTTCCTCTCAGAGTGAGAGTCCATAGTCATAGTAGGTCATAAGTAGGATAAGTGAGGATTTCTAGACTTCATAACAACAAGTCAAAAATCACAGATCAGTCTTCAAACAAAAATCACAGATGTTTCAAAATTTAATTTCTTATGTGTGACTGCATATTTTCGCTTTCATGATACGTTTGAAAAATTACATGTTCAAAATTTTCAAAAGTCATTTTTATAAATAACCTCAATACATTTTGAATACACATTACGTCACTTCTCTTCTTTACGCAAAATTAATTATATTTCTTTATTGTCCCTCAGGACACAGAATACAGACGAAGGCTCCGGGAACAAGAAAGCCTAAGGGAGCGAGTCCTGAGGGCTAAAGAAGTGAGACGCAGGAAGAATGCTGTTCTACTGCACAACCAGATTCTAGAACGGTGAGATTATTATCTGTTACTAACTGACCCGGCAAACATTGTGTTGCCATATATATAAAAAAAGTTAAGGGTGAACAACCCTTATAGGCACGAAAAATAAATAGTAGCCGTTTCTCAGACCTACTGAATATGCATATAAAATTTGGTGAAAACCGGTAAAGCCGTTTCGGAGGAGTACGGCAACTAACATTGTGACACGAGAATTTTATATATAAGATAGTCCGCGCCAAACTTCTAGTCCGCTCTGAAGTTGTTGCGAGCATGAATATTCATACAATTTGCCACGGCGACGCGATTCATTTCTATATTCAGAGCGGACTAGCAGTTTTACGCGGACTATACTATTATGACTTATATAATGTTATTGGTTGACTTATGTATGTGTGTTATGCGGTGAATTTTCCTTGCTATTAATAATCTATATTTTTTATAACAAAGGTTTAAGTAGATGTAATAGAGCATGCAGTCCATCTGATGGTAAGCTACTGCCGCCCATGAATATCTGTAATCAACCCCAGATCAGATTCCTTCTAGAAGTTGATGATAGATGCGCTTTTACCCCCTGAAGACTAAGCTGGAATACCTTCGAAATATATGTTTGCGTTGCCACACTTTCAACAAAAATACAGCAGCCCTTATCACTGTTTTTATTAGGTAGAAGTAGGCGGTGATGGCGCCGTAGTCGAACCACAAAGGGTTGTACTACCTTCGATTATCATCCTATGGATCTGTTTAAAAATATATACCGTTAGTACATACAAATCAAAAACCTTCACGCAAAGTCACATATTAATAACAAATAATAATATTCTTTCCAGCGAACGCGAGCGTGAAGATCGTGAAGCCCAACAGGCGAAACTAGATGAACCAAAGCCCGAGCCCGTCAAGGAGGCCCCGAGGGAGGACAGCAAGCCCTCCAGCTCCCTGGCCGAGGCGCCGAGGCCGGACACCACGAGGAAGTCTCCCGAGAAGCCTGCCGCCGAGAAGCCTGCCCGGAAGGAGGTGCAGAGGGAGCGCTCCCCACAGAGAGAGGCTGAGGTTAACTCTACTTGTGGTGAGTTGTTTGTTGTAATGTGATGTTGTTATTGTTCGGTTGTAGACTAGATTTAAATAATGTATCTTTTTTATATTACTGTTTGTAGAATAGATCTATATTAGGGTTTTTTTTTTATAAGATTTGAGAAATAATTGAGCTAGTGTATATTATGATAAGTGGTTTTTGCTGTCTACGGATATCTGTGTTTCATATTGTGAATTCATATTATGTTGTTATGTATATGTGAATAGATTTGGACTAGGTTTCTTTTTTCATAGGATTAGAGTAGTATATTGACATTAATCTAGATTATGAGAAGTGGTTTTTGTTGTCTATTGATATTGGGGTTTTCACTGATGCTTTCTCAGTCTTGAGGACTAAGAAGGTTGTTTTAAATTTCATTTTTTATTATTTACAATTTTCTATATACAGGGTGAATTTTTAAAACGGGCCTTCAGGGCCAGATCGGAAACTATAAGGATTAGCGAAAAATGCTGAAAGGAGTTACGAGGCCGATTTTGATAAAAACTAAAACTGCATCATTACTTTTTTAAAATAACTTTTTCCCTAGCCGGGAATCGAACGAGTTCATTTTGAAAAAAAAATGCACCCTCTATATTATTCCACTATCTGATAGTGTTGCTTATAAGGATCAAAATCTGGGAAGTAATGATAAATGACAAACTAAAAGAAAAGCCTCAATTTTAAGAAAATACATATTTTTTCATATTAATTTGGCAGTTAAGTTCCCGCCATTCATCAATTTAAACATTTCGTGTATTAACATTTTTTTTGGCTCAATGTTTCTAATCATTCGAAATGGACGTTTTGTTTTCCAATAATTTATATTTTTATGTCCGACTTAGCTAAGGTTATTTTTAGGACCATTAAAATAGATTTACTTGCTATGGGCGGAGTATCCTTTAATACAGATGTAAAGTTGACAATTCGTGAGAATTACTTTTTAGAGTCAAATCCAAGTGATTACTAAAAAAAGAGATATAGAAAATCATATTTAACGTTGAAACGAAGTTTTAATCAACAAACAATAAGAATTTACTATTCAATCAGTTATCTATTTTCATTAAAAAATCAATCCTAAAAACGGCGGTAACTTATTTGCCAAACTATTACTTTCTCATACTAAGCCGTATGTCATAGTCATAACATCGAATAATTAGTTGATTAACCAACAAATTCTTCAATGGTATGACTTATGTCTGTTTCTAAAAAATTATACATAAATCATTTGTTATGTATAATCCTTAAGGATTAGTATGCCAATGTATGGAAAAATACGTATTTTCTTCAAAATTTTCCTTTTCCTTTAATTTGTCACATAACATTACTTCCCAGAATTTGATCCTTATAAGCGACACTATCAGACAGTGAAATAATATAGAGGTGTCATTTTTTTCAAAATGAACTCGTTCGATTCCCGGCTAAGGAAAAAAATATTTTAAAAAACTAATGATGTAGTTTTAGTTTTTATCAAAATCGGCCTCGTAACTCCTTTCAGCATTTTTCGCTAATCCTTATAGTTTCGGATTTGGCCCTGAAGGCCCGTTTTAAAAATTCACCCTGTATAATATATCTATCTATCATTATATATATATCTGTTTTAAATGTATAGTGTTTCACAGTTTAAACATGTGTGGCTGTGACTTTCTGATGATGATGACGTGATTTTTCAAAATTACTATGTTTACTTTTAATGAGGAGAATGATATGAGAAATTTCTGACGTAAATTGTTTCAGTCAATCTAATGATACACTTATAATTTAATGCATTTAAAAAAAATATTTTTTACGTCATTATTTTTTTAAATATAATTTAGGAGAGCAGACGAGCATGCATTCACCTGACTGTAAGTGGTAACTGCCGCTCATGGACATCTGCAATCAACTTCAGATAGGATTTACTTCATCCCCTAACCTAATCTAATCCTTCAAACCAGAACACAGCAGCGTTTAACACTACTGTTAACAAGCAGAAATACGCGCAATACTATGTAATATGTAGCTATGATTTACTCATATTATAGGATAACATGATTACAACTCTAGATAGATTCAATTGACTCATATTAAACTTTAAAATCTCCCCACAGAGCCGCTAACCCCGCCCCGTCCGCCGCGCGTTCTAACCCCGCCCCTGCCGGCACAGGCCCCGCCCACATCGCAGGCCCCGCCCCCCGCGGCCCCGCCCACACGGCGCGATACAGACGACGAGCTCGACCTCATCCTGGACGACATCGACGGCATTCTGTCTGATGATGACGACACTGGGCGCTTCAAGGAGAGGGACAAGTGAGTATGGTCTAGATAGATAGATAGAAATAGATTCAACACGTAATTTGTTTAATCGATTTGTAAAAAAATCGATTTATATTACTGTAAAAATCGATTATAAAAAATAATAGTCGATTGAAATAAAAATGGATTATTTTTTAACATCTCTAGTATGGTCATACATATTCATATGGTCACATGGTCATTGTTCAAGGAGATGAACAAGTCGGTATGGTCATACATGGTCATATGGTCACATGGTCATGGTCCACGGAGAGGAACAAGTCAGTCTGGTCATACATGGTCATGGTCGTGATGTCACATGGTCATGTTGTCTGCTAAGATATGCTTTTTTAGGGTTCCGTACCCAAAGGGTAAAAGTGGAACCCTATTACTAAGACTTCGCTGTCTGTCCGTCTGTCACGGGGCTCTATCTCTGGAACCATAATAGATACACACTTGATTTTTTACAGAGAATCTATAACAACAGATACTAAAAATAAAAAAGTTTCATTTAAAATGTTGTATGTGGGACCCCCAATACAACAAAGCAAACTGGTATTTTTGGAACTGTTGAACCGTTATACGTAGACATTTCAAATGTTCACAATGTATTTAATTCAATGCCTGCTATAAAAAAAAACATACTAGAAATAAAAAAAAAATAGTGGTACGAATAATTATAATATTTTAGACATAATCTAAAATATATTACAACAATATGAATTTATTTTGACAATTTTGTTCTCATCTCTCCAGGCCAGTAGAAACTCCCAAACCCCAAGTGGACCTGAGGTCTAAGTTACCACCCAAAACGGCGGAAGTGAAGCGACCTCCGCGACAGAAGATCACCTTCAACGACGCGAAAGAGAGGGAGAAACAGAAGGAGACAGAAGACAAGAAGAAAAAAGGTAATCTTATTATTTAACTTCTATTTAGTTTTTTTTTTTTTTTATAAAAATTTTTTTGCCTGTAACACCATTTTTTTGCATGTAACACATATTTTACACACATGTGCCGATGTAACAAATATTTTATTTCTAAATTTTATTTTAATCTTTTGGTCGTTTTCTTAGCCTAAAATTTATTTGAACGCATAAAATAATATTTTATTTTAATACAAATAATATACATGGATGAAAAATAATTATATTCTATTTAATATAATTATATTCTATATAAATTCAAAATAGGTTCTTTACAGAGCACTTTTTGGATGTCAATACAACTACCCCCACTTCACAAGGTGTTTCGTTACACATAATTATAAAAAATATTATAATAATTATGTAAATCTTGCAATATTTAATAACCAACCATCCTTGTATAGATTTTGTAGGGGCAGTTTTGAAAAAATCCCTCATTATTTTCTCAAACGCGCCAAAAGAAATATAACTTAAAAAATTTAACCATTTATATTATATTTCTCTTTTTACAGAGAAATCTCCAATACGCAGAACTATAGTGACGAGTTCCAACAAAGCTGCTAAGACTGATGCGACGGACAGAAAACCAGAGGTGAGAATATATACATAACTGATTACTATAATTAAAGTATAGGATTGAACTTTTATTTCCTATTTAATGACATACATGATGTCAGCGTAACACCGGAATGATTTTAAGTAGGATTGCCGTCTATGGAGTTATGGACATTTGTCATCAAAATATTATAGAAATAGAAGTTTATAGATTCATTGATGCATAGTTTTAAAGAAATAACTCAAGATTAGCATAATTTTTAGTTTATAGAAAAGATTAATACTATATTTGTATTACAACATTTAATTATTGAATTTAACAGTGGTTAAAATTAAATAAAAAGGTAGTAAAATAGGAACAAGATTAATTAACATAATCTGAAGATCTTGGATTCGAATCCCACGCACTAATTTTTTTAAAAATTTTTGTTTAATAATAATTAAAGGCTATGATAGTCTTTCGGCCGAAACTTGTTCTCTTAATCGAATTGTTCAAGGTTCAAGTCCAGGCATAAATCCGTGATTTTTTAAAGTTATGTGCGTGTTAGAAATTAGTTATCACTTGCTATAACGGTGAAGGAAAACATGGCGAGAACATCTTATCTAAGAGTATGAAGTTCTGAAAGAATCAAGTCGATCAATACACATTTGAGTAACAATATGTACCATAATCTAAAGCCCTACGCCCTATGAAAGGGTCCTCATGTCCAACAGTGGGCCATCGGTGGCCACCCATATCCCAGATAGTGTGAGTGAGTTGCACGTTTGTTTTCAGGTGAAACAGGTAGTAAATGACAGTGGCGCGGGTAAAGCCCGGCAAAGAATTATGTTTGATAGCAAGCAGGTAAACTTTATTTGACTTTCATATAAAGTTCATAGAAATATGTATGTAATTTACATATTTTTTAAGTATATGTATATATGTAGTGTTATATGAAATCGTTGAAGTAATAACGGACATAGAAATAATCACAATATACATAGATGAATAGATAGAATTAATATGTAAAATTAAAAAAAAAAAACATTCGATATTAGTCATAATTTTGTCAGAGAATTTGAACTTATTATTTAGTTTTCTAAAGTGGTGCGCATTACCTTGATAAATGCCCGAGTTCTGTTGAAAAATGCCCGATATAGTAGTAGTGTTAAATTGAGTTGCCTGAAATATCAATATCTGGGAACTAATTTATTTTACTTATAAATTTAATGTAAAAGAGTAGTAAAAATTTCCAATAAAATATTGTCCTTTTTTACACACTAACCAAATAATAATAAAAATTATAAAATATAATATACAAAATATACAGTCGTTTCGTATTAAAACATATTTCGCTTAGCAACTGGATGCTGTAAGAGCGTTTTATTATATTTCTAGTTACTTTTTAATGCGACAAAATCTAAATCCACTCACGACATAAGCACACTTCGTACATCATTACCACCTATTACTGTACCTGATTGTATATTCCGTCTCTTTCCCTCAGGTAACAAAAGAAAAGGACAAGAAATTAGACGCGGAGAGCTCGAAGCCGCAGTTTGCGAACCGCCGTGTGATTCTCCAACGGAAAACCCAAGAAGTCAAAAAATCTATATTCACCCGAGTCGATAAAACTGACCCGAGTAAACCGAACCCGGGCATATTCAGTCGGGCGGTTCGTACCGCGATTAGCTCGGATAATAACCGGATCGTAATAAAGAAACAAGAGGCGAAAGTTGAGTACGATAGTGAATCGGATTTGGATGAGGATAAATTGTTAGAAGACGATATTGGTACGATTGCTTCAGTTGGGAATCTGCCGCACGGTATGACGGACACGAGACTGAAAACGCTCGCCGGGAACGATGTACAGGTAAACATTTTGGAAATTAGGATATTTTGTTCGATTGGGATGTTGCTTCGAATGTTGGGGTGGTTTGTTTATTTATTTTATAAGTTTTGTGCACGGAAAGTTATCAGTATACAGTACAGAGGACTGGATCTTTGTTTGTTGATTGGATATAGGTATCGACCGATTTTTAGTAACTTGTCGAAGTTAGGGTTTGAATTGGTAATGTAATAAATAGTTTTTTTTCTCGCGTATTTCAAATAGATGAATAATACTTTCATCTACCTTGTCTCTGGGATATTCTAAGGGACATATTTAAAGTAAATACATATTTTTAAATCTTGATTGACGTTCTCTTCAACGGAGTAGTAAGTGAAGAGAATAATTTCTTAAATTATTCCAAGTACTCAAATATCTCTCAAATATCCTTACTACCAAGATATTTGGTAAACTAGAAACAATATGGCATTTACGACTTTTACATTATATATTTATTGTTAACATCTGTTCGAATACTTTACGATTTGAAGAGAACATGTAAGTATGTTTATAATTTCGCATTTTAATGTAGGTTTTTTATGACCTTGTTGAAACACCCGAGTTCAACTAAAGAATACCCGAGTGTGTTACATCAACTTAGACTTAGTGTAATTATTAACACTAATTTAACACACGATCAAATTCAGGTCATCTTTTCACAGGTATTATGAATATCATAAGAAACATCACTACAAAAGTCCAATTTTTTACATACAAAAATAATTATAAACAGATCTTGGTTAGGAAACAACTAAATTTGTTTATACGTTTAAAAAAAAATTGTTTATACGTATAAAAAAATAACAAATAATGCAATAGAGCTTATTATTATTAGAACAAAAACTCCATAACGTGAATGAAGTAAGCTGAAACGGACATTAATATTTTACGATTTTATAAAAAAAAAAATATCAAATGATAAAGTATTTTTTTATCCTTAAAATCTTACTGCGGCCCTAACTTAAATTTATTTAGTTTTTAATAAATGTGTAGTGTCCCTCATTTATAACAAGAAAGTAGAAACCTGTCTCAGTAATAATACAAAAACAGTAACAGTAAACTAGTAATAAAACTAATATTAAAAAATATTAACATAAAGGAAGTAATGTAGCCTATGTTATTGTCACAATATAGACAAGGGGACATTCGACTGAAAAACATTACCTTCGGCAATCATTTAAAAAAATTACATATTCATGCAGATTTATTATTTTACTTAACTATCAAAACAAACAGTAATGTTAAATATTACAACCGAGTAAAAGTTTTGAATAGACTATCTTTATATAAATATGCCCTAAACAGATACCGAATCTTTTGTAATTTTGATTATTAAAATTGAATTGAAATTATTTATTCATAAAATAATTATACTTTAAAAACTAAAAACCACGCTAAAATTGCACAAAGAAATAGTTAAATCTGACTATCTTGTTGAGAGGAATGGGATGAAATTATTAAAATCGTGTATTGTCATCGGTTCTTGATAAGTGTTCAAAATTTTAAATTAATTAAACCGTTCAAAGTAGGTAAAAATCGAGTTCAAAGATTCCGTTACATACATACATACATACATACATTCATTCATACATACATACAGGTTAAGCTAATAAAAACGTGGTAATAAGGTGAGGTTTGGTTACGTTAGAATGTCATAGATATTATTATATATGAAACACATTTGAGGCAGCATCCTGTATATAGTATTAGTGGAATACTTCTGTGATGGACTGTGATATTTATTTATGTATATACAATATAAGCCACGAATATATATATTTTGTTCAAATGTTCGTGGTTCGTTATTGAAAATTAAAGTTAATTACTGATTGCTTTTTTTTAAATCAGTTAACAGCATTTGGAAGATATTAAATTTTAGTGTTATTGTTTGTTCTTTCGTCCACTATTAGGCAAAAATCTTTGAATCAGAGAGTTTATTTGCATTGTACCAAACCTACTACTAGTAGAATAATATTAACTAAATAATTATATTCGTTTTTTTAAAATATATTATTGAATATTTATGCTTTTAACTGATTTATAGTCTTTGTTAAGATTAAAAACAGTTCTTCGACATTTTGTCTGTAAGTTGATAATTTTGCAAAATAATGTTGCATAATGTACAACATCAAATTTTTTATTCAAAATAGGTTCTTTACAGAGCACTTTTATCACTTAGTAGATAGCAAAGATTTATTGGTATGAATTTCTGTCTCAAACGGTCGAATTCTCAGTTCTAATGTAGGCACATTTAATAAATCGTCTTGTGTCATTTAATAAATATGTAACGGTGTACGAAAGCATCATATAGATACTTACATGCCTGAAAGTTCTCTTTAATTTTGTCAAATATATCCAAAATTTGTACTTCCAAGTATTTCTTTTTAAAGATAAAGCAAACGAGTAACCATGTGATGGTAAATGACCATTTCCCTTCATGGACAACTGTAAATCTATATTATTATTATTTTTATGATATAAGAGTAGCAGACAAGCATGCAGTCCACCTGATGGTAAGTGGCTACTGCCGCCCATGGACATCTGTAATCAAACCCAGATAGGATTAGATTCCTACCTGAGGTCGGCCACAGATGCGCCGCTACTAAGGACTAAGCTGGAACGCATCGGAAAAGTATGTCTCCCTTACCACACCCTTCAAACCAGAAGACAGCAGCGCTTATCACTGCTGTTATGAGGCAGAAATAGGGTCTACGACCTTCATATCAAGAGTTCTGCGTGAAGCATGCTATCCACCTGATGATAAGTGGCTACTGCCGCCCATAAATGTTAGGAATCGACCCTAAAAAGGGCTAGGTTCTCGTTTAAGGTTGACCACAGATGTCAGTACTTAAATCTAATCATAATCTCAACAAAATAATAGTGGTCATCCCTATTTCTTCCGCAAAACTTATATTGCGAATATGTACTTTATTTTTATGAATTATACAGACCAAACACACGATATGGATTTATATAAATAAGGTAAAAAAATCATATCGCGTATGATTATATGCACTTTCATTCTTACACTTAATCGAAGATTTTCTTTTTACTTAAAACTTTTGACCTGTGATATTACTTTAAGCAAAACTGTGATATTTTTTTTATATACTCGAGACAAAATGTTGGAGAAATGGGACTGACTACTCTATATTTCATATTTGACTCTTTTAGAGTTAATTTACTAGTTTAAGATGATTATTTTTCTAATTTTAAGATATCCTTATGCTAAGGGTGTTATTTATTGCAATAACTGTGATATGAATATACTATAACAATGTTAAAACATTGACTATTCTGGTAAGAGTTTTAGTATAAAACATGCATACAAAACATGGGATTAAATTTACGGTAGTGTATTGATTCCCTCAAAATATATTAGCCTTACCATGAAAATTGATTTAAATGTTGCAAGATTAGGACAGAGAGACATTAAAAAGCAATGGGTCATTCAATTATTAGATTAATTTTTAAATTATTTACAGAATTTTGGGTTCACAAATGTTTAAAGGGTTCAAATAACACTTAAACCTCTCTTTTCTAACGTTGAATAATTACCAAAAAAAAAACAATAAAAACTGTTCCATCTTGACTACACAGCACACAAAAGATCATTTAGCTGGTTTCGTAATAAAAATATCATTATATGGAATCTCTTCACTCTTAATTTGTCATATACAAAATGTTATTCTATTTGAATTGAGTAACATAAATGAAATGAAATGAACTGAAAGTATTTTATCTCATAATATATGGAATTACTTTGTTTTAAAAAAGTAAAAGTTTAAGCATGTTTTGCAAGGCATGTGTGATAAAAATACAAATATTACAATACAATACAAATACAAATATAGCAATAACATTAAAAATATGTCTGTCAGGAATTTGTAAAGATAAAATACAATAAAATTTTAATTTAAATAAAATTCTTATGCATTTTTATAACAAGTATGAAATTGCAATATGTATTTGGATAAAAAAATGAATTATAAGTATAATATAAGTTATAATATACTTATACGTGTTGTATTGTGGTATATATCTATTTTTATTACAAATATTTTAAGCTACAACTTAGATGAAATAGGAAAAGTGTTAATGATGATGTGTTAATTCTACGTTATTCTGATCAAAAAGACAAACATTACCTAATGTATGTATTTATAAATATAGTGTAAATTAAGATTTATAAAATACATTTATAATAAAATGGGGAAATTTCTATAAAGATGTTTATATTAATTTTCGTATCATGTATTGTCTGAAAATGTGTCATGTAATTAGAAATGACACTAATTTGTAAAAACATCTGGTGATTTATAGTGGTGGTCGCACTAATGGTACACATAAATATTTTTATATTATAATAAGGTATTGAGAAAAACTGCTAATATTTTAAAAGTTAATGGTAATTTAATGTTATTAAGATTTTTGTGTATTTTTACTATGATTGCATTACTTCCGTCAAGCTCCCAGTTCATCAGTTTATTACTTAAAAATTATGAAATAGCAAAAGAAAATTGGGTCAAAAAGTAAAGGTTTATGTTTAAAAGGTAAAGTTATTGTAGACTATTTAAAAATGTTTTGCATGTTCAATTATTCAGAATCATTCAGAATTAAACTGAATATTATATGTTGATAGCAATTTTGAATTATATTATAACAGTTATATATGTAAAATACGCTATCAAATATTAGGTAACGAATTCCGCGACCACTGCTAATTGTGTAAACAAGCTCATATTGATATAAAATGATATATGTTTTATATTGTAAATTTAACGAGCAAATATGAAAATGTGTATTTATTATATCATTGCGTGTTTAATTTATAACAAAAATATTATGTTACATGAATTTTAGCACTTTTATTAATATTGTTTTCCTTTTCTTAACAAATAATGTGTTATATATGTAAATATTGTTTAAAACTATAGCGTGTTTAAAAATAATATGTTGCTTGCATTGTAAACTTAATTTTTATTTTATGTTTTTGCTCATTACATTAACATTTTTCTTATTTCTTCTAAGTAACTAGTCATAAGAATAACATAAGCGACTAGAATAAGTATAGAATAACCATAGTATAATAAATAAATAGAAACGCCATTTGAAAGAGCAGAATTAATGTTGCAGAGCTTAGAATTGGATAGAGCGGAGCGTAAAGCGAAGATTACCTTCAAAACTTCTACCGCAGCGGAGATTTTCAAGAAGAAATTCAATAACAAAATGGTTGCTGCGAGCCGACTTAGTGTCACACTCTCTTGAAATATGTGGAAATTGGTTTTGATAATACTAATTTTGTTAATCTACGCGAGCATAGACACTTGACACTCGCTCTCGACACTCGTTGGCGTTAAGTACTGTTACACTCGGTGTCGTCGGATTATATTTGATACATGTGTGTATGTAGTGTATTGCTGTGAAGTGTCGACACCGAGTGTCACACACTATAGACACTTTTTTCGGTAAGAATACACTCGACATGCAATGTCGACACCCAGTGACACTTTTACATTGAATTGCTTTGTGTCGTTAGAATGACACGTGTAGAGACTACACATTAAAAAATAATGTCGCGAATCTAGCAAAGTATAAATTAAACTGCCTTTAAAGCCGCCTTCATATTATAGAGACACCAGCGACACTGATGTCGAGTGTCGAATCTCAGTGTCACCATATAAGCTTAACTTGTTATATTGTTCGACACTTATCTACGCAACTAGATATGTACTGCATCTCACGCTATAGCAATGTAAATAGCATAATCATGCTATATTAGATAAAATAGCTGCTATTTTACACTATTGTCATGTTAAATTCTTGTTCATCAACTTTTTATAACATAATAACTAATTTTACATATATTTTATGTAGATGTTGCACTTGTGATAGAATATGTAACTCCTATATATAAAAAAGTAGCTGAATGGTTATAGTCACGAAAAGTGTTTCAGTTCATTTACAAAAATCTGTATATGCTAACAATTTGTTCCACAAGTGATTGCAGAACTCTGTAATATTTGAAATTGTTAAAAAAATGAAAATAATGTTACATTGTATAATTTTAACTTGTTTTTAAACTGTAGAATATTATGTTTCTTTATAAATTTCAAAACTCTATTTGACTTTTTTGCATTTGACTAATATTTTTAAATAATGTTCAAAATTATTTCATGTCGTAAATAAATGTATGTTCTTATTGAATTTACAACTTCCTAGATGACTCTGTTGTGCAAAAATATTATTTTGTTTAACAAATATGAAAAAGATGCGTAACTTTAGATAAACATTTTTTTGTAGAATAAATAGCATTTATTTAAATATTTTGCTATGTAAAATATACCTAAGATGTAATTGGATTGAAAAAAGCAATAATTTTACTGACCGTCGTCTAGTGGTATTTATAACTTTATATTATAGTAATAATAATAGTAAAAAAAATTAAATAGCTCAAAAAAGTACGGACATGTTTCACATATTATGATTTTCCGAAAATTTTGTATGACTATACTGTATTGTGGAAAAAAAATAAAAAAAGACAAATATTTTCTAGAATCTTTTATTGTCTAGAAAGACATTGAATTGTATGAAAATGCAATTTACGTGTAAAACTACATTTATTTTTAGTTAAATAATTCGCCCGTACATAAGTTATGTACATTTTGTTATCGTTCACTATATATCTTTTATGTAATAAATACATTTTTAGTTTTAAGACATACGATATCTATCTGTTAACAGCCCGAATTATATGTTTGCGGAGGCTTCAGTTATATAATTAATTGCATTTTATTATTTCGTTATAAGATTGTAGACTTAGTAACGAAATGGACTCCTAAAACTGATAGTCAGTTGAATTAACGCTATGCCGAATTGGTGCCACATATGTGAATGTTTTTTTTGCCACGCTTATCCGAGAAATCTTAGATTTAGGTAAAAATGGACCTTGAATTTATCGCCAAATTTTCGACATTTGTCCGAATGTTAAAAATATGGATATTTCAAACACAATAATGCAAAAGTATTGTGCAAATAATAAATTTTACACATTTTTATCAGAAAGTATTGTAGTTACTATATGGGTCGGAACTGTGTTTATAATGATATTGCTTACATCTAAATATCTATAATCTATAAAACATTGTGTAGAAACTACGATTCTGTCTTCCACGGCCCGATTTTGACACGTTCAATGTCTGTAGATATAAGAGATGTAAATTCTACAAATTTAATGTATAAAAATATCGAAATATTTTGAACAATGGGAGTCTATTTGGTTATTTCGTCTGTGAATAAAATAAAATAAATGTTTAATTTAGTTTAATTTTCTTACATTATGTAGTTTTCGTATTAGTTCATAATTTATAAGTTTAATTAAGTTACTGCTATGTATCTTTTTTCGAATTTAAAATTAAAATATATCTTTTTAACGGAATATTACTTTGAAGAAATATTTTTCCTTTTATTGAAATAAGTTAAACGACAAAATGTATGACTTTAGTTTTTTTAGTTCAAATATAAGTGTCAAAATTTTATTCAAATTGAAAATAGTCAATTAATTCAATTGAAATTATATATGTTTATCTATATTATATAACCTATTAGGCTGCATCGTTACTTTTAAATAAAAGTACGGAATGTTATGTATTTATCGAAATTACTTTAATATTTTGTAAATCTCTCAAATATAAATAAACGTGGTCACAAAACTTTCGACTTAATTTCTGAAATTAACTACAAATGACTATGGTTTTTTAAAATAACCTTTTTAAAATAAAGAAAAGGTTAAATGCTCTCATGAATGATCATAATTTGTGAATTTCAAAAAATTGCATTCTAACTAACGTCTTGAGCATTGGGAGCAATTATTGTATTATTATTGTTTTTAATAATAATAACTACAATATGTATATTTGAATAATCTGTGAATAGCTCACAAATAATGTTTTATGCAATTGTGTATAGTTTATTTATTTTTGAGAGATTATCAACGTTATAACATAATTGTATTAAGCTTAGAAAAAATCAAAGTCTACGGATATGTCCTTTCATGTAATAAACAAGTTAAAAGTTTTTATGACAAACTAAACTGCTTATGTGGCATTTATGTTTTACAAGAGAAATAATGTGCTACCGCTTAAAGAGAATAATATTGTAATAATATATTCATGTTTTTTTAATATTAAAATGCATGGGAAGGGATTGGGAAATTTTGGGGTGTGGGACATTATTTGCCCGGAGATTTTTGTTTCAATATATATAAAATATTTTAGTTTCTAGTATAGTTATATCCTCCAGTGAAAATAGAATGTTATTTCTTCAGTCGGATAAATCTTCTTTTGGTTATTACACTAATTCAAAAGTAACATACACATTTCATTCGCAGATTAAAATATTGAAAAATATAATATCAATAAAAATTGTAATATTGACGTGGGTACAGCAAGAGCACACAATAATTATTTTATGCAAATAAATATAAAAATAATTTGCATTAACAAATTTAATATTTTTTTGGTGCATTTACTGGTTAAGGGTCTTAAAATATCCCATGGTTTTTAATTGACAAGTTACATTAATGTATCTGCGTATAGAATTTACTTCCTACTTTTTAACCGACTTCAGAAAAAAGAGGTTTCTTAGTTCGAGTTAAATTATGTAATTTTGTAAAAACAGAAAAATATAGAAAGATCCTAAAAGTTATTTGTAGTGAATAGCAGTAATGTTTTTAATTCGACTTACATAGATAGTTGTTGTTTAATTTTTTGAAAAACATGGGCTTACACAAAAAAATACCATATAATTTGTTTATATATATGTTAACTATAATTTATTTCTTGTTTTATGAGAAGCAATGTATGTTGATATATACTTGGAAGTTTTAATTGGAACTATTGACTCTGTGAAAGAGGTGAAACTTAAAGTGAAAACATAGACAATATTAACTTAATAATACAATCGAGTACACTGTTATAGTTTTAACGTGTTTGGCTAACTATGGCGTTTTCTCAGTATGACTCAAGTTATTATATTAAATCAATGTTCAAAATATATTTGTTCACAACTTGATAAAGCTAGATAATATTATTGTTAAGTTAATTTTACAATTTTAAAGGTGAAAGTATAGAGGACGTGTGGATTTTCTTTCGAATTTTGTGACATAGTGAATAAAATATGTACTTTAGTATACATGGTTGTTATTTTTAACCTTTTTTTAAAGCGATCTCAATAAATTGACGAGGTGTGGTGGACATATATATACGTGTTTTAATTCTATTTATAAGAAAGATGTATTTGAAAGGTTTGGCGCGTGTTATTAATTGTTTTCTCTTGTTCAAAGATTCTAATTAATAATGAATCGATAAATGTAAATTGTGTGTTTCGTATATAGAAATAAGTTGTTTTGTGTAGATTATGTAAAGATTCTTTGGACATGTTTTTTTTTATATTAAAATATTAAGTTTCTTTAATATTAATAATTATTTGACCAATCACATACATCTCAAACTTTGTTTTAAACCCTGTAATGTTTGATTATTGTTAAAGAATTTATAAAATGTTTTTAAACATTTTATGTCATGTTGACTTGTGATATGCAGAACCTTTCTGAATATTCGATTTTATGAATATATTTTTCAGCTGTACTCCTATTTTTTTGGTTGTTTAATATAGTTGAAAAGTATATTCTGGTGACTATTTATCATCAACGAAAATTAAGACTGATCTTCAATAAATAATACTACGAAATGATTTATTTTGTTTTATTTTGCTTCACCCTTACATATATTTCCAAAAAATACTCATATCATTATACTTATATTACTTAATTAACAAATTTAAATACACATATTGTCACACACCACTTAGCCTATTCTTTTTTTACTAAATATTTACAATAAAAATAATTTAAATGATAATATTTATGTACTTTTCAAATAATTAGTCAATAATCAAATTTTAATGTAAATAATCAACCATTTTTAAATATTTCTTCATAAATAAATGTCATATAGTATTAAAAGGACACTCAAAATGTAACTCCTCGAACTTCTAATATATCTAAAATTATGTACTTCAATCATGTTATGGAAGAAACGTTTAGTTTTATACAGAAATTTCCTTTTAGACTAGTACATTCGTTATGATTATTTATTTAAAGTTAAAAAATAATCGATATTACCGGACAAGCACTTTGATAAGTTGGAATCTTTTCGTTTTTTTACTACATCAATTTAAAATAACAATTTAAGTGTCACCTAAGACTAATTTTAACCATACAATACTTTTATATAAAAAAAAGTTACTTTTGGATCATGTCAACAAATATACTATTGATATGTATCACCCACATTAGTTTTTAGGCTAATAAAATGTCGCTTTAAATTTATAACAATTCACATAATCAAAAATACCTTATTAATATATGAATATACCACAAAGATACATTACAGACACACGTACAACACGAGATCAAATTACGGATGACTTTGCAACGTAATTTGCAACTATCAATATTTAATATTATATGAAGTATTTGCATTTATCCTTGTCAGCCCATTTGTCCAGGGTTCGAATCCCTGGCAAGCTCATTAATCATTATTTATATGATATTGTAAAAGGTGTATAAATCCTAATTATTCTGCTTATGGCGCGATGAACTATTTATTGTACTAGTATATGAAGTTTTTGCATTTATCCTTGTCAGCCCATTTGTTCAGAGTTCGAATCTCTGGCAAGCCTAATTAATCATTATCTACATGATATTGTAAAACGGCGGTCGGCAACGCGCGGCCCCGGGCATCTTATTTGCGGCCCGTTAATGTTTTGTAAATAAGTCCCAATAATATCAAAATAAATGCATGAACCAACCGCAAGCAACCCTATAGTCAATAGTGTGTAACGCGCTTCGCTCGGCTCGCGAATAAACAATAAATGACCGAGTAGTAGTAATTTTAATTTCCATTTAAATTCCATATTTTTTAGCTACGAGTATAAACGTAATGAATTACATTACGTGTACTAATTAAATCCTGTACGTTTTAACAATTTGAAGAGTTTCTATGGATTTCATTTTTTCTATGGGATTTTATGAATTATACAGGTATATTCGGCTTCTGGGGTTTATATTAGCAGTGCGGCCCGCCTTTAGTTTATTTTGCCACTGAGTGGCCTTTGTTTGCTAAAAGGTTACCGACCGCTGTTGTAAAAGGTGTATAAAGCCTAATTATTCTCCTTATGGCGCGATGAACTACTTATTGTCTAAATGTTCTTTATTTTTATTAAGCTATTGCATAGCTTCTATCGCGGGCCTTGAGCGTGGAGACCGAAACCAGAAATTCCGTAACGAAAAAACTTAACACCCCCCACTCCGACCGGCACAGCGGTGATACTTTTTAGTAGCGATCTATGCGCCCCGGGGCGCACACGCCAGTTGACGGGTTAATGACTTTTTGCATACTGCATAAATAAAATAAATATATAATTGTAATTGCATAAGTTGATAAAAAATGCTATGCAATAGCTTTACCGCGGCAGTCTCCGAGTGCCACACGTATTTTTTTTACTGTGGAGTAAGTGTGATCCAAATATTTTTGTCCATGTATAATATTTTCAAAATGTTAGACAACAGGCTATGTTCCAAGTAATTAAAAACAAGTTGTTGATAAGCAACCTAAGAGTTTTGAAGTTTTTATAATAGAAATAAAGTTTAAATGTTTTTCATTATGTTCTTAATTATATAAAATGTCAATCAGTTAATTATAAATCAATCAATCAATTAATTATATAAAATGTCAATTATATAAATGTCAATCATCCATCTCTTATCCCAATACAGAACTACACAACATAATTACTCCTGATAGTCATGAAGGAGGCTATATTGAAGTATTTGGGCATGGATTCGACTAGAGCTCGGTAGTTCGCTGTATAGTCTTCAGGATGGTGGATCTTATGAGCGTGATGGGAGACATCGGCTATTGGCTGCGATTGTAGAGATAGAGGCACCTGCGAATAATATTTATAATCTTTAAATATTGTATCATTGACTTTGAAAGGATATGAAAAGAAGTTTTTTGCTCTGAAAATTAAATAGAAAAATATTTATGATATTTATATTGTATCGCTGATCTTGAACGAGTGATATGAAAAAAACGTTAAACTGCTCTGAAAGTTAAATAGAGAAATATTTATGCCTGTCATTGATATTTAATCTATCCATTTCCCGCCTACCAAAGATCATAATAGTCAATCAGTAATTTGTTGCAATTAATTATTAAAAGTAATTGTTAATTGATTAATGATTTATCAATAATGCACGTTAGTGCTATTGTAATCCTTTTTGGTATCTATTTTTTGTAAAATCTATATTACTGGCTGTTTATAAAATATATAGTTCGGTGACTGATATTTAAATAGAACTTAAAGGTGGTAGAATTCTCTATGGTTCGACTCCGGCGGCACCACCGTCACACCTATTTCTGTTATAACAGCAGTGTTAAGCGCTGCTGTGTTCTGGTTTGAAGGGGGTGGTAAGGGAGACATACTTATCCGAGGCGTTTCAGCTTAGGTTCCTCCTCAGGAGGAATAGGTAGGAATAACTAATCCTATCTGGGGTTGATTACAGGTGTCCATGGGCAGCAGTAGCTACTTACCATCAGGTGGACTGCATGCTTGTTTGCTACTCCTATGTTATAAAAATAGAAGTGAATAAAATATTATCGAGCTGAAGAATATTTTTAATATATAATATAATAATAAATATGTTTCTTCAAAATAACTATAAGTACGCACTAGAATATCATAAATATACTTATATAACCTTAAATACTTACAATGAAAGACAGTGTGAACTCCAAAGGCGCGAACACTTCGCTATATGTAGCGGTGGACTCTATGATGACGTATACCGGTCGGTTGTTCTGTATGAAGGTGTGCTTCAACGGGGAATCGAACGTCCACTGTGTTAGGTTCACGCTAGTGCGCGGCCAGATCGTGATTGTGTTGTGGGCGGGGCCTGGGAATAAAAAAAAGTTTTTTTAATACTTAAAAACACATAAAACCAATAATAAAAAATAGATTACAAACATGAAACATGGTACAAACATGAAATTTTGTATGTGTTCACATAATTAAATTTGAAATTATAAAGAATAGTCAAAATATGTATATTTTAAAAAATCTATTTACTTAGCTTTCTAGCTAAATTCTTATCAAATGAATTTAAGAAACAAAAAAAGTACAAGATTATCGCATCGTTGATTAACTAAAGGAAAATGCTCATAATATTTGTTTGATATTGTATCTATTTATTTCACATAGACAACATTTACAATTAAAAGATTACTTGAAATATTACTTCTTTTTCTCATTAATCGCAGTCGACCACGAGTATCAAGTGCAAATTTAAAAACTGTATACTATTAACAAACAACAGTTATACTAATGTATTAGATAAAAATATATAATAAAAGCATAATTACCATTCATAGAAAACTGCAAAGTACAGAGTTCACCGACACACGATCGTGACGTCACGAGCAGAGTCGGAGGCGGTTGGAAGGGCGCGGGACCGTCCATATATATAAACAGACCGTCTTTCCTGTAAGCCATACAATCAAATTATTATTCATATGAAAAATGAAGACATTCACAATGAGAACATAAATACATACACAATATTCATTACAAATATAAATAATTAAGATTAAGACACATTCACTTTGAGATACACACACCTACTTTGAGTCAATGTTAATATGATGTTGACTGATTAATAAGATTTAAAAATATTTGCTTTGTTGTAATTATGTAAACATTTTCGATAACTCAAAATTCACAAAAAAAAAAACAAAATCAAGGAATTAGACTTAAAACATTTGGGCATTCGATGGAAATTACAAAGGTTATAAAAAAAAAAACAAAAGAAAATAATTGATAAAAATACCACAATACAAACAAACAAATAGATACAAACAAAAATAACAAAAATGAACAACTTTTATCACATAAGACTTTCTATAACATAAGTCCTATTATGACAGAAAGATAATATAAACACCAGGCATAGATTAGTAAAGATACTTCGCCGCCTTGAAATTGAATGAAGCCACAAACGGCTTATTAGTAAGTTCTTTTTTTGAATTCTTGACAAATAAAAACATTTTTAGAGGAAATTTACGAATAAATAAGTAATACTGAGTAATTTACATAATAAGTAAATAATTAATTTAAATATTTTAGGGACATTTTAGCACGGAGACGTGGCAAAACTTTTTTACGCAAGTATTTCAATTCTCAAAACTGCTTACATTTTCTTGTTAAGAGTGAGTAATCTTTACTAATCTTTATACCAGGTTCAAAATATATTTAGGTCTACGTCACCACATTTGAAATTAAATTCGTACATTTCTATAATCAACCAATATCGTACAATCGTACAAGTACATCCAAGAACAAATAAACACTGAAACAAATGAATTACTAACAAAAATGATAAAACAGTGAAACCCAAATGAGTAAACAAAGAACAATTAGGTTTAAGGAATAGCAAATCTCTCTGTGGACTAGGTCATATTTTCTGTGGAATTGTAATTCGACAGCCACATCATCATCATCAGCAACCCATTACTGTCCCACTGCTGGGCACGGGTCTCCTCTCAGGAGGAGAAGGATTAGGCCATAGTCCACCGCGCTGGACAAGTGCGTATTGGTAGACTTCACATACCTTTGAAAACTTTTTTTTTTAAGAATTCTCAGGTATACAGGTTTCCTCACGATGTTTTCCTTCATCGTTTTAGCAAGTGATAATTAACTTCTAATACGCACATAACTTTGAAAAATCAGAGGTGTGTGCCTGGGATTTGAACCTCGGACCTCTCGATCAAGAGGCCGCATTTCTTAACCACTAGGCTATCACTGCTTTGCATCGACAGCCACATGTTGAAAAAACTTCGATAGCGTGATTCAGAAACATGTGACGCTGACTTTCGAGGAGTTCCGGAAATTTGTGACAAATTATTTCGACCCGCGTAGCGGAGCGGTCATAATACCGGTCGGACGCGAAACGGGTCCCGGGTTCGATCCCGGCCAGACAGATATCCAAATGATGAATTTAGATTCCTGTTTCTGGGTCTGGGTGTTTGTGTATTTGTCTATGTGTGTCCATGACACCCACGACACAGGGAAACCTAGTATGGGACTGTGAGTAGAAAGCATAATTATGAACAAAGAAGAAAGATTTCAAACAGGTACAAATACTACAAAAACAGACAACAAAACAAACAAAACAAACAATCAAACAAAACAAACAAAAACCCAAACAAACAAACAACCAAAAAATAAAAAAAAAGTAAAAAAAACGTACAAAAACAATCCGAACCGTGCTCTATACAGCGGCAGGTTACAATACACGTATCGTTCGCAATCCTCCTTAAAGTCCCGCCTAGTGTTCAGCGTGTGTTCGCTCGCTCGCAGCTCAGCCAACGTCGACTCTATCGTGTAGGCATCGTGTTTGGTCACCAATACACCTGAAGTTCGTTCTAGCGGACGGTTTTGTGCGTCGTATGTTATTATGTCTGTGTGCTGAAAAACATTGAAACTTCATATATTTGAGACGTAATTACAATGTTATATGTTATATAGGTTTATATGTTATGTAACATTAGGATTGTTTAATTTATGAAGTTTTTTTTTTATAATATAAGAGCAGACGAGCAGACGAGCATGCAGTCCACCTGATGGTAAGTGGCTACTGCCGTCCATGGACATCTGTAATCAACCGCAGATAGGATTAGATATTTCTACCTGAGGTCGGCCACAGATGCGCCGCTACCCCTGAGGACTAAGCTGGAACGCCTCGGAAAAGTCTGTCTCCCTTACCACACCCTTCAAACCGGAACACAGCAGCGCTAACACTGCTGTTATTAGGTAGAAATAGGTGTGGCGGTGGTGCCGCCGGAGTCGAACCACAAAGGGTTCTTCCAACTTCGCCGATTCGCCTTCGAAGTGAATACATAGGTAAATTACCTAAGTACAACACAATTGTAAATTTTTAAATAACTCTCGACCAAATAGCTGCAATGAAAAGTGTGCATTTTCGACTTGGTAACACATTCACTCCTGGTACCCATATTATTTTTACAAATTTTAATAAATCATACAAATATACAGAAATACATAATTATACATTTTTGTAAGTTATGGTCGTACAATCCTTCGTGGTCGTCTAAAGGACCAACTTAACTTACTTTCTTCGAACGTTTTTGAAGTTATTTTCTGATGCGTTTTTTATAATAAATTTCCGAATATTATAAAAAGAAAATACTTTTTTATAATATTCGGAATTGAACCACAAATAATTCTATCAGTACGAAAATAAAACCTACAAATAAAGTATGTGTTACATCGGAACGCTCAACGCCGTCTAATATAATGATCGCTGTTTAAATAAACATTAAATAAAGTTACAGTTTAAGAAAATACTCGTATAGTAAGCATACAAATTCATCAAATTAAAATTGTTAATAAAAGTTACTATCATACTCTACAAAGTAACTCAATAATTTAAAATGTAGAGAAATAAGATTTCATCGTACATTTTATTACATTAATTTATAAGGACATAAGTTATATATTTTTGGCGCGTTAGAAACATTTTCGCGCACCGATGTAACACATATTCTGCCACCATTGTAACACACATTAATTTCATGTATTAAACATGAAATTAACAATGTTATTTTTTACTAAGTATCAATCTATTTATTTAGTCGTATTGGTCACTCACAAACCAGTAGTGCCTCTGGGTAGCGGTGCCGTCGTCCCTGTAAGGGTGCAGGGGGATGAACATGATGATCACGCATATCGCTGATACCGCTATCACGGGGATCCATAGCCGTCTGCGAGAGAATAGCAGTTCGATTCCCGACTGAAACAAGTATATAATATATTAATGTACATAATTGTTACATAATTGTACATAATTGTTACTTAAGATACCTAAATAAAAAAAGTTTTTGTTCCATCTGTTTCAAATTATGTGTGAGTAAAAGTTTGATTTTTTCGTGTTTGTTTCGTTTATTGCGCGAATATAAAATACGCACGTGTGGCCATATGAATGCGTGTGTGTACGAACACATATTTGTATGTTTAAAATTTGTGCGTTTTCGCATGTGCTCAGTTTTGTGAGTTTTTATGCATGTGTTTATGAGGGTCTCTACACGTGTTTTAAGATAAACAAGTCAGGAAAAATACAATTTCTAGGTGAGAAACGTATGTGCGCGCATACATATTGTAAGGATCAGTTCAGGAAAACACTTTATCACATAACCATTACCCGAATTGCTCAGATCAACTTCTATTCGTATGTTTAAGTCACCGTCTTTCTCAAATATTAATGTCAACTCGCTCACTGGCGCCACAAAGTGGCGACTATTGACAACCAGCTAGTTTCATCAATCACCATACTTTATTTAAAACAATACTTGAAAGTAAAGAATAGCATCTTATAGTGTAATTAATATTAAAAATACGTTAACATATTATAATTATTCAAAATACGCTAACAATATGTACATGCGCGTGAGCTGGTATGGGTGTGTATTGTGTATATAGGCGTGACCGGATGCGAGTGCAATCGAACATTTGCATATGCGTTTAATGTTTATATTTATAATTATCTAAATCTCGTGCGTATGTAATCAGTGTGTGTGTGTGTGTGTGTGTGAGTGCAAGAGAGCATTTGCATGTGTTTTTTTTTATATTTATAATTGCGCACGGTCATAGCGCTTGTGTGTGTTTGTGTGTATGTATGTAGATGTTGAGGGTGTGTACGTGCTGTTATGACCCTTATGTCCATTGTAATAGTGCTGGATCACCAAACCTTCAATGCGGTGGTTTTCCACACTATAAAATGCCTAATCAGTTAAAATACCTTATTCCTAATATCGCGTTGATTTAAAGTCAATTAAATCTTGGTCGCTGCGCGCTATAGCCAAATTCTAAAACCTTAAAAGATCATTAGTTTTGTGTCTATAACTTTTATTGTAACTAACTTTTATTAAGTAATTCCTGAATTAAGTTGTAAGTGGTATTTCGTATGTGTGTGTTTGCGTGTGTGTGTGTGTGTGTGCTCACCACAGTGGAGGACACTAATACGGCCAGTCCCACGTTGACCAGGGCGGCCATGTAGTCCGGTGAGCTGGTGACGGTGCGGCCCATGGTGGGCAGCAGGATGGCGTTCAGACGTAACGATAGAGACATGTGGAACATCACGCTCGGCAGGGAGAATAGCATCTCTAGGAGTAAGTGTTGCCAGGCTGTGAAATGAACAAAAATATATTTATAAATTATAGTGATGTGAATAATTATTCGATTGAAAAGAATTTACTCGAGTACAGCTTTATTATAACTAACGTAAATTAGGTCACCTTAGCTTCACACTACAAAATAAATAATAGAATAATAAATTATTATTATTATTAAATTTTTGTACATAATGTGTAATTACAACATTTTTTTAACTGATTCGTGGCGTCATCAAGTAAACCTCATATTTTCACGTCACTTTTAAGTATTGATGGAGATATGAAAATAGTAAAACCTTTAGTCGTGCAGATAAAAATACTACTCAAGTGCTTCGAAGAGCGATATGCTTATCTAAGACATTCTAACTTATACTTGATGCCTACCAAAAACAAAACTTGTCAATTTAGTAAGCAGAAATTGTAAAATGCTAATCTTTAGCATACAAAACATTGGACAGATTGATTATTAACAACGGATATTTCCAACCAACTCACCTTGCAACCGGACATACCGCACGAGTGTGAGAGACACACAAGCCAACACCGACATGAGGAACAGCGGCACAGTGATGCTGTACCGCAGGGTGGCCACCGAGCTGATGCAGCTCAGCACAAGCAGCGTCACTGACATGAGGAGACGAGTCGCTGCCATCGCTTGTAGTGTGCGGATTGAACGGTTTAAACCACTCTAGGAAAGAAAATAATTCGGTGACGTAATGTTATGAAACGTAACGTGACGGGACATAACGGAACGTAACCAAACGAAGCGTCGCACAACTAAAACTATCTCCTAAATATCGTTATTATTACGCGTTAACACATATTTTCGTAACGTAGCATAATATTAATTTGGCTGTTTTCGTTCTAAAAATCTATCACTCTAAGGAAGAAAATGATTCGGTGACGTAATGTTATGAAACGTAACGTAACGGGACGTAACGCAACGAAACTGAATGTAATGAGACGAAAGGTCACATAACCAAACGTTACGTTACTTTATAAACACTACTATCTCCTAAATATCGTTATTATGTTAACACATATTTTCGTGGCATAGCATAATTTTAATATGGCTGTTTTCGTCTTAAAAATATTACGCTTACTTAAATGATAGGAAATTATAGGAAGGGTTTTAGAACATATATTTCTTCACCTATCTATGAAATAGTCTCTATGTATGTTCGTCTGTCTTTTTATCCGCCCGTCTGTCGAAACGGAACCTAATGAAACGAAACGTCATATAATCAAATGTTTCATTACTTAATAAACACTGCTATCTCCTGCGACAGGAACAATTGTTACTTCTATTTTCAAAAAATACTTTACCTTTTTGCTTCGCCAGGCATCGAACGCGTGTGCGGTGGTCACCGCTCCCACCAGATACGGCACCCAGTATAATGGCACCACTATCCATTGCTCTGACAGATATCTGAAGAGAAGATAGTAGATATTCATTAATATTTCTTTCATGAATTATAATATTTATGTCTTATATCAGCAGCGTTGCGATCTGGTTTGAAAGGATGTGAATATTTTTCGATTTAGTTCTCAAGGGTAGCAAGGAATCTTTGGCCACACTTTAGGTGGGATTATAATCCTATATGACCTTATTACAGACATTAGGCAGTTTTGGCCACTTACCATGATATAAATATCATGTTCATTTGTTTTTTTTTCTATATTTAACAATAATATATTTATAATGTAAAACAAAATCTGTTTCTCTGTTTTTGCCTATTTGTATCTATCTTTCTCCGTTTTTGTGATTTTTCTTACCAAATGTGCCAAAGCAGACCAATCACTCTAGATTCCTATAATAATGCAGACATAAATGTGGGATAATACCTACATATTTAGTTTATGATTTAGTTTCCTCTTTTATTTTTGTATTTTTTAACATACAATTGATTTTGTTAAAGGACTTTTTTATAATATAGGAGTAGAAGACGAATATGCAGTCCACCTGATGGTAAATGGCTACTGCCGCTCATGGACATCTGTAATCAATCCCAGATATGATTAGATATTCCTACCTGAGGTCGGCCACAGATGCGCCGCTACCCCTGAGGACTAAGCTGGAACGCTTCGGAAAAGTATGTCTCCCTTACCACACCCTTCAAACGAGTCAGTCCGTTTAAAACGATGGACAAAGTAAGCTCTTGAAAATAAAGTTTCGTTAACATCATCAACCCTGTCCTTTCTACCTACACATTTAGTTCTATTTATATAAATAGTAGGTCTGGTACCTCATCTGCACAGTGGTGGCGACCATTAGCAGCGTGAATATGGCGACCACACCAAAGCCCATTATCATAGCGGCCAGTCTACCCAACGCCGCTAAACACAGCTCTTGCACACTCGACATCCCTGTAATATTGATAGGAAAACTTCTTTATTAAAAATAAAAATAAACGCTTTCTACACTCACAGCCCCACACTAGGATTCCCTGTGTCGTGGGGGCCATGCACACACACATTGACAAATACACAAACACCCAGACCCAGAAACAGAAATCTAAATTCATCATTCAGATATCTGTCTGGCCGGGGATAGAACCCGCGACCCTCTGCACGTCAGACCGGTACGGTGACCGCTCCGCCACGCGGGTCGTCGGTATTATTTGAGCATTACCGATAACATGAAAGGTTATTGTTGTAAATAAGTAAATATTATAATCTTTATATCCAAAAAGTATTGTTATAGGTTACGAAACTCTTTGGTAATGTTTTCTGATATATTCTTCTTGTCAAATATTTAGAGAAATAAAGATGTGTCTGAGCTAAGAAAATAAGATTTTATTATTTAAAGTATTTCACGATCCTATATTTTAACAGTTATAAATATAATATACAATATGATTAATGATTATATTATATATTTAGATTTTGGTGTGTCCATTTATTACCTGAGGTGTTTCTTCTTACGTAATTTTACTTTCACCATGTGCGACCATCCATATTATTTGCTAAGACCCCCTACCTCGAGTTTTCACGTAGTAATTTAGAAGTATGGTTTAAATATTTTTTGCGTGCGTCAGTGTTGCCACTTGTGAATTTGCGGTATATTTGAATATAATCGTAGCTCGAAAAAGCGCGAGATTTTTCTAGACATAATTGATTGCGTGATGGTATTTTTAAAGACATCCCACTCCCCTCGAACGGGTCATGTAGTATGGGTACATTTCATTAAGTAGTATACTGACTACTCTTTTGCGCTACTCGGGATACATTCTGAGAAGGGTTTTAATATAATATAAATATACTCACGGAACCCAACAAGCCAGACATAGTACGTCACAGACAGCAGTCCTAACAATGCAACGATGACGTCAACAGCAATGGCCGCTTGTAGGGAATACGTCACCAGGAACCAGTTGAGGTAGTCGTAGTATATCGCTGAGGTTGGGGCTATCTGGAATTATTTTGAGAAGGGTTTTAGTTAATTATATATATTATATACAATTATATATATTAGTATATCAAAATATTGTTTATAAAATTTGAGAACCTTGTAATAAAACAGAATAAAACTTAAAACATTCTTCTTTGAACAAACAAATCCACTCTTTCTTTCATTTTCTTTCTCCACAACACACTTATTATTTTTTTGGCGAATTTGCGTAATCATAGAAATATACATAGTTCGAATCTATATTTCCAACATTCACGATTAATAGAAATGACTATACATAATCGTCAACGCATAGTGTCTCACTACTGGGTAGAGATCTGTCAAGATGAAGCGAATTTGGGCATAGACCGTACAATATCTCAGTGCAATTAGTAAATTTCACAAGACGTTTGACAACATATATTTTTTATAACTTACGATAGGCTTTCTCAAAATGTTTTCCTTACATAACTTTAATAAATTAGAGATTCGTACCTAGAATCTCATTCTTAAACCTCCAACTATCTACCTATCGACACTGCTATCTAACCATACCATATGGCCATATCTCGCACAGCTGAATCTAAATTATAAACCTATCTATACTGCTATCTATATTATATTATCATACCTTCTCTTGCAGTTGGTCCATGTCAGCCAGCTCCGCAACCAATCCCAATAACATATCCCCCGCACACTGGATGACACCCGCTCTCAATAGATCAGGATGGTCGTACCGAGTGTGGTACACGTTGCCCCACTTCACGAACGCTATGTCCACACCTGAGGGTAGATACAACAAAAAATATATAAATTGTGTAGGCTGATTATTCCTGAAAGACTATTTTATACACTAAAAAAATCATTAACAGCTCCATTATTTATTTTCTTTGATAATCCATTCTATAACATCTTGTTCTCTAAACAATATATCTCTCTTTCTTTTTATGTAGTTTCCCGCTCGATTGCTACTCAGCAGCAATTAAATAGACTGTTATTGACATTAAATAATTTAAAGAGTATTTTAATTAAAAATATACCCTTATAATTGTACACTAATATTACCATTATAGGTTTGAAGGTGGTAAAATTATGGGCCCATATGTGTGGTATTAAAGGGCTATATGAAATCCTAGTCGTAGTCTACTTGATAATTTGATATTGAAGCGGAATCTGTCATTTTTGGTATCATTAATGAACGCCAAACTCCGGCGGCACCACCGCCACACTTATTGATATGAAACATCTATAGCCGCACGTAAAACAGATTTCTGGCGTGGCGACGCATGCCGTGGCGACGATCAGTCTATATGCAGTAGTGTGTACGGTGTGGCGCCATGCGCAATCGTAATATTTTATTTTATCATTATGACATATTTAGTTCCTATCACAATATGTTCTTTTCTGCATATTACTTTTACAAAATAATGTCGATGTTTCACATCTGCCAGGCGTCCCGTGACGGCTCACATTTTTTTTTTATGTTTGAACGTTTCCGATGCATATTCGTACGCTTGCAACACGTCCGTCTCTCACCGCTGCCGGTGTAAGACTGACTCGAGTCGACAGACGGGTTGCATGTCACATTTATTATACAAATCGCGGGTAGTACTTTATGATACAAACAGTTTATTAAAAATATTATCTTAGGAGGCATTCATTAGTTACGATTAGTGATTCAGTTCAACACCCTCCCCCTAAACGCCTCACGTGATTAATGGACACCTAATTTTTAGCCCAAAAAAAGAGTAATATTTTATATATTATTTAAATTCCTTACCATACTATAAATATATATTCATAGCGTATATTACATACACAAACTCACCCTGTATATGTCCGAAATCCCGCCATATCCTGAAATCGGTATCTGAAGGAATAATCCCAGAGGCAAACAAAAACTCTCCTATTCCCTGAGCATTGGGCTTGCTGGTCCTACGCTTATACGCCGCTAGGAGTCTCGGATCTGTTACCTGGGATTCAAAAATGGATTCATCGTATTATTAGTAAAAAATAATGTTGTGAGATTTCGCAATTTGATAAGAGATGGCGCTGCACCCATTCTGAATCATGCTATCGAAGTTTTCTAAAGTAAAGTTATCTATTGTTTTCTTATTATACTATTGATGGTACATAGTTAGTCCAATGGTAAGTGGCCACTGTAATCCTGTAGTCAACCCCAGACAGAGTTAAAGTTCAACCTAAGGTCAGGTACACATGTATTGCTATCCTTAAGAACTAAGTTGGAACACCTACTATAAATTTATCTCCCTTATCGTATGTTTCAAACCAGAATACAGCATGAAGTAAACTGCAAAGTCATTTGCTACTTAAATCCTTATTATACATCACTTAATATTCATTAAAAACCACCATCAATTAACACACCAGATTGGCTGCTAACTTACTTGTTAGTTTCTCTACATAAATAGTTATAAATCATTAGTATTACCTGAAAAACGTTAGCTTTCCCATTCATGCCGGCAGCATCCAAATTGACGACATTTGTTAAACCTTTCGACCATGGATGATACAAGAACCCATGACTCGCCTGAAATCCAATATAATACAAATACTTATATTATTTCAGAAATAAAAAAATATCTATGTATTTCCATCGCACACTATAGAAAAAGAGCGAGCAAACAGAACTATGATAATTCAAATCTTAATAAAGTTACGTAACACATAATTTAGAGTGCATAGTTGCATACCTGTAACGGATTTTCTTCAGCGCCGTTGAAAAGGAACACAATATTGTGTTTAAATTTAGTCGTCCGTTTTGACAATCTACTGAGAGTTTCCGCCATTATGGCGCAAAACACGCCGTTATCCGAGGCACCTGTAAAAATCAGAGGCTAGTATCATTCCCATTGTTATGTTTAGAATTTGACCATAAGGGTCTTAGCAAATATTTTTTGTTTCTGATACTTCCCAAGACGTTATGGATTTTTAATTTACTTATGAGCAATACGGCATTGAGAGGGTTGGGAACTCAAAGAAATATTATGTTTGTAATTTATGCGCTTGCGACACGACCGTCTATCGCCGCTGCTGAAGTAAGACTGAATGTAATGACACTTGTAGAACGCGGTTGAAAACTCGTTTTTTTATTTGGATTTCGGGTAGTAATAACATTTAATATTTAGTTTACATGCCACATCATAATTTCCTTATTAGCCAACAGTCACCAAGTTAGTAGATGCAATCAATACAATTCTTATTTCGTGAGGAGAAAACTCTCAAGCATAAAGATTTTCTCATGAATATATTCTTCGTAGTTATATTATTTCTACCATCCATGAATTTTAGTGATGCATTTAGCAAAAAAAATTTAAAAACATTAAAATACTAAATAATAAACAGCTAAATAATTTTCTAAGGAGTTGCACAAGGCAGTACACTAGGGCCACTCGTATTCATTATAGGTAATTTTGATATTTCTTGATTATCAAAATATATCTTACCAATAGCATAGGGTACAGAATCGTAGTGGCAGTTGACCAGCAGTGAAGTTCCAATAGTCCCGTTGGGGTAGAAGCCCGCCTCCCCTTCCAAGACTGCTACGATGTTGGATAGATTCTGATAGCAGTTTACGTGGGGTGTGCTAAACTGCAACCAGTAGTCGCCTGAAAATGGTTACATGAAAATGAAGACTTACATAAAGGAATAAGTATATAAGGGTCCGAGCGCTGAGAATTATTGCGCGGTTTTTGTTTTGTTATTTTGCATTTTAAATTGTTTTTCTCGGCTATGCTAAGAAGGTGAGGTGAGGTGCGGTGCTTATAAACATCCCTGACCCTTAGCTTGTCTGACCTTAGAATTGTCTGATAACTACTTGGTAAGTACCTGAGACCAGCTGCCAATCAGTATGGACAGGTAGAGTGGCTTCCCTGGCTATGGTGTCCACTACATTCTTCATATCCACTGTCTTCTCCAGGTGATACTTGGTGCCAGCCACCCTCGGTTGATTCCCCAGGATTTGATCCAGATATCTCTTAGCTGCTTCTTCGCTAAATGTGTCAAAATTCTGGAGGAAATTGAAAATGCCAACTAATATTAAAAATGCGAGTGAGTTTGTTTGTTCATTTGATAAACTTCACGCCATAACTACCTAACCGATTGTTATGAAATTGCAGACACATTATCAAGGGTCTAGAAGAGGATATAAGGTTTATTTTATGCCTTAAAAGTATTGTTTTTGTAGATAAAAACAAATTCTGTCATCGACCTCTGCCCGCGAGCGACGCCGCGGGTAAAAATTAGTGCATAAATAAAGTTGTGTACGTTTAAAAATCATAACTGTAATACAGCCTAAATAGCTTAATACATTTACGCCCTTACTTATAATCAATCTATCTAACGTTTTGCCTACCAAGAATCGATTTTTGACAATTTCTTCCTACAACAAACAGTCAAATTTCGATTTCTAGTAGACAAAACACAAACTTATATACAGACAGTATTTGAATAAGATCGGTCCAATATAAAATACTTACATCTCTCGTCACCTCATTATCCATGATGACCCTGGGCATACCATCCTCAACTAGCTGAGTGAGGTACCCAAACAAGAGGTACACGCCTAACAGTACCACTATTAAGGTACCGGGCACCTAAAATTTGTAATAACTGTTAGAACAGTGTTATAAAAGTACTAAAATGTATGCCTACTCCTCCTGCCTCCTAGAATTAACTTTATTGTTTACGGTAAAGATTTAACTATTTTGAAGATTTTTTTCCAAGGTGAGTAACTAAAACTAACAATAACACTTCTTCTTTAAAACTGTTACAACTACATTTGAAAGAAAATAAAAAATAAATAAGTTAAATTTAAAGAACAAAAATAAAATTAAAAACAATATAAAAAAATAATTTACAATTTAACTAAATTTGTTATTATAACATTTACTATTATTAAACAAAAATGTAAAAGTTAGTACACATGATTATGTACGTGATTGTGAAGGTAAGAACAGATACTTAGTTAATATTGATTTTGTTAATAAAATGATTATACCAAAAACTACTTCAAAAAACAATCAAAAAAGACTCCAATAACCCTTCCACCACAGCAAATTTTACCAACGCCCCACCCACCCCTTATCGAATAAAAAATTATAGTCCGCGTCAAACTTCTAGTCTGCTCTGAAGTTGTTACAAATACTTACTCCGTAACAGAACGGCACACTAGCGTAGCTATGTATGCGCGGGCGAGAGCGGGCAGCGGAGGGTGCCGGGAGGTCCCGCGCTGTCTTCGTCCCGCTAATATCTACATTTTGCTATTGCGACGCGACTCGTTTCTATATTCAGAGAGGACTAGCAGTTTTACGCGGGCTATACCTAAGGTAGGTATAGTCACACTTACATTACTAAATTGCCAGTGTGCACATCAACTTCGACACTTGTTAGTACATAAGCCGTTCAAAAATAGTAAACAAAAATTAATTATAGTTAACTAATGTCGTTTTTCGATAGACATGATCGATCGAGAACGTTTCAATCAAAGATCGTTTTTATCGACAATCGATCGTCGTCGATCGAAGGGATCGACGATTGATCAAAACTCCCCAATGTGTCATTACTGTGCAAATTCTCTAATTAACTAAAAAAATAAATAAAACGAACATGAAAAGTCATATTATAGATAATCCAAAAAAGTGTGCAAATAAAAATAAGTTTATCAACGCATCGATCTTACGGATCAGAGGCTAATCGCCGTTCGGTGGTTTTTATGAAAAATCGATGTTATCTTTAATAAGCAAGATTACTGTATTATATTTTAATCTCCAAATTTGCACGTAAACATTAACAATAATAACGTTTTCCACATATATATTCCCACAATAGGTATCCCTGTTTTTAGTACCGAGGACACACACAAAGACATACACAAACACACAGAGAAATCTAAATTTGACCTTTATGTGTTGCTTTGTCGGGGATCAAACCCGGATCCTGTTTTGTAACAGACCGGTATGAAGGCCCTCTGCCCCACGCAGGTTGTCAAAATTATCAAAAGTATAAACACAACATATTATTAAAAAGTAATGTACAAGAAAAACATACCCAAATAATATTCATAGACTTTTTTCGCAGAATATTTCACTCACACACACAAATGCATTGGAATCTTGCACACATAGACACCACACTCATTGTACTTTAATTTGTAGCAGGATGTATAAAAGATAGGACGAAAGGTATAAACAAAAGATATTAAAGATAATCCCAAAGAAAACGATCACAACACAGAGACCCAGAGATTAGACCCCAAGATTTTACTCACAGATCTAACAGGTTCGTACAAATGAGTGCCCTTTCTGGTCACTTCGTAAAACACCTAAAATTATTTAAATGCATCTCATAAAGTCATCCGAATTTAGTATGTAATGTAATATAATATGTAAATATTTATCATATTGACTGTAGAACACATATAAGCTTAAAATCATAATATTACAAAGTCTTTACTTTATAAAAGTCGAGACCTAACATATTAGACAAATCAGGTTAAATATCTTATGAATATCGTTATTTAATTAATTAGATTGCTTCTACCAAATTGGTTAATAAAAAACTGACGACAAAATATAAAAGAAACAAAAACAAAACAATAATTGAAAACAGAAAGGTCTGAATGTAACAACAAAACATGATTAAAATGAAATTAATGTTAAGAAAGATCAGTTTGTACGCAGTAAAACAGTAAAAGTAGGGTTAAAATAAGAAAAAAACACACAAATATGAAACAAAAAGGTAATTTACAGTAAAATAAGTGAAAATAGCCTGGTATATACACTGAGTTTCTCGAATGCGAGTGAATATTTGGAAATATAAATTTTAAGGACAGTTTCTCACTAGTTTTATCTTACATATTATATCGCCGAGGCGAAAAACCTGCACCCTTAAGGGTTTTATTACCAGACACGATAATTATATCGGTATTTTTTTTGTTTTTCAGAATATTCAAAGTTTATTTCCACGTAAAAATAATTAAGTAAATATGAATATAATAAATTAAGTTCGACCCCCTGTATAAGCCAGGCTTAAAATTGTTCAGATTGTGAAGATATAATTGTGAAGGTTACGTGAGATAATTAAATAAACATTTGTGCAATGTTCATATGAAAGCGGTGTAAAATGAAAAGATTGGTGGGAAGGAAACAGTTTTAGAATTACATAGAGTAAGTTTTTTATGCGACATGGGCCCGTTATCAATATCAATCTATCTTATGTTTTGCCTATTAAAGATTGACATTTGACGATTAATTACTTCAAACTAAAAATTGGCATATTTCGATCCTGGTTAGGCTAAATTAGCATAGATTGAATATTAATAACGGACGATAGCGATACACTTCCCAAAGAGTTTATGCGAGGTTAATTTTGATTAATTGTCATTTGAATTTCAATTTAACATAGAATAACAATAATACACAATTTAACGTAGGTTCATTATGAATCTATACTAATATTATAAAAAGGAAAACTTTGTTTCTTTGTTTGATTGTAATGAATAGGCTCAAAAACTACTGAACCGATTTAAAAATTCTCTCACCATTCAAAAGCTACATTATCCACGAGTATAATAGGCTATATTTTATATGATATATATTTGATAAATAGATAGTCAGCGAGTCTGTTATAAATATATATTATCGTATCTAAAATTCCAAAATGCCTTAATCATTTGAAACAAAAACTACACGCGAAGAATTTAAATATTAGCAGCGCTTAACACTGTTATTGGGCAGAGATAGATGTTAAACCAAAAATGATTCTAATCAAAACTAGGTTATAAACAGTTTCCTCCCCCAATCCATGGTGAAAGCGGGTGCAATACGGTATCTAATGTTAACCCGTTGCCAGGGTTTTTCGTCCCGGACGTCATCGCCGTACTCCACCGACGGGACTCCTGAGTAACTGATGCCTCTCACCTGGAATATATAAGGTGTTATGTGTTATATTTATGACGTCACGTAATATAATGTAATATAACATTATGTAAAATAGTGATGTTACGGATATGAAAGTGCGGATCTGGATACAGTTAACATATTAAAAATATTATAATGCTTTCGAATGCGGTTATAGATCTAAATTTATTTCAATTTATCCGATATCCGATTATTCGATAGTTTCAAGTTACGAATATTAAATTTTCAACAAATTGTAACAGTAAGGAAAATACAAATAGGTAATGGTTTGATTTTATTTCTAAGGGATTTTTTTATATTTTGTCTCTCAGAAGAAATCCTTATCCGTCTGGGGAACAAATATCTTAAAAACTATAATGTATAATATTAAAAAAATACTTACTGATCAAAAACAAACAAATATTCTGCCTTTTTGTTACACGTATAAAAACACCTAATAATTAAATGTTAATAAAAAATAATTAATTTAAAACCAAAATACCAATTCAAATTTTAATAAACATTATAATATTGGCCTACACTAAGCTGCAATGGAGAAGAGAGAGAGAGAGAGAAGATAAACTGGTCTCTTTCAGTTGGGGAGAGGTACAGTCAGCCTCAATAGTAGATGAGCAGATCAAAATTCCAAAAATACGTATACATCCAAACGTTCATCAGTAGCTAAACACCCCTTTTTTTTTTTATTTACGAGGGGGAAACCTTCAAAAGGTACCCGGTGCCGTGGGAGCGACGCAGGGTTATGTGGGATTTTTACCGCACTAAAACCCCCCCGGTGGCCTTCCTCTACGTTGCCAAGAGTACTCCGGGATCTCTTACGGAACGCAACCGGAGTCCTCTGAACGCGTCGCCCCTTCGGGCTCCACCCAGGTAAACTCCAGGACTCGCCACACCGTCTGGTGTTTACGACGGTATGCGACCACACACACCGCCGTCCTTCCCGGAGTTGCTTACCGGACGGCTCGACCTCCCAATCTTGCCGCCCGCAACCCTGGAAGCCCCCTTTTAGTCGCCTCTTACGACAGGCAGGGGATACCGTAGCCCTATTCTAGTCCCGGGACTACAGGGACAAGCTATACACCCCTAGCATCATAATTAGATGAACATCGTATAGTTTCAAAATTAAATGTACTAATGCGTGAAAAGTAGCTGAACACCGATATGTGCAAAATCGCTAATGTCACTAATCGTAATATGATATGTCACGGTTCAGCTACTTTTGACACTGTAGTGTTCAGTATCCTTACCACGAGTTTTTACGTTTTGACAAATATGACTGTTTTGGTATTTGTTTCCGTAATTGCCCATAAAAATTCCATTCAGCGCCCCTAGCTGATTGTATCAGAACTATAGTGTCAGTAACGTAACATTAAATGTCTAAATTGACAAAATGGCGCTTCATGTTTTGTCTCTCTTTTTTGCGAACATGTGAGGCAGACAAAAAGACTTGAGCACTTACTTATTGTTACGTTTACTCAGTCTACTGAAGCAAACGGAACAGAATAATGGATTGAGTAAACGTAACGTAAAACTCATGGTAAGGGTACAGCTACTTTTGAAACTTTAAGACTTCATCTAATTATGATGCTGGTTGTGTTTCGGTACTTATGAACGCTTTGGTGTACAGGTGTTTTTGAAACCTTAATCTGTTCATCTACTTTTGGAGATGCAGCCAACAAAATCACATAAAAATCACATATAATATCCAGCCTAACGCCGAATAAAATATAGCTAGTCAAAACAAACAAAACTATCTACAAATGTCGATCCATAATAATTATAGACAAACTTACACATTCCGAATTAAAACGGGATTATAATTCAATTATCGTTTGATTAATTAAATGACTCGGGTGAATCATTCGTTGAAACTATGACAAAACTAGTTTTAGATAATAATATAGCAATAGATAATAATTAGACACGTGTTTTGAAAGGTCGTTATTTATCAAATTAGTTTATGTAATTTAAGGGTCATTACCACGATTTTATTAGCGTGACCTATATGTATGTATCTAGGTATGTAACGGAATCTTTGAACTCCATTTTGACCCACTTTGAACGGTGAAATAAATTCAAAATTTTGAACAACTATGAAGAACTGATGACAATACACTATTTTAATAATTTTGTCCCATTCTCTTAATCAGAATCGGCAAGATTAGGGATGTTCCTTGAGCGATTTTAGCACGGTTGTTAGTTTTGTAAACTGTAATTTATTTACATCTACAGACACAGGGCGTGCCAAACGCCCATTACATATTAATATTTAATCCATCTAAATTTTGGCAACAAAAGATCGAATTTTAACTATTTCTAGTATGAAGTAATTGTCAAATATCGAACTTAGGTTGACAAAGCATTGGATAGATTGATTATTAATAACGTTCGTATATCTACCCTGCTACGACTTGTGCAAACACAGGTAGTGACTGTCAGAATAATCAAGTTTGACACGAATCAAATCAATAAATTAAAAAATATTTTATTCAAAGTACATTATTTACAATATATTTATATCACTTCGCAAGGTGTTTCGTTATAGAGAAGAAGCGACGAAAGAAGACACATTAAAAAAATGTAATTTATAATGACCAATACAATGCTCGAAATTAATCATGTCTATATATTTTTAGCATACTAAATTTAACAATTTCTGGCTCTCCAGGACTAGAGGCTGGGGGTGGACCACCCCTATACAATTTTTGGCATTTTTTAGTCTGCTTAAGCGATCGTAGCTAATGGCCGGTCAGCTTTTTTTACATGGGGAAATCCTACATGGATTCCTCTCAGTCTTGGGGGCAATGGAGAGGATATGCCGGACTTCTACCGGCTAAACCCCACGGTGTTTCTCTGGGCACCCTTTTCGGGACCATGGGCTCGCTAGTAGCACTAGTCCGCAGTCCAGATGGGTCAACAATAGTCAACATAGGTAGTCAGCTTAAAGCAACTTTTGAAAACGTGATTTAATTTTTTCATTCACAATATTAACGTTTAAAAATATACCTTTCCTAATGTTAAGTCTCGACTTTCCTAAATTTTGGTATAGATTATTGAATGATACTTTAAATATGGATTTAACTTAAGCCTTTGATAAACATCTAAAAATGTAAATAATGTATTTTTATTCCTCCTACCTTCGAAATCCGAGAAGGGTAACTCTTTCCTTCCCTTAATTTATATTCGACCCCCATTTTCAAATCCTGACACTTTTCACGATATACCTTACCGACAACAAAATTGAAACTGCTTGCGAAAATCCAAAAAGTTTTCATCAAATTTATCTACAGTATATTTATCTGATAATGTTAAGACTTTTATGGTTAGTTTATCTTTCGGTGGCTGCTACAAAGAGGCTCGAGAATAAGGAATGAAAACAAAATGATTAAGCCTAGGATTAACGGATTTGATAAGGTTCACATGCCCTTCAAAATTGGAAAATATCTTAATTGTTCACAATTACTGGATTATTTTCTCACGCATGCTCATTTATTATGTTCATATTTTTGAGCAATAAAAGAAAGTTCATTACACTGAAGTATTCTTATGATAACAGTAATCTAAGCTATAGGTATACAGACAAACATAAAGAAAAATTGTAATATTTGAGTAGGGCATTCACCAGCCAATAATGGCTAAAGGTCATAAAATATTAGTGTGTGTAACCTTTATGTGCAGTTGAAGAATTCTTTAATATTTGTAGAAAATATTATTAAGAATTCTTTATCATTTTTTAGAGTGTATGATTAAAAAAATAAATAACATTCAATACATACATACAATGAATATACATATTGATTAGTCTAAGATTCTAATTTGGGTTCAGCTTCACCAATCTGTTTACTGCATAAAACTAAATTCATAACAGATTAATATGTTAAAAATATTTTGCCAATGGCTAAAGAATCCTGGCAAGACTTAATTTAAAAAAAAATTAAAATGTTGAAAAAATTATACGTAAAAATTGCTTTTATAAAAAGAGTCAAAAATATAATATAATATATAACTCAAACTAATAAATACAAGATAATATATAATAAATTACTAATTAAAGGTCTTTACTAATTAGGATGCAACTGGGCAAATAAAATTTAATTAGTAAAGTAAAAATATTTTACTGTTAGTTACCCCTATACAAAATTAAATAAATATTTTAATTGTGTAGTGAATGAACAACAAAACTAAACATACAATTATTGCACATAGAATCACAATAAACATGAGGCTATACTTATCTATGCATTAGGCTAGCAAAATTTAATATAATGTAGGATAATCTTATATATAAAATTCTTGTCACAATGTTAGTTACCGTACTCCTCCGAAACAGCTTTACTGATTTTCACCAAATTTTATATGCATATTCAATAGGTCTGAGAATCGGCTACTATCTATTTTTCATACCCCTAAGTGATAAGGGTTGTTCACCCTTAACATTTTTTTTTTAATATGGCAACACAATGTTTGCCGGGTCAGCTAGTAATAATATATTTTTTGTCAAACTTATAAAATAACTGCATTCTATTTTCGTAAGGAAACTGGTTAATCGTGTATAGAGTATTTTTATCTATTTGTGTATTGATATCTAATCAGATAACGAGTATGAATGTAAATATAGCACTAAAATAGCTATAGTTATGTGTAACATATCTCTGATTTTGCATTTTCAAGTATACTGAGCATGACCTAATTAAGACTAGGGTTTATGCAGTTAATCAGAAGAAACACTTATACATTTACACTACCATTTTTTTATAATGTAGGAGTAGCAGACGAGCATGCAATCAACCCCAGACAGCATTAGATATACCTACCCCTACCTACCTACCTACCTACCTACCTACCTGAGGTCGGCCACAGATGCGCTGCTGCCCCTGAGGACTAAGCTGGAATGCCTCGAAAAAGTATGTCTCCCTTACCACACCCTTCAAAACGGAACACAGCAGCGCTTAACACTGATGTTATTAGGCAGAAATAGGTGTGGCGGTGGTGCCGCCGGAGTCGAACCACAAAGGGTTCTACGACCTTAAGCCATACCATGAAGATGGTAGAACTCTGTGGTTCAATATGAGTGGCACCAGTGCCTCACCTATTTCTGCCTAATAACAGTGTTAAGCGCTGCTGTCTTTTAAAGGGTTTGGTAGTGGAGACATACTTTTTTGAAGAGCTTAGTCTTCAGGAGTAATGGTGCATTAGTCGCTGATCTCAGGTAATAATCCAATCTTATCAACCCTATGATCACAAATGCCCATGGGCGGCAGTAGCCACTTACCATCAGGTGGACTGTATGCCCGTCTGCTACTCCTATATTATAACAAAAAAAAAAAAATTCTAACCACTAGGCTATCACTGCGTTTTATTATTCACTTCAGTTTATTTGGTGCTATCTAATTACAGCACATAAGAATTACCAACAACCTTCTCTTTACATTTCATTAGTCATAAATTACATCCTAGAATAGGGAAAACTTTAGCACTTATTCAGCTAAGCTGTTTAATACAAATATAAGTAAAACAGGTATAGATTTAGGGAAACGATGCAAATCTGAATACATATGAAGATACTTTTGCCGCTTCTTCTCCATAGCACAACACCTTCTGAAGTGGTGGTAGATTGACATTCAAAAAGTGTTCAATATGAATCAATTTTGACTAAAGGAACTTTGGATTTGGATTTGAATTTGAAGTGGCTAGCCCAAATAATAGCAGCAACTCTGTTTATCAATATTCATTCTTTATTTATAAGTATTTGTAATGCTTGTCTTTACTACTATAAATGCATACTAATAAGTCGTAAATGTGTCCCATTATAATTATCCTTTTATTAAAAATAACCTACAAATAACCCATGCAATTGATTTGATACTTTTCATATAAGTTAAGTAAAAAAATTAAATATAAATACAAAAAGAGAACATAACTTTTTACTTCCTGTTTACAAAATAAAATATTATGTAGAACCTATTCAGCTTTTTTAAATTTAAAGAAACAAAAAGGCAGAATATTTCAAATCGCTTGAATTAAGAAGTATTTGTTCTTAATTTAAAACTAGGCACTTACCGGCTGAATCCCTCTTTTTCGTTGTAAAGTATCCGTTTCGTCGCTAATCATTTTGACTAACTTTTAAAGACTTATTTAAAAATTTACAAATTCCTACACTATCTGGAATAGTGAATCATGACATTCATGACTGTTAGCTATCATTAGATTTTATCATTTTATTTTATCAACAGTTTCTAAGTTTACACTTCTTGAAATTAAAGACAACTTCAAGTCAACAGCTGACAGCAACAAATAAATTGACATTATTGCCAAATTTGACAATCAAACTTGACAGTGACAACGTCAAAAATGATTTGACGTGATGTAAGTGTTGACTGCATCGTAGTTAAAAAATCCATTTTCTAATTTTATTTTTGATTAAAACCTGTGGTGATTTTAGAAAACATAGGAGAATGGTATATGAAAACCTGGAACTTATCATAATTATGTTTCTAGCTTTATCTCACAAGCACGAGAAAATAAATATTCGGAACTTTTTAATAAAATTATATGATTAAGTAACAAACAACCATACAGATCACTTGGTAGAGAGCATAGAAAAGAAAAGCAAGTAGAAGTGGTAAGTACGAGCGAATGTATCGGAACCGTTGTCTCCAAACTCACACTTGCGTTTTTCTTGTTACATATGACACTACTGTAAATATCATTTTATTAGTCGTTTATAGTTAACCCAAAACTATTTTAAAATATACAGAATTAATATGTAAAAACAACTTAGGCGCAGATAATATTAAGGTTTATTTTGCTACAACATTTACAAGCATTTACGTCATTTAGTATTTGAAAATGTAGTTCCGCTACTTGACCATAGATGGCAGTGATTGGGCTTAATGCAATTATAGCCCTAAGCCCATTGAACTTACGGACCAAACTTGCGTAATATTTCTCCTACTGGAATAGAGCAATGACAAAAGAGTTTATTTACGATAAAATTATCGATGCTCATCAATCTAACGTGAATAATATATTTATGGGATAAGATTAAAATTAAACAAGGTTTAATTATTAAGAACTGTAATAAAAATAACATAGGTACTGTACAACAATGGTAGGTTACGTGTCAAGATCGTACGTTTCGTGAGTCGAAGTCGTAAAAATCAATACACGAAATTTGTTTTAAAAATATATTATAAAAAAAATAGTTAGGTTAAAATGTTCAAGACTCTAAATACTACGTACTACGTAATTTACGTATTTTTGTACATAGATATATTTTGTAAATGAGATAAAGTAAATATATAAATGTTAAACATTTAGTGATTGGCCGCATCCTTAACAATTATATAGTATCTGTCTATTTCTCCTTACTAGTAGCACTCATAAATCCAAGCTATGGAAAAATATTGAGATATATTATGAGAGATATGATATGTGAGTACACCTCAGTAGCTATTACGTAGTAGGTATTACGATACTTTTCGCCGCAAAACCCTAATTTTAGATTTATATAATTTTATTTTCTAACTAAAATATTTTACCATTATAATAATGTACATTATAAAATATCGATAAGAAAAATTGTACTTGCCCCCTTGTATCACTTATTGAGCAGCGTGGATTTTTCTAGACGTTTTGGTATGGTGAAATCAATTAAAAATGAACTTTATTTGAAAGCAGTAAGGTTGATTTTAGCACGACTATGTGGAAATTATTTATAAATTTGATATTTTTAAGATTTTAGGAAAAATAAAATAAAATTGTACTCAGTGATGGTACGAAACACCTCCGTTTTTAATTGTCCTCTCTCTGCTATCATTTTTACATTCCAAAACAGCATAATATGTCTTAATAATTTATTTTATTGAATTTGACAAACATCTGTCTCGGACCGATGCTCAAACATGAGTAGACTCGTTTGAAGGCAAGTGAGAGTAACAACGCCTAGTAGTGGAAGCCGCGCTACGCCTACTTTGCACTTCCACTTGTTTTTTCTGTTCCATGGTAGAGAGTGACAGCTATTGTCCATACATATCTTTAAATATGACAGATCGGATTAGAGTCCTAAATATGACAAAGAGGTGTTGCCACCCTTAAGGGCAAAGTTGAAACACCTCGAATTTTACCACACCTTTCAAAATAGAACTTAACCCTGCTGAATAATGCTTAACACTACTGTTGTAGGGTAAACATAGATAGGGCGGCGTTATACGTTTATCTCTGAAGTTTATTTTATTCCGAACACTGGTTCTAATACTCTAATTATTCTGAGATTGGAATGCCTTATGCATTGTCACACATGTCGATACAAATTAACGTACTCCCACTAGGTATAGCGGTGACATTCTGGTCTCTAAAGATTCATTATTTTATTCATGAGTTATGTTTATTAATAATGAACCAACATTAGTTTCATAATGCTAGGTTTAAAGGGTATGAAAATAATTGCTACAATATTTAGGTACTCAATGTTTTAATAATATGCTCACAATCTAAATACAGTGTATAGTTTAGCTACAGAATAAATTAAACATCTGGTATCTATCCAAGATAAGCTTAGCACATCACTCTTTGTATTTGGGTTCCTTTGACACTTTTACACCAGACATATTAAAAATGTTAACTTATTTGAGTCTATTGTAGTTGAGAAAAACTCAATATTATCTCCAACATATCTTCTTTGTTCTTATTGAAAAATTATACTAGAAAATAATGACTGGCTGTGCTCAGAAAGTTAAAATTTTACACATGTAGTTTAGTTACAATATCTTAACTTACTTAAAATATGCTTAGAGTAATTCGTAAGTAAATATTTTAGTTATATTCATATTTATACAATATATGTACAGAAAATATATATACATTTGAAACACTAACAGATCTCGATTATAACGTAAAACATACCCATAGGTAAATAAAAAGCAAGTATGGATTAAAATGTAAAATTATACTAATGGTAAACATCACATACATTAGATACTAATATTTGCTATCTTATCTTCAATACCTGTACGGTACTTAGAATTTAACGCAATTCGTATGGACCGTAGTAACCTGATTTCTTCTATAACACCTGGCAAGTCTTGCATACTTTGTACAGTTAATCTATTTCAGGTTATAACAAATAAAGTTATTGAAGTTATACTTCTTTTGGTGCAATAAACAGTTATACAGGCACGCAATTTGGGAAGAAATATTGGAGAGTATTTTTAGTATGGGACGAAGTATCGGGCCGATGTATCATATAATTTTATTTTGTATTTACTTACATTTATTATTTGCTCGGTTTAAATTTATTTGCAAGCATGAATAATTTTATTAATTACATCAAAGAAGTATAAATTCTTACGTACGTACATACGTACACACATTTTACATGAAAACTTTGCCACAAATCATTATATATGTGTAATCAATTATAATTTACAAAAACAAACAACAAACAATTCACAAACAAAACAATGTTGTATAACTTCATTGCTTGTTATAATGGTTCATTGCAAAGTTTTGTATCGAATTATACATTAGGACTTAAATAATGGTATTAAGCACAATATTGCGATACTGAGTGAAGATCACATGTCACAGAGGGCGCTCTGCGGTAATCTCAGGTAAGGATGGCGATCTGAGATCGATGAATCGAAGAATCGATCTTTTGGACCAAAAAAATTCAATTGTTTTAATCGATCTCCAGTAATAGATCGATTCTGTGTATCGATTTTTTATCTTAATAAATCGATGATCGATCTTTTTGAACTTGATTGAATATTAACAAATGTGATATTGACATTTTTTAGCTGACGGATACGTATTTCAGTGATTTCATGACCTTGTTTTTTTTTGCTATCATCACCCTTTTTCAGAAAAAATCGATTTTCAACGAATCGATTCTCTGGGTCTCGGATTTTTGTCACACTTCGATTCAAATCGATTTTATTCGAACGAATCGGCAGTGCTTGTTTGATGACCTTGTTATTTTGCTATCGTCACCCTTTTTCAGAAAAGTTCAAAGACCGATTTTCGGAGAATCGATTCTCTGGGCTTCGATTTTTTGTGAATCGATTTTTTTCGGACGAATCGCCATCCATAATCTCAGGTTGAGTGAAGTGTCCCTATGGAGGGCTAGGAGAGCCGGCACTAGGGCGAAGGCGGCAGGCTGTCGTCGCTCTCGAGGTACGTGACGTAGTTGTCTTCGCCGTGAGCTGGTCTCGGCGGTGGGAGAGATGGAACGTCGTAGCCGTGCATCTGGAATATAGTTGGCTTTAGTATTGATTCTTAAGGAAATGAATTAAGATATTTGCTTTATTGCTATTCATTAATATAAATCAATGAGGATTTATATAGGTATTAGTAAGTTAGGTTAGGTTAGGTTAGGGCACGTCGTAGCCGTGCATCTGGAATATAATTAGCTTTAGTATTGTTTTGTAAAGAAATTAACGAATATTTGCTTTATTGGACATATCTATAGCTATATATTAGTAAAGTTGTTAAGCGCTTATGTGTTGGCCATGTGTTTGCGCTCTTTTGAATTTTGTGCCTAAAGAGTGATACTGTTACGGGGCTTGAGAATTAATCTTGACCTAAAATGAATTTAATTGTTTAGTCTACATATATATGTATATACTGTTTAATTTTCAATTCTATTCAATAAAAAAATATGAGAAACTCTTAATAACTTAAAAAATAGTTAAAATTTCATACAAATACCTTTAATGAAAAGGACTAATTTTTTTTTTGTAAATAGATTCTTTATTATTATACATTGATTGTAAGATTCTTACTATATTTAGTAACTAAACTAAAAACCTAATATGAATGAATAAATAACAATTATAACAAAGTCACTTATAAACCTACATTTCTATCACAAAATCTACCCAGTGACTTTAAATAACAAACGCACCTGCGATCAACCTCAGAAAGAAGAGGTTTCTGTTTGAGGTTGGTGGCAGGTGTCCGCGGTATCACGTCTGCATGCCCGTTTGCCACTTGCAATAGAAAAGGATATATGATAATCATATCATAATGTGACTTGTATATGGTAGCATGGTAGCAAAGATTTTTTTAATAAATAGAATATATTTTGTAATATTTTTTTTGTTAACAAAATTGTTTACAGACTGATGGTTTGACGTAAGAATTTACTTATCATTTAGTTGTGATTGAAGAATTTTAAATTGACTTGCCGAAATTGATTGAATTGACGTGTTATTTCGTGGATAATTTCCAAAGAATGCCTTATTCTGGTCATAATACCCAATATACTTATTTCACTTGAACATTATCAAACAGACTTACAAAACACTAGTATTATACAGGGCGAATTTTTCAAATAAGCCTTTAGGGCCAAATTCGAAACTATAAGGATTAACGAAAAATGCAGAAAGGAGTTACGAGGCCGATTTTGTTAAAAACTAAAACTACATCATTACTTTTTTAAAATATATTTTTCCCTAGCCGGGAATCGAACGAGTTCGTTTTGAAAAAAAATACACCCTCTATATTATTCTACTATCCGATACTTTTGGGAAGTAATGTTGTGTTCGGCAATTTTCGCTAATCCTTACAGTTTCGGATTTGGCCCTGAAGACCTATTTGAAAAATTCACCCTATATAGTACAGTAATTATTTAGTATAATCTATCGATTCAAGTATGGTCAAACCTACCTGGTTAACGAGCTGCTGGAACGCGGCACTGTGATGCGGCGCTCTGTCCAGGTCGGCGTGTAGGGCGAAGTCCGAGAGCGCCTTCCACGGCGGCTGGTACGCTGTTACTTCCAGCGCTAAGGAACCTGCTGGTTCGTGTCGGACCGGGGAGCCGGCTACGAGCGGCACTCCCATCGACATGTAGCCGAGGCGACGCCCTTCCTGGTGAAGAATGATGCTTTTTGTGAATAATAGGAGGTGTAATGAGAGGTCTAAAAAGTTTTTTAAATAACAGGAATGAAGGAAGAAGGAAGGGGTAATAGAGTTAAAGTTAAAAATAGAATAATTAATAAGTAGCATATGCTATTGATAAAGAACGAATGAATGGGACATGTAACTAAGACGACGCTCTTCCTGGTAAACAATGGTGTTTATTGTAAATAATGGTGTAATAAGAGTTTAAATAGAATGTTTAATAACTAGCATGTGTTCTTTGATAAGGAGTGAATGAAGAGGATGGAAGGAATTGGAGGAGGCCTATGCCAAAAGAACACACCGAACTTAGGGTCTTTTTGTGACACTGTGTTTAAGAATAAAAGACTATAAAAAAAGAATGAATAGGATAAGTGCGTTTATAAAAAGAAGCCATAAAGGCACACCCATCGAGATATAGCCGAGATGACGCCATTCCTGGTGAGACAATGATTATTTTGTTAATACTATGAGTCTACTTGATACTTGAGTCTTTCAACTTTCCTTAATTCATTGTGTTGCATATATATCATATTTTTAATATATATTTATATATTATTTATCATTATTATATGTAAATATGGTATGTTTTTTTACAGAATGTATTTCTTGTTTATGCCTACCGCATGCTATCGCCATCACCCAGGGTCGACTGGCAAAAAATGCCAGTAGGCTTTAAGTTTACCCTTTATAACTAATATTTATAAATAAATGATGTAATTAGATATAGTTTAAAATAGAATGTTTCATACGTAGCAAGTACTAGTTAATAAGAAGTGAACGAGTGGAATAGGTACGTCTGGAAAGGAATCTAAGTCTAAAAAACTCAACAATTCTAAAAATAACGCCTCACTTAATAGCTATTAAGTCATATGACGAACAAACACAGAAACGTTAGTAATAGGCAAGGAATCAATATTTACTAGCAAATATAACTCAATAACCTATAAAATATCTATAAATATATTATTCAATTTCTCTGCTCAATAATAAATTTCTTGCAAAATGATTCCAAGTAAAAATAATAATTGCTTCATTGAAATTTCCACAAAAATATCTCTAATTATCATAGCGTATTAATACATCGGTTATAATAAAAGAGATTAAAATATCTACTTATATTGAAACATTTTCTATGTGTTACATTTAAGACTATTTAGAAGATGAGATAAGAAGATTTAGAAATAAATTGATAATAATCTGAATTTAATTGTAAACGGACATGAATAATTAAAAATTGTAACTATTTCATTATTATTATTATTATTTTATTATTTTGATTTTTTACTGACATGTGATATTATTGTGTAATTACGCCAATGTGACTAATTGTGTTGTACGATCAAAACAAAGTAAGTTAACATAAAATTAAGTTTATAACCATATTTGCACACCGTAATGGTAAAATAAGAGGATTTTTGTATCTTAGGACAGATTTAACCAGAGTTTTGTACCTTATTTGGCAAAAAAAGATGTTTTTGATTTGATTTGACTAATTGACCCGGCAAACTTTGTACCACCTCAAAATCTATTTATCAAATATATTTCATATACAATATAGCCTATGTTACTCGTGGATAATGTAACCTTCGATAGTGAAACAATTTTTAAAATCGGTCCAGTAGTTTTTGAGACTATTACAACCTAACAGTTGTAATGAATAGGCCCAAAAACTACTACAAACAAAGTTTTCCTCTTTATAATATTAGTGTAGATAAAACTAAACTAACTTGTCGTGTAACTATTTATAAACTAGAACTAAATAAAACAGATATAAATTCGACTAACATGGATTACCTTCTCCTGCTGCATTTGCATCTTGAGTTGCAGGGTTTTCTTCTTGTCCTTACACCTTTTGTTCTGGAACCACACCCTGATGACCCGCGGACTGAGGCCCGTCATCTCTACCAGCTGTTCTTTCATTAGGGCGTCCGGACGAGGGTTTGCAGCATAACATGTCCTGTAAAAAGAAAATATTTTTATTAAATTTACATCATCATCATCATACTGTCCCACTGCTGGGCACGGGTCTCCTCTCAGAATGAGAAGGATTAGGCCATAGTCCACCGCGCTGGCCAAGTGCGAATTGGTAGACTTCACATATCTTTGAAAACCTTTAGATTTCTCAGGTATGCACGTTTCCTCACGATGTTTTCCTTCACCGTTTAAGCAAGTGATAATTAATTTCTAATACGCACATAACTTTGGAAAATCAGTGGTGCGTGCCTGAGATTTGAACCCCGGACCCCTCGAGCGAGAGGTCGAGTTTCTTAACTATCTACTAGGCTATCACTGTTTACTGCATAAATTTACATATCTACGTATATGTGCGCACTTATACTTAAGAAAAAATGTGAAATATGTTAATTTAAATGTTCGCAATGAATATAATTGGGTAAATTAAAGAAAGAGTAGAGAATTATATCGATACGAATATAATTCTTATATGTATGTATATTCGTAGGTATCTATTAACATTTCAAAAGTAAAAGGATATATTTTATAACGGAAATTGAATCATATTTGGCATTTAATAACAAAACAAAACTAAAATCTACAATAATAAGAATATAAATTGCCTCGCAAAAACGAGGAAATAAAATATGTATGATAACATTTAAAGTGTTGCCACATTGCATACACACTCCCCATATACTGCAATTTCCAATTTCAAACTTTATATAATCACTAAAAATGTTATTGACAAAATTATTTTAAATATTATAACATCGTGTCTTACCTAAGCGTATGTAATTGCTTTTCATTGAGAACAGTCCGCACTCTGGTAGGCTTGCCGTCCGCAGCGGCAGTTGTGCGCGCCCGTCCACTCTTGTGAGAACCCGATTCACTGCCCGAGTCTGGAAATAATAATAAATCATTTTATATATTTCGAATAAAAGAAAGAAAAATATTTTATTCGGTAAAGTACATAATGAAATACAATATGAGGTGGTAGAACCCTTTGTGGTTCGACTCCGGCGGCACCACCGCCACACCTATTTCTGTTGGAACAACAGTGTTAGGCGCTGCTGTGTTCCGGTTTGAAGGGTGTGGTAAGGGAGACAGACTTTTCCGAGGCGTTCCAGCTTTGTCCTCAGGGGTAGCGGCGCATCTGTGGCCGACCTCAGGTAGGAATATCTAATCCTAACTGGGGTTGATTACAGATGTCCATGGGCGGCAGTAGCCACTTACCATCAGGTGGACTGCAGGCTCGTCTGCTACTCTTATATTATAAAAAAAAAACAATAGCATAATTTGGTTTAAGCCAAAACGTATAGGTTGTAAGTAAAATAGTAGTATTACGTAAGTAGGTATTACCCACAGGCTAAAGGGAACATTGTCAAGATTGTCATATAAAAAAATCATCCTCCTTCATACTAAGGAACGGTGCATAATAGATTAAGCCAACAGTTTTAACATTCGAGATAGTGTTAGGGCCTGATTACATAACGTCGGCTCGATAATTTCATCTGTCAACAACTAGGACAAGGTCTTGTTGTTAATATTACAATCACAATCAATATGTGAACGGGCCCTAACACATTTTGGATTGATTGTCGACTGACGTATATTTCAAATCGATTTTCTACCAATTAGCAGTTACTCATAGATCACATTTTTCCCCATGTCTATTGCTACAAATGTATAAATAAACTAAAAATTACTGAACTGACTTTAATAATTCTTATACCATAATCTGCATATTTGAATAAAAATAGGTATTTTACAAGCTACGTTCCCGCGCCTGAAACCGCGTATCACAGCTAGTCAAAAATGAAATCGAGTGGGCGTCTATCAGATCTGTCTATATTATCATCAAAGGAACTGCATTTCGCACTAATTCACACGTTAATTACCTAATATCTACTTCTTTGATATTGCCGCTTCACTCCAAAAACATTTTATACTGATATAGATCTAAAACGGATAAGTCTATTATATTGTGACTAATTGCATTATGTAGTTTGATTGATCGTTTTGATACTGATATATGGAATGACGATGGAAAACGTTTAATTAAATTGCATTTTTTATATTATGAAATCGACAGAATTTCTTTCATATCGACCTACGCATCTCTGGCCCAAAGAAATCTTTCTATTGGATTAAATGTTATAGGTTGCAGCTACGTATAGAAAAGTGTATTTCCATTATGTTTCAGATTGAGCAATACATCAACTTTAAAAAGAAATGTTTAAACCTTTTTGAAAACTACAAATCTTAATAAACGTTTGACTTTATTTTTTAAGTATAATTTGGTACATAAACGAATTCAAACATTCTATCCACGCACACGCTTGAATTTGCGTCCGTTTCTGCAGGTTTGACAAGCGTGTGGATACGGCATGAAAACGGACATGTTCCAGTTTCGAACCCCATACTACGTGAGATCCATTAAGCGCTTAATTACCTAAAAACAGGCCCTTGCTAGCAAAGGGTTCATTAAACAGTAATCGGCCGGACACACTCCACTAATCCCCATTTCGCACGCACCGCAACCCAGGACATTGGACAGGCCTTTGTAAATTCGTTAGTAGTCATCGCTGTAAGTGATCTGTATTATAGTAGCTACTCAGAATACGTAATAGTGGCTACCCAGAATTCTAAATCGTAGTAGATAATAATACTTGCCTACGTATTATTTAGAATTGTAGGTTGGATATTCCGGGACTAGAATAGGGCTACGGTATCTCCTGCCAGTCGTAGAAGGCGACTAAAAGGGGGCTTCCGGGGTTGCGGGCGGCAAGAGTGGGAGCTCGAACCGTCCAGCAAGCGACCCCGGGAAGGACGACGGTATGTGTGGTCGCATACCGTCGTAAACACTACATGGTGTGGGAGGTGCGAAAACTGCTCCCCCAGGGTAGAGCCCGATCGGGGCATCGCGCTTGGAGGGCTCCGGTTGTGTTTCGTCGGAGATCCCAGAGTTCTCCAACAAGCGTTGAGGACGGCCACCGGGGGGGTTTTAGTGCGGTAAAAATCCCACATAACCCGGCGTCGCTCCCACGTCGTCGGGTACCTTTTGAAGGTTTCCCCCTCGAGAAGAAAAAAAAATGGTTGGATACTAGCTAAGTATTTGTGTCAGCGTAATATCGCTATCGTATCGTATCATGATATCGTAGATCAGTGGTATGACTTTCAGCAATTCCTATTTACCTGTCAATAATTGGTGGAGAAACTCCCCGGAATAATTACAATCAAGAATCATATGTCTTTTCTACGATATTTTGATTGTCAGTGATGGCTTGAACGACCTATCCCTAAATTCTAGGATTCAAAACCCATGATCTATGGTCCATGAACTATGGCCTAAACCCAAATGCATTACGCTCTAAAATAGCAATAGATCAGTTATGTAGAGGATAAATGTCATTCACGACTTATTATGTAGTATATTATATAGTCGTTACTTATTGGTGGTCAGTCGATCTAAGATGCTTGTATGTTATTAGTCAATCAATCCATGGTGATTTTTTATCCTTACTAACCATCACTTCACAAGGTGTTACGTTATGGAGAAGAAGCGGCGAAAGAAACTCCATAATACACATCTTTTAAAAAATGTTTTTTTATATTGTCAAACTTAACCTAATGGTACACGTGGAGCTGGAACAACTTCAGACCACACTGTTTTGTCAGTCAAATAATCACTTTTGTTAGTTTATAGTACGCTTTTTGACATAGCGTTTGTTTAACGACATATTTGAACTTTTTTTTCTGTGAGATTCAAGAGTTTTTGTCTGAAAAATTTGACAATGTCCGCTCTACATCCCTAAATATTTAATCTCTACCTAAACCCTCCTCACTCAGACAGAAGACTCGCGCTCATCAATGTCAAAAACGAGTTGATAATGATGAAAATAACTTCTGATCACAATATAAGTCAATTATACAATAATTATAACAGCAGGCGTCGATTTAATCCCTACTTCACACCTACATAATCCCAGAGTGGACAACCCTTTGTAAATTTCAAATTAGCTGGACATTTTGACGGGGGTGTCATGTCGCTGGGAATTAAATTTACATTGACTGCAAGACGGGATTATGGCTGTTTGCAACACTGATAAACAATGCTAGATGAGATCAATGTTGCCAGTATCAGGAGTTTGCCCCAAAACTGGTAAAATGTGTAACGATTGTTAAAGGGCTCGAAGATCTAAGTAGGTATAACAAATTTTTGTATTTGCACAATAATTACTGCTCTTAGATGTTTATATCTACGATGAAAACGATTTGACTAAAAAAAAGAATGAACGAAACAAAATATTAAAATATGCGCTTCGATTAAAGTAAAATAGTTTTGTTACAATTTTTAGACAAGAATCCTAGATATTCAGTTAGAAAAATTAAAAAAACTGTCCAACTATGCCCAAGATGAGGCCATAGTCATACAGAGAGACCATAAAATCTTTCTAATGTTCTGGTTTCGTGAAAATACGTAAGTGAGCTTGAATAAGGCAATGCTACAAACAAACATGCTTATTACATTTGCATAAATAGATCCAGATACTGATAATATCTTTATCTATGATATATCACTTTTTCATCTAGATCCTAATAAAATCAAGCCTAGGTCACAACTTCACGCCAAACGGTTCCGGGTTCGGCGTGATTGCTTGATAAAAACTACGGCACTTGAGTTTTCACGCGGCCAAATTAAAGGCGGCGGCCGCTTTGTCGGCACACTTCAAAGAGATACGGGTGTACGGTGCGCGACGTAGGTTGTAATGATTGATCAGTGATATCGCGCAGTGAAAGTGTGATAACTTAGAGTTTTTTGTCACTTAGGTATCTATTTCGTATACTAATTTGGTTTTAAGTGTTGATAAGAGCATTTAAATTAGTTAGATTTAGTTAAATTTATAATCTCTGCAGACCGTAAGCTTGACCTTATCCCCTTATTAATAACCTTTATATTTTTCCAAAGTAAGTGACAGTTTTTTCAGCCACATGGACATGATCAATCACAAATAGGAACTAAATTATCCAAAGTCAGCCAATATAATGTTGCTATTTCAAAAAAACGAAATTAGAACATCTCGTAGGTATAATATCTCGTAAGTAGGTATGTAAGTGTTTTTCCCTTACCACACCCTTTAAACCAAAAGACAGCAGCATATATCATTAATATATACCGTTGAATACGTGTGTCATTGGTTCTAAAGCACAGAAAGTTCCATCTTTAAAACTTATACTTCCATAACAAAATCAAAGCGTCACAACCATGTAGCCTACCGTACACAATCAGTGCAATCTGTGTCCTAATCGAGAGATAAGTGCAGTAATTGTGGATGTAACGATAGTAGTGGTGCACTATTTGGCGATATCGATACATTGCAATTTGCAGGGGGACGCTGTAGGTCCTTGAACAGTTTAGGATTATCAGGTCAATTATGGATGTCTTATTAAGCTCCGTTATTTCCTCATCAAAGGAGAAAACTCTGCCTAAGTATGTCTTAGTATGAAGTCGGTTAAAAATAGTTAATGATTAATCCGTCTGTTCGTTTCCAAGAATCAAATGCTGACTGCATAGGTACTTATATTTTTGTCTCTAAATCCATTCTGACTTTAAACATAAGTTTCTGCCGTATAGTTTTATTGATATTTGAGATTAATTTAAGATTTACGTCATTAGATATATTGTGAATTTTAGACCTATCTAACTACATACTAAACACCTTTAGGCACTTCTATATTAAACATAGAAAATTTCTTCCTTAGTTCATGTAAATCTTATCAAGACACTATTTAGAACTTTACGCTTCCATTGTAGAGAAATAATAAAGAAACTTCTAATTTTCTCAGTGGTGAAGAAATCCAAAATTATATACTAATCTGTCAGTCTACGTAAAAAAATCTGGAGTCAGCAGGGTAGAACTTGAAAGTGAAGCACCTAAACTCAATAACGGCTATTCTTATAGGTACTAAAAGAATCAAAATCCTTATTAATCTGCCTGTCTTCGTATCAAGTCTACATCTAGCACGAGAGAACCTAAAAAGACAAGTACCACACATGAAGACAAGTACCATTGTGAAGGTGGTAGAACCCTTTGTGGTTCGACTCCGGCGGCACCACCGGCGGCACCGCCACACCTATTTCTACCTAATAACAGCAGTGTTAGGCGCTGCTGTGTTCCGGTTTGAAGGGTGTGGTAAGGGAGACAGACTTTTCCGAGGCGTTCCAGCTTAGTCCTCAGGGGTAGCGGCGCATCTGTGGCCGACCTCAGGTAGAAATATCTAATCCTATCTGGAGTTGATTAAAGACGTTCATGGGCGGCAGTAGCCACTTACCAACAGGTGGACTGCATGCTCGTCTGCTACTCCTATATTATAAAAAAAATGAACTTACCAGACATGGAGCCGAGTTCGTGAGGATGGTGGGAGTTGTTGTTGCTGAGGGTCGTGTTGTTGTTGCTCTCCGCGTTACCGGCGCTACTGCCGCTTGTGTTTGCACTCTACAAACAAAATTGAATTTATGTAGTAAAGCAACATACATCAGAAGGTACAACTTTCTGTGGTTCGACTCCTTCTGCATTATAATAATGCTGCTGTGTTCTGGTTTAAAGGGTGTGGTAAAGAAGACATACCTATCCGAGGCATTACAGATTAGTCCTCACGACAACAGTAGCGACAGAGATGCCTGCGGGCCACCTCAGGTAGGGATATCTAATCCTATCTGGGGTTGATTACAGATGTCCGTGGGCAGTAGCATCTTACCAGTAGAGGGGGTGCATGCTCGTTTGCTACTCGTTCACTATAAAAAATGCAGTCTTCTGGTATTGTGTAAGTAAGGCTGCATAGCGTATGTGGTGATAAATAATTGATTACATATTAGACCATGCAATATATCGATTACATTGCGATAATACCCTGAGGAAGTTCAAACGCCTCATAAAAGTCTGTTTCATCTTAACCCTCATAACGCAGCAACGTTTGATACTACTTTTATGTAGTGAATAGATGCCACCATATTCAAATAAAGGATTATATTATAACGGCTTAACTAGCACCCTGTTGAAAGATTTTTAGTAATTACCCAATATAGGTGCCTATTTCCATAAAATACTGTTCAGACATTTTTAATAATGGATGAAATTAAAAGTACACAGAAAGACAACATTATGAAGGAAAACCTTTATATTTTAGCATCTTGCAAATAACTCTCAAGCTAATAAAATAGCAATTATAAATGTTACAGACATTTCAACAAACATAAACAAACATTCATAAAATTTACCTTTTCTAAAACATCGTGGTCTTCTCTACAATATAAGGCTCCTCCTTCTCTTAATGCGAATTCGTCACCTGCATCAAACATATTACTTATTAATAAATATTTATTACCATCATATAGATATCTATTTTAACATCATTATTACGAAGACATTATAAATTCATTATCCTATATACAATACGTTAATATTCTAACGTTATTGGGTAATATTTAATATCTAGAACAATTTTTAAGAAAACCCTTTGTAACACGCTTTTATTTGTATAAATTATTATAACATTATTGAAACTAGAAAACCCTTACAATTAAATATTAATAGGTATATTAATAACATAATTAATTATATAATTAATTAAGTAATTACCAGGTATAAGTTGTCGAGCGCAGGCGCAGCACCGGAAACAGTCGATGTGGTAGATTTTCGTTTTGGCGCGCATCACGAAGTCGTTCTTGCTGAACGACGATCCGCACTTGTCGCATTTTGTTCCAAATAACCTGCCAAAAATATGGGTAAATTAATTGTGGTGCTGGCAACATTATGTTTGTGTCAATTGACATACCTAAAGGATCGGTGTTAACACTATTATGATTTATTTACGTAATAATTACATTTTTAAAGCCTGCACATGGCCTGAATGAAAAATGCTTTAAAATTAATCGATTTTGTAGCATAATTTAGACCGCGTAAAACTGCTAGTCCGCTCTGAATATAGAAATGAATCGCATCGCCATAGCAAATTGTATGACTACACGTGCTCGTAACAACTTCAGAGCGGACTAGCAGTTAGACGCGAACTATACCACATAATAAATCTACACATAGTATGTAATGTCGCTTTCTGATGAAACTATGGAAGTTTCATCTAGTGGAGCGGAGTAAAAATGCTTATAGCTAACTATAATCATACTTACCTAATAGATATTATAATATTTTCTAACATATTCCATGCATTGTTATACAAATGTAATATATTTATGTGAATCCTTTTTAAACACAAAACGTTAAAAAGTAACGTCACGTTCTGTATTTACCTATATATGTGAAGAAACTTATCCTAAACATATTTACACCTATGGGCTATAGAAATATACCACCTTTATACGCACTTTGCCAATATAATACCGAGAATAATTCGTTCATCAATATGCAATATCAATATCTACGCTTTAAAACACACAAAAATAAATATATATCTACAGAAAAACAAACATTTTTCTACACTTCAGCCAAATATTGCAACACTTCAAAAAATACAGATTAAAATTTCAGTAGAATAAAAAATAAACCGCCTACCACCCTATCCACGGGGTGTAAACACAACCCTAGCTATAGGCGATGCTTTTAGCGGTATTGGCGGGCGCGCCTCATCCACTAAGTGCCGGTCAATAACCTCGGATGTGCTTGGTTTCAGCGTTTTCCCGCCTTACGCCGTACCACAGATACTAAATATTTTTCCTTTTTTTCGTTTATACGTGCGGATGATAAAATGTTTAGTGAATCCTTTTTTTATTAATTTGAATTTAATTTAAAACGTTTAATATTAAAGACAACTTTTAAATGTGTATCGACAAACGCTTATAAATATTGTTTATTGGTAACGTCCACATCTTACAAGAAGAGTTTTTTAATTACAAAAATAATTGTGTAAGGAAAGGAAAATAATAATAATTACGATTTTATATAACTACTAATGAAGCTCCTACTAATTTGTTAGTTAGTAGGTACCTACTTAAAACCTGCACAACTTTTACGAGATTTTACCAGATACGGCTGAGCCGTTTTTGACGGAACTTTTCCGCAAAGAGGATTTTACTTCGAGCGATATAGGATATTTAAATTCTAACAAAAAAAAATTGCCTGCAACTGTGCCTTTTTTAGAAATACCTACATAATATTATCAGATAAGGATTATGCAAAGATACCTAATAATTATTATAATGAGTTTAATCATGAATAAAATGAATACGTATATAAAGATACTGGTGAACCAATTGTATTTTTTGTATTTACCTACTTGAGGTTTACAAAACCGTACATATCAATATTGATTTCCCTAATAAACAAATCACGGTCTATTAATGTTATCACTTATCTATTTATAACATTCTAGACAAGTTTGTAGTCGATAAGACCGTGTTTTCCGAAATCCATCGCTACATTATCAATATCGTTTACAAATTATTGACATGGTTTCAAAACGATTGTATCTTACCATTTTAATACAAATATTAAGTCTTCATACATGTAAAGTAGAAATCTTTGACTCTATTCTACTCTATTATCTCTTATTTGACTCTATTTTGCTTTGTAGCAGCACTGAAGCAGATCTAGGTACGTATCTTTTCTTGTTTTGCTGTTTCAATGCTGTTTCATTGAGGCGAGGCGTTCCAACTTAGTCCTCTGCAAAAACGTGGTAATGATTGACTTAAAATACGAATCCTGTAATAGTATAGCTGATATAGTGATGACTGATAGGTGGGCTTACTATTAGGTGGGTGTTAGATCTTAACAAGTGGGCGTTAGAAGCACTAGGCGACTTTGAGACTTGATAAAAATAAATAACAATGTAAAATATTTTACTAAAACGGAAGAGTGTAAAAATTGTTGCGATGTTGGTATTTTTACAAATGATACAGGGATTTAGTAACTATAGGTAGAATTATAATTTAAATATTTCTCTAACATTTTTGGCGATCGAAGGTCAAAATACAATTTCATTGTCGAAAGGCAATTTTACCTTGTAATTATATTTAAGACATTACACAACAATAGAATTCTAAGTTCTAACCTTTGTTATTTTCCACAAAACATTTGAAAGTAAAGTTAAATTACAAAGAATATAATCGTACGATAACTATTGATCGCTATCTACCGATAAGATCTAAACTCTATCTCCCGAACGAATACCATAAAATCATAAAACTTTATAATCTATGGTCTGATTTTTTATCTGTGACAAAGGCCCGCCATTATGTTTAGGTATGATTTATTGAGTATTTTATTTATTGATGAAAATTATTTTTATCAATGGTAATAATTGTTATCTTGGCAATACAAATAAGATTAATAATTATAAATATTATTTGTGTTATTTTTACAATCAGATGTAATAAATAATTTCAACTGATCCTTGTCATACTTTTCCGATGCGTTCCAGCTTAGTCTTCGGGAGTAGCGGCGCATCTGTGGCCGACCTCAGGCAGGAATATATTCCTATTACCTCTCTGGGGTTGATTACTGTTACCCATCAACGGCAGTAGCCACTTACCATCAGGTGGACTGCATGCTCGTCTGCGACTCATAGGTATATTGAAAAAAAACATCACACAGCTGGGTACGGGTGTCCTCACAGAATGAGAAGGATTGGGCGTATTGGTAAAGTTTACATACCTTGAGAACTTTTATACGTCTAGAACTAATATGTCCCAGATAATATTCAGGTTTTCTCACGATGTTTTCCTTCAAAAGCAAGTGATAATGGATTCCGAATACGCACATAACTTAGGAAAATCAGTTGTGGGCCTGGGACTCGAACCTCGGACCCTTCGATAGAGAGGCAAGCAACCAGAGCATCTGTTCGCTAATAAAATAGCTAATATTTTAATCATCAATTCATAGATTAGTACTTAACTATGCATCAATCTTTATAGCATATTTTATATTTATGTACCAAAAATGACAATTTTTTCTAAGGTAATTTAATAAGCGAAATAAAAATAGTTGAATGAATAGATATTATGCATTTACAGAAATTGGCAATCCAAGTAGAGAAACACAAACATTTCCCCGCCAAAATGAACTAGCAGTCAACACAATGTGTGGTCCTGTTTTTGCAGCTGTAGTCTGTCTGTCAATCATTGTCACAGATGTACTATGGAACTGTACCAACACTAATTTTGTATTTGGCTTTTGGTTAATCGGTTCATTTTGTCTTACTTGTACGATATTATTCTGTAAATGTCGGTACATTACCATTTTACGAATTATTGGTTAATAATGACAATGAAAAAAGTTTAGGTAAATAGGTATAGGCCGCGTAAAACTGCTAGTCCGCTCGGAATAAAGAAATAAATCGCGTTGCCATAGCAAATTGTATGACTACACCTGCTCGCAACCACTTCAGAGCGGACTAGTAGTTTGGCGCGGACTATACTTTATATTAAATCTACTTCGGAACATGCTCTTTATTTATATTTAGTCAATTTTTATAATAAAAAAGTACCTAGAAGAAGTAGCACGTAGTCCACCTGTTGGTAAGTAGCTATTGCCGTCCATGGAAATTTTTGATCAACCATAGATAGGATTAGGTTCCTACCTAAACTCGGCCATAGAAACACCGTTATCCCTGAGGACTAAGCTGGAATGCATGGAAAAGTATCTAAGTATATCTCCCTTACAACATCCTTCAAATCAGAACACAGCAGCACTTAACACTGCTGTTATTAGGCTGACATAGGTGTGACGGTGGTGCCGCCGGAATCGAACACAGAGGGTTCTATCACCTTATGAATACGGTTAATTGGCTCGTTACAAATATTTTAAGCGTCTACATGAACAAATATACGAGTAGTTTAAAAAACTAAAAAACGCGCCTTTATGATAAAATCAACTAAAAAGCAAAAAATAATCTTCAATCTAGGAATCAATTAAGAAACAGTAAATAGTATCTATAATTGTGAAAAAAGCGTGGGGTGCTCCATTTATCAGGTTCGAAAAGCGCATACATATAATAATACATACATACAACCCAAGCTAATAAAAGCGTGTTAAAATCATGATAAAGTATTTTGATTTACGTACCTAAACTCTCCATAAACCGCTATTATAACCGCGATTATAATTCTGATTGCTATATGTCTACTAATTATTTTAAAAAACATTTTTATATACCTACCTACATCTGATAGTTATGTGTGTAAGTACATACCTACCTATATTTACTTTCCTTTCAACCCCTTTCTAAAACCAGGTGGTTATATTTTCACAGCGAACCTTCCGCCTCAGATACAGAAATAGATCGGGAAAGGGGTTGAAACATGGCAACACAAACAGAGTAACCATAGATTATAAACACAGTGGGTTAAGAAGTATTTAAATTAATTATGAACTGATATGTTCAATTAATTGATTGTTTATAAATATATTAAGGTATTGAATTATTGATTGTTAAAAAGTTATTTTTATTTATGTACCTACGTATACTTTTTCAAAGTGAGTACATATTTATATCATATGGGTATTTCGTATTAAATTATTTATCATATTAAAGATAAGTACCTACATATTTTTGTTTTTTTAACGACTTAGAAAAAGGATAAGGCACCTACGTTCAGCTGTAGGTAATTTTTGTCCAATAGTTAGGTATATGGCGTTACATGGTGAATTTCATATAGTCTCCTACTCATATAAGAAGTGTTTTGAATATTTCTAAGATTAACGGAATAGCTTCTTTATTTATTTTAAGGAATATACCTATTTTATTATAAGGTTAAATTTTGAGGGTTAAGTATCCTCAAAATTTAAAATTACCTCATACATAATTATCTATACATAAATAAATAAATACCTACGTAAAACTAACCCGGAACAAACTTGTGTATACGACGGTATTTTAACCGATTGTTTAGTAGCATATTGGCCTACTGCTCCCTACTCTGTAACGGGAGACGGGAGGAAGGTGTCCCGTTTCGCTAATTTAGGGGCGCGGGGCGAGTCAACAAATCTGAACCCGGGGTTATATCCCGATATAAACCTAACGTGGCTTTTATATGCTGTGTAGGTATAGATATAGTTTTTATTAACGGTTATAAAAGTTGCAAATAAGTTTGTAGTTCATCTGATTAGATCACTGATGCTTATGGACATCTGAAATCAACTTTGATGACCTAGCGGTCGAGATTCGGCCTCTCAATTTGGGTGTCCGAAGTTCGATTCCCAGAAATGCACCTCTAATTTTTGGAAATTATATGCGTACTGATTAAAAATTAATTATCGCTTGCTTTACGGTGACGGAAAACATGTCGTGGAAACTGTATGCAGGTTTTTAAGAGTTCTCAAGGGAAAAGTTTTCAAAGTCTACGTAACCGCATTTCGTAAGCATGGTGGTCATGACATTACGCCTCTCATAATGAGAAGACCTGTGACAAGCAGGATAAGAACTACACTTCGATCAGCTACTGCAGGGATATTTATAATATCTCGAATAAACAATTGTCTCCTTCACCAAGACCTTCAAACCAGAACACAACAGCACTTAACACTCTAAGGCAGTAGTAGTTGCAGAGGTATCACCGAAGTCGAACCATGAAGGGCTAACCAAAGGGCTCGACCTAACCACACTATTGTCGACTGCATAACGGAAACAACTGTTTACATTAATGGCGGATATCGTTTAGATAAACATCGGAAATGAATCAATTAATAAATCTTTTCGAGGCACAATCCTTCATTTTAATTGAGGAACTTGGTATTGTTAATTATGAGTGTGGATTGAAATAATAGGTGTGATTGTAATCGTAATTATGAAGGTCGAGGGTTGGTATAGGGATGTTCGATCCGGGTGTTGTGTATCGTATCGTATGTTTCTGTGTCTGGATGTATATTGTATGTCGATATTTTTTTTAATATAGAAATAGCAAATAAACAAGCAGTCCATCTGATAGTAGGTATGTATACTGCCGCCCACGGACATCTGTAATTAATCTAAATATATATAACTCAAAGGTGACTGACTGACATAGTGATCTAGCAACGCACAGCCCAAACCACTGGACGGATCGGGCTGAAATTTGGCATGCAGGTAGATGTTATGACGTAGGCATCCGCTAAGAAAGGATTTTGATCAATTCTACCCTCAAGGGGATAAAAAAGGGGGTGAAAATATTACTTCGTAACGCGAGCGAAGCCGCGGGCAAAATCTCGTCCCAGATAAGATTAGATTCCAAGTGAAGGTTGGCCATAGATGCTTTGCTATACCTGAGAGCTAAGTTCTGACGCATCGGATAATTAGTAATTACCCCTTCATACAGAACATAGCAGCGCTTAACACTGCAATCATTTGGTAGAAATATGCGTAGTCGTGGCTCCCCCCGAATGTGTTTTTTGTTAAAGAACTCTCTAGTGGTTTTCCTTAGAGTTATAGCAATTGATCATATATTAGTAAAGATACTTCGCCGCCTTGAAATTGAATGAAGCCACAAACGAATGAAAGAATAAAAAAAAAGAACTTAAGTATTAGTAAGTTCTTTTTTTGAATTCTCGACAAATAAAAAAAAAATTAAAGAAAATTTACGAATGAATAACTAATACTGCGTAATGTACATAATTTATATAATTATTTCAAATATTTTAGGGACATTTTAGCACGGAGACGTGGCAAAACTTTTTTACGCAACTATTTCAATTCTCAAAACTGTTTACATTTTCTTGTTAGAAGTGAGTAATCTTTATCTACTAATCTATGCAATAGACATTGGCAATTGATAATATTTTTTTGAAATATAAGTAGGTACATTATTTTAAAAACCCTTTTATCACGCACTTATTATATTAGATTAGGTATCTATCTATCTATGTTTTCACCCTAATCTAACCCATACCCCTAGTTTCTTATTCGTACAGTTTATTTTTATATTATTTGTTTTAGTTCTCGAATTGAACGTGTTTGTTTGTTAACTCCTTCCGATTGACTCGAATTACTAATTGAACTGTCTGCTATAATTAGAGCCTGTTTTACGATGTTTAAAGTTATAACCGATTATTTGAAATTGTACTTATATTATTTCCGTTATATTTTTTCGACACTAAGAGCAAAGTTCATGTTTTTTGATAATTATGTAAAAAAAAAACAATCCCAAATTTTACAATTTTGCGTACCGTGATAAATGTTACTTTGTTTTGAAAAGATATACCTACAATGATACCGGACACGCACATTTTATCTTATCGTTCTTCTTATCTTATTCTTATTAAAATTTAAAATGCGTAATTTTGTGAGGAAGGATGGATGTACTCTTTCAGAGAAAAGCCACTGATTGGATTTGGATGGAATTTGGTACCTATACAAATAGTATATGATCTGGGATAACAAATAGGATTCCCATTACAGTGCTACATAAGGCCCACGCGGGTAGAGCCGTAGGCAAAAGCCTACCTATGCCGATTCATACGAATTTATTATTAAAAATCTTTCCCACTTTTGATTTCATTTTAAGCTAGCGAAAACGTCTATGTGTACGTCTACGTATGTTAGTTTCAAAATCGAGACATTATTTAGGTATGTGGGGCATAGAAAGTCTTACGGCAATTTCAGGAAATTAAAAAAAATCGGTTACGCAAAAACAAAAAAAACAGACTTCGTACTGAGAATTGACATCACCACAACGTTTAAACATCGTGAGAAAATAAATACGTGTCGTGACAGAATTAACAGTAATAGAAAATAAATAGTAGGTACATTAGTAAAACAAAAAGTGTAATCGAAAACCCGCTTATCCGGGCCGGTGTAGGAAACAAACATACTATAGACATATCGGGTTGCCGCCGCCCGCCGCGCTGTCAAAGTGACGTTTGTTTTGGCGCCAAAATACATAATGCCGAGTCGAATCCAGTTTGTTTTCTTGACGCATCACTGTATGGGTAATGCTAGTTTCAAATCCACGCAATACATCACCTTACAGCAACGGGTTAGGATCTACGAACGGTTAGTTGAAGCGACATGCCGGCAAATTGTGTTTGTACGTAATTCTATATTTCACCGCGAGAGATGGAGGAGTGAAAAGGTAAACATATGGAAGTTATTTTAGTGAATTCATCTTTGGTCTGTTTTAAAAGTGGCGCCGCCGGTTGTATGATTGACGTTGGGTTATGGAGTTTTTTAGAGACCTAAGTCTTGTTAGTGTTATCTCTATAATTAACTGGATGTTTAGATGGTTCGTTTAGTTCCATTGATGTTTTGGTTAATGAGTTTAATATACTTGTCTTAATCAGTGCATTTCGTAAGGGACTTTACGTTAATGTTGATTTTGTATACCTACTGAAGATTTTCTTTGAGCGGTTAAGTTATTTGTTTGGAAATAAAAAAAGTTTTAGTGAATATTGTTTATAACTAGTTTTTAAGATCAAATAGTTTTGCAAATTGTCAGAGTAAAACTAAAATCTGTTGAAAGAGCAATAGGTTTTTTTTTTAAATAATGTGTTTTCCCGATGGGAGCAAAAGGGCTACCTGTATCGGATTTTTACTGACTCAAAACGACTCATATTAATTATTTGAAAAAAAAAAATTTTTTTTTTGAAATATCAAATCTTTAATGTTTGCCTTTCAATAATATCTAAAAAATATTGATATAGTTATTGACTTAGTACCCATAACCCAATAGAAATAAGTCGGTGAAAAAATTGACACCAAACATAGACGCTATATACCTATGTACCTAACTACCTTATGTATAAGTCTGTCGCGAATGTTTTCACATTTCTCGATATATACATAACATCGCGTGAAAATCTTTAATATTATCGGTAAGTACATCCTTATTCAAGACCTGTAACAAACATCGATAACCCACTCACCTAGTATAATCCCGTTTGCAATACGTCTTCCCGTCCCTCACAAAACAGGTGCAGGATTCATCCAGGAACTGCCGGCACTCCTGGCACTTGAGGCAGGCGGCGTGCCACTCGAGGTCGGGCGCCACTCGCAGGATGTACTGGTCCTGGATCTGACCGCCGCAACCCACGCACAGTGAGAGACGGAGTTTCTCTGGAAGAGGGGTTGGATGTTAGGCTTTGCTTACACTTAAGTTACACGCTGGTGAGAATGGTTTGAAGGTGATAGGACCCTCTGTGGTAACATCGCTACACCTATTTCTGCCTTATAACCGCAGTGGTTAGTACTTAGTGCTGCTATGTTCTGGTTTGAAGAGTGTGGTAAGGGAGACAGAAATACTTCTCCGAGGCATTCCAGCTTAGTCCTCAGGGGTAGCGGCGCACCTGTAGTCGACCTTAAATTTATTTATTACTAGCTGACCCGGCAAACTTTGTACCGCCTCAAAATCTATTTATCAAATATATTTCATATAAAATATAGCCTATGTTACTCGTGGATAATGTAGCTTTTGAATGGTGAAAGAATTTTTAAAATCAGTTCAGTAGTTTTTGAGCCTATTTATTACAAATAAACAAACAAAGTTTCCTCTTTATAATATTAGTATAGATTATCTGGGCTTGATTACATATGTCCATGGGCGGAAGTAGCCACTTAACATCAGGTAGACTGTCTGCTCGTCTGCTACTTCTATATATTACAAAAAAACTCTGTCTCCCGATAGAAGCTTCCGCGGTTTGATTCCCAGACACGCAACTCTGATTTTTCAAGTTATGTTCGTTTTAAAAATTTATTATCACTTGCTTGAACAGTAAAGCTTGCTTCTTCTCCATAAGGAAATACCTTATGAAGTGGTGGTACGAGTAGTTGTATTGACATTCAAACAGTGCTCTGTAAAGAGCCTGTATTGAATAAAATATTTTGATTTGATTCGATTTAATTTGAAAGGAAAACATTGCGAGGAAACATGCAAAAGAGAGATTTTAAAAAAATCTCAAAAGGTATTTGAAGGCTTCAGGTCCCTGTTCTACATGGAGTTGGTTACAGATGTCCATGGGCGGCAGTGGCCACTTACCATCGCGACATCAAGCTCGTTTACCTATTACTTTAATCTTAAATAAAAATCATAATAACATGAAGTATACTCAATAAAAAAATCATAAAGTAACTACCTACAACGCCAATCGTCGTACTTTGGCACCGACCATAGATTAGTAAAGATACTTCGCCGCCTTGAAATTGAATGAAGCCACAAACAGCTTATTTTAGTAAGTTCTTTTTTTTTAATTCTTAACAAATAGTAACATTTTTAGAGAAAATTTACGAATAAATAACTAATACTGCGTAATTTACGTAATAAATAAATATTTCAAATATTTTAGGGACATTTTAGCACGGAGGCGTGGCAAAACTTTTTTACGCAACTATTTCAATCGTCAAAATTGGGTACATTTTCTTGTTAGGAGTGAGATTTCTTTACTAATCTATGGCACCAACATTGAAAAAAGTTACAGGTTTTATCTATATTTTTAGTCTGGGTATGTAAGTAGGTATAATACCTTTGTCAGTGGAAGGTCAAAGCAATCATTTTTATTGAGCTTGATTGATTTAGGTAAGCAGGTTCGAGGTCGGAAGAGGTAATGGCTGACGTGCTTAAATCATTTTATATGCGTATTTTTATCTTGACTAATAACTTTGAGGTTTGGGATTGTCCATAAACTTATGTAGGTATTTAAGTACTTAAACGAAGGTTTTGTGTTTTTGTCTTGTTTTTTGTTACAATACCTACCCAACTACTTAAAGAAACGAATAGACCCGAGTAGGTACGAACCTACTCAACTTTGTTCGTCTGTATTCGGCGTACCTACAGACATTGACGGCTACAAATGTTGTCACCTAGAAAAAAATACACTCTAAACATTTTAGAACAAGATAGTATTTTCTTCATATTCAGATAGATAATTCGAAACTGTCTGTCTGCATACTGACAATAGATTATCCCGAGATTCTAAATTGAATTGGTTTGGGAGGAGCGAAAACTGCTCTCCCAGGGCAGAGCCCGATCCGGGCATCGCGCTTGGAGTACTCCGGTTGTGTTCCGTCGGAGATCCCGGAGTTCTCCAACAAGCGCTGATGACGGCCACCGGGGGGGGTTTTAGTGCGGTAAAAAACCCACATAACTCGACGTCGCTCCCATGTCGTCGGGTACCTTTTCAAGATTTCCCCCTCGTTAAAAAACCTACTATATTTATCTTTCGTCAATCCCGTAGGTACCTAAATCTCGTTATTTTAGAACTCGAATACGACTGAGATCTTCTTATCTATTACATGTATATGTACTATTTAGGTATCAGACAAAAAAACAGTTGATTTGACATTTAGTAACTTTAAGCCCGCGATTTCTCGGAATAATGCGATAAGAAAGGCGCGTAATTCCGACCAATAACAGCGACTCACAGACTCTGATTAATGATTATGCACAGATTAAAAATAGGGAAGTTATTTTAAAACAATAAAAGGTAGGAACAATTTAAATAGATATCATTTTTTCGAAAAAATAAGCATTTAAAATAAAATAAAAATAATATCTATTAGATTTATGTAAGAGTAGGTATATAGGTAGTATATGTAAACAAACATATCCATACTTTACCACGCAGAAATAAGTAAAATAAAAATAAGTTTTGTTATAGATTTCTTTACGATTTTTTATCTACATTTTTTCGTATTTTTTCTCTTGAAATTCCACATTTTGGTTTTTGTGACCTGAGAGGCTACAGTATTCAAGCAATAACATAAAATCAAAAGTTATCGACTTTCATTTAAAGGCAGCCTTTCCCCAAATAATTCAGTACAGAAAACCGCGTAAATCTGACCAATAACAGCCTCAGCGCGATTACGCACAGATTAAAAATAATATACCGAGATCCAAAGACAATATTCCCTTTAACGGTTATAAAGAGAGAATAACAATGGAATTATGAATAAATTATCTGTGCCAGACAAATCGATATTCAGGGTGGGCGTGGCGTTGGCCCCACCTCTTGGACGAATGGTGAGAATGTGGTCGTCTCTGTCTGGCCGTGGTCTCTCTCGCACGTTTGTATTCTATAACCTTTGGGACCCTAGTACTAGTATTTCGTTTTGAAATGTCGTTATCAAGAATTTCGTGGAGAATTTACGGTATGCGAGTGATTTGATGGGTTTTTAGGGCAATTAACTTGGCCCTGTTTTTCAAAATTTAAAACCAATTTATTATAATGGTCAATATGCTGAAGGTGGTAGTACCTTTTGTGGTTTAACTCTGATGGCACCACCGCCAAACCTGTTTCTGCCTTATAACAGCAGAGTTAAGCGCTGCTGTATTCCGGTTTGAAAAGTGTGGTAAGGGAGACATACTTTTCTGAGGCGTTCCAGCTTAGTCCCCAGGGGTAGCGGCGCATCTGTGGTCAACATAGATATCTAACCTTATCTGGGGTTGATCACAAATGACCCTGGGCAGCAGTAGCCACTTGTAGTCCGCGCCAAAATGCTAGTTCGCTCTGAAGTTGTTGCGAGCAGGTGTAGTTATATAATTTGCTATGGCGACGCGATTAATTTCTATATTCAGAGCGGACTAGCTGTTTCACGCGCTCTATACGATCAGGTTGATTACATGCTCGTCTGCTACTTTTATTTTATAAAAATACTAGCTGACCCGGCAAACGTCGTGTTGCCATAAATGTTAAAGGTGAACAACCATTATCACTTAGGGGTATGAAAAATAGATAGTAGCCGATTCTCAGACCTACTGAATATGTATATAAAATTCGGTGAAAATCAGTAAAGCCGTTTCGGAGGAGTACCGTAACTAACATTGTGACACGAGAATTTTATATATAGGATGACCATAAATGGCAGCATCATCAGCTCATCATCAGCTGGACTGCATGCTCGTCTGCTACTTCTACATTATAAAAATACATTAAAAGTGTAGTTTATTAAAAATATAAGGTGTTTAACCTCAATGTTATCTGCCATCAAATCAGTGCACAGCGCATGTCGGGATGGCGGTATGCGAGAGTGAAAGTATCTTTAAATATTTATAAATGAGCACGGACAAATTGTGCTAAGTGATGTGACCATGAAGACTTGGCACAAGTACCTAATTCACGACAAAAACAAAGAAGTTGTTTGAAATAAATTTTATTTTGGTATTTTTTGTCTTATTTATTTTTAAATGCTATTGTTGTGATCTTGAACACGTGAAATTTAATTCTTCAAAACAATGACATTTAATAGTATTATACATCTCATATAATAAATTGCCTGATGGATTATATTTTAATGAAATAAATAAATTTATTTAACGTTTATTAAATCAATATTTTCCACACTTCCATTATTCTACTCTATTTAGTATCTGCCTGGCCAAGTATTGAACCCGGAACTAGTTTCGTGTTGGTCGATGTATTGACCAAAGCGTCAAACGGGGTATCAATTCTTTCAAATAATTATGTTATTTCTATTAAAACTTAGGTACTAATATAAATGATTAGATACCTATTAGGTATTTTAAAACAGCTTTACTTAAACGTTATGTTCCCACATGATTATAATTATAGGTAGGTACATCTGTTTTTTATTACATTTACGTACTTACCTGTTAATAAGTGCAATTTTAATGTTATAATTATACGTAATTAATTAACAGTATTTTTACACAATAAACACAAGGCTACAACATTCGCTGCAGGCAATTAAAATTAATTATAAATAATTAACGGTACATCTCGCATAATACCATCCTCTACGCGTAAACCAAAACACCGTATGCATTGTATACATTTCCGGGAACCAGCAAAAAATATTTTATTTCAAAAATGCAGTTTTAATGCAAAATAATTTGTCAAGTACGGAAACGAACTCGCATTCGGGTTCCGTACCACCAGTTTCATTTGTTTTTTTCGTTTTAGTATTTGTTTTTTATGATATAAGAGTAGCAGACGAGCTTGCAGTCCACCTGATGGTAAGTGCCTACTGCCGCCCATGGACATCGGTAATCAACTCCAGATAGGATTAGATATTCCTACCTGAGGTCGGCCACAGATGCGCCGCTACCTCTGAGGACTAAGCTGAAACGCCTCGGAAAAGTCTGTCTCCCTTACCACACCCTTCATACCGGAACACAGCAGCGTCTAACACTGCTCTTATTAGGTAGAAATAAATGTGGCGGTGGTGCCGCCGGAGTCGAACCACAAAGGGTTCTACCACCTTAGTATATTTTATTATAGGCATAGAAGTCAATGCATTGTAAAATGTGAACTGTTTAACTATTACAGTTCAATAGATAAAGCGAAAATGTGGAATACCGGTTTACTGTGATCCTCATTTATTCTAATTTTTTTATTTTTAGTATTTGTTATTAGTGCGGCCATCACTCTGTAGGAAAATTCAAGTGTATATCTATTACGGTTCTAGAGATCCCTGTGACAGATGTTCCGACAACTTGCCTTAGTAGGTAGGATTCAGTTATTAACCTTTGTGTACGGAACCCTAAAAACTAATTAAAACAATGCATTTTATTGTAATACAACTTTAATCACTTTAAAGCCGAAAGTCTTCCGGAAAACAATAAAATCTTAAAATTTTTGAAATGTAATTAGTGTTTTATAGGTTTTTTAAATGACGGAAAACTGTAATTAAATTTGTTAAGATAGAGATCTTAAAAACATGAGTTATGTCATTTTGCTTCAAAGAATTGTTTTTTATTTGAAGTAAGGAATTAAATATTTTTATTTAATCTTAAGTAGTGTTAGCCCACTGGTTGAAACGCCCGCTCAATCCGGTGTCCAACGTTCGATTCCCAGGAGAGAACCTCTAACGATGAAGGAAAACATCGTGAGGAAACCTGCATACCTGAATTCTTTCAAAAAAAGTTCTTAAAGGCATGTAAAGTCTACCAATACGCACTTGGCCAACGCCGTGGACCATGCCCTAATCCTGAAATTCTGAGAGGACCCGTGCCCAGCAGTGGGACAGTAATGGGTTGACGTACTCATGATACGCGGTTTTAATTTCTTTTTGCGATATTTCACCATGATCATATTATATCATATTTTTTTATAATATAGAAGTAGCAAACCTGAGGTTGGCCACAGATGCGCAGCTACCCCTAAGGACTACGCTGGAACGCCTCGAAAAAGTATGTCTCACTTACCACACCATTAAAACCAGAACACTGCAGCGCTTAACAGCAGAAATGAAAGAAGGTGTGGTGCTGCCGGAGTTGAACCACCTTTTAAATATAATATTCTAAAATGTCTTAATTATAATACTCTAATCTTATACTATATATAAAATTCTCGTGTCACAATGTTAGTTACCGTACTCCACCGAAACGGCTTTACCGATTTTCACCAAATTTTATATGCATATTCAGTAGGTCTGAGAATCGGCTACTATCTATTTTTCATACTCCTAAGTGAAAAGGGTTGTTCACCCTTAACATTTTTTTATTTATATGGCAACACAACGTTTGCTGGGTCAGCTAGTAATACTCTAAAATAATATAAAAAAATCAACGGGCTGCACTCCTGGAGTGCCGGCACCTATTCAGGTGAATAAAATATAAATAAACAAAAAATTAAACTGACACCCATTGACATATTTTTTACATGCTGACACCGGATGACATCTTGACTTTTGCAGTTTGGTTTGCCGTCTTACGAATTTTCGACCAGACCACGTGTCCTGACGCGAGTTTAACATTTTTTACCCATCACAAAAGTGCAGAACTCCGCTAAAGAAGCTTCTTCTTCATAACGAAACACCTTGTGAAGTGGTGGTAGTTGTATTGACATTCAAAAAATGCTCTGTAAAGAACCTATTTTGAATAAAAGAAATTGATATGATTTGATTTGATTTAACTTAAAAAGGGCACATCCCTATTTATTACAAGGTAATCTTCCACAACTAATAACGTTTATTGTTATTTTCCGCGTTAAAGTTACAAGTTTGACTACACTTTATAATTATTTTAATTATAATTAATGAGTACTCACATACATTGTTACCTTCAACTTACAAGCTTTTATTTATCTTGCCTTGTTTGTTGGTTTGCGGGTCAAATCTTGCAAATAAATTTAACAGTTAACCTCAGGTCTTCAACCAATTGGGCTGAAATTTTGCGAATCGAAATCAAGCATGTATTGCTTGATTTCGATAATTTTATTTTATTCTTATTTTTAACAATAATAACAATATATGATAATAATGTATCATTGATTTAGTAACGTAATTTTAATTTTTTATTAAAAAATGGACCAATTCTTTTTTATGTAGGTACCCCCTACGATATGGGTATCATATTAAAAGGTTTTCTGAGAAAACGAAAAATAAAATTGGGTTAAAATTTGCCTAATTTAAATAGGTGCCACGTCACGACTAGGCTTTAAAAATAAATTGTGAAATAAGCACATATTTCCACAACCCCCTATTACAGATTGAAATATAAACTACAGATGTCTTCAGGTGAATTTATTCAACACAAGTAGTAATACTGGCTACCTAGACCTAGACAAAATGTCATCTACTACTTACCAATTTATAACAAATTATCCAAAATATGTACCTAAATCAATCAATCCGAGATAGCATCATTAAGAAGCAGATTTTTTAATGAAAATTTTGACAATATCCGCCTATATCCCTACGTACTTACTTTAGGCACATATTCTAGTACTAAGCCACTAAGCAAACAAAGTACCAAGTGGTAATAAAAGCTATTAATGTCAGCATCGATACTAAGTAAGAATCCGGACTTGGCGTACGCCTACAAGAGCGATCATGCGTAGCATTACTAGTTCTAGTGACGTTTAGTTATCACGACACGACAACGATACGACCACGATACTTGTCTGATGAATATCAACATGTTGTGTGTTAGATTAATCTGTAAATGGACTTGTTTCAGGTATGTACGAGTAAATGTAACATATAAATTATGGATGATTAATTTAATTTTTTTTTTGGTAGGTTTTAAATACCTTTTTTGTATTATAGGTTATAGTTATTGTATTACTTTTAATTTTTTTTTCAGACAACTATAGACCCATATAATGTGTGTTAGTAATTTAAATGCAACTCTTAAATAAGTTTCAAAGGTAGTACAAACAGTACATTTCTACCGAGGCGATACTACCTATGTAGGCTATTTCTAGCGCGAAACATTTGTGCGTTTTGCTGAAAGGGTGTAAATATCTATTGACTTATATATACGTAATATATATAAGGTGACCTTAGTCCTCAGGAGTACCAACGCATCTGTAATCGAGATCAGGACCTGTTTCTATATAAAGTTACACATGTCGATGGGCGTCAGTGTAACCATCAGGAGTATCAGGTCTACACGCTACTCCAATCCTATAAAAAATGCCTTGTCGCCATCGTAAACCTTAAAGGTATTTCCACCTTAAACTAACGCATGTTGTTGTGTGCGTGGCTTACAACTAACTACATGCATGTTGTGTTTGTGTGCGTGGCTGGTTTTAAAAATGCGTGAGTTAGAATTTATTGTGTCAATAATGAACTGGCCGGAGACCGCCGCGCGATCCGATAGGGTTGGGAGTGGACTAAGTTAGGAAACATTTACGTTTAGTTTAGTTAGTTTAACAACTGATTTTAGTTCCATTAAAAAAAATCGTATATCTATAAAGTATCTGTAAAAGTTTGTAAAATAAACTTAAATTAATCTTCAATTCCAATTCTATTTGTAAATTATTTTAAAATAAAAATAAAGAAATTTATAAACGCTTGTAAAATTTAAATTACATCGATTTGAAATTCGAACGTGTTTTGTATTGCTTAAGTAATAATAAATAAAATAAAATTTAAATAAAATCCTTATTCGTCAACGCTTGTTAAAAATATATTGAAATCAATTTTTAATTTAAATCTATTTAGAAGCTCTCCTAATAAATAATTTTATATCAATGTTCGTAAGCGCTTATATAATTAACTGAAGTCAAACATAATATTCAACCAACTTGAAATTCACGGAGCACAAAACAAAAATCAACAATCAACTTTTTAGATAAACAACAAAGTAACTAAACAAAAATTTTGAAAAAACGTATGCAAAAACTAAACACGGTCCGAGCGTCACATTCATCATTAATGTCGTGTAATTTTATGCTTGTACATTAACCATTACTAATTAATCATAATCATAAATCTGGAGCATCATAATCTCGGAACAAAAGCTATTAAAATGTTAATTAGAGCCAGTTATGAAGTACTGGCAAAAAGTAGGCGTTAGGCGTTTATACACTGTGCGGCTTTGAACCGCGTCCGGCGGTTGTGAGACAGTTTTTTTTTCAACAATCACGAGGCCACGGTTTTGTGCGCTCTTGTCATAGCAATTGTGTTCGATAGATACCCAAAGTGCTATAACGATTTACTTTATTCGTAGCAGTGGCGTCGTATTACAGAGAATAGGTGTCTTGATTTTTACAATTTACAATTTAGGCCCAGTTTATATCTGCAGATATTAAACTTTTCAGACATGGACCATTGAAGACAATACATATTTAAATATCCAATATTTTGTCAAGCGGTAATGTTAGATAAGATATAAAACAATGACACACATTGTATAGGATAATACTTATTTGCCTGTTACAGCACGCGTGTGACACGCTTTATGTCTGTCTGTAAATGTTAATTTCAAACAACCACGTCGTGCATAAGACGACCATGTTTCTGTGTATATTGAAATCGCACAACCACAGCAGATGCAGTTGAATAAACGCTTCATGCGTTCTTAGCCTTATAGATTTAAGGGCTCGAACACAAAACTGCGATGCGACGCGATGCGAATTCGCAACGCAGAAAATTGCGATGCGAATTGCTGCGATGCGATATCGTGCGGCGTAGCGTCTCTCAGGGTGACCAACAACAACAACCACTGTGCGATGCGAATCAATTCGCAAGTTCTTGCGATGCGTCGAGGGAGCTCGCAGATTTTTGCGATGCGACGCAGTTTTGTGTACGAACCCTAAGGTAGCAATAATGTTGGAGTATTTACATACCTACTGGCTTAGTCCGTAAATTCATGTTGAGTTTAAAGTCAGTTAAGAATTAAGTAGTCATAATATGTATCTATGTCTATGTACCTACCTATAAGGTATGAATTAAATTCCATAAAAAACTTAGCTATGAAAAAAGATAGAAATATGCCAAGTTTCATGGTGACCAAATGGACTAGCAGGCTGAATAATTGTAATACGACAGTGGACGTAATTGGAAGTTCGAAAACTGTGACACATTATATATACTTTAATATAATATTAGGCGTCTTTCATGAAATTTGTTTTATTTTTCTGTTTGGAAATTTATTTACTTTCGTAAATTAAGATATTAAATTTTAAATATAAATGTTACCAATCTGCGCTTGGCTGGAATTATGGCTTAAACCGGGTGTTTTTTTTTTTATTTTACCTAATGCCCAGCAGTGATAGTAAAGAGTTGACTACAACAAAAAATTGGGATGTCTCCACAAAATAAGACGCAATGGATACCAGATTTAAAAACAACTTCATAATCGGCACTTCTCACAAAAAGCGGTGCGTCTGGTAACACTACTAAGCATAACAAAAAGATATTTTTGCTTACTTGAGTTATAAGATAACTTTTTTTTTACTGATTCAGTTAGGTTTTATTAAAGTGAATTAAGTCAATGTTACTAAAGAGATAAAATGTTGAAGGATATTAGATATGATTAAATTGTATTTAAATTTAAAATGACTTTTAGTAACAACCCAGTGATTTTCATAATCTTGAACGTTTATAAACTTAAATTATTATTATCATTTATATTAACGCTGAAGAAAACTATCGTGCCTAAAATAACTTGTACCAATCAAGTCTTTTTTTAATATTCTGTCATGTCTGACTAAGGAATATGCAGATTGCACTTTTACATTTAATGTATTACTAAAATATAAAATAAATCAAAAAGTATTTTTACAAAATACGCAAAAAATATTTATAAAAAAGATCTCTACCTTACAAAATATATTTTTTTATTTATCTTCTTATATACTTTTAGCTAAATCAATCAATACCCATTAAATTATTAAGTTATCAGTATACCAAAATAAAAATAAAAGAAAATTGCCTAAAATAATAAACTTTAATTAGTTACTGTCAGCCCTATTCCCAATAATGAAAATCGGAGGCGGCGCGCTTTGCACCGCACAAAGGCGCCGCTACACGCACGCTTATCTCAGCCGATTACCATCGGGGGTAGCCATCGTGTGTACTAACGTATACCTTAAGCTCAAGTGGAGCTTCGTAAGCTTTGAACGCAGGCGCCGGCTTCAAGTTCAATCTACCAATGACTTTTTTAAGGAATGGTGAAGAGGGGTGTAAAAAGAGCTCTCCTTCAAAGTGGATGCATTGGCGACTCCTCTGGTGTTGCAAACGTCCATAGGCGACGGTGACTGTTTTCCGGATAGCCCGTCAGTCTTATCGTTAGGTTAAATATATATAAAAAGGAATAATCAACGACCCATTATTGTTCCACTGCTGGGCACGGGTCTCCTCTCAGAATGAGAAGGATTAGGTCATAGTCCACCGCGCTGGCCAAGTGCGTTTTGGTAGACTTCACATAACTGTGAGATTTTTTTACAAATCTCTCCGATGTTTCCCTTCATCGTTTAAGCAAGTGATAATTAATTTCTAATACGCACATAATATTGAAAACCTTGAAAACGTATTTTCATGGGCAACCCATTATTATCTCATTCCTGGGCACTGGTCCCTCAAAGTGAAGGCCTCTATCGCCCTGCCAAGTACCAATTGGTAGAGATTTTTTCTGTTTTAAAACTCTCAAACAAAATTTTCTCTTGTTGTTTTCCTTCACCGTTATAGCAAGTGATAATTAATTTATAATTATTTACTCACCACCAATTTCTTTATTTATTTTTATCTTCGCGAGATTCAGTAGATAATAAAATAAAGAACGTTTGTTAAGAACGAGTACCTAAAGTAATAAAATAAATGCAATTGTTTTGTTGTAGTCAATTAATGTATCTATTTTAATTTAATCTTAGTTGTTGCCGCGACTTCATTCGTGTGGGCTCTATGTAATAATTAAATGCTCGTAAATGCATGATAGTAACTATGATAATCTCAGATAGATAATATATAACCAATTCCTACAGCTTTTTACGATTTTTCTGTCAATGTAATTTGAGATTAGCCTGAAGTCCGTATACAAAACTAAATAAAAATAAATAAATTTATTTCAGTAAGTTACAAATTGCGTATAAATTGCATTATTGCGTCAATAAATTGCATGCGGATAATTATGTGAAATTTAATATTTTTGTATTTGTGTAAGATCAATAAAAAAAAAATTCAGACATACAGTTTAACTTTTTTATAAATTGTAGAAGCCAGAAACAAAACAAAAGTAAAATAATGTGGACAGCCAAGAAGTAAAATGTAGTTAAATGTTCCAATTACCTGTGTAATGTTTAATTGTGTTCAAAAATAGCGGATTTATGTGTTTGTGAAGACATTATTCTGTTCAATGGTTCGCACGTGCGAATGTGAATGCTATTCTGAAAAATACTGAAAATACACTAATCTTGTTTTTTTTTATAATATAGAGGTAGGCTACTATTTTAGAGAACAACCGATGTAAGCTTTTTCGCTCATGGACATCTGTAATCAATGCCTAATAGGATTGCAGACTTGAGATTAGCTGCATTTGCATGCATCTCTAAGGCCTAATGGTCGTTATTAAAAATCAATCGTATAACGGTGGCAACTAACAACAAATATGAGAAATAAAAAAGTTGACAATATTTTTTTCGCTTTATCTATTGAACCGTAATAGGTAAACAGTTCAAATTTTTACTGTGCATTTACTTCAATGGCTATAACTAATCTATGGGCTATAATAACAAATACTAAAAATAGAGAAATATGAAAGTTTTGGTGGTACGGAATCCGCCGTATGCGAGTTCGACTTGCACATGGCCAATTTATCTGCCACGGGCACGGCACGTGTCTATCACGTTATAACACGCTCTATGTCAAATTAAATATACCCTCAACATTCAAGTTTAAATAAAAAATATAAACATAGGTAATAGACAAACAAATAAATCTACATAACTGTTTTAAAAACGACACAGTTAGTTACCAAGGTTAATTAGTGCGACCTTTGCAATTACGCTTCACAGCTGAGTATTTGTTTATTTATTATATTAATTAACGGTAATTAAGACCACCCACCCTTTAATAAATAAAGTTGAAGGAAATATTTTTAGAGAACAGTGCTTTATTGTCTAATTGTGGAGTGTAACGTAACTAGTTTTATAACCGTGCAGTTTGTTTATTTATTTTGTCTATTTGCAATTGGTGGTACTGTGTGTTGCAATATTGCTGAATAAAGTATTTTCTTTCTTTCTTTCTTCTTTAATGTTTTTCTGTATGTCATTCTTTGGCATGGCCTGCAGTCTAAGCGGCTTGACGGATTTTAACATATGAGGTGTCGTTGGATGCATCTAAATTGCGGGAGTAACTTAGGGTATATTTTGAAGTTGGATATGTGCTTTTATAATAGGTAATTGTAGATAGTAAAGGTCTTTAGTTCGGCTTTGTCTTTTAATAGTTGTTAGCGCTGCTGTGTTTTGATTTGAAGAGTGTGTTGAGAAATCAAACGTTCCATTTTAGTACATAAGGTATCAACGCATTCATGGCCGACTATATTAAGCAACAATCTATCTGATTTTCACCCTAAAAAGGGCGGTCTCCGATATATCTTCCATTTTCATGAAGTTCTAAACCTTTTTATAAAAAAAATATATGCGAATCTTAAATTGTTCATTGAAATTCTCTACCTACATGTCCCTTACTGTTCATTGATTCTTTACACGTCCCTTATACCAACTTAGTATAATTTCTTAAGCATGCATAATATTCTAAGCAGCGCCTGTAAAAGCACCCAAACGTTAACTAGTTAACAGATTTTTAATAGACGTGCTAACAGCGCCCAGGGGTACTGCAAGGAACTAGTCGGGCGCCAGACCTCCGCGACGACACAACTCAATCCGACGATAGTATTCTGTATATCACACATCTATGACGTCACTTTAGACTGGTTGATAATAATAGAGGCAACTATCTTAGACCTCAAGAGTGGTTACGTATTTGTAGTAGAATTTAGATAGAACCCCTGTTTTATATAGTGGTTACAGATGTCTATCCCGCAATGACCACTTACCATCAGGTGGTCATGCGTTCAGTACTTTAATCTCATAAAAAATGCATGAAAACTGATACCGAATGGCAATGTGTGTCGCAGTACCGGTACCAAAATACAATAAAGCCTTGTGACAGACAGTCAGATGGACACACGGACGGACGTCGAAAGTTTAGAAGGTTCCGTTTTTGCCCTTTATGTATGGAACCCTAAAACGGGCGCTCTCCGAAATATCTTCCATTTTCATAATTTTTTAAAACTTATTACTATAAAAATATACCTTAAGTTATTCATTGATTCGCTACCTTTTATATTCATGTATGTATTTATTTTAGCATCATCTCTCTTCAATATACTAACTACCAACTTTAAAAGCACCTAACACAGCACCTAAACGTTAACTAGTTAACAGATTTTTAATAGACGTGCTAACAGCACCCAGGGACTTGCAGGGAACTAGTAGGGCGCCAGACCTCCGCGACGACACAGCTCAATCCGACGTTAATATTGAGAGTAGCAACGATCTGCGATAGACTTTAAGTAGAACTCCTGTTCTATATATATTGATTACAGATCTTCGATACGGCAGTGGTCACTTAGGTACTGTTTAAAAGGAGTTACATATGTTTATAAGAAGATGTAGCCTTTGGTTTTGTCTTTGACTTTTAAAAATAATATATTGACTTTTTTCTTTTTTTAACAGTTAGAAATGAAATGAATTCAGCGACAGTTTGACATGTTTGTCTTATAATATTGTTTATAAATCCCCAACACTTACCATCAGATGGACTGCATGAAAGCTAATACTGCATGGCAAATTGTGACGCAGGTACTATCGCAGAAACACAAAGAATTGATTCTATTAGAAGTGTATATACGGTTTAAGAAATAGAGCCGAGGCAGACAGTCAGGCGGATAGACGGAGAGATAGCAGATGCTTAGTAATAGAATTTTTTTTCTACGCTTTGCGTACGGAACCCTAAAAAAGGCGCTCTCTGAAATTGCTTCCATTTTCATAAACTTCTAAAACTTGTTACGATAAAACATATAGGAATCTTAAGTTATTCATTATTCTCTACGTCCATTGTATATACATATACTCGTACATATAATTTCTTAAGCACGCGTAATATTCTAAGGAGTACCTAACTTGCTTTAAAAGCACCCAAACGTTAACTAGTTAACAGATTTTTAATAGACGTGCTAACAGCGCCCAGGGGTACTGCAAGGAACTAGTCGGGCGCCAGACCTCCGCGACGACACAACTCAATCCGACTCAAGTTAATATTCAGTAAACATCGACTACGCCATTCGAACCAAAGGCTGTTTAAACTTCGCGCAGTTTACACAAACTATTATTGTGAGAAGGATGCGTTGCTTTGCGTTTACCGCGGTAGTACTCGCTAATTTTAACCCTGTCCTTTTCAAACACACTAAACCAACACACTGAACATACGAGTCAAATTCCTGTGTACTACTTTTGACGTTTTAACTCAAAAAGCGTTGACATTTGTGAACCTTTCACAGGATTGTAGGTCTTATTGATGGTGAGATGTTTGTTGAGACATTTAAGCCGCTGTACCACTGTTTCGTGGTTGCATTGGGACGTTAATTCTCCGTTTGTTAAATTTAGCGGCGGTAAGTAATGATCGGTTTGAGCTCAGCGCTCTAATTGTGGCGTTTAGCGGATAAATGGGTTTTAAGTGTTTGGACGGCAATTGATCTGTTTTTTTTATAATATAAGAGTAGCAGACGAGCATGCAGTCCACCTGATGGTAAGTGGTTATTGCTATATGGACATCTATAATCAACCCCAGGTAAGATTAGATATTCTTACCTGAAGTCGGCCAATGCGTCGCTACTCCTGAGGTTAGTCCTCAGCCTAGCTGGAACGCCTAGGAAATGTATGTCTCCCTTGAAACCAGAACACAGCATCGCTTAACACTGCTTTTATGAGGCAGAAATAGGTTTGGCAATGGGGCCACCGCAGTCGAACCACAAAAGGTTCTACCACCTTCGATAGAACTATTGCGGGCTCATTGTCTCAGAATTAACGAGAGAAAGAAAAACATGTTTAATAATGAATTCTTTGTGTTTGGTACCTGCGTCACGCATATTTGCAGCGTCAGTTTTCATGCTAACTTTTATGAGTTTAAGTAGATTCGCATGCAGTCGAAGTAGTAAGTGGCAACTTCCGTCCATGGACATCTATTTTTTATAATATAGGAGTAGCTTACGAGCATGCAGTCCACCTGATGATAAGTGGCTACTGCCGTCCATGGACATCTGTAATCAACTACAGCTAGGATCAGATATTCCTACCTGAGGTCGGCAACAGATGCGCCGCTACCACTGAGGACTATGCTGGAACGGAAAATTATGTCTCCCTTATCACACCCTTCAAAACGGAACGCAGCAGCGCTTAACACTGCTGTTATGAGGCAGAAATAGATGTGGCGGTGGTGCCGCCGGAGTCGAACCACAAAGGGTTCTACCACCTTCATCTAGATCTGTAACTGCATATAGAACTGGGGTTCTGCCTGAAGTCTATCACAGATTCGTTGCCACTCATAACGACTAAGACGGTAATTCGTTTTCATCATTATTATCAATCCATTTCTCTTGTATTATTGGGTAGAGGTCGCATCTAAAGATGAAGTCACTAAGTGATTATTTGACTGACAAAACGGTGTGGTCTGAAGTAGTTCCAGCTCCACATGTACCATTAGGTTAAGTTTAACATTGTAAAATCCATTTTTTTAAAAGATGTGTGTTATGGAGTTTCTTTCGCCGCTTCTTCTCCATAACGAAACACCTTGTGAAGTGGTGGTAGTTTGACATTCAAAAAGTGCTCTGTAAAGAACCTATTTTGAATAAAAAATTTTGATTTGATTTGATTTGAACGTTTAGCACAAGTTGGTAGGCTTACATAATTATAAGAAGTATGTTTGAAAAATTATAAGTAGCCTATATTGTAGATTTCCAATATTTTTACCACCCTTAAACAAATCACCGTTAATTAATTCTTTGAGATCACATAACTGAAAGTCTATCTGGGATCGAACCTTGGAACTCGTGCGAGGAACCCAAATGCATAAACTATTGCATAAAACTACCTATAAATTTTTGTCAGACATTTTCTCTAAATTCACTTAGGATTTTTTTCAGAATCGAAGGTAGGACCGCGTAACCAACCAACCCGATCTGTTGGCCAAACATTACTCGGAGCGGCCATTAAAACTTTTTCAAAAACAAAAAAAGCTCTCCCCACGAAGGTAAACACGTGGAACCTTTGGCGGTGCCTTCACAGGTCGTGGGTCCTTTGTAAACCCGGTGGAGCTTGAAAAAATATTACGTATTGAGTATGTGAATTTTATTCTAGCAGTGATAGCGTAATGGTTAAGAAACTCAGCCTCACGAACGAGGGGTCCGAGATTCAAACCCCAGGCACGCACTTCTGATTTTTCAGTTATGTGCGTATTACAAATTAATTATCACTTGCTTAAGCGGTGAAGGAAAACATCGTGAGGAAACCTGCACACCTGAGAGATTTATATTAAAAAAAAAGCAAGTTATGTGAAGTCTACCAATACGCCTTGGCCAGCGCGGTGGACTATGGCCTAATCCTTCTCATTATAAAAGGAGACCCGTGCCCAGCAGTGGGACAGTAATGGGTAAATGATGATGAGAATTTTATTCTACGTGGACGAAAGGTTGGTTCGGCTTTTTCTGGTAATCGAGTTGTAAATATGCATATTGTTCAGTTTTTTTTAATAATATAGGAGTAGCAGACGAGCATGCAGTCCAACTGATAGTAAGTGGCTACTGCGGCCAATGGACATCTGTAATCAATCCCAGATTAGACATTCCTATCTGAGGTCGGCCACGGTAGCGCGCCTACCTCTCAGGACTAAGATGAAACGCCTCCGATAAATATGTCTCCCTTACCACACCCTTCAAACCAGAACACAGCAGCACTTAAGCAACTTAAGCTTATGGTACATGGTGACTGGGATCTATGGGCATAGGTTGTCATCAACACATTACTGTACTACAGCTGAGCACGGTTCTCCTCTCAGAGACATAGTCAACCGCGCTGGCTAAGTGCGAATTGGTAGACTTCACACATCTTACACAACTTTTTTATTTTTTAAAGAATTCTCAGACATGTAGGTTTCCTCGCGATGTTTTCCTGCACTGATATAGCAAATGATACCTACTTAATGTCAGTTGTATAGTCCGCGTAAAACTGCTAATCCGCTCTGAATATAGAAATAAATCACGTCGCCATAACAAATTGTACTACACCTGCTCGAAACAACTTCAGAGCGGACTAGTAGTTTGGCGCGGACTATACGTGCCTGAGATTCGAACCTCGGACCCCTTAATCAAATAGCGTACTACCACTTCTTGCTGGGCAGCTTAATTTAATGCCATCCGCAGCAGTGGGACCGTAATATTGACGAAACAAACAGTCCACCTGGTAAATGCCTGCTTACCCATTACTTAACATTGTAGATTCACTGATAGCAGCGAAACTACACGCCTCAATACATATCATACACCAGAATTTAATTACCTACATACCATGCTCGTGACCGTAAACTTGTGCATTCAGTGACGCCGTGAGAAGAAAAAATTACAAGTCATTAGATCTCTTATCAATCAATAATATCTACTGCGCCACGCTACTGATTGTGGTCGCAATGTGAGCGGGTGGATAAGCGGAAGCGGATAGCGGGTAAGGACGAAAATCTTATAAGTGTATTAAGTTCTTTTGTGAATGTATTTGTTTCCTTAAAACGTTAAAATTGGAATAAAGTACTTAATACTGCGATTATTATTAGTAATTTTATTTACTTTATTTGTCGAAATTCTTCAAGTAAATACTGTAATGTACTTCTGCTCATATTTAAGCCAGCCTTATTTTTTTATAATGTAGGAGTACAGACGATCATGCAGTCCACCTCATGGTAAGTGGCTACTGCAGCCCATGGCCATCTGTAATCAACCCCAGATAGGATTAGGATAGGATAGATATTATGAGGACCCCTGAGGACTAAGCTGGAATGCCTCCGAAAAGTATGTCACTTACCACACTGAAATATACCAACTTTTGTTTTGAAATAACATAATTCCTACTTCCTTATATTTTTGTTGTTTTATTAACCAAAACCAACCGACCATAAAATTTAAATAATTACGTAATCAGTCGATCTACAAATGATTACAGGAACCCATAAAATTCCGCTGGCCACACAAACCCACCTCAAGGCCCTTTCGATCAAGATAAAACTATTCAGACGCGATTTGACGTCTTATTCACATCTGCCGCCATCTTGAATAAAAAAATAAATAAAATGGCGTCTCCAAGTGTCAAATGATCGGAGATTACGACAGCTATGGAAATTTATGTCGATGAATCATTTCTGTTACTAGTATTACGTTTGATATTCCCAATGATGGGATAGTTAGTCTCTTCAATCTGTTATTGTCCTAAAACTTAGCATTTTGTCTTATGAAAGAAATGAAGGTTTAGGTCATAGTGCATCACGCTAACGGATTTTTATAATTAAGCCTAGTGATGAGGCAGACGGGCTACCTGATGGACAGAAGTCACAGATGGACATTTGCAACACCAGAGTCTTGATAGAAAGCAGTCACCGTCGCCTATATACATTTGGAGGAGTCACCAATGCATCGCCGGCTTTGTAACATTCTTTTTGCACCTTTTTTGAAAAGCCCTATATCGTAGCGCTCTGGAAATACCTCAGGTGGACATTATCGATACTTTTACGAGTTAGATACTTTTTTATGAGTAAGTACAGTATTGATAAATGTATCGAATAGAATGCTATTCAATACCATGTTCTTCCCTAAAAGGACAAAATAGGTGTTGAAGGTTCGTACTTATTATATTGTTAAAAATTACAAATAAATGACAGTTAGAAATTATGCATACGTTTATTAAACATCCTTTGAAACCTATTGTTATTTATAATTTATGTAAAAATTTCTGCGGCATCTTTCAAGGTGCTCCCCTCAACCCGAACTAAACACTAACTTATCGATTGATAAAACGGCAAAAGGTTTGTACGTTTGTGACAAAATTTATGAGAATGGACTATATGTAAATTCAGTGTTGTTTATGGACAGCCGGTGCGTCGAGCGCAAGGTCGCCGGTTCAATCTTGTAAAAAATTCCATGACATTTTTAAAATATTTACTACTGTTGATATTAGATATTTAAACACTTATTATAGTCATATTATGTGGTTGTATTTCCTTATACTACCAATAAGGTGTTTTAGGATCCGACTACTTTACATAATTTTGAACTCTACATGCCTAGATGGTTTATATTTTAAATAAATAACAAAAAATCTTTAAAATAATTTAAAAGATAGGCATGGTGACTCAATTTGTTAATTTTTCTGCAAACAATTATTTATATTATTGGACTAAACGAATAATTACCTAAACAAATAATGTATTAAAAAAAAAAAGAAAAATTACAAAGTTTATTTTTAAAGATTGGGGGGGGGGGGGGGTATAATTTGACAGGTAATACGAAATTATTTTATTACCTAGTGTGAATCAATAACTAGAGAAACAATTAAAATCCTGTCTGCTTAAAATACAGCCTACATCATTTACAAACATTACTTTCCGCAGGCTCGACAAATATTACATTCAAAATATTTTTTTATTAAGAATCAGGTGATTGTAGGAACCACATAACCGGACCTCAAACAATAGTATAATCGTGATCGTTTCAATAATTTATTGAATTGAATAAATTTCACTGTTCATAAGTAGCTAATATTTAAAATACATATGACATGTCCCCATATGGTTCTATATAACACACTGGTGTATATTATTGGGAAACAAAGATAATTTTAACTGTGGTATCATTGAGTGATAATTTTATTAAAACTTATAAGGAGTTACATGTATCTAGTAAGTTTAAATCTAAACTAATATTATAAAGATGAAAACTTTGTTTGTTTGTTTGTTTGATTGTAATGAATAGGCTCAAAAACTACTGGACCGATTTTAAAAATTGTTTAACCATTCGAAAGCTACATTATCCCCGAGTAACGTAGGCTATATGTTATATGAAATATATTTGATAAATAGATTTTGAGGCGGTACAAAGTTTGCGGGGTCAGCTAGTATTAAATATAAAAGAGGTTTAGTTTGTTGTGTTCTATATCTGAATTGCATGAAATAAGATTTGATTTTTCGCTTTATACTAACTTATACTAACCTAAACTACATACAAAAATGCATTTTAGGGGCTCTATCTGCTTTATAAAGTGTTAATTAAAGGGTGTGGTGGGTGACACTAATGTGAGGGGCACTAACCTAGTCAGGGGTAGCAACGCATGCTCAATTTCAGATAGGATGTCTATCCTATGCGGGGTTGATTAATTGATTACTGCTGTCCATGGACAGCTGAAGCCACTTACCATCAGATGGACATGTTTTGGTACTTGAATCTTATAGAAAAGTGCAATAACTCACTTGCCTCAAAATATTTCAAATTTACATGTTAACAGTTACTAAAACCACTTCTAAAACTACTTATAAGTAAATACGTAAACAAGAATAAGTTATTCAATTTATAATTAAAACTTTTACAACTAATTTTTAATATCTCATAAGAATATGAGATTTCTTTTGTTTTCATTAATAAGACATCAAGCAGAAAATACCCATATTTTGAAACATAGGTCCTATGGGGATTACTTAAGGGATATTTTAGCGTAGAATATGTTTTGTGTTATGATATTATAGAAATACACAGTTTAAAGAATATCACACGTCGGATTATAGACCTTGAGTAGGATTTAACTGTAAAGGTGTTGGTACAATGAGCACTAGGATTCATAAGATCATTAAATTCACATAGGTATTGTTATCCTAATAAAAATATAAGCAATGAAAAAATATGATATTTGTCAATATGACAAGTATACCTCATATAAATCATACATATGTATTGCAACTTAACAAAAACAATGGAAATATGAGATTATTTATATTTGTTGTATGGTTTGATTACTTGTTTTCTAATAAAATTTCATAGTATTATTTCATGATTTACGCATTATTTAAAAAAATCGGATCAAAATTATTAATAATCTCTACTCTATTCTCCTTTAGATAAATGTCTACCATGAACTTGAGCTACACAATAAGCTTCAATCACACATTACAATAAACAAAACTTCAACCTCCCCAATGTAACCCAAACCTAACTTCAAAAAAAGCTCAAAAAAGCCCCGACAGCTCCGAGCTACCGTAAGAGCTTTATGACAATGTGAATGATGCTTAGAAAAATAAAATAAGCCGACCAAGCTAGCTAGAGATTATAAAATCGTAGGCCTTCTGTTTATTACTGACGCCCACCAATAAACTCGGAATAAAGTTAAAAAACAGTTCAGAAGGGTTGCATAGTCTGGTTAATAAAGGGATTATAAATACGTATAGAATTCTAGGTTCGATTATTGGTGGGATTTAGATTCTGTTCTGAGTCCTAGGTTTTGTGTTTTTTTGCTTAATCCAGACCCATACTTACAGAAGGTTCTCAGAAAATGTAGTGATAGTGGTCTAATGATTTTCAAATTCGGCTTCCCTATATAGGAGTCCGAGGTTCGAATCTCCAGCCACTCACTTAACATTTTTCAATATTATTATTGCGTATTAGAAATTAATAATCAATTGCTGTAACGGTGAAGAAAAATATCGTGAGGAAACCTACATGCTTGAGCTTTAAAAATAGTCTCTCAAAGGCGTGTAGTCTACCAGTTCGCACTTGGCCAGCGCAGTGGACTATGGCCTAATCCTTCTCAGTCTGAGAGAAGACCCGTGCCCAGTACCGTTACCATGAGTTTTTACGTTTTTGACAAATATGACTGTTTTGGTATTTGTTTAAGTATTGGCTCATACGATTTCCTAGCTCTAACACAATCCGCTAGGGGCGCTGATTGGAAATTGTATGGGCAAATACGTAAACAAATACCAAAACAGTCATATTTGTCAAAACGAAAAAACTCATGGTAAGGGTACTGCAGGGGGGCAGTTAAAGCTTGACGAGGATGGAAATAAACGTCAAGTAGATTTCCCTCTTAATTGCTGCTCCAAAAAATCATTTATATAGATACTAGTTAAACACTCGGCGTTGTTTGCAAACAGAAAGGTGATCTTAATTAAACGCTTTGTTTAGTACAAATTCCTTCACACGGCGGGACGTGACGGACGGACGGACAAACTTTCTCACGGTTGACAAATATTTTATATATGGATCAGGTGACAGTTATCAACGAATTAAATTTAATGGATTGACTTCATTTGTATGATTTTTACCCGAAGTTGTTTTTTTTAGATTTTTGTCAAATGTATTTAGCAAGATTCGTGTCCTAAAAAAAGATTCTAGCAGGGTTCCGTTTTGTCGTTTTGATATACGGAACCTTAAAAATAAATGATAATGATCCCTGAGGACTAAGCTGGAACGCCTCGGAAAAGTATGTCTACCTTACCACACCCTTCAAACCGGAACACAGCAATGTTTAACACTGCTGTTATGAGGCAGAAATAGGTGTGGCGGTGGTCCCGCCGTAGACGAACCACAAGGGGTTCTACCACCTTCAACTGTACTGAACATTACAATAAATTAAGGTCAACTTTACATGAACTCTTAATGATAGTGCTAAACTCTATCATATTCAACAATACAATAATTTGAACTTTAAAACCTATATCTAAATTGTTTATCCACTATGATTTGGAATGCATCATGTAAATATATATTTTTCTTTCTTACCTGCTTCATAATATTTCTTAAACCAATGTATAACGATATAACGATTAATTATACACATTTATTCAATTTTTAACGATATAAACAATAAAGTAGTTTATAAGTATAATACTACAAATAATTATTTTAAAAATACTATAAAGTACCAAACTAAAAAAATCGAAAGACAAAGAAAAAACGCTATAACTTCCGAAAACAAAAAAATGTAGCCGAAACGTCAGCTAGGCGACGCTCTATAAATCATTAGTTTAGTGCGTAGACAATATTTCAAGCATGGTCAGTGACCTACCGACCATCGACAAAAAAACTTTTTTCTTTTTCTCACACCGGATATCAACGTTGGCGACAAGTTGTGGCGCCTGATTTTTTTTACAACCAGCCAGTTCAAAAGTACTCTTAATAGTAATAAATAGGGTTTATTCTTGATTATTTGTTATCTGTCGGCCGAATATCGGCCCAAAATTGTCGCCAGTCCATTGTTTTTACGCATTTGACGCTCATTTTCGTTTGGGACAAAAAATCGTGTAACAGTTACATGGTCGTGAACTTAAATTTGGTTTATGGTCAGCCATAGATATCAATAAGAATTTATACATAGAAAAAATAACAGAATTCTCTATTTGTTTAGTTATAAAACGCTTGCGTAAACTGCTAAAACGGCTACTATACATTTACTAAAATGTAAATTTATTATTGTCATACATCATTTAACAATTAAGAATAAATGAATGAAGACCTCATCTGGCCTTAAAATAATACGATATACCTAATAAAAATATTAATAGCTATTACCTATTATTGTAATTAGTAAGACTTTAGGTTAGACTTTAATAAATATGTTTATCACAAAAGTATAATATATTAGATGGTTAAGTACGTATATTCATCGTAAATTGTCATTAATAAGTAAATAAATAATTAGTGCTAGTCAACTCAATAAAATTACTTTGTAGGTATACCTACTTCCTTTTATTATAAGTCATTACAAAAACAACATTGGTAATAAATTTTTATATTCATTAAAATACTAAAACTACGACATTTTTAATATCTTTAGAACGAACTATAGATTTAGTACATCTAATGGTTACAACTCAAAAACTGCTTAAATATACCTACATAGTATATGTTTTTAAAGATACACATTGTAGACAGAGCAAAGTAATCCCGCTCATACGTAAATACAAAATTTAAAGACAGAAAACAAATTCACAAAAAAGCACATGATTGTCTCAGCAGGTACATTTCGGCGCCGAGCTTATCAACTTCGCTAAGATAGCAAATATTTTGCGCATTCGTCACCTTGCCAGGAATTTTGCGCCCGATGGATTTAAAAAAAATCTATTGTCAAAACAGACGTCAAAGGCGGTCTATGAAGATGTCAGGTTGGTATGACAGCTGTCAAAATGGGCGGTGTTTGTGGCAAATTGGGATTGACTGACGGCGAGATTTGTAAAATATTTTCGGGCCGCATTTCTGTTGTGTCATCGCGTCGTAATTTCGAAAACGTTGCGAAGTGCCAATCATTTTAACAGATAGTGAGTTGCATTTAAATATCGAACGCAACTCATTAGGAGTACCGGATTCAAATCCTTAGATTAAACGGGTTGAGGTTGAAAAAACTAATCTTGGCGTTATCGTGTGTCCTCCATAAAAGACCTATAACGTCCAAAGAAAAAAAAACAAAAGAAATGTTCGAAAATCCGGCGTTATCTTTGTCCGGCGCCAGTGGCACCGAGGCGGGGACTTTTTTTAATTTTATTCTCCCCGAAGCGAAAATCCTCGGCGTTCAGCTCGTAATTGACAGAATTTACGCATCCGATAAGGGAAAGGTTTTATATTATTGGTTTAGTTTCAGCCGAGTAGATTGAAGCCTTTCATTTCTAATCTTTTTGTAAGCTTTAAGTATCAGCGGAGTGAATAAAATGGGTAACGTATGCTTTGTACTGAGCTAAGTTCGTTATAGAATTTTTTGTTTTTCGGACTTATATTATTTGCTCTAAAAGACGTAACATTGCAAATAAGTATAAAGACAAAAGCATAGCCTACTGGTTAAAACTCGACATTACCATCGGAGGTTTGAGGTTCGAAATTCAGGGATTTTTCAAATTACATGCCTTTTAATGTGTTTTTGAAACGTTTTAGATAGATACCTAGCGCCAAAATTATCCTTTTTTTTCAAATTTGTACCTATTTAAGGATATCTACTTGGATATTAATCGCGAATATAACGACACTATCTATCGAAATCGATCCAGCCCTTATAAGCTACGATATTATAAAGAAACTTACAAACATACAAGATACGCGCGAAAGACATAACCCTTCTAACAGTCGGGTAAAAAATCCCAATATACAATTAAATATACACAATACCTCTGTCAAAACTAGTACTAAAACACCCGGATACCCATAAAATACTAGAACGTAATGTGACAGTAACTTACCCAAACGCCACTAAACAAACAACAAAAACCTGAACTTTTTAGGTCCATTTCAAATGCGTATTTATTTAGTACAGTTTACGCGTGGGCCGCGGCCCTTTGATCCCTTACATTCCTCATTAGGACTTCCGTGTTGGCGCCAAAGGGTTAACCAATTAGAGGAAATGGATCGCTCTAACTATTCGTGAATAATGATTCAATTCATTCTCATTTGTTTTTTTTGTTTTTTCAATGAAGTAGTAACGAGCATTTTTTTAATAATATCTATAGGGGTAGCAGACGACCATGCAGCCCTGATGGTAAGTGGTACCATGCCCATGGACATCTGTTATCAATCCCACATAGGATTATATATTGCTGAGGTCGGCCACAGATTCGCCGCTTCCCCTGAGGGCTAAGCTAGAACGCCTTGGAATAGTATTTCTCTATTACCACACCCTTCAAAACAGAACACAACAGCACTTAACACTGCTGTTATTAAGAAATAGGTTGTGGTGGTGCCACCGGGGTAGAAGCACAAATGATTCTTAAACCTTCACAAATGATTATAATATTTTCCTTATTTGTCAAAGCAAGTAATACTTAGTTAAAAATTTCAATACGAATACCTATTTGGTAACTTCGAAATATAATTGGATTCGAACCTTCGACGTCTAGAGTAGAAAGTTATACCACTGTATTGCTTGAACCAATTTCTGAAACCTTTCCAAATTTTAATTAAAATCACTAAAAATCGAAATCATTTAACAGTCTGTAATTATAACTAAACTAATGCAAATATATGCTGTTCACATTTATATTTCTTGTTTATTTATACGCTTTCGCTCGTAACTCTGCCAATATCTAGATCGAATTCTAGACTAGACTTGAATTTACATTAATATACTTACTTACTTATAGACAAGTCTGTAAGGATGTTTGTCGCAAAATAACCAATGTATTCAAATCTATAAATATGTAAATAGAATTGCTACTTTATACGCATATTTCAACGAAATTAAAATCGGAATACACGATTTTGGATTTTTATTTTTATGTTGTTTTAACGTTACTGTAATGCTTCTTTTTAAGGTGGTAGAACTCTTTGCGGTTCAATTCCGGCGGCACCACCTTCACATATTTCTGCCAAATAACAGCAGTGTTAAGCGCTGCTTTGTTCTAGTTTGAAGGGTGTGGTAAGGGAGACATACGACGTACTTTTCCGAGGCGTTCCAGCTTAGTCCTCAGGGGTAGCGGCGCATCTGTGGCTGACCTCAGGTAGGTATATCTAATCCTATCTGGGGTTGATTACAGATGTCCATGGGCGGCAGTAGCCACTTACCATCAGGTAAAATGCTTGCATTTTGCTTCTAATAAAATTAGTCTAAGTTACTTTTATAATATTAACTAACTGCTAGTGAAAGTCTCATCAAAACCAACAAACAATCAGACAGACGAACCGACAAGTATAGTTCGCGCCAAAGTGCTAGTCCGCTCTGAAGTTGTTGCGAGCAGGTGTAGTCATACAATTTGCTATGGCGATGCAATTCATTTCTATATTCAGAGCGGACTAGCAGTTTTACGCGGTCTATACTTTGACATTACAAACGGACATTCAATTTTCTTTGTTTGTATAGTTAATACACGAACAAAGTCGCAGGGCACACACTAGCGACATAAATGATGACTTTAGACCCATTAATCGTAATCGCAGACAACGTCGCGTTACTAAAAAACTGTTATTTATCGTTTTAAACGTCAATTCTGACATTTGCTTTTTTAATCTGTGGCGATATCTTTTTAATTGTAGCGGACTTATTTTATACTTATTTTTTAGTTTTAGTCTTTGCAGCCAATTGTTTTAAATGTGTTGGAATTATTGTCCCACTGCTGGGCAAGAGTTTCTTCTCAGGATTAACATGGGCTATAGTTCACCACAGTGGCCAATCTTTGAGAATGTTTTTGAAACGTTTTCTTTCACTTAGTTGAACTAAACTAACGCCTAATTTCGAAAGGTCTATATAGAACGCCTAGGATTCGAATCCCGGACCTCCGATGTAAAAATCCGTTAACCACAAAGCTGCAGAAAGTTATATCCGTACCAAGCGTGAATAAGTTGACAAGTGGAAAATGCACAATTTTATTGCATCTATGTGCAGTATTTGGTGAGAATTATTTAAATGTTTACAAGAGGCATGTGTATGGTAAAAATACCCGTTAACTTACCTATTTACTCACCATATAGGTAATTCAAACAATCTTAATGTTTATTATGATTAAAAAATATAATAATGTGTATATATACATATTTGTATAAGTAGGTCGTATCAATATATTCACGCCTGGTACCCATATATACGTTTTAAAGAATCTAAAATGACATTGTTTTTAATTATGACATTTTTTTTTATAATTTGTTTAATGAATTTTCTCATAATAATCCACTTACAAGTTACACTAATTATTATTACTCGTATAAGTAGGTACCCTGTCGTTAGTGATAAACTTCACAAAATTACAACATCTGACCATTACATATATTTACATAATTTAAGTTAACCGTAGGTATCTATGAAACCGTGCCTCTAAACCTTTACTAATATATAAATTATAAAATTTGTTAGTTTGGTCCGCTATCATTGTTTAAATAATCAAATTTCATGAAAACATGAACATGTGCTACCAATTATCCCGAAAAAAGACCATATACATGGACCATTTAACGGTGGTATTATAATAGTTCGATTCTATAGGCACCACCGCCACACCTATTGCTGCCTCATAACTGCTGTGTTCTGGTTTGAAGGGTGTGGTAAGGGAGACATAATTTTCCGAGGCGTTCCAGGTTAATCCTCAGGGGTAGCGGCGCATCTGTGGCCGACCTCAGGTAGGAATATCTAATCCTATCTGGGGTTGATGCTAGTTGATGAGGGGGACTGCATGCTAGTCTGCAGCCTTATATTATAAAAAATGTACCACTGATGGTAAAAGGTCGCTGCCATCCATTGACACCTGTAATCAACTACATATAACACAGGTTTTACTTGAGGCCGATCATAGATGCGCTGCCTCTCTTGAGGACTAAGTTTGTCGTCTTTTGGTTAGTCAGCTGGCTACCAAACCCTTTCACCAAAATTCAGAACCCTTTCACGTTACCTTCACCTACCTTCGAGTCAAACTATACTTGTTATACCTCTACTATCTTTTATATTAGTTTTTCTATTAAAAAAACCTTATTAAAAATGTTTTCCTATTACTTAAAATACAAATTTAAGCAATTAATTAATTTTAAAATGTAGTTTATTTTTAAATACAATTAATAATAAATGTTTCATAACATTTTACCGTCTTACCTAATACATGACCTTATTAAAGATATTATTTTTCTTGTACATAAAAAAAATATTTTAAGCAATTAATTAATTTTAAAATAATACGCCTTTAAAAATATTTAAATTTTACTTTAAAATATTTCCATCAATTAATTTTAAAATGTAGTTTATTTTAAAATACACTTTGTTACATAAACACACAGGTGAGAGGTCTGTCTTGTTAATTATAATTGAAATGATATTGATTAGAAGGGCTTACTAACCTATCATTTTATTTAAATGCCCCATGTTCGTGTGTCGTCATTAGCATACATAGATAAACATAATTGCAAGGAATATAGAATGAAATGAATTATTTATTCAAAACTACTAACACGTTCTTGTAACATGTTAATAACAAGTAGGTTGTAATGGTTAGTCTTTTTTAGGTCTGTTATTGATATCAGAAACGGGTTATGCACTCTGTCCATGTTAAATGGTCATTTTAGGGTTCCGTAGCCTAAGGGTAAAAATGGACCCCTATTACTGAGCCGCTGTCTCTCTCTTTGTTACGGGTTCTACTTCTGGAACCGTAATAGATACTTGAAATATTTATAGAGTATATATAACGGTGTTATAACAACACATAATAAAAATAAAAAGCTAGAATATATAGGAGGGTCACAACACATTAAAACCGTTTTCTTTCGACGTTTTCCACTTTATCGATTGAACCGTAATAGATATACAGTTCAAATTATCACAATGCTTTTACCTACTATTATGGCTGCTATGATAACAAATACTAAAAATAAAAAAATATATAAAAAATTGGTGGTACAGAACCCTTCATGTGAATTCGACTCGTTCTTGGTCTACTATTTATTCTGTTATTGATATCAGAAAGGGTTTATATGCAGTCTGTCCATCTGTTAAGTGGTCATTTTTATATTATACTGTCTATGACTGTATAATTGATGTAATTATCAAGTTCATGGCAGAACTCTTTGTGGTTCGACAGCGAAAGCACCTCAGAAAGGTACCACCATTATACCTATTTCATATAAGTGAGACATAGTTAGCCGAGACGTTCTAACTTAGTCCTCAAAGGTAGCAACGTATCACTAGCCTATCTCAGATAGGACTCTAATCCTATCTCGATTTGACTTCAGATGTCCAACCGGATTCTATAGCCTTTTCATAAGTGCTTATCTCTAGAAATAGGTTTCTTTGTATGCTCCGGGTAAAATAATCTTAACACCTTTCAAAACAAATTGTAGAGAGTACCTAATTCAAGTGGATCATTACGTTTAATAAGAAGCAGAATGATTCATAGCAGTGATATGGTTAAGAAACTCGGCCCCTCGAACGAGGGGTCTGAGGTTCAAATTCGACGCACCTCTGATTTTTCAAAGTTATGTGCGTATTAGGAATTAATTATCACTTGCTTAAACGGTGAAGGAAAATATCGTGTGGAAACCTGCACACCTGAGAGTTTTATTTAAAAAAATCTTTAAGGTATGTGAAGTCATGCAGTGATAGCCCAGTGGTTAAGAAACGCGGCCTCTCGATCGAGGGGTCCGAGGTTCAAATCCCAGGCACGCACCTCTGATTTTAAAATTTATGTGCGTATTAGAAATTAATTATCACTTGCTTAAACGGTGAAGGAAAACATCGTGAGGAAACCTGCATACCTAAAAGATTTATAAAAAAAAAAAAAAAATCTTAAAGGTATGTGAAGTCTACCAATACGCACTTGGCCAGCGCGGTGGACTATGGCCTAATCCTTTTCGTTCTGAGAGGAGACCCGTGCCCAGCAGTGGGACAGTAATGGGTTGATGATGATGATGATGATGTGAAGTCTACTAATACGCACTTGGTCAGCGCGGTGGACTATGGCCCAATCCTTATCATTCTGAGAGGAGACTCGTGCCCAGCATTGGGACAATAATGGGCTGATAATAATGATGATGATGTGTAACGCCGTAAATATAAGATTTTCGTAAGGTTTTACCATAAAAACCAAACCACGCAAGACCATACTGCGAACCTACTTAACATAACTAACTAAAGTTTCAAGCTTAGCTATTTTTAAGATAATTTTATACAACGAATTCCTAATCCTACTCTCCGATATCTAAATGATTAATAATAAACGTCGGATAGAGATAAGGCTCAGACATAAATAAGTTGAAATATATATTTGTTATTCGCTCTACCTGTACCTACTCTAGATTTGCTCGCTTTTGGATAATAGATCTGATAAGAGTATCTAAATATCGACTACTATTTTTACATTTCAAATGTTTGGATTTTTTTTTCAATTTTAATACGGCAAATATCTAAACGAAGATCTTTTTTATGTATGAAAGTAATATTATTAAATATTCTAGTAGTAGTAGTAATTACTAATAAACAATAAACCAACGAGATTTTTAAAATTGTATCATATTATTGTTTGGGAATTAAATCTGGAAGGGAACCTCTTGTTGGCCGGACTTTAGGGTCATCATCATCAGCAAGCCATTACTGTCCCACTGCTGGGCACGGGTCTCCTCTCAGAATGAGAAGGATTAGGCTATGGTCCACCGCGCTGGCCAAGTGCGTAGACTTCACATACCTTTGAGATTTTTTTTATATAAATCTCTCAGGTATGCAGGTTTCCTCACGATGTTTTCCTTCACCGTTTAGCAAGTGATAATTAATCAGAGGTGCGTGCTTGGGATTTGCACCTCGGACCGCTCGATCGATAGGCCGAGTTTCTTAACCACTAGGCTATCACTGCTTACTTTTGGCCATTGCACCACGCTAATAGAATAAGTTTAATGGCCATTGCAGCCTATGGACATTATCCAATTTCAGTTTTTTTTAATACAGAAGTTGTAAGGACTATGCAATCCACCTGATTTTAAAATGTGGAACGAACTTCCTCCTGAGGTATTCCCTCAGGACTCTGACATGGGGCTCTTCAAGAGCCGTGTAAAAAGAGCTCTCATACAAAGCCGGCGATGCATTGGCGACTCCTCTGGTGTTGCAAATGTCCATAGGCGGTAACTGCTTTCCATCAGGTAGCCCGACTGCCTTATGGTTAGGTTAAATATGTATAAAAAAAGTGGCTAGGTACCTATACCAACTATGGACATCAAGCTAAGTTTTGTTGTTAGCCCTGAGGTCTAAGTAACATCAAGTTTATTTCTTTCCTGTACCCTTGTAACTATGTAGTTAGTACACAACAGCACATAAGTTTTAAAACAGTCTAAACCTAACTTTATGCGTCTTTTAACCTAACTTTTACTTAGATAAACTTTATTTACACACTACCTATCAATCACAAAAAACACAAATAGGTTAACATATGCAACAACGTGTACATATGTTTTATAGTTGATAATTCGCTACCGTACGTGTGCTTAGATAAAACTATCTGTGAACACATGTTGGTATAACGCACCCTTATTTGAGTTTCGGCCTTGGAATATACAACGGTTAGGTAGATGACGTATGTTGATGATGTATGTGTTGTTTATTTATACTCATGGTTTTAAAGTCGTTTAAAATTTTATGTGGAACTAGCTGACCCGGCAAACTTTGTACCGCCTCAAAATCTATTTATCAAATATGTTTCATATAAAATATAGCCTATGTTACTCGTGGATAATGTAGCATTCGAATGGTGAAATAATTTTTAAAATCGGTCCAGTAGTTTTTGAGCCTATTCATCACAACCAAACAAACAAAGTTTTCCTCTTTATAATATTAGAGTAGATAAGTGACGTCCGTTATTAATAATCGATCTATCCAAGCCTATCAAAGATCGAAGTTTGATAATTTTTGTCTAGTAAAAAATCGAACTCACACTGTTTGGTAAACAAACAATGGATAGATCATTTTTTAGTAATGAGGGTTAGAAACAATTATTTGTTTTCTGTGCCTATTACAGAGTAGGTATATGGATGTGGCCCTGTAAAAATATATTGATAAATAATAAAAATGTTGTATTGTTCATATGAAATAATATTTTTATTTTTTTAAATGGTTTCTTTTATTAAGTAGATAAATATAGTATTAACTATATTAATTATTTTTAAAACATGAGATTGAGTACTAATTGCAATAAAATTAATTAAACTACATACTAGTAAATATATTACTATATAGCAGCAGCGATAGCCTAGTGGTTAAGAAACTCGGCCTATCGATCGAGCGGTCCAAGGTTCAAATCCCAAGCACGCACCTCTGATTAATTATCACTTGCTAAACGGTGAAGGAAACCACCGTGAGGAAACCTGCATACCTGAGAGATTTATAAAAAAAATCTCAAAGGTATGTGAAGTTCACCAACACGCACTTGGCCAGCGCGGTGGACTATGGCCTAATCCTTCTCATTCTGAGAGGAGACCCGTGCCCAGCAGTGGGACAGTAATGGGTTGATGATGATGATGATAACTATATTACTATTTGTATTATACTAAACAACCGAAATTTCAATCAATAAAATGTTTTAAATTCTTTCACTCTTGCAATAATTTAATACGTAACTCATTTGTAAGTATAGTTAGAAGAATAAAACTAACGTTTACTCCACATTTTTAACAGGCAGAATAATTAATTATGTATGCATTTCTAGATATTTTTTTCTCAAATTTCAATGTTTTGTGATTTTATACTTACGTAACAGACGTATAGCTGTATTTTATAATTTTATCAAGTAAAAGTTTTAAAGTTCATTTAAATGTTAAACCTAAAAAATAATGCTGTTTGTATTAGCACTGTCTTTGAAATTTTGTCACATTAATATTAAAAAAAATGGATTTAGTTGCTTATAAGGTGTTATGTATTTTAGTCTCTACATTTTTGTAAATTCTTTGTATATTATTTAGCGGTTTTATTTCATGTAATGGTTTATGCGGTGTTATGTCTTTTTTCTCTACATTTTTGTAGATTTTTCGTATATTTTTAGGTTTTAGGTCACACAGTATGTATAAGAAAAAAAGCCTCAGAGAATTCTACCAATGATATATGATACACAGCAAATACGCAGTCGGTAAAACCTTATCTTAAATATAAAGTAGGTAGTGTAGCTCCAACAGAAAGATCAAAAAGGCTTCCCTAAATATTTAACCACACTCGAGGCTTCTAAACTCTACAAAGGTAAGGCGGCTTGTGAGAAAAAATATAAGAAAAAATGTAGAGTCCTGTCCGGTTATAAACGGCTGTAAATTGGTAATGCGCCCATCATAGAGACGGACACGTGCGTTGGGTTTTACCTAAATACCCAGAGTTATAGATCTAAAAAAATGACTTTTTAAGCAGATTGACCAGTAGTAAAATTAGCCAAAGTCTATCAGATATCTTTTCTAAGAGTTAAAAAGTAAAAAGCATGCAGTGCACTTGATGGTTAGTGTTATAGTCCGCGTAAAACTGCTAGTCCGCTCTGAATTTAGAAATTTACCACCATAACAAATTGTATGATGTAGTCATGCTCGGAGCTACTTCAGTTTGGCGATAACTATTATGAGTATTTTACAGAAAGCGATCTCAGATCACTCCTGAGGCCTAAGATGCCTCATATCTATGTCAGCCAACTTTAGCACACCCTTTCACTCAAGCGCTTCACGCTAAAAATAGGTGTGGATGGTCAAATACAGAAAGTCATATCAGCTCTACCACCGTTTAATATAGAAATGATAGAGCTTCAGGTCCATATCAGCTGTGAAAGGGTATTTATAAAGTTGTTTGTATTTTTTTATTATCTGCGTCTTTTTGATTTTTACAAAAGTAGCGTAAGACGCATAAATAGTTTGGTAAGTGCTCTGATTAGTAAGTAAATATTAATTATAATTATTTGTTTAATTTTAAGATAAGTGCACCTCAAAGGCATGTTATTTTTTTAATTTGATCATCAGGCGGTTTAATAAACAGGACCTATCTAACATACAATTGTTTGGGGTTAAAATTAAAATAAATACTTATAGGAAAGACAAATGTTTTTTGCAAACAAACTTTTTTCCAACATTATTTCGTTATGACAGTGAGAAATGTGATCATGGTTAAATATTTTAATCAGGAAGAAACAAGTTTTTGCTTAATTTTCTTCTGAACTACTAAGTTCTTCTTACAACGATATTAAATGAAAAGTTATAATTAGCCGTATGTAAATTTTAATTAAACCAAAAGTTCATTAATTAAATTTTTTATGCAGCGCTATATTTGACAAAATCATACGAGCCTAAACTGAGTAATCGTCAAAATATTTACGACAAAAATTTATGGTTCGTTTTTTGTGTCTACCTTAGTGGGTATGTGTGAGTGGACGTGGCTACCGACTTCGCACCCCCATAAATACCCGGTGGTCTTAGGGGCTACCTACTTTACAAATAAATATTGTTTACCGATATTGAAAGAATTTGTAGCGTACTATAATTTGGGTTACGGAAACTTTCTTGAGTTATTTTATTATTTATTAAAGTGACAACTCCTTTAGCGGCGTTGTGCATTTTTAGTGATGGGTAAAAAATGTAAAACTCGCGTCAGGGCACATGGCCTGATCGAAAATTCGTAAGACGACAAAGCAAACTGCAAAAGCTAAGATGTCATCCGGTGTCAGCATAGAAAAAAATATGTCAATGGGTGTCGGTTTCATTTTTATTTATTAAATTTTGTTATTCAGGTGAACCCGGTGCACCCGGAGTGCAACATGTTGATTTTTTAAAGATGAGAGCAGATATTATTACCGCTTGGCGATAAAGATGGCTTAATAGCAAGGTACATTTCTTTTGTTATAAAATGTATATAAATTATTTTGGTATATCTTTAAAATAAATATATTTCCATAAAGCCAATATTTTCGACCTCTGGAAGGACCCCAATCTTATTTAGGTGACCACATATGTCCATATACGGCACTGGTTACTTACCATCATATGGACTGCATGCTCGTTTGCTACTTCTATCTTATAAAAAAAATAGTTTTGGTGGCCAATCTCACTCTTACTAGTCATAAGATTGATTGATCAGATGTCAGTCTGATTGTAAGTTTTTTAGACACCCACATGTCAGGTATGTAGGTCATATTTTTATCTTATAACAGCAGACATACTTGTCCCAGACGTTCCAGCTTAGTCCTCAGGAGTAGAGTGCATCTGTGGTCGACCTCACCTAGGTATCTAATCTAATCCTATCTAGGGTTGATTATAGATGACCATGGGCAGTAGCCACTTACCGTCAGGTGGACTACATGTCCGTTGGCTACTTCAATTCAATAAAAAAAAAAATCACAAAAATATGCAAATTAAGGTATCTATAGTATACAGGATATTCAAATTGAGGCATATTTTACAGAAAATGTATTATTTATAACAATTATTAGACCGCTATAATTATTATTATGTATATAAACAAGAATATTACAGTCTTTTCCTGTGCATACATTTGTATGGAAATATAAAGTACTAATTATGAACACATATCTGATTTTATATTTTAGCTGATAAACATAGTTATATATGTACCATTAGGATAATATAACACAGAAAACTAATTTGATACTTAATTAATTAATTTGTTAGAATTTATAAAAGATAAAAAACTGAAGATAAGGTTTTAAATTATGTAAATAAGAATTGTTTAATATTTATTTAACAATGTATAAGTTGCTTTTTATGTTTAGACCGCGGTTTGCCTAGGTCTCAAAATGAGGCTAAAAGTCAAGCTTAGACTATTATCAAACATTTTACAAACATGTAAATTCTAACATACTAAAATTCTTTAATACCTTTCATATAAAAAGTATATCAAAAAGTACTGCTATATCCTTATTTTAATTAAGAGTCGATTTTTTTTGTTGACCGATGTGGCGCAGTTACCGTTCCAGGTTCGATTTCCGGCCACGCAAACTTTTGAATAATTGATCCAGATTTGTGTTTAGGAGTGTTTATGTTTATCGATGTGTGTGTCATCGATGTGTAGGTCTGTAGGTACATGACACCTACATATACGGAAAGTGTGAGACTATAAGTAAGTATAAACCTCTCTTCGATAAGAGTAGCAGACGAGCATGCAGTCCACCTGATGGTAAGTGGCTACTTCCGCCCATGTACATGTGTAATCAACCCTAGATAGAATTAGATTCCTACCTAACGTCGTCCACAGACAGCCGCTACCCCTGATAACACAGCTGGAATTAAACACTGTTATTAGGCAGAAATAGGTGTGGCGGTGGTGCCGCCGGAGTCGAACCACAGGGTTCTACCACCAATAAAACTTCAATATTATAAAATAAAAAAGTTATACCTATACCTATAGGTATAAAACTTCACGTGGTGTTATCATTACATACCTAAGACTAAAAACCCAACCGTATTCCACACTAAAACTGGAATTACAATGCATTATTGTGAAGGGAAGGAACTCTCTAAGTTTAAACACGTTGTATAAACATCACTCTAGCCTCTGCGTAGCGTTTACTGCTAAATCTGCAAATATAGACAGCCTCACTTGAAACTGAATACCTATTGGTTTTACAAAGTAGCCTAGCATCTAGTTATAGACTTCAGGACACAAAAATGTCTGCAGTAATGAAATGAAATGAAATGAAATATATTTATTTTGTATAGGCCAACGGCGGCACTTACAAATTGTCAGGTACAATATTTTCTTAAACTACTAACGCGACCTCTACTGAGAAGATCCGGTAAGAAACTCAGCGGGTTTGTCTTTTTTTAAATTTATTATTAATTTTAAAATGCTATGAAACAGAAAAACTAAATAAACGTGTAAGTATGGGTAGTAAATTACCAAATAACATAGGTACCTACTTTTCGTTTTTTTTTATAATATAGAAGTAGTAAATGTATATAGTTCATCGGATTGTTAGTGGTTACTGCCGCTCATGGACATCTATAATCAACCCCAGATAAGTTTTGAACTCTGAGGTCGGCCACAGGTGCCTTGTGATCTCTGAGAACTAAGTTGGAAAGGTACGGATAAGTATGTCCCCCACATCCTGCAAACTAGAACATAGTAGCTAAACACTGCTGTTATCAGGCAGATATACGAGTAAGTTTGGCGTTGATGGCTCCAGAGTCGAATCACAAAGGGTTTTACCATCTTCAGAACGTTGTTAAGACAATAATGGATCACATATCAATAATGCCGTTTCATATGATAATTTTTTACAAAAATATACGAGTAGTTACTTAGTACTTTATAAAAAAAAAACAAAATTTTTAAACTATAAATATTTTTCAAGCGAAACTGTCTACACTGTGACAAATTTCATAAACTCATAATCTTTTACTGAATAGACGGTCAAAATACTTTCAAATGATTTAACATTAATTCATTCGTAAATTTTTTCATAACTATATCTACCATAAATATCTATAAATAAAGAAAAAATAATCTAGAACGAAATGGAGAATGAGTTGTAACAGACGAAACACTAAAAATTTACAAAATTTATTTTTTCATATTTTTTTTGTATAATAAAAAAAGGCATATTTTAAAACTTTTCATAGCTATAATTAATCATACTTATTAAGTAATTAGAGGACAATTTGATAAAAAATATTTTTGAGATAATTAACCCTCTCATGTTTGAGTGCATGCATTAGCAAGATCATGGGGGGTACTTTCGACCCCCTTTATAGATGTTCTTTTAACACATCCTAGAAAAGATTCCTTAGATAAATTTTATATTAGAATTTTCGTTTTTTATTATAGAATTAGCAAACTAGCATGGCAATCTATAGTCAACACCAGATAAGATTATAAAAAGTAGATACTCCTACCTATTATATTCTGATGTTGGCCAGAGATGCATTGCTACCCTTGAAAACGAAGTCCGAAAACCTCGTTCCTTACGACATTTTCAAGCAAAAATAAAGGAGTGAACACTGTTGTTATAAGGCAGGAAAACCTATGTGTGACGATGGTGTCTTCGGAATCGAATCACGAAGACTACCACCTTTGGAACTTAAGAAAATAAACGAAAATCTAACATTCCACATACGTTTTATTTATTCTCTCTACCATAAATCAGCTTTTAGTAAAACCGAAAAATACCCATAAATCGTAACCCTCTAATGCTCGGTTGCGCTTGCATTAGCAGAAATAATGCGGGGTAGTTTCGACCCCCGTTTGTAAATCAATCAGGCAACCCCTTGCATTACGCTTATTGGTTAAAGTTATCCAAGATTGGATGGATTTCCAGAATTTGATTAGCGAGCGTCTGGATGGATAGATTATTATAATTTGATAATGGAAGTAAGTAAGTTTTTATTTAATTTTGATCTTTGAAATAGATTTTATGATTGAAGTTTAAAAATTAATTGCCACACTCTTTCCATTTGTTTTTTATTTTTCTTTTAAGAAATCTATCAGAAGACGGAAAATAAGTTAAATTTGGTTTATAACGTTTGTGCATTTCAAGTCACAAATATAATGCGTCATTGAGTACTAGAGTCATTGGGACTACTTCATATTTATCAACTTTTTCGTTCTTATGATTAAAAATTAATTGTTTTAACGTAAACCTATGAACAAAAAAGTATCCAAACTACTCGTGACTAATCGTGACATCTATCATATACTGTATTGTTTGTGAAAGGTCCATTTAGAAAATTAATTATTTACACGAATCGTTTCGAAAAATCGTATTAATTCGTGTAAGTATGAAATCGCTTTAATAAATTGGTTATGAATTGTTAACGTGTGAAGGCACCGTAAGTCAGTTACGATTTATAAAATCAAAATACTTCATAAACATACAACTACAAACTGGAATAAAATAAAGATTTCAAGGAGTTCATAATCTTTCGATAAAATGCTTCATTGTAATAATAAATCCTTGAAAATGTACCTATATTTTTTAAATTTGTTATCACACAAAGCACTAAAGTAAAATATAGAATTGTACAAAAGAAATAATCTTAATAGCTTGCATGTCCTTGCATCATTTGGTCATTGCATTACCACGCAAATATTGCATGCATTAAAGTTTTCTTTGTTCTTACAGTCAAGTCAGGTTAAAGGTGGTGAACCCATGGTTTAGCTGCATTGGTATCTGCCACACCTATTTCTGCTTTATAACATTGTAACATGTAACATTACAAACATCAGTTTGTTTTGTTTGGAAGGTGTGGTAATATTGCCTATATTACCTTGGCTGAGGAATTTCACCTTAGTCCTCAGATGAAGTAAGACATACGTGGCTTATTTGAGATACGGCTCCAGTTGTTATTTTGGATAAATAACAGACGTCCAGGAGCTGCAGTAACAACTTGTCAGGCTGAATCAGGTGAACTGCCAGCGTGTTTGTCAATTCAATCTCCAAATAACCTTAAATACTTTATGCAACGTCTTTAATTACCGTTCTAAAACCCTCTTCTAATTACTGTATAAGTTATGATACGATAATTTAAGTTGTAATTAAGTGAGAGGTTTAAAAAAACGATATTTTTAATAAAACGTAACGGCTCAAATAGACTTCTCCAGTAAGCTTATGGAGAAAAGTAGTAAAATATATTTTAAGAAAACTTTGTTGATAAACCTCCAACTACTTAATAATATTTTAATACTTCGTACTATTTTTTTGATTATACATTTAAATTATACTTTGAAGTAAGTAATTTAAAACCTAGTTCACTTTAATTTTTAAAGCATTAAATAATTGTCCCTTATTATTTCAGTCTCAAAAATATTGTTTTATTAAAAAATATGACTCTTGTTAAAAGTAGTAACATCAAGATAAAAATTCAGCATATATAAATTCTAATGAATTCAAGTCTTCATTGTAAGAAAAATCTAATCTTTAAAAAAAAAAGCAAACAAAGTACGTTTTTGTGTCACAAAAAGCTTAAGAATCAACAATTATTTAAACAAACATTTCAAATTATAAAGAAAGATACTCACTCGGCATCATCTCAACATGTGAGGAGGTGTCCATGATGTTGTGGTGATGGAGCATGTCGGGTGGGGACTGCACGAGCCCGCCACCGCCGCCGCTGGCCATCACCATCCCTGATGATGAGGGGCACCGAGGGTCACCAACGCTCGAGACACAAGCTATTGCTGCGAGAATTTTAATTTTTTGACCTTTAAGTCGGCAATTCGTTAGATTTTTTTCCTATTGGGGTACAATTTGTTTAACAGCGCAGTTGAAGGGTTAAACGACTTCTCAAACATCTAAGTTACGTTAAACACAGACTATATCCGAAGCTATACACTTGTAACGTTAGATTAGATTTAAAACGACATAACACTAGATTCTGTCCGGAGGCACTTCGACATATTTTTACAAAAAAAAATGTTTGGTGCCCGACACGCACATCCTTCCACGGCAGAGGCCAAGCCCATACTGCCGTATTATATCTATAATTCTATGGATCGACGCCAAAGCGCATGAGTGGACCTACCTTCTCCGGGATTGGTGGAATTTTAGAACGCCTTTTCAAAACTAAACCGCTCATTGGCCACCAGCTTCTCATTTTCCCGCCCTAATCGACTATACCCTCACAAAATGGCGCCCCCCTTATAGCCTTTTGATGCTTTTTTGAACATTTTCTTTGGTAAAAAATAATCCTGTTCGAATATAATGAGCATGATTTATGGTTTTGATCCGCTGCCTCCTTACTGGCCTTATTTTTTAATCTAGTCATGTTAATCTTTGGTGTTTAGGTAGTTTGTTTTTGAGCGCGCCTCGATTTTAGTTTGATATTTAGCGTTTAAAGGTTATTTTTTCTTGTAACTCGTGTCGTGTATGAGATAGTCGGTTTACTGTTTGATTAAAGCAGTTAACGTCAATAGCGACAGGGTAATTGCTCTCAGCTGTTTTATAATTACATGTTACTTGTGGTACGCCAATTAAATTTATAGGTACATACCTACGAGCAGACAGTCATTCAGTTTTATTATATACTCACATTCCATCTCAATAAAACTGGGCCACTCGTTAGCATAGCATATAAATATAAAATAAGACAAGTAAAATTTATGTCCCTTGGTACAATTAATTACATTTTTTTTGATGTCGCATTCGCAGGGTTATAAATAACTTGGGATGTAGAGATTGTAGATGAATTAGAGTAATGTTTTCGTGTTGTTTTATTAAGATTGGTAGCTGTAGATATCAACGTACATTTGTTCTGCATTGTTTACGTTTTTGGGGCCATAGTCTGCCACGTAAGCCCCTTTCAAACTTCACAAAACTTTAGATAAGTACGTATTAGGTAGCAAATCTATGGTTGTTTTACTTAGAATGTTTTCTTTCATTAATAAAACTAATAAATAAATAATAGGTACGTATGTACCTAAATACCTACCTGTAAGCATTTAATTTTTAAGATTTTTCAATCTATTTTTATACCTCCTGAAATAATTAATTAGGTATGATATATACCTATCAGTATCTACGTGAGGATGGACGATACCCAAACTTGCCATGGTTTTATGTTATGTTATGTATTTTGTTATATTTTATATTTATAACAGAAAAATGTTTAATAACCGAAATGTTTTTGAAAATTCTAAATTCTAGTTCAAGAAATTCAGAAACACTGACATAGATATCAGATGTGATTTTCAAGACAAATATTTGACAAAAAAATCAGAAACACGACACACACATTTATAGGTATCTACCTATATCGCAAAATAGACTCAAAAATAACATTGTGAAGAAACCTGCAGAGGTGTCTGTGAGATCTACAAAAAAGTCTACCAAAGCCAACTTGGACAGTGTGGTGCACCGTACAGTGTTGATGATGATTATTAGTTAGGTACCTACCTAGTAAAGATGACGCGGTAAATATTTCTCAAAAAAATATTAAAAAAATCATTATTAATGAGTTAATTAGTAACTCGTCAATAAAAAAAAGAAATAGCGAGATATCCTAATTGTCACGTCAACGTGTGAGGTTCTTTGTCTTGTCACTGAAAAAACAAAAAATCGGCGCCAAATGTTCGCGCCAACGTCATTAGACGAACCACAGATAAAAAATAGTTTCATTTATCTGTGGGACATTTTTGGCAGATGTCGCGATAGAGTTAAGTATTTTGGCCCTTATTTTTATGGGTTTAGGGGTTTTGCAAAAAATTAAGTGTTTTAAGGAAGGAAGTAGGCTCGTTAGAACAGATGGGAGACTTACTGATAAGTTAAGTATGCAGGATAAGGATATTGGACATGTGATAACGTAGAGATGTGAAGATTAACATTTTTAGATTTTTTACCAAAGTACCTACCTACAGTACCTATCTATCTAATTACCTACTCTCATACGTGTACCTTCATACTAATAGGAGCTGTAAATGATATCACAATAAAGCAATGTAGGTACCTGTCGCGAAGTAGCTTAAATAGCCGTTCCAATAATAGCCTAGCCTTTTACAAAACGGTACTGTTTAACTAGCTTTTTTTATATATTTGAGCCTAACGATAAAGCAGACGTGCTACCGGATGGATAGTAGTCAACGTCGCCTATGAACATTTGCACACAAGGGGAATCGCCAATGCATCGCCAGCTTTGAAGGAGAGCTCTTTTTGCACCTTTTTTGAAGAGCCCCATGTCATAGCGCTCTGGGAATACCTCAGGAGGAAGTTCATTCCACATCTTGCTTCCTGAATAATATTCAGCGGTAAAGTCTAATAGCTACTTATGCCTAATAGCTACTTACGCCATTTAATGAACTGGCTATCTGATGCTTATGCTATGCATATGATGAAATATCTTCGACCAAAACCAGACAGGAGAAACTACGGCTTAGTTTTGTAGGCAAACATTTGATAGATTTATTATTTTATTTATAACGGGGATGGGCAAAAATTGACAAATTTCGATCTAAGATGTGTACCAACCTACATTGTAGGTACCTACCTACTTACTCGTTAGGTACCTAACTAGTAACTACTTTTACTTAGTTTTAAGTCCTTTTTTTTTTTTTTTTTTTTTTTTTTTTCTTCTTTTCGAGGGGGAAACCTTCAAAAGGTACCCGGTGCCGTGGGAGCCACACGGGGTTATGTGGGATTCTTACCGCACTAAAACCCTTCCGGTGGCCGTCCTCGGCGCTGCGTTGAAGACTTCGGGATCTCAACCGCAGGGAACGCAACCGGAGTCCTCTAAGCGCGATTGCCCCATCGGGCTCCTCCCAGGTGAGCATAAGCACGCCACATCCTCTGGTGTGTACAACGGCATGCGGCCACACATACCGCCGTCCTTCCCGGGGTCGCTAGCCGGGCGGTTCGAGCTCCCACTCTTGCCGCCCGCAACCCTAGAAGCCTCCTTTTAGTCTCCTCTTACGACAGGCAGGGGATACCGTAGCCCACCAAGGTATAGTTAAAGTACCTACTTAGGTAGAATTATATTATAACGATAAATATTTTGGTTTTCATCATTTAATTAATTAAATATCAGTAGAACTTCCACAAAGCTGAAATTGGAACAAAGCCAATAAGCAAATGAGTTTGAAAAATCACGAAGTTAAAGAATGGCAAAGTAAGATAACTTTTCTTTGCTTTATCTTTTAATATTTGGTCAGCATTGTGCTGACATTTTCATTTTACAAAAATGTTAGGTACCTACCTACTACCTACCTATAACTTTAATGTTCTTTTACCTCTTGGCTAATCTAAATGCTAGCAGACATTGTAGGTACTACTTACAGATTTACAGAGATTTGAAGGTGCTAAAACCCTTTGTGGTTCAATTTCTACCTCATAACAGTAGTGCTGCTGCTGTGTGTGCAGTGTGTGAGTTGCTGTGTTCTCGAACTCTGGTAGAAATCCAATCCATGGTTGATTACAGATATCCATAGGCGGCAGTAGCCACTTACCATCAGGTAGACTGCATGCTCGTCTGCTACTCCTATATTATAATAAAGATGCAGCGATCAAACGCAGCACTCTGCAAAAAAACGCGAGAATCGCTTTTAAGCATGCAGTGACTAAAAAGCGCGTTTGCGACACCAACCAAAGGCAGCAAGACACCAAAATGGTTAGCAGCAATAATGTCGAGAAGAAACCATACCCGTCTAATGCGCAGAGGGTTCCGGGTTCAATTCCCGGACAGATCCCGGATCTAGGTAAATGTGAATTTAGTTTTCTGTCCTGCGCCTGGGTTTTTAGGTATCTATATGACCATGAGTGTGTCCATGGCACACACAGGCACAGGTAATCCTAGTGTGTAAGAATCTGTGATTGTAGGAGGCGTCGAGCACGGCATAAATAAAAAACATGTTTAGAGAAATTTTACGAATAAGTAACTAATATTGCATAATTTACATAGTAAATTAATAAGTATTTCAAATATTTTAGGGACATTTTAGCACGGAGACGTGGCAAAACTTTTTTACGCAACTATTTCAATTCTCAAAACTGGTCACATTTTCTTGTAAGGAGTGAGTAATCTTTACTAATCTATGTTGGTAGGTATAAGTTTCTTTTTTTTTTACAATTTTTGTATTAAAGTTCTTCGTATGAAAACTCTTAAAAATCTTCTAAACCTAACACATTATGACAACATAAATAAGGTGTCCAAATAAATCCATATTTAGCAGTTTAAACAAAAACTCAAAGCATCGTCACAGCCGGTTTCGTGGCAGTCTTCTCGAGTCCCAATTCCCTGAACATTATTCGCGCATGCGCCGTCACACCCCTACCCTTAAGGGTATGTAGGTAAACTCCCCACGGCACTCACTGACGTGATTCATCCGCGAAACCTTAATGGAAGCGAAATTTTATTGAAATTACCTATTTTGGTTTCGCTACCTGTTTGTAGGCATAGATAAGTAAAGATTACTCACTCCTAACAAGAAAATGTACCCAGTTTTGAAAATTGGAATAGTTGCGTAAAAAGTTTTGCCACGTCTCCGTGCTAAAATGTCCCTAAAATATTTTAAATAATTATTTATTTATTATGTACATTACGCAGTATTAGTTATTTATTCGTAAATTTTCTCTAAAAATCTTTTTATTTGTCAAGAATTCAAAAAAAGAACTTACTAATAAGCGGTTTGTGGCTTCATTCAATTTCAAGGCGGCGAAGTTTCTTAACTAATCTATGTTTGTAGGTAGGATTTACAAAGTTAAGGAATGTTCGATAGTCTCGAGATTCGGATGGGTGACCGCTAGTGGTTGAATTTTAATATGCCTTTGTGGTTTGTTTTTAGACTCCAAAGACACCACCGTCACAACCATTTCTGCCTAATAACAATAGTGTAAAGTGCTGCTGAGTTTTTGTTTAAAGGATGTGATAAGGGAGACTTACAGTTCGAGGCGTTCCAATTTAGCCCTCTAGGGTAACAACTGCATCTGTTACCGACTTCAGATAGGATTCTAATCTTATCAGAGACTAATTACGATGTCCATGGATAACGGTAGGTAGGTACCTACTTACTATCAGGTGGACTACATGCTCGTCTGCTATTCCTATATAAAGTACTAGCTGACCCGGCAAACTTTGTACCGCCTCAAAATCTATTTATCATATATATTTCATATAAATTATAGCCTATGTCGTGGATAATGTAGCTTTCGAATGGTGAAAGAATTTTTAAAATCGGTCCAGTAGCTTTTGAGCCTATTCATTACAATGAAACAAACAAACAAAGTTTTCCTCTTTATAATATTAGTATAGAGGAAAAAAATGAATAAATAAGTAAAACGTTAAGCTTTCGGCCCCCGTTATTATCATTGGACAGCAGTTGAACCATGTTGAAGGTCTCATGTAGGTAAGCTTTTGTCTACATTACATAGATACAGTAGGTACAGTATCAGAACTGGGTGAACCTACCTATTCATAAATTTTACATCGCAATAAAAATCCCATAAATATCTCGAAGAATGCAGTGAAAAAGTCGCCAACCAGCGGCTCTCAAAGTTCCATGTATAATATATTTAATAATAGTACTACATATTACATTCTACTTACATTTACATATTACAATCTATTAGTTTTTAGTTTCTTGTATTTATAGAAAAATTATAAGCGTTATGTAATTGAAGTAGCAAATCAAAATCACATTTTTTTACTAAAAGTAGGTTCGTTTTACATGAATTTTCAAGGAGTGCTTTTTCATCTATTTTAACTCTAAATAGGAATTCTTTACTGAAGTAAATCACAGATTTTTCGCAACGTGTATTTTAGGTATTATAAGGTACAGACGTTTTAATTTAGTACTCAGAGGTACGAGTAGCATAATATATGTAGCTGGGTTCAGGTTGAATTTTAGCCCTTGACAAAGACAAAGAATTGTCTTAATTAATATAAAAATTGGCTTGTGCTTATTAAGTTTTTTATAAGATTTAAGTATGCGATACTAAGTGGTCACTGCCGCTTGTGAGCCTGTAAAACTGCATATAAATTAATTTTAAGAGTTTAAAAACTATAATTTGAGCACCACTGACCTATACCATAGAGTTGACTGGATAAACTTTTTATGGGTGGTCATTTTACGGTGTCCGGCGCCACGTGCTTTCGGCGGCGATCCTGTCACTATGACAGGCCTGTCACGACATTAATTAGTCGGAATTCGATGACAATTTAAAGTTATTAAATCCAATTTTCACAGATTAGGCTTCCGTTAAGTCTAGTGAACGAAGTGACATTTCTTTGGCTTTTAATTATGATTATTTTTTTGATTGGACTAGTAAACGAGCTAGCACTTCACCTGGTAGTAAGTGGCTACCGCCGCTCTAAGCAAGAATTGATTCCTACCTGAGATCAGTCATAGATGCTGGAGTGGCGGGTTTTGATGCCTATTTCTTGTGCACACTGGAACTAGGTAGGCGAAATAGAGAAAGCGCGGAGAAAGAAGAATTGGGTAGCTATCCCTATGGAATAACGCACGTACCTACCTGTGGTCTTGTAGTTGCAGCTCGGCAGGTCCTCTGGATTCTGTGCACTAGTTGTAGGCGGGTAAGCGGTTTGCGGTGCGCTATTAAAACCGCGGAAATATGCGGAAAATTAGAGCCACGTGGTCGCGAAAAAAGAGTATGTAATTGCGGCGCGGTACGTAAGGTCACGTAGCTCAAGGCCCACTCAACCGTCCTTGGAACTAGTGGCCAATGTGTATACAGTACGTCATCATAGACGTCACCAGAGTACGTGCGTCGGGATTGGATGATTGCGGATGGGACCAGATGCGTTGTTACGCCCGTGAACTAAGTCGGAACGCCTCGGATACAGCAGTCCACCTGGTGATGCTACTACTGCCCATAGATACCTATTTATAATTATCTCCAGGCAAAACTCGACCTGAGGCTTGGAACACCTCGGATAAGTATGGCTTCCTTACCACATACTGCAAAGCGGAACGCAGCAGCGCTTGACTCTGTCATGAGGCAGAAATAGGTATGGCAGTGGTGCCTCAAGTCAAACTACAAATTCTCTCAGTTCTACCACCTTCGTAATATCCCTACTTTAAGATGACATGTCGTGAATAAAATTTACTCCAAAAAGCACAAACACTCAAACAAAATCATTAAGACGTCGGAATCGAACCCGGATCACCGCGTGACGTTACTCAGAGTTCGTGTTTATTACCTCATTCCGGACAAAGAAATCCATCTTCGGAATGTTCCGGAAACTGGGGTAAAACCGGAACCGCTGACCGGACGGACGCGGGCCAGCTTATTGATTGTGGCTAATTCATTTCAACCCCTACGACAGGGTGGGTATTACTGATTGACGAATAGGTTTTGTGGTTAATATTTGGTATGAATAGAAATAATCGGCCACAACTTTTTTTATAACATGGGAGTAGTAGACGAGCATGCAGTCCACCTGATGGTAAGTGGCCACTGCCGCCCATGGACAACTGTAATCAACCCCAGATAGGATCAGATATTCCTACCTGAGGTCGGTCACAGATGTGCCGCTACCCCTAAGGGACGTCTCGCAAAAGTATGTCTCCCTTACCACACCCTTCAAACCAGAACACAGCAGCGCTTAACACTGCTGTTATGAAGCAGAAATACTTGTAGGCTTTAGGCCCTCCAGGACCAGAGACCCAGACCGCCCCTGCCCCCCACCCCCTAGTCCGCCAGTGCAATAAGTCCGTACCTACATCACAACAACAAACTATGTTTTTCCGACCACCTTTGTACAACTAGCACATTGATAGTAGTATGTACGTAGGTAACATCCTCACTACTAACACAAAACTAACTTACCGGGAAGTTCAAAACTATAATTACCAGCTTCATCACGTTCTCCAATAATTAACGAAGCTAGTTGACTCGACCACAGAACATACACTGAACAGATAGGTTACACAAAACGAAAAAAGAGTACCTATTTGGTTACTTTTATACAAATTACTTTCGAACGTGGTACTTGAATTTATTGGCAGATTAACTTTTTGTGTTTTATAGAATTTTAGATTGTTGTATGTCACATAATAGCAAAGAGATTATTAAATATAAAGAGAAGATATTGTCAAGATTTTTATCCTGGTTCACATGAACACCATCTCAGATCATCACCGATCCCCGTCAGTCAACTTTGATATAGGTATATATTCAAAAGTTGTTATGGATTGGTAATACTTCGTGGATGATATGTTTTCTCCCCATGTCTATTGCTACTAAGTTATTCAGAAAACGTGACATTTCATATACTCTATCAACTTAACATTAGATCTGTGGTCTTACCTGATGTGCCAGTCTCGCGTCCTTCTCTTATTCAATTACAGCTCACTTTGGACAATTAACGCATCCACTGAGATTGTTTATATGAGAAAGCAGAACTTGGTAGAAGTTCTTTTGACTTCCAAATTATTTGTATTGATAATTTTTAACTTTTATTCGAGTTTTTCGTAATTGGTCAATTATTCATTTAACACCCTTAGATTTTTTTGTTGGAAATGATCCTTATAAGCCTAATAACAGCATAAATATATTTTCAGGAAAATTTTAAAAATCTACAAAGATACCATCAAGTTATCCTGCACAACGGCGACACTGAGCTAAGTATAGTATCTTCACAACTGAGGGAGTTTACAAGATATTCGACCCAGGGCAGATTGGTAGAGAAAGAAATAATCCGGAGTACCTACCGATAGTTTTAATTTAAAATCGAGAGTATTCAAGGACACCTACTGTATTATGTTTTGTATAAATTATACTTTGCTCTACTATATAATTAATTTTAAAGTAATGTCCTTATTTAATAATTATAGAGGCCGGGACTTAAACGTCATACGATGCATCTAAGCCTAATGCAATCGACAAAAAAAATTCGGCTGTGTCAAGCGACAAAAATACATCCAAAAGCGCAAAATAACACATTCACAGTTTTGTAAGACATAACAAAGAAAGACCACAGATCTATGACACACACAACACAAAGAGTGTGACGGGCCGGCAGAGATTTTTCTGTCGGGCGCAAAGACATCTTATTTTCACATTTAATACACAAAAGTAGATCACAAAATAATATGGTGCGTGAATACCATAGACGTTATAGCGTTTAGAAGTGTCACGGAGAACGTAAATATGATATTTTGTAAATGTTTTCTTTAGGTACATACATAATACGTTAAATATAATTTATGAATTAAAAATAAATACTTACATAAAATTGTACATGATTATTATAAGCTTTTACATTTGTGTGTGTGTGTGTTTTTTTTTAAAATAAAGTCGGTCTACATCCGACTAGGGAAATCAATGTTCAAAAAATGTGATGATGCAATTTTAGTTTTATCAAAACCGGCTTCATAACTCCTTTTAGCTTTCACTATTTATTATAGTTTCGAATTTGACTCTGAAGGCTCATATTTATAATTCTCTCTGTATAAATACTAACATACATATTTTTTCATTAATTTGATGATTTTAATATCTGAAATATATCGATGTCTTCGTATTTCGTAATTTAAAAATAAGTCTCAAAATTTGTTAATTGAAACATTATTATTTTTTTCATAATTTATTTTCGAAATCTCGCGCAAGTTCTAACCATAACATCTCTATTTACCCGACAAAGGAGCATCCCGCGAGATGACAGAACACCTTTCTAACAAAAAAAGTATAAAAAAACCAAAGCAGATTATTAAAACCTCCTTTGTCAAAATAGGGCGCGTTTAACACATCGATTGGCGCCATTTCTATTATCTGTTCCGATCGAGATTATAGATACAGATTAAAAATGCATTTGGATGTTTTATTGTCTATGCGTCTAAATTAGTGGGTTATCTGATTTCAATATTGCATTGTGTTTGGTATTTTAAGGTATAGGTACCTACCTAATATATGTAACATTTTGTTTTTGCAGTTAATAGGTAGGTAAGACGGTACGACATTTTCCTTTTTTAGGGTTCCGTACGAAAAGGGTGAAAACGTAACCCTGTTTGAATTGAATTGACTTGTCACATATTACAGACAAGCTGGAATACCGCGGATTAGTTAGCGCGCGCTGAGCTCCCTCAGCACACCCATTAAACCAGAACAACCTATTTCTGCCCAATAACAGCAGCGCTTAACACTGCTGTTATTAGGCAGAAATAGGTGTGGTGGTGATGCCGTTGAAGTCGAACCACAGAGGGTCCTTCAAAACTTACCATCATGATTGCTCATTTGCTATTTCAAATATATAAAAAATATTTATATTCACTGACCATGCAGCCTTAGGTTTATTGTTACAACAACAATATTGTTGCACAAACAACACTTTTTAAAATTAGTGTACCGTACTATATCGTATATTGTCACTTACAATTTTTTGTTACAAAAAATGTTACAATACATTACAAAGAAGTGACCATTCGCTACTGGTGACAATTATTATTGTGACAAGCTTCATAGCCTTTTATGCTTTGTTCGACCGTGGGCGGGTTAGCCATGAAAGATAAACGAGTATCGAAATAAACATACGAAATGTCACTTTCCATTTGGTTTAAAAAATTACTTTTGGACATCAACAAAAATAAGCGAAAAACAAGATACTCTTTCGTGGTATTTCTGTATTTTTGATTTGTTTATCAAAACTACGAGTAGATTAGCAAGTGTCTTAGAGAGATTTACGAAGGGTTGCTAGCGTCGACGGATTGAATAGATTTTGTTTTGAAATTACTTTATTAATTAATACCTTAATTTATTACCTACATCAATTACATTGCCATAAAATACACATGCTTTAATATCAAACAGTTTGGTATTGGTTTTTAGATTGATAGCTTTAAATTAAATATAATAAAGACATATTTTTTACAAAACCAGATCTCATCATAAATATTACATTCAATATATTACCCGCGTATATTTGACGACCCGCGTGGCGGAGCGGTCACCATACCGGACTGACGCGTAGAGGGTCCCGGGTTCGATCCCCGGCCAGACAGATATCTAAATGATGAATTTAGATTTCTGTTTCTGGGTCTGGATGTTTGTGTATTTGTCTCTGTGTTTGTCCATGGCACCCACGACACAGGGAATCCTAGTGTGGGGCTGTGAGTGAAGAAAGCGTTTAATATATTATACACATAAACATGCATTATTTTTTCTGTCATGCGATTATTAAACAACTCGCTCTTCGCTCGCGATCCGACAACAACGGGGTACGAAACATTTTTTGCCCCGGCAACTTACGCTTTGGGTCCCAGTAATCGCATCATCAGGGCGGAAAATCCCGACCGATAAGTAGCCCGGGGAAACGTGAGTTGGGAATTAAGTCTATGATTTACAGGAGCTTTTAGTATGGGTACCTACTTTTATAGTCTTTTATATATGTATGGGTTGAAGAATTCTGCGTGGTTTTGCCTTGTAGCAAACGAAGATATAGTCTTTTTTGTATAATATAGAAGAAGTGATCGAGCATGCAGTCCACCTGATGGTACTTGGCTACTGCGGCTCATGAACATGTCATCAACCTCAGATAAGATTAGATTCCTATCGGAGGCCGCTGATGCGTTGCTATTCCAGAGGACTCAGTGGGAACTTCTCGTTAAAATATATTTCCCTTACGTTACTGCTATTACTGGGTAGAAATAGGAGTAGTGGTGGTGCTGCCATAGTCTAGGCTTCTGCCACAACTATTCATCGTAAGCTACTGCCAATAATGAACGTTTGTAAGCAAATCTCAATTTCCTAAAGCATGTAAGGTGACAATGAAAACCCTTAGAAGTTCCCTATTATCAACAGATACATTCGTAAGGATAGTTACATAAATAAAGATAACAAAGGAATCCCTGAGCACATAATGGGATCGAACCCGGGCCCCTAATCCCTATAATGCCTCTCGCTTCGATAAACGCGTGGCGTTATGCGATTAACGCATTCCTTAAAACGTTAAATGGCAGCGGCGTCATTTTGTAGGCTTTTTCTAAAGAATTTGTACTTTTGACGAATTCATTATGAAGGCTACTTCATCAGTGTTTGATAACACAACAGCAGTCTTAAGCGCTGCTGTGTTCTGGTTTGAGGGTGTGGTAAGGGAGACATACTTTTCCGAGGCTTTCTAGTCTAGTCAAACCACAGAGGGTTTACCACCTTTGTTACTTCCAGATATCCATGGACGGCAGTGACTGCTTACGATCAGATGAACTGCATTAGCGTTTGCTATAAATCTTTTTAAAAAGCTTTGATAGAATAAACAAAAGACAGGAGGTTTGAAGGTGGTAGAACCCTTTGTGGTTCGACTCCGACGGCACCACCGCTACACCTATTTCTGCCTCATAACAGCAGTGTTAAGTGCTGCTGTGTTCTAGTTTGAAGGGTGTGGTAAGAGAGGCATACTTTTCCGAGGCGTTCCAACCTAGTCCTCAGGGGCAGCGGCGCATCTGTGGCCTACCTCAGGTGCTCGTAGGAATATTTAATCCTATCTGGGATAGATTACAAATGTTCAGCGGCAGTAGCCACTTACCATCAGGTGGACTGCATGCTCGTCTGCTACCCCTATATTTAAAAAAAGTCTGAACTCAATGTCCTCCTTGTCAACCATAACGGTCCCACTGCTGGGTACGGGTCTCCTCTCCAAAGTGAGAGCGGCTTAGACCATAGCCCACCGCACTGGCTAAGAGCGTATTAGTACACTGCACAAGCCTTTTGAAAAGATTTTTTGCAAGAAAGTTTCAGGCATACTTTCACTTTACGAAGATTCCTTTACCGTTTAAGCAAGTGTAATAAATTAGTAAAATGGACATAACTTTGTAAAATTTGAAGTGCGTGCCCTTCCGATTTAACATAACAAGAAAATTTGGTATCTATAATATGATAGGATAGGCAAACGCATATGAACCAGATCGGCACGCAGATACTAAAGGGGCAGGAAAAGGGCTCCAAGTACTAGACTAATAAGTATATTTGTTATGTCAATTACATTACAAGTCGTCAAGTGCCCGAGACAAGTGCCTCGTTATCAGCTCTATACAACGGGATGCTGTGCTCGGACAGATCTCGAGAGGACACAGACATCTTGCACCAGATGCACATTTATTAATTATTCTACTTGTTTCTCATTACTTTCAATTAATTTTTAAAATTAAGTCATAAATCAAAATCTTTGTATATTTTTTTCAAGTTAGGGTTCTGCCCTAAATAGTCTAATTTTGTCAGCTTTTTGACTACTTAGGTAATTATACGGTTTCCTGAAAATTCAATACATAAATAAGTCAATAAAACTGATTTATTTCTGTATGCATATTGGTTTAAACTTTTATTGCAATAATCACTACTCACGCACCGAACTAACGAAGTTAAATAAATAATAGTATAAATTGCACAAAGAATCTGTGATCATGACCATCCTAATGAGGAGAATGTGCCAAAATTATTAAAATCATGTATTGTCATCGGTTCTTGATAAATATATTCAAAATATTTAATTAATCTGAACGTTCAAATTAAAAATGGAGCTAATAATAGTAAAGGAAACTTTTTTTTATAATACTCGTATAAGATTGGCAGACGAGCATGCAGTCCACCTGATGGTAAGTGACTACTGCCGCCCATTGAAATCTGTAATCAACCCCAGATAGGATTAGATATTTCTACGTGACGTCGGCCACAGATACACCGCTACCCCTGAGAATTAAGCTCGAACGCCTTGGAAAAGTATGTCTCCATTACCACACCCTTCAAACCAGAACACAGCAGCGCTTAACACTGCTGTTATGAGGCAGATATAGGTGTGGCGGTGGTGCCGTTAGAGTCGAACCACAAGGGGGTTCTACCACCTTCAAATACGTATCCATGCAAAATTCAAACAAAGAATTAGACATACAATCATTACCTTCCGCAGTCGGATAAAAAGACATATGCGTTCCATATTGCTCTATAAAACAGGTGAATTCGTCAACAATCCGCACTCTACCATATTATTATTGGACAATCGATACGTTATCTACAGTAATTCCTGTGTAAACACACTCCACCGGATAAACACAACTAAAAGCATTACATTAATGGTATCGCTACCACCATATGGCGGTTACTATTTGCGCTTTCGATTTTAATAGATAGTCCTTTTGGTATTTTGATATCTATCGTCGAAATTTGTTTTATAATATAAGAGTAGCAGACGAGCATGCAGTCCACCTGATGATACTTATATGGTGACTGCCGTATTTATCAGTTTAGTAATTAACTAATTATCACATGCTTTCATAGAATGAAAACATAATGAGGAAACGCACTCGCCTAAGAGTTATGGAAAAAAAAATTAAGGTGTGGAAAGCTGTGTGCCTCAAATCCTTTACATTTTAAGTTTAGGAGTAAACCCTGAGTCAGTAGTACGTTCACTTAGATTTGAGTGAACGTAATGGGATAACGGTTTCGTATGGATTTCATGATTTACTTCATCATCAACCCATTACTGTCCCACTGCTGGGCACGGGTCTCCTCTCAGAATGAGAAGGATTAGGCCATAGTCCACCGCGCTGGCCAAGTGCGTATTGGTAGACTTCACATACCTTTAAGGTTTTTTATAAATCTCTCAGGTATGCAGGTTTCCTCACGATGTTTTCCTACACCGTTTAAGCAAGTGATAATTAATTTCTAATACGCACATAAATTTGAAAATCAGAGGTGCGTGCCTGGGATTTGAACCTCGAACCCCTCGATCGAGAGGCCGCGTTTCTTAACCACTAGGCTATCACTGCTTTTTCTTAACCACTAGGCTATCACTGCTTTACTTATTTTATTAATATTAATGAAATTAGAACGGCCGTAGCCACTTTTTCCTTTATAATATTAGAATATCAAACGTGCAAGCAATCCACGTGATGGGAAGTGCCTCCTGCCACTTACGGACATCTGTAACCAACCCCAGATACGAGTAATATCAGAGTCCTGCCCTAGGTCGATAACAAAGGCGCCGCTACCCCTGAGGACTAAGCTGGAATGCCTCGAAAAAGTATATCTTCTTCACCACACCTACCTAACAAAGATATAGACATGATCAGCTTCCAATGATAATCGGATCTTTTTGCAAATGTTTTAATGAAATCCGAAAACCATACCATTTACCCAAATGTAAAAAAATTCCCTTCATTAGAATCTGTATTGAATACCTTTGGTTGAAATTCCTTGAACTAAAAATTCTTGTAGCCACCTACCTTCGCTCTTTCCCACCAGATAAGGTGACTAATAATAAAATTACGTACCGTCCGGCGACATTCTCAGCCGGCGCCTGATAGGGATGGCTATGTTATATCGATTAATCAATAAATCGATGTTTGGATCCCAAAAATAAAGTTGTAATCGATATTTTATTTAGCAATTAATCGATTAGTGAGACATATTTTTGACGGAAAATAGATATTCGATGTATTTTCAGTAAAAATCATATTTTCAAAACGATACAAATATAAAAGCCTGCTATTTTTTTCGCCGACTTAATTTGGAGCGTGTAAAATTAACTATTCGCCCACTTAATTTCGAAATAGCTAAATTAAACTTTCCTCTTGTTTCATATATTTTCTACCGAAGACGAAAACACTATTGCTTCGGCGTTGTAGATACTGCCCAGAAAAGAAATAGAAAATATTCTAGTCTACGGTATTATGAATCGATTATATTCCGATACTTCGTTTTCAATCGATATTTTTCGGGACAAATCACCATCCCTATTCTGTTATCGGGTACAAATTGTACGTCCTTGGCCACGTTGATGTTTGTCCTGTTTCAAACATGTTATATACCTATGTTACAACGACTTGACTGTGTATGTTGGATAGACATACGTTTCTACAGAAATCGAGATAGTACTTTGATAGTATTTTTTTATAATATAGGAGTAGCAGACGAGCATGCAGTCCACCTGATGGTAAGTGGCTACTGTAGTATGGACATGTGTAATCAACCCCAGGTAGGATTAGATATTCCTACCTGAGGTCGGCCACAGATGCGCCGCTATCCCTGTGGACTAAGCTGGAACGCCTCGGAAAAGTATGTCTCCGTTACCACACCTTTCAAACCAGAACGCAGCAATGCTTAACACTGCTGTTATAACAGAAATAGGTGTGGCGGTGTTGCCGCCAGAATCGAACGACAAATTCTAATACCATATGTATTAAATCTTGAAATTTCACCCTGTTAGCGGTGGAGGTAAAGCTCCAGCAATGACCAGCGCTTTCGTAACTGGATCACTGATCATTTATATCAATCTATGGGTAACGATACTTTTTACGGATTACCGGGTTATGATGCAGCGCTTTTGCAAATATTATTTATCTTCATAGAAATTTTTTGCATTTATTTTAATGTTCATAAATCCAAATTATCTTTTTTGTTCAAATTTTGACTCATATGAGAATTAATAAATAATAAATTAATTTTTGTATATGTCATGTATAAAATACTTAATTTTGTTTTGAATTATATATAGTTTACTTTAAAATATTTTGAAGGAGGTACAACCCTTTGTGGTTCGACTCCGGCGGCATCACCGCCACACACATTTCTGTTTCATAACAGCAGTGTTAAGCGCTCCTGTGTTCTGGTTTGAAGTGTTTGAACGGTGTGGTAAGGAAGATATACTTTTCCGAGGCGTTCCAGCTAACGTAACGGCAACGGCGCATCTGTACCCGACATCAGGTAGGAATGTAATCCTATCTGGAGTTGATTAAAAATGTCCATGAGCGGCAGTAGCCACTTACCATCAGATGGACTGTATGCTCGTCTGCTACTCCTATATTAAAAAAATATATGTAGGTACCTATGTATAATTTTAATATTGCAAAATAAATACCTATCTTTTGTAAATTAATAATGCAAAAAATATTTATAATTTTAGCAATTTTTTAACAGTCTCAATATCAAAAATCTATATCAAAAGCTTATTATTAAACAACAAAAAGTTTAATACAATAGCAATATTCAAATCTGCCTTAACCCTTCGCCCGCTATTATTGAATAATTAAATGAATAAACGAATAAGTTCGAAGTGAACAGCATCACAAAGGGCATATTCGGTGAATTATGTTCTAATAATTAATATTCATGTGAATACAAAATATTTTCTTTTAGGTGTCCATCAAAGTGCTACCCCTGATATGTTATGCGTGAGGGCGGTGACGTTTCTATGGGGTTGAAGCGGTTTTGATCCTTGTGCAACATGTCGAGTTAAAAATCAACTAATTTATTTTTTCTGATTTGCTATAATATTGCATTATTTTTGTTCTTATTATCGGACTTATCGAAATATATTATTATGTAAATCTATATAACATACGACGAAACGTGCAAAATGGTCATAAAGAAAATCTATTGTCGTAGGTACATAAAAATAATAAGAAAATTAAAAACAAAGAATCCTACTGCTTAAAATTTAACTGAAAAGGGAAAATAATACCTACAACAATATTAAAATTATTATGGTAAAGAAATATATAAATATGGACAAATGCAGTTTCGGTAGTATATTTTGTAAATGTAATTGCTAATTGTTGTTATTCCCGCCTGCGGTACCTACTAACTAACATTAAATTTCTATAAACATCAAAATACATATTTGACGTTTTTAAATACTCTGCAAACCCGAAGTAAATTAGTTGGTAGGAGCGAAGTGTAGTAGGAGGTGGGAGCAATAACCATAATTCTAGTACCAAAACTCATGATCCACATTGCAAAGGGACCACTGAGGGCATATGGCTCGTAGATGGCGCTGCAGTGGCTTAGCGCGCCTCATTGCACTCATTGTAGACGCACTTTATTAAATTACACTTTATTATTGCTGCATTTTAGTGTTGAATGATATGTAGGAAGTAATAGAAGGCTTTCTGAAATAAGTTCTACGATTTGATCAAGGGTTAACTTGAATAAGCTTACAATATCGGTAAAATATCGCGAGGAAACTTCAAAGTTTTGTAAAAAAATTTTGGAAAGAAAGCCTTGCCGATGAGCCATCCTGATTTCATCTAAGACACTTTTGGTACAATAAATCCTAAATAACACAGAGGTTCTAGTTAAAGTGAGTACTTTCCTAGTCTGCTGCTGTCTTTGAGAACTAAATCGGAACGTCTCGCGGCCTCGTTGACTGAGCATCTGAGCATATCACATCAAGTCAGGGTAAAAATACAAATATGCGTAAATGTTTGTCATATCTCAAAAAGGCATTCCCAATGTATATCGTCTGCATTGGAGCATTGTAGTGGAACACGCTTCAAAATTTGCCTCAGTTATTGAGAGAAAACATAAAATATATTTATTAATATTCCATTCACTGCGATCTAATCAAGAGATGGAATTCCCGTTTTCGGGAAGAACGCACAATGAGAAAGAAGGGACCTAGGTGCGACCCTTGCGGCACTCCCCATCACATTACCGGGAGTTTTAATCAAAAAATCGTGGGTGTGAAATCCAAACAACTAGGGGAATCAACTTTCCCATATCGATAATGAACCGACAGGAATTGTTACGTAAAAACATGTTTTTCTACGCAACGGACGTGTGCTTTTTAATCAGAAGACAATCACGGAAATTATTTTGTGTCAATAATTATACGGATTGTGGGGAAGTGGTGATACACCGATGACTTCACTGATTGCGTTTGCGAAGGGTGGAATGCACTTTATGCCGCGTCACTGATTGTTATTGCACCCCGCTTTATTTAAAGGTGCATTACTAAAATCATTTTCATGGAGACTTATTGTTTTTTGTGTTTTATTATCTTTATTTTTAGTTTCGTTCTTTCTCTTTACTTTTAGTTGTTAATATTCGTGTACGTGTTAAATAAGCATTATATTATAAATCTCCTATAATTAATTGTAGCCATGTAGTTTGTTAAAGTTCAATTTTCATAATTATGTATGTATTATTTCAATATGAACTTTTAAAATTTTACAAAATTTATATTACATTTTTATTTTAAAAGTGTTATGACTTTTTGACTACAATTTTTTTAACTGATTTGGAAATAGTAGGAGGTACTATGTTCGGCTGCAGGATTTTCATTTATCGTCAACCAACTTAGGAATTGGGCAAAAGAAAAAAGAAACTTTTTTTTCAAGGCGTACTAATTAGTACAATTGTTCAATAAAAATCCTCAATAAAGATCCTTAGATTCTTGTATATCACTTCCACTAACCTTAATGCATACCACGACTTAAAATACTTTTTACAGCTCAAGAAATTCAACAAGATTTATTAACAATCTCCAAGGAACAGTAAAGTTCCATAGATCTGCGACCGTGGCATCCCTCGAGGCCAGTGGCACGTGTCCACGCGGTGGCAGCTGGTTACGAATAACCGTTATGTTATTTTTTCATTATTATCCTTTTCGTATTTTCATACTTGTTATACCATAACATAACACTTGAGCACTTGGCGTGTTTTAGTACAATCATTGAAATTTTGTCATTTACTTTGTTTCATAATACATTTGTTTTAGTGCACGTTTTAATAATTATTATTCAATATTCAAATTAAGTGTGTATTTGTTGTTCTTAATAAAATTATAAATATCGAAAATTAAAGCGATTTCAGTAAATAAAATATTTTCTAAAATATCCTCGAGGACAACGTACGTATAAAAAGCAATCAAATCAGTATTATTAGATTCTTCTTCTATTAAGAACTGAAATTTCTGAATAAAGTGGATTTGCATTGTATCAGAAACAACAATTCCATTTAAATATGCTACAATTAAACATTGTCGGAACCAAATTGCGCAGATAATATATCAACCTCGCAAAATTAGCGCGCCATTGAGCCAAAACGGAAACATTAACTAAACTCGTGACTGCAACGAAAAGACACAATAATCTTTATGTTCCTCGGAATTTTATTTTGAAAGTGGAAAAGACCGCACATTAATCTAATCAACACAAAACATTGTAATGACTGGCGTGTGTTGGACGGTGTACGGCGTTCGTTCGCGCGTGCGCGGCGCGTGTCGCCCCGTGCCTCCAAATGGATACTATTGTTTTCATGTGATCTCCTTTTTGAAATCCTTCCCCGTTTACCGTTTTGGGGATATTGTACCATTTGGAACGGATATACGGTCTTTTATAGTTTGGTCTATGCGTAAAAATGAATGTTCAGGGTCAATGAATTTACTGATTTCAGAAACTTTTCAAATAGCTTTAATAATAATTTAAGTACTAGGTTATTGTGCATTTTTTTCATCTTATATTTAGCTTTACCTGTTTCTTTTACACTTTTTATGCCTCAAACAATTCTATAAATATTATACCAAGAAATATTGTAGCAAATTCATGTGTACGTTTCAAATAACTTTTGGACTTTTGCTAGTTTTATTTTTTGTTTGTTACAGTAAAAAGGTTGTTGATTTGTATGAAGAATAACAGAAGACGTCTTGCATAATAGTACAGTTACATCTAGAAATAAACAAATATGCCATGGTTTAAATAATCCTAGTAGAATTGGAGTTCTACTTAAGGTCGTGCAAATATCAACGTTTCACATTCATTTAAAACTAGAACACAGCGACGCTTGACATATTAACATCAACTTACATAATAATTATTTCGGATTATTCCAATTCTTCAATAAACTGTTATTTACTCAAGGGAGCAGTAAAATATTTAGCACAAAAAAACCGGCACGTGTCCGCCGCTCGCCATATTGCTGTAATATTGGCGGGAGTTTTTACCAAAATGGCGGCTTTTACGCGCGCTTTCGATGACAGATTGTTCCGGAACGCTTCCGGTTTGCGGGCAGAGATTGATGGTTTGTTTTTTTGTCTGTGGGTTTTGTATTTCGCTTTGGGTAAACCAAAAACATTTTTGATAATACGGTCTAATAACACTGGTATCCTTAAAATGTAGAGAATCTACTTACGGTTACCTATATGGTCTATAATATGAGTTATCTATATGAAACCAATTGACATAATATCGAATAATTGGTAAGTTATGGTTATGCTCATGACTGATGAATGAATATTAAAAAAAATCTTAGAAGCGAATCCTTATAAAGATTTTATAAATGAAACCTCTAGTTTTAGTTTGTCATTTATCATTACTTTCCAAAGTTTGTTTTTATTTTTATATAAACTGAAGTACCCAAGTAGCATTCAGTTCACTTTATTTTAAGTGGTTACTTTCACCCATGTGCTTCAGAAACCAACACCATAAATATTCTGCGTGAAATCGATCACACATTCACACTCCTGATCACTCCTGAGGAGCTCCTGAGATAGTCGCCTCATATGTAGGTCCCAACCCTTCCACTGAAACGCAAGAATTCCTGCACGCTCGAAATAGGTGCAGCGGTACGGTAAAAAAGTAGAGACCCGCCAAACTTCTAGTCCGCTCTGAATATAGAAATGAGTGGCGTCGCAGCAGCATATTATAGATATTAGCCCGCTCCTGTCCGCAGCAGTTATTAGCGCTGCCCGCTCTCGCCCACGGGTCTACGGCTACGGAGTACACGCTTGTAGTTGTGTTCGACCATTGGCTCTGACTACACCTGCGCGCAACAACTTCAGAGCGGACTAGAAGTTTGGCGCGAAATTTACCACACCTTCGTTTCAATTTGTTTTTGGGACTGTCCCAAAGACCCTTCTGGGTATCAAAGTATTTTCTACATTGTAACACCCACATGAGATTATACACTAATATTAACATAAAGTAATCACGTAACCGACCCCAAATTTGTTTATTTTTTTCTATAATCCAAAATTTTGTATTGATCCTTAAGTCACTGGGGTAGTAATAGGTGGTAATGTGATGCGCAAACAGGGTTCGAACCCGCGACGGATTAGCCAATATGTCATATCGCTGTCGACTTACCCATGGCGCGGAGAATTGAGATTTATTTTAGGTGTTATGTAACATGTCACCAGTAACAAATAAAAAATACAAATTATAAATGTACAGTAGGTCTCTTCTAGGATACCTTTAATAACCTTCAATTTTGACTTTGGAGTCTGGGGTTCGAATCCCGATACCTGATTAGGAGTAGTCACTGTCATCCAAAGACCGTCTTAAATACGATTAAAATTTAACTAATGTCTACCATAGATAAACTGCAATCCCTAAGGCTGCAATTGAACAAAGAAGGTTCTACCACCCACAAAAGATAAAAAAAATAACATTTCCCTTAAATTATTTATTATCTACTGAAAAAAAATTGTTTGCGTCGATCTTGCATGACCTCATCCAATACCAATACTCGGCTTAAACACTCATGAATGTTTCATATGTGCGCCGCAAATTGCTATGCGGTCACGATGCAGTATCCGAAATGTACCGTAGCATGGATTGCTATAAAAATGTAGCCAAGTTATGGATGAATTCGTCAGACCACCAGAAATGGGACTGACAAAACTAGAGTTCGAAAATTCTCGAAAAATATTATTACTTAAATGCTGAAAAAAAATGGTCGAGAGATCAGAATCAGGTAGGTATGCGGTGCACACTACACGCAACACTACAGGTATTAAAGGTACATAATAATGGGTTTATTTTTAATGTATAAGTATTTGAGTATGTTCATAATAGCCACATGGGGCATCCTACAGTGGACCTATTAGTTTTTATGAACTTTTTAGACACCATAAAATGAATTAACGAAGCTCTACGAGAACAATTGTTAATTTCAATATAAAGGTACCTACTTCTGATCTCTGTGCAACACGTGATTGATTGAAAGAGAGAAAGAAAGAAAATACTTTATTCAGGAAAATTGCGAAAAAAATAACGACATTGAGTTGAACTTAGCGGTTGCACTACCGTGCACTGCGCTATGCACAGTGCAAAGTGCATTAGCGAAATTACTTGTAAGTAAACATTGTAGGGGTGGTCGAACAATTCGTTTTTAATACATTTTTTTATATTGCCGTCAAAATTCACGACGTAGTTTGTGGATTTTTCCTATAGTTCACAGTTTAGTTTTAAAGAAATAAAATGTTTTTCTAAATATTTTATGAGCCCGCATTTACGTGAACATCGCCTAAGCGTTTCCTTAACATTAATACCTAATTCAAGTGACAGGCTGGTAAGATTAAAAAATAAATCAAATTTGAGTTTTGATATCGACGAAAATATATGAATGGTTAAAGACACAGTTACACAAAAATCCAAGAAAAAAAAATCTGATTGTATTATTTAAATTTCATTGAGTCAATGTCAAATGGTTATAAGTCAATATCCACATCGACACTTATATAATAAAGAGGAAAACTATGTTTGTGTGTTTGTTTGTAATGAATAGGCTCGAAAACTACTGGACCGAATTTAAAAATTCTTTCACCATTCGAAAGCTACATTATCCACGAGTAACATAGGCTATATTTTATATGAAATATATTTGATATGGATTTTGGGGTGGTACAAAGTTTGCTGGGTCAGCTAGTCTGTAATAAAATTTGTGAATAAAATAAAAATAACAAAATAAATATATAATAAAATAAATAGTCCTGCCTAAATTTGTTCACAGATGCGTTGCTACAAGTAAGTCTACCACATCCTTGAAACCAGAACCAATTCCACTACCTCCAACTATGAAGCAAAAATAAATACCGTGGCAGATGAACCACAAAAGCTTTTTTTATCTTAATATGCATCAATCACAGTGGTCCAGCCACCCTTGTAATGGTATTTGCTGCCACTTATCATTACCATAAGTTTATTGAAAAAACTATGCATTATTCATGATTGTGGGTACATTCGATTTGAAAATCAGAATGTTAGACGCTACCGAAAATATGTAGGCAATTGATTCGTAAAAATATATATAAATATGCTTATAATAAAATTATGGAGAATGTAGGCTTGAAGGTGGTAGAACCCTTTGTGGTTCGACTCCAACGGCATCACCGCCTCACCTATTTCTGCCTAATAACAGCAGTTAAGCGTTGCTGTGTTCTGGTTTGAAGGGTGTGGTAAGGGAGACATACTTTTCCAAGGCGTTCCAGCTTAGTCCTCAGGGGTAGTGGCGCATCTGTGGCCGATCTCAGGTAGGAATATCTAATCCTATCTGGGGATGACTACTGATGTCCATAGGCGGCAGTAGCCCCTTATCATAAGGTGGACTGCATGCTCGTCTGCTACTTCTTTATTATTATTTATTATAAAAAATCCTATTTGTGGTCAGGCAATGCCCTTACCATCAGGTGGACAGCTCATAAAAACAAGTTACACCTTACAAGTGAACATGTACCATTTCCTTCAACCTAAAAGTATTTCCTTGTCTCACCACTAATGACCATCGCTCGACCACCGTGACCACTCGCCGTGACGTAACACACTTTTAATAAAATGAGGTTAACAAGTTGTTAAGGACTATTGTTTTTATGCAAAAAAACTTAAAATATCCTATTTTGTATTTTTTATTTCTGTCTAATAACAGCAGTGTTAGGCGCTGCTGTGTTCTGCTTTGAAGGGTGTGGTAAGGGAGAAATACTTTTCCGAGGCGTTCCAGCTTAGTCCTCAGGGGTAGCGGCGCATCTGTGACCGACCTCAGGTAGGAATATCTAATCCTATCTGGGGTTGATTACAGATGTTCATGGGCGGCAGTAGCCACTTACCATCAGATGGACTGCATACTCATCTGCTACTCCTATATTATAAAAAAAAAACCGCGAAAAAAATTGGTGTGACGGTGTTGCCTTCGAAGTCGAGTTATACCACCTTCAAAAACGTATACCTTACCAAGTGGACTACATACTTGATACTTCTACATTATAAAAAAAACTTACTACCCAGGTACCCAAACCCATAGTCAGACCAAAAATCTAATTCATTTACATGTCTGCTTGACCAGGGTTCAAACCCGGAACCCGCTGCGTAACACAGTGAGTTTACCTGTATCCATCATCACCCCTAATTGCGACTACATTCTCATCAAGTTCATTATGCGACACGTGTCCGATCCGTCACGGGATCGTTCCCACGTCGAGTCTAAAGGCGATTCGATACGGTCACGACGGCGACGCGATCACGGGAAGCGCCTTAGAAAATATAAAGTGAAGTTTGCTCTACAAATAAATAATTATTTTGGCCAATGCATATCTAAAGCTATATCAATAAAATTTAAAATGAAGTAAAAATAAATGAAAACAGGAAAAAATGTATACTTACTTATTTCTTATATGATTTTAATCACTAGTTACAGTGTAAACTCCATGTAACGTCACTCGATTTAACGACAAACTCTATAAAGCGTCGAAATCAATTGGCTTAGTTGGTTTAGCTTGTATTCCATACAATGATACACTCTACATAACATTACACCCACTCTCAATAACGACCACAATTGAGTAAAAAAAGTACCTTTTAAGTTGCTAAAATTAGTAAAAACTGCGCACCAGTGTACGTTCTTTTGTCGCTTTATTATCCTAGCCTGCAATAAACTCGACTGTCGGCATCATGCATACGGAACTTTCTAAGAAATTCGTTCTTTTGTTTACCAAGATGCCTCAATATCAGAAGATATGAATAGTATAATGAAAAAAATACAACAAAATTACTGGTGCAGCAAAAGAAGTCCGACAAAAAAAAAACAACACGCAATAGCGTTCAAATAAGATTCTTTTTTATGTACATAACTACTAACACTAGACTGAAATAAACTTTTTCTTTTTCTAATTCTGATTTTTCTTCTCTCCATTTAACGACCACTCTCTATAACGCCATAAAATGCACAGTCCCTTCAGTGCCGTTATATAGAGTTTACACTGTATTTCACTTTTACTTTTATATTTTTTTTACATTTATTGCATACTCTTTCGGTAAATTGAATTTAACTACGATTTTCTCTATACATAAAAAACACAAATACTTAAATACTTATTTGTAGAATAAAGAAAGTATTAAAATAAAATACCATTATAATAAAAAAAACAATTTAATCATAATTATATTAAGATCTTGTTACAGGTACGCACATTATTAAAATCTAAAGCATATTGAACACTTTATATAACAACAATATAAAAACTATAAACTAAATTAATAATCTAAAAACAAAATAACACACAAAACAAAACAATATATATTTTGGTGCACTAACTCTACTCAAGTAGAGCATACTGCACATAATAATATAATCCAGAGTTACTTACAAACCTTATAATATTTCATATAAGGTTCAAAGTAAAAAAATATTTTTCAAAAATAAGGGTTGCCATACAATATGCTTCGTAATTGAGTTCTCACGAAAATAAAAACGTTACGGATCATCGCGTTAATATATTGAAACAATTCTATTGGTATTTGTTGGTAGACCACCAATAAATATCAATTATGTATTATGAAATGTATTATAAAAATACGGAAAGTGCATCCATTGGTGGATAACATAACCAACTGCTTAAATATATAGCCCGCAGTTTAGACAAATTCAACAACCCCTCATAATATGTTAGAATTCGTCAAGCCGTTTGAGTTGCAGAACTCTCCAAAGAATAATAACGCTTTATAACGCTTTCTACACTCACAGCCCCACACTAGGATTTCCTGTATCGTGGGTGCCATGGACACACACAGAGACAAATATACAAACAACCAGACCCAAAAACAGAAATTTAAATTCATCATTTAGAAATCTGTCTGGCTGGGGATCGAACCTGGGACCCTTTGCACGTCAGACCGGCATGGTGACCGCTCCGCCACGCGGGTCGTCAAGACACCTATGTACCTATGTAGGTACATACGCTCGAGAAACATTACCCTCCACAGTCAATATCCTATTTATACATAAATTTCGAAAATTCCTTTGAAAATTGCTTTATATACTCATACATAGTCCTACACTCTACTTACAAATTATCTCAAACGAAATAAATACAACACTAACTAATAATTATTATAAAAATAATGAAGTCGACTGCTTAAAACTAATAAACTGAAAAGGGACGGAATCCAAAAACACCTCATTGTTATGTTAAATCACATTAAAATCTATCGAGATATTTGACTGCAGGGTATAACAAAAAATAAGACAATTATGCATACACATATACATTCATACAACATCATTTATACAACATTACCCTCCGCAACCAAGTAATCAAAATTAATTTAAAATTACGTTAAGTATATACGTAATAATCTCTGTAAATGCATTAATCATTAATCTCATCAGCCATTGAAATAGGATGGAAATATCTAGAATTTTCCTTGCTTTAAAGTTATCATTAATTCCACCAAGTCCTAGAAGTTTTTAAAAGCAGACTCGCATTTAACGGGCTAAGCTGCACAGGCAAGCACAAAGCTCTGTACAAAGCAGCAATGGATGTAATGCCACTTAATCCGACCACCAAGGTTTACCATGATTGCCGTAACGAGACATACCCGAGCGACAAGTACATGTCTACCGTCGAAGGCAGGCCACAATCCACGATCGTTGTCGACAGGAGGCGACATGGCAACTGTCACCATCTCTCTGTCGTCCATCTATTACCTTCTATATAGGCCATATATCTGGCATCAAAAGTATAAATCATTTATATAGCCACAATTCAACAAACCATTCTCTTGCACATCTGCTAGGAAAGAATACAAAATTGCATCCGAGCTCAATTTGACCCTACCAAACTCCTTATACTGTACTACAGTCTTCATCACATAGTCAAACATGTTCTGAAAGGGCGCGTCAGTTAATTTGAGTAAATTTGCAATCGTATTAAGGAACTGATTCTTCAAATCAGTGTTATCTATTGTTACCAAGTGGACAAGAGCGTAGTACCAGACATTGGGGCAGTTTATAGAGTCGCTGATCAGCTCCGCCAAATACATGATCACACACTCCCAGTCTGCTCCCGTCGTACTGCACTTCGTTTGAATTATCTGAACAGTCTGAAAATAAGAATACTTCTTAGAATAATTATATGGGTTTCCTTGCGGAATTAAGGCTTACGCTATAGTCTCTGTATCTCTGGCAGAATGCAAATTAACAGACTTAACTCTAAGAAAATTTAACAAATTATACTTAATAAAAACAAAAACATATCAATTGCTCAAAAAGTATTAACGGAAAAACAAGTAAACTTAAAAACAGTTATTCTTTTGTAAGTATATTAATAAAGCATGTAAAGTAAGAATAAAATATTAGAAGGCACTGCAACTCATATGTTAAAATCCGTCAAGCAGTTATGTAAGCGAGAAAACAAATCCTTTAAACAGATAATTTATTCCGCGTATCCCTCTTCCTAGCGTGGACAAGATAAGAGAAAATAATCAAATATGAGGAAGTTTTTCCACAAATTTTGACTAACTTTAAACCTTCCACTACGATACGCCACTCTTTTAGATTCTTTCGCTATAATAAAGCTTTAGTTAAGCCTATGTTCCTACGCTATCAATGGTCGATGGATTCTTTAAAACGATCCATTTAAGGTCATCAAGAATTATAATTATACGAGAATAATTACAAGAAAAGTACTATTTTCATCAAACTCACCTCATAAATAATACTTTTGTACATATCAGCCACTCCTCTAACTGGTGCTGCTATTTGCAGATGACTATAATTCCTCTTCGCCTTCATAGTGTCTACCTCATCAAACGACGTACCATACATATCGATCATATGGGGAGCCTTTGATTGGAAGGATATCCTCTTAAAGATCCTGTAGAAGTCCAGAAGAAACCGTAGAATGACTGACATCACATACTTGTAGAAGTTTTGTTCTATTTCCTTGTTTTCAGCTTCATCTAAAGCCCTGGTTGAGACAGAAAAACTGCTTAATAAAACTAAAAACTAAAAAGAAGAAATAGACCAGATATGAGGAAGAAGTGTCATCTAGTTATTACCAATTGTTTATCATTAGTTAGGAAATCAGACAAACGATAATACATCTGTGGCTGACTGTAGGTAGGATTCTAATCTTATCTTAGTCACATATTCAAGGGCAGTGGCCACTCACCATCAGGTGGACTGCATGCTCGTTTGCGACTTCTACCTATATTTTTAACAATCATGCTCGCTTCGCTCATCTGCTTATGAAATTATATAAAAAGTCAGTGGATATTTCATTTGTACTTACAAAAGAACATATACATCTTGTAACCCTTGCATTTGTGTATCCGTATCATTCCTGATCTGGTCATTTACCCAATCATCGAATATATCATCAGAAGATTTTGTTTCATCAGGAATTTTTAAATCATTCATTGGTTGTAGTCCAGCAAGCTGTTCTGGTTCTTGGGAGATCTCTGCCCATTCCAAGACTTTGTTGTAGGGATAGTCTGGCTTCAGTGGCACCAGCTTAAGACTTGAATCTTCTCTGTTGATTGGGAGAGGCCATTGTCCATCAGATAAGGACAAATGGGTTAACATTATTATTGGTAATGTTTCGAACCTGTGGAGTATACATTTGTTAGTAAGAGCAAAAATTTAATTGAAAGTTTATATAAAAATTATAACTAAAATAAAATGTTTACTTTTGTAACCATTTGAGAAGTTAAACTTCTGTATAGTTAATTATTAAAAAAATGTGCGTTCGTGTTTGTATACCAATTTATTAATATTATTATTGTCACGTAAAGTTACAAAAACGTTTCAGGGATATTATTAATATTATTTTTGATATCCTTGTTAGTGAGTGACGATATTCTCGGACGAAGCTTTCCTTATTCATCTTAGGTGTCCTTGATGCTGTAAGCAAATTGGATTGCATGTCGTTAAAAATACCTACTCCAAAAAAAATAAACACAGTACTTTTAGGTGTAGGTTGGCTACTAAAATGTCAAGGGTAATTTTTTTTAATAATAATTATGTAACAAATACTAATGCAACTACCCGAGTTTCGTTAGTATTTTTTCAAAGTTCGATTAAAATACAAATGAAATTGGTCAACAACCAGCAAAAAAAGTATCTTTTTCACTTAGCCTATTTACTTATTAATTATAATATTTATGTTGTAAGCATTACATTAAATTAAAAGGTAAAATACACGGTATTGAAATTCGCATGTAGCTACAAAAATTTGTAATATCTACTTATTCATTACTTGCCGAGTAAATAGGTACAGTCTTTTTAAAAACGTGTGATATAAGTACTAGCTTTTGACGTGGTCCCACTCACATGGACATCGTTTACTTTGGTTAAGAGTATCCTAAGTACTTAACCCGGGTCATAAACTATTTGTGTGCCAAATTTCATCGAAATCCATCTAGACTTTTTGCGTGAAAGAGTAATAAACATTCATCCATCCTCAAAAATTATTTGGTATAATATTAATAACAAAAAATATAATTGCATGCTGTAAAAATCAATTTTCTAAGTGTGGACTAATGTTTTTAGGATTACGTATGCTGAAAATAATTTATATTTATTATAATGATTATTATTAGATATCAATAGTTATGGAGTACTTACATATTGAATTATTAGACTAAGTACCACAATTAGAAAAGATTATTCACACCAAAAGCAAGCGTTTATATAGCGAGCTAAAAACCTAATAATGCTATATTTTATAGATAACAAGATAATAATGGAAATGGAAATTTGTATGTCATTGTTTAAAATAAATTTAATAAAATTCTATTCATATAAAATTTGTGAAATAAAATTTTATTCCATAGTTTAGGTACTTTCTTTTTATCCGATGACGGAGGGAATTTTTTTTCGAGCATATGTATGTATGTATGTATGTATGTCTCACTCTGACCCGCGCTGTAGCCCAAACGGCTTGACAGATTTTAACATATGAGGTGTCGTTGGATTCGTCTAAATTGTGGGAGTGACATACGCAAATTTCTTTTCTTTTCATGTTCACCGTAAATTATTTTTAAACAGCCAGATTTTTCGTTTCTATAATTATTACTAGTTATGTACCTACCCACCTATATTATTTAAAAAAAAAATGATATTTTAGTTGATATGTTTTAGTTTTAGTACTAGAAGTGGTCATGTGGCATTCTTTTAATAAGTATGTGTGTGAAAGAGAGAAAGAAAGAGAGATAAGATTAGAGTAGTAAACGTGTATACAATCCACCTATTTAGCACTATAAGAAACGTAATTCTGTGTATCTTTTCAATTTTTATTATTTTTTCAAAAACACAGACAAAGCCGAGCGCTAAACCAATAGATAGTATCGAACATTACACTGTTGTCACCAATTACGTACTTAGTAACAAAAAACAATGCCTTTACACAATTAGTTATGTACGTCATAGCTTCACTGTTACAAATTATCAATACTTATCAATACCGTTTATAATTGTGTTGTTGAAGGTAAGATCGTCTTTTGTTTATTTCTTTATAACATGGGAGTAGCAGACTAGCATGCATTCCACCTGGTAAATGGCTACTGTCGCCCATGAACATCTGTAATCAACCCCAGATAGGATTAGGTATTCCTACCTGAGGTCGGCTACGGATGCGTCGCTTCCCCTGAGGGCTAAGCTGTAACGCCGAACGAAAAGTATGTCTCCCTTGCCACACCCTTCAAACTAGAACACAGCAGCGCTAACACTGCTGTGTATGAGGCAGAAATAGGTGTGGCAGTGGTGCCGCCGGCGTCGAAACACAAAGGGTTCTACCTCCTTTAAACCTTCTGTATTTTGTTTATTCTATCAAAGCCTTTTAATAAGATTAATAGCAAACGATCATGCAGTTCATCTGATGGTAAGCAGTCACTGTCGTCCATTGATATCTGAAAGTAACTAAGGTGGTCCAACCCTCTGTGGTTCGACTCCGGCTGCACCACTATAACGCCTATTTCTGCCTCATAACAGCAGTGTTAAGCGCAGAGATGTAATCCCATTGCTGAGAACGAATAATATAATAATTATAATATTTTTTTATTTCAGATAACAGAGATCTACCTATAGTTAATAGAGATATACCTATAATTAATAAATCATGTACTTGCGGGGCACCCCGTGCAGACAACAATACTGAGCCATGGGTAGTTCCGTCTTAGTTTCAATCATCGTCCGCGCAAAATGCCTCCAAACAGGTGCATGCACATCCTCACAAACAGTTTTTAGCATGATGTTGTGACTATCCCTTATTCTCCTCATCAGCGGTGCTACTTTTTTTCCTTATGACAGCATGAAAGCTATCAGTTTGAGTCTGAGCAAACATCTCGGAGGCTCTACAAAAGCATGGAAGTCTCAACATCATCCTAAAGACCCCAGCGTCGAGCACCACAGTAGGACCGAGAGGAGATGCTGCCTTAAAGGTGGCACCTTAAAAGTAAGGTGGTCGTCTCATATGTGATTCATTCGTCATTTACACCTTTCTTCCGAAACCGGGTTTCACGCTAGGATAGCTAGATGGCATCATTATTTTTCAGAAGCAGTGGCTCAAATAGAGTATGTTGCTTTTTTCACCATGAGCAAAAGGTTTTTCAGAGACTAAAGAATATTTCTTTTCCCGCTTATATTAAGACAGTTCGGACCTCTAACTATAGACGCCATTGGTTCAGGACATTATAAGGGAGATACTTATTACTAGGCGTATCCATTTAGTTCTCAAGGACAGAAACGCAGCTGACACTTACTTAGTTGCTGTTGTTAGGTTAATTCAGATTTCCATGGACGATAGTGGCTTTTGTACTATCTGGTAGACTACTTGATTATTTGCATCACCAACTTCGAAATACAGTTCAGGTGATTATTTTTCGTGTGATTAATATGACGTAATAATCTACTTTTTAAAACAATTTGTTTTTTAAGTTAAGATGTCCATGTCGGAATCGTTCTCCATGTATGTTAGCTAAGTCAGTTACATAAGAATCGGATGATGGTACGAGTAAGTGGGTTTTGTGAATTTACGAAAATTAATTTATAGTTTGACAACGAAAGATCTCCTGAGCCGAGGTGATATTGTCAGTGGGGAGTGCTTCCACAGTGTCAGTTTGGGGCTTGTATATATGCAACATGTTAAGAAAACTTCGATAGCGTGATTCAGAAGCGCTATCTATTGATTTTTCGGAAAGTTGCCACATAACCCGTTCAGAAATTTGTAGCACCATTTCATGACGAATTGTGGAAAGTCATCACAATAGCACACATCATGTCTACGTAAAATATATCCTAATAGAATTTGATAATATAATGTGAAGTGTTACTTCGTCTTCAGGGATAGGAATACCTTAACCTACTTTGAGAACCCCTGTAAAAACATAACATGGGCTATGTTATTTACTATACACAAGTGAATTGCGTAATAATATATATTTTTTATTTACTTCTTTATATTCCGTTTTATGTAATATTGCAGGTGAAATTACATACACTTATCGATAACCTTTTACATTCGCAAAACATAAGATTGTGACCAACCCGATATAGAATATTATGCTATACCAGTAAGAAAAATAAAAATAAAGTGTAAATAAACAAAGTAGTGAATCAATTCCTTTTAATAGTGAAATCAAAACTGAACTAAACAGTTCATCACTCCATATTAGGTCATTGAAAAACAAATAATTGTGTTATACATTTATTCATTACAATAAACAGATCGTTACAAATTGGATTCCCGGAAAATCTAATCTTATCTAATCAATTTCCAAGCAACGCAATAAATCTTTTTCCTCGTAATCTTTTATATCGCGGTATAGTTTTGTATTTGTCTTCAATGGTTCCTTTAATGGTATTCTAAGTGATTCTATGGTGTCTATAATGAAATCGAACAATAAATTGGCATCACTACTCGGCTGCGTGTAGATTGTTGCTTCTAGTTCGTCCACAATTATATCACCTGGATCTATTCGAGCGTTTACTTCAATTGTTTTAAGATGGATTAGAGCGTGGATCCAGATAGAGCTACAGCTCTTTGACTCGTCCGTCAGCTCAGCCAAGTACTTGACATTGCATACCCAAGTTGGCATGTTTGTTGTGCAGTGGCTTTGCACAATATCTATAGGCTGCAACAGAAATGAAAGCACATTATCAGTTGTAGATTTCAAGAACAACGAAGCCAATAATTTCTATACTCATATTCATAGCTAAATTAAGACATCTCGTTTAGACTATATAGGACGTAGATCTAAACAAACATATCCAGTAAATTATGATATTTATCGCTCGCTTCTAGATACTATAAAATTTTCCATATTCAATCAGTTGAATCAGGTGTTAAAAATTAGAATCATAAATATAATAAACAATCTAAAATTGCCGTATAAGGCATGGTTCCCAAAACGCTGGGGGCGTTTCCTTGTTAAAAATTATGCATAAAAATAATGATTTCATCAAAAATATTATCTCTTCTGAAAAAAGGAAAATACAAGAAACTAACCTTTGCAATGATTGCTTTACAAATATCCGAGTGCCTTCGGGGCTCCGCTGCAAATTCTAAAGCTGTCTGTCCTTTTCTATCTCGCAAGTGTTTCAGAGCAGTGTAAAAGGAATTGTTATATGCGTTCACGTCAAGAAATTCGGCGAGAGACCATTCTGATAACGATATGTCCTGTAGATAAGTCCTATAGAAAGTCAGCAAGAAGTTCTCGATGACGGCTCTTGAGAACTTACTCCATAACATGTTGTCAGAGTCTACAATGGGCCTGGAATAAAAATAGAAAATAAGATAGAAGACAAGAAGGAATTTGCAAGCAGTCTTGGGATCTTACGAATAAACGTGACTGTATTTTCTTTTGTCGCATCAAACCAAATCAAACTGCTAGCGTAGCAAAATTAGCGTGCCGATGATAAGTGGCTACTACCACGCTTGGACATCTGTAATCAATCTAAGATACATTTAAAGTCCTACCTAAGGCGACGTTGCTACCCTTGTGAAATAAACTGGAATACTTCATGTATTTTACACACCCTCAAGCCAGAACACTGTGTTTAACACTGTGTTCAACACTGTGTTCAACACTGTGTTCAACACTGTGTTCAACACTGTGTTGTCTGTAGAACACAGTGTTTAACACTGTTCATGATAATAGGCGTGGCGGTGGTGCCTCGGGAGTCTCACCTCGAAGAGACACCTTTAAATTTATTAGTAAAATACATTTGAAAATCAAGAGTTCATCTACAACTACCAGCACTTACATATGCTCATTTTTCTTCTTCAAGGAGTAAACATAATTTTCCGTCCACTTCTTCAGCCATACATTCTGAAGCTTCGATTTCACGTCATTTGCATCACATGAACTGAAATCTTTACGCGGTTCCAAGACCATAACCCTGTCCGTTGAACCAATCACTTTGGGCACATTATAATCTGGATTTGGAAAAAGCCTATCTGGCGTTTGGGTGGTAGAAGGAAAATCAATCGGGAGTGGCCAATCTCTAATGAAATTATTCGCATGCGTCAAAGGTTCCGAATTAGTACCATATTCATAATACTTCACAGGAACTGGATAATCTCTTTCTATATCGGCCACATTAACTACATCATTAGTTTTCTTTATTGCCGTTCCCTCAAGATGCTTTTCTGTTGGCTCCACTACATCCATATTCTTTATATTTTGTGTCGAAATGTGCTCAATATTCCTACGAGGATTAGGTAAAATTTGCAACTGTATTATTTTCGGTTTTAAAGGGCTTTCTGATACGGGAGTGTCATCCTTTTTTAGTATTTGTATCCGTGGAAATATTCTAATGACTTCTGTTGTATTATATGTTCCTTTAACATCATTGTCATCTGTGGTATTATACGTCCCTTTAAGGTCATTGATATCTGTGGTATTATATGTTTCTTGAACATCATTGCTATCTGAGGTATTATATGTCCCTCTAACATCATTGATATCTGTGGCATTATATGTCCCTTTAATATCAGTGATATCTGTATCATTATACGTCCCATCCACATCGGCTTTTGTGGCATCATCTGTTCCTTTAATACCAATGGCTTCTGTGATATTATATGTCCCGGCAACAAAATCCAGCGATACGGCCGGATTTATTAAGTTTAAGACCAGAATCAGGAATAGCCTGGAATAGAAAATTGTGTTGTAATTTTAAAAAATAATTTCTTAAGTGTCGTTATGAAGTTTAAAATGTGATTTTTACAGACTTCGATAAAGGCAGAGGTTCTATGTTTGGCTCTAAGTATTTTTTTTTATATTTGAGCCAAACGATAAAGCAGACGTGCTACATGATGGAAAGTAGTCAACGTCACCTATGAACATTTAAACACCAGAGGAGTTGCAAAGCATCACCGGCTTTGTAAAAGACCTCTTTTTGCATTTTTTTTGAAGAACCCCATGTCATAGCGCGCGGGAATACCTCAAGCCGGCGATGCATTGGCGACTCCTCTGGTGTTGCAAATTTCCATAGGCGACGGTGACTGCTTTCCATCAGATAGCCCGTCCGCCTTATCGTTAGGTATAAATATAAAATAAATACCAAAAACACGACCGATCTCCTTCCATGTTCTCGCACAACTGAATTTAGAGTATAAAATTACTATGTTAAGATTGTTAGTCACGCATTTGTTTCACACATATTGTTATAAATCGTTAAATTACATTAATTATCGTTTTATCGGAACTAGGTATACGAAATTATTTATTAAAACTAGGTATATAATTTCGTTAGACCGATTCTAATTAATTTTCAATTATTGGAATTCTATTGTTTTGTAATTTAAATACTTAATAAAAAATAATAAACACATAATCAATATCATAAAATGGTTCATACTCTCTTGTATTCAGTTTATAATAAAATAAAATAATATAGCAATATAATTGTTAAGTAATCATAATTACAATAAAAATTAAAAAAAGAACAATCAAACACTAAAATATAACTAAACACAATTAACAATATATTTTTTAAATAAGATAAATGAGCCAAATTGCTGCCCCGAAGAAGTGAACCCAAAATAATAATATTGTATTTAAGGAGCTTTAGAGTGCATAAGAATGAATTTAAAAAATCCATAATAGTCTAGTGCCTCCTATTTCTGTCTTATAACAGTAGTGTTAACTACTGTGTGTGGTTTAAAGTGGTTCGACTCCGGCGGCACCACCGTCACATCTATTTTTGCATAATTATTATGCATTGTTAAACACTGTTGTGTTCTGGTTTGAAGGGTGTGGTAAGGGAGACATACTTTTTGAGGCGTTCCAGTTAAGTTCTTAGAGGTAACAGCGCATGTGTGGTCGACCTTGGGTTGGAATCTAATTTTATCTGGGGTTCATTACGGATGTCCATGGGCGGCAGCAGCCACTTACCACCAGGCAATCCGCATGCTCGTTTGCTGCATCCCAGTGGCGGAAAGCTCGCAATATCTGTCTGACGCGCATATTTTCCGGGATTCGATGCCTGGCCAGAGAATATCTAAAATAAAGATTTCTGTTCTGGGTCTGGGTGTTGTGTATTCGTCTTTATGTTAGTCCATGGCACTCACGTCACATGAAATTCTAGTGTGAGGATGTGAGTGTGGAAACCGTCTTTTTTAAATTTCATAAACAAGTGTAGCATGAAAATTGCAATTGACATAGAAATCGCTACCTGCTTCGCTTAAGAATCCCGTCAATTTAACCAACGTCTTAGCCCTTATCTCTCCGCTCCAATAGAAGGTCGACACTTAGTACAATCAGGTCGCTTCCACAATACTGTGACGAATTACCTTTAATTCATTGTTTCGTATTCATATAATCTCAATGTGTGGACTGCATGTGCAGGAAGTAACATGTGTTGCAATCAGACTCTATGCCACCACTCCATGCATCACATGCAATCATCTTCAACGCATTACTGTCCCACTGCTGGGCACGGGTGTCCTCTCAGAATGAGAAGGATTAGGCCATAGTCCACCGCGTTGGCCAAGTGCAAATTCGTAGATTTCACATACCTTTGAAAACTATTTTTTATTAAGATTTCTATAGTATGCAGGTTTTCTCACGATGTTTTCCTTCACCGTTTTAACAAGAGATAATTAATTTCTAATACGCACATAACTTTGAAAATCAGTGCGGGCCTGGGATTTGAATTTCGGATCCCTCTAAAAAATGGCCGAAATTCAAGCCCTAGGCTAGGCTTTATAGATTGATTAGAATGCCTAATGGCTTCAGTAGCCACATATCATCAGATTTTGTATAAAGTCATTGTCACGCAATGACTTTATAGCCCTATATGTTATCTAATCTATGCCCTATATTTAATCTTTTCGATTGTTATATATATTTGAACCTCTTTGCGTAGGTATCAATACATTGTTAGGTATAAACAAAAGTACATAATATGTGTTGTCTATTTTCGTGGCACTCAAAGCGCTTGCCGAAACATTAGCGATTTTATCTGAACGCGATATTTCATCTCGACCGTATCTCAGAAATAAAATCAATCAACGATAAATCTTATTCTGAGATTCAGACCGCAAGGTTCCGAAAATAATGTATTATAACAATTCTATTACGACCACAGAGTTTGAGGTAAATAGAAATGGTCACACTTGACGCACTTTCTTTGTCTCATTGTCTACAAAGTGTAAATCTTAGAGATTCTTGCTTCAAATTAAAATATATGTGACAAGTAAGTTGTTGAATTAAAAACTTTACTAAAATGTGCAGAAGTTTCAATACCAGAAATAATAGCTACTAATATATAAAGATGTCTAGATTTTTTAATTTTGGTAATGCAAAGATCTTGAAATTAGAGAAGTTTAATTAGATGTGGTAACAATATTTTTTAGAAACATGTCGATTCTCTGAATTAAAACTCTATTATTACTACATTTTATTTTTATTCTCCTTATATTAACATTAAAATTTGTGCTCCAATAAAAATAAAATACTTTTTGGTGATACATAACTCGTGTTGACATTTCTATTTATTCTATAACACCAACAAACTATTGTCTGTGGCGAAGTTTTTAAACTTATCAGCTGTCAAATCTGACATTTGGGAGTCCGCCATTGTTGCGGTGGGATCGGTGGCCAATGGCGGCCTCCGCTTTGAATTTCGAATGTTTTCTTTTTTAGGGCTCCTCGCTATTGTTTTAGGTGATTGTGTTGTTTTTGTTTTTACCAGTCATTGTGTTTTAAGTAAGATGGAGATACCTATACAGGGACATGGTTGAAGCCACGGTTTGAAACAACGAATATTAGGTACTCAAAGAAATGGTGCGTATTGTATAATCACCTTTTTTTTTAGGGGAAACCCTCAAAAGGTACCCGACGACGTGGGAGCGACGCCGGGCTATGTGGGATTTTCACCGCACTAAAACCCCCGGTGGCCGTCCTAAGCGCTTGGTGGAGAACTCCAGGATCTCCGATGGAACGCAACCGGAGTCCTCCGATCGCGATGCCCCGGTCGGGCTCTGCCCTGGGGGAAGCAGTTTACGCTCCTCCCGCACACCTGGTGCAGCATGCATGACGGCATGCGACCACACATGCCGCCGTCCTTCCCGGGGTTGTTTGCCGGACGGTTCGAGCTCCCACCCTGGCCGCCGGCAACCCCGGAAGCCCCCTTTTGGTCGCCTCTTACGACAGGCACGGGATACCGTAGCCCTATTCTAGTCCCGGAACTGCAGGGACAATTGTATAATCACCTATGAATGTAAATATAATTTCACCACTTTGCCACCGATTTTGTACGCGTAACCTTTTATACCTTCTTAGACTTAAGTAACTTCCCAAAACGATAAAATAAATGGTAATTATTTCTAACCAAAAAAACCAAGTACTAAGTTTCATAAAGCTTGCTTCAAAATTGGTTAATTTTCAAACAAACTTTCAGTCCCTATATAATCCTTTTAGGGGTGTTTCATCGAAAAATCTGTTCTTAGTGGGTTAGTCATAAAATGAAACTAAGTATTACCCAAATTTCATGCTTCTAGCTTCAGTAGTTTACGTTTCGCGACTGTGGATTAGTCAGTCAGGGAAAACCTTTTTATAAATATGACCGAACATCAGATGTACTGCAAGGCCCCGTGCTACATTTACTCGTACATGAAAATAATGATTTGTCAGTAAAATCATCTACCTATAGATACAGTAGGTATACCTATTAAAAATCTGTATACCTATTAAGTTTTCTTAAAGAACCCCACATATTACACTCACGCATAAAACGATTTTGATTCCATGCTTAATACGTAAATCATCCCAATTTTCTACTACAGTGGCTCATATTATGACTTCAGTAGCACTACCATGAGTTGGCATAGAAACGCCACTATAGAAATTGTAAATAGAAAACTATTGTCATTTTGCTAGTGAATAACATAACTACTATCGTTACGGTATTTCTTGACAACGTCTGTCAAATTAATGACTCATGGGACCGAATTTGTATGGCAATAGATCATAATGACATTCGCTAGCGATTTGATTTCGATAGGTTTTTTACGTTACGAGTGGCTCACACTACGGAATTTAGTTCTACGAGTAACCACCAGAGGCGCTGTACAATTTTTCATACATTTATTTTACGCAGTCGCTAGCGAGTAATACTTTTGTGAACTCATGGTAGTGCTACTGGATGACCATAGATAATGGCTATCGAAAATAGTTTTTAATGACAGCATTCAGACTAAATAAGTCCAATTTAGTTCAAAATAGCAGCAGTGAGTGGTTGAAATGTTTTCCTCTCCCCATGAAAACGTGTGCCTGTATTGAATAAGGGTGATTTTACACTCTCGTCAGTAACATTTACTTGCAAGCAATAGCATTTTTACCTTAAGAACATGCATGGATCTCAGGGACCCACCTCCACAATAATAATATAGTTTTAAATTAAACTATTTCGCTTATATTTTTATCTTTATAAGTAGATATAATATAATCACAAATAACTACAGCGTAATTAGAATAATTCTTAATCACTTAATGAAATCTTCATGAGAAAACCAAACAAAAACGTAGTTCTTAAATTAATAAGTTCTATAAGGGCATAGATGCATTACCTATAGTATAAAATGTCATTGTATAAGGGCTATAAAGTTTACCAAGGTTCATTTGGTACGTGATACTATAGCCCAACCCCTTTTTATTCTGAGAAGTGACCTATGCCCAGCAATGAGATAATAATGACGATGTATACAATAAATTTAAAGAAAAATGAATAACAGAAGTCAAATACATAATATGTTTCACCGAAAATTTATGTTCAGTATTTCGGACTGGCTGAAATACTGATAATAAATAAAGAGTTGATTCAAAATTTGAAATGTTGACGTTTTTGTCACGGACACGGAAAAAATGTTTTGGACAGGGAATAAACATACAGTCATAATTCGTAGTTCGTCACGTCAACTTCAACAACATTCAAATTCAACAAATTTCAACAAGAGTGTGTAGCAGCCATAAATACTGACGAGTCACCCTCAGATGTAGCCGGTCGTATTTTGACAAGAGGTTTGAGGGCACAGCGTTAAAAGCTTTTGAAAAAAAGAAAATGACGCACAAATTTATCCTCCAAAGGGAGTGTTGAGTTTATAAAAGTTTATAAAATGGGATAGTCAAAATATGAAGCCTTTATTAATGGAAGTGGCAACGAGCATGCAGTCCACTGGAAAAGTTGCAACTGTCTATGGACATCTGTCATCATCAACACATTACAGTCCAACTGCTGAACACGGGTCTCCTCTCACAATGAGAAGGATTAAGCCTAGTCCACCGCGCTGGTCAAGTGCGTATTGGTAGACTTAACAAACCTTTGAGATTTTTTATTATAAATCTCTCCAGTATGCAGGTTTCCTGACGATGTTTTCCTTCACCGTTTAGTAAGTGATAATTAATTTATAAAACGCACATCACTTTTGAAAAATCAGCGGTGCGTTCCTGGGATTTGAACCTCGGACTCCTCGATCGAGAGGCCGAGTTTCTTAACCACTAGGCTATCACTGCTTTTGAAGGTTTCCCCCTCGATAACAAAAAAAAAGGCTATCACTGCTATTCATTCGATTGCACCGGTTTTACTGGCACTTATATTGATTTTCTGTGCGATGATCATCAACCAATTACTGTCCCTGGGCACGGATCTCCTCTCAGAATGAGAAAGATTAGGCTATAAGCGTTAGCAAATGCATTAGCGTTTACTTTAAATAATTTTATTACATTACATCGTGGTTGTTTGTTATTGTAACTAAGTGTTCATTTCCTATTACGTTTGTTTGTACGTATCTAATTATAATTAACTAATAGGAAGTTCTAATATCGTGAGTCAAAAGGCGCGCAAAGAAATGGGCAGTTGCGAAATATTAGGCAAAGGGGTTTAATATCCTGTAAATTCACTATAAATTTCAGGCTTTTCCTTTTAGAAGTGTTTAATTCCAATCTCAGAAACTTATTCTTTAGTTTTTTTGTGTATTAAGTATAAATAAATTATCACAACCAACCGAAGGGTTCTACCACCTTCGAACACGTGTGGCGGTGCTGTTGGCGGAGTCGAACCACAAAGTGTTAGTCCTTAGGAGTAGCGGCGCATCTGTCGCCGACCTCGGGTAGGAATATCTAATTGACCTATCTGGGGTTGGTTACAGATGTCCATGTCGGCATGGCGGCCATGCCATGCCATGGCGGCAGTAGCCACTTACCATCAGGTGGACTGCATGCTCGTTTGCTACTCCTATATTATACAAAAAAATACACACTGAACAATAATATCATAAACAAAAACTTTGTCATTGCGTTGACCAAAAAAATAACAAAGTGTTATTATTATACGAATTTATATATAATGTTTAAGAGTTCAATGTCACGTACTAAAAAGCTTATGGTAATGGGGTTCGCTGACAGATCTACTTATAGTAAATCTGTCGAACTTAATTCTATTCTATAAATAATAAGTAAGTTAGCTGCGCGCCCGCGGCGTTCGTGGCTATTAAAAGAAAGATGTTTACTGAAGATATTTTAAACGTGCTTAACTCTAATACTTACATCTATTGAAGATATTGTGTATTGCAGAACCTAGATAAACAACATAGGTACTAACAACTTATTTATAACAATACATATATAAAAAAACTTTACCTTCATAAGAATCGTTATTTTACGTTTCATATTTTTTTTAAATTCTTAAGTAAATTCCTATTACCTAATCCAGCATAATAGGTATTATTTATGATTTTTAAATATTATATAGGAAAATTCTCTTTGTGTCTTACTACTTCATAAAATATACTCTAAATAATTCTTAAAAAATTAAATGTTTTATAAAAAATCCTTCTTCCGCGCGTACATAGTCATAATATTCATTTATTTTTAATTCAGGTTGTCATGGATTACCTATATTTATTTTAAATAATACCTACACGTGTGTCCACAAAACACCTCTACCCACACCAAAAATAAAACATCCCTTTCATACCTTACCTTTGAAAAACTGCGTCGTTTTGCTGAAAATGTGTAAACTTACTTCAACGCACATACAGACAGACGGTTCTCAACCTCAGTATTACAACAGCTAATGGCTATCCATTTCATAGAAAAATAAACGTAAACTCGAAATGTTTAACTGTTATGAAGCTACCGGGCTATTTGAAGTTTCAACGCTTATTTATGGAGAGGAAACCGTTATTAGGGTTCCGTACCCAAGGGGTATAAACGGAACCATTTTACTAAGCCTCCGCTGTTTGTCCGTCTGTCACAGGGCTCTATCTCCTGAACCGTAATAGATAGACACTTGATTTTACGGAGTATGTATAATGGTGGCCGCTATAACAACAAATATGTACTAGAAATAAATAAGTTGAAAATAAATGTGGGTTGTCGTAAGAGGAACCGCTATTTTTCGACTTTTCTCTCTTATTTATGGGACCTTAATAGTTAGACAGTTGAAATTTTCACAACATATGTATAGTTCGCGCCAACTTCGACGGTGGTAGAACCCTTTGTGGTTCGACTCCGGCGGCACCACCGCCACACCTATTTCTACCTTATAACAGCAGCGTTAGGCGCTGCTGTGTTCCGGTTTGAAGGGTGTAAGGGAGACAGACTTTTCCGAGGCGTTCCAGCTTAGTCCTCAGGGGTAGCATCTGTGGCCGACCTCAGGTAGGAATATCCTAATCCTATCTGGTGTTGATTGCAGATGACCATGGGCGGCAGTAGCCACTTACCATCAGGTGGACTGCCTGCTCGTCTGCTACTCTCACCTATATTATAAAAAAACAAAAAAAAACTGCTGGTACGCTCTGAAGTTGTTGCGAGCAGGTGTAGTCATACAATGTGCTATGGCGACGCGATTCATTTCTATATTCAGAGCGGACTAGCAGTTTTACGCGGACTATACCTACTTCATGGCCGCTATAATAACATACTATAAATAACAAAAATAAAAAATTTGTTGGTACGGAACCCTCCGTGTGCGTTCGACTTGCACTTGGCGAGTTATTTTATATCGGTTTTTTACGAGACTAGCATTATCGGTAGCGAAATGCATTCGATAGTTTACTGAAACTAGTGCCCACCTGTGGCTAAGTGGTTATTGTTTTTAACAAGTTTTTATTTAAATTCCCTTGTTTTTTATGTGTGGCTTAAATCTTGCAACTGAATTTTAAACCAGCCACAATCAGTGAATGTTAACGTTAAGTTAAGGCAGTGATAGCCTAGTGGTTAAGAAACACGGCCTCTCGATCGAGGAGTCCGAGGTTCAAATCCCAGGCACGTACCTCTGATATTTTTAAAGTTATGTGCGTATTAGAAGTTAATTATCACTTGCTAAACGGCGAAGGAAAACATCGTGAGGAAACCTGCATACCTGAGAGATTTATAAAAAATAAAAAGAAATCTCGAAGGTATGTGAAGTCTACCAATACGCACTTGGCCAACGCAGTGGACTATCGCCTAATCCTTCTCATTCAGAGAGGAAACCCGTGCCCAGCAGTGGGACAGTAATGGGTTGATGATGATGATGATGATGATGATGATGATGATAACCACAATCGATTGAGCTGCAATTTTGCAAATCTTCATGTTTCGTTTGGATGACAATTCACGATTAGATTAGTGATGTTATTTGAAGGTGGGAGAATTCTTTGTGATTCGACTCCGGCGGAACCACCGGCACACGTATGTACCTACTTTTTCGAGGTGTACCAAATTTAGTCTTCAGAGGTAATACCTACCTAATAGTAACGCATATGTACAACGTCAGTGCAGCTCAGGACACTTCAATTGTATTTTGAGTAGATTACCTACCACTGTAGCATTACCATGAGTTGGCATAGAAACGCCACTATAGAAATGGTAAATAGAAAACTATTGTCATTTTGCTAGTGAATAACATAACCACTATCGTTACGGTATTTCTTGACAACGTCTGTCAAATTAATGACTCATGGGACCGAATTTGTATGGCAATAGATCATAATGACATTCGCTAGCGATTTGATTTCGATAGGTTTTTTACGTATCGAGTTACGTCACTACGGATTTTAGTTCTACGAGTAACCACCAGAGGCGCTGTACAATTTTTCATACATTTATTTTACGCAGTCGCTAGCGAGTAATACTTTTGTAAACTCATGGTAGTCCTACTGGTCGCTTACTATCAGGTGTGCATGCTCGTATGAGTCTATGACCAACTGTAAACAAACTTATTTTTCTTAATAAATGCTTTGTACACCCCCAGCCCCACACTAGGACTCCGTGTCGTTAGTACAACAAAGACGAATACACAAACATCCATTCAGAACAAATATTCTTCATTCAGTACCCTTACCAGGAGTTCTTACTTTTTGACAAATATGACTGTTTTGGTATTAGTTTACGTATTTGCCCATACAAATTCCAATCAGCGCCCCTAGCGGATTGTGTCCGAACTAGAAAATCGTATGGGCCAATACGTAAACAAATACCAAAACAGTCATATTTGTCGAAACGTAAAAACTCCTGGTAAGGGTACAGATGTCTGTCTTGCCGGAAATCGAATCAGGAACTCTTTGCGCGCCAGATATTTGACACTAGGTCGAAATCTTTTTTCTTTTCAAACTATCTACCCAGGTCTTTTATTTGTATTACTACCTTATTTACACTCAAACTGAGCTAAATAATTACCAATTTCACTACTAAATAGAGAATCCCTAAGGTACTACGTTAAGTAGAGTCCCTAAGGCATATTCCTTATGCGCATACGCACCTCCGCGCTCCGCCAATGGCAGTCGCCCGCCTTAAGGAGGCGTGGTTTCTCTACCTTCTGAATAATTACCTCCAATTTGTAAGCCCTGTAGCACTTGGTATACGGCATATATGGCACGTTGGGGTTTTAATGTTGAAGGTCCGATAACATAGTTATTTTGATTTGTTTAAATGTTTTAAAGCAACGAATGTCATATGAAATAATTAAAAACATAGATTAATAACGATTAGGGCGTAAAGCCAAACTCAAATTTTTAGGTTTACTCACGATATAGGTGTATGTAACCTACTTAGGTTTACGTAAACTTAGAGTAAGCATAGAGAAACAAAAATCATGCAATTTTGGACAGCATGCATGTCTGTTTGTTATTTCCACGAAATAAAAAAAAACGATTTATTTAATCTGGGTTCTAGATATTATGGTGTATGGCACAATGCGATTTCTCTAGAATCTAGAACGTAATTGATTTACAATGATAAGCAACGTTGAGCGGTCTGCAGTTGAATGGATGGCCGCTAGTGGCTCAATATGTGTTCTTAACCTTATGTATTTTGGAGGGCTTATTAAGCCGTCGGTCCTTGCTTTTGTCTTTAGGTAGCAGTCGTAAAAAATTGTCGAAGGCCATATTATACAGATGATTTTCACTTATCCGTAAGTATTCCTCCATCACTCCGCAATGACGTAGTCAGCCTAAGTATGCCTCATGTGCCCCCATTTACTTCAATAACTTTCTTAACCATTTACTTAAATTCCAGCCAGCCATGCAGCCAGTGAGATTTATAACATTTATAACCGCCCAACGTGTGTGCCCGCACTACAAAGCCTTCGTCATTCCGAACAAAGGCTTGTCATAATATTTTCATCTTTTTATATCGTATTCCACATCAGCACCGCCCTGTTATTTGAGGCTTTTAACTTATGCACTCTATAAAATTAGCGTTATTTTGGAAATGAGCTCTCTTGTGCATTATGTGAAGTGTTTCGTCATTCCCTAATTAGCTTAGAAAAGGCTTTTATCTTGTATAATTTAGCTTTATATTATTGTCATTGTTAAAGGATCTGTTTTTTAGATTTCTTTTTTCTCTTGCATACTTTTTTGTTCAGTTGGTCTTTTAATTTAAAACTGTTCAAATTTTATTTACATTTAAAATATAGAACATCCGCTTTCTGAAAAATCAATATGAAGTTGTTTTGTTATTTTCTTATTAGTTTAAAATGGCATTTACGTTGCATGATTCACTAACCTGAATAGTGTTGTAAGGGAACGAACAGCGGTTGATTTTATTTAGTGCATCCGATTTTTTGAGTGAATTTATTTTAACCAACTTTAAATTCGACGACAATTTAACGTACTTCGTTATATTACATCCTGAATCAACCGAAATCAATCCTCTTTCTTCTTTTCCATAACGAAACACCTTGTGAAGTGGTGGTAGTTGTATTGACATTCAAAAAGTGCTCTGTAAAGAACCTATTTTGAATAAAAAAAATGATTTGATTTGATTTGAAATAAAAAAAATGCTTTACCTATTTAGGAAATTATTTCGCTGTGTATTAAGTTAAATTGTTCCGTTATTCATGCATTAGGCAGCTGTCATTATTGACGTATCTATTTAATTGCATCCTTTTAATAAAATTGGCGTTATTTTGGAAATGAGCTCTCTTGTGCATTATGTGAAGTGTTTCGTCATTCCCTAATTAACTTAGAAAAGGCTTTTATTTTGTATAATTTAGCATTAAATTATTATCATTATTAAAGGATCTGTTTTTAGATTTCTTTTCGTACGTGATCACGGTGATTTTAGTCAATTAGGTGCATTAGCTATGTGAAGGTCCGTCATTCCCGTATTCGATGTTCTTCAATTACCTTGCACAATTTATTCACTTAGGTATATATAGGTACGAGTACTTTTTTCAGAATAACTTTATTTCGAAAAAATGCCATCTGCATTATGTGAAGCTTAAGCTCTCATAAGCTTAGAAAAAGGCAGTTGTTACCTTGCATAATTCACTTTTAAATTAGGTGGAGAAAAAAATATATTTTATGCATTTTTAGCATAATGTAGGTAGGTATTAATTCATGATTGGATTTATTTATGTAGTGTTTATATTTCATTATTTTGTCTTACATACAGTCTTTTTTATCCTACTTAAAATTCGACCATCATTTTATTTACCTATTTTGTAATTTAACTATCTAAAAAATTACTTTACCTATTTAAAAAATATCGCACTTTGCACTAGGTGAAGTTGTTTCGTCGTTCGTTCATTTTTTTTCGATTTAGATGCATGATGTATTGAGAAGACTTTTCGTCATTTCTGTATTACCTTCTACCTTTTTTATTTCTAATGCATAACCCCATTTGAAATACTCATTGTGAAAGGAATATTTCCTTCCTAATTAAGTAGTTTAATTTATTATGTGTACTTGCCTATTCGTAATTGATTTAATTTAGTAAATTATCCTATACCTTACCTAGGTATAGGATAATTTGGATATATCTTTAACCCAATAACTTCATGTACATAATCTACTCGTACGTATGTAACTATGGATTTAATTTCTAATTAGAAAATTGATTAAGTATAATATCTTACAATACCTACGTAGTTTTGTTTTTTTGCAACTTTTGATGAAACCTAGACAAACTAACATAGAAACTATTTAAACTGATCAGCTCATCAACACAAACCACTTTAGTCGAAGCTCCATACGCAAAAGTTATCAGCGACAAAAAATCTCGGAAGTAGCTACGGAGCCGGTTAAAAATATCCCAAGTATCGTTCAAGACGGTTCTAAGTGGCGTTATCGGGTCGGCGCCGGCGGTGTGTTTGATGTGTGGATATGGGCACTACAGCCGTGGGGAACAGATGAGATACTTTGTTTTTTTACTTGAAACAGCAAACGAGCTAGGGTTGGTGGAATATGCAACGTAAGTGGTAACTGCGGCTTATGATTGAAGGAAATGCAACTGCAAATAAAATCATTTCAAAACAAATTTGAAGGTGGTAGAACCCTTTGTGGTTCGACTCCGGCGGCACCACCGCCACACCTATTTCTACCTAATAACCGCAGTGTTAGGCGCTGCTGTGTTCCGGTTTGAAGGGTGTGGTAAGGGAGACATACTTTTCCGAGGCGTTCCAGCTTAGTCCTCAGGGGTAGCGGCGCATCTGTGGCCGACCTCAGGTAGGAATATCTAATCCTATCTGGGGTTGATTACAGATGTCCATGGGCGGCAGTAGCCACTTACCATCAGGTGGACTGCATGCTCGTCTGCTACTCCTATATTATAAAAAAAAAAAAAAAAAAAACAAATCATTTTTTTTATTCAAAATAGGTTCTTTACAGAGCACTTTTTGAATGTCAATACAACTACCACCACTTCACAAAGTGTTTCGTTATGGAAAAGAAGCTGCATGCAAGAAGCAAGATGCAAGAAGTGGAACCTGCCTATAGACATCAACTCCACGTAAAATTGCATCGTGTGTAAGTCAAGAGGCCATACCATTCTGCCGAAGTGCAAAGACTGCTTAGCGCTTGAAATAGGCGTGGCAGTGAGTTCTCCTGGATTTTTTTTATAATGTAGGAGTAGCAGACGAGCATGCAGTCCACCTGACGGTAAGTGGCTACTGCCGCCCATGGACATCTGTAATCAAACCCAGATAGGGTTAGATATTCCTACCTGAGGTCGGCCACAGATGCGCCGCTAACCCTGAGGACTAAGCTGGAACGCCTCGGAATAGTCTGTCTCCCTTACCACACCCTTCAAACCGGAACACAGCAGCGCCTAACACTGCTGTTTTTAGATAAAAATAGGTGTGGCGGTGGTGCCGCCGGAGTCGAATCACAAAGGGTTCTACCACCTTCATCCTCATTCTGGATTGAACCATAGTTTGACCACATTTTTATATCTACTCGTACATACTTACCTGTACTAATTGAAGTGGCAAACGAGCTCTCTAACGGATTTTAAAGTTACAAGCGCCACGGAGCTCTGTCATCATCCCCAAATATCATGACGAAATTATGCTGTTGCATACATTTATAGGTAAAGTTATGGAGTCGAACCATGTTATTAAAATCCATTTACTTAAAACCCGCACACAGAGAATTATAGGTATGTAGGTACACAAACCTAGTCAAATGCTCTATCGAATGTAATGTAACGTGTAAACAATTAATGTGTAGATAACAGTTTGTTAAGTTTTGGCAAGTGTGCGAACGCGGCATACAATTGATGTCCAAACCAAACGTTCGCTTGACAAAAAAGTTCTCATAGTTCGAGGTAGTGTATCACCTTTAATTTCCAAGAATGGTGTAGTTAACATAACCGTTTTAACTCACCGAAACCGAGACAAACAGACAGACCGATATATTGATGCTTAGACAAATTGGATGGCCACTTAACTGGCGTGGGACCTTGTTGAAGAAGGGGCTAACCAAGTACTAATTAAATTATTTAAGTATTTCTTTTCATACCTAGTTTAGGAAATCTTCTTGTTGTCAACATATTGTTGTACCACTGCTGGGCACGGGTACTCTTCTAGAATGAGGGTTAGGCCACAGACCATCGCGCTAGTCAAGTGTGAATTAATAACTTCTTTTATAAAACTTTTACAAATTTTAAAAGTAGCGGGAATAAACTGGATTAAAAAAGTGAGTGACAGAACTGAGTGGAGCAAGATTGAGGAGGCCTTTACTCTACAGATAGGTCCTTAATAAATAAACAAATAAATAGCAAGAAATATAAATATTATAAAGATAAAAATATTTTTTTAAATATGAATTTCTATTAGTAATGTAGCCAAATCTTTTTTATATTTGTTTAAATTTTAATATGTGTAATATTTTTTAATGTTTTTCTTTCTTAATTTAATTTATTACATTAATTCATGAATTGCATGTCATATTATTAAAATCATACCAATGTAAATTATCAATTGTAAAAATTAATTTTATTAAGGAAATAAAAAGGCTAAATTATTATTATTATGTATTAAACGTACCTTTTTGAAAACTGTAAGTTGGTCGGTATTAACTATTTATAATATTTTTAGTGAAGAGTAATAGAATTTTAGTGAGGTTTAATATTTAATATTTTAGTGAGTATTAAGTAAATTACTTGCATAACTTTTAAAATTAATTGCATGAGTAATGATTTCATTTCATTTGGTCATCGGTTATTAATAAAATAGAATAGGACTTAATTTATTTATGGTAATCAAACATAATAATGCCCCAAAAATCATACATCAGTAAAACAGACCAAAATCTAAAAAGCTAACCTTCCGAAATTAAAACAATTGAAATACTAACCTTTAGAAATACACCTAATCTAGACACCCACCTAGATAGACGCCGTCCCAACCAATCAGAATTCCGCTGAAATTGACACAAATCAAATGTTTGTCGAGTCGTTGGTGGCGCGCAATATCGCGAGTGGCAAGTGGGCACTCGACGCGCAATAACATTCAAATGCGTTCATATCCGGTGGCGGAGCGCCTCATTTGCATCTGGCACAGTTCAACTTTGTTTATTATAAACTTACCGTTTGCCGGATATTGGCAACCTCAGCTTCCAATTCGGTTGATAAAACTTTGTGATAGCTATTATGTCGTTTAAGTTCTAACACCGCGGATCTCAAAATTACCAACTATTCAGGAAAGTAAAAGACGTCAGATTTAGTAATTTTTAATCATTGTGATCGTCATCTCTTTGAGTATGAAACAACACTGACTTTGGCGTAGTTTCCACCAGGAATTTGGCCGAGCCAAATACGCTGTGTTCTTTATGACTTAAAATGGCAATTTTTGAGTTTTTCAGTGTTAGAACTTAGCGATAATTAACAAGGTATCTGTTATTTCTTTATCACTTTGTAGTAGGAAACGAGCATGGAGTCCTCTGATGAGTTCTCTCCTGATCTCCTGAGTTGCCCATTGATATTCGTAAGTAATTCCATATAGCTAGGTACTTCGAACGTGGTTTCTACGTAAAGCCGATAACAGATGCATTGCTACTCTTTAGGACGAAGGAGGGTTGAGTATGGAAGCATTAGAAAGTCAGCCCTTCAGCAAACGCAAAAACTGCTTCACTCTGCAAATGATTTTATCACGTTTCCTCATTAAGAAATCTTACATTGGATCTTAAGGACTAGTTTAGGGCCATTTATGTACCTACACATCGTATGTTTTATTACACAAAAAACTCATTATTTTATTAATTACGAGGAAGAGACGTAACAAGCGTGCCAACGACAGTTGGAGGCAATGGGCCGTGAGCGCCATATGCGGCCATGATTAGCTGATGAGATGGGGTCATCATGATTCGCGTGTTGATAATTAGATGTGTTAGTTTCTGGTATATTTTGAGCGTATATGATTTGGAATAGGAGTGTGTATGATGCTTTTTAGGGTTCCGTACCCAAAGGGTAAAAACGGAACCCTATTACTAAGACTCCGCTGTCTGTCCGTCTGTCACAGGGCTCTACCGCTTAAACCGTAATAGATAGACACTTGAAATTTTTACAATGTATATAAATCGTGGGCACCTATAACAACAAATACTAAAAATAAAATAAAACTGAATATTAAAGGGGGTTTCCATACAACAAACCGGTATTTTTCGATCTAACTCTTAAACCGTACTAAGAAGACGGTTGACAGTTATAATATTAAACGGAACAATTCGTTTAATATTATAACTGGTATTATAATAAACACAAATAAGAACCATAAAACATAATTTATTATAGTTATTTTAATTTTATTGAACGTTATTTGCGTATTATTCATCATCACCCCAACGTCATCTATTGTTGCATCATATAAATAAGTATTGTTGAAAATAATAAAATGAATAAAAATAAGTCAAAAATAATGATTGGTGGTACGGAAGCCTCCATGTGCGAGTTCGACTCGTACTTGGCGAATTATTTATATTTATATTACACGTATCTTGTAAGTGGAGTTCTTTTGGTGATACGAGTACCAACTTCATGCGTACGCAGTCTTTAAAAATTTGGTTAAAGGTGCAGTTGAACATAGTTGTCTATGGGCAGTAGTGACCACTTACAATAGACTACATGTTCATTTGATATTTCTTTATTATCCACTAGCTAACCCGGCAAAATTTGTACCGCCTCAAAATCTATCTATAAAACATATTTCATATAAAATATAGCCTATGTTACTCGTGGATAATGTAGCTTTCGAATGGTCATAGAATTTTTAAAATCGATCCAGTAGTTTTTGAGCCTACCTATTCGTTACAATCAAACAAACAAACAAGGTTTTCCTCTTTATAATATTAGTATAGAAAGGTACCTACCAACGTAGATTATTTTAAAAATCTTTATACCTATTTTTCGAATGTACGAGTATCTGCCTAATTCCAAAAATAAATCAGCCGTTGCCATCGAGATTGCAATGAGATGTCATCTCAGATTAGCAGTTTCTGGTAGAACACACCCGTTGTTAGGAGCAACGCAGTGGAAGACCCTGGCGACTGATTACCCGATCGCGGAGGGGACATTTTGAATGGTGCTGAATTAATATTTTTGGATTGACGGACTAAAATATTTTCTTAATAATTGTTAAAAGTGTATTTTTCAGTACCTATGTAACTTTTCATATTTTTAGTATATTCGTGTAGTTACTTTTTTGTTATAAAAAATATAACCGATAATCCGTACTTTTCCAACTTTTTCTTGATTAAAGAGTAAGTATATTGCGTCTGTACGAACTCGCTAAACTTTTTGAAGATCAATATTTTGAACATTTTATAGATGTCATGTTAAATCCATTTTTTAATTATTCATTAATATACCTACCTACCAGAAATTAGTCCTTCGAGGCAGATGCGAGGCGTTCCACCTTAGTGCTTAAGTATTACATAATACATCCATACATGGCCGACTCCAGGTAGGAGGAGGATTGTAATCTAATAATATTTAACACTGATGTCAATATTCAAATTCCTTTAAAACACAGCAATATACCTAATAATAACCGTTCACATAAATTTAACCAATTAAAAAACAAATCTTAAAAAAAAAAAACTTCACACTCTCAAAAACCACAAAACAGCATATCTCTAGCAATATGGCAGTAAGTGCGACACTTACCCCAAGCAATACATTATCCCGGGATATTCGGGATGCGTGTGTTTACTAAGGGTGGGCAGTGACGCGTGGCCAGCTCGGGTTACGACCACTGACCTGGAAACGGGTGGCTGATTGATTTCTACGAGAATTAACGCCTCATTCGCTAAAAAATCACTTTCTACAATACGAGAAAAACACTTTTAACACTTGCAGTAACATCACTTATCGCAAGCATGGCAAAATCACGTTCTGCATCAATAGAAGCCCATATTGACACTTGCAATAGAATCATTGCATATTATTATTAGAAAAGTTAGATGCTTTCTACACTCGGAAGACACTTTTAGGATTTGTAGAAAAATTACATTCTCCACTCGTTAAATCACTTTCTGTATTTACTCATTAACTTTGTAAACCCAAGACACATGATTTTACTTATTTTTCTAAATGGAAATGAAATCGAGAAACTATGCTAACAAACTGGGCCTCTATACACAGAGACGTCAATACAAGACTTGTTAAGATTTTTCGTATATTTTCTTAATGTAATGTAAGCAATACCACAGTATATATCCTTATACTGTGGCAATACGTTTTGTTGTAATAAAGTTAGCAAACTTATTATAGAATGCACTAATGGTAAGTTTCACTACCGTCCGTAAATATCTGTAACCAACCCATATAGAATAGCTTCTACCTGAAACAGATTACAGATGCGTTGCCCCTCCTGAAAACTAAGATATTCGCAGCCCCATCCATGGAAAAGTCAGAACTTTAACGTGATTGTAAAATCACCATAATTGAATGTTTAAAGAAAATGGACTATGATGAGAGTGAAGATTTAATAAATGTAATTTCATAAACGCACACACACACACACGCACACACTTAGTTAGTAAGTGAAGAAAACTTGTAATTTTAGATAATCATATTTGTATTATGCTATGGAAGAGCGGGGCTTCCTGTCACAGGTATAAATATACTTAAAAGGAGGCCCCAACAATGGATTACTTATGTAACTGTATTGATACAAATAAAAATATATTTTTTTTTTATTTATCCAGGCGTAACCAACCTTTCCTTATTGTTTACCTCAATTTTATAAAGATAAACTGAGTTGTAAAGATTACTCCATACTTTTCCGAGGCGTTCAAGTTTAGTCCTCAGGCGTAGAGACGCACCTGTGCCCGACCTCAGGTAGGAATATCTAATCCTATCTGGGATTGATTACAGATGTCCGTGGGCGGCAGTAGCCACTTACCTACATGCCCACTTCCACTTGCCACTTATATACCTACTGTGGACTGCATGTTCGTCTGCTACTCCTATATTACTCCTTTTCTCTTTCCCATGCATAGGTTGTCTGGAAGAGATCGCTGCTTAGCGATAAGGCCGCCTATTGCATACTGTTTTTACCTTAATTAATACTGTTAAATTCTACTGTAAGTGTGCAATAAAGAGTATTCTATTCTATTCTATTATAAAAAAAACTCTGATTAGCATGCCATTCGTTGATTTCGTGAAAATATTTATTGGGTTTATGCAAAGCGCATACAAAAACCATTTTAATGATTGCCCAGGTGACAGATCAAACTTTTCAACCCGTGGTAATGGTGATAGTCATTAATATTATCAGGGTTGTCAATACCATGTAACATGAAAATAGAAATGTGACATGAAAAATAAAAATGTGGCATGAGAAATAGAAATGTTGTTTTAGATGACATGTATATTTGTAAGCCACTTAGTGGCAGAATAAGCGACTATGTAACAAAAATGTGTAACAACTAACAATTACCTTATTCACAAATAAACTGATTTGATTTGATTTGATTTGAAATGTTGCAAGCGAAGTTTGGCTTATATTTAATTGTATTGTAAATCTTAGAATAATTGCAAATAATTAATGAAAAATGTGATATTTCTAATTGTAATATATTTCTTGCATTTAAAATACTTTTGCATTTAAGTTTACTTTTAATTATACCTAAACGATGAGGCAGACGGGCTACCTGATGGAGAGCAGTCACCGTCGCCTATGGACATTTGCAACACCAGAGGAGTCGCCATTGATCGCCGGCTTTGGAGGAGAGCTCTTTTTACACCTTTTTTGAAGAGCTCCATGTCATAGCGCACCGGGAATACCTCAGAAGTTCATTCCACATCTTGCACGTCCGTGGCAATAACGTCCGTGCAAACCGAACCGTGGAGGATCGCCACGAGTCCAGTTGGTGTGGATGGAACTTCATCCTTCGCTCTACTCCTTCTACTTGGAGCTAATTACAAAAATGTCCATGAGCCTCACTAACCAATTACCATTAGAACTACATACTTCGTTCCTACATCCATATTATTTAATAAAAGTCGTTGACCTTGGCGGTACCTACCAATATATGACGGAGGTGTTCACCCCTGCCATGACGGACAGGCATTGACAAATAGCTGTTTCATAGGAGAAGTTATTAATGATCGATACCGTTACGCTAATGTATGCTATCTGGTCATTACCATCATGAGCAAAATATATTAGCTTTTTAAATGATACTCACTCGCAGACTATAGTGTTGTCCTTATTGTCCACCTGCTGAGCACGGGTCTCTTTAGAGTGAGGGTTGGGCCATAATCCACCGCAATGGCCAAGTGAGGATTTGTAGACTTCACATACCTTTGAGTAGGTTTTCGCACGATGTTTTTCTACACTGTTATAGCAAGTGATAATTATTTCTGTTGCTTAGGTACTTCTTCAGGTGAGTATGAGTCTCCTCTGTCCTCCTCTGAGTTAATAGCATAGTATCCCATGATTAAAGGCAATACATTAGCCTGTCTTTTGTCAGCAATATATCTGTCACCAACTCCAAACATATAGGCAGTCTTACCTGAGTTCTCTTAAGTCTAAATTTAAAGGCCTCATGTGATTCTCAACCGGGATTGAGAGCCACATCCCACCATCAAACTTAAACAGCTGGTTAACACTGCAGATGTAAGGCAACTCAAACCATGGAGGTATCTACTTACGACCATAGGTAAGTAAAGATGACTCACTCCTAACAAGAAAACGTAACCAGTTTTGACAATTGAAATAATTGCGTAAAAAAGTTTTGCCACGTCTCCGTGCTAAAATGTCCCTAAAATATTTGAAATAATTATTTATTTATTATATAAATTACACAGTATTCGTTATTTATTCGCAAATGTTGTCTAAAAATGTTTTTATTTGTCAAGAATTAAAAAAAAGAACTTAAAAATAAGCCGTTTGTGGCTTCATTAAATTTCAAGGCGGCGAAGTATCTTTACTAATCTATGCCTACGACCATAAAAAATATTTTTTGAACTCACAGTTAAGAAATGTACAATTAGGCACTTTTCACATAACAATTCCCATTTCGTTCAAACGTTTTAAACACACACAAACAACTTGTATATAGTTATATAGGTTTGCATGTTGCCTTGTACCCTAAAACCCTCAAAGGGTTGAGCAATCAGCTAATTGTCCTATGATCCGAGTGATGTGCAATTTAATTAATATCCTTAAAGTACGAGCGGCTCCGCAGGCTAGGCTTGTGTTGATTATTTATCAAATAGTAGGTAGGTTACATATAGGTATTTTTTGTGTTATTTAAGTAGGAAACTAGCTTGAAGTTTTTTAAACGCTTTCTACACCCACAACCCCTCACTAGGATTCCCTGTGTCGTGGGTGCGATGGACACACATAGACAAATACATAAATACTCGTACCCAGACCCATAAACAGAAATCTAAATTTATCATTTAGATGTCTGGTCTGGTGATGTCTGGCCGGGGATCGAACCCGGAACCCTCTGCGCGTCAGACCGGGATGGTGACCGCTCTGCCACGCGAGTTGTCAAAGTATCTTGAAGGTAAGTAGTGACTAACGCCGATGGATATATGTAACCAACGCCAGAATAGGGATTGGCTATCTACCTGAAAAAATACCTACCTGAAGCCGATTTACAGACATTTTCGAGACAGATACATTCTAAGGACTGAGATGGTCGCCCAGAACCTCATTTATGTAAAACTACCATACTCTTACGTCGAGACGTAAAAATTGCTTCACGCTAAAAATAGATATAGCCGTTATACCGGAACTTCTAACTTCTACCATATTTCAAAAACATAAGTATGACTAAAGCAAGATTATGTAAATGAGGCGTTACAACTTCTGTGCCCTTAGTATGAGTTCTTATGTTTTTACAAAAATTACTGTTTTTGTTTTTGTTTTTCCCATTAATAAATCCCATAAATATCCAATCAATTCTAAAACAGAGGACTGTAGGGGTCTGATTGGAAATGTATGGGCAAATACGTAAATAAATACAAAAACAGTAATTTTTGTAAAATTGTAAAAACTCATACTAAGGGTACCTACTGATAAGAAGCAATTGTATGAACGTTTGATAAAACTGCTTTCCTATTTAGATTTAACTGCATAAAAGTTAGAATACATCAGCTAGGTAGCGTATGTAAAGGATTTCCCAACCGTCCCTGGGTCTCAAATAAACACCCACGAGGACTCGCAGATGTGATCTGCTAATGCTGAGCGTTAAGTGCGTCCTGTGCCGCCTCGCTACGACGAATTTTATCTAACTATATTATAAATTAATTTTAATACTATATGAAATTTCCTATTAAAAGTAATAGCTATTTAAGGTAGATATCTACTTATTTACATGGAATATAAGAGCAATATATTCCGTATTAAAAATAAATAATCTTGTTCCTATAGATACTTAGGTTTCTGCTAAATAATAATAATAATGAAACAAAACAATTAACAGCAAAATTTCATGATTAGTCTTAGCAAAGGAACAAATAGAATATTTGAAAAATCATAGAAAATAACATACATAATATATAGAAATTATTTCACGGAACAGTGGTTTATTCAGTCGCTTATTCTCCACAATATTCGCGACGTAATATAGCATCGTCTGAAGCGGACCTTCTAAAAATACGGTGACGCTAAATTAACTTCTTAAAATGGAATATATAATAATTTTAAATAAAACTAGTTTGAACTTAAATAACATAGTCAATTTAAACAACACATTCCACTCAATATCTTATTTATCTTTAGAAATATTGTCATTTTGAAAAAAATTGAAGCTTACAGTCGTCGTAGCGCGCCCTCCCCCGCCCTAAGCGAGGGGCGCATCATCGTCAATCAGAAACTAACATAAATATGCTTTTACCCCGCCCGGGTACTAAATGTACGCGTTTATGGGGACGCATGCGGACGCATCCAATTTTTAGACTTGCGACATCCAGTTTGTGTTGTTAGGGCGGATTAGTTAGGCGGGCGTTTGGTAAAGTCCTAAATTCTAGAAGCTGAGTCATCATCATCATCTTCATTATCAACTCATTACTGTCCCACTGCTGGGCACGGGTCTCTGATAATGAGAAGGATTTGGACATAGTCCACCGCGCTGGCCAAGTGCGTATTGGTAGACTTCACATACCCTTGAGATTTTTTTTTTATAAAGATCTCAGGTATGCATGTTTCCTCACGATGTTTTCCTTCACCGTTTAGCAAGTGATAATTAATTAATTTGTAATACGCACATAACTTTGAAAAATCAAAGGTGATCAGCCTGGGATTTGAACCTCGGACCCCTCTCGAGAGGCCGAGTTTCTTAACCACTAGGCTATCACTGCTGTGATAGTCTAGTGGTTAAGACTGCAGAAGCTAAGTGTATCGTTAATTTAACCATTTTAAGGTTGATTTGGATGTGTGGTATCATCATTCACCTTTGCCTTTTCTTCGTATCGATTACTAAGAGTTTATAATAATATAGTAATAATTTAATAATATTGTTATGTTAATGTTTTAAAATTATAAATTGACTGTTTAAAATTTATTTGAATAATAAGAAGACAATTATGTATTAATTAAAATTTTGCATACCTCTAAGAGGTGTAATATAGAGGACAATTTTGAGGATATAACAACTGTATATTAAGCAAAATAAATGATTTGATTTGATTTGATTATAATCGGATGAGGTTTCTTCTACAGCGACTGCCATCATCAATAGTAAGTACAATGACTATGACACTACTTCGTAAGGGAGGCCTAAGTCCAGTATTTAATCAATGAGGGTAATTGATTAAAGGCTGTTTTAACTCGTAACTCTTAGGCAAATATAAGAATAGATGTACCAGTACCTGGGCTTAGATATCTATCAGCTTACTATTAGGTACAACGATTGTGTTAATAGCTCTTTTAATGTTTTTGTAATGGTTCAAAAACAAACCATTTTTTCCTCAATATCAAATCGATTTCTTCCTCTTTGCAGAGAAGTAATGCGTTTCAAATAGCAATACGTTAGGTAGACAATTGACAGATACATAATAGTATATATCTATTTGATATTTGTTTTGGATTCACGAAGAAGAAAAGTAGTTGTTCAAAAGTAAAATACAACAAACAAACAAACGAAAAGAAACGTACGACAAAATTAACTTTTAAAGACTTTGTTTATATCGTAAAAGAAAAAATTATAAGTAAATAATGAAACATAAAAGAGATAGAGTAAACTTCATGTTCGTCACTCACAATCTTCCAACTAATGGCCACACCCTCTTTATTAGACACTAAATCCAAAATTATGAAGTTAAACTAAAATGAATCACGCATGAAGTCCATTACCATGAACAACAGTCATTGACTCCCTTCAACAGTCGCGCCCAGCCAGTGGCGGCGGTAGAAGTTAATCTCAATATAATTGTAATGTCCGAGCCCCCGTGACGTCATCGCCAGGTGTCGTCTGCTTCATACACACGGCTCTCTACGATGACTTATATAACATGACAATTAAATAATAGCGGTATTTCCAAATATTCTAAAGTGTTAGAACCCTATGAGCAGGGACGTGTTAAGGAATGGGCTCCTGAGAATTAGGTAGCTAGAATTCGGAACCACATCGGAAAGTAATAATTAAAAAATATTTCAACTTAGAAATATTTGCCGTAATTTTTAGCAGATATATGGCGTGTAAGCGAATATATTGACCTTTCTTGGCCCTCCTGAGGTACTTAATATCAGAAGTCTTAACTTAAGTTCTGCTGTGTTCGGGTTTGAAGGATGTAGTAATGAAGACATATGTACATTCCAGCTTAGTCCTTAGGGTAGCAATGCATCTTGCGTAGCATACTAATCGTATCTAAGATTGATCACAGATGTGCGTGGCCGGCGATAGCCACTTACCATCAGGTGGGCTGAATGCTACTCATTTGTTATAAAAAAAAAAACATCAATTTAATAGACTAGCTACTTGCATTACAAAAAGAAGCCAGCCATCCTTTCCATCTGTAAGTAGTTTACACTAGGGGTGCAATCCAGGCGGTCACTGTACACAGGGTGCTCTGCGAGAGACGCTGAATATCCCGTTACAAGGGTCTGTTTGCACAGATGATGACACTTCTGCTAAACACACACCCATTGTGTGCTAATGTCAACAGTGTCAAATTCAGAACGTATCGAGTATAGGTGATATTGTGAAATTATTTTTGCGCTTTAATTATGTGGTGTGCGATAATTTGTGTTTTTAATAAGTACTTCGATACTGATGGATAAAGCCAAATCTATTTTATTGGCAATTGTTTTATAAAAAAAAAACTTTTAAGGAGGTTTAAGCCTTTCATGTGTCAATAACAATACAATATGTTTAAAAAATGTTAAAACATAGCTATATTTATTTGTAATTATTACTATTTATCAATAAAAATACTTTTTGATAAGAAAGAAGATAAGAAGATTTTTGATAAGAAGGTATGTTGCCTCCATCCTTTATTATTATACGTATCCTTTCATTATAGAAAATATAATGTACTTAAAATTTTAAAAAATAATTATTAATTATTGCAATATGAATTTACTGCCAATTTTCTTATAATAATAAAATTCTATTTATACTCGATTTTTTTGCATTTTGTAATTAAGTTTCCAAAAATAAAACACCCTGTTGTTTTTTAAATCAATAGCGTCCATCTGGTTAATTGCGGAGGGTGTGTGCGTGTGGATGACTCCGATCGCTAAAATAACTGATCTAATCATTAGTATTTATGGATGTTAAATCAAAATAAATGATAGGTATGCATAACAAGGAAATAGAGGTAGATAATAATAATGGAACATATAGGTATATCCAGTCAATAGGTACCTCCCTAGGTAAGTGGCTACTGCCGCCCATGTGTACTCCCATACCACACCCTTCAAACCAGAACACAGCAGCGCTTAACACTGCTGTTGTTAGGCAGAAAAAGGTGCGGCGGTGGCGTAACCGGTCGAGCCACAAAGGGTTCTACCACCTTCAAAAATAATACCAAATGTCTTAGTGTATAGAACTGTTGCCTAATCCTTAAAAATATTAATAAGGTTTAGTCTATAATTCTATGTTATATCTAATCTCACTGTCGTTCATAGACTTCAGCTGTAAATGCTGTAATCTATTTTGAATGGAATCGGAGCCGTGTTTACGATCTATCCAGAATGCGTTGCTATGTTTGAGATTAACGCCCATTAGTAATAATCAATCTATGCAATATTTTCCGTGCCAAAAATTGTAATTTGACAATTTTTACTATTTGCCTATAAGATTTTTTTCAAATTTGTTCCTTAGTACGCAAATGTTAATAAACTATTGTACGCAAATATACCTAGATGTGGTAGCTATTAATACCTAGATGTGGTAGAATATCGATTTTTTTACATTTTTGACACTTCTAATTGGGACTAAAATGGTAAAATTTTGATCTTCGGTAGGCAAAACATTGGATAGCTTAACTATTATTAACAGCGTTTGTCAATTGGAAGACCTCGTCTAAGTATATCTTCCTTAACTCACGTTCAAATTACAGCACAATTAAATACTGCTGTTATTGGTAGAAATAATACCTCCTTGCAGTGGTGCCGCTTTCAAACCAAGAATTAATACATATATAGGCTGATGTATTTTGCTTAAAATAAATAATGATCAAAAACATAAAAAATGTAAATGTAAATGTAATGTAAATCTAAAACATGGTAATGAATGAAAATAAGGGTGCGTCTGCTGACTAATCACCCGGGGTGTGGATGAGTCGGCACGCGAGCGGACCCCCAGTTGACTTCCTAATCGTGGGTTGATAGATCTAATCATCCTGTATTTATGGTCAAACTATTTCGAAATTACTTCGAAAACGCAGTAGTCCTACCTTGTTTTCTGTTTTGTATAGTAGTTTTGAAGATGGTAAAGCTCTTTGTGGTTCGACTCTGTCGGCATCACTTATTTCCACCCAATAAGCAGAGTTAAGCGTTGCTGTATTCTGGTTTGAAAGGTATGGTAAGGGAGACATACTTATCCGAGGTATTCCAGCTTAATCCTCATGTGTAGCGGCGGTAGAAATTTAATCTTATGTGGGGTTGATTACAGATATCCATGTAGCCAGTAGCCACTTACCATCAGATGGACTGCATGATCGCCTGCTACTTTTATATTATAAAAAATACCTCAGTGGCGACTTATAGTGTGTGCCAGGATTCGAACCTGGAATCTTCTGATCCGCAGTCACTTTTTTGTGACTGTCTTAATACTAAGCTTCCGTCACTACACACTTTACAATACGAGTAGTATTAAGTACTCGTAGAAGTCAATAAAAGTATTTTATGCAAGTTTCATAAAATGTTTATTTATGTGTTCATGACTTTTAATTCTTACTTAAGTAGATACGTTTGAAGGTGGTATAACCTTTTGTGGTTCAACTCCGGCGGCACCACCGCCACGCCTACTTCTGCCTCATAACAGCAGTGTTAAGCGCTGCTATTGAAGGGTGTGGTAAGGGAGACATACTTTTCCGAGGCGTTCCAGCTTAGTCCTCAGGGGTAGCGGCGCATCTGTAGCCGACGTCAGGTAGGAATATCTAATCCTATCTGGGGTTGATTACTGATGTCCATGGGCGGCAGTAGTCACTTACCATCAGTGAACTGCATGCTCGTCTACTACTTCTATATTATAAAAAAAAAAGATATGTAGGTACTTACCCAATTTGCCCCGAAAAATAAAATAAGCGTAACAGAAAATGTATAATAACGTACTTAAATAACGATTACTTATTACGTACCTACTTAGCATTATTATCAGTTACAGAATAACTACTTAATTTAACTACCAACTAACAAAGCTAAGATTTTCTATTCAGTCATACTTTATTTTACATCCAGTATAAAATTACCTCTTCGAACCTAGTTCAACCACACAAAGGGCCAGAAAACTTTGGCCCTTATCTACCCTACAATCACACCATATGTGTCATAGATACCAATCTACAGTTGTACAGTAATTAGATGATGCAGTAATAAAATCATTGCGTCATTGGGGTGGATATCTTTGATCTTGTTCATATTTACGTGCAATGTGTTATGCCCTTTTTATGTACCTACAGGCAGCTATACCTTTTTTTTTTCTCGTGGGGGAAACCTTCAAAAGATACCCGACGACGTGGGAGCGACGCCGGGTTATGTGGGATTTTTACCGCACTAAAACCCCCCCGGTGGCCGTCCTCAACGCTTGTTGGAGAACTCCGGGATCTCCAACGGAACACAACCGGAGCCCTCCAAGCGCGATGCCCAACGGACTCTACCCTGGGGGAGCAGTTTTCGCTCCTCCCACACCATGTAGTGTTTACGACGGTATGCGACTACATATACCGCCGTCCTTCCCGGGGTCGCTTGCTGGACGGTTCGAGCTCCCACTCTTGCCGTCCGCAACCCCGGTAGCGCCCTTTTAGTCGCCTCCTACGACAGGCAGGGGATACCGTAGCCCTATTCTAGTCCCGGAACTACAGGGACAAGGCAGCTATACCTACGGATTTTGATTTATAGTAAGAATTATATTCCATCTGAGGTAAGAGGCAACTGGCGTCCATGGACGTCTATAATCAACTCCAGATAAGATTAAATCTCCCTACCTATCGCCTGGTCGCCTGGTATTAGATAATAATTCAATCTATCAATTATTTTGCTTAGAGAACTTACGAACATATCATTTGACAATTTCTGCCTGTACCTACTAGAAATTTCGATCTTGGATAGTCAAATATTAGATAAATTGATTTTTTATTTATGAATGATGGGTGTAAGTCGATTACAAGTAACTACGTATCATTTCATTTGAGATATTTACCTTCGGAAGCACAGGGCTCCTCTCAAATTAAGAAAGGATTAGGTCACAATATCAAGTTCGCATTATAGACTTCACATACCTTTATGAGCTTATGCTTTTAGAACAATTTCAGGCAAGTAAGTTTTCACACAATGTAGACTTTCACCGTTAATAGAAATGATAAAACCATATTTTCTAATAAGCACATGACATCAAAAAATCATAGGATCTTTGTATTTATTGAACCCTGGACTCTCGAAGTGAGTGTAAGAATTGGAAACAACTAGATAAATCCTAGTTGTGCTAGAAATGCTTTTTCTAAAAATATTCGATTTATATTTATTCAGTTAAGTAAAAGCTGCCACTTTAAATTGCAATAAAATTTCAATACCGGCATCAATACGTGATGGACGTAACATAGTGGAGGTCGCTCGTTGCGAGTTGCCACTAAAAATAAACTAAAACGGCATACAATATTGTTGCGACTTACGTGGGGCCATGAAAACTGCGGTACTGTCACGCTTTAAGCTTCAGCGTATTTTATTTAGGTAGATATAGTCGCGCTGCGAAGCTTATTAGGCTTTATATTCCGACAAGATGTGTAAAAGTCAATGAAATCTCCAACTCGTACGCTCCTTTTTAATAATCAATCTATTGTTTTGCCTACCAAAGATCAAAATTTCAAAGTCAACTTTAGTCGGAGAAATTTCGATATTTGCTAGGCAACAATTGATGGATTGGCTTACAACTAATGAGCGGTGGTCATTTGGAGCCTTACTTCAAACAGCAGCTATATAAAAATGTAATACTTAGGCAACTTAAAATAACACAGGAGTCCTTATTGATGCAAATTTGGTTCTACTCTAATAGACAAAGACGAAGCTACATTTAAGCTATCACTTTCTTCTTATACCGACATTAACTTAAATTAGATCCATTTGATCGCTACGCGTAAGGAAACGCAGGAACGCGCATTTTGTGGCCCCTGGGTTACCGAGTAACGACGTCAATACCGCCCGAAAGCTTTTAGGCGCGCACCTAGGGACCGGGTTATGTGCGAGTGAGCCATGAATTTCAATTCATTTTGTCCGCACGGTGTTATGAATTTTAAGCAGTGGCTTTTTTGCTATGGATACTGGTGACATTACTGTATGAATCCCCATTGGAAGAGAGCATGAGATATCTACTGTATAATGGTAGGTATCTAGCAGGATGTCCCTGTAGTCTCGGCACCAGAATAGATAAATGAATGGATTCGAATAGGGGTATGTCTTACCCCTGCTTGTCATAAGAGGCGACTCAAAAGGGATAGTAAGAATAGGAGCTTAAATTTCCCACTCAGCGACTTTAGGAAAGACGACGGTATGTATGATGGCATATCGTCATACATACTCGAAGGCATGGTGAGCGTAAATGCGTAATTTGCTAGGCAAAGCCTGTAGATTTGTGTTAGGATTTTATACTCATAAGCTTAACCTATCCTTATATCCCTATTCCCAGTAACGTTCACGAATTTTAGGAAGCTTTCAAATTGTCTCGAATGGGTCGATCTGAAAACACACTTACTCAAGCGTATTCCACCACGCAGTGACGCGGTTCTGGTATTCATGCATGTACTCGTATCGTTTTAGCTTTTCCTGTCACGCACGCAACACACGATCACATAAAGAAAAAGGCATGACAAGAAAGGCAAGCTTAACACTTAACCCCTGGTTCTCTATTACATAAGTTCCTCCACAAGGTCACTCGTCACTCAGCCGCTCGTGAGCAAAGAACTCGACAGTTACAAATTATTGTGTTTCACTCTCCACGGAGTAATCCAAGGCCTATCGAAAGTATTGCAGCCCTTTTGTTGAACATTCGGTCACAATAACATAATTCTAGTTATCGGTATGTTTAATGCACTTTTACATTAATGTTGAAAATGTAAGGTACCTAAATACGAAATAATAATATATTCAATGCAATAGGTATATAGGTATTTTAACTGAGACCTTGATCTAAAAATCAAGATTAATTAAGCTTCTATAATAAGACTTACTCGTAATTAAAAGAATTTTTTTTTTGGAATGCAAAGAAATTATTTATAAAATTATTTAAAATTAATTATTAAAAATAAATTAATTATTTAATTTTTTTTTAATTTTATTTAAATTATTAAAGAAATTATTTGTGATCTAGGAATAAATGTACGGTAACAATATAAGCTTGCCATACTAAGCATAGGTGCCTGGTTTGATTCCTGGCTAGACAAACATCTTAATATGACGTATGAAGTGTGTAGTTTAATCTAAACTAATAAAGGAGATGTTTCAAAATGTATGGGCTCCCGGCCACCTTTTGTACACTATACTAAAAACTAAGAAAACATGCAAAGAACAATTCGTAGGGGTTTATTTTCTTCAAATCATGTTCGTTTAATTGTTAAAATACAATAATTTACACTTAAACTTGCAACACAACAGTGGAAAAACATCATGGCGGTAGTGATTACCGTAATAATGTCATCTGTCATTCTATTTTAACTTGACTATATACATTATATACGTTTTTATATATTTTTTACGCGAATGGGCGTAGATATATAAATATTGTATTGTATGTATTGAGAAACAATGCCTATATTTGATAAACATTAATTATATTTACTTTCATAAATCTTGACTAAAAAAAAACATACCAAAATATGTACTTTTATACCAATTTATTTTAGTTAAAACATTTAAGTGTGTAAATAAAACAACTTTAAGTACACATTTGATAATATTTTACTTATTCTTCACTTAGATACATTATTTATTCATTTTCAATATCTTCCCTTACCCATATTTTCATCCAATCATGTAGCAGGTTCTGTAATATCCTGTGACGAGCTCAGCCCAAACATCAAACAATGGTCGTAATGTGAGCGCAACTACCTACGAGTACGGTTCGTTGCCCAGCGATGCAGTTGCAATAATAACTGATTATTTTGTCATCCCAAGAATGTCCTTGTCTTGCTAATGCAATTATCTAAAAAAAGGTAAATGTAAAAAGATTAGCTTCTCTAGTTTAAAATTATTAACGATTATTTCACGATTAATACAACTAACTGATGTATAATTTACCTGATGATGTTGAATCCTTGTCAACGCAATCCACAGCCATCGCACGAAAATCACAAGTCCATAAAACATAAGCTGGGTAAACAAGTGAGGTAGAATCAGTCCAAAATCGTAAGCAGCACAGAGCAGAAAACATATTCAGGATTAAAATTGAATCTTCTCACCAGTACATATTGCTTCAACGTTTACATTGGAGTCCCTCAGTGGAGTCCATTATTATTATATAATATGTATATATCCACTTTACACATATCAAATTGACAACTTCTTTTTTAATTTGACATGTCACTTACATCTATAAAACCAGATACTATTTAAAAGGTGGTTTTGTTATAATTATTATAAATAATTAATTAAATTCAGAAATAATAACGGAATACCCAAAACAAAAGCCAGGTTGTAAAGTACTAAGGTAACAATAACTTTACGACAAAAACAGCGAAATACAGAATTACCGACATCCAAAGAGTATAGTAAAGAGTATAGTACCTGACCGACATCGACAGTTTTGAAAACTTGACATGACAGTATTCCGCCATATTTAATATTTCAATGAGGAATGCTTATTTTAAATATTTTTAAACAGGAATACTTAAGGTTATCAAAATATATGTGTATTTTTCTTCAATTATACAAATTAATCGTGTTTTTTAGATATAGTGTACATGAGATGGCCGAAAATGAAACATCTCCTTTGCATCCAAGAAGTAACATATTGTTTCTATGTGTCGATATATGTGTTTAAGGCAACTACTAACTACATGAAATTTCTAGTAGGTAGGTTAGGTTAAAACTAAAAAGGTTAGCTAAAAAGATTCGTGATTCTTTTCTTTTCCAAAAATAGAAAAAACCTGTCCTATTACAGGATGAATACGATTTGCATTTGCTATTGAATAACGATTAAGTATCCATCGAACTCACCATCAACCCCAAGTTATGGAAACCCCATAATGCCGCAATCGGAAGTCATTTTACATTCCATCGCGCGCATTATCCGTTTTTCCGCTTTAAACGTTCATTTTATTGTTGTCAAGTCATGTGTGCGTAATCTATAATGTTCAAGAGTTGCTTCAAAAAACGTTTCAGTTTAGTATTGGTTAAAAACATTTCGAATTTGGATTTTCTTTATAAGAGTTAGTACTAGCAATGGGGCATGTAGTCCAACTGATGACAAGTGGTTACTGCCGCCCATGTACCTATATTTGTAACTAGCTGACCCGGCTCAAAATCTATTTATCAAATATATTTCATATGAAATATAGCCTGTTACTCGGGGATAATGTAGCTTTCGAATGGTGAAAGAAATTTTAAAATCGGTCCAGTAGTTTTTGAGCCTATTCATTACAACCAAACAAACAAAGTTTTCCTCTTTATAATATTAGTATAGATAAACCACACAGGCATAACATTAGATCGCTACCTGAGGCCGGGCAGATATTCGTTGCTAGTTGCTACCTCTGAGGACTAAGACTTGGATAAGTATATTTTCTTCCTCACCACATCTATAGATAAGTTAATATCTCACCGCCTTTTTATTGAAGGAAGCCATTAAATAGCTTAAATGGCTGACAATTTTTGACACCATGACAGCCATTTAATGGTTGTCATGGTGTAATTTACGCGGAACAATGTCGACATTGTCAAGACACGAAATCGAAAAAAAAGTGCGGAGAAAAATATTTTCATTCGTAAATTATTTAAAACAATTCTTTTTAATATTTTTAAACACGAAAATAGATGACATTGACAATTTTGATCGTCAAACATTTTTTTACAAAAAAATACAACCGACTTCTATGTCACTACAAAGTAAAAAATAATTGAAATAAATGTTGGTTTAGTACATATATCTGAAGTCGGCGCTCATATTAGACACGCTGTTTACATCGTTATCCAACGAAATATATTGAACCCAGGACACTGCATGCTGTAAGCTACGTGAGTTTAATCGATACTATAATAAGTTCGTATAGACTTCGAGCTACTTAAAGCAATTGCGCTATGCTAATGTGGTCACGAAGTTAAATTAATTTGCGTCTTTTAAAATAGCTGATTTTAAAAAACATATCTATATGTGTATTCTACGCAAATATCATGGTCTGGCAAGGCAAGGCAAACATCAAATTGTCTTTCTTTTATAATATAGGAGTAGCAAACGAGCATGCAGTCCACCTGATGGTAAGTCGCCACTGCCGCCCACGGACATCTGTAATCAACAACAGAAATAGGTGTGGCGGTGGTGCCGCCGGAGTCGAACCACAAAGGGTTCTACCACCTTCAAAACGGCCTACCTTGAGAGTAATTAAAAGTGGCTCCATTATTTACCATTTTTCTATAAAAATGTAAAGTAGCTTCTCAATAGAGAATAATAACTCAATGTGATAGATCGATAGAAGTCAATATCCCCAAACCAGATCATATAAATCTCGTTAAGCGATCACACTAGACAACTTATAAACAGACAGACACTTGGGTATAAGGAGAATAAATATATAAATGCCGTATTGGAGTGTGTCGGCGCATTACGTTCCGTGCTCTTAGCGCTTCCGCACCTTATGTCTATATACAGGTTGATTAAATATCTATTATATGAATAAAATGAGAGCTACTGAATATCAGTCTCCAAAAATCTTTACCGAGTATAGACTTCAAGTAATTAGATTACTCCGCCAAAATTATGTTTGAGGTGTTAAGTAAAAATACTTCAGATTTTGTAAAATAAAAAATAACAATAATCACATACACTTTACTTAAACTCCTTTTATTTGACTATCTTTAAGAATACTATACATTTCATAATATAAACATATTTTAAATAAATTGTATCCGTCATCCATGTTTCAAAACCGCTGAAATGTGGTGGTTACCACATTAATTTCAGTTCTAGCAACATCGTCCGCTCTGACTCGATTTGAATAATAAATAATCATGACATTAATCCTCTGGAGTTCATACTATATACACTTACGCGTCTTAGTCACCTCTGAAAAAAAACCTCCATCCTAAAAGAACTCATTTTTTGTACCTACTTTTTGCTTTGCACACTATATAACATAACCGTTCGACCCTTTACAACTGCTATAAAACAAAAAAAACGTTGCCAAATCGAATGGAAAAAATGTTCACAATATACATCCGCATCGTTCTTCGTAAAATTCCTTTATACAAAACCAAACACCCTGTACAGTCGCACGTGTCCATAACTCTCGCTGCACTTAAGCGCACGACGTAAATTTGTCTGATCAAAGCGCGACATCCATTCCATTCCGCCTTAAGTACATAATTGAACCCCTTGTAGCTGAATGAATATTAAATTTACACCCCATCAATGAATATCATTTATTTTTATTTCATCGCTTTTAACATCTGTGTTTGCGGTGAATGTTATTAATTCGTTTTCTTTGATTTTAGGCCAAAAATCTCTCTTTCTGTATTTATTTTGGCATGCGAAAGTGTTTTTATTTGTAATGTATGAAAAAAGAAAATGTTTTCATTCAATACTTTTTTATAACGCTTATTGATGAATATGAGAAAATATATCGAATAATGGTAAAGGAAAGACTAATAAAAGAAGAAGTAGGTATTGTGGATATGTAGGAGGAAAGGTGAGGGAAATAAAAGAAAGACATTGAGTAATTAATTGTTACACAAATATTTATTTGCTGCTTACACAAAATACACAATGAAAGTTACACGCGAAAGTTAAACGCTAAACGAAAGAAATCACAGATGTAATACATTGAACGACTCGGCATCGCGTTGCTAAACAAACTAACTAAATTAATAAAATATACATTAAATATGTGGCAGTATAACTAATAAATATAAAAATCACAGTTTTAGTAATAAGAAATTTATCACAAAACGAAAATATAAAGAAAAAAAAACATGGAAATAAATATAAAAAATAGAGCCATCTCGACGTGACTGAAGCGTTCGACTGTGTGCGTCACCACGTTACCATTCAATTTTAATTTATTCAAGTACAAAACATTGTTCGACGAATTTATCCCTATTTTCTCGTTATCACAGCGTTCCTATATTTTAATACTTAAATTAATTTACCTTTCTCACGTTTCCTTACATCAAGGTGTCTCACAAGGCACACACCTAGCACTCCGTATATTAGTTACTTTGTCACGTTCCCGTTTGAAAAATTAAAATAAAACATAATACCAAGTGTGAAAGTACGACACCGTTTACACATACATTAGACACCACATCAGTCAACAGTTGTTAAACATACATCTAAAATTAATGTACTCACTCTAAAATAATTTGCTGAGGAAAGAAGCGATGGTCATCGAAATTTATTTCAACTGGAATGCTCCTTGAAAGACTCTTTCTTTCTAGTTTGAGCCTCTATTTCAATTTGTGCATTCAAGCGACTTGGAAAATATCAGTTTAAATAATTGCATTCATTTGTGCTCTGTTTAAATGCAGTTTTAATTGGATATCAAAAACTTCCCTTTTATAGTTCGAATAGCATGTCTTTTCATAGTGTGATAGTTCACAAAAACTCAAAAATAGGTACAATTTTTAATGCCTTCATTTCTTCAAACAAATCGCGCCTAAAACAAATAAACAAAATGGCCAATAACACTCCAGTTGAAACAATAACCAACGACCAATAGATATCCATTACAATGCGTATAGTTTACAGTCTACATCCATAGAAAAATATGTATAGCGACATCAAAAAGTGTACAGTCCCACATCTACCTACAGTAACATTAACACACCGACGACATATAAACATCATGTTGAAGTAAGGAGTAGCTTATTATTCCAACTAATTTGATAGTGATATCGATAAATTTCAAATTATATCCTGATAGCATTATATTTCAAATTATCTCCTACGAGAAACCCGACACTTTTTCACAATGCTTTCTTTAAAACTGGTGGATTTTCAAACTTTCATCCGTTATTTCACTATCTTAGGGGTTGATTTATAAAAACAATGAAATATATGTTTCATTACTTGTAACCTGAGAGTCAAATACTCTTCATACTGATTGTTTCAAAATTAGCGAAGATTCATACAAACTTGTCATCCTCTTAGGGGTGGAGTATCAAAAAGTCCTTACTTGTAGTAATTTCATATTTTAGCTTTAGTACTTTAGCTCAACGATGATGAATCAGTCAGTAAGTCAGGAAAAATCTTTTTACAAGTATAGATAGATTTCCACGTTAACTTTTTCAAAATCCTAAAATACTATCACGATATAATTTGAGTTAAGGAAATAACGTACATTTTTCATGATATCAAGTATAAGATATAGAATCAAATTCCATTATATGCATAGATGTTATACGAATATTATATAATTAGATATTCAAAAATTACAAGTTCCTCTTTAATTATGCAAAAAACAGTTTTAAGTTAAATAGTTTTAACGCTAGTGTTTTTTTTTTTATTTCAAAATCGTATTTAACCTCTAAAATCTATGATTTGATCAAAAATGGGTAGAATACGTATGACTTTGGCGTTGTTCTAACAGAATATAATGCGTTAATCACTTTTCCTGCGATTTTCCATCGTATGAAAGGTACTTAGGAAATAATTTTCATCATCATCATCATCATATGGTCATTTGAAACGTATTAATACTTTATGTGTTTTCATGAAGTAATATTCTCAGTTTTTTTTTTTATCAAACTGAATGCCCTATGTTCCGTTAGTACAAAGCCCGCAATACGTATCTATCAATCGTCAAATTCATAAATACTTTCAAGTCATTTAATACTGTCACGGTACTGCCAACATCTTTCTTTTCGGTCCCAATTTCAAAACCGTTAACAACCCAATTTATTTTAGTTTTCCATCAATTTTACAAAACACTCCCTTCTTTGATTATATTCTCCAAGATTTTATATCGATTACTCTATGTGAAATATTGCACTATTCCGTTGAATATCGAGTTGACAGTACCATATGTTTAGAAAATGTTTAGTGTTATAAAAGTTTCATTTACCATTTTCCTTACAAACATTCATTCAGCGCCTATATAGGGCCTATTAAATTCGTAGTCGCAAGCTATGGTTTTTGAAACATATGATATATAAGTATATAAATGTTTACATATAAAACACTTAAGACGAGAGTTCACAATTGTAATGTTGAAGAATTTAACATATTTCAGTATTGCACGGTTTTAAAAGCGTTAAAAATAATTGAGGATCATAAATGACTCAATTTCAGTATTGCACGGTTTTCAAAATAATCGTTAAAAATAATCGAGGATCATATATGACTCAATATTAATATCTTGAATTAAATTCTCATTACGGAGTGTCTTCAATTGAATGTACTTCATTAATATGTACATGATTGTTGATAAATATTGTTTCCAAAACCATAGCTTTATATCAAACATCAGATCATTGTCCAAAATTATTATCAAGTTCTTTGTCAAATTTATCAACACTATCATCAGGAATACTTCAAACAAATTTGACAAATACTAGATTTGTGTAGTCACGTCAGAGTTTCGTCATTAAATTGATGACCTGTCATTAATTTTAATTATTAACGTCAATACGTTTTTCGTCATGACCTAAGTCATTATCGTTTACTTCTTACCCGGCTTCTTATTCCTCGCCTGTTTTATTACCTGGACTAGTTTTAGCTGTTGTGCATCCGGACTCTCCATGAATTCTTCCAATATCTATTATAAAAAAATAAATAATCACCTTAATATTTGCAGGATATAAAACATTACATGCATCCTCATTCAAAACATATCATTTAAAAAAAGACTGTGTACTCAATCTACACAATAAGTAATTTCGTTATTTTGTATAATATATTTTAATTACTACCTGTATAGGGTATTACAGACTAAGCTTTACCCCTTCTTTCTATTTCTATCCTATTTAATTAATTAACACATTTTCAAAGCCCCCCTTTTTCATTGTTATTATGAGCTACTACTCAATCAATTACAAGTAGGTTCCATCTGCGTTTAGATTTTTATGCCAATTTTAAAAACGAAAACACCCAAAAACATGTTCAAGTAATGCTTTCTAAAAAACATCTCATTTCAAAAAATATCCAGTTATTTTTTTTTCACCCCCTTCCCTCAACCCTTTCACTCACCTCCATATTAACCTCGGCAGCAATCGCTACCCTCGCCGACGGCGCATCCGCGAGCGCCACCAATGTCGGCAACAGTGCGCTCGAATGTGCTCTCGAGTGTAACCAATTCGCCGGTAACGTACATAACGTTTTTATCACGCTCCAACCGTCGCAGATTGTCTCCTGTTTTGTGTAACGTGTCTTCTATTACAACTTCGTCATATATATAAATAGTTTAGTTTCTAGCACACAGTTCAAAACGGTCAGCCAATTAAATGAGTGACCGCTAGGATGCACATTAGGTCATTGATTCATAAAATCCAATATTATTGAAATCCTATATAATCGGATCCAATACAATTGGATATTTAATTATTTTTATATATTTAGCCATATAAACATCCAATGAAATGAAAATGGTCGAACTCTTCATTTTTAATGATATAGGAGTGACAGATGAGCATATAGTGCAACTGTTAATGGCTACTACCGGTCAGGGACTAGATATAAGACTATATAGCTACCCCTGAGGACTAAGCTGGAACGCCACGGGAAACGTATGTCTCCCTTACCAACCCTTCAAAACAGAACACAGCAGCGCTTAACACTACCGTAGCCAAGCCAATGTGTTTCAAAATAGTTTTTTGCGGTAGCAACGCATCTATGGTTTACCAAAGATTGCAATTTTATATAGGCACGATAAAGGGTATAACTAATAGCGTGGAAAGCATTATTTATTCAAATTTAATACATTATCAAAATGTCCATAAAAAATTAATTTAACTGTCATTAAATTGGACACAATATTGTTATTTCACTGCCGAAATTCGTTAAAGGCCCAACAAAATATGGTCACAAAAAAAAAACAAACAAGAGAATTGTCTTTAAAAATTCAACTACAACCAATTTCCTCCCGAACGACGGCTCCCTGACTAATTATTACCAGAAGAGACCGCATCAATTATTCATTGCAACATAATGGTCAGTCGCCCCAAGTATACGCTAAAAGGGAACAGTAATGGCCCTAGAGCGTTTCCTTGACGCACACCGACTACGAACACACCTGTGGCCGTGGGAAATTGACGTGTTTCGTTAAGTAAAGTTTGTTACTATGTATACACATCTGCGAACAAGGCGCTATGGTGTAGTAAAGTGACATGGATCGCTTAATAAATGATGTTGTCTGTTGTGGGATCAGATGTTCTTACAAGCGTTGGTTTCTACTAATATAAGATTTACTATCTCATGATAATGGACGAATTGAACATTAACGGTCTTATTCATAAAAAGTTATAGCACACTTATAACGTTGCTATAGTACGATTGTCAAAAAGTGTTATTCATAAACGTATTTTAGGCACTAAACCGTTCTATAAGCCTTCTATAACTTATAGAGGCCAGAACCCTACTATAACAGTGCTATAAGACAAAGATGGCGGACTCTCATCAGCTGATTAGTGATTACTAACCTAATTTGACAATATGTTTTGAATAAATTTTAAATGGCATTGTCCGTTTTGTATATAAACGTGAAATAATTTATTTAAATATCCGATAAATAACATTATTATATCACTATTTCAAATAACAATGCAAATTTTACAAAGCGTAGATATTATTAATAATCTAGAAAACCGTCCACTTCGAAGAACATTGCACCAAAGAGTGGTCCGTTTTCTTTAAACGACGAAGACTTTCGGAAGCGTTATCGCTTTAATAAATCGACAGTAAATTTTATAATTGATCTCGTACGTAATTATCGTAAATTAGATCGCAGAGATCCTGGTACACCTTCTGAAATACAATGTTTACTGCCATAAGATATTGCGAATGTTTACAAAACGAAACTTAACAAAACATTTATATCCAACCAATTTTCACTCCTTTATCTTTTAACAATTTTGCTTAATATCCTATTTTAACAAATAAAATATTTTTAAATTCGCGGTATTTACAAATACAATGACACTGACATGTTATTTGGTTTTATTGACAACGCATTGACAAGAATATCAAGACAGAATATTTTTTTAGTACGAAATAATGTCATTTAATGGTGTTTATCTATGGATATTTGTCAATTTGTTCGCCGAACTTCACTATAATGGCAACATTTTCATTTATAGTTGACTTTAGCGACACATTAGTTATAGGAGGTTTATGGAACGTTTATGAATAAGCAATTTTATAGAACGTTTTATAAGCTTATTGAACACTTTAACTAATGAGTGCTTAAAACCTTCTATAAGCATTTTTTATGAATAAGACCGTAAATGTCTTGTCATATACTTCCAAATATTTGGCAGCATTATTTGAAGTATAGAAAATATAAATAAGAATAACAAAGTTCACGAGTTTAAGTAATTAACTAGTATTAAGTAACGTTTAAATTTTGTGGGCTAATATGGTGCCGTTTAGGGCCACTATTTCACAATTGGTTAAGAAAAACTTAATCTAGTAGATGTATCAAATGCAGCCCTTTTTCCCAATATTAATTTTTAAGTGGAACTAGTTTATTATAATACGGAATTTTCATTTGAAGAATACCATTTAGATAGACAAAAATTGTGTCCATAGTCTTTAACATTTAACAGGGCATTTTAACACAAATTTTCACACAAATTTTCTCTGTTTTATGGAATTTCAGTTTTTTTTTTTTGTATATATTATGTACGGTGTAACCATTCATTTCAAAATAATAAATATATAGGTAGATTAATAATATACTTTAAATTAACAACACTGCTACACGGTTTGACTGATGGTTTGATTAACTTAAATTAAAATGCGTTGTGTTAATATAATCTGAGGTGGAATGAGACAGTTATTTGTGTCAGTGTTTCAATTTTATTGTCTATCTAAATGGTATTTATGATTAGTGTACTTTATGTGACTGTTTTTTTATAATATCGAAGTAGTAAATGCATTCCATCTAATAAGTCGCTACTGACGCTGTAGACAAATCCAGATAGGATTAAAGACCTGCATATAGGTTGATCATATTATCATCATCATCAACCCATTACTGTCCCACTGCTGGGAACGGGTGTCTTCTCCGACTGAGAAGGATTAGGCCATAGTCCACCGCGCTGGCCAAGTGCGTATTGATAGACTTCACATGCCTTTGAACTTTTTTTTTAAGAATTCTCAAGTATGCAGGTTTCCTCACGATGTTTTCCTTCACCGTTTAAGCAAGTGATAATTAACTTCTAAGACGCACATAACTTTGTAAAATCAGAGTTGCGTGCCTAGGATTTGAACCTCGGACCCCTCGATCAAGAAGCCACGTTTCTTAACCACTAAGCTATCACTGCTACTAAGCATATTCTATATTAAAAGAGCCCACATACCGGGGAGCACTTGTCCTGTCTTTTACTTCAATTTCGTTAAAAATAAAGTTATCGATCAATCCAACGACTTATGCTAATGTCCTCAACAGGCGATACAATTACCTAAACACGTGGTTTGCAGGTGTCTACACCCGCATGGGAAGACAACAGGTAACCATTGTTTTAATTAATGTAAATACAGCGGTCACTTGAACATCGTTGGGAACGTTTTCACACTCGATCGGGTGCATGGGGGTCAAACGGTGATGTTGTAATTACCTGTATGTAATTAGTTCTTTTTTAAATGACCAGTGCCTTTTTGTTAGAATTTTGACTTTTTTAACAAAAATAATTTAATAGAGTTTTGTTCGCATAATTCGTTTTTTGGGTGACGCGAAATTATTTTGCAGCATTACTCATATTAATTGGTAGCGAAATATGTTAAGAACATACAAAAATATTCTCCATAAGACCAGCTTTGTGTGTGTGTGTGTGTGTGTGCGTGTATGTGTGCACGTGTTTATGAGCTAGTGTGTGCATGTATGGATGATTGTGAACATTTGCATTTGTGAACAGGCTGCTAGAAACAGAGTGGCCTAACTCCATTTTAATGATTTTTGACATATCTGTATTTTCGTAATTTACAAATGTTGTATACTCCGCATAAAACTGCTAGTCCGCTCTGAATATAGAAATGAACCGCGTCGCCATATTAAATTGTATGACCACACCTCCTCGCAACAACTTCAGAGCGGACTATACACTTTTACTTCTCTCCATATGGTAAATCGTTTTTTGTAGTTAGGCTACTCTGGTTCTACAGCCTTATTATTCATTCATTCATGTCGTTACTTATCAATAGTATTGTTGATTTTAGGTTTTGCATTATATTTTGTTTTATATAGTACAAGGTTGACATTTTGAAGTAATTAAACCATTAAGCTGAAATTAAATCAATTACCTGAAGCTGTGGGTTGTTGACCACTACGAATCCCACGAGGACTATCAGATCCAGCACCATCGTCTCCGAGAGCGTCTGGTCCAGCCGTTGGTTGCTCAGACCTGGGACCAGCAACATAAGCAACTTTAAAGAACTGAGAGTTAAAAACATACCATACGATGTCGCATCGTGATACATTGAGACGTCGTGTCGTTGAGATCTACCACGAGCATCGTAAGACAATCACGAAATAACATCGGTTCGGGCCACAACGCCGCAACTTTTCAAAATGTATAAACGTATTGTGTGTGTATGTTTTCGATCTTAAAAGCTTGTAATAAGCTTTTATTTGGCCATATGAATATCGGACGTGGAACTATCAGTTAAGTTAAGTTTGATATAAAAATAAAACTAAGTTTTGAAGCATAAACTTACGTAGTGCCACAGATCGCGGTGCCTCCTTCTCATTGGGAGCATGCTGGGACAGCAACCTGGCCACTGCCGCCCTGAACTCTAGTGGCCAGCCTCCTTCGCCGAACGCCTCCTATGGACAAACAAACACATTGTAACTTTTTATCAAAGTAGAAAAACGAGCATGCAGTCCACGTAATGATAAGACATAGTACATCTGTAAGTCGTATTGTTATCCCCGAGGACTAAGTCGGTAATTGGTATGCCTCGTACTAGTACTATATGTAAGTAGTTAACGAGCATGCAGTTTACTTGATGGTAAGCGGGTACTGCTGCCCATGGATCTGTCATCAACCTCAGAGCTACCTGAAGTCGGCCACAGAGCTACCTGAAGTCGGCCACAGACATGTTGCTACCCCTGAGAACTAAGCTTGAACGCCACGGAAAAGTATTTTGGTTTTAACTCACCACTTAAACCAGAACACAGCACCGTTTAACGCTGCTTATATACTTTACAATTCTTATTTTTTTTCTACTTTGGAATGATTTCTTACAAAAGTTGACAAATAACTTTATTTTCCCACAAGAAACGACATTGACTTGATCCGTTATTAAGGCAACTAGCGCGTCATTGCAGCTTTTTCATTTTGTAGTACCTAATCCAAATTTGGAAATTTTCGAAAACAATCTTAAATCCAAAAGTCAGATTCTACAAACCTGCCCTATTCAACCCCCAGCGTTCATAGAGCGTGAAGCCGCTGGGACGGGAGAGGAAATCTCTCAAGCATTCTGTATACTCATGGGCGGCCGTCACGCGAGCACTGTGATTTTCTACTACCCCGTAGCCCGCGTAATGAATTGGTACATGTTACGAGATCTTTAGATAAATCTCAGTGCGGATTACTGCTTACTGAGTGCGGGGGTTGAATCTCACAGAAAAAAGTTCAAACATGTCGTTAAACAAACGCTATGTAAAAAAGCGTACTATAAACTAAGTGATTATTTGACTGACAAAACGGTGTGGTCTGCAGTAGTTCCAGCTCCACATGTACCATTAGGTTAAGTTTAACATTGTAAAAAACATTTTTTTAAAGATGTGTGTTATGGAGTTTCTTTCGCCGCTTCTTCTCCATAACGAAACACCTTGTGAAGTGGTGGTAGTTGTATTGACATTCAAAAAGTGCTCTGTAAAGAACCTATTTTGAATAAAAAAAGTTGATTTGATTTGATTTGCCTGTTTACACAGAGTAGTCGTTACAGTGTGAAATAAAATTATTTTAACTAAAATTGTTTAGGCCTTTCTCAATTGTGGAAAACCGCTGTGTCTAGAAGTAAAATAAAAAGGCCCTTGTGTATTGCAGCTGCAATCTTTATATCCCGCTATTGAGCAACCCCAGAGTTTCCTCTCAGAGTGAGAGAGTATCAGGGCAAAGTATCGCAGCACAAATTTGTAGATTTCTCAGTTTTAAGATAGCTTTTTAGAAAACTAGCAGACATGGAGGTTGCCTCACATATAATTCACCGTTAATAGAAATAATAATTTCTAACTCTTTTGGAAAATCAGACAAACATATATGTGTTCGAACTCTTAGCGTGAAAAACTAAATTTAAAACAATTAGGCTAGCAATGCTTTTCCTAAGGTAAAACTTAGTACAAAGTAAGTGGTTAAGAATTAATGTGTTTACCATAAAGAACCCTTAGTTTAGGACCCTTACGTGCGGTCAGTTTCCTTGCGAGACGCTCGAGAGAGCAGAACAAAGACGAAGTATCTAAGTAGACTCCTAATCCGAAATACACTTTGCGATGTTCTACTGATAACACCTTGGTAAAGTTGTGAAATAGAACATATAATTTCTTTCACCGCTATAGGAAGTTACTCGTATATTTAAGACTTTTTTATTCAATCATGGACACGCCCTTTGTGAGTCTACTAAATGATTACAATGTAGGTTTTAATTTGTAACCAGATGTGTGGCGAGTTTTGTTACCAGTGCATTTAACTACAGACAAGCACACTCTTTCGCCAACTACAACGAAATCACTTCACAGCACGTCCCTTTATTTTTCATTTTTTTCGAAACGAAAATAGTTCTTGTTAAATGTTAATTTTAGGAGTCTATTTGTAAAGTAAGCCCACATCACAACCGGCTCGTTACGCATTCTGTTCGCTCACGGCCTGTGGTCACGCGCGCCGTGATTCTACGTCAAGGGAGTGTAACGTTTACTGTAACTTGATTTCACTTCGGTCTGCAGTAGATTTGACAAAAGATGGTTGAGAGATCAGAAGAATACCAGAAAAGAAAGAAAGAAAACATTTATTTAAGTGGTCTGTAAATGTGGTTCTAAATGCTAGATTATTCAGTCATCCAATAAGATAAAAAAAATAAATACGTTTTATTTTTTTAATAGTTAACAATAGATGCGATATCGTGACTGTTTAGTGAATGCAAGAACAGCATATGTCATCTCAAGCATACCGCCCTATCAACGACTGACTTTTGTTAACATTTTATTTGATTACATTCAGGAACATCCGTTGGTCAACTATATCTAATTTCATTTAATTTAGTGTTTTATTTCATTTTTTTTTTCAATTACAGATACTTATGTTAGTTTTAGATGTCTATTTGTAAAGTACGTTTACGACACAGCCATCTCGTTACGCATTCTGTTCGCTAACGAGCTGCGGTCACGCGCGCCGTGATTTTACGTCAAGTGAGTGTAAAGTTTACTGTTACTTGGTTCATTTTAGTTTGCCTTTCATTACATGTGACATCCAAAAAAATAGATTTTGACAAATGTTCTAAGTTAAACTATATTTTTTATTTCATAGAAAAAACAACTGAGCAAGTAGATCATAAGGTGATAAATGATTACTGTCCCTTATGCAACCAATTTAGTGATAGACCAAAAATACTCTCTGAAATTGACTGCCTATGAGAACTAAGTTTTATTATAAGACTAAGATTAAATGACTCCAAAAAATAGATAGAATATTTTTAAATAAAATACTAAAGGTGGTAGAATACTCTATGGTTCGACTCCGGCGGCACCACCGCCACACCTATTTCTGCCTAAGAAAAGCAGTGTTAAGCGCTGCTGATTTCTAGTTTGAAGGGTATGGTAAGGGAAACATACTTTTCCGATGCATTCCAGCTTATTCATGAAAGATATATCAGGAGTTTGTTCAGTAAGTACGTCCACGTCAGAACAGACTCGTTATGCATTCTGTTCGCTTACGGCCTGCGGTCACGTGCGCCGTGATTTTACGTCAAGTAAGTGTAACATTTACTGTTACTAGGTTCATTTTAGTTTGCATTTCATTATATTTGACACCAAAAAATAAAATTTGACAAGAAACATAGTTATGTTCTAAGAAAATCAATATATTTTTATTTAATACAAATAGTGACCGCGCAAGTAGATCATAAGGTGATAAATTATTACTGTCACTTATGCAACCAAATTCATGATATAACAAGAAATACCCTCTGAAGTTTACAGCCTATGGGAACTAAGTTGAGGACTACTTGAGGACTAAGATGAAATGCCTCAAAAATGGATCATAATGTATATTTTTTAAATAAATACTAAGTTTCAGTTTTTTATTCACGAAAGACATATTTAGGGGTTTATTCGAAAAGTACGTCCACGTCAGAACAGACTCGATACGCATTCTGTTCGCTCACGAGCTGCGGTCACGCGCGTCGTGATTTTACGTCAAGTGAGTGTATCGTTTACTATTACTCGGTTTCGTTACAGTTTACTGCAGACGTTTTGACAGTAAGAAAAATACAAAAGACATCTTTGTTGTTGACAAAGGAAATTGAGACTTTATTTATTTTTATTGCAATAGAAGGAGTGGATAAAATAAACGCCATTACAAAAGCTAATGCCTGTGTTAATCATGGAAACAGTTTCAAAGAATTTGATAAAATATTTTTAGATTGTGGATTTTATCACGATTTGCAAAGGCAATTTGTTACCTACTTCCACATTACTGTTTTCCACTTTTCATTTTCATACTAGTTGTTAGAAAATGAATTTGTAGTAATTAAAAAACATTATGAAACCTCACTATCGGTATTGTTAGATATATTCCGAGAATCCATTCAATCGATTTAAATAGACTTCGAATAACAAAGGACTAATCCAAACACATAATTACTGAACAGTTGCAACGTTGCGTTAATACAATAATAATATAGAAATAATGCGCGTTACGCCACCAAAAAGCATTACAATCAATCATGGATCAATTTCACTCCCCTGTCGAATGTGGAAGAACCACACGTCCTAATTTAGATGGGGCAATCCCTCTTCTGGGATATGTGTCCTGCTAACCACAATAAAAAAAATGTCCCGCTTTACTTCTTTGTAATATTAAAGAAATTTAAAATTGCTAGGTAAAAACAAAACGTTATCATCATAGCTACAAATAGATAGCTACTATTAAAATTGGCATGTAATATTTTCTTTATCAAAATACTTATGACCCAAATTACAAATAGATCGCAAAAAAGTTTTCACATAAAGGACTACACTCTAGGTATATTCTAAAATTAATTTGCTCAAAAGCGACGTTGAAAATATAAAACAAATACCTATACTTTATGTTATACTTGCTGACCCGGCAAACTTTGTACCGCCTCAAAATCTATTTATCAAATATATTTCATATAAAGTATAGCCTATGTTACTCGTAGATAATGTAGCTTTCGAACGGTGAAAGAATTTTTAAATCGGTCCAGTAGGTTTTGAGCCTACTCATTACAACCAAACAAACAAAGTTTTCCTCTTTATAATATTAGTGGATTTCGGTCGTAATTACTATCTTATAAGAGCAGTGTCACGCGCTGCTATATTGAAGAGGATGGTTAGAGACATACTTTTATATGATATTCCAAGTTAGTCCTCACGCCAACCCTATTCGGTTTCTACTACAGATGTCCATGGGTCATTTGCCATACCATCAGGTAGACTACATTCTCGTTTGCTACTTCTATTTCATAAATTTCGTACCTTTCCCTTTCCCCTTTTGGTAGGCCATAGATTTAAAGGTGGTAAAACCCTTTGTGGTTCGACTCCGGCGGCACCACCGCCACACCTATCTACCCAATAACAGCGGTGCTAGGCGCTGCTGTGTTCCGTTTTGAAGGGTGTGGTAAGGGAGACAGACTTTTCTGAAGAGTTTCAGCTTAGTCCTCAGGGGTATCGGCGCATCTGTGGCCGATCTCAGGTAGGAATATCTAATCCTATCTGGGGTTGATCACAGATGTCCATGAGCGGCAGTAGCCACTTACCATCAGGTGGACTGCATGCTCGTCTGCTATATACTTTTCAACCGTCCCGCTATAGTTAAAAATAAATGGTCACGTCTCAAATGCCCTATGGTTTCCACAACCGCATCTGCGAACCGCGGCTAATAAACCCATAATCGTGTTTATTATCTATTACCCGATGCGCCGCGGCCAAACAAACAAGCGGGCCGAGAGGGCCCGCAATTATTCATGCAGTGCCCCTGCATACAGACATCAAAGTTACTCAACGGGGATTCGAACCCGCTGGGATACGCGTCGGTGCGAGCCCCCCACTTTTGTGTGCTTACTGATTTTTATTATTTTTAACCGACTTCGAAAAAGGAGGAGGTTACTCAATTCGACCGTATATATTTTTTTTTTTTTTTTTTTTATGTTTGTTCGGCGATTTTTTCGCGATGCCGCGACCGATCGACATAATTCATACACCATTGTATGCGGCTAGTTTCACAGGGGGTCCCATTTCGAGGAAATTTGAAAATTTCTGCCAGTTTTCCCGGAAAATTGGAAAAACCCGATTTCATATAAACTTGAATAAGTCGAGTATTTCTTAACCAATTTTAATTTTCTTTTTTTCATATGAAAGGGTGTTTCGTTGCGGTACTTTCCTACCTTAACATTAGTACGCTCTGATGATTAGAATTTAAGTTATGGGGTGGAACTCATCATCACTACCCCTGCTTTTTACATATTTTATGACAACTTACCTTCTGCCCACTCAATTCTCATGAAACTTAAAATGAACATTGAGTGTCTAGGTTATCATGATATGATGGAAAATTTGACCTTCAACTCTTCAACCCTGGTAATGCAGAAGTGCCTCCTGCCTCAACCATACAAGTTAGGCATTTGGAACTTATGGATATTTAATAAAGTCGATAAGTTGAGATATATGATGGAAAATTTGACCTTCCACTCTTCAACTCTGATAATGCAGAGGTGCCTCCTGCCTCAGCCATACAAGTTAGGCATTTGATGCTTATGAATATTCAATAAGGTTGATAGGTAGAGATGTATGATGGAAAATTTGACCTTCTACTCTTCAACTCTGATAATGCAGAAGTGCCTCCTGCCTCAACCATACAACTTAGGCATTTGGAGCTTACGAATATATGATAAGGTCTTTGAGTAGAGACATATGATGGAAGATATGACCTTCAATCCTTCAATCCTGATGATGCAGAGGTTCCTCACATGTAAAGTATATAGATTAGACATTTGTTGTAATGAAGTAGCTAGACAGAGATATATGATGAAAAATTTGACCATCAACTCCTTTTTCTTTTCTTAACTATTGAATTAAGGTAAATTGGACCGGTTCACTCGCAGAGTTTTACCACCTAGTTTGATTTATTTACTTATCTGTTCCTACCTAACCTAGCCAATAATTAGTATCTCATAAAGCTTCGCCTGTAGTGTTTCGTATTGAATTGGTTAGGTTAGGTTGGAACATATAAGACAATATAAAACTAAGCGAGAAGGGCGCGGCAGCGCCCTGCGAGCGGGTGGGTCCAATCCGTATCTATTCAGACCTTACCTTTATTCATGATCACATTTATACAATTTTACATAATATTAATACAAACGTTAGCATATCATCACTAAAAAGGGTGAAAAAAAAAATTTTAACAAAAAAATAAAACCGACTTCTATGTCACTACAAAGTAAAAAATAATTGAAATAAATGTTGGTTTAGTACATATTTCTGAAGTCGGCGCTCATATTGGACACGCTGTTATCAAACGAAATATATTGAGCGCCGACTTCAGAAATATGTACTAAACCAACATTTATTTCAATTATTTTTTACTTTGTAGTGACATAGAAGTCGGTTTTATTTTTTTGTTAAAATTTTTTTGTTTGAAGATCTTTATTTACTTACGCGTAACGAGCGGGTAACTAACTAACTAGCTATAATTGACGGTGTAGTTAATTTTTCAACGTTTGTGAAAAGTAATGACTTTTTTCTTGTATTTTTGTGTCATAGGTAAATTAAAATATTTTATATCACGGCGCGCGTAAATGGACGTTTTACGCACGCTTCGCGTGCGCAAAACCCCCATTTCCGACCCCGTAATATAAAATTTTATACAACACGCGGACGAAAAATGTTTTTCTGACTCGTGTGATTGCAGTCCTCGCCTGCGGCTCGGCCTGCAAACTCACACTTGTCAGAAAAAAATTTTTCGTCCTCGTATTGTAATGTACTATTGTAAAGACAATTAATGTATGGTATGAATAAAAATGCAGTCTTTTATACAATGACTGCTTGCCTTATTTAGTAGAGAATGCACAAAAATAATAGCCCTTAAAAGTCCATATTGGACAGCATAAATAGATATTATATTATAATAAATTACTTTGAATGCACTTTCTCAAAGCCTAGACACCCAGAAAGAAACCTTTCGAAAAATATGCAAATATAGGGTTTATTAAATCTTTTATCATAATATAATTTTACAGCAAAAGCATTCAACTTTCACCCGTTATCGATCATCAATCTAAGTATAAAAGATCGAATTTATAATATGAAGTACCTATTTGTCGAATGGTATGCAAAATATTGGATAGATTGATTTATAAAAACGAGCGTATGTAGGATATTTAATTCTTCTGGTGTGGCTTCAATGTATTTGTATCTGCTATGCGTTATACGAGAACAATATAATCATCAATAGAACAGCCTGAGAATCCAACGGAAACACAAAGGGTAAGATGACCCTTCTTGTGGCAAAACAATAATTTCCCATAATCAAATCAGTGGATTCCACCTAAATTGGGCAGCGGTTAGCGCGACACGTGACACGTGCCGGCGTCGTATCGATTACGGATCGATGTAGTGAATGTCACTGTGACAGTATATTTGTATTTATTAACCCACGAAACGTCCACATTTTAATTGGGTAGAGAAGACTGAATTTCTAGAATGCCGGATTAGTGCACATTTCTTTTAGGATTAGACAAAATAGCAATGCCGTGTCGCGTAATAAATAAAAAAACACACACAAACTGCAAAAATATATAAAATAACGAGTATAAAAGGAGTTTTATAGTTAGATTTCAAATTAAAGAGTAGAATGCGAGTTGAACTCGTATAAAACTCCTGTGAAAATTTTGTGTGTACATAATTATTACGGTTTAATAGTTTTACTGAGAAACGAATAATGACGCCGGTTGATTATATGGTCCCCTTTTCTTTTTATTTTTTTTACTTCTAGTGCGTACTGAAGCAGCCATGTAATTTTCCACACACTGTAAATATCAAGTGCCTCTCTATTACGATTCAATAGATAGAGACTTTAACAGACGGACAGACAGACAGCTCAGTAATAGTATCCCATTCTTTGGTGGAACCGTAAAAAATACGCCCTATTACAACATTATTAAATTCCCTTATCTTATCCTTAAAACTAGATACATACTCGGTAAAACAGATCGCATCCCCCCGAGCCACTCTGCGTCCCCGGGGACGTTACCCCGGCCTCCCCGCGAACTACAGAACAAACACCGTAAGACAGTACAAACAAGTGTATGTGGATGGACAAACAATTACCGACGAATACAATAATACTGTGCAAATACAGAGAACGGATACTGCGGAGTTGGGAGCGCGTTGGTAAGTGTTTGAAATACTTACTGTTTCTACGGAAACATATAATTATTATGTTTAGAAATATAACAATTTTTCATCATTTTCTATAAAGAATTAAAAAAATTAATGTATCTTATGAACCACGAATACATGCAGAATTAAAATAATTTGTGATAAATAATATCTTAATTTAAAAACCAAAAAGGTTTACTAGTTTTTTATCACCAATATCTTTTAGATAAAGCATTGACTAGGTGTGGAACTGCTATTTAATATTAGATTAACTAGACACCGTATAAAGATATATAAAAATAAATTATGTAAATACATATGTCATCGCTTCAGGCTTTTACAGCACTATTAGCATGCGAAGAGCTTAATGATAGACTTTACATACAATTGACATTTTTATGGTGAACTCTCAGGTACCTTAAAACGTCTCCCTTAACCCACAAACAAACCGAAAACAACAAAAAAAAATATTTAAAGCATTTTCAAAGAAAAAAATTGCTTCCCGGGACGCAGGAATCGGACCCCAGTTACAAGTCTAAATTCAAACCACTAGAAAGCTCACTGTATTACGTCACACACCACCAATCAATCCATTGTGTCATTCTCTAACAGCTGTCACCACTGTCATATTCGATAGCTAGCGATCCGCAATCGACACAATACCGTACACGTGCCTCTGTGGTATACCTTTATATCATAGGACAAGTAGATGATATCCGTTACTATACGGTACACGTGTCGTTATGGTATATAGTTGACAAGACACGTCTAATATTTCCATGTGAGAAATTAACAGTAAAGGATTAATCCTTTACTGTTAATTTCTTGTATTGGAGAAAATTGTACGTATTTGTATTGTTATTTCGTCTTACATATTTTGTGTTATAAAACTGAATTTTCGAGAGTATTTATTTGTATTGATAATTTTTGAAGTAGTTCCACCGCCGCATACTCGCGACGTCTATTTTTGTTTAATATCAGAAATATCAAAGTGCTGATCTATGTTCTTAGTTAATTCGCTACTTTCCTATTTAGTTTACAAGAGTTAATACTTTTTATGAAATTCTATTTGGAACTGGTAATAAATGTCCATGGGCGAGTGGAGAGATTTTGTACAGTATGAATAGCAAACGTCATATAAGTCAGACAGCACCCACACTCTCCCACCAAAACGCACGTCTTCTTAACGATAGACACAGGTATACCGGTGGCACCTCCTCAGTAGAAGTAATTCTACCTTACCATCACTTAAGCTTAGTACTCTTTCACTACTTTTATTACGTAAAACAAAACATCTCTGCGAACCGTGCAATTTATTCAAGTCCCGTCGTATTTGCTTTCGCCTCTTAATTAGTAATCGCTCCTTTATTTACACAAACTGAGGGTGAATCGAGCTGTCTGTTATTGGACGTGATTACGGTACGATGTGATTTGGTTTTCTCATACCAAAAATACTATAGTAAATTGTCCGCGGACCAAAATTAGTTTAAAGGACACTATTCTCTGAATAAATCTGTCGGCGAATAGGAGAACGTTTTCTATTCGATGACTTCTTCGAGACTGAACGGTAACAAAGTAAGTGTGGCGATTTCAAACCTCTTTCAATCAACAGACTGTATGAAAAAATTGTGAAATGTTTTAAACGGACCATTGTGATCAAAAAGTTAAAATCGCTTATTTATATTATAAGTAGTTTTAATATTCTAGCCTAACGCTTGCAGGTTGCCAGTTGTTCGCTACAAAAAAAAATACTAATAAATTTGACGCACAGTCGATCAGAGCGATTTGATTTGTATTTTCATACCGTTAGCTATTAGTCTTATTTCAAAATGAGCACATTGTAGGCCACATAACACTCAACATTGATCGAACAGCACGTAGAATTGAGAACGTTAGTGCCGAGAGCGTGACAAAGAGACTTCTTCGCTAAACTTCACTCTGGTATACCCCTAAAATGATACATACCTGCACAATCTGATGGTCCATCTCAGCGATCGCTCGCAGCAGGTGTGCGGTACGAGCGGCGCGAACAAAGTCCCCGCATTGCCCGAGATCCGCACCGCGGTCGAACAGCATGCAGAACTCCGCGCGGGAACCGAGAACGCTGGTGCCGAGAGCGCAACGGAGCGACTGCTTCGCCGAGAGCCGCTCTGAACCCTGATTAAAGCAGAAGAAAAGTTGTGAATCATCACTATCATCATCAACACACTACTGTCATACCGTCCCACTACTGGGCACGGATTTTCTCTCACAAGGGATTAGGCCATAGTCCACCACGCTGGCCAAGTGCAAATTGATTAACTTTACATAACTTTTTGAACATCGGAATACTCGATTACGAGACCGAGTTTCTAACCGCTAGGCTATCACTGCTTTTTGTTGTCATAAATTTATGAATATTTAAGTGGAATCAAAATATGAACTTAAACTGTGGATACTGTTTGACACGGTGTAAGGTAGATATGACAAGTGATAAATTGAGATAGACAAAGTTTTGTCACTGTTCTTCCTCTACCGATACATATAAGATTAGGATAGCGTCCGAACTACACTACTTCTTTGCTCTATCTCTAGTTAGGCAAATAGAATATTACATTTAAAAAGATCGTATTAATGTATCATATTTTGGTATTCATTTTCGGAACAAAAGCCTTAACGTTCTTCAAAACGAAATTCAGAAAATTTTAAATATGTCTTCGAGAAAGTATTAGTAAAAATAATCTAAATCTGTCCAAATTTGAAAATTAACAACTCCCTTCGATAAATGCATATGATCTTCGGATATTATATTGTGTCTTACTAATTGCGAATGCTTCTACAACTACCACTTTTGTCTTTCACAAAAGAAAATTTTCAGACCAATGTTTTACAAACAAAACTTTTGGCAACTGGCACATACCTAGAGTAGGACGGCACACAAAGAAACAGTAGCTAAAACACCCACACCTACGTAAATCATAACGGAATCCTCCTCCCATTGCTAATAATACGGAACAAATTATACATTTGAATGGAACAATGCCGGCCGTGCAATTAACTTAATGCAACTGAAGTAGGTCATAACTTAAAAGAAATAACAGGCAATACAGAGAAAGAATATTAAAGTAAAGATTGCAGTAAGATAGCTCTTAGCATAAGCGAGATATTGCTCAATACTTTGGCTGTATCAATGGAAGGAAATTACCAAATGAGGAGAAAGATTTTCAAGTGATTGACAGGCCAAGGGAATTGACGACTTGTTCGTGATATGTTTTCCATTCCAGTTTAGTCCTCGGGGGTAACGGCACGTAATCTTATATGGGTTTGATTACAGATGTCACTGCGCGGCAGTAGCTACTTTCCATCAGTGGACTGCACACTTTTCTAATAGATTATAAAAAAACAGAAACCCATGTAACTAAATTTAAATATTCTTTTGAAGACAAAGCAATTTCTATTTTCTTTCCTTAATTTAAAAAATACTCACAATATCAGCATCGCAAGGATGGCACAAGTCAGCGCAAACTGTCAGCAAGGTCTGGATGCTCTCGCGCGCCTCGCCCGCCTTCTCCGCCCGCCCTAGGCATCCGCACAGGCAGAAGTAGCTGGAACAAGGTACTTTTTGTAGACTATCTTACTGAGGACCTTAATTCATGTGCGTAAATAATTATGGTCTGATTATTTAGATTTATAATCCAGGGTTAAAATGGATCAATTGATTTCAACAAGATGATATATTAATATATTAGTAAGTATGTTAGTCTGTAAGGTATATAAGATATGGACTTTATTGTCTGAAATAAATGTATAAATAAATAAAATAAAAAAATATACGCAATGCCGAGTAAAATTAACGTTCGTGTTCTTGTATTTATTTAATAACTCTCAAAATAAAAAAATGTATTACAAAATGTCCACTTAATGCCTGATGGCATTCTTAATCTTTTTGATGACAATTTGCTAATGTGTTAAATAAATACCCAACAGAAAAAAATCACAGAACTTGTCACCAGCACAATATTCACAAATTACGATATGTAGTTAATAGAGCACCAACTTATCCCTACCACCAACACGAATGATGTTTTTACAATAGGGATAAAACATTTATGTACAAATATGTCTTTCTCGTTTTATATATTGATCTATAAAATCTATATGTGTATAAAGGAAGACCGGGGTCCGGTATTGGAAACACAAAAATACACATGCTAACATATAAACTCAACTTGCGAATTTAATCCTTACAAAAAATATTGTATCACTCAACCGTTTCCCCATATGAATAATGCAAAGCATTTGATACGCAAACAATCGACTTCGGGTCCATTCCGCGTAGGGTCTGGCCGTGGCCTCGGGGAGGGCTTAACACTTAATCGGTGGACATGTTTTTGCATATTATATACGTATTAGAGGGTACACTAAGCCCCGGACGGTTTGTGTTCCTGTCAGAATTAGTACGTGGGTGATGGTATCGTATTGCAAAATAATGTGGTAGAACTCTTCGTTCATAATCACAATTATAATCTTCGTTGTTACTTGTTCTTCAGCTCATTTAATAATAATATCGGAGAGCAGACAAGCATGCATCCACCGGATGGTAAGCGGATAGTGCTGCCTATGGACATTTGTAATTTGAAAGATGGAAGAAAGCTTCTTTACTGATGTCGGCAGATACGCTATTCCTAAGTACTAAGCTGTAATGGTTCGAAATCCTATGTCACCCTTACAACACGCTTCAAACCAGAACACAACACCATTTAACACTGCTGTTAAAAGTCAGAAATAGGTGGACCGGTGGTAAGGCCAGAGTTGAACCACAAACGGTTCTACCAACTTTTTAGCTGCAATCTAACCGCGAACTCATTAACATATGGATCGCGTTTACAATTTCTTATATAAAAAGTAACTTCGTATTGAGATCTAAATTTGAATCATAACTTTGCCCAAGGTCCACGTTGCCCGGCATCGTCAACACGGCGTGTTTGCGTTTCATCCGGATTGCCCGCTCCGGCTAACCGGCTAACAAGCCGCGTCGCTCTGTGTACACAATCCGTGTACTCGAATCACTGGCTAACTGACTTTTAATATATTTATAGGTAGAACCGTTTATGGTTGGATTTCGGAGGCATCTACCTACTTCCTGCCTTATAAGAACAGTGTTAAGCGCTGCTATGTTTTGTAGTACACTTAAAGGTAGAACCTTCTATGTTTGGATTCATGAGGCACTTACCTATCCTTGCCTTTAGTGTCAGCGTTGCTATGTTTTGGTTTGTGGGATTTGGCAAGGGAAAGCCACTGATACGAGGCGTTCCAACTTAGTCATCAAAGGAATTTTACCAAGTAGCTTCGGAGACGAATAGACCACCCCATAACTTGAGTGTCGTACACGGCGGCTAAGGGTTTCCACCAAGTAAAAGGACAGCAGCGTCTACTTGGCCCTTTGACATATTATTCTCAGAACTATATTTAATCTTTTTTCTACTTTCAGTATAAACTAGTTACTAAAAAAAGTATCTCAGTTTAAATCATAACTCAGTGGCTCCACGTTGCCCGGCATCGTCAACACGGTGTGTTTGCGTTTCATCCGGATTTGCCCGCTCCGGCTAACCGGCTAACAAGCCGCGTCGCTCTGTGTACACAAGCTGTGTGCTCGAATCACTGGCTAACTGACTTTTCAATTTATTTGCAAAGTTGATGAAAAGGAGAAAGAAAGAAGCTGCATTGGCTTAATACCAAAAGAACTTTATGAGATGTGAATGTAGTATGTGTTAATGTGATGTCATTTTGTGTAACCTATAAGACGACATTATTATCTCGTCCCACTGGTTGGCTTTTTTATGTCGTCCCACTGGTGGGCACGGTTCAGAGAGAGAGAGGGATTCAGGCGATAACCCATCGCGCTGGCCAAGTGCGCATTGGTAGACTTCGCATCTCTTTCGAAACATTTTTTAAAGAACTCACAGGACGATGTCGAGGTTAAGTTTCAACCACTATCAGTATATTCTAAATTTGCGACCTTATTATGTGTGTCAAAAAACTATCCGATGTAACCAATCTTCATCAATCTGTGTCAATGTTCTGCCGATACACAAAATACACAAAAAAAAAATAACAAAAATAAACAAAACTCAAGCGCCCAATCCCGCTATCCTGGCAAAGTACACTCGAGCGAAAAAATGATTTGCAAATTAAAAAGTGCACGACGGGCGTCTTCCGGGACCCTAGTTGGATCCAATTATAACTTGTGCAAATGTTTGCCTCGGCTGTACCTCTTCCGAACATCCCGTCTTTCGGTTGTATAATTATAAACTGCCGTATGATTGAACGTGTAGATTCAATACAAACAATCAAAGTTTGTGAGCGGCTTATGTTGTAGTCGCGAAATTATAAGGAATTCCGAACCTTGGTATTAGTTTGGGTTGTTATTTTAAATGCCTTAAATAACGTACTTTTTGTATAAATCCAAACCAAATTACAATTGTAAATATACACATTTTTTTAACAATATTTAATTAACTTGCTATGTTGCTTGCTTTTATAACTATTACGACAATGCCCATTTTATTTTGTATCGATCTGCTGAAAGACTAATGCGGACAAATTTAAGACTTTATACAAGATACACTTCTTTTGTATATCTGAATAGTTTCAGACAAACCTAGATAAACCCACAACTCGTTAGTCTGCAAAATACGACATGTGACAGCGCGATTCAACAGAAGAAAACATCAAGAAATAAATCATACTCAATACACAATCATCACACATAAATCCAGCGGACATCGAACAAACAAAGCATTAGAAAAAAAACAAAACAAAACAAAAACCCATTTAAAAAACAAAACACCAACATGGCGCCGGTGGAGCGCCGGGAATTCAAATTTGGAATTACTGACCCGGCCCTGCGATTGGTCATCCGAGTATAATGCGACCGTGCACAAATGTAACGTTCGCTCCAATGTTACAATAATGTACTCTAATGTAATGTAACATAGTGTGTTGTGAGCGCATTGTATCGTTTGCGGGGTAAAGACCTGATAACGGCGGACCTCCTCGACGAGTGACAGGTTAAGATAGGTTTATCTTAAATATTTCTTGCCTGGGAAGTGTTTGTAGGCGTCATTTTTTTAATGGGGTACAAAACAGTCGGCGGAACGAGCTGATGAGGACCAGTTCACGTTGGAACGTGCTTTGGAGCTACTGATACGTGTAATTCATGGGTGCTTAGACATTGTGGAGAATCTGGGAATGATACATGTGGGAGTTGAGTTCGTTAGGAAATATCTAAAATTTTGGGATTAATTTATGTATTTATAACCCTAGCAACTTTACGTTTAGCATTGGGGATTTCCATTTTATTTTTAGTAGGCGAAAATTTAATATATTGATGATGTCATTCTAAGACGTTCATCAACTTTTGTGCTAGTCTTCTCAAGCTACTTAAGCTGTTCATCTACTTTTAGAGCTAACTGTACCATATTTTTTAAATTTTAATCCAGACCTAGATATTTTTACGGTGTAACTTTTTAACACCCTGTAAAGTCCGTAACCATAACGTCCCGTTAAAAGATATGAAATTATTTTAAAGACTAGAGACAAATTTAGAATGTATGCGAGAAAATTTATAAACATTTACTCATACTGAAAAAGAGTCCTCGTAACGCTGCCGATTTTCTTCAACTTATATCAAAGTTTTCATACAAAAACTTAAATCCAAGATCCACCTGATCCAACATCCACATATTCATAAATCCATACAACCATAATACAAACAGTCAAATACCAACCAACAAGATCATATCGCAACAGAGTATAAAATCTTCATGAAACAAAACGTATCCTGCGTTAGATGCGCAGGCGCCGTTGATTTATTGCCGTTCTAAATACGAACGCGCTAATGGAAGACGCGAGCGAGCGGCGCCCGCGCATGTGACTGGTCTGGTGTTGTCAGCGACTTGACGCTTACCCCGGATTTGGGTCAAGAAGTTGTGGAAAAAAAACATAACCTTACAGTGTCGTAGATGGTAACTGGAAAGTGTTTAGAAAAATATTTTGTGAAAAATATTATTTATTTATTTGCATGAAAGGAGCAGTACACACATTTTTTTCTATAATATATCATGCTTTTTATATACTACAATTTTATTATAATACGGTGTAAATAGGAGAGTTAAAAGGGCGATAAACGTAAGGAATAAATAAAAAAAAGAATAAGAAAAGTAAAGAAAAAATATTCTGTTAATAGTAAAAGTGCCGTCAAAATAAAATGCAATTTATTCACTAACCATTTAATTTTTGCTCCTTATATTTTTTTATAATTTAATTAATTAGCAAAAAAATATTTTAATGTTCAAAACAAAAAAAAACGTAGGAAAATTTTAACCGAACGCTGGCAACCCACGCGCGTCGGGCTCGTCTACAAAAATTTATAGTGCGTTTAAAATGTTTTCGTTCTTAATTTCAGTTAGATAAACGTGCGCGATGCGTTTCGGCGCCTTTAATGATGTGAAATATGCGTTCACATTACACTGCTTGTGGCTTTGATATTTTGTTGGGACTAAAACGTCCAGCGTGCGTTGAGCTCTGACGTCTATTGGCTTTTTGGCTATTATGCTGTTTCTATTGGAGTGATCAGCTTATTTGTGTTAAGTTACGATGTAGTTCGAAATTATAACATTTTATTGAACACTTACTCGTACAAAGTTATTTTTTGTTTCAGGAAGTACTCTATTATGAAAACGAGATGCAAGAGTTGTGAGGAATTCAATCAATCAAATACTGACCGGCCAGGCATTATGTTTATGAATTAAAAATTTTATGAAGTTCAAGGAACAATCCAAGTCCAAACAACAATCGAATCGGACAATCGTAAACAATCGCACATCGCAACATGCGATGCGATAATAGTTACGTCGCTAAGTAGTCGAGACAAGCGTGATCCGTACACTGGGGTGTGTACCCCAGCGTGTGCGAGCGGGATGGGTGTATTCGGTGATGTACGCGTTAGAGATGGACGGGAGATGTACTCGAGAGTCGAGTTGCAGCGACAGATTGGCGCGCACATGTCGAAATGCGTTGTGCTTTTTGCCAAGTTTGGACTAGGGATGGGTTATTCGCATGAACATTTCGATAATTTAAGTTAGTGTATATTCCACTTTGGTGTTCGAAATACATAAATAAAAAACAATTATCGAAATATTTTAGGTGATTCGTATTTTTGTTTATAATTTATACTAGCTTTTTTATGTTGCATAGTTGCAAAAATGACTATACATAACTATTTTCAGTACCGAAGAAATTATTGCTACAGAACTTTCGCATACATAGCGGTATTTACCAGGAATAGTTTATCTCGAAATTTCTAAATATGTAGAGTTCTTACATAAAAAAAAATATCCGTGTAAATCACGTATGACGCGTTTGAAATCTGCTTAAAATTTAAAAAAATGCATATACCGCATAAAATACCGATAACAGAAACGGCACATCACTGGGCTCTTACAAGGAGACCGCGTGAAAGGGGAGCCGCGGGGCGGATGGCGCAGCACTTGTTTGTGCGATTTAATTTCATTTATCAACGCATTACTTACTCAGAGAGAATTACTTACCCGGATTACCCGACTCACCCCGCCCCCGTTCATATGTAAATATGCCACGAATTTCGAGTTTTAGTGATCCGTATGGCTCTAAAATAATTTTGGGATCGTTGCTAAACAAGTAATTTTTTTTTTATGAATTAAATGAATATTTGCCATATTATGTGTGAGTGAAACCTTATCGGTCTATAACATAAGAAAGTAACATTAAGGTATTTGTAGATATTTTTTATGTAAATGCATGTCATTATGTACCTTCTTATACGCATTCATTATTTATTACTGAAAGGTACTACAAGACACCCAAAACAGGGCTTCTAAGTGAAAGAACGCGGTATTTAAATCGTGTGAAAATGTGTATTAAAATTTGCAATATTGTGCATAATAAGATATAAAAAACGTTTGAAAAAATATATATACAGAACCCCTTTTCAAAACGTAAAACACACACCCAGTTACATCTTCGCAAAGGGTGAGTTGCAATGAATTTGTTTGTATAACATTTGCATATATATTTGCGTTTATTAAAGTGAAATAAATTTGATGTCTCAATGTGCGTTGCTGCAGTCACGCCCGAGGGCGACTGTGAACCATTTGAGCGATTTTATGGTCAATAATGGGTTAATGCGATCATAAAAACACCTGTTGGAAATTGTACTAATGTTCATGATCAAATGCAGTGACTGCTTGGCAGTACTGTAGCAATACGACATAATATTTAATTAGTAAAGGCCTTAAAGTCCACTTCACAATCTGTAATCAACTAAGGATGGGATTGGAATCTCAGAGATCTGATTTTAGAACCTATGTCAGTCTTTAAACCCAAATGCATCAGCATCTAACGCATCAAACAAGATTTAGATACGAAAGTTTTGATGCATGATTGAAAAAGAGTGCTAATATCTACACTACAATCACAGAGCATTTTTATGCATCCATACCAATCTATAATTGCTATTTACTTTCAATAGTATAAGTACCTAACTGCTTAAATAAGGCACACATAAAGAGCGATAAAGTCTCGTTCATAACATAACACAACTCTGTTCTAAGAACAACGATATAACAGCGGTAGGTCCTCATATGTACTGCTTGAAACAATAGACTGCTACTTTGCTGCAAGGAACGGCTGTGTCACCATAATCCAAATCACATTTGGACAAATCTCTGCTTTGGAATCCGGTTCCCCTTCCAATCCGGTGTTAAGTGCCGTGCGAACAGTCAGGTGGCGTTCGCACCAAGTTTCGATGCCACTTCCACGCCCGCTCGTGAGAATGCACGCACTTGCGTCAAATTGGGGGTGAAATATCAATCTCATTTTATACAAGACGGTGCTATAGTGTTTCATTCTCACGCGTCTACTTAATGGTTTGATTAACTACAATATGATTTTAAGGGGAGTGGTATATGCTACTTACTTTATACCCTATCCTAAAACATAAGAGTTCCTGTGTAAAAATGTATAAACCTTAAACTACGCCACATATGCACGTTTTAAAGAATAGAGTTATCTACGGAAAAAAATAGAAATATATGCGTGTACTTTCAAAAATAATTTTATTCGTTCACGATAAATATAAATTTTATAATTGACGTTTCTTAAGGCTAGTCTTCGAAACAGCTGAACCGATGTTAACTGGTATTATATGTAAACATATAAGACGTATTAATCTATTTTTTACTCGACAGAACCGCGTGGTAAATATATACAACACTCATAAAAATAGAAAAGTATGATATATACACAATTATCTATGTGCATAAATCTTAACTACCACTATCAACACATACATATTCATCGTTTACATACACATATCTTAAGTTATCAATGTAGTCATCGCTCAGTTTACGACGTTACCCCCTCCTAGGCGACGACGGTGGCACAACAGCGCAGCGGGACACCGAGTGAAATGTTCGGAGGCGTTACTACATTAAGGATTATGATTAATTAAATGTACACATGCGTATAAATACTCCTTGGCGAATACGCATCCGTATTAGAATAGCGTGTAGTAGTAGCAAAAGAACAGTGTCCAACAATGCAAAGGATTGAAACCCACATAAGACATTTGCGTGATGGGTGTTACAAACAGTCATACAGAAAATTTTATTTTATGTGATCACTCGGGTGGTCACTTTTCAGTCATAGATACCTATGTCACACCTCTGAAGACTAATTTAGATAACCGCTTATATTTTTTGCACCACTCCTTATTTATTATACAATACTTGCAGCAAAAAGTGAGGGCAAGATATCTAAATATATATATAACTCAAAGGTGACTTGACTGACGTAGTGATCTATCAACGCACAGCCGAAACCACTGGACGGATCGGGCTGAAATTTGGCATGCAGGTAGATGTTATGACGTAGGCATCCGCTAAGAAAGGATTTTGATCAATTCTACCCCCAAGGGGATAAAATAGGGGATGAAAATATTACTACGTAACGCGAGCGAAACCGCGGGCAAAAGCTCGTTATTTATATAGTCACTCTTAATTATAACATATTGTGCGACGTAGTAGCCTAAACTTTTCTCATTCCTTTATTGTGAATGTTGTATGAGATGTTATTTAGTAGCAATTCATCTATTGCACTTGACATTAGCCAAAAAAACAACAATATCTAAAAAATCTCTTTCTACGGCCTACGTCCAGCACTAGCTCTCTAAGGGCTACTGGCTAAACATTTCACTCTACACGACAAACCCTTACCGATAAACGACCGCGGACAAGGGCGCAGCGTGACGTCACGGGACTTCACGGGACACAGCGGGACACCGATTGAGATGTCGGGAGGCGTCGTGTTTACAATGGATTATAATGATTATAGACGGATTTTGATTAATGTTGAGGATTTTTTAAATAAAATGTTATGCGTATAGTAATCAATCATAAGTAAATAGCCGATAGAATCACCCACTTCAACGCTTCATTTCAATACTTAGGTAAATATTAAAATAATTAATATTGTTATTTTATAATGCATAATAAGAATGACTAAAAATATAAGAAAAAATGTTATATAAAAAATACTAAATTATTGTAAATTATATTACACATTTTTACATATTATTGGATTGACTATCCCCAACGTCCCCTTTTGTATGAAATTTAATATAATTATAACTTAAAAAAATACGGCGTCATGCATTATAGGTAAAAAAGCATTTTTCAGTCAAAGGATATTTTTCCTCTCTACAGTTTTATGGCAATCAAATCAAAAGTATTTATTAAATCATTATTAAGTATCATATTGACCGCAGTAGATTAATATAACAATAAAAATCATTACTACTGTCCAGAGAAACCCCAAAGTCTCTATTGACGCCCCGCGGCGTTGCCTACCGAGCTATTGTTGTTTAACTACTGATTTGTAAGTAGGTACCATTTAATAATAAACTTCTGAATTAAGTAAATGTGTAAAGTGATGATTGTGCATGTTTTACTACTTAGAGGGTTTCAGGTTCGATCCTTGGTACGGCAGACATCTTATTATGAATATTTTTGACATATGACACGGGGCTCTTCAAAAAAGGTGTAAGAAGAGCTCTCCTCCAAAGCCGGCGATGCATTGGCGACTCCTCTGGGGTTGCAAATGTCCGCAGGCGACGGTTACTGCTTTCCATCAAGTAGCCCGTCTGCGTCGTCTGCCCGCCCCAAAAATGCGTTGTTTCTCTGGTAAACTTTTTTATTTTCTTTTTATGTCCTACTATTGGTCACAGGTCTCAATTTTTTACTGAGGAAGGTCGGCAGCATACTTCACTTTTGATTGTTACATTCTTGAGTCATATTTCCCGCTGACTAGGGGTTTTTTCAAAACGTGCAGAAAGATCTTCTCGAAAGCCGGCGACGCGGTGGAGACTATTCTGGTGTTGCAAATGTCTATAGGCAAGATCATGTAGCCCTTATCGTTGGGTTTATTTATGAAATAACAATAAAAAGTACAGTCGAATTGAGAACCGCAGTCGGTTAAAAACGCATCAAATGCTTACAACTTGCCCCAAATACAGCAGTTCAAAAGCGAATCAATAACGTCACTCATAAACGATATCAATGACGTCCCAGCGGAACGCACGACGTGCCGCTCTCCCGAGGATACTGGCTACACACTACACGGGAACCACATTTGCGACTAAACCACACGGCCACGTGGCAACATCGCGAATATTTAAACAACTAAAACATTTGTGTTAGACAAACTTTAGTAGTAGGTATGAATAAGGATCGTCTATGGTTTTTTTAATTCTACTAAGGAACTAGAGTTCCTATATAGGTAGACCTATGCCATAGCTATAGCAACAGATTTAATAGTTTATGAATGGAAGAAAATAACTCGCTATTATGATTCCATTACTTACCAAGGGACTCTGTAAAATACTAAAGTTGCACTTGACTATTTTTATAGCTACTTTATACATATTTACCAATTCTATTGGTACATCTCAGACACCCTTTAGATCATTATGAAGAAAACCTTTAAGGTGAAAAATAGAAAGTCTACAACTACAACTAAAGTACAACGCTCTACAACGCAATAATAACTGTTAAATCTTAGGGATGTAGGATTCAAGATGATTTAATTGAACATTAGGGAAGTCCTTATTATTTTCTATACCCACACACAGTAATACCTCAATGTATATCATTAGTTTTCTAATGTACATCTTAATGTAAGTTATTATTTAATTTTAATTCTAATTGACTCAATTTGTACGCCACCATGTGGCAAATGTGAGATTCTTATATGTCTGTAACCAACATCAAATTGTAACCACATTGCAACAAATAAAGATATTTCATTTCATTTCATTTCATTTAGACTATCACAGCTACCCAAGTAATAAACCCCACTCATCCAAATATAAATAACCACTCAAAATTCAAACTTCAAACACGACATTCATGTCAGGGATGTCACGGGTCGCCGTGCCTCACCGGGGAATCGAACCGGCACCCGGGGGGATACAAGGATACGGTGCGGCACGCGACCCGCGGTTCACATGTGACTGTCATGTGGGACAGTTAACTAAATTATGGCGGTTAAAATTTTAGTAATCATTGTAAGTAATAAAGAAATTAAATGTTACTACTGTGTACTTAAAAAATATTTTCTATTTTTTAACACGCTTTTATTAGCTTGGGTTGTATGTAGGTACAACCCAAGCTTATAAAAGCATGTTAAAATAAATAAAAACAATGTGTAAATAGTATAATTGTGGAAAAATTGTGGGGTGCTTTTCAAAAACTGATAAGTGGAACACCCCACGCTTTTTTCACAATTAAACTATTTACTTGTCCTTAATTGATTCCTAGATTGAAAATTATCTTCTACTTGCTATTAGTTGAGTTTATCATAAAAGTGTGTTTTTCAGTTTTTTGAACTATATTTATTAGGTCTTACTGCTGGTTTCGGTTTATTCAACATAGCAATAAAAGGCTTAAAATATTTCTCATCCACTATACTCCACATCCACATATCCACGCTACTCCAACGCGGATTGATTAAGGAAGGCACGGGTTAATTATATGTTTATGAAAAAATAACAACTTCTATCGAATGAGAACATTTGGGAACCATGGTCAAAACGTGGCGTAAATAGAAGAACTCATTTTTAAATAAAAATAAACAATATTGCAAAATGTAAAAATAAACGTGAGGCGATGCTACGGGTGCCTTTCACTCACAGATATCTAAAGTAGCTAAGACATGGTATTTTTTTTTATAATATAGGAGTAGCAGACGAGCATACAGTCCACCTGATGGTAAGTGGCTACTGCCGCCCATTGACATCTGTAATCAATCCCAGATAGGGTTAGATATTCCCACCTGAGGTCGGCCACAGATGAGCTGCTACTCCTGAGGACTGAGCTGGAACGCCTCGGAAAAGTATGTCTCCCTTACCACACCCTTAAAACCAGAACACAGCAGCGCTTAACACTGTGGTCATTAGGTAGAAATAGGTGTGGCGGTGGTGCCGCCGGAGTCGAACCACAAAGGGTTCTACCACCTTCAAAATATGTATCAATTTCATGAATTTCCTTATTATTATTATTATTATTTTTGGATGATTTCCTCCATTCATACTAATAGAGCAAGTTAATGAACAGCAAAAAATAGATATTGCTAACTAAAACAAAGAAAACGCCTTTAAAAAAGGCGGATAATCTCCATCACTCTCAATCACGGGATTCACCGGCCACTGCACCCTGGACGTACACAACTTATGGCACGTATGGTACATTAGATTGTGCCAAGGGTGAGACGCAATCGAGCGGTGACAATTAGTGCAAACGCCATATTTTTTATTCGAATATATTTTGATTTGATTTCACACTCGATGCGCACTCAATCGGGCCATATGCGATGACATTAATGTAAATATTAACATGGATTTATTTTAAATGTGTAGTGAAATGTGTTAATTTTATTATAGTAAAACTCTGAATATGGGGTTTAAGGGAAGAACGAATCGGTAGACTTAGACGTAGGTAGACGTAGACGGTAGACAAATACCTTTGAACACATTCCTATATTTGCCATTACTGATAAAAGGAGAGAAAAATATATATGTAATACACATAAAGCTTTTATTTTGTTGATTTTTTTGCAAACCTCATACAGGCAGAACACACTAGATTGTATGTACGTAATAACTGTGTTCTAACAAATAAAGAATTTGAATTGTTAAAATTCTGAGACCTCAGATTCAATATTGGGTTTTTGTTTACCAATCCAAATCTCATAACAGACATCAATATTCTAAACCAAAAATCGAATCCTGTACTCTACAAATGATAAGCACTACGGAGGTGGTCAATTACCGTTACATTCAACCTACGGACAATAGATTAATTTTTAGTACACAAGTCGTGCAAAATTAGTCCTCAAGAGTAGTATCTATGCCCAAACTAAGATATGTAGATTTGATTACATTACACACCCATAGCTCACCATCAAGCGAACTTACCATCAAGTTGCACCATACTCATTCGCGACTCCCACCCTATACTTGAACCAAGGGAGTGAGACGCACTAAACGTCACCTGCCATTAAATCGGGCGCGCATCATTGACAAAACACAAATTGAATGCGCCGGAGGGTGGCACACCCTTAGAGTGGCGCATTGAATAAATATTGCTACGGACAGCGCTCGGGCTTGGCGTCATCTAAGATGGATAATGTACTATTCTTTTATTGGTACTGTTTAGTTGGAGTAACAAACGAGTATGCAGTCCACCTGAACTCCACATGAACACTTGTATCCAAGATGGGTTCTACCGGATCCCGAATAGATGCCATCACATTCTTGAAGCCTAAAATGGTCGCTTCATATTTAAGTTAGCCGCCATCCACTCCCTTCCATGGAAATGCAAGAACTGCTTAACCCTAGAAATAGACGAGCCGGTGGTACATTTTGGTTTAACCATACTGGTTCTACCAATTTTCAAAATATTTGTAGTAACATTTAATAGTAATAATATAATGACACCTTTTTGCTTATAGTCAATGTGTGTATGTAGAACGTGGGTCATATACCTATGCTATGAATATTGGATAATGGGACACACAGAGGGCAACTTAAAACTTGCAACTCTGAGGGACTTTAAAGCAAGACACAGCAGCGCTTAACACTGTCACGGTACAAATATATAGATCCTTATACTGTGACACTGTTGTTATTAGGCAGATATATGTGTGGCGATGGTGACACAACCACGTCGAACCACAGACGATTCTACCATATTCACAACTGTATCAACTTTTCATTTCAACTTGTTTAATCTACATTCCTCAATTTACGACAAACGTCAACAGCACTATCACTACATACATCGGTAAACATATCCCTGGCGAGCATATTATAAACGAAAACACACATGAAAGTAACCCACATAGCCAGCGAGAGCCCCACAGATGCGTAGTCGACGCTAATAAAAAACAAATATTGGCACAACAAATAATCGTCGTGCGGCGCTTTTAATAAATTAAAAATGTCCTCGTTAAATATGCCGCACCGGAAAGTTCGGGTCCTACTTTAGGCGGACGCGACAGCGATTTCTGTTTCCGCTTACGCTCAATCGTGTATATAAATCGTGGTATCTACAGTGCTAAAACATGATATTGATATTTACTTATATTATTTTACTTTGAGGAACCTTTTTTGGTGTTTTAGGATTTCATAATTGACGAGTAGAAACTTAACCCTCTTTGGCTGTAGTTTCGTCTGTCCATTTGTCACACACATTCATCTCGGTACTATAAATATGTATGACGGAGAGCCATTGTTTCTATTCCTAGATTTACGATAAGAGGCTAATGAACCATATACATAAGGTGTTACAAATATGATTATATTTTGACGCAAATACAACCATTACGATAATAACGTTAGAAAATTTTCGCAACAACGATATTGTTCATTTAGACAACTGCGTTGAAATACTAAATGGTTTAACATAATATGTAACAACTTGTAACAATCTATAAGAAAACGTTCTCTGCATCAGCCTATCAGGGAAAGGGTTCAGGGTAAAAATCACCTTTAACTTTAGACATATATTTTAAATATGAGTATGTGTACTCGACTTTGTGTTTATGACATCTTTTGGATAGAAAAAAAGCTTTCTACACTCACAGTCCCACACTAGGATTCGCAGTGTCGCGGGTACGATGGTCACACACAAAGGTGAAGTCACAACCACCCAGACCCAGAAAAGCCATCCAAATTCATCATTCAAATGTCTGACTGGCCGGGGATCGAACCCGGTACCCATTGCGCGTCCTCCTTTTGCGCGGTCCGCTGCCCATGGGTCCTCTTTGCGCGTCAAACCGGTATGGGGATCAGTCCACCACACGGATCGTCGCCTTCGTAAACCTTGCTGTTCCCCGCTAATCGCTACAACCAGGACTCTACGTCACCGTCGCGCTCACGCCGGGGCACTGGCCGTTTTCATTTACGTATTAAGGGTCTGGAAAGCCCGATTTAAATAGATTGGTGGGCGTGTCCTCTATAGGCGACATGCCGTCTAATTACAATGCGGCTCATTGGCTTTTTGATTCCATAATGAATAGGCAACGTGACTCGAGCGACAAATGACAAGTTAGGAAGCTATGATTGTTATGGGATCGCTTTAAGGGCACAATTTGATTAGAATAGCGTTTGACATTGATTACATCTACGAATATGTATATTATAAGAAAAGTTAAAGCGTATGTTCGTTGTTACGCGCTAAGTGTTCTGTTTTAAGCACATATGCTTGCCCGATTCAAAATAATATGTGTTACGACCTCTGACCAAGTGCAAAAGATAGAGAAAGATAGGTTCGTGGAACATACTTCCCGGAGCATGCTTCCCGGAAGCTAAGTGTGAGAAAAATTGTAATACTCCTACCAACCTACATTGTACCACATTTAAAAGCAAATAAATGAATATGAAAAAAAAAACATAGCATTTTAGTTTAGTTTACAATAACACATTCGACTATACTATGGTATTATGAAGGTTCTTTCGCCATTTCTTCATAAACGTAACATTTTAGATGACCGTGATAGGCTGCTGAAGTTAGTAAATGTTCTGTACAGAATCTACGTTATATTTTTGGGACCTTCAGAAAAAAATATGATAGTGGCATTTTGCAAATAAACTAGTAAAATTGACATCATAATGTTGGCTGGTAAATATTGGAGGTTTTGCAGAAAAAAATACTCGTAGATACGTAATGCGATACGTTAAAGTCACGTGTCGTTTCGTATGGTAAAATTGTATACCAATCATTTTTTAACATTATTTTCTTTTGTAATAGTTTCCCTTCATACGTTTATATGCATTTTGATTAAGTACGCTAAAGAGTATTTTAAGTGGCTACTATCGCCCATACACATCTGTATTCAATCCCAGATAAGATTCCTAACTAATATTCCTGCTGAAGTCGGGCACAGATGCGCCGCTACCGCTGAGGACTAAACTGGAACGCTTCAGAAAAGTATGTCTCCTGCAACACTGCTGTTATGAGGTGTGGCGGTGGTATCGCCGGAGTCGAAACACAAAGGGTTCTACCACCTTAAAAAGTATACCTAACTTACGTACGTACATAAATACATATACGCTTTTTATTTTTGAATTCACATCACAGAACCTTATACCTTCCATAAAATCGCAACATATTTCAACACGACCCTTACGAACCCTTTACCTATCAAATTAACCACTCGAGCGGTGATTGGCGAACCGATCGGATACCTAACGATGTCTCGAGCGTTCGTATCGAGTGTTTAATTCGATTCTTGCAAATGGGTATCGAGTGGATCATTGTGGGTCGCACGGCCCTTTTGGTACTCACGAGTACGTTACGAGTACTTCGCCTTTTCCAGCTAATGGAAGGAAATTGGATATTGGGATATAGAATGAAAGAAATTTTGGTATAATATTTCATGTTCAACGATTTAGTTTTTAGACAACGACAACTACGAATCTTTTTATAACCTGCATTAATACCTTGTTAGGTGGTGCTTTGAAAAAAAACAACTGGTAGATACAAAAAGAAAAATGGACTATTTATTTGATCAAGTAGTAAACAGGCACGTAGTCACTGACCCATGGACATCTTTAACCACTCCTATATACCTTTTTTTTTCTCGAGGGGGAATCCTTCAAAAGGTACCCGACGACGTGGGAGCGACGCCGGGTTATGTGGGATTTTTACCGCACTAAAACCCCCCCGGTGGCCGTCCTCAACGCTTGGTGGAAAACTCCGGGATCTCCAACGGAACACAACCTGAGCCCTCCAAGCGCGATGCCCAACGGGCTCTACCCTGGGGGAGCAGGTTTCGCTCCTCCCACACCATGTAGTGTTTACGACGGTATGCGACCACACATACCGCCGTCCTTCCCGGGGTCGCTTGATGGACGGTTCGAGCTCCTACTCTTGCCGCCCGCAACCCCGGAAGCCCCCTTTTAGTCGCCTCCTACGACAGGCAGGGGATACCGTAGCCCTATTCTAGTCCCGGAACTACAGGGACAAAAAACACTACTATATACCTAGGTACAAGGGTTCTCTACCTGACGCCGATGCATCACTCTTTACGTAAGATGTCGCCTCATTTAAGTAATTTTGAAGGTGGTAGAACCCTTTGTGGTTCGACTCCGGCGGCACCACCGCCACACCTATTTCTGTCTAATAATAGCAGTGTTAGGCACTGCTGTGTTGTGTGTGTGTGTAGGAATATATATTACTATCTGGGGTTGATTGCAGATATCCATTGGCGGCAGTAGTCACTTACCATCAGATGGACTGCATGCTCGTCTGCTACTCCTATATTATAAAAAAAAAAACAAAAAAATACATCAACGCTCTTCCACCGATGTGAAGTATTTCCACGCAGAAGTACTTCACATTGGGAATGACGACTCATCTGACTATGCCGGTGATAGAGCCTGTATGTTTCGAGATTCAACCGAAGAAGTACCATTACCACAAACGTTTCTATCGTGAAGCAGTCCTGCATTTTCGTGGAAAGTATGAATACTGACTGTCTTACACACGAGGCGACCATCTTAGGAATGACAGCGCAACAAAACTATAGCCGGTTACAGGTAGAATCGTTATACTACATAGATTTACAGAATCATAGGCGGCAATGACAACTTATCTACCTACCATTCTACATTACAAACTAAGGCGGTTATACTTAATAGGCACTGCTTAAGCACTGAACATACGTACGGCCAACTAATATTACACTCACAATGGTCAATACTACCAATCATTACCTACCCCACGAGATCAGTGAGTGCACATTTTAATCAAACTGACTGTATCCGATTATATCGATTATCACTTGTAATCTACCGAATGTATCGGTGTCGCCAACCCTACTTTATATTGAAAACATAGAGTTAAGAATGCACAGAGAAACAACGGTATTACGTTTTTGCAATGTACTATTTTTTTCGTGTGCTTCAAGCCATAGTTTTAATATAAAATACAGTGATCCCACACACGTACATGTTTATTTTTTAAAATATTATTAAAAAAGCAATTGCCCTGAAATACGTTGTGAAATACCCTGAAGTGATAACTTCAGGGTATTTCACAACGTTAACAAAAAAAAAGCTAATGGCTTATTCATCATATCTGAGTAAAAACCCAAAAAAAAGTTATAGTGCGAGTAGCATTTAAAAAAAGCTTGTAATAAAACTTTCCTACTTACAATTCCTATGAAATGTAACCATAAAATAATCCGTTAAACCTTTCTGTCTGTCAATAAATTTTATTTTCAGATTGTGTTTCTTTTACTGACCTTTCAGTTTCAACGTTGAAATTTATTCATAATTTACCTACATTATTATTACATAAATGTACATAAAAATTATAACTATAGGTTTATAATTGTTCTTAAGCAAAATCTCATTGTAAGAGTACCTTTCTACAATTAAGTAACTCTATGCATAGAGGCTACAGGGGTGCAACGGAATACGGGGTCCATATGGCCACAAAGGCGAGGAATGTCGTTGGAGCGCACATGCCCCATGTTTACGGGAGCCGCGGCCAGAAAATAGTGTTATTGTGGAAGTGCATTTGTTCTAAAGAAAGAAGGTTTTTCCAAATGTTTTTGGAAAGTCAGCTGGGCTCTGGTGACTATAGAAATAAAGTCGAAGGTTTTTAAATAAATAAAATGTATTGGTGTGCAATTTGCTAAGAAGCTATGCTTCTTCGAAAAATAGAGAACATTTTGTATTCAAAAACGTCTGAACCGATTTTGACATAACGCAATTTTTTTTGTATAATACTCATACGGAAGTTGCAAACGAGCATGCAGTACACCGTATGCTAAGTGGCACTGTCGCCGGTGTCGCTCATTGAGATTTGTCTACAAGTCATCGCCCCTGATATGAAGTCGGCCACAAATACGGTGCTACTCCTGAGGACTAAGTTAGAACATTTTATTTTGCGGACGGACTTAAGAACAAGGTCAACTTAGGTACCTTATATTTCATGAATGAATATACATAGTAGTCGTTGCCATTTTGCGGAAACACTAAAGGACCAGCAAAATCTTCTACTATTATATATGTATTTCTACTCTGAAGATGCGGTTAGAAAGTCTCACATATCTCTTACAACATTTAAGTTATATTAGGTTAGGCCTACGAAGACATAAAACAGAACACAATAAACAGCGTTTTGCGACAAGGCAAGAATAGGCGTGTGGACCATCTGTTCCCAATAAAAACCCCTACAACCTGTCGCTAGAACAACGCCAACGTGACAATGACACGGGTGACGTGACGCATTGAACGCGACGTCACGGCGTTCGGGGCCCACGTAATTGTTTGCGCGCTATTTCTAATTAAACTTTTTGATATGCCATCACTACATGTGCGGGTATGACGAATGTTGGCCAAACAGTTTAAAAACTGTATAGTCGATTCTATATTAATGAAATAAAGATGTCAAATATTATATATAATAAAATGTTGTTAAATAGGTTATTAATTAGGCAAAAAATTGTGACAAATTAGTCAAATTAAATGGTTAAATTGTCTGTACAAGAACTGCGTACCGAGTCTGGCGTTTTTGTATATTTTATGTTTTTGATATAAATCATCTCTTACCACATCTTCATGTAGGTCAGGTTAGGATTTCGGAGATATAACACCGCAAGAACCATTGCCACCAAATAGAAATTGGTGTATAGAACATGTGCTCTCAATAAAAACCCCTACAACCTGTCGCTAGAACAACGCGAACGTGACAATAAGACGGGTGACGTGACGCATTGAACGCGACGTCACGGCGTTCGGGGTCCACGTCAGAGCCGGTCCACACGGCGCGTTGCGTCAGCGTTGCGTCGACGTAGCGCTGTGGCTGCGTCATTTTACATACTAATAATCATAGTGTACACACGGTGCGCGCGTCGACGCAACGCTGACGCAACGCGCCGTGTGGACCGGCTCTCATTGTTGGCGCGCTATTTCTAATAAAACTTTTTGTTAGGCCCTCACTAAAAGTTTGGCGAATGTTGGCCGAATACATCATTCATTTTAGTAAATCACTCATGTTCATAGACGCTCATCTATTTCGTTGCAAACTTAACTTTTGATTTAATTAGTTTGAAAATTAGTTACACAACACAAGGTAAGAAGAAATTACTGTTTTATTAAGTGCACACATTCATCCCCAAAAGATTTCTGTCAGTGCTTCCGGTGAACTATGACATCATTTGAAGGGTGTGGTAAGGGAGACGTACTTTTTCTAGGCATTTCCGCTTACTCCTCAAGGGTAGCGACGTATCTGTGGCCGACTTCAGCTAGGAATCGAATCTTATTTGAAGTCGATTACAGATTTCCATGGGTGAAAGTAGCCACTTACCATCGGGTAGACGGCACGCTAGTCTGCTACTCCTATATTACAAAAACAATACGAAGTTCTATACACCTTCGTAATAAAACGATTCAACACAGCTATTTCACTTCAGTCAAATATTCGCTCATTCTCGAGCGACAAAAACATCTCCCAATATTGGCCACGAACACTCCGTGCGAATATGTCGCCATGGCACTACATAGAAAGGGCGCTAAGGTCCCGTTTATTTATATCGACGAGATCATTGTTGTCGTTTCAATTCAAGCTCTCGGGCGTCTATTTCGGGGACCTGTCTAATGAAACCTGACATGAGTTCGTAATACAAAACAATAGGGCTTGGAATTTTTATTTCACTTTTTGAGATTGAATGCGGCATTTTGTCGAAGATTCCTGATTTTACCATTCAAAAATAATGTTATATTTCAAGAAGTAAAAATCTAATCATAATAAATAATAATAAATATTAAGTAATAAACCGTAGTAATTAGGTAATTAAACAAAAATCAAAGGTTTTCGATTTCAAAATCAAAATTCAAAATATTTTTTACATAATAGAAATCAGGTACCTACCTACCTGTCAAGTAAAAGATCACCGAGAAACCGGGTTTCGGGTTCGATTCCCGGCGAGACATATATCTGCATTATGAATTTCGATATCAGTTCTGCTTTTTGTCTGTTTGTGTATCCATATTTGTGTTTTCATGGCACCCTAAGGAATCCTAGTGTGGGGCTGTGAGTGTAGAAAGCGTCTTTTTAAGTATCTTTTCAAATCCACTAACGCCACCAGCGCATTACTACCTACCCTTAAAGTACCTTGCGCGATCCACCCCTACCTCCCTTCGAATTAAGGCGGAGTGCATTAGACAAATTAGATCATAACATGTATGGAACTTTAGTTCACGCGATTTTCACCCTTAAATACATACGACAATGAGACGTTTTTTGTATATCAAAAACTTCCTGTTAGATAATAGAAAACCAATGATAATATTGTCATATTTTTTGACGGCGTTTTGAAAATAAACAGAGACAAGTGTATGACGGAGTATTGATATAGACAAATTAGATTATACATGGCAACTTTATAACTATTTTTTAGCCTTTATTAAAAGTAAACTAGAACATGAGTGTTTATTTAACTCAATTCGCATTATGCCGAAAAATAAGGGTTAGTATGAGAATGTATGAATTAAATGTATTTTATCATCACATCCTATAATTTGATCAAATAAAATCGACACTATCCCATAGTACAATAATACTCACCACACGACGATACGACACGACATATCGTATCGCATCTCTAAAGCACTAAATTATATGCAAAACTTTCAATCTTTCGTAGCCAATTTCACGGTGTTAATTTTTATCTTTCCCAATATAATCTTTCCCAAAAACTATAAAAGATATAACTTCAAAAATAAAATCTTTGTAAAAAACCTTATATTAATGAAAATCAGTACCTAAACTGTATATTATTTACCAAAATTGCATATTATTCACTTTTTAAAAAATGCAAATTTGCCCACGTATGGAGTTTCTTGCGCCGCTTCTTCTCCATAATGAGACTTAAATGAGATTGAATGGGGGCCCCCAGTGTAAAAGTTTCGATACACATTTCATAGATTGTTTGGTTCTGACGACTATTTTTTAACAATTGTCTGCCCCCCCCCCCCCAAGGATCGGGGGCCCGGGGCTACCCCCCACCCCTTAAGCAGCTATAGCATACAACTTACCTGATAAGACTATGAGCACGATTCCTCAAGGTGCCTAGAACGTCTTGCTCATCAGGTCCTCTGGCCTGCTTGTCCTCATATATCCTGGTTGAGCAGAGCACGGAGTCCAGGGCGAGAGACAGGCAATCAGTCAGCTGGCGGGCCAGTTCCATCTCCTTGGGGTCGGAAGTCAGGTCTTTGTCCTGGGGGAGAGTCACCAGTAAATAAATGTTTTTTGTCATCAATAAGCAATTATTTTTGAGATAGAAGGAGCACATAGGCTATCTGAAAGTGGCTTTTGCCGCCCATGGACATTTGTAATCAACCCCAGATAAAGATTTGAATCCTACCCGAGGTTGACCACAGATTGGTCGCTATCCCTGAGGACTAAGTAAGAGCGCCTCATGTAAGTGTCTTCCCCTTACAACGCCCTTCAAAACCAGAGCACAGCAGCGCAGAAATAGCACCCACAATTGTTTATAGAAAGCAGTAATAGCCTAGGCGACCTCAGGTGAGGTCACATCTGATATTTAACCTCACAAAGTAATAATCACTTAAAAATGAAAAAGATCCTGATGAAAGCTATGTGCCTGAGGCTTTTCTAAAAAAGTTCACAAAAGTGTGTGAAGTCTACCAACCTACATTTGATTATCATGATGGATATCCGTATGAACTCTTCTCAATTTAGAAGATGATCCGAGTCCATTAACGCTGCCCAATTTTCGTTGATGGAAGATTTTAGAAATATATATTTTTTTGGAAGTTTGGAAATATTATTTTTTTTTACACGCTTTTTATTAGCTTCACCTGTATGTTTGTTTGTAACCGACTTCTTTGGGCGCGATTTTGACCCACTTTAAACGGCCAGATTTCGTCCAAACTTTGCAGATTTATTGAGGACCGATGACAATACACGATTTTAATAATTTTGTACCATTGTCCTTATCAATATCCTCAGGATTAACGATTTTCGAGGCGAGAGAAAGCGCCTTATGGAGCGTTCAGGCAAAGTTACTAGATTGATTTTTAGCTTTGGAAAATAATAATATTATTTCCCTATAACTCAAATGTACTGAAACATATCTATAATGCCATCTTGTAGAATAATTTTTAGGATTCCGTACTCAAAGGATAAAACGAAACCCTCCGCTGTCTGTTCGTGAGTCACAGGGCTTTATCTCTTAAACCGTAATCAAATCAAATCAAATCATTTATTTTGCTTAATATAGGTATACAGTTGTTATATCATAAAATTGTCCTCTATATTACACCTCTTAGAGGTATGCAAAATTTTAGTTAATACATAATTGTCTTCTTAATCTAATATTTTAATATTACAATTCAATTTCATTATAATTAAATACAGTTAATTCAACAAAGATTTAACATTACATTATATATTATTACTATATTAAACGTTAACTAATTTATATTAAATGTCATAAATTCACGAATGTCATAAAAGTTATGTTCTAATAAGAATTTTTTAAGTTTAAGAGAATAAAATGTAATAGATAGACACTTGATTTTTTTACAAACGATGCATGATGGTGGTCGCTATAACAACAAATACTAAAAATAATAAAATAAATATAGTTTAAAAAACTAAAAAACACGCTTTTATGTTAAAATCAACTTAAAAGCAAAAAATAATCTTCAATCTAGGAATCAATTAAGGAACAGTAAATAGTATAATTGTGGAAAAAGTGTGGGGCGCTTTTCGAACCTGATAAATGGAGCACCCCTAGATTGAAGATAATTTTTTCCTTTTTAGTTGATTTTAACATAAAAGCGTGTTTTTTAGTTTTTTAAACTATATTTATTATTTTTTATTACATCGATCGTAAGGTCAAATTGTAAATGAAACAATTGAAAGTATATCCTTGTTACTTAATATACATTTATTGACCATATATTAGGTAAATTGATTTAAATAAGTACAAATATCCATAAATACAAACTAATTACATATATATAGGTAATTAGTATCATTAAATATTTTGAAACGGTAATACTTTTATCCTTGGAACTTAAATAATTACAATTAACTAATTAATTTTACGAGAATAAAATGTAATACACTTTACATAATATAAAGTAAATTGATTATACGCCTTTTTGTAAAGAGACGAAGGTATGTAGTTATAACTAAAAAATGGTGAAGTTGTAATGGTGTTTTTTTTTGTGGTAGAATTCTTTATATTTCGACTCTAAGGCACCACCGCCACACATATTTTTGCTTGATATCAGCCGTGTTAAGGGCTTTCCATGTTCCAGTTTGAAAGGTGTGGTAAGGGTGACATAATTTTCCGAGGCTTTCCAGCTTAGTCCTGTGGCCGACCGGAGGGAGGAATATCTAATGCTATCTGGGGTTGATTTCAGATGTCCATGGGCGTCAGTAGCCACTTACCATCAGATGGACTGCATGCTCGTCTGCTACTCCTATATTATTAAAAAAAAGTATTTATATTCAATTTATACGCTCGAAAATCATAACCTTTTTACCCGAGTAAAAAGAGATATAACAACAAAATTCGGCTGCATAGAAGCATTGATAGGTGTTTGATGTGAAAACGAGGGTTAAACTTAAAACTGACATCAACAAATATTGTATAGAGCAACCACATGACTACGTGACGACGGGAAGTAAGGGAGCGGGCGCATTTGATTTGGCGAGTGTACTTGCCTACGATGAATCACTAACAGTGATTTATTGGTGTAAACTTCCAGTACTAGTAAAAGACAAACAAGTCGTGTTTCATGTCGAAACTTCTTAGTTGAGATTGTGTTCTGATCCTTATAGTCATATAATAAAAATATTGTAAGTAAAGATTAGTAAGTACCACCGTAGGCCTATTCAAAATAAAAACACTTTATTTATGTTTAAAAGAAACAATAAGCGCTAGTAAAATGCATATATGAAATGAACTTTTTAGATTAAAGTGATGATTTTTATGCGGATAGTTATAGTAATAAATAACAAAGTACTTAACAGTTAGCAATAAGCGATTTTACTATTAATATAAACACGATCACCAATTATTTGGCCAAATAATCAAATAGCCAGTGTTCAACTGTTATTATTATAATTTATTATAAGATTATAAGGAATTTATTTAGTGCATCTTATGCTCACAAGTATTATGTAAATTTACATTTATATCTAGTGAATTTTTTGGTCGTAGGTAGAATGTAATTTTTATATTTATGTACCAATTAAAATTATATTACAAGGAAGTAGATGTTTCTCACTAATTGTAAATACTTGGAGTTTTATTTGGGATTATAATAAGACCGCCAGTGATTAAATTTAATGTTCATATAATTATAATAATAAAGTTTTATTTGAGAAATTCAAAAAAATATTAACATGAAACAATATCGAGCCCCTTCGGACATAAAAATACAGAAATTTTGTGTATTGGACTAATTTAAAGTCGGTGCCAATAAAAATATTATATCGAAGAAAGTTGAAGACAGTTCAGCCTCAGATTCTCGATCGATACAGATACGACTATACCACCTGTACTATAAAAAAACCGTATTAAACAACAGAGCCGTTATACCGACGGGAAAGAATTCAAAACGCGAGCGAAAATAACAAATTTGGCACGTACAGAGATTTTATCTCGACAATGTTCCGCCCGGGGACCTCGTAAACAACTAGATTTACAGTCCCGAATAAAAAAAGACAAGAAACAAAAGATAGCGTCAAAGATATTCGACAATTAACATGGCGTGGCGGCGGGCGTACGTTTTAATAAGTCCCCTTTTAATTGCGACTAATAAAATAAAAAATTACGCGTTTCGACCATTCGAAACCGAATTAAAATTCCTTTTTGTCCAGATTGTATCGATGCAACAATGCTTTTTGGAGCGGAATCTCAGTTTAATTAACAATTTGCAAATATGTCCGCGAAATAATAAAAAGTGTTGCGGTTTTATGAAAAGTTAACAACACTGCTATAATTATTTCAATTACAAAATTTCGTTTCACATTCTGATCCTCCTGGTGACAGCACAGTTCGATAAAAATATATTTTAATGCAGATATACGTATATGAAATTCTACAAAACCAAACAGCTAAAAGTTGCGAAGACGTTAGATAGAACCTTTTTTAGGTTTGACTTCGGAAGCACCACCGCCATACCTATTTTTGCCTAATCAATCACAGCAATGTTAAACGACACTACTCGTTATGTTCTGCTTTGAAGAGTGTGGTACGGAAGATATACCTGTCCGAGACGTTACAACTTAGTCCTTAGATCAACACATATATCAACTTCGGGTAGGTATCCAATGTTATCTGGGCAGATGTCAATAGCCGGTAATAGCCACTTATCATCAGGTGGATTGCATGCTCGTTTGCTACTTCTATATTATAAAAAGTATATAATTGGCAGTGCTTTTGTCAGCTGACCTTCATCAGCTGTCGATCTTAAAACTATTGATTCATATATAGAAAATGTAAATCATTATACAGTTACGCCAAAACAGTATCAAAAAGATTTAAAAATTCGAATATAACACGCGACCGTAGGTTCAGTACCCATACATTCGTGTTCAAAAGATAAGAAAAAGAAACGATATACATATTTTTTAATCTTGCCACATGTTTGTGTATCGTACTAATATGATAATGAAGGAAGTTTTGTTCCATGTCCATATTTTTGCTCAAAGAAATAAATAATTCAATCCCGACTTGACACACCCGGAAAAGGATTTTTAATTGTAAATGGTTATTTAAATACAACCATGACAAAATACTTAAATCCTATAAAATTTATGTACTGTCTTCGTAACTAAACATACATTATTATCGTAAACGTTTTAGCTCATTACTACCTATGTAAGAACCAGATCACTTCGAATGCGATGGGTTAACTCGGCATCAAAGTAAAGTTCATCTTATTGTTTAGGTCAAATGAGATTAAGTTCATCTCGAGTTCGAGAACTCTGAGTCATCAGAGTACCGTTAAACCTAATGATTAATCAAATATTAAATTAAAACACTTAAATTTTGCCTAGGTCTGAAGAAATAAACGCATTATGTATATAACTTACCCATTTTTATATTATATAAATTAAATTCCCGTTGATCATTAAACATTAGTGAAATATAATCGTAAAATCGTTTGGCATTTATATGCTTATAAGTTTGGACATCTATCAATAAAATCTATGGAATAACTCGAGTTCAAATCGAATGACCTGAGCTTTTATAGGACTAATACGAAAGTACCAATCGGGTCATACGCCCCTGCCCCGGCGTGACTCATCCAATTTTGTAGCAGGGATGGCGATCTGAGATCGATTAATCGGCTAATCGATCTTTTGGATCAAAAAAAATCGATTATTTTAATCGATCACCGTAATGGATCGATTCAGTGAATCGAACTTTCAACTCAAAAAATCAAAATTCGATTTTTCCGTAGTTGATTATTAACCATATATATTTATATATTATATTTATAGACATTTTTGTTGACGGATGCGTGTTTTAGTGGCTATTTGGTCCCGACTACCTTTTTTCGCTATCTCGCAGGCTCCGCCCCTGAAAAGACAGGAGATCGATTTATCACAATTACATTCGCAACGATTCAAGAATCGATCTTTTTCGAAAAGGTTGCCATCCCTATTCCGTGGTCATAAAGGAAGCCGATAGCGTTATAAGAGGTCGCTGGCGCACCGAAGCCGTGAATGAGATGAATAATAAAAGTTTACTGTAAAAATATCCGATTTTATTATGTGCAAGATATTAAAGATTTTAATCGAGACAAAATCCACGGCTTGTATTTTGTATGTGTATGGCTAATTGCATCGACTTGTACTTTTGGCGCCGGTTGTAACAACATTGACCTGTCGACGAGCTATTGAAGGATACACGAAAGAAACCAACAGCATCTCATTACCAATAAGTTTGATTTAAAACCTTGGACCTTACCTATATATGCTCCATGATACCGCCTAAAGATGTGTGAAGATCAATTTTTTATAACAAAGAAATTCCATATGTTTTCTACAAAATTAAATCATAATATATTTAAAAGGATGCCGCAAAACCCAAATATTAATGGACTAGCTTCCTATTCATACTCCTTAAAATATAAACATAAACAGAAAACTATAATTTTTAAACTTAAACGAAGGTAATATTAAAGTAAAAGATTACATTTTTTACAGTAGCAAAAAATAACACAAATACAACGTTCAGTGCATAGAAACAATATATAATTAAAAAATTCTCTAGACCGAAACGTAATTCTAATAAGAACGTGTAATCTGATGATGAGTCTATCATCTTTTGTCTAGAACGCGAAAAAATATTTAGACAGACTAACGGACGAGAAGTAATTATATATAATTAGTGAGAAAATTAAATAATTGTTATACATTTTGGTTTGAAATGTAAATAACAAGACCCTTAATAGAAAAGATCACTTCATTACGGATGCGACTTCAGAAACTGAAGCCCCAGCTTCGAATCCGTCCCAAGTTTCAAGATACTAATTATAGCTTGTTTTTTTATTGTAAAACTCATCCTGAGATTTTTTATAATTAATCTGAAAGGCATGTTATCTATGTATTGGATGTATAATTTCCTCAATGTCAAAAGATTATATTAAACAAATTATTATAACACATTTTTATTATTTTCAAAATTAAACAGTTTTAAGCAGTCATCGTCAACCCATTACTGACACACTGCTGGGCACAGGTTTCCTCTCAGCAAAAAAGGTTTAGGCCATAGTCTACCGCATTAGCCAAGTGCAATTTGATAGATTTCCGACACCTTAAGAACTATATTTAAGAACTCTCAGGATAGCAGGATTCCCGATGTTTCTCTTCATCGTTAAAGCAAATGATAATTAATTTCTAATACGCACAATAACACTAAAAAATCAGGCTGGCATTCGCATCTCAGACTCGCCTACTGAGAGACCGAGTTTCAACCACTATTTACTACTTTTTACAACCAGTCAAGTGACAGTAACTCGCGCGAGTACTACCAAACATATCAAACGGTGCCCGTAATGCATTAGCGCCGCTTTTAAGGCGACGCCGCTCCGCTACCGTCGGCCGCAGGGGTGCCTCCGGAACACGTAATATTATTATGGGTGAATAATGGAATATTATTACGGATACTACTTGGTATAATGTATATAAAAGCTATGATACTTTGGGATAATGTTGTGTAATGATAGCGAATATACATAAATAAACTACGCGTCTTAGGTATATAGGTTAAATTTTACTATAATAAATAATTAAATAGGTATTCTTTACAGAAGACTACAGCAAAATACACTTAGTAAATTTTGGGCATTTTCGTGTTCTTTTTAAACACGCTTTATGTAAAGAAAGATAAAAATATAAGGTTTTTTCATTTCATTCAATAAATAATTGTACTTGAATATAACGAAATTTTATTACCAATATTATTTACTGAAACGGGTTAGGTTACATCGTCAACCCCATAACTGCCCCACTGCTGGGCAGGTCTTATACAGAAATGAGTTTAGACTATCACGCTGTAAAAGTGCAGATTGATAAGCTTAACACGTTTTTAAATAGTATTTTAAGAACACTTAGGCGTGTAGATTTCCTCGTTCACTCTTAAAGCAAGTTATTAATTTATCACTACCTAATACCCACATAACTTCGAGAGCTGCGTGGCTAGTATTGAACCTCGGACCGCCCGGATTGAGAGTTAAAAAACTAAAGTAGCAGCCCTACGAACCTGAAAAATGACGTCTGAGGCGCGTCACGAGCTACATTCGCCTCGCTGCCTATAACTCTACAACGTAACTATTGGTGGAGCTACACTTTACGTAGGTATCATTACTACTTGTCCCTGTAGTTCCGGGACCAGAATAGGGCTACGGTATCCCCTGCCTGTCGTAAGAGGCGACTAAAAGGGGCTTTCGGGGTTACGGGCGGCAAGAGTGGGAGCTCGAACCACCCGGCTAGCGACCCCGGGAAGGACGACGGTATGTGTGGTCGCATTCCGTCGTATACACCAGACGGTGTGGTGACACAAAGTCACCTGGGCGGAGCCCGACGGGGCAGTGCGCTGAGAGGACTCCGGTCGCGTTCCTTTGGAGATCCCGGAGTCCTCTACGCAGCGCCGAGGACGGCCACCGGGGGGGTTTTAGTGCGGTAAAAGTCCCACATAACCCCGTGTCGCTCCCACGGCACCGGGTACCTTTTGAAGGTTTCCCCCTCGAGAAGAAAAAAAAAAAAAAAAAAAAAAAAAAAAAAAAAAAAAGGTATCATTACTACTGTCCCTGTAGTTCCGGGACTAGAATAGAGCTACGGTATCCCCTGCCTGTCGTAAGAGGCGACTAAAAGGGGGCTTCCGGGGTTGCGGGCGGCAAGAGTGGGAGCTCGAACCGTCCAGCAAGCGACCCCGGGAAGGACGGCGGTATGTGTGGTCGCACACCGTCGTAAACACTACATGGTGTGGGAGGAACGAAAACTGCTCCCCCAGGGTAGAGCCCGTTGGGCATCGTGCTCGGAGGGCTCCGGTTGTGTTCCGTTGGAGATCCCGGAGTTCTCCAACAAGCGCTGAGGACGGCCACCGGGGAGGTTTTAGTGCGGTAAAAATCCCACAAAACCCGGCGTCGCTCCCACGTCGACGGGTACCTTTTGAAGGTTTCCCCCTCGAGAAAAAAAAGGTATCATTACTATATCACTGCTGGGCACCGGAACCCTGAGTAAGAGGGGTTAGGCTATGTTCTATTCTCTACAAAGGGGGCCTGTTTTATAACTGTCCACATTGAACAAGCGCGAATTGGTAGACTTGAAACATCCTTGAAAATATTTTTAAAGAAATGTTATGCTTGTTGGTTTCCTCACGGTGTTTTTCTCATCGTTTAAGCATGTGATAATTAATTTCTAATACGCACAAACTTCGAAAAAAATATATAGATCAAAATCGAACCTCCCTATTGAGAGACCAGGTGTCTAACCCCTCGTTAACGAGTGGCAACTTATCGGTACCTACTTGTTCACTATATTTAGTATAAATACCATTCACGCCTTTCTTAATAAAAAGACAGGCCAAACGTTAAGTTTGTCAATATTTAGTTTATGAAATTACAGAAATACGTATTTTCTTTTTTCAATATGACGCACATATTAGATATGCCCAAAAAATTACATGTCCTTTGTTTACCGTACTTGATGAATTAATTGAATTTATTCGTCCGAAAAAGATATCAAAAGTACACAATTACTTATAAAACTTTTCACTGAGCCAAGTTTGTAGAGATTGACGACAACTGATTGAAGACATCAAAACTAACCGTTCGGAAAATGTTGACGTACCCAAAATATTTCATCAATAAAAAAGTCTAACTCAACCTTGAATTAAATTAAAACAATACACAATAAGGGTAAACTGGGTCTACAGTTGTTAATATGTAGCTACAGCTTTTTAAATTGATTTATATGTAGAATAATTATTAACGCTATCGCTGAAAAATCGAATTCACTGAAAAGGATTTTGACAGTGCATTTTGAATGAAAAAATGTATTACGAAAACTAACACTGTAAAGCGTTCTGTTTTTCAGTAACAAATTTAATTATCTGTACTTTTTATGTAAATTGTAGGGCAAATTGTATGTCAAATATTATATTAAAAATATAACATTGTATGTCAAAACTGTGTAAGAATATTAGTTGGCAGAGGCGACACGACAAAACTTAAAAATACTTTTGAAATATAGAGCAAAATATATTTCAAAATGAATAGTAGCATAAGAAAATGTCGGTACTATGTATTTAGTACCCAACCATAAGACCCGTTCACAAGAAAACTAAATCAAAACTTGTAAACGGGGCAAAGTTTGTAAAGGTTGACGTCACCTGATTGAAGAGCGGACATCAAAACTAACCGCTCGGAAAATGTTCGCAACCCCTTCCTCTGGTAGAAAACTTCGCAGAGGGTAATGTTGTTTATTGTTGGTAATAACTATAAAATTTTAACGTGGATGGTGGGTTGCTAGGAAAAAAGTTATTGGTTTTTTTTATTTTGATAAATAGTTCTTTTTAGTTCCGTAGGTACGTATGGGTATATAATTATTACTCTATTTATTTTATTTATAACCACTTATTAACATATCATCAGGTGAACATAGAAAGTAAAAAAAAACTCAAATAACAAATTAAATATGAGTATCAAATATAAAACTCCATGTTTGTTAAAATTTATATTCATGAATATAGTAAAAAAATTAAAATAATGAACAAAGTATCACTGTTATATTTAACCATTAATTCACTTTAAAATATTGCAACTGTGTTATAAGCCCCACGAATAAAATATTAAAATTGTAGATTAAAAAGTCTGCACACAGGCAACTAGCGACATCTAGTGTCTATTTGAAAAATATTTTTCGTTTACATAACGATTAACTAGGTGGCGCTGTGTGCTCAAGAGGCAGCCATCACTTTAACAATTTTTTTACAGATGGCGTTGTATGCAACGAGTCACAGATAATTTAATATTTTTTTATTTTTATAAAAAAATATTTTTTAACTCCATTTGCTTTATGCCATCAATTTATTTTTTGATGATAAATAAGCGTTCAGTAGGTTCTGATATAGATATATTCCATTTCGACGATTATACTTCGCTACTTAACTGAAATAATGTTTTACTGTGTCATCTTGTTTAAATAAGTTCTTAAGGTGCATTTATATTTTATTCAATTTCGTTATTTGCTAAAAGTACTAGTAAGTAAAAGTAAAAGTAAATAAGTTCTTAAGGTGCATTTATATTTTATTCAATTTCGGTATTTGCTAAAAATAACCACAGCTTCAGCTAAATTTTTCGTCCCAATTTGGCGGAGGCAAAGTTTCGGACAAATTACCATATTCTTCACGAACTCGTCCATTCGTTATAGATCATTGAATAACGACTTTGCTAAAAAAAACTACACTGTCGGCCAAACATTCGGCCTACATTTAATAACGTTTGTTGTAAACCTACATCTTCGACCAAACATTTTATTCTGAGCGAACCTGAAACTTTTCTGGTCGAAGTTGACCAAGACTTCAGCCAACACCCACCTCAAATTATAATATAGTGTATATCTTACCAGTTGATCACTCAGCAGTTTGATGAGATGCACACACGTGTTGGTTGTTACCAGATGCGCCGCACTAACACCACACGATCCCACTGCTCGGGATATTAGAGTCACCGCTGTGCTTAAACACCTGGGGGATAAATAAAAGCAGTTACATAATGGTATATCACTATATCGATATCCTATCTGAGGTCGGCCACAGATGCGCCGCTACCCCTGAGGACTAAGCTGGAACGCCTCGGAAAAGTCTGTCTCCCTTACCACACCCTTCAAACCGGAACACAGCAGCGCCTAACACTGTCATTATAACAGAAATAGGTGTGGCGGTGGTGCCGCCGGAGTCGAACCACAAAGGGTTCTACCACCTACTTTATCTGGTGCTTTATATAAAAAAACATCCAGACGGGGCTACATCCAGTAGGAAATAAGTTTAAAATAAACTAATAAACTTAGTTATTTAGTCTATAAACTTTATACTATATTTATACTTTATATCATAGATTAGTAAAGATTACTCAGTCCTAACAAGAAAATGTACCCAATTTTGAGAATTGTAATAGTTGCGTAAAAAAGTTTTGCCACGTCTCCGTGCTAAAATGTCCCTAAAATATTTGAAATAATTATTTATTTATTACGTAAATTACACAGTATTAGTTATTTATTCGTAAATTTTCTCTAAAAATGTTATTATTTGTCAAGAATTCAAAAAAAGAACTTACTAAAATAAGCCGTTTGTGGCTTCATTCAATTTCAAGGCGGCGAAGTATCTTTACTAATCTATGCTTTATATTATGATCGTCTATATTTAGCATTACCAAAGATGTACGCACCTGTAACTGGCATGCATACCAGTCTACGTGTTTAGACTTATACTTATTAGAATAAGTTTGTACAATATATATTGTATGTAATGCTGTTGGTGTGTCATAAATAAATAAATAAATAAATAAACAAACAAACAAACAAACAAACAAATAAATCAATCAATAAATAAACTCACTTGGCAGTGAACTGTGCAGCCAAGTCGTCTCTGTCTGCCGCGGCGGCCAGCAGCCCGCTCGCTGCTCTCACAGTCAGCGATTGGTATACACCGCGCTTATCCGGCAACTATATAATATAACATACATTTATATTTATAAAAGTTTAAAAAAAAACCTCCTTACAAATGTTACTTTAATTTTTGTATCAAATCATTTCTTTTTATTCAAAATAGGTTCTTTACAGAGCACTTTTTGAATGTCAATACAACTACGACCACTTCACAAGGTGTTTCGTTATGGAGAAGAAGCGGCGAAAGAAACTCCATAACACACATCTTTTTTAAAAAATAAATGTTTTATACAATAGCAAACTTAACCTAATGGTACATGTGGAGCTGGAGCTACTTCAGAACACACCATTTTATCAGTCAAATAATCACTCAGCCCATAGTAAGTCTATACAGGGTGAATCTCCATAAAGTGCACATATTGAAACAGGTAATATTAAACCGCATTCTGTCGACAAAAAAAATAATAAAAAATTTTTTTTTTGGGTTTACGACCTTTTGAAGTTTTTTTTTGGAATTGTGCACCTAAAGTAAATAAATCGCTATAACTTTTGAACTAAAAGAGTTATCATGTTCAAACAAAAATTACAATGAATGCCAATTATAGGCCGTACTGATCCATGAAAAAAAAAAACAAAAAAGTTTATCTTCCCAGAAAAAAATAGTCAGATTAGTGTGAAGAAAGCAATTTTTTTAGGTTAAATTTCAGTAATCTTGAATTTCCTCAAAATAATCTAGGCTTTTTATTTTATTTTTATTATTTAATGCAATTCTACGTCGTATTAGCTTTCAAACACTAAAAAAAGCATGCCTCTAACTTAAGTATAAAGTTTCCTACGAGCGCTTAAACAAAGGCAGTTCTTAAGGGTGTTGGTAATAAATAACATTTTTAATACAAAGTAGTGTTTTTTTTTTTAATTATTAAAGATTTATTTTATTACTGTTTTATCACTTTAATATCGTCAAAAATAAGAAACTACCATGAATTTACCATTGAAACATATTTTTGATAGTTTCCTTTGTTTATATTTTGGACATCTAATTATGGGTCGGACTATACCAGTTTTATTAGGGCGCACGTGCGTCGCGTCTTTTTTGAAACGTTCCTAGCAAACTTTATACTTGAGTTAGAGGCGTGTTTTTTTTAGTGTTTGAAAGCTAATACGACGTAGAATTGCATTAAATAATAATAAAAAAATAAAATGCCTAGATTATTTTGAGAAAATTGATGATTACTGAAAATTTTACCTAAAAAAAGTGCTTTATTGCACTAATCTGACATGTTTTTCCTGGGAAGATGATTTTTTTTTGTTTTTTTTTTCATGGATCAGTACGGCCTATCATTGGCAATCATTGTTATTTTTGTTTGAACCTGATAACCCTCTTAGTTTAAAAATTATAGCGATTTATTTTCTTTAGGTGCACAATTAAAAAAAAAAACTTCAAAAGGTCGTAAAACCCAAAAAAAAATTTTTTTATTTTTTTTGTCGACAAAATGCGGTTTAATTTTACCTGTTTCGATATGTGCACTTTATGGAGATTCACCCTGTATAGTATAATAATCTATATTTAGTTATTAATAGTTTATTTCCATTTCTAGTATTAAAGTTATGGTTGCTACTATTTTTCAAACATATCCGTCTAAAAAAAAAACATGTGAGCCGTCACGGGACGCCTGGCAGATGTGAAACATCGACATTATTTTGTAAAAGTAATATGCAGAAAAGAACATATTGTGATAGGAACTAAATATGTCATAATGATAAAATAAAATAGTATTCGAGCTCAGTGTAGCGAGAAACATGGCTTAACGCCAGATCGAGTGGGAGAGAATCGCACAGCCGATTGCGCGTGGCGACGCGTCGCCACACCGTACACACTACTGCATATAGACTGTATATATATACCATCGTATAGCGTGGCGACACGGCATGCGTCGCCACGCCAGAAATCGGTTTTACGTGCGGCTATAGATGTTTCACATCAAAAAATATTTGATGTCCATATAATGGGGGTGCACAAAAAATAATCAACCTGGCATATTCATATAAACATAAACATGTATGTATGCCAAATTTCAGCTCAATTGGCTAAGGTTAACTGGTTTAAGATTATATTGCAAGATTTTACCCTCACATATATGTATAAACTTACAAAGGACTTCAAATAAAAGTTTGTAAAAGAACCAATACCAATATGGTTTCAAAAATAGAACTGCTAGGAATTAGAAAATTGTAGAAATTCTCAGATGAACCGGGTAAATCTCTCAATATTCAATTGCAACATTCGACCCTCACTTACATACCAACTAACAAATATTAAAAAAAAGATTGTAATACTAATAATAATAATAATAAAAACCAACTCACCCCGCCCAGTTTTTCCACAATCCTGTGCAATTCATTCAGTTGCCTTTCCAAGAACGTCACATCTATAGCCACCGGTCTAACCTCCCTCACACTGGACCGACTCATATCACTCAGAGAACTACACACCGAACTGGTTTTGGTCAACTTCCTCTCACTCTCACTATTCTTCTTCTTCTTTTTAGACTGCGAAGCTGTGACACTATTGTTGTTTCGCTCTAACTCATCTATTTCCCTTTCAACTGACTCTTTCGATTTTTTCTTTCGTTTCTCCTTCTCAGGTTTGACGTCACCGTTCACTATTTTCTCTACTTCTGCATCGAGTTCTCTTTCAGACGATTCCTTCGACTTTTTCTTTCTTTTCTTATCTCCACTAGATACTTCTTCTGCTTCTCCGTTCACTAGTTTCTTATTCTTCTTTCTATTTCTCTGTTCGTCGTGATCGAAGCCGTTTTCTTTGCTGACGTCTGAAGAAGGTTTATCGTCTTCTTGAAGGGGTTTAATAATGTTGTTAATGGTGTTGACGATTTTCGTTATTTTATTAGCGAACGGATTGAGGATCGAATCGAAAACGGTCACGTTATCTTCGTAAACTGGTCTGGTGTTACCACTGCAATAAATAGGTTTGTTTTAAATTATTATTGCATAATTAGATTTGATAAAAATATTTTATACTTTCTATAATGTAATGCCATAATAGAAATAAAATTGAAATTAATTATTTGTGACTTTAAAAAAATTACACGAATATTATCAAAGTAGCTGCTTATTATATGTTATTTAACTATTTAGTTAAATAAGATTTATGCAATACTATACTGCTTTGTTACTTGGTTTTGGTACATAACTTAGCGACACCGAATCTCTGCTCAACTTTTTGGGTATATAAGTTGGTTGATTGTAAATATGTAATTGAGAAACATGTAAACTAGGAGACATACTTTTCCGAGGAATTCCAACTTAGTCTTCAGGGACAGCAGCACATGTGTTTAGATCTCAGGAATAGGAATCTACTCTTATCTGGAGTTGATTAAAGACGTTCATAGACGGCAGTAGCTACTTACCATCAGATGGACTTCGTAAATTACATTCATGACATATTTTTTGTTTTGATTATTTCATTGACAAGCACTTACGAGGCAAGCAACTTCTGTTTCAACTTCCTAGCTTTCTTCTTGATCGCTTTCTGCTTCTCTCTGTCTTTCCGCTCCTGCTCCAGTCTCTCTGCTTCTTCCATGTCTTTTGTGGCTTGGTCTTGACTTTCCGATGTCGTCTGGGGAGAATGTTACCAAAACTTTTTGTTAGAAGAACATTTTTAATTAATTTTGAAATGAAAGAACTACAATTAGAAATTGTCTACTTCAATATCTTTTCTTATACTACTTCCGGTACAAAATTAGACCTCATATAAGAAGTCCGGCAATAAAAACAATGGATTTTCTTTTTGCTTGTATTTTCATTTCTTTGTATTTTTTTCTCTTTATGATAATCTATAATGGTTTCAATTTTGGTGTGATTCGCTTCCTTAATATAATTTTACATAGTTATGACTTATAACTTTTCAAAATAAAGTGCATATTTAAAAGTCATCATTTATTTAACAGAAGATTATTGAACTTTTTTAAGACAAAATAGTCTTAATGATGTACTAAATCTGCACTTGACTATATAGCAAATTTTAAACGGGGTTATTATACTCAAACATCCTGTATAGCTACTTATACTCGTAAGTGCAAAAAAATGTAGGTATATATTTTAACATTTTATTACTAAGTTTTTAATTTTATTTAAACTGGCTAAAATCATTTAACCTTTACCATTTATTAGGAACCAGTGGAAACATAAGAATATTTTCGGATCTAATCATCAATACCCATTCTAATCCCACCCTCAACACAAAATCAGTGTCCACTCACAGCCTGCCTAGGTCCCGTGGCCTTCTCCCGTATAGCCTGCAGGTGTGACTCGAGGCGCTGCTGCGAGGCGTCCTGCTTGTCCCGGATTCGACTCCTGAGCGCGTCCTCCTCTTGTTTAGCGGCTGCTGCTAATGCCGATAGACGGGATTTTACACCTTCCGCCTGTATAGATAAGGGTTAGATTTTAATGTAGTTTTTTATAGTACAAATTATGGAAGTTTTCGAAAAAAAAAACTTATTTTTATATTTTTTGTCTATTTTTGAGATAACTTTTTTGTTTCGAAATAATGTTTATTTGAAATAAATGTCATCCTAAGGAAATAAAAAAATATAAGTCAGATGAGATTTTAAGCTTTACATTTTTTTATTATAAGGGATAATTCATGTAGTGGATGAAATTCGACAATGGTCATAAATATTCATTTTAATTACTTGTATCAATAACATCGATACAACTTAATACAAATTAGTCAAAAACAAAGAAAAAAATTAGAATCTTTATAGAAAAGAGAAAACATTTTTAACTGAAACTAAACAATGTTTTTATAGAAATCGCAATCTACGCATAGAAAACAAACAAAATATTGAGAGTGGATTTTTTTTATGATATAACTGAAAATCATTCATTACAACGGTCTTAAACGAATTTATCTAAAAATAGAATAATTTCGTTTATTTCAATCACTTTTTATATAAAGACTATGTTACATAAAAAACAGTACACTTACGTACACGGGGATACTAATAAACAATTTCACAGACGTAGTCACAGCCCGGCTAGCTCAGTCGGTAGAGCATGAGACTCTTAATCTCAGGGTCGTGGGTTCGAGCCCCACGTTGGGCGAAATATTTTTTTATATTTTTATTGTTTTTCTATTCAACATACATCATATTTTGTGAATTACATTATTTGTTTGCATATAATATTCTATTGTATTTTTTTTTCTAAAAATATTAACTACAGGAATATTATTCTGCGCCCATGCTTTTCCCTGTAAATATGCAGTGTTGTATGTGCATTTTCACAGGGAATATATTCTCAGTGTCACGTAACGTAAGTGCGTGCGTGCGTGTGTGTACAAGTGTATCTGTGTGTGTGTACATGTGCATGTGTGTGTGTACATGTGTGTGTGTGTGTGTGTGTACATGTACGTGTGTGTGTGTGTGTGTACATGTGCATGTGTGTGTGTGTGTAATTGTGTGTGTGTGCGCGCATTCATGTGCGTGCTTCGTACCACGCTCTGAGCGACGCGACGTGTTGTGCCGCGCCTGTACCGTGCGTGTACTGTGCCTGTACCGTGCGTGTACCGCGCGTGTACTGTGCGTGTACCGTGTGTACTCGCCTTCTCCCTGGCCGCGTCGCCGCGCTCCTGGCGGCGCAGCTCGCGCAGCTCCGACACGCGCGCATCCCGCTCGCGGCGTCTCGCTAGTAGCGAAGCCACGTGCTGTTGCCGCGCCGCCTGTAACGCCTGACGACGAGCGCCGACGGCCGCTTCCCGGGCGGCTTTCTCCTCCTGGAGAACACAATCATCACAACACATTAGTAACCGGCGAAAGAAACATAAAAGAAAATAGCACACAACTTTTAAAAACTAAAAAATATAAATAATAAGGGGCAGTAGCGAAATAAAGTCGTCGGAGGCCGGGGCGGAAATGTTGAACGAGACCCGGGGTGGAATATTGAATTAAGGCCCACAGTGTAAAAAGTTGATAGGATTTTAAAAAATTACAAATGTGTACAAATGACTTATTCATAAATAAGTTCAGTGATTTTTTGACTCCGGGCACCTTTTAGTTTTGCTGACGACCCTCAGGACCAGGATCAGGCCTCTGGCCCAAGGCGAAGCGCCCCTTCCGCGAACGCCCCCCCCCCCTTTAGGCAGCTAGAGATAAGGAGTCCCCACTCCTTAGGCTAGAGACCTGCAACTCCCGACGCTACTCACCAGTTTCTACAGCTGCTCCCTACTCCGTTGCCGCACGCGTGGTGTGCGATCGGCACTGCACGAGGAAGTCGTGGCGGCGATTCTCCTCCTCATCGAGGGCTTTGCGGCACTGTCCCCTTCTGCAACTGCTCGCTTCTTCACTTCTTCTCTTGCTCACGATCCTGGGGGTAATGCCACTTACCAGCTTCTGCAACTGTTCTCTACTTCACTTCTTCTCTTGCTCACGATCGTGGGAGTAATGCCACTCACCAGCTTCTGCAACTGTTCTCTACTTCACTTCTTCTCTTGCTCACGATCCTGGGGGTAATGCCACTTACCAGCTTCTGCAACTGTTCTCTACTTCACTTCTTCTCTTGCTCACGATCGTGGGAGTAATGCCACTCACCAGCTTCTGCAACTGTTCTCAACTTCACTTCTTCTCTTGCTCACGATCCTGGGGGTAATGCCACTCACCAGCTTCTGCAACTGTTCTCTTCTCCACTTCTTATCTTGCTCACGATCCTAGGGGTAATTTCACTCACCAACTTCTGCAACTGTTCCCTCCTCCGTTGCCGCAAGCGGGTGGTGTGCGAGCGGCACTGCGCGAGGAAGTCGTGGCGGCGGTTCTCCGCTTGCAACTGCTTTATGAACGCGATCTCGCGGAGTTTCTCCTCCTCGTCGTGAGCCTTGCGGACACGGTCCTGGAGGGAAAGAGATAACGATAGCCGATGACAAGAGATGGCAATAGTAAATGTAAGGACAGCCGCCGAACTCAACCCATTACTGTCTTAATAATAGGCACGGGTTTCTTCTCAACGTGAGACGAGCTTAGGCTATAGTTCACCGCGCTGGTCATGTAAGATTTTTTTAAACGCCCAAGCCTGTAGGTTTCTTTGCCATATTTTCATTTTACGTAGTAACTAGTGAAAGTAATTCTGGAATTATGGGAAATAAAAGAAAACTCCACTAAGTTTCTAACCGGATCTTCTCTGTTGAGGGCGAATTCGAATTGGGTAGTAGTATAAGAGAAAAATATAAGTGACAATTTGTAAGTGCCTCTACAGGCCTATACAGAACAGATATATTTCATTTAATTACAAAAACTTGACGAGAAATCTTAAAATTTATTACATAACCACTTTAAACCACAATTTATTAAATTTCATAAAAAATTAAGCTAATGGGACAAGATAATAATAAATAATTTCCTTACTTTAAGATGCTGGTCTCTGTTCTCGGCGGCCTTTTGCAAACGTCTCTCCATTCTAAGTCGTTTCTCTTCCGTCAGTTGGTTCTTGGCGAACTGTGAATTTATATTGTCAAAATTTTCATAGCTAATTATTTACGACTAAATAAATTAGGGTAATAAGTCCATCAAAGAAAATTCCAAAACAAAAATACAAAAGCAGTTTATGACAATGTTTATATCTCCAGACATTGAATGTGTCAGGCACGGAATGTTCAGACAAAACCGTAATTTTCGTTTTTCTATACAATATCTTGACAGGCATATCCCGTATCGATGTAACTCTATTGCTATAGATATAAATACGTCAGCACACATTATGTTATATTATGTACAGTATGGAAGAATACTTTTTGTACGCCACTGCACGCCTGACACTCATCTGACGCTCTCAATGTCTGTAAATCTAAACGTACCCGAAGAAAGGAACATTAGGTGATGGAACAGGAAAGGTTCATTATATTACCATTAACAATACATGAACTTTAAGAAGGGAAATGCAGGTGAATGAAGGAACAGGAAGGGTACATTATATTACCATTAACAATACCTTAACTTCCTCGACCCTCGCCAGCAGTTGGTGTATCTTGTTTGCCCTCTCAGTCCTCAGTTGTTGACGCTGACGATCCGCGCGCGCTTGTTTCGCCTGGATCCTGTAATTTTTGTTAACATTTCTGAAATAGTTACCAAAAGCCTACTAAATTAGATTACCACGACATAAATTGACATATTTCAATCTTTGGTAGGAAAAGTTTTGATAGATTGAGTATTAATAAAGGCCGCTGAAAACTTAATCGCCTTACATAAATATAGATTCCCGTAAAGGATTACGGATTATATTCTAATACTGTGACGACACATACTAAGTAGATACTCTTCGATGGTTAATATTCAATCAGATTTTATTAAAATAAAACATTAACAATTCCAATCCTCCTGACATCTTCAATTATTTTACCTTCTTAGTACATCCTGAAGACTGCCCCTTCGCCTGATGCCTTGAGACAGTTTGCTATGCAACTGCTGTGCCCTTCCTGCAATCCAATAGAAAACACTTAACACTACTATTATTAATATTATTAATACTTATTTTTTTACTCAAATAAAGATATATTTAAACTAACCGTACCCTTTAAATATTCACTTCCACTTATTAGTCAAAACGTTTTCTACACTCACACCCCACACTAGGATTCCCTGCGTCGTGGGTGCCGTGGACACACACATAGACAAATACACAAACACCCAGACCCAGAAACAGAACTCTAAATTCTTCATTTAGATATCTGTCTGGCCGGGGATCGAACCCAGGCAACCTCTGCGCGATAGACCAGTATGGTGACCGCTCCGACACGCGAGTCGTATTAGTAACTTAATGACATCAAAGAATCATTTTCTATTTTCAATTTTACCTGGATCCCTAGCCACCAAGGCCTCCAAAGTGACCAAGGCATCCATCCGTTCAGCCCAGGACATCCCCGCGAGTGCCGTCTCGTACTGATCCTCAAGACTTGCTGCTAAGGAACCAAGGTTCTCTGGAGGACACTGTGGTACCGATATGGGATCTTCGCAGAGTATTTCTGCGTCAGTCTGAAAGTTTTGACTTAATTTACTAAAAGGCCAATAGTGAAATACCTATATAACGTGATTTCTGAGTAACGGTCTATTTTTAAACTGACGACCTAAATGTTATCAGAAATTGGAATTATATTTTCCTCAGATATTTTTGTTATTGATTTCCTCATAATTAATTTAAAATCTTTACCATAAAGTCGTGTCTATTTTTAAATAATGTATTTAATTATGAATCCTGATCGAGCCTACACTGTATAGTTACCTACTATACAAATAAAATCAAATCATTACCTATTTTTGTTCACTTTATTATCTTTATAATTCGTAACTGAAACCTAACTAATATTTGCGACGAATTGGATGCGGATCCAAAATGATCCATCCATCCACATTATTCATAAAATCCCTAATTAATGTTTCTTGAAAATATGTTCAACAGCTTAGATAATTACGCTTAGACAATTTCAGACGGACATTTCGGCTTGGAAAGTTCAGTTATGTGCGTCCTCAGAGTCAAAACTCAAACAACAAAGGTCTATCCAGCCAAAAATCGAAACTCGAGCCTCTAGCCTCTATTCTTACAAAAGACTCGTAGGATTACATAAACCACGAGATATCAAATCAATAGTCTTTATGTGGACAAGTTTAAAACGAGAACTAGAGTATCGATTGCAGAATACATTAAAATGTTAGTGAAGTTCGAAATACACTTAAATAGGGCATAACCTTTAGCATTTAGTCTTCGAATACAAAGCTGTAGAAAATAGTATTGTGAAGCTTTTACGAAGCTTTCAAAATACAAATGGACCGCGGTCAGTGGAACTTGACACAATTTTCAACTTTAGATAAAAGTGCAATCTGCATCAAGTGTTTTGTATCATTGTCTGATACTTCTTGAGATGGAGCAAAATCAGATATTCGTGGAGAAATGTCTTGTTACATAAATACGGTGCCTGAGATAATATTTGTGCTGTAAAAATTCAACATTCATTTCAACATTTCCGCAAACAAGATAGATTATTCCGGTATATAAAATTGTTTTATACCTAGAAATATTATTTCTGAAAAAATCTTCTTGAATTCATTCTTATTGATAAAAATTAATCATCAAATTTGCCTACCAAAGAACAAAGATTTTATAATTTCTGCCTGCTAAAAACTGACAAATTTTGATCCTACATGGACAAAAATTCAGAAAGACTGATCATTTATTAATAACAAGCGCTATCCGACTAGCCGTACCTGCTAGTGCCAGATATTTTAAACTTAATCAATACAGTTTTATATCGGTGTCGGATATTTCTATCTCTGATGTAAGGAATTGCCAATATAATTGAAAATGAAAACGATAAATAGTGAAAAAAGATAACATTTTTAATAAAACATACAAACCTCTGTATCATCCGTTTCTGTGTCCAAATCTATATCAGACACTTGTTGGAGTTCCATGATCTGTCGGTTGAGTAGATCCTCTTCTTCGCAAAGCTTCCTCTGATCAACTTCCGACTGAAAATCCAGCGCCAAACTGATTTTCCTTTCATTCTCCTCTATTTGAGACGTCATCTCCGCTATTTCTGACATCTCCGACGGATCAGCCGACATCAGCAACTCGTTTTGATCAGAAATTTCATCATCATCCAGAAAGTTGAATGTCGATTTGAATTCTGCTTTCCATTTATCAAAATCGAATGCTTCTTCCGTGCTTTCTTGGGATCTAGCCAATCCCGTTGTCAAACTCTCCAGTGAGGAATGAAGACGATTCTTTATCAAATCTGAACTGTCTTCGTCTTTAGTCGGGTCCTTGACTTTTTCCGCTCTCTTAGTTAGAACTTTAGATTTCGATGATCGCGTTTTGAGTCCAGTTACGTCAGATTTTTGCCTTATCATCGCTGGATCTTTAGGTTTATCTTGAGCTTTGGACTTCACTTCAACTTTTACGACTTTAGGTTCTGTACTTTCGATTTTTCGAGATTGTTCGGGTTCTTTCGGTTTTACCTCAATTTTTGCCATTACTGTTGGTGGCTTTTCAATTTTTTGAGGTTGTTCTGACTGAGCTCGATCAGTTTTAGCCATCGTGGGAGCATCAGTTAGTGACTTAGTCTCCTGCTTTGGTGATACCAGCATATTAAGTGTCGGTAGGCTAGTAGTCGCTGAAGGTTGGTGAAATCTGTTTGCCCAATGTGATTTTGACTGTTTTTTCGACTCCCGAGTGCAACGCTTGGATTTAACTGTGAGCCAACCTTCATTATCTTTTTTATCGTCTACAGCAAGTACTTCGACCGAATTCCCTACATCTTGCATCATGTCTTCCGGTACCAACGTTTTGAGACTTTCGCTTGAATCGATCCGGGACATATCAATTTGTGTTACGATAGTATCACAACTGCTGTACTCCTCACAGTCTTTAATTCTCTTTAATGCAGGATTATTACTTTCATTTTTAGCCTTTTTATCACCTTTTTCGTTTATTTTTAACGAAGTAGGTCTTGGTGGGCGTTTTTTAACGTCAGGTTTAATCGAATTCATTTTATTATCACCTGACGCCATTTGAGTATTCCTGTTAAAGGGTCTCTTTAACAAAGGTGCTTTATTAACAGTTGCAGGTGAATTATCGAAAAGGCTCTTCCGACCAGTTGTCAAGTTAAAGGGATAACTACATTTGCTTGTCTGATTTTTCCTCTGGAAGGGTTTGTGAGTTTTAAGCGCTGTGTTAGGCCTTAACTCGACAACGGTGGAGCTTCTAGACAATGTAGTTGATCTAAGAGGTGTTTTAACTTCGGATTTTAGCGCATTCACAGATTTAGGTTTAGCAGCTGCCGTAGAGTACGCCGGCCTAGCAATTGGTTTAGAATCAGGCGCAGTTTTACTATCAGTTTTTTTTAGATCCTGCTCTACCTTATGTTCTTGTGTAATATCATTTGATTGAGTCACATCAGCCTCCTTAACAGTTTCTTTTTTTTCGTCATTATTATTATTTATTATGTCAGGCTTTTTTTGTTCAACATCATTCTCATCTTGTTTTGGTGCTTTATGTACTTCAGCTATTAAATCTTTAACAATCTCAGGTTGTTGTAGATTATTCTTTTCTTCGTTCATTTCAGTATTCAATACAACATCAGGTGGTTTCTCGTCGCTAGATTTTGGCGAACTTTCATTGGATATATCAGCGAAATTATCTTCTGATTTTGTGGGAGATTCTATAGGACTTTGTACTGTTTTTTCAATGTTACTGGTTTGCTTATCATCAACATCAACAGTAATCATTTCAGTACTTGGTTGATTTAAGTTTTTTTCGACTTCTTTATCTTGATTCAGTACATTTTCATTTTTGACTGAATTTTCTAACAGTTGTTTTTCTAAGAATTCATTTTCCATCGCATCTAGTTGCGCTATGGTTGCTTTTGCTTGACTAGAAAGTTCATTATCAGACTTTTTCTTAGGAATATCTGTATTAGCATGTTTTGGCGACTTTACTACGACAGGTTTGGGAGATACATTTGCAATTTCTTTAGCCTTGCCTATTTCAACTGTCACCATATTCTTTCGATCTTCTTTCAAAGCAATTTTATCATCAGTATTATTAGTTTCAGGGTTTAATTTAATCGCCTGATTATCTTCAGATGTATCTTTTACATGTTTATCCTTTGCATCAGTTGCCGAGGAACAATTTTGCAATTTTGTGTGTTTTGGCGACTTAATCACTACTTGTTTAGGCAAAGCATTTGCAATTTCTTTAGCTTTTCCTCCTTCAACAACCATCAATATTTTCGGATCTTCATTTTCAACATTATTAGTATCATTCGTTTCAGCGTTTACATTGACAAGCTGATCATCTTCACAAGTATCTTTTGAATTTTTATCTTGTATGTCAGTGGCCTTTAAGCCTTCTGTATTTAGCAATTTAGTATGTTGTGACGATTTTATCAACACTTGCTTTGGAGATGCACTTGTAATTTGTTTAGCTGTTCCTATTTCAATAATTGGTATATTCTGCAGATCTTCCTTTGCAACACTGTTATCATTTGTATCATTTAATTGAGGCATTACTTTGCCAGCTTGATTATCATCGTCAGTAGATTTTACATCTCTCTGTTTAAGTTCTGGAAGTTTAGTAGGTTCAGAAGTTTGTGACTTGTTGTGCTTTGGAGAAATTATAACAACATGTTTAGGAGTCTCATTAGGAATTTCTTTTGCTTTTCCTAATTCTACAGTCACCGTATTTATCGGATCTTCTTTCTCAACAATCTTGTCACTAACATCATTCGTGTCAGACGTTATTTTAACATTCTGGTTATGTTCCTGAGTTTCTTTCAGGTCTCTTTCTTTGATTTCGGAGAGCCTAGTAGTTTCTTTAGAAACTTTTGGCTCTGGTATTGCCGTGATTTTGGAAGCAACAATTTTATTGCTGAAAAACTCGATATTTGCTTTTGGGCTTGTGCTGGAATGTGTTGAAGAAATCCTAGGGCTTACTTTCCCGCTGCCAGGACTAGCTTTACCTGTCAAGTTGGGGCTGTTTTTGCCGCTAGGGGTGTTATGTCCAGAGAAACATGGGCTATTTTTCCCTGACACGGACGGGGAACTTTTTACGGAATATGCACGTCTGAAATCCAGTCGGACAAAGTCAGTCTTTCGTATCTCCCAAGCTAAGCTTTGAGGTCTCTGAGGTGGCGGAGTATTGTCATACTCCCATTTCAGTCTAAACCATTCACCTAAGGCTTTAAAGTCTCGTGTGTAGTTTTCCAAAACAAGGATTACTTCTTGGCACTCATTCAGGTTTTCATTGGCGTCGACGAAATTGTAAATTTCCCCTACCTAAAATCGAAACAAAAACTATAATAATTAATTTGTTAGTCAAAATTAAATTCGTTGTAGGAACAATTGTAAATAATATTGAAATATCATTTACAAGACGTGTCTTGTAAATGATATTCCAATATCCAACTGTTCAACTGTCCAACTGTTTGCAATGGTCAATTGGTCATGGCTATCCAAGACTTATTGTAATCGACTAGAAATAAATAAGCAAAGATTTTTACCTAAAAGTAAAGTGTTATTATTAAAGCTCAAATTTGACCGCCTCAGACATCGTAACAGAGCATTGTTGTTATACTTATAAGGCAGAATCAGGATAGGTGGTGGTGATACCATATGTCGGGCCAGCAGTCCCACGCCCTCACTACTTACCGAGCGATGCAAATCGCCGAACAGCAGCGCCCAGTACCTCGCGCGCATGTCGGAGCGCTTGTCGCGGCCCGCGGAGGCCGAGCGGAGGCGCGGCGCGCGGGGCGGAGCCCGGCGAGCCGGCGGCACCGCGCGGGGCGGCTTGCGGGACACCCGCGCTGGACATACGATCATTTTCATCAACTACTCGTATTGGGCGCGGGTCTCCTCTCAGAGGAAGGGGTTAGACCATAGTTTACCAAGCTTTCCAAGTGCAGTTTTGTAGTTTGGAAACTGTTTTAAACAACACTCGGGTGTGTAGGTTTTCTAATAATGTTTTATTTTACTATTTTTGCAAATGATAATTTAACTTATTTCCAATATAAACAATGCGCACAGTTGTAATTCGGGCAGCTTGAGACTTTAACTTTTAACCACTAGACTATTTCTCCATGAAAAATCAATTATCTAAAAGTAATTCAAAATATAGAATGAGGATACTCAGATACAAAATGTAAGCACATAGCTGGAACTCAATTACTATGTGACTACACCACACAGTCATAATAATCAGTAATTCAATTTCAAGTAGAGTGAGTAACTAATTTCATTGTTTTGAAAATAAATATCATAGAACTGGTGAAATGTCCTGTCAAAGCTATATATTTCATTGATTGAGTTAGTCACGGATGTGTTGCCTGTATATTTTAATATCACATTTACCTGAACATATGCTTAATTGGAATGTTTTATGTATAAAGGACAAACACAACGTAATATATGTAACATACATACCTACACAGATATTCATGCCAATATATTGCAACTAAAGAAATTAATATTAGGGCTCTATTTTGATTACAACATTTAAGAAATAAACAGAATAAACATTTTTTTATTGCAATAGCAAGCATGTATTCCATCTGATGTCCATGCCAAACTGCTGGTCTGCTCTGAATATAGAAACGAGTCCCATCGAATGGCAAATTGTAGATATTAGGGGGATGAAGACAGCGCAGGACCCCTCCGGACACCGACCGCTGCCCGCTCTCGCCCGCGGGTACATAGCTGCGTTAGTATGCCCTTACGTTACGGAATATATACTTGTAGTTGTGCACAACTTCAGAGCGGACTAGCAGTTTGGCGCGGACTATACCATCAGGTGGACATGCTCATTTGGTACTTCTATATAAAAATAGTATTAATAAAAAAAAATATAACACTTATCTTCCTATATTTCATAAAGTAGTTTACCCACAAAATACCTAACAGATAAAAGCAAGCAGAATTGCTATGAGATCACCACTTAACTACACACACTATTAAATTAAAACAACTCATCAGTGATTGAATCACTCAACTAAATTTAATTGCACAAAGCATTTCTATAAAAAGTACAAAAGATACGAGGGTTCATCAGCATGTATATGGAGAGTAATACTGGTTTTTCCACAAGCACTTTTAGTAGATCTTTCGGATATTTTTTTTGACTAAACATGCATTAATTTTTTTCAAAACAAATAGCAAATATGAGTTCCGTCGGCTTCTTGATAAGTGGCCACTGCTGCCTATGTATGTGTATCTTGGGTTGATTAGATGTTTATGAATCCCAGATAGGATTAAAGTCCTATCTGAGATCGGCCACAGATGCAATTGCACCCCTGACAATGTCTCGTAAAAAGTTTCTCCCTTACCACACTGTTCAAAACTATAAGGCAGCAATGTTTAACTCTTCAGTTTTTAAGCAGAAATATAGTCCGCGTAAAACTCTTAATCCGCTCTGAATATAAAATGAATTGCATCGCCATTGTATGACTATACCTACTCGAAACGACTTCAGAGCGGACTAGCAGCCTGGCATTGGTGTGTAAGTTCAGAGTTTTCAATAGTAGTAAGTTTTCAAAAATCCAATATGTCATCGATTTTAAAAGATATGACTAATTTAGTCTAAAGAATCATTGCGCCTCCTCGGTTCTCCCGTTTTAGAAGATTCTATTCAACCTTTTTTCGACGAACTCTTGTCAAAATTTGATATAATTTCTGAACGTTTAGGCAAAATTAAAATACACATGGCTTATCACATTATTCGATTTTGTATTTTTGTTCCCAAATTTACATACTTTTTAAGATGTTGCCCAGCATGGAAGTTTTTAAATTCTCTGTCAGTATTGGATTCTCATATTTTGAGGATATTATCAAACATATTGAATTGCAATTTGGATCTTGGTCCCAGGCCTCTTTACCTATACGTTTTGGAGGTCTTGGTATCAGGAAAGCTACATCCGTTGCTTTACCGGCATTCCTGTCTTCTGTGCACGGTACGAGTTCTCTGTTCCAAAAAATAACGAATTCTTCATTAGGTCTTACAGAAATCTCGTACTGTGAGGAAGCCAGGAATGCTTGGCACACAGCTTGCCCAGGTGTATCTCTACCTGTAGATCTGAATGTGCAAAGGCTTTGGGACGAGCCGCTTTGCAGGATAACACACACCTCATTGGTAAACTCAAGTGTCAGTTCTGCTGAGCGTGCTCGTCTCCTGGCCGTTTCTGTTAAGGAATCAGGATTTTGGCTTCATGCAACACCGTCCAACAACTTAGGGTCAGTGTTAGACAATACATCATTTACCATTGCTATCGGCTTGCGACTAGGTTTACCTTTAATTCATCCACATTGTTGCCCTTGTGGTGTTCAGGTAGACCATTTGGGACACCACGGCCTATCTTGTCGTCGTAGCGCCGGTCGCCAATCGCGCCATGCTGCCCTCAATGATGTCATCCGCAGGGCTCTTGCTACCGTCAACGTACCGGCACAATTAGAGCCGAACGGTATTGTACGAGACGATGGTAAGAGGCCTGACGGCTTGACTTTAATTCCTTGGAAGAATGGGAGGTGTCTTGTGTGGGATGCAACGTGTGTCGACACAATGGCACCATCCCATCTTCAACTATCTTCTAGGGCAGCTGGTGTTGTGGCTACCGATGCGGAAATACGCAAACTGCAGAAATATGCTAGTCTCAGTCGAGACTATATATTTCTGCCGTTTGGTGTAGAGACGATGGGGCCGTGGGGTTCTGACGCTCGATCTTTTTTTAAACACCTTTCAAGGCGTTTGATCGAGTGCACCCACGACCAAAGGGCTGGCGCTTACCTCGGGCAAAGAATTAGCTTTGCTATTCAGCGAGGTAATGTCGCCAGCGTTTTGGGGACTCTTCCAAGAGACAACAATTTGGATGAAGCTTATTATATTTAACTATTTTATTATAAGTATTTTTATAGCCTGTTTCATATATTATTTTGTACTTTTTTTTATTACGTTAATATTGTAAATAATTAAATGTAACTTGTAGGATTATTGAATAAAAAACTATTTAGTCTACAATTTCATCATACTATTATACCTAAACCCTAGTTATCCTTATCTTAATTATACTAGCAGTTTTTGCTTATGTCTCTACGCTACGCTTAGTTCTAAAATTCAGTAAATTTTCACTACACTATTCTACCGACAGCTGAGCTGCGAAAATAATCAAAAGCTTAAGCATCACTTCACATAGACATTGAAAAGTATGAAAATTACTTGGACATTCTTCTTTAGTAGTATGCTTGTAGCCACTAGGTACTGGAGTATTCATGAGGTTTCCCTCATTTGGAACATCTGGTGCTGTAGCAACATGATCAGTGTCAGATTTAAATTGGAATTGTGTGATGACTTGCATGGCATACTTGTAAATATATTGAGGACACACTACTACACTATTAAGCTTAGGGCCTTCTTTTTGGTAACGAGGGGGGAAACTTTCACAAGGTACCCGGTGCCGTGGGTGCGAAACAGGGTTATGTGGGATTCTCAACACAATAATGCTGCATAGAGGACTCTGGGATCTTCAAAGGAGCGCAACTGGAGTCCAGGTGGGTTTGAATCACCACACGGTCTGGTGTATACGATGGAATATGACACATACCATCGTCCTAAACTCTAGCCAAGTCAACTTTAAAACGATGATCTTACATTTCCATTCTAAGTTTGAATGTTGTTAGATCTCTTAACGTTCATAGATCTGGAAGTATTTTTGCATACTTGTCTTTGTATAATGTAACTATAAATAAATTGTATCTAGTAAAAGTGCAAGCAAGAGCATAATTTTGCTACTTCATATGTACTAATTTAGATTGAATTCTAAATTTACTTTCTTTTATGATTATGAACCAAAACATAAGATCTACACAACAACTTCTATTTTGCTGTTATAGTGAAGTTGATGGGACACTGCAAGCCTATGAATGGATGGGGACTTAGGTACTGGCTCACACAACAAAAATTACAAAATTTCATATTTCTAAGACTCAAAGATGATGTTTTTCATACATTTCCAGAATGGCAAAGTTGTAGTTACAGACAGACAAAGACCTTTTCTTAACAGATCTATTTTTAGAGGGCAGCCTGGACACACTATCCCTATTTATTACCTACTACGAGACTTTACCCACATCCTTAAATTTGTACAGCAAGTTTTAAAAGATTGCCTATACTTGCTTTAAATAATAGAACACATTGACCATATCATCAATAATTTGCCGTAACGAATAACCGTTACCATAAATTTCCAATTACATTAATTGCTGTAATATGAATGGTCAAAAACCCGTTAAGGATAAAATTTGAGACGAAATTTAATCCATACGGTAAATTGATTTTATATTAATAGTGTCTATAGAACCAGCTGCATTTCGAACGTATTAGCAAATAGGCACTCCTTAACCGCTCGATTTAAGTTATAGGTACTTACGCCCACGAAGAATCCGCTATCAAGAGTGAGACATCAATATTATTTGGTGATTCAAATTTATTAATTAAACAAAGTCACATTTACCCGGAGTGTCCACTGCGACGTGGAAGGCCACCAGATTCCGCGCCTCTCGCCCTTCTTCCTGCACCAACTGCCTCACTTCTTCCATCTCAATTCAACCAAAAATTCCTATCCGAAGCGCAAAATAAAATGCCAGAACAAAACACATCACTGCTTCACATAAGCTCGAGCGAACATCTCTCCCACATAGTGATCAGATAAATAAGTGTTTAACACAAATATCAACTAAAAAAAACAGCAATAACAACAATTTATTTTCCTATTCGTCAAAAAAATTAGAACGTTAAATATTTTGATAACAATTCGGAAATCTTGTTTGACATTACGTTTTAATAACTTTTTTTACCAATTCCAATTGGGTTTATCCTATACAGCCACCGCATTCATATAGCTATAAAAAAGACGACATTAAATATTTAACGTTGCATTATTTATATTTTCATTTTAAATATTTGAAATCTTACTAATTTCTCAAGAATATATCAGCAATTTTAGTAAAAAATAAAATTAAAGATTTATGTTATGGTGGGCTGTTTGTTTTTTATATCATTGCTTTCCATAAACGCAAGTCTCCTGCGTCCATATTTCATCTGTTATGTCTTTCTCTGTTTCGAGTTTGACACTTCTTTTCGTTGTCAAGCAAAATGGCGGATCAGGTAGGTGGCGATATTCTTGAAAAAATAATATATTTCTTGCTCTTTGCGTTATAATTTTGATAAATAAACCTGTTTAAGTTACTAAGGATACGATTATAAATATTTTTTATCCTAGAAATTACATTTTGTAGTGCAAATGTGTTGGTTGTATACATCCACGTGCTACACGGCATTTTATTCTATTTATCGCAATGATACTTACAAAAACCATGTCGAAATCTAGATTTGCGTTATTTGGACGTAGTTTTAGTAATAATTCACTGTGTTTTAGTGCAATAAAATAATTTTTATTTCAACCAGAAACATGTTCTTTAGAGGTTAGTTTGTGTGAAGTCTTCATAATTAATACGCTTTTTTTATTGTATTTGTTTATTTGTAACTGGGCTTATTTCCATATATAATTTCGTGTGTTTATGTTATTTTGGCGAAATTCATACAGAATGAAGCAGTCTTTACAAATAATCATCGTACTTTACGGGGAATGGCAACCCTATCTTTTAGATACAAAACCATTTCTACACAATATCATAATACGAGCGGCTATGTTCTATAATCTGTTATTTTATTATTACTTTAACTTTGTTTTATTTAGATTACTTAGTAAGTAGCTAGTACCTAGATTTCAAAATGTAGTAATGTAATTAAATAATAACTAACTTAAAAATTGCAGACGGAACGTTCATTCCAAAAGCAACCGACGGTGTTCTTGAACCGTAAGAAAGGGATCGGTGTGAAGCGTAGTAGGAAACCATTGAGATACCACAAAGATTTGGGTCTCGGGTTCAAAACACCCCGCGAGGTAACGCATGAGTGTTCTAATCTGTGTGTTTTACTTCTAGACAGAGAAAGCGTTTCAGAAACAGGCCACCGTCTTCCTGAACCGGAAGGGTGGCATGAAGAAGAAGGATATGAGACATAGCAAAAACGTCGGGCTCGGTTTCAAGACTCCCCGCGAGGTTTGGTTTGTTCTTTCAGGACGGGCAGTGGTGGTGGCTTCATTGCTAAGGGAGCATCTAAGAGAACAATTAAATATGTAATTTGGTACTAAAGTTCAAAGTATAATCCTAAAGTTCTAATACCTTCTGGGGATAGTGCATCAATTTTGAATAAAATATTTTGATTTAATTTTATTTTCATATCAGATATCAGAAGATACATATGTACACAAAAAAAAGTTACTTAAATTATCTCTACTTTTAGACATTTTAAATTTAACTATGGTTCCAATGGCATATTTAACTGTTCTCTTTATGAGGTGGCTGGTTAATATCATAAAGTCAGCAAATATTGATATAAGAGCATTCTTTGGTCATCTTCAATAACTTCTTTGCACCATATACATTTTTCACCAATTACATATTGCAAATTTGATAATTTAGAGACATGAGGTCTAATATATTTTTAAAACAACTTCCAATGTTTAAACTATCTCTTTGCCTTGGTATTTGGAGATCTGTCCATCACGAGAGATATTTTTGCCATAAATATATTATCTGAACAAATAATGTAAATTATAATTTTATTTTTACCACAAACTTAAATGTTAAGTTTAATGTTAAATCAAGTCTATTTTGGTCTATAGAAATAATTATTTTCTTAAATTTTCATTACTATTTGTTTGTATTTTATGTGAATTATAGGGATCAAAGAATGGTCTTTCAATTAATTATTTAATTACAAGATGCCTGTATACATCACTACCGGGTGGCCTGCAATAAGCATATGCTTACGGTAAGCTTGCATGTTATATGTCAATCTGCTGCATGTTATAATTATATCACGGTAAGGTATATTTTATGTTATATTTACTTATACTTATTGTTATTTTTAAGGGTATCAATTATAATAATAAAATATCATCTGGCAATAACATGGTGAAGGGAAATTTCCAAAAACAATATTTCATAAGTTTTCATCAGCTTTATATCCTGTATACATTATATACCCAGACTAAAAAACATTTGTATTATATAACTATATAAAATAAATATTATCAGCACTCCTAATAATACATTTGTAATAATAAAATTATGAATATAGCTTTATATGCTTCCAAATCAAATGCTTTTGTGAATACGAGAAAAAGTCACCCATGATATTACACTACACTCAAAAGTACTCAAAATTAATAAATAAATATATTATTGTAATAATAGTAAACAGATTTGAATAAAATTTGAATATATTTTTAATTTGCCAAATTACATTACACGCAATAGTACTTGAAATTTTACTATCTTACAAAAATAAATGACAACAGTTTACATAGTTATTACATGAAGCATAATTTTTACTATTTGTACAGTAATAGTACTTTATTTCTAAAAGATATTCATAGATGATTTACGAAATCAAAATGATGAAATCCACACGACGGTCTTCTGACAACCAAATGATGAAGACTGTGTTCTAACCCAAAATCTGATTGAACACTTCACTCTGATCACTCTTACATTGAAAAAAGCAACGAAATAACACCAAAAACCAAAAATTTCAGGCAATTGAAGGCACGTATATTGACAAGAAGTGTCCGTTCACCGGCAATGTGTCTATTCGTGGCCGTATCCTTACCGGAGTCGTTCAGAAGATGAAGATGCAGCGCACGATTGTGATCAGGCGGGACTACCTGCACTACCTCCCTAAGTACAACAGGTTCGAGAAGCGTCACAGGAATATGTCGGTTCATCTGTCACCTTGCTTCAGGTAATATATCCAAGATTTTCCTTGACTGATTACAGTCTTAAACAATTTGTTATACTTTGGTTGAGTTTAAGTTTGTCATGTAATATTTTAGACATTGTGTGACTGAAAATATTTTTCTAAATAGAATAACGTTTATTTATTATTATAACTTCACACATCAACTAATTACGAAGATATTAGGTACAAAATGATTTTTTTTTAAATATTATGTACCTGTATTATTTATTAACCAGATGAATCATAGATAGTTATCATAGATGGTTAGTTACATAGTACATAACTACTAAAATTATGGATAGTGTCTGATCAAAACTGGGTAAAACCCAAACTGAAATGGAACTGTCTGATCTCTAGTTATAAACTATAGGATTTATATGATGATACTCACACGACGGTCTTCTGAAGACCAATTGACGAAAACCGTGTTCTAACCCAAATTCTGATTACAATTACCTTCACAACAATATTTCTCACAATCTACGCCAATTATAACAGTTTATGTTCACTTTCCAGGGATGTGGAACTCGGAGACATCGTGACCATTGGCGAATGCCGGCCGCTCTCCAAAACCGTCAGATTCAACGTGTTAAAGGTATCCAAGGGCAAGGGCTCGAAGAAATCCTTCAAGAAGTTCTAATTTAATAAAAATACTTTATAAGTACTGCTGTCTTTGATCTATACCTTATTTTATTTTATCTTCAATCTTACAGAAAAATAACAATTCTTTCCCCAGCTAGGAAAAATGATAAATTTATTGTAAGTCTGAATATTTATAGCATTCAACAATTGAAAGGTATATAATGGAGTATGGAGTAGGCAATATATTCAATTGGAGTGGTATAATACCCGGCACGAGTCGTGAGCACAGGTGGGCAGTAGTGGGGGTAAGCTCGCGCATGTACACTTTTGGCACGAATGAACATGAACCGAATGACACGCGAGCTTCCAATAGACGATGTGCATTGACTGAGGAACCAATCGCGTGCAGCTCGGCACCCCGCCCCGCCCCCATGGCTTCTTCATTCCGCCAAAGAGACCGAAACATTAACCACTGCGCAGCTGTCAGTTGTGCTCACGACTCATGCCCATAATTATTTTACTCTTTGCTCATGCCGGTCACTATATCTTTTTACACCCATTCCAAAAGTGAAGCAGTAATTTTTATTGCCTTGGCTACTTGTCTTTCAGCCAACCTTTATTAATTTTTGTCTCATCAACGACTGGCAACATCGAATAAAATAGTGATGCATGGCTGTCACGGAGATATCTTTAGATGATAACTCGATATCTAAGGTCATGTGTACATTACAGAAATTTTAGTAAGAAAATAATATTCGTTGTAGTACTAGAATATTAAGTAAATTTCAATAAATTTTATTTAGAATCAGTACTTATATGTGTTTACTTTTATTTCGAACTTATCTTGGAACGGCTGTAGTAACCGCAGCTATACAAGATGTATTATTGTAAGTAAATGCACATTTTGTAATTTCATTGATTTAAATGATCTAAGAATAAGATATAATAAGACGGATACGGAAACATGTAATTTAAACAATTGGCTACTTGACACTTTTTGGGAAACTGTTTTAATGAATTCATATACGTATTATATATGCCTTTCATTGATCATTTTTTCGAAAAAGGGCTATTTATTAATAAAAAACATATTTTTATTACGGTAAACGGAACGTTACGCCAAAACAGGCGGTCAAGTGTCATTTCGTAGCGTGACGTCAACACATTGAAAATATAGAAATAAACTTCGACGTTACACATACTTCAGGTTTCGATGTGATCGACAGGTTTCGATGTAGTGACGTCACATGACATTTGAGGCAGCACTGTCGCCGTTTTGGGATTTAAAATCCACAGATAAAAAATCGAAAATTTCTTTTTAAAAATTAAAATACTTAGAACATATTAAAAAATAAACGAAATACTGCAAAATTTATGTTTACTTATAAGCTATCATATCCAACATATTTCATATTTTATTGTTATAACTGTCAAGTACCCAATTGAGTGTGTTTTTGGAAAAAGTCCAAAACGCCTGACTTTTGATAAAATCTTGCTATTATAATTTAGTATATTTTAGTCCTTCCAAAAAAACATTTAAACTGTACTTGAATAATATTTCTTTTTACGATAAAAATCTTATATCGACTACCAAAATCGATATTCAAACAAACGATTGATGGTCACAGCCCTATGAGTTCGGAGCGAACAACAAAACAAAAATGTCCGCCTTGTGATTTCCGCAATAGTCTCAAAGTCTAATTCGACGATGATATCGTTCTTCTCGAAACTCTCTCTAACTAATACTTCAAAACAAGCAGTGGAACTCGCTAAGCCCGCTTATATGGACAAAAGTGCGACATTAGAAGAATTAGGCTATAAGGACGAGAATGAGTTGAGGGAGACAATATATGGTTTGTTTTGAACGTTATTTGTGCATATTGGGCTTGTTTTCTTGGGTTTGTGCGCTTCTAACTAGTGTTGTGGTGTTCTAGACTTTTTGCGGACGATTCGGGACCCGGAGAAGCCGAGTACGTTAGAGGATTTGAAGGTTGTGTATGAAGACGGAATCTTTGTGAAGGAGCCGACCGCGGACAAGGTGCCAGTGTTGAGAGTAGAGTATAACCCCACAGTGCCCCACTGTTCCTTGGCGACGCTCATCGGACTGTGTATAAGGATAAAAATACAGAGATCATTACACCATCCTGTGAAACTGGACATCTACATCAAAAAAGGCGCACATACTACCGAAGATGAAAGTAAGTTTCCATAGTTACAGATATCAGTTGTTTTCTTGAATTGCTATTCTACTTAGTGCACATTGATAAGATACAGTTTGTTTTTGTGCCAAATATTTGTTATTTTCATAAAAGATTAGGTGAAACTAAAAATACTGCCAACAATTCCATATTATAACTTATGAAGATAGAGACTTTGTTTCTTTAACAGAGAGAATTTCTAAAACTATAAAAATCAACATATTATTTCTTTTCACTAAACTCAGTTTTGATCAGAGCCTTTATAAAAATCTGAACTTTGAAGATTCATTATGTATGGGGCAAAGCAGTTCAAGGTATGCCTAAAAACATTTAGTTTTAAATCCAAAATATTGCTCAGTCATCATTACATAGTGAATTCTGTATACCATAATAATAGTACATAGCATGACCACCACAGGAAAATGGTTAAGGGGAAATTTCTTAGAGAAATAATTTTACTCATGAAAGACAATGTGTCATTAACAGGACAACAAAAGAATTTGAGTTATTGAACAAAGAATTTAAATGTTATTCTCTAATAAAATAGCAAATAATACTTTTGTTTAAAGCTTAAAAAATTCTATTGGTATTATTTGAATTTTTAAATAAAGTAGTAAAATATATTTAAAGTAATTAAGTATAGTTATCACCAAACTGCTAGTCCGCTCTGAAGTTGTTGCGATGAGGTGTAGTCATACAATTTGCTATGGCGACACAATTCTTTTCTGTATTCAGAGCGGACTCGCAGTTTTATGTGTACTATACTGTCATCTTGTTATATTCCTTATGTGGATTTATAAAAAGTATTGTTTTTTTTTTTGCATTAAAAATATTTGCCATTGTATTGCCTACATATAGATAACGTCCTTTTTGTGATATTCATTGGAACTGTGCTTAACAAATTTCAATTAAATTAAGTTTTTTGAATTTTTTCCTTTTTTCAATTCAACCATGTTTTTTTAATAATATAATAATAATTTCTTTATTTCAGACCTTTTTTTTTTTTTTTACAGTCCATAGATTTGGTTAGTACATATTTTCTTAAATCTATGTTAGTGTACAACAAATAAAAACACGTAAAAACACGGGGGTTAGTGTTAAAGACAACTTAGCCTATGTTAGTAAAGACAATTAAAACAAAAAACTTAAATTCTAAGTACACACACACTTGTTGGCTCGCGTGTGTACATCATTCCAGCGGGCCCAGAGAGGGCTGTCTGGTTTGCATACCAATGTGCTAAGGAGGGCGTTGGTGCTCCCCACAACCCGCTTCATCATCGACGCCATACGTTTGCGGACGATTGCGTAAAAGTCATCGATACGAGCCTCCGCAAACATGGCAGACGCACTACAGAAACGCGGCTTCCCCAACACCACCCTCAGCACATTGTTATACTGCACGCGCAGAGCTCTGAGGGTCCGCTGCTTATAGTTCGCCCACAGACTGCAGGTGTAAAAATTTTGGCAGTAAGCTCTAAAAAGTGACAGTTTTACCTGTTTACTGCAACGCTTAAATCTGCGGGCCAACATATTGCCTCGGACCGACATCGCCCTCCTCTCTCTTTCTATGTCCCTGTCGTCCCCAAGGCACTCGTCAACTATGTGGCCGAGGTACCTGAACTCAGCCACCTGCTTCAGTGGGAAGCCGCATAGTTGAAAGAGTTTTTTGTGTTTGCCAAAACTCAAAAAATGCAGCAACATTATTAGACTTGTCAAATTCTAGTTTACCACAATTAATTTAATACAAAAAACACATAGATTAGTAAAGATACTTTGCCGCCTTGAAATTGAATGAAGGCGCAAATGGCTTATTATAATAAGTTCTTTTTTTGAATTCTTGACAAATAAAAACATTTTTAGAGAAAATTTACGAATAAATAACTAATACTGCGTAATTTACATGATAATTAAATATTTTATAATAATAATTTCAAATATTTTAGGGACATTTTAGCATGGAGACGTTTCAAAACTTTTTTACGCAACTATTTCAATTCTCAAAACTGGGTACATTTTCTTGTTAGGAGTGAGTAATCTTTACTAATCTATGACAAAACATAATAATTTATGCATAAAACATGTTGATATAGTGATAAAAAGATAAAAGACACTAATGGAAATATTGATGAAAACAAGTTATGCTTATCAGTTGACATTGCGAAGGTCTTGAGAGGTTGCGATTTATATAATTTGTAATTATAGAAATGCATGTGATAGGCAGATCCACTTGACTCTAGTAATACTAAGAATCCTTATCCTTACTTCCTTACTAATATTATAAATCCGAAAGTAACTCTGTCTCTCTGTCTGTCTGTCTGGTTGTCTCTTCTTCACGCCTAAACCACTGAACCGATTTTAATGAAATTTTGTACAAAGATAGTCTGAGGCCCGAGAAAGGACATAGGATCGTTTTTATCCCGGAAATCCCACGGGAACTAGGGATGGCGATATAAGATCGATTAATCGGAGAATCGATCTTTTGGACCCAAAACATCGATTATTTTAATCGATATTATTAAGGATTGAATCGTAAACTATGCATTTGATCAAGTGAAGATCTTTAGCAAAGTTGAAGGTACGAATTTTCAGTTTTATGTATGTCAGTATGTTATATTATTATCTTTTAAATGCGGGCGATGCCACGGGCAAAAACTAGTTATCCATAATCATTGATCTGTGTTAGTGTAAGTTTATTATTCATCTGTATTCATCATCAAGCCATTAGTGTCCCACTGCTGGGTACTGGTCTCCTCTCAGAATGAGAAGGAATCGGTCATAGACCACCAAGCTGGCGAAATGCGAATTAGTAGACTTAACTTTAAAAATCTCGTGAAAATGTAGGTTTCTTCAAATTTTTACCTACTTTAGTCTGTAATATGAATATTAAAATAATTTTTAAAGGTGGTAGAACCCTTTGTGGTTCGACTCCGGCGGCACCACCGCCACACCTATTTCTACCTAATAACAGCAGTGTTAAGCGCTGCTGTGTTCCGGTTTGAAGGGTGTGGTAAGGGAGACAGACTTTTCCGAGGCGTTCCAGCTTAGTCCTCAGGGGTAGCGGCGCATCTGTGGCCGACCTCAGGTAGGAATATCTAATCCTATCTGGGGTTGATTACAGATGTCCATGGGCGGCAGTAGCCACTTACCATCAGGTGGACTGCATGCTCGTCTGCTACTCTTATATTATAAAAAAAAAAAAAAAAAAATTAAATTTGGGGTTCAGGTAAAGAGTAAAAGCAGAATCCTATTACTAAAGCTCTGCTGTCTGTCTGTCCCACTGTCATATTGTACTATCTCTTGAATAGCAGTACCTAAATATAGATTTTTTTACAGATTGTTCAACAACCTATATTTGATTCAAAATAAGTAATTTTAATTCCTATAACCATACAAGAAATCTAGTATTTTCGGTCTTTTCATTTACCCATTGAACTATAATAGATAGACAGTTTAAATTTTCACAATGCATGTACTTATTATGTGTCATAATAACACAGAATAATGGAACCCTGTGATCAACACAAACCACAACAAAAAAATTCTCATATGGGCTTACTAGCACTATATTTTAATGTATTTTTTATTAAGCGCTTTCTACATAACATTTTAAATCATGTGATACTGATAGTTAAATTGTATGTCATTGTATTCATTATGTACTCTCGCATAATATTACAATAATTAGTTTTATCTTGCTATGCAATTATAGGCTGAACTACTCAATAATAAGGGCCACTGTCCTCAATCTTAACAATTTGCATTGGTAATACATAATCTGTTGTTTATAAATAGGTTCTATTTTTAGGAATTGAAGATATAATCATAACTAGGTTTTTCCATGACTTTATACTAAACTGTTGACATTTAAAGTTTGCTATAAGTCTGTTTGTTCTTTGAGAATTGTGGTTTTTCAAACTAAAGGACCAATATTAGCTTGTACAGGTAAAATATAGAGGAAAATTTGTTTCTAACTAGAGATTTATTATAAGAACAAAAAACCTGACTGCTGTAAAATAAAGCTTATGTCAATGTTTCAATTTAGATGACAACAACACCTTATTGGAAGTTTAATAAAATTTTACCTACCGAAAATTGAACTCTGAGAATTTCTACCTACCAAAAAATCGGTCTAGGTAGGTCTTGTATTTCTGCCTAATAACAGCAGTTTTAAGCGCTGCTGTGTTCTGGTTTGAAGGGCGTGGTAAGGGATACATACTTTTCTGAAGCGTTCCATCTTAGTCCACAGGGATAGCGGCGCGACTGTAGCCGACCTCAAGTTGGAATATCTAATCCTATCTGGGGTTGATTACAGATGTCCATGGGCGGCAGTAGCTACTTACCATCAAGTGGACTGCATGCTTGTCTGCTACTCCTATATAATAAAATAATCCTAAAAGTTTATTAAATTACTTTTTAACAACAAGTAAATTCTTCTCACTCTGACATGATGGTCCCAACAGTGACATTGTAAAAGGTTTTTGATGATTATACGATTGATAAACAAAATTCATGTTCCTCTCAGGCAATGAGGAAGTTTCCACTTCCTAGTTTACATTGAACTTCTAAGATATGCATATCAAATGCATTTAAATGTACGCATGAAGGTCTTGTTTGTAAGTCGCGAGAAAAATATTATGACGTCATTAAAGGTGATTATAGACCTCAGCATAATATTGTATCCTTGAAGAAATTATTTGTTTGTTATTGGTTTTTTACCGATTGCGGAGGGTAATGTTACTCGAGCATGTGTATTTAACATGAATTGTCGTTGGATTCGTCTAAACTGCCATAGTCACCATATGGTATATTTTTAAGCTCTCTGGTTTTTATTTTTATAGTGGCAGTAGTATAGTAGCATAGAAGTAGCAAACGAGCATGTAGTCCCCCTGGTAGTAAGTGGCCAGTACCGCCCACGGACATCCATAAACAATCCCGGATAAGCTTTGAGTTTTGTCTGAGGTCGGCCACAGATACGTGAGGATTAAGTTTGAATTACCTCGGCTGAGTATGTGCCAGATTTTAGACACAGAGGTCCATCTGCGGATTGCATCATCTCATTTATTACGTCAATTCATAACAACAGAACAAATCCTTGTCTTAAAATTGTTAAAGGTCTTAACCAGAAATAGATGTGGTGGTGGTACCACCTCGACCACGAAAGTTTCTACCAATAAGTTACCAACATTTCTCAAAAACTACTCGTATAATCAGACCGAGACGGATGGAGAAGAGTTATGTCGTAAATTGGTGATGTTATTTTTGTGCAATACGCAATGGGGTTTCTTGTATTGCTTACTCTGAAGTTACTCAATGAAATTGCATAGTCTGTTATAGTAAAACTGCTAGTCCGCTCTGAACATAGAAATGAATCGCGTCGCCATAGCAAATTTTATGACTACAGCTGCTCGCAATAACTTCAGAGCGGACTAGCAGTTTGGCGCGGAGTACACTTTGATGTCCTGCGTGACTGAATGTTACAGTGGTTGTCTGGCACGCAGAGCGTTCTATGTACGACTACGGATTATTTGTAAGGGGAAAAAATTAAAAAATATTATTTTTGTCTGTAATTCTTGCCAATTCATCTAATAAACTACGAGTAGTAATTATGGAAAATATTTGTGGACCACTTAAGGAAATTAAAGTAGTTACTATTAAACAATCAAAACAAACTTTAAAGTTTAATATTACATTATATTAAGGTCCGTACACATGAGCGTTCGATAGGGAGGCGCAGCACATACGCTGTGAGAACGCGACGTACTGCGATGCTCTGTCGTGACGTTTACAGTCATAGGTTCCGAATCAACCTTGTCTATCAAAAGAAATTAAAACAGAAACGAAAAACAAAAATAAAAAACTATGGAACTTAGAACCTATCATAGAATTTGCATTCACTTGATTGAATTGATTAAAAGTAATTACTTTTGCTATATTAAATCAAGTCTAATAAAATCAAATCTTTATTTGTAAATATAGGTCTTACAGGTGTTCATATGGTTATATTAAGTCGCTATATTTGACCCTTTTCGGTATACAAATGACATAATTAATAAATCCTATTAGAAATCATTAAAAAAAAAGAAAGAAATTCGATGAATATTGTGAGCATATAAAAATATCTCCAAATAATTACTACTTGAACACTATTGTACATGATGTTGTTACGGCGTCTGCTGTACACGTTCATCGAATGCTGGCGTGTAAGACGCCTTAGACGGTCAATTACACATATTTAAAGTACAACCAGATTTTTTTAACTGTCCTCATGGAGGTACCTGTGAAGGTCGTCTATAGGTCGGCGGCATTGAATCCGCTCACTTGAAGACAACATGTGCGTCCGATTGATAGGTGTCGGTGGACGTGAGAATATGCGCATACCTCTGTTGTGTGCAGGATGATAAATTATCGTTTTTTTGTTTTAAAATATAAACAAATAATTGGCCAAGTACTCACGGAGATGATTCGAACTCTTGGAGGATTTCGTACCGTCGTGTTTTTTGGATTTGTTTTCACAGCAACTATGAAAGTATATGCATTATGAAAATTTAGTGTCTACTTTTTACGGTTAAATAAATAAAGACGTTTTTACAAAACTTTTTTTTATTTTTTCGTATTTGTTGTTGTAGCGGCAATAGTAATAAATATACATACACTCTGTAAAATTCAAGTATATATTTATAATGGTGCAAATGACTTGTGACGAAAGCTTTGTATAATGGTGCAAGAGATAGATCCCTGTGACAGACGGTCAGACAGCGAAGGCTTATTAGATAAGATAAGATAAGATTTTATAAGGAAGAAACTGTTTTAAACTAACAGTACAATTGCTTAAAATAACCAGTATTAGTATAGTATACTATCTTTCTCGAAAGTATTGGCAGTATCGGAAGGATGATGGTATGCGACAACACACACTATTTGGGAGCTGGAGCTTTCACTCTTGCTGCCGGCCACCACAGAAGCTGTCCCTTATACTCGCTTCTTCCGACAGGCAGGGGATACCGTAGCTCTATTCTGGTCCCGAGTCTACAAACTAACAATGATATTGCACATTTAACTAGTCGATTATATGGATAATAGAGCTAATATTTACGTATTAAACTAGCCGTGACCACAATCCTTGCTCTATCGCAGTCAATATGTAATCTGATCTTCAAGGATACCAATAACAGTTTGCAATATTTGCAAAGGCATGTTTGATCTGACCAATATAGAATTGAAGATCTATAATACGTATTTATCGGTAATTGTCATTTAGAGTTTAGTCAGTCAAGTGCTGAAGATCTGGATTAATTTTGAAATAAATTGTGTTGTAAAATTTATGAAATTAGAGTAGGCCAAAACGTATTTTATGTTTTTGCGAACCAAAAAGATAGGATGGATCTCTTCTACTACGTCATTAGATCATGGAGGCACCATCTCCACTCCCGCTGTCCAACTCATCATCAACTCATTAATGTCCCACTGCTGGGCACGGGTCTCCTCTCAGAATGAGAAGGATTAGGCCATCTATGTGTCGCTATCCAACTATGTTCATTAAAACTTAGTTCATAGAGTAGGTTAGATGTATGTTGTCATCTACTACAAGAAATTCGAAAGCAAAAATCCATGGATTATGGAAGACGAACTTGCACCCTTGTATCCGATTTATAAATTCATTAATTCCGTTTTACACGAAAATAGTTATTATTGATATGAGTTTTATTAATATAAACATTTCTCTCTTTTCAGTCAACAAACAGATCAACGACAAGGAGAGGATCGCAGCGGCGATGGAGAATCCAAATCTAAGGAATCTAGTGGAGAACTGCATCGCTGACGAAGAATAACTTGTAAAGTTTACTCGGTAGTTTAGCAAAACTTTGCTAGTGTTAATAGTCTGTGAATAGTTTTAAATATGGCCCCCGATGCCGGTTTCTCAAATATCAGCGACAAGAATGAATTCACGAAGTTTGCGAAGTTCCTCGCCTACAAAGGAGTACAAGTCATAGTAGAATCGCGGAAAGGCGTGAAGATAGAACCGAACAGCAAACCACAATCGTCAGATTCCGATTGGTTTAACCTCCAAATACCTGACTCTCCAGAAGTGAATCAAGCGACCAAAAATGCTCTGCCGTCAGACAGAATACTGGAAACGATCAAGTCACGGCTGCACGTGGAAATCTCCGTGCAGACAGAAGATGGGGATGAAATGGTATTAGAGCTTTGGACTTTAGAACTCGATGAAACACAATTTGATACTTCCCTTAAGGCTATGAATACAGTTTACTTCCGAATGGGTATTCTACTCAAATCGCTTATAACAATCACTAGGATCACACCAGCATATCATTTATCAAGGAAGCAACGTACTGAGTCATTTACAATCTTCTACCGCGTTTACAACGGTGAACCGAAAAGCAAGGCACTGGGAGAATCTGTTAAGAAAATAACAGCTGGTCTGTTAAAAACTCCTCTCGGCGGCCTATGTTTCACAGTATCCTACCGCACAAATTTTTCGATTTCCCCAAACAAATCCGAAAAGAATAAACAGTTGCTTTTGAAGAGCGATCATTTCGAACTTAGCCCAAAACACGTGATATTCGAGTCTAAAAAGAAGAAGGAGCAGAAGGAAAAAGAGCCAAAGCCTGTGAAACCGGTCGATTTGAACAAACCGCTGCGCTTAGCGGCTTTTGTTGATGAGCTAGTCATACAAAAGGCTATCATGGAATTCTTTGAACTGATGCCTATTCCAAAATGTCGAGCGCCGAAATCGCCGGAGACTCCAGAAGAGGACACAATAATTAACGTGAAAAGCACGCAAGATTTGGATACGACAATCTTGTCCAAGAGTCCGACATCACTAGAAATGCCACCGAAGAAGTTTGCCGGGTTTCGAGGCGAGCACGAACCACCGCTAAAGCTTCTACATTTTCCGTTTGCAGACAACCACCCAATACGTGAACTGGCTGAGTTTTACAAGGAGTTCTTTAACGCACCACATCTTAAACTAACAGATGAATCGCAAATAAAATCTGAGGATGACGACTCGGAGATAAAGATGACGAATGAAGACTTGTCGAAGGATTTGGAACTGCACGAAAGCTCTCTTCTAGAGTTTGATGAGCTGATAGCCGATATGTACAGATCGGCTGAATGGAGTGGGAATTAGGTAACGGTTTAGGAAGACTGAAAAGTTAATGTTTTGAATAAAGTTTTCACTGTGTTATGGATTTGAGAACTTTCTCCGACTTATTCTTTCGTACTATTAGAATAAGTCACATTATACTCCCCTTATGTCGTTGCGATGTTAATTAAATTAATTTTTACCGTAAATTATTTTTTACAACGAACTATTTCAAACTATAAATCTCTATGCTTTTAATCCTACAGATTAAAATTAATACCAACGACAGATAATTAATACGTAGGACCATAGACAAAACTGAACACCATGCCTTATAAAGACTTACGACGGCTCTCAATAATCAATCTATCCATTTGTTGACAATGTCTTGTATGAAGAAAATGTCAAGTATTGATCATTGGTACGCAAAACATTGGATAGATTCTTTATTAATAACCGGCAGTCAGATAGGATTTGTTATTTTATCTCCAGAAAACAAGTACACGTCTAAAATCTAGATTATGTTTGATATTGATGCACATGAAAGGGTCATAATTTGTTATCCTTGTGTGCTCTTTGCTTTGTATGTACACAACAATAATTCTGTGTATGAGTAATGACGTATTATTATAATTATCCTTTTAAGTTTTCATCAGATCACCTGTGAATTCAGATACAATTCTTTACATATATTTTATAAAAACAATATGAGTATTGCAGCAAAAAGATGAATATTGCATTGCAACGACTTTCCATAATAACAATTTTATGTGTAATTCCTGAATTCATATTTCAAATGAAATGCGTCTATATTTATAAAATATTCAAGATATTGGAAATCATCAGAAAAATAAATAGAAACACTCATGTCTTTATCAAAGATAGAGAGAATAAGGAAATTATCTCAAACTTATGTAAATACATTTTATAACATATTTCAAATATATATGTTTTCTAAGATTACCTTGATAAATATGAATATAATATTATAGAGGTAGTAACCAAATAGAGCCCTATGAATATTTATTTAAATTATTGAAAAAAAAAAGAAATTGAATTTAATTTTTGTGTGTTTCAAACTTAAGTTTTTCTTACGCCATTTTCCGGTAGAAGGCAAAAATATATAATGGTATAGTCCGCGTCAAACTGCTAGTCCACTCTGAAGTTTTTGCGAGTAGGTGTAGTTATACAGTTTGCTATGCCGACGAGATTCATTTCTATATGCAGGGCGGACTAGGAGTTTTACGCGGACTATACTCTAGTAAACAGCTTTTCCTATATAATTTTACAAGTAAACAAATGTATGCAGATGTGAACAATGAATTTCGTAGGGCTCACATAAGAACTATTTTATGTATTACCAGGATTTTTTGAATTTGCAGTCTATTTGGTTACTTCGTCTATGTTTTAATCAATGTTAAAGTTCACCAATGCTTTGTATAAACTTTTTATAGTTCTATATGAAATACTCTTAAGAAATTTCCTACTTTTCCATTATATGAAGTAAATGAAATAAGTATATGTTTTAATAGTTTTATAATAATTATTGTCTATCTGTAAAGACTTATTAGTTTAGTTCGTTTTAAATATTAATTTGAAATGGTTTTCATAAATATAAATTGTATAAATAGATTTCTGTTCCTACAACAAAAGTTGTTTTTAATTCAAATCTTATAATAATATCGCCTATTTTTGTATTAAACATTGAAAATATAACAAGTAAGACTGAGCCAATTCGATTGGTAACTAAAAAAAGAAAAAATAATAAAATTATTATATATAATATAATATGTATTATAATAAAATTGAAATTTCTCTATGAACCTTTGCATTTATCATTAAATGTGTAGTAATCATAAATGAATTAAATATAAATTATAATATGTAGTTGAAAATAATTTCCGTAATTCCAATTTAGGCTTTGCTTTTCAGCAAATACAAATAAGCCTTTCATTTGACTAAGTGAGCTCGGTGGAATTGACATTACAAACAGACACTTTAATTTTATTTATTTGTATAGATTGAATTTGAATGAAGGATGACTTCGTGTCTCAGCATGATAATTGGCAGTTAAAAAAAAAAGAAGGAAAATTCTATTTATTACATGGATCGAAATGCGTCGCTAAAGATAAGTCACCTGGGACTTTTACTTCGTTTATGGGTATTTGTGTGTTTTCACTATTCCACCCATAATATGAAATGATTCGCAAGTGGTAGTTGTTGATGGCCACAGCTCCAGTTGAATACTCAGACAGGCAGATACTTAGCGAAGAATTTAGATGCCTGTTTTATATGTCTTTGTCATCCAAAAAACACGGAATTCTATCACGGGTCTAGGAGACAAAATTTGTTAAGTGTTATCATATAGAAAATAACCACATTATATTATCAGAGGAGAAATTATATTGGATATGTATTTTAACATATATTTCCACATTATTTGTCATGTAATTAACTACGTTTTTTACTTAGTTTTTAAGTCTGGACATCTGAGTGGTCATCTGTGTATGGTAATCTTCACAGACTATTTAGCCATGTTACTTGACTTATGTAAAGTCTCTGTTTGAATTTAGCTGTAGGAATGTCTTAATATAGTTTGTCATGCTGGAATGACAAAAAAATATGAAATTTATAGGAAAATGTTTTCAAAATAATCGAAGATATACTTATAATACTTAACACCAATGCTGTTGTTGTAGGAACAGAAAGCGTAATATAAGTATGAAATATATTGTTTTTCGTAGACATTATTTTGCTCATATCACACCTTGTTCCTTATTTTAAATGTTCTTAATAAATTATAAGTTCAAATTATTGTGGTGGTTTAATTTTCCCCTAACATGAGGAATTTAAATGTGACTTTTAAATATCAAATATTTTTAATTTAAATTATCTACTAAACGAAGAAGTGTTTTTTTATAATAAAGGAGTAACAGACGAGCATGCTACTGCCGCCCATGGACATCTGTAATCAATCCCAGATAGGATTAGGTATTCCTACCTGAGGTCGGCCACAGATGCGCCGCTACCCCTGAGGACTAAGCTGGAACGCCTCGGAAAAGTCTGTCTCCCTTACCACACCCTTCAAACCGGAACAGCAGCGCCTAGCACTGCTGTTATTAGGCAGAAATAGGTTTGGTGGTGGTGCCACCAGAGTCGAACCACAAAGTGTTCTACCACCTTCAAAATGTAAAAATAGTTTCTTAAAAAAAGAATTATTACAGAGTACTCGATGGCGATGATAAATCTATATTCCCTTCATTATAAAAATATATATTTGTCCTAAAGAAACCCATCGCCAGCGCCATCTATTAGTGTATGTTACAATTATTGTGTAGAGTATATGGTTACAAATGTAAGTAGTTTTAAATACAGATAACAGATGACACTACAGACCTGTATTGTGCACAGATATATTTTTTTGTTCCGTGGTAGATAGTAGATACCAGAAATAATAAAAATGCCAAATAATTTAGTTGTGTTATAATAATTGGTTTATGTAAATGATTTGGTTTCGATAACTATTCAAGGTGGTAGAATCCTCTGTGGTTCAACTTCGGCGGCACCACCGCTACCCCTATTTCTGCCTATTAACAGTAGTGTCAAACTATTTATTAATCTGTGGTAGTGTCAAGCGCTGCTGTGTTTGGTTTGAAGGGTGTGGTAAGTAAGGGAGGCATATTTTCCCGAGGCATTCCAGCCTAGTCCTCAAGGGTAGCAGCGCATCTGTGGTCGACCTCAGGTAGGAATAGGAATAATCCTATCTGGGCTTGATTGCATATGTCCATGGGCGGCAGTAACCACTTACCATCAGGTGGACTGCATGGTCGTCTACTACTCCTATATTATTAAAAAAAACTAGTAAAACTTTTACTGGTTGAGTATTATATTCTTGAGAAATTGTAATTACTTATAGATATAACAATTAAATCTACGTAAGATTATCAAAGTAACAGATAATTCGGCGGTTATTAACTTAGGTCCAGAAAAACTTATAAGAAATCTTAATAAAAAATGTGTAAATGCTGAAAATTTGAAATTTTGGACGTCGGTTGAACTTTAAGAAATTTGTACCCTTACCATGACTTTTTCAAAACATCCCACAATTTTACGTTACGTTTACTCAATCCATTATTCTGTTCCATTTGCTTAGTAGACTGAATAAACGTAACAATAAGTAAGTGCTCAACTCTTTTGCAAAAAAGAGAGACAAAACATAAATCGCCATTTGTCAATTTAGAAATTTAATGTTACGTTACTGACACTATAGTTCTGATTCAATCCGCTAGGGGCGCTGATTGGAAATTGTATGGGCAAATACGTAAACAAATAGGTACCAAAACAGTAAGAGCACTACTTATCACTGTCATAATTAAGTATATATTTGTATGTATATATTGTCATATGTATATATTATTGTATATATTATGTGTATATAATTGTATATATGTATATGTATATGATACCTATCCTACTTATCTATTTTGTGCACACTTTATTTGCCTTACATACAATTTTTCTGACCATAGGGGCTGCTGGAAGAAATTCCAGGTTGGAATAAGTAGTCCTTTGTACTACATTTCTTTTTAATACTCTATTTCTTTGTTATGTTCTGTGTACACAAATTTGTAAATAAATAAAAAAATAAATAATATTTGTCGAAACGTAAAAACTCATAGTAAGGGTGCTGCTTCGGTCTGGACCAAGGTGTAAAACCGTGACCTTATCATTCTCATCGGTTTGGTTTGGACAGTCGTTCTTGTCACGAACGTGCAAGATGTGGATAGAACTTCCTCCCCAGGTATTCCGGTATTCCTGGAGCGCTATGACGTTGGGCTCTATAAAAAAGGTGCAGGGCTCTCCTTCAAAGCCAGCGATGTATTGGCGATTCCTCTGGTATTGAACATGTTCATAAGCGACGTTGACTACTTTCCATCAGCGAGCACGTCTGCTTTATCGTTAGGCTCAAATATAAAAACATCCCTATCCTTATTTCAAAGCAATTACGATTACGATCTTCAAAGATAAGATTCACCACTTCATTTACGCAGTTATTCAAGTTCTGGTTTTCAGTAATCCGTTAAAGCAAGAAACAATCTAGATTCAGGTTACAGTGAAGTACCACTTAATTGTGTGAACAAAAGGAACCACAACTTGAGGCTCTAAATTGGTTCTGTGAAATAGAAACAGTTAAACGTATAAGGAATGTTAGGGTGGAATTAATTAATTTTATTTTGCTTTTTGCAAAGAACAGAAGGGAAATAAAGAAAATTATCGAAACGTAAGAAAAGGCAAGAAAAAATATATTCACTGATAAAGACGGAAATAACTACAAGTCCTGATTGGTAAGTGGGTAGACGACCAACTAGTACTAGGTGGATTTTTTTACAATATACAATATACTTATTGGTAAGTGGCTGCTGTCCTTGAACATCTGTAATCAACTTTAGGTAAGATTAAAATTCTGTCTTTTGTTTATTTTGTTTACGAGGGGGAAACCTTCTAGGTACCCGGTGCCGTGGGAGCGACAAAGAGTTGTGGGATTTCTACCGCACTAAAATCCCCCGAGTAGCCGTCCTCGGTGCTGCGTAGAGGACTCCAACGGAACGCAACCGCAGTCCTCTCAGTGCGTTGCCGCGTTAGGTTCCGCCCAGGTGAGCATGACGCTCGCTATATCGTCTGGTGTACACGACGGTACGCGACCACATATACCGCCGTCCTTCCCGGGGTCGTTGGCTGGGCGGTTGGAGTTTCCACTCTTGCTGCCCGCAACCCTGGAAGCCCCCTTTTAGTCGTCTGCGACAGGCAGGGGATACCGTAGCCCCGTTCTAGTCCCAGAACTACAGGGACAAACGAAAATACCTACAAAAGGTCCTATTTAGTAGATGAGTAGACCACGTAACAGCACTGGGTAGTTTCTTACAGTATTGAAGTAGCAATTGCAGTAGAATATCTCTTGGTAAGTTGCTGTTATACATCTGCAATCAACTCTGGGTAGGTTGTTTAAATGCGTTGCTACACTCGAGGACTAAGTTGGAACGTCTCTGATAAGTACCTTTCTTTAAGGCGTGACACACGAAAATGAGTGATGGTTCATTAGCCAGAAAAGGGTGTGAGCCAGAGAGGTGGAGCCTCTGCAGTCGAACCACAAATAGCTCTATTTTCAAAGCTTAGCTTCTATCGCAAAAAAAAAATTAGAATAAACTAAAACTTCATAAATTATAACCGGGTACACGGTAAGGGAAATTGTATAAAAATACTATGATGAAATCTCAGACCAAAAAACGTCAGAAAAAAACCACACATATCATTAATATGCATCACAACTAACACTTATATGACTTTGCACTTGCAAATCTGAGCTTTAGTTGAGGTTGAATTATATTTGGCCATATAACGACATACCAGGGATTTTTCAAGCAGTTATTATAGTTAATTTTACGGTAAATACAGAATTAATAAATGATACTGCGTCTTCTTTTTAAACCCTAGCACTGTACAACTACTGGGCACGGGTCTCCTCTTAGAATTAGAGGTATCAGCCATGGTCCATCACGCTGGCTAAATGCGAATTGATACACTTTAAAAACTTTTTTCAGAAGTCTCAGGCGTGTAGGTTGCCTTACGAACTTTTCCTTTACCGTTAATGCACATGATAATTTACTTCTAATACGCAAATAATTTAAAAAATCAAATTTTCGTATCTGGGATTCGAACTTCGAGCCACACGATTGAGAGGCTGAGTTTGTTACCACTAGTTCATTGCTGTTTTCTAGGAATTATTAATGAAACGATTCTGAAATCAACATCAATTCCATTGTTTAACCATAACTCGTTTTATTAGTTTTATTAGAGATATTAGACAAATGTGCAGAATTTGCTACGCAATATTTTATCCACGATTCTATATTTTTTTAGTCTGAGTCTAAAATATAAAATCTACGAGAATTAAACTTAAAGTATAAGTGGTGCTCGACCGAGTTTTATTAGCTGCAGCCGTAATTTCTGAAAAAGAAACATCTTCCTCGGAAGTCATTAACTTAATAAATGCTTCCCAGGAATTATGTCTCAAGTTCATCCTTTCGTGACCCCGTTTTTATTGTTCCCACTTCTTGTTTAGTTTTTAAAGTTTCTTCAAGCAATTTATTTCTAAATGTTACGTAGTTGCATTTTCTTTTTGGGTTTAAAACTGAGTTTTTAATTCGTGAAATATATTCGTTGTTATTTATTTTAAGTGGTTAGTTAGTAATGTATAGTTAATGGATAGTAGATATAATTGATTATTATGAGAGATTACGAATAAGACGTATATAATATAGAAAAAGGCTAAGATGAAAACCTGTAATTCTGTTTTATTTTTGTATAATTAGGATTGCCTAACTGCCATACATTGGTATGACAGACATAAATCAAACTTCGTTGACTGGCTCTTAGAGGCGGTGTCCTAATAATATTTTTGTTCATTTTTAGGGTTCCGTACCAAAATGGTAAAATTGGAACCCTATTACTAAGCCTCCGCTGTCTTCAATCTGTGACATGGCTCTATTTCTTGAACCGTAAGAGTTAGACACTTGAATTTCTTACAGAGTACCTATTTATAATGGTGGCCGCTATAACAACAAATACTAAACATAAAAACTTAATGAAAACTTAGTGGTACATAACTCTCCTTGCGAATGTCCATTATTATGTTTTTTTAAATCATACAGACTTTTTTAAGCTATTGCATAGCTTCTATCGCGGGCCTTGAGCGTGGCGACCGAATCCAGAAATTCCGTAACGAAAAAACCTAACACCCCCCACTCCGACCGGCACAGGGGTGATACTTTTTAGTAGCGATCTGTGCGCCCCGGGGCGCACACGCCAGTTGACGGGTTAATGACTTTTTGCATACTGCATAAATAAAATAAATATATAATTGTAATTGCATAAGTTGATAAAAAATGCTATGCAATAGCTTTACCGCGACAGTCTCCGAGTGCCACACGTATTTTTTTTATTATTTCTATTAAGAATCTATTAATCTTTCTTTGTTACTTACAGCGCCTATGCCTACTCATTTGCTCACCGTCTAATAAGAAACCTCCACGGAATTGTTTACAGGCTAAATACATAAAAAAACAATTTAATATCGGCGCTGTACCCATCCCTTGTGACCAAACAACTCAACTACTGGGAAACTTTGCAAAGAATCCGAGGCTTGGGCCCTCACAATTAAGACCCTTAGCCATTAAGGCCAGTGACTTGCTAAAGCCTCATACCGACAAACTAACTTCGAATTGGGCCGTTACACATAAGCGACTACGTAATAAAAGTGATAGCTTAGCTGACGCCTAGGTCCAGGCTTCGAATCCCAGGTATGCATGATTTTCGAAGTTATGTAAGTTCGTATTATAAATTAATTTAAGGTGAAAGAAAACATCGAGAGGAAACCTAAATGCCTGAGAGATCATTAATAGTTTTCGAGTCTATTACTACCAATACTGTCCCAGTACTGGCCTCGGATTCTTTCAAAGACAAGAATATCAGGCTATTGTCCACAAAACGCAAGCACAAAATCTTACGATAAGCCAAAGGATCATGGAACATGTTTCCTGTCATGCGTTTACGTTTGCACGTATGCCTGTAACGCGAATGTCCTGAATCCATATGGGTTACGAAGAGGTGAAGATGTGAGATCACAAAGAAGAGTGCATTTGTAAATGAATAATAGTTGTAAAGCAATAAGCCACGCGTGCGAGGCAAAAGGCGTGAACATAACACAAACATACACATCATCATCATCAACCCATTATTGTTAGGCCATAGTCCACCGCGCTAGCCAAGTGCGTATTGGTAGACTTCACATACCTTGGACTTTTTTTTTAATAAATCTCCCTGGTATGCAGGTTTCCCCACGATGTTTTCCTTCACCGTTTTAGTAAGTGATAATTAATTTCTAATAAGCACATGAATTCTAAAAATCAGAGGTACGTACCTGGTGTTTGAACCTCGGACCCCTCGATCGAAAAGCGGAGTGTCTTAACCACTAGGCTATCAGTGATACATACATACACATATGGGTTTGGTAAACAAACACTTTTATTAAGATTCGAAAACATGTTTTTCCTTGCATAAGTAATTCCCTTGCATAGGATGGTATTACATCTGGTAAACAATGTAAATTATCCAGAATGGATAATAGAATAAAGTAGAAAAGGGTTCAATGCGATGATAGAATGGGAGTAATAAAAGGGTTTTACGATGTATCTTTCTAGTTACGGATTTAATTCTTGGTTAGGGAGATAAAAATAAATAATTGGCCAAGTGCGAATCACACTTGAACACGGAGGATTCCGTACCACCACCATTTATTTTTTAAAATATTATCATAGAAGCTATAAAAGTTCAGCCCGTCCGTCCTTCTGTTATTGGACTCTAACTCCTAAACCGTAATATATATACTAGATAGACAGTTGATTTTTTTATATATTACTGTAGCCGTTATAATAACAAATAGGTACTAAAAAAGGGTCGAAAATAAATAAGGGTTGCTATAAAAGAAACAGTTACTTATCGGAATTTTTCAGTTTATGTATTGAACCGTAATAGATAGACATTTTGAAGGTGGTAGAACCCTTTGTGGTTCGACCCCGGCGGCACCACCGCCACACCTATTTCTGCCTCATAACAGCAGTGTTACGCGATGCTGTGTTCTGGTTTGAAAGGTGTGGGGGACATCTTAAGGGAGACATACTTTTCCGAGGCGCGAGGCGAGGCTACTTCTGTTTTATAAAAAAATACAGTTTATTTTTTTCTAACAATAAGAAATAAAGGGTTTGCTGGTACGGAACCCACCGTATGCGGCTTCAACTCGCACTTGGTCAATTATTTAATTAAAGTACAGTTGGTAACAACAAATTTAATTTTGAATTTAGAATTAAGGACAACTTTAAACAGATATTTGCTTAGTATTGCGATATTTGCGATAGAAACTTTCGGCTCAATTGTGTTGTAAATTATCTGTTTTGGTACATAAATGTAAATAAAATTAAACCGATTGTTTGTTGGGCTTTAAACTTTAGTAGTTTGATGTGGTAAAACCTGTACAATTCCACTGGAAAGGTACTATAGTCACACTTATTTCTAGCGTGAAAGAGTTCTTGCGTTTAGTTTTTTTTTAATATAAAACAGGAGTAGTAGACGAGCATGCAGTCCACCTGATGGTACGTGGCTACTGGCGCTCATTTACATCTCTAATGAGTCCTAGATAGGATTAGATATTCCTACTTGAGGTCGGCCACAGATGCGCCGCTACCCCTGAGGACTAAGCTGGAACGCCTCAGAGAAGTATGTCTCCCTTACCACACCCTTCAAACCAGAACACAGCAGCGCTTAACACTGCTGTTATGAGGCAGAAATAAGCGTGGCGGTGGTTCCTCCTCGTGACAGTTCTACCACCATCAAGTAGTATGTTAGTCGCTTATTTACCTACTTCATTATATTATACAAGTTTCCGAGAAAATGTATCCTTATTTGTAAGTATAAATATAAATCTAACAAGGACTGGAAAAGGAAATGAGAATAAATATTTAAAATGTTAAAGCCACGAGCTCCAAGCAATACTTCCCTGTCTGTTTAGAGGAAATTGCGTCTCAGTCGTTAATCAAGAGATGTAGCTAGAGCTTCAACTGGATTTGAAATAGTGGCCTGATTAGACTAGCATTTCTGTTATTTGCCATTAACAGGGTAAATACGAAATTTAAGGGCGCAAAGAAGTTAATTTACATATTACTAGCTTAAGGGTGAACAACCCTTATCACTTAGGGGTATGAAAAATAGATAGTAGCCGATTCTCAGACTACTGAATATGTATATAAAATTTAGTGAAAATCGGTAAAGCCGTTTCGGTGAAGTACGGTAACATTGTGACACGAGAATTTTATATATAAGAATTATACGAATGATTAATGATATATCTGAATGATGAATTTAGATTTTTGTGGGTTTGGGTGTTTGTGTATACGTCTTTGTATATGTTATGCCTTCTACGACACTGGGAATCCTCGTGTGGGCCTGTGATTGTAGAAAAAATCTTTAAACCGTTAACGTCCCACTTCTGGCCAAGTTTCTTAGAATAAGAAAACAATAGGTCTTACACATTTAACAATACAGACATATTTAAGAATATTAGGTTAAATAACATATTTTTTACAATATTTTCCTTCAACGTTAAAGTGACAAATAAATATTAACTTAATTTTAAAAAATCAGATATAGGTGATAACATGGTATTCGAACCTTGAACTCTTATCATGAGAGGCTGAATGTCAAACCACTAAACTTTCACTGTATTAGTATTAGTACAATATATAAAAAAATCTATTGTATGTATAATGATTTAATATCCAACTATGTACATAGTAGGAATAGTAGTCGGTAAATATTCTAGCTAAACTTAACACCAACATTTCTAACACTGTTTTCAATAATTCATGAACGAGCTAAAAGTAATCTTTTATCTAGAGTCGTGGTCACAGCTTCCTGTCCCCACAGAAAGCTCCCGATTATGTCGCCAAAGCCTCCCTTGGGAGTTTTTATAAAGTTATTGTATACAGTTATTATGTCGTAAAAAGTTATATGTGGAAAATGTATCCAAGGATATAAAATTGAATGGCTGCGACTATTTCGCTTTACGAATTGCAAATTGGAAATATGAATGTGTGGGAAGATGGATTTTTATTTTGTGTATGTATGAGTGCACTGGTAAATTTTAAAATTTTAAGTTTTGATACACTTCTTTGTGATGTGACTGGGATTATTCTACGGGTATACTTTTTCTTGTGTATAACTATGTCGTCAGCATATTACTGTCCCACGGATCTCATGTCAAAGTACAAAGGGATTATTAGGCTAGGCCCATAATCCAACGCGCTGGTTAAGTGCCGATAGCGACTTCACACAATTTCTCTTTCCTTGCAATTCCGGCGTGCTTTTCTAACGAGGTTTTCCTTCACCATCAAAGCAAGTGGTAATTAATTTATAATACTTACATAAATTAAAAAAAAAACAGAGGTCTGTGTCCGGTATTCGTGACTTTGAATTCCCCGATTGTGAGGCCAAATTAGCCCTTAGGCTATCTGCTTTTTAATCACAATTTATATGTAATTTATTTTATATGTTAAATTGAGACAGTACTATAAAGCGTTCAGACTTAATCCTCAAGAATAGCCATGCAAGTGGCCAACTTTAGGTAGGAATTTTATCTGGTTAATTATAGATGTCCACGGGTGGCAATAGCCACTTACCATCAGGTGAATATTCGTTTACGACTCCTACATTATACAAAAGCGGTTTGCACTTTGCTACGTATTTCCGTTCTATTCAAAACGCTTTAATTACTGAACGCACCAAACGATCAGGAACTGTAATCACCGTTTGATTGATCATTAAATCTGATTGAACGAGAATCGATAACGATATCTGATCGGGTTTTCAATTGCGACGGCATGGGTGCATGTAAAAACGATTCTTTAATGAATTGGTCGCTTGTTTTGAAACTGTGTTTGTTGGTGACGTTTTTAATTAAAATATTCGTTTGATATTGTTATTTGTATACAATGTTATGTTATTTCGACTTTTAGAAATTAAATTATTCGATGTATTTTTAAAAAATATTTTTATTTAAAACATCGAAGTCGCAAACGAGCATACAGTTCACCTGATGGTAAATGGTAGTTGCCGCCCGCAGAACTTCTGTAACCAAGTCCATATAGACCAAGTGTTTTACCTCAATCTAAGACTAAGATGTAACTAATGTACTTTAGTCAGCCAGCATCCACACCATTCGCTGTTAACTGCTTCCCTTTAGAAATAGAGGCGGTGATGATGCCTTCTCAGTCAGCACCAACTAAAACAGAAATAGATTACGTGACCACACTTAATGTTCACTTGCCAATTTTAGGTGGGTAGATGTAAATATTACACCGGAGTCTTGTCAATGTCACTTTGTGCGACATGTCGTCGTCTTGCGCTAGGTGAGAGCCTACAGACATGCTGTACGTGCCCCCTCACTACTGTTGTCCTTTTGGACTAACCGTGCTACCGCGCGTGCATAAACTACTCGGGAAGATCAGGCTTTGCTTGCTTCTTTGATCCCCGTGACAGCGTCGTGCGTCACCCCTGACACGATTCGACTCCGCAGATCGACTTGGAAGGCAAGGTTAGTGATTTTATCTACTCATCTGCTGGGACGAGGATTGGATCATACCTCTTACAATCATACTCCATACTACTATATCTCGATAGGAACGTGTGGCCGTGCTCGCAAACCTACAATTTTTGTCTGACTTTGAAGCTGGATCGTACACTTAAATTCCCTTTAGGGGAAGTCTATTTGCAACAGTGGACTTCTAGTAATTGTAAGAGAGATAGCTAAAACATTTCTACAAACTGCATACGGGCTACTTCAAAAAACTAGGTTGGACTGATTGCAACGGGAATTTCTCAAAAAGAATTCACAAGGTGACATACGTGTTGAAACACGTAAAGTTCAACTTGAAAACTTAGATCAAAGAAAACTAAATGCTTTAACAAAATTGACGACCCACTTGGCGAAGCGGTCACGAATCACGATGCTAGTCTGATACGTTACGGTTCCAGGTTCCATTCCCGGTCAGCCAGAAGTTTGGGCGTTTGTGTATTCGTTTTTATGTGTGTCCATGGCATCCATGACACATGAAATCCTAGTGTGGGTTTATGCTTATGAATGAAGAAAGCGTTACAAAAAATATTGAAGCGTATTAAACATGTAAATAAGTTGGACCACTTTTTAAACTTCTTACTTAGTCCTCTCAGTTAACTTCTAATCTAGCCGATCTCAGATAGGCCTCCAACCCTATTATGGGTTTTTTAAAGGTCCATCAAAAGAACTTCATGCTTATTTACTACGTGAATGTCTTAAAAATAAACTTAAATATTTGATTTAAGTAGTGTTTCGGGTGGCTTTATCTATCTATCGCCTAAAATGAAGCTCAGACCCCAAATATCAGCTAGTGTCAAATTCACTTGAACTTCATGCTTGTTTCCTACGTCAATTTCAATTAATATTTAAATACTCGATTTAACTTGCGTTTTGCGTGGCGGTATCTATCTCTTCTGGTTTCGCCTAAGCTGAAGCTGAAACTCCGAAATTCCGAATGTGTACAGGCGTATATCCGTTCAACCGCTCGCTTGTTTCCGGTTTCATTTTAATTAATCGCAGCCCCGTGGTTTCGCGGGATATAATCGGACCTTTTAAGGGAGTATAGAGGGTATAGAAGTATACAATATACAATTATAATTATCGGTACATAGAAGGTAGCAGGAACCCCTTGTGGTTCGAATCCTGAAGCGCCACACCTATTTCTGTCTAATAAGAGTAGTGTTAAGCTCTACTGTGTTCTGATTAAAGGGTCTGGTAACGGAGACATAGGTACTTATGCGAGGCGACCTCCTCAGGGGTGACAATTTGTTCCCAAACGCACGCAGGAATCTAAATTTATCTGTCGTTGATTACAGATGTCCACAGGCGTCAGTAGTCATTTATAATCAGGTGGATTACGTGCTCGTTTGCTCAGTTCGTTAGCTTATGGATACTTTTAACCAATATCACTTTAATCCTATTTGGAGTTGATTACAGGTCAGTTACCATCAAATGTACTTCATGATTATTTGGTACGTCAGTTTCGTACAAAAATTTAAATATTTGATTTAAGTTGCGTTTCGGGCAGCGTTATCTGTTTTTTCTGCGCCTAAAATGAAGCTGAAACCCCGAAAATTGGAATGTGTACCGGGGTATATCCGTTTACCCGCTCACTTGTTTCCGGTTTCATTTTAATTAATCGCAGCGCCGCGGCTTCGCGGGCTATAATCGGACCTTTTTAGGGTCCTTAGAAGGTATAGAAGGGCGTTCTTGTATTAGTCATCAACTCATCACTGTCCCACTGCTGGGCATGGGCCTTCTCACGTAGACTTCTCATACGTTTGAGGAAGTTTTCTTAAATATCTATCAGGTGTGCAGGTTTCCTCACGATGTTGTCCTTCGATGTTATAATTCATTTTTAATATGCACTTAACTTTGAAAAATCATGGATGTTTTCAAACAGACATATTGAATAATTAATCATTATTAAGTCAATTATTATTCTGAAAGTTACTATACGAAAATCGAAAATTAAAACCACTTTAGTTTAAATCTAGACCAATCTTAACAAAGGCTACGTGACATCGACTCCAGCTCTTCGTAGCTCTAGCTCTTTGTAGTTCTAGCTCTTCGCAGCTCTAGCTCTTCGTAACTCTGTGGGATCTTAAATAACACGGGACGGGCGTTTCCGGTGGACGCCGGCGGCATAAATCCAATGAATCCGTTTTATTTTTGTGGTCTCCGTACTTATACTTAGGTGGATCTTGTTTTGCACTTTAATTAAGATAGGGTCATGTTACAGGAATATACTGACTTAGCAGTGATAGTCTAGTCGTTAGAAACTCGACTGAGTCAGGTGGTCTGAGGTTCGAATCCCAGGCAGGCACCGATGCTTTTTAAAAATTTTACGACCCGCGTGGCGGAGCGGTCACCGTACCGGTCTGACGTGCAGAGGGTCGCGGGTTCTATCCCCGGCCAACAGATATCTGAATGATGAATTTAAGTTTCTGTTTCTGGGTCTCGGTGTTTGTATGTGTGTCTCCGGGTGTCCATAGCACCCACGGGGAATTCTAGTGGTGGACTGTGAGTGTGTTAACAGAAAAAAATAAACCCTGCATCACCAAATTTGTACACGCAGTTAACGAAAGAATATGAAGAGGGGCTGAATTTTAAAATAAATATAAAACAATCGATAGTGCAAAAACGGTGACACTTTTAATAAGGTATTTTTTTTTCCCAGAGAGGTCAGACCCTCACCTATGTTCTCCCCAAGTTTGTTGTGGTAATTACGGGACGCCCTGTATATGAGATGATCATTCGGCCTTAGAGATGACAACATACCTGTGATTAGCTTCAAACAAAACCCCTTTTATATATTAATTTGCTTACAGATTTCTATGGGCGGCTTTTACCTTTAGTTACAAAGTTTAAAGAAAGTAAGCGATACTTCAGTTATAAAACGTGTCTGTAGCACTACCATGAGTTTACAAAAGTATTACTCGCTAGCGACTGCGTAAAATAAATGTATGAAAAATTGTACAGCGCCTCTGGTGGTTACTCGTAGAACTAAATTCTGTAGTGTGAGCCACTCGTAACGTACAAAACCTATCGAAATCAAATCGCTAGCGAATGTCATTATGATCTATTGCCATACAAATTCGGTCCCATGAGTCATTAATTTGACAGACGTTGTCAAGAAATACCGTAACGATAGTAGTTATGTTATTCACTAGCAAAATGACAATAGTTTTCTATTTACAATTTCTATTGTGGCGTTTCTATGCCAACTCATGGTAGTGCTACTGTTGTATTTACATTGTCATAACGAGTGTTTTAATGAGAACGTTGTATCTTTAGTAAAGAATAAACATTACTAAGTTTGTATAGAATTATTTAAAGCCACAAACATTTATATGCAAACCGTAACCGTACTTATCCCTAAGGAAATCATTATTCTACAAAAGATTTACTCGTTTGTTTGTTCATGGAGACTTGAGGTTCTCAAACTTTTTCGATGTTGCGTAGACCCCCTTTTTGCCTATGTAAAGACAACAGATGCCCCGTTTTTTTACCACTACCACAAGTAACACGGTGCCTTTGGAACAAACGTGTAACATTTAAACGTTAGTACGTTAAAGCTGTTTTAATATGGTAGAACGTTTTGTGGTCGAACTCCGAAGGTAACACCGCCAAACCTTTTCTACTTAATAACGGCAGTATTCATCGCTGCGATGATCCGGTTTGAAGGGTATAAGTGAGAGTTACTCGAGGCTTTGTAAATTAATCCTCAGGTGTAGCAACGCTGTGCACAAGAGAGCTTCCTGACATTAGATAGGTATCTTATCTTACCTGTGATTGACGACAGATAATCACGGGCGGCAGTATCCCGTTAACATCAGGTGGACTGCATGTTATCTTTTGATACTCCTATATTATAAAAAAAAACGTGCGGCACTCGGGAACTGCCGCGGTAAAGCTATTTCATAGCATTTTTATCAACTTATGCAATTATAATTATTTATTATAAGGTAATCGGAGTCCAAATGAAGCCAAGGTCACAATGTATATAGCAGAGTCAAATTGAAGTTAGGAGAAAACCAAAAGATTTTTTTTGTTTTTCAATAAATCCACAACATACAAAGCACACACACACACAAGCGTGTTTGCTTGTGTGTGTGTGTGCTGCACGAAATAACAAACGTTTAAAATTACACTCTTTTACGTTATTTTATTAATCCAGAATTTCAACATAACTTATGTTAATAAAACATTTCGATAATGTGGTCATATATTTTTGAATACAATATAATAGAAATTAAAAAAAAAAAACTAAACGCAATGTTAAGACTTCCGCACGGATTATAAAAAAATATGTATTACTGCCATATGTATTCAAGTTGACGAAATAAGGTGTTAGGATTTTTTCGTTACGGAATTTCTCGATTCGGTCGCCGCGCTCAAAGCCCGCGATAAAAGCTATGCAATAGCTTAAAAATTAAAACTCAATAGCCTTCTTCAGCATAGTCACAACCTGTTGAAATAAGATGCATTATCATAAGCCCCCGTTTCCAACTCACCGACCCCCTTGCTAGTTACAACCCCCGGGGGGTCAATACACTTTGAGTATCAATGACGTCGACCTTCAAGGCTTATAGGAATGTGGATTTAGTGTTGGCCAAAGAATAAATGTTTAACTATGTTTATTGAAGGCTGGTTTTTGTTGAGAGATTTTCTTGTGCGGAAATATTGCATTATTTCTTGTATATGGGTCATTTAATTGACATACACATTCGAAATATACTTTGCAATGAATGATGAATGGATTCATACATACATACATGCATACATACATACATACATACATCCATACATACATCCATACATACATAATTTTATTACCTACTCATATAAAATTTGACTTTTTAATTGTTGTTTTTTCGATGTAGTGTGAAAGAAAAGAAGAAAATAAAAGAAAGTAAGGCCTCGTGTGAACCCTGGCTAGTTTTATGCCAAAATAGAATACAGTTCCGCATGGGTAGAACCCTTATCACCCGTGAAAACTAATTAGGAATGCCTCGTGTCCTCTTTCCACACCATCCCAACCAAAACATAGATTCTCTCAGTGCCGTTTGCAGAAATAAGTTTAGGTACTGCTGCTACAAACTATAAAGTATCATTAAACTACTTCCACAAATGATCCACAATCAAGTTAAATAGCCATTCTTATTTAGCATAAAGTGCAATTCTCAATTTAACAGCTCTTTCCCCACATTACATCATCTGTTAAAGCTATAATAACTCAGCGCTAAAACGGTGTTTAAGCTTTAAGTAGGCCGCCTCTTACACCGAAGCGTAATTGTGTTATAACTTTATTAAGTTGTTAGCATGTGAGAATATTATACCGGGACTTATATCTATACCTTACTTTAAATCAAGAGTAACACAAAGTCTTGAATTTTTTGTCATCCTTTTGGTATGATACATAACTTCCTTATTATTCCTAACTTTTACAATATAATGTTTAGCGTAAAGAGCTCATGATCTGTAGTAGTTATTGTTGTATAAATAATAGTATTTTTGAACGGTGAAACAATAGACTCGATCATCCTTAATCTTAATCACCAATCTATATCTTAAGTTATTTTTTTATTACTTAATTTAATATTCTTTGTACATCGACGACGTGAAGGAAACTTTGATTATAAAATTTAATTTAGATCATTGTGTGATTTCTCCGTATATCATTGAATTGAATTGTTGAACACTTCCATTTATTACTTCTTATTTTCGAAACAAACCTGTTTTTACTTGTATGCTACTTATATCTTAATCTTAATAGGCGTATATAAATTTCACGTGTCACTCTGTACCTCCATTCGACGTCATTCAATCAATTTTACAGAAATTTTGTGAGTCGTATGATTAGTTTCAGTTTGAAAGCTAAGTTCTTTTTTGATTAATGGTGTTGTTGTCGAGAATATTCTTGTCCTGACAATGTTTACCCGGGTCCACTATTATAAATAAAATAAAAAAATATGAATAATACTATGTAATTGTTACATGTCGATGTCTTATACAGTCCAGAGAGGGCGCTAATCCCCGACCGCAGATTCATTGCGATATTACCGGATGTGCGTCGCTTGTTTAAACGAACTGCTAATAAATACTGCTGGAAGCGCAGGACTACTGTGACGGGTATTTATGCTGGGAACAGCTGAGCTGAGCGTTGTAGGGATTTGTGTAATGTGAATGGTAGAACCCTTTGGGGTTCAACTCCGGAGGTAAGTCTGGTTTCTGCCTTATAACAGCTGTGTTAAGCGCTGCTGTGTTCTGGTTTGGGCGTGGTAAGGTTAAGATACTTTTTGTCCTTGTAGTTTAGGGACCAAAATAGGGCTACGTTATCGCATACCGTCGTACCGTCGTACGCACCAGACGGTGTGGCGAGCGCCAAGCTCACCTGGGCGGAGCCCGACGGGGCAACGCGCTAAGAGGGCTCCGGTTGCGTTCCTTTGGAGATCCCGGAGCCCTCTACGCAGCGCCGAGGACGGCCACCGGGGGGGTTTTAGTGCGGTAAGAATCCCACATAACCCTACGTCGCTCCCACGACACAGGGTACCTTTTGAAGGTTTCCCCCTCGAAAACAAAATAATAAAGTTAAGATACTTTTCCGAGGCATTCTAGCTTAGATTTCAGAGGTAGCAACGCATCTGTGGTCTGCCCTAGGTAGGAATTAAATCTTATCTGGGGTTGTTTACAGATCACAGATTACAGATCTCATGAGCTTTTAGGAGACATTAGACTAAAACTAATACCAATGACTTGACATATCTTCCGAAGCAAACGCACTTCGATGTGCATCTCTAGTGGTCACCCATGCCACTCAGACTGCGACATATGTATGTTATAATCTTATTTATTTAGCATTGTATTAGAAATAGTCGCATAGATTCGGATAGGATACCCAAAGGTCGACATTAAGTGAAATTAGCGTAACTTCACCCCGAAAATATCTAGAACCCCTTCGTAAAAATAGGAGAATGCTCTTTTTATTGAGAAAGAAACTCTAGAAATCGCAGGACAGATCAGGGACGTTGAGATTGCAATTTGTTGTGATTGCAGGAGCGTAATCTCTCAACATAAGACTGGTCTTACACAGACTTAAATCCAAGTCTAGCTTCCGTGTACATACGATTTCTAGTGTCTAAGTTAGTACAGGTACCTTTTTATATAGCTGTAGGTATAGTTTACTTTTATATTATAGGAGTAGCAGACGAAGATGCGTACCTCCTGATGGTAAGTGGCTACTGCCGCCCATGGACATCTGTACCCTTACCAGGAGTTTTTACGTTTCGACAAATATGAATGTTTTAGTAGATATTTGTTTACGTATTGGCCCATAGGATTTCCTAGTTCTGACACAATCCGCTAGGGGCGCTGATTGGAAATTGTATGGGCAAATACGTAAACAAATACCAAAACAGTCATATTCGTCGAAACGTAAAAGCTCCTGGTAAGGGTACTGTAGTCAACCCCAGATAGGGTTAGATATTCCTACCTGAGGTCCGCCACAGACGCGCCGCTACCCCTGAGGACTAAGCTGGAATTCCTCGGAAAAGTATGTTTCCCTCTACCACACCCTTTATACCAAAACAGAGCAGCGCTTAACACTGTTGTTGTAAGGCAGAAATAGGTGTGGCGGTGGTGCCATTAGAGTCGAATCATAGAGGGTTCTACCAACTTTGAAATGCTTCTTAAACAACCAATAAAGTCTACGAATTCTCACTTAGCACGGTGATTAAATCCTACTCACTCTGTAAAGAAACGCGTGCCCAGCAGTGGGACAATAAAGATAATTAATTCTTACTTCCTTTCCTTTAATATTATAAATCCGAAAGTAACTCTGTCTGTCTGTCTGATTGTCTCTTCTTCACGCCTAAACCACTGAACCGATTTTAATGAAATTTTGTACAAAGATAGTCTGAGACCCCAGAAAGGACCTATGTCCTACCCTATGGTAGTTTTTATCCCGGAAATCCCACGGGAACTAGGGATGGCGATCTAAGATCGATTAATCGGAGAATCGATCTTTTGGAACAAAAAATCAATTATTTTAATCGATATTGGTAAGGATTGAATCGTAAACTATGCATTTGATCAAGTGATGATCTTTAGCAAAGTTGTTGTCCATGAGCCCATGAAGGTTCCAGAGTTGGTACGACCAATTTTCACCAGATGGCGCCACTGTCTTTCCAATGAAGGTACGAATTTTCAGTTTTATGTATGTTAGTATGTCATATTATTTTCTTATAAACGCGGGCGAAGCCGTGGGCAACTAGTAGAGAATATAACAACATAAAATTTTATTCCCAATAACTTTATCTCCGTGTATTGTGTTAGAATAAACCGTATTTTTACGGTTCCAAATTTTAATTTTGTACCACGTTTTAAAAGTCGATGTATTTAACAAAAACATTATTTATTGTAGCAACATGTGTACAGTATTTTCGATAGAATGTGAAAGCTGAAACTAATGGTAAAGGTTTTCCAATCCATTAAACTTGACCAAATGTTTAAACTGCTTAGTACGAGAGCTGACCGCGGATTTTCAAATCTCATCTGTTTGATGAAATACAATTTTTATAGTCGTACGAGTAGTATAGGGTTCTACTGTCTCATTTCTGGGCTCGGGTCTCCTCTCAGAATGAGAAGGATTAGGCCGTAGTCCACGCTGATCAAGTGTGGATTAGTAAATTTAACATTTTTCAGACTTTTTCAAACTCTCGATCTTGTAGGTTTTCTCCTGTCTTTTATCATTAAATCAAATGATAGTTAATTTCTAATACATACATAATTTCGAAAAATTAGACGTGTTTTTCTGGGCTCGAACCACGCACTAATCTTTTGAAAGATTTAATTTTTAACCAATGGCACTTGTTAGCACTAATATTTGACATTTGTGAACATTTAAAAAATAAGGGTTAAAAATTCAAAATTTGTGAACACAAATAAATCCAATTATAGGAGATTTACTAAAAACTTTATGAAAGTACTGCGAGTGTCACTTAATCTTCTATTTCTTCGGAACCCCAAGTTTAATTCCAATTGATTTAAGTCTAGACGCCTTCGTTTGTGCACAGCGACACCTATTTTTTAACCTTTTAAATTAGTGTGATAGTGATACACTCTCGCTGAAGATTTGTAGACGAATGCTCCGTTCGGCGCAGATTTTCCATTTTTCTATAGGAACTCTAAAATAAATATTATCAGGGCTACCAGATAACTGTTAATATTTCCTAAAAAGTTATCGTTTTTGTTGACAACTAGGAACATCAAAATTGCCACTAGATTATGTGGTATTTTTATCGCTCTAAAGCCCTACCTGTCGTTATCGAACTGAGAAGGCTGTGCTATGCAGAGGAGTACGAATTTTCTAAGGGAATAATATCGGAGTACTCTGAGCGCGGTGCCACTGACAAGGGTCTGTCCAAAAAAAGTATTTACAACATAACAAATAAACAGTAAGTTAAACGCTACGTATTTAAAGGTGGTAGAACTCTTTGTGGTTCGACTCTAGTGGCACCACCGTCACACCTATTTCTGCCTTATAACAGCAGTGTTGAGCGCTGCTGTGTTCTGGTTTGAAAATAACAACAATGTTAATCGCTACTGTTCTGGTTTGTAGGTGTGGTAAAGGAGACATACTTTTCCAAGGCGTTCCAGCTAAGTCGTCAGGGGAAGCGGCGCTTCTGTGACCGGCCTCAGGTAGGAATATGTAATCATATCTGGGGTTGATTACAGATGTCCAATAGCCACTTACCATCAGGTGGACTGCATGCTCGTCTGCTACTTCTACATTGTAAAAAAAATGTCTATCTTCCTTTCCACACCGTATTAACCAAAACGCAACAGTCCTACACTACCGTTGTGTTGTCCGCGCTGTGCTGTTCTAACATGATTCTTGCGAGAATATAGAGCTACCTTTACACTTACACAAAAACAGTCAGTCTGCAGCTTACACTGCAAATAATTTATTTATGCTACTTTGGTAGCATTTTATCTGTCTTTTCGGTAAACTCGAATCCAATTCAATTAGTCTGGTTCTTTGGTTAAGAAGTTCTGCTATTTGCACACTTCTATACGCTGTAAAATTCATTTTATTCGTTCTTCGGTTCATGCACTTTGAAAACTTTCATTGATGTATATTATTTTAAGGTAGTAGAACCCTTTATATTTCGACGGCGTGTCGTCAGTTAGTCCCATTGCTGGGCAAGGGTCCCCTATCAATATGGGATGGGTTTAGGTCAGTATTTTTAAAATGTGCAATAACTCGAACCTAGAGGCTTACACGGTGAAGGGTTAAAAAAATAGGGTGTTTGTGTTTTACCGATGGACCACATATGGGCGATTTGGGAAGCCTCTTATATCAAAAGACAGATTGCTGTTATAAACTATTTTATTTAGAAAATTGGTGATTCTAAAAGTTGGCGATACGACGTAATTTTGAGAGCCACTGGATTATGCAAAGCTCCTTTTTTGAGACTTTACAAAACTCTTAGACATGCAGTTTTCCATAACCAATAAATTAAGTTAAAATTTATTATAATACGCATGTAACTTCGAAAAATAAGAGATGCATGTAGAGATTCGAATCTTGGACCTTCAGACCGAGAAGCCAAATGAAGCCACTAGGCATTCACACGCATTCATATAGTAAGTTTAAGGTTTATGTATATAAAAATAGTAACCCATAGTAAATATTAACGAAGTATTATTTACAGATAGGTAATGTATAGGAAGGCGCCCTACAGCGTCGCTTTAATATTGCTCGGTTGGCGATATTAATAGTGTTTTATTAACCGCACGCTATGATGCCTGGGGGCTATATATCTTTATATATTTGACATACTATGATACTTCGAAAATAAGGCATGTTATGAGTAATAAATAATAGGAGTACGGAATAGAAGACGAGCATGCAGTCCACCTGATAGTAAGTGGCTAAAGCCATCTATGGACATTTGTAATTAAACGCAGATAAGATCACGGTTTTCTGGAGGCACGGCAGTGCCTCCGCCAAGTCGAGCCAAAAAAAGCTTACCTTTTTTCTGTAATATAGGAGTAGCAGACTAGCATGCAGTACACCTTATGGTAAGTGACTACTGCGGCCCATTGACACCTATAATCAATCCCAGATAAGCCCTACCCGTGGTCGGCCTACGATGCGGTGCTATCTCTGACGACTGTTGGAAAACCTCGTATAGTCGTTTTGAAGGTGGTAGAACCATCTGTGGTTCGACTCCGGCGGCACCACCGCCACACCTATTTCTACCTAATAACAGCAGTGTTAAACGCTGCTGTGTTCCGGTTTGAAGGGTGTGGTAAGGGAGACAGACTTTTCCGAGGCGTTCCAGCTTAGTCCTCAGGGGTAGCGGCGCATCTGTGGCCGACCTCAGGTAGGAATATCTAATCCTATCTGGGTTTGATTACAGATGTCCATGGGCGGCAGTAACCACTTACCATCAGGTGGACTGCATGCTCGTCTGCTACTCTTATATTATAAAAAAAAAGTATGTCTCCTTTATCACACCTTTAAAAAGGACCACAACTGCGCTGAAAACTTCTGTTATTAGGCAGAAAATGGTGTGGCGGTGAAGGTGAATCAAATCACTGAGGTCTTTGCTACCTTTCAGTATGTTCTAGGCCTGAGGCCATTGAATATACTCCAGGCCTCCCTAGACATCAAAGGTTGCAGCCATCAGATAAACAGTCCAACTAGATTCGCATGTGTGGCGGCTTTCGCAAACATTTGTAACTCTTTGATGTGAACCTATCGAATGGCAATGTTTGTTCAAACAATGTCCACATGCACTACATCGTGACTTTGAAGGTATTTGTATGTTGCGTATATGAGGTCGTAATTATCGAAGTATCAAATGAGCAAGCAGTCTATCTGTACCCTTACCATGAGTTTTTACGTTTTGACAAATATGACTGTTTTGGTATTTGTTTACGTATTTGCCCATACAATTTCCAATCAGCGCCCCTAGCGGATTGTATCAGAAATATAGTGTCAGAAACGTAACATTAAATGTCTAAATTGACAAAATGGCGCTTTATGTTCTCTCTCTTTTTTGGGAACATGTGAGGGAGACAAAAAGTTAATCGTCACTTAAGCACTTACTTATTGTTACGTTTACTCGGTGGTGCAGTTTCGACAACTCATTCTACTGACGCAAACGGAACAGAATAATTGATTGAGTAAACATTACATAAAATTGTGGGATGTTTTGAAAACTCGTACTAAGGGTACTGATGTTAATTGGTCAGTGTTACAAATGTATATCTGTATCAATACTAAATAGGGTTGGAATTCTAACTACAGTCGGTTACATCCACGTACGTTTTGCTACCCTTGAAGACTAAGTTGGAACAAATGATTGCTTTATTTTAGTGTCTCTCGCTTACCACACCATTGTAATCAGAATACAGCTCAGGCGTACCGGCTTAGTCCTCAGGAGTAGCGGCGCATCTGTGGCCGACCTCAGGTAGGAATCTAATCCTATCTGGGGTTAATTACAGATGTCCATGGGCGGCAGTAGCCACTTACCATCAGGTGGACTGTATGCTCGTCTACTTCTCCTGTATTATAAAAAAAATGACAACGAGACAAGTGGAAGCAACCAGTCGGTACCGTGTGACGTACCGAGGTGTGTAATCAGGCTCGCGACCGAATAACGAACGCAGCACTGAAGCCTTTGTATCGAGGGTGTGGTGTTAGTGTTAGCGATCCGCTTAAGAATATTTACTTGATTTTTGTATTTGTATTTTGTATTTGTCTCTGTGTGTCCATAGCAGCCACGAAACAGGGAATACTTGTGTGGGGCTGAGAGTCTAGAAAGCTATATTTTTGTTGGACTATACGTCTTCTGTTAATACTTTATACTTCAAAAAACTACACAACATGGTGAATCAAACTAAAAACGAATAAGAAGTTATAACTAAAGATTTTGTTGAACAGCTATGTTCTCAATTTATACAATTAGATAACTTTTGGATAAATTTTATTTTTGAAATATTAACACAAATCTAGTAAATAATTAATCTCGTGGAAATAATCACCCCACGCTCTAGACACAAATATATTTCATATATTAAATATCTATTTTAATGACTTAAATATTTTTATATCACAAATGCATAACCTTCACTATTACAATTATAAATTTTAGAATTTAACTGTGACTGAACGTAGCCTAATACATAATTCTAGCTTTTAATTATTAGCTGACATCGTATTATGTAGTTGAACTTCACGTATTAATTAGAATTAATTATTAAACCATTCAAATAGGCGTGTAAATTAATTTTAACTAATAAGCGACTTATTTATGTGAAGTTCTAATTATCAATAATTAGCAAAAAATATTATCATTGCGTACCTAAATCGAATTTAAAATAATCTTTTATTAAAATATGCAGGGGTTTATGAAATTCTCGCTAGATATCTGTTAGTTAACTTATCTGTTAGTTTTTTCTTCACAGCTGAAGCAATTCCTTTGGTGTAGCAAAGTACACTGGTTTCCATTAGGTAACAGATATACTACCTAGGTGTTATCGTTGAATAATTTAGTAACGTGGTATTCTTTTAGTAACGTATTTAATTTTTCGTATTCTTTCTAAAACTCCATTCATGAATGATACAAATAATTGGTCTGAGATTTTGGGACATCTGCCATCTTGGGTTTAAAATGATTTCACGAAGCTAACCATGCATTGTCATTCAAACCAAATGTATATGCAATATTTCAGGTGAAGTTTGAAGGTGATAGAACCCTTTGTGGTTCGACTCCGGCGGCACCACCGCCGCACCTATTTCTACCTAATAACAGCAGTGTTAGGCGCTGCTGTGTTCCGTTTTGAAGGGTGTGGTAAGGGAGACAGACTTTTCCGAGGCGTTCCAGATTAGTCCTCAGGAGTAGCGGCGCATCTGTGGCCGACCTCAGGTAGGAAACTAATCTATGGCTTTGATTACAGGTGTCCATAGGCGGCAGTAGCTTACCATCAGGTGGACTGCATGCTCATCTGCTACTGCTACTGCTGCTACTGCTGCTACTCCTATACAAACTAACAAATCAAATTAAATAAAAGCATGAAAAAAGGAACCGCTGTAGCTATGACCATACCCAACCCTTTTACCTACCCCATTTCTTTTCGGACGGTAGCTTCGCCCAGTAGATAAGATCCGATTTTCACTGGAGAATGGCCTGAGAACTTTTATTCACCTGTAGAAAGTTAAAAAGCTTAACCTTTGGACAAAACGTCGTTTTACGAATTGTAAAAGGGAATTTTTAAACGATTGCTCTCTAACTTGATTTTCTGTTCGTAGTCTTACAATAGTTACTTATTCGGATGACAGATTGAAATTTTATTACTGCGCCAACTATAATCTAGTCTTATATTTAAAGATGTGCTAAATGTTTAAGAATAAGTCCTAATTATATGCAAATTGTCTATGCATATTGTTAATTCGAACTTTAGAAAATATTTCAGTTTTTTTTGGGAATTACATTAAAACTTAGTATAAAATTGTTCCAATGCACGTAACCACGTATGTTTAGCTACTAGCGGTCAGTCATCTTACTGAAGATTGCGCCTTGTTTTTATATATGAGGAGCTTTTGCACGCGGCTTCGCTCGCGTTACGAAGTAATATTTTCATCCACTATTTTATCCCCTTGGGGGTAGAATTGATCAGGATTTTGATTTCTTAGCGGATGTCTACGTCATAACATCTACCTGCATGCCAAATTTCAGCCCCATCCGTCCAGTGGTTTGGGCTGTGCGTTGATGGATCACTATGTCAGTCAGTCACCTTTGAGTTATATATACCTATTTAGATTGAAGTAGCGAATAAACATGCAGTCTACTGTTATGTCACTGCCGCCCATGAACATCTGTAACGAACAACATAAAAAACAAAGGTTCCATCTAAAGCCAATCAGATGTCACTCTCAAAGTTTTAAATAGTTAGCTTCATCAAACCGCACCCTTCAATCAAAATAAAGAATAAATTCATTAACATGAACTACCACCGCCGTCACACCCATTACGTTAGTAATGGTGGTATCTTTCCAATAAAATCATATTCAATCTACCACAAAATAAATCACTCCGGGAGTGCTGGCAGAAGTGAAAACTTTCGAAACCTATTCTGAATAACAAAATATGTATAATAAATAAAATATGAAACTGACACCCATTGACATATTTTTTATGCTGACACCGGATGACATCTTGACTTTTGCATTTGCTTTGCCGTCTTACGAATTTTCGATCAGGCCACGTGTCCTGACGCGAGTTTAACATTTTACCCTTCACAAAAATGAAAGATTTACACAAGTGCCCTTACAAAGATTATCTAGGGCTATTATGACTATTATATAATCACTTAACGTCACATGAAATATCCTTTCAATAAAAAGTAAATATTACGGATTTTCGCGAGTTCTTTGTAAACCGCCCAAAGCCGCCTACAAGCCGCCCACGAAAATGAACCTCAATGAACGGAATATATATGAGATTAGTTTTCTTTGAATATGTCATCATATTATTCCTACACCTGTGAATGGTCGTAATACTCGTAATATTATTGCTAGAACTATATTACTTTAAGTAATAGTTGCGTGTTAGTATTCTAATGCCTTTGGAGACAAACTATGCACTTTGTTCTTTCTTTTAAACGGTAGATAGAGTTACATGTTACAGTATATATGTATGTATGTCTCATTCTTTAGCATGCCCTCCAGCCCAAACGGTTTGACTTATTTTAACATAAAAAATATGATTTCATTAATTTTAATGAGGTATCATTACACTTGTCTAAATTGTAAATTAACATAAGTCATAATCTTAAGCAGTCGAGTTTTCGTTTTGAAAATAATTACTAGTTGTCATAAAGTTTTCATCCATTATGGGTCAATGGTGCCCCTATTGGCGGTCCGTTCAAGGCCTCTGGTCCCGGGGACCTCAAACGGTTACAAACTCCCTTATAGGCATTTATAAAATTATTATTTCGATCCGGGCCTTCGACGAGCTTAGTCCGACTGCGTGGGTGGGTTATTCGACTTCCCAGTATATCAGTAAATGGTCGAATAGAACTCGGTTTACTCGTGGCTTTGAAACACACTGAAGTATGAGGTACATTATGCAAAATTTCCAATAATTCAGTTAGAATATTAGTATTCCCTCCATTTCTAGCAGTTTTGGTAAAGAGCTGAAATAATTCGTACTATCTACAATATGGTAAGTACCACAGAGTACGCGACGAATAGAAATGCATGGCATGTCAAATGCACTATTCGAAAATAAATATAGATTGCGTGACTAAAGATGACATGAGAAGAGCATTGGATGGCTGGGATGGAGGCATCACAATTGGTGGCAAAAAGATCAGCAACCTGAGATACGCAGATGACACCACACTTTTTGCGGCATCAGAGGGTGAGATGGCAAATTTGTTTCGGAGAGTGGAGATCGAGAGCAAGCTGGTGGGGCTGTCGATTAACAGGACAAAGACCAAAGTCATGTTCGTCGATAGAGCTGAGCAGCTTTCACAGACTGGCCTTTTATCAAACCTGCAAACGGTAAAGAAGTTTGTTTACCTTGGATCCATGATCAGCAACCAAGGAGGATGCGAAAAGAAGATACGCCGACGAACTCAAATGGCCAAAAATGCAATGAGCAAGCTCACAAAAATCTGGAAGAGCAGAAACGTCTCCAATACCACCAAAATTAGGATAGTACGGACTTTGGTCTTCTCGGTGTTCCTGTACGCATCTGAGTCCTGGACGATCCGAGCTGTAGACAGAAGGAAGATCGATGCCTTCGAAATGTGGTGCTGGAGGAGAATGTTACGAATACCGTCGACGGCTAAAAGAACCAATAAGTCGATTCTCCAACAGCTAAAAATTAAAACGAGGTTATCTACGCTCTGCTACCAGCGCATTCTAACCTACTTTGGCCACATAGCGCGAAGAGATCCAGACAACCTTGAAAAGCTGGTTGTGGTGGGCAAAGTAGATGGGAGAAGACCTAGGGGCCGATCACCTAGTCGATGGTCTGACTCCATAAAAGAAATTACGGGACTTCCAGTGACAACCGCTCTCAGACAAGCTGAAGACCGGGTAGCTTGGAAGCAGCTCGTCAGATCTTCCACAGAGGCTTACCAGAACGAGCACGACCTTCAGAAATGAAGAAAACGACAAAGAAGAAGCGTGACTAAAGTTATATTTTTTAACATAATTTGGGACTACGTGATGTTCGGCATATATTTATTGTATCTCACGGTCATATCAAATCAAATCAAATTCGTTTATTATGGAATGTAGGTAAGCTAGGTACATGTACAGTCATAAAATGATATTCCTCTACATTCCCGCCGCAAGCGGGCATATAATAATTATAAGAAATACAAAAAATAAAAATATTACAGCGTGAATGATAAAAATTATGTTCATAAATTTAATTTAAATTACAAAAATTTAATTATGATATGATACAAAATTTAATCAATGTCAAAGATAAAAATTACATACATTTCATTTAGATATTATTATTAGTGCAATATGTCATCAGTTATGGTCAAAATAGAGTTTTATTATATATCCGAAAAATATTCATTTATTGTATAATAGCATTTTCCTAATAAATAATCATGGAGTTGTTTTTTAAAATTTACTACATTAACAATGGTACGTATTGACTTTGGTAGTTTGTTAAATATAATAGGTGCTTTGCAGAAAAAGCTTTGTCGCAAAAGTTGGGTATTAGATGCTACTGTAGCTAGTCTATTATTATTTCTTGCCCTGTCGAGTGATTCGAATAAAGTTTTATTTGTTTTTATTAAAATACAGCATTCTAAAATATAGAGGGAAGTTAATGTTAGGATTTTTAACTCTTTAAAATAAGGTTTACATGATTCTCGTTTGTTTATGTTACTAATAGCTCTTACACATTTTTTCTGGGCCTTAAAGGCATGATCTTTATGTATTGAGTTTCCCCAGAATATTATCCCATATCGAAGAATAGAGGAAACACATCCATGATATGCGGTTAATAATGTTTTCTGATTTACAGTTTTCCTTAATATCCGAAGAGCATAGGAGCATATATCTCATGTATTTGAGACAAAAAAATAAGTAGTGTTGCTACATCAACACAATTTTCATAAACGTCATATTAACGCTATTAAGACGTGTTCATTCTTAAACTCATATTTTTATTTGTCTCTCATAAATACGAACAAAAGACTTTTTTGAGAATATTGCCATTTGTGTGTCTAACATAATTATTACATTTTAATATAAAGAATTAAAATAAATTTTGACACAGTGACAATAAAAAACATGAAAATACATTCCGAGGCAAGGCAATGCAACCTACAAATTGCTTCAGGCAATTCTATGCGTTATGTAATCTATGTGGCCACAAAACCTAATCTGAATTCTAAGCTTAGCACTGCTGCAAATGTATGAGAGGGACGTTTGAGCTTGCAAATGATGCTGTAGAAAGAATTACTATGTAAAGTAAAATAATTTAGATGAGGTAGCTTTGACATACATAATTCGTTACTAATAAAAAGTTATATTTTTTTTTAAATGTTGTCTTTATATATAAAATCATCGTACAGCTAAACTGTTGGCGCTAGAACCATGAAATTTAAACATTCATTTCATTATAGGCACCCACAAAATTTGAGTGGGTGCTAGTTTTGTACTAGAACACTATTTTATAACATGCAGTCTGCCAGATAGTCTGTGGTCTCTTGCCACTCATGTGAATCAACTTCCGCTCGGGTAGTTATATATATTATCTTCCTATAGTCACCACAGATGCGCCGCTACCCTTGAGGACTAGCTGGAATGACTTGGACATGCTTCAAACAGCAGTTGTTGTTATTAGTCAGGAATAGACGTGGATGTGTTGCCGCCGGAGAGAAATCACAAAGAGTTCTTCATCTACAGTTCTACAGGTTAGCCAGCAACCCATATTCTTTACCAATGTGTGCTACAGTAGCCTGAAGTACGCGTAAAACGAAGAACTATTATTACAGTACATTACAGTTCAAAACCATCGTGAGGCAACGTTCATACCCCGGAGGTTTTACAAATGTGTGAAGTCTACCAATTTGCACCTGCATCGCTGAATTATAGGTGAAATCCCCAATTTATCAGAGGGATTTGTGCCCAGCAGTGGGACAGTAATGGTTTAACGACGATAAGAGTAAGAGTCAGGGCCGGATTTAAGGGAGGGTAACCGGGGCGGCAACCCCGGGGCCCCCACAATAGAGACGTCGGATTTTTTTTTAATTCCGACAAGTAAACACTAGTAAAAATATATATCTTTTCCTTTGATATTTTTTTTCGCTGTTTTACCTTTATCTACAGTACTTTGTACAAACATGAATACTAGAAGAATCTACCTGCGTTTCACAAATAAAATATTTATTGAAAAACTCAACTGAAAAAATTGTTCATTTTCGGAAAATAATTTGGACCTCTACATCCGGCCCTGGTCAGAGTTCAAGAGTTAGAGTTTATCGTAGCATAGTAGATTGATTTTCTGAAAAAAGTTCTTTGTTTCGCAAACGAGGAAACCGTTTACAATAATCAAGAAGCAATGGACGGACAGCAATACGATTTTATTGTCTATAGAAATGTAATAGACTTCTGAGCGGAGATAGCTTGATGGCTTAATGAGATGAACCGGAGCAAATGTTAGTGGATTTGAAAATGGTTACTCGACAGCGGAGGGTAATGATTTTTTTCTAATATAGAAGTAAGTAGCAGACAAGCATGCAATCCACCTGATGGTAAGCTGCCGCCGCCAATGGACACCTGTAATCAACCCCAGATAAGATTAGTTTCCTACTAAGATGCGCCGCTGACCCTGAGGACTAAACTGGAACGCCTCGGATAAGTTTGTCTCACAACCAACCCAGCCCAACCACACCTTTACAACCAGAACACAGTAGCGCTTAACACTGTTGTAATGTAGAAATAGAAGTGGCGGCGGTGTCGCCAGAGTCGAACCACACAGGGTTCTACCACCTTCCAAATAGTTATGTCGGTTTGACTAACCTAACCTAACCTATGCGGTGTCATTGGATTCGTGTATGGTGGACGTGAGTGGCCCTATTTATTTAAGCATTTGGGTTTTTTATTTTTATAATAATTCTGTAGTTTAATATAGTGAAATATTTAATTTGTATTTATTTGGACTGGGAATTAGATTCTGATTAGAATTTTGATTTGGATTGTGATAAATTGTGATAAAATTTGCGTTTGGTTTTAAATAGGATAAGGGATAGGATTGTGATTTTGAGGTAAGATTAGGACTTTAGAATATATGACTAAGACTTCGATTTTAATTTCGATTTTGTTCTAATACGCATATAATTACAAAAAATGAGGTGTCTGGGAATTGAACCTCTGACTCTCAATTGAGAGACCGTTCTAACCACTAAGCTAGCATATAATTTCATTTTATACATCTTCATAATATATTTCAGTTATTCAGTTCCCCATTGCACCCGGTAGCAAGGGAAATACAAGTCATGATGCGCATTCCTTCAGTATATTACATTCCGGGGAAGCCAACAAGGTTAAGAGCAAAACTTATACGTACTATGTATTTCCGTATTGTTAATAAATTTCATATATTTTTCTTCTTTATTAAAATAATATTGTAAATACAATAATAATATTAATAATAGTAATATTATAATCTTCAAATAATATGAGTACATATATTTTTTTAGAATTTCAATACTTCGTACAGAGATAAGTATAGATATCTCACCGCCTTGTAATTGAAGGAAGCCATTAAATGGCTTAAACGGCTTACGATTCTGTCAGCCATATTAGTCAATGATCTAAATACTACATTTTTTTAATATTTTTAAACACGAAAATAAATGACAGGGACAATTTCAATTGTCTAAACTGGTTACATTTTTTTGTTGGGAGTGAGTAATCTTTGCTTATCTGCGACTTCGTAGTTCGATTCCAGAGACACCACCGCCACACTGTTACTGCTATAACAGCGGTATAGCAATGCCGTGGTCACCTATTTTTGGCTAATACCAACAGTGTAGCGATGTTATGGTCTGGTGTGAAGGGTTTATTTATAAATAGACACTTATCGAGGTGTTCCAATTTAAGTCTTCGGGGTAGCGGCGCATCTGTGACCAGCTTCAAGTAGCAATAATTCTATCCAGATTTATTATAAATGTGATGGGCTGCAGTGACCACTTGTGGACAGCATCAAGTGGACTGCGTGCGATTGATTTCTCTTTCAAATCAAATCAAATCAAATCAAAATTTTTTATTCAAAATAGGTTCTTTACAGATCACTTTTTGAATGTCAAAGCAACTACCACCACTTCACAAGGTGTTTCGTTATGGAGAAGAAGCGGCGAAAGAAACTCCATAACACACATCTTTTAAAAAAAATGTTTTTGACAATGTTAACTTAACGTAATGGTACATGTGGAGCTGGAGCTAATTCAGACCACACCGTTTTGTCAGTCAAATAATCACTTACTTTATAGTACGCTTTTTTACATAGCGTTAGTTTAACGACATGTTTAAACTTTTTTTCTGTGAGATTCAAAATGTGGTCGGGTATTTTATTGTAGTAGCGAATACAGTTGCCCACGAAAGATCTAGCCACCTTACATAATCTATGTTTAGGAATTGCTAATTTATTTCTATTTCTGGTATTAAAGTTATGGTGGTTACTATTTTTTTCAAACATATCAGTGTGTTTTCTTACATACATAATATTTTCATAAATGTATTGACTATGCACCGTCAATATATTAATAGTGGGAAACAGTTCTCTTAGGGACTCACCACGCCGCAGACTATATATTGACCTTATTGCTCTTTTTTGAATAGTAAATATAGAGTCTATGTCAGCAGCACTGCCCCACAGTAGAATGCCATAAGACATAATGCTGTGAAAGTAACTGAAATAGACAAGTCTGGCAGTGGGTATGTCTGTTAACTGTCTAATTCTTCTGACTGCAAAAGCTGCAGTACTAAGTCTGCTGGACAAAGCAGAGATGTGGGGACCCCACTGGAGTTTAGAATCAATGGTAATCCCCAAGAAAACAGTTTCATTGACGAATTGCAAAGTCTCACCATTTAGAGCGACATTCATCCCCGTACTCCTTACATTTGGTAGCATAAATTTAATACATTTAGTTTTATTAGAATTTAAGAGTAGGTTGTTTGCATCAAACCAGTTCTGAATCCAGCAAAGAGTTTCATTAATATCGTTCATATCCTGTGATTGTCGTTTTACTCTAAACACCAAGGAAGTGTCATCAGCAAACAAAACAACCTCAGATAAATCCTTTACTACATTTGGCAAATCATTTATATAAACTAAAAATAGAAACGGACCTAGGATGGAGCCCTGAGGTACACCTATTTTAATATTAGAACCTGCTGATAATGCTCCATTTACTTGCACTCGTTGGACTCTATTGTTTAAATAAGAATTTATCAACTTTAGAGAATTTCCCTGAATACCATAATATTGTAATTTTAACAATAAGGTTTTATGATCAACACAATCAAAAGCTTTAGACAAGTCACAAAAAATACCTATAGCATCATGTGCTTGTTCCCAACAATCAAAAATATGTCGCAGCAATTGAACACCAGCATCTGTGGTAGAACGGCCTTTAGTAAAGCCAAATTGCTTTTGATGTAAAAGATTATTTCGTTTAAAATGAAGCAACATTTGGTGTAAGAGGATCTTTTCAAAAATTTTACTTAGAACAGGCAGTACTGAGATGGGTCTATAATTGTTGGGATCTTTAGTATCACCTGCCTTAAACAATGGAATTATTTTGCTATGTTTCATTAAATCAGGGAAACAGCCCTGATCAACACACATATTAAAAATAGTGACTAAGTAGGGAGCTAAAGTTTTAATGATTGATATACAAACTTTTACTGACATTCCCCAAATGTCCTCTGTATTTTTAACAGTTAATTCTTTAAAAGCTTTTAATATGTCATTAATTAAAATATGTCTAAATTTAAATTTAATGTGACACTGACTTAAATTCTCTTTAAGGATGGTCACTGCTTTAATTGGGGATGATTTTAAAAATTTAGTAGTATTAAATGGTATATTCGAGAAAAAAGTTTCAAATTCTTGTGCAATTTCTTTATCTGAGGTAATCTGACCACGTTCAGTAGTAAGAGATACTTTACTGATACTTAATCTACAAGTTCGTGTTTCGGCATTAATTATTTTCCAAATTGTTTTAATTTTATTATCAGCATTTTTTATTTTATTATGTATGAACTTAGATTTAGCTGTCATACAAACTGATTTAAATATTTTAGAATATTTACGAACATATTCATTGAAGTGAGGGCTACAGTTATTCTCCCTTTCACTATAAAGCTCGAAAAGTTTACTTCTACTTAGACGAATACCTTTAGTAGCCCATTCACAAAAACTAAGTCTAGTACTCTTTTCATACCTAACTTCAGAAAATATTTTTTTAAACTCAGTGTGCACTGTGGAGAAAAATGCAGAATATAAATTATTAACACAAGTGCTATGGTTCAGAACTGACAACTTATTTAGTAGCACTTTATTATATTTTAATAAACGGTGACTTGTAATTGGTCTATGAAGAAACTTTATGTTCCCTTCCTTGGATATGTTATATTGGATATGGACAGACTGCCCCTTGTGATCAGATTTAATATGATTTATTATAGATTTTTCAACTACAGAGCAGTTACAGAAAATGTTATCAATGCAAGTAGCAGAGGATGAAGTCACCCTGGTTGGCTCAAAAAAACTATATTCTAAGTTATATGATCTAAATAAGGAAAGTAATTTTACTTTCAATGTGGTGTTTTCTAAAATATTCACATTAAAATCACCACAAACAACAACATATTTCTTACATTTGCAAATAATATCCAAAACATTTTCCATTACACCTTCAAATCTAGAAAATGTTTCTATGTTAGGGGGCCTATACACGCTAACCACAATAAGGCTATCCAGCTCGACACATGATAATTCAATAACACGTTCAACCGAGAGCCCCACTATATCCAAGCGTTCTCTTGATTTTAAACCTTTACGAGTTATTATTAATGAGCCACCATGGATAGCTGACTCACGGCTGAACGAACTAGCAATAAAGTGATTTATATAGTTTATTTGTGTTTCACCTTGTTTTAACCAGTGCTCTGTTAAACAAATTATATCATAATTGTTACTCTCTAAAAATAACTCCAGTTCCAGTTCCTTACTTGAAAAACCCTGGATATTCTGGTGCAATATTTTTAGAGATGAAAACTTTTTATTGCTAGTTTTATTATTACTAAGTTTACCCATATGAAGACATTTATTTGAAATATGTCTCTTAATTTGCTTATTATTATTATATTCATATGAATTACTTACATAATTATTTATTGATATGTCAATGTTATTAAATGAATTACTATTTGACAATGGTTGTAAATTAAATAATTTGCCAGAGGTGCACTCTGTTGTCCTATCATTTAATTTAAATTTTCCAATGTCAAATTTAAATTATTGGATGTCAATAATTTTAAATTATTATTCTGCTCAATAGAAGCAGGTTTGGTTGCCAAGTTTTTGGCAGAAATGTCAAAATAAAATTCTAGCACAACAGCTATCCGTCTTTTATAAAATCTAGGGAGATAGTAATTATCCCCTGTCAAATAAAAATTCATACTAAACGAGTTAGTATCAATCAAATGAAATTTATTATTATTGCACATTGTAGTGTGCAAAGTCCTATTTAACTTATATCTAATATCATTCTCTTCGACTGGCAAACTTTTACTATAGGGGAATGTAAACATTACAATTTCCTTTAAATTAAGTTTTAACAAAGTATCCAAGTAATGTAATAAATGCTTTTTGTTCACATTTCCCCTATTTCCTATAAAGATAACTAAGCTTGTATTATTCTTTAATTCAGTATTACATACATTATGCATAATCTCATGGAAAGATGCATTAGGCATACAATTATTTAATACTGAATACATTAAAAAAATTACATACTTTAAAAAAATGTTTCATAAAAACATTTATCTATTTATTTTTATTAAAGTGTGCAAACAGAAATCGAACCTGACACTAAATGGCTAGCTATCCATTGCAACAACTAAACAACAAATCCCATTATCATTAAGGTGGATGCAGCTGATATCGATTGCATTTCGACAGCAAATAATAGCACCCGAATACGTGCTTGTTTTAATGTCGGGTGAACGGATATGTAGATTGAATAACATTTAGAAATGAAATGAAAGATATAGATAAAAAAGTTAAGATAAGATAAGATAAGTATAAATAGAATGAGTAGTTTTTGTCCCTGTAGTTCCGGGACCAGAATAGCTACGGTATCCCCTACGTGTCGTAAGAGGCGACTAAAAAGCGGCTTTCGGGGTTGCGGGCGGCAAGAGTGGCAGCACGAACCGCCCGACTTGCGACTCCGGGATGGAAGGCGGTATGTGTGGTCACATACCGTCGTAAGCTCCACAAGGCGACGCAAGGCGAGCTCCATGTTCATCAGGGCGGAGCCCGACGGGCAAGGCGCTTAGAGGACTTCGGTTGTGTTCCTTTGGAGATCCCGGAGTCCTCTATGCAGCGCCGAGGTCGGCCACCGGGGGGAGGTTTTGGTTCGAAAAATGTCCCACATATCCCGTCGTCGCTCCCATGACGTCTGGAACCTTTTGAAGCAGCATATAAAATTCTCGTGTCACAATGTTAGTTACCGTACTCCTCCGAAACGGCTTTACCGATTTTCACCAAATTTTATATGCATATTCAGTAGGTCTGAGAATCGGCTACTATCTATTTTTCATTGCCCTAAGTGATACGTGGTTGTTCACCCTTTTTTTATTTATTTATATGGCAACACGTTTGCCGGGTCAGCTATTAACACTGTATTTGCAAATGCAGAAACTATTATGATCATTCTAAGACTCCTTTAATATAACTTTTAGATTTCAGGGAACTTTAAGATAAAATAAAGTTACTTATCATACTTTTAAATAAAAAATGCTTATTATAAACCTTATTATGCACCTTATATAATTAGGTACTTATTAGTTATTTATTTACATAAGAATTGATGAATAAATATTGCATTATATTCTGTTGAACTTAACCAAATAGATTACACCCGACATTGTTTTATAGCGCCATCGAGGTGAAATACGACAGCATAGAATTAAATTACAACGTGTCCGTGTCATTTCTACATACCATTAGCTCTGCATTACTGCCCCAAATAGCCCGAATGTTAGAAGGATTTATTACTTACAGCAAGGTGCTAAGTGCATCAAATCAATTTTGATTTTGAACTTTGGCTCCTAAGTGAAACTAACGGGGGTTGTGTGTTTTGTTTTAATAGAGTATTAATGGTAGTTCGCCTCCGGAGGTAACACCGCCACACCTATTTCTGCCTAACATAACATCAGCATCACAATCATAATATCAGTGTTAAGCGCTGTTGTGTTTAGGGTGTGGTAAGAGAGACTTAAACGAGAGATTGAAACTTACCAGACTTAGTAATGTATCTGTAGGCGATCTTGGATAGGACTCCATTTTTCTGTATATATTTTTATTTCAGAATTAATAAAACAATTGATTTATAAGTAATCTTGAATAGCTCTCAAATTACTCCCTATTTCTGTCTTTTTGTGTCTAAGAATACAGTAGTACTTGACGCTGCTATTATCTATACTAATATTATAAAGAGGAAAACTTTGTTTGTTTGTTTCATTGTAATGAATAGGCTCAAAAACTACTGGACCGACTTTAAAAATTCTTTCACAATTCGAAAGCTACATTATCCACGAGTAACATAGGCTATATTTTATATGAAATATATTTGATAAATAGATTATGACGCGGTACAAAATTTGCCGGGTCAGCTAGTTAATGTATAAATTGGTGTGACTGTGGTGGCATGCTATTATACCACCTACAAAATAAGTAGAAATTAATAGTCCCAATTATAATTAAAAAGCCTCGCGGTTATGTAAAATTATACAGTAAAATTTTTGTTCCGTTCATTATAACATCATTTTATTTTACAAATTTCACATGATTAAAATATGATGCTTTTGTACAAAGTAGTCAGGCATATTAAATTTAAACCTTAGATTGTGAATATATAGAAGGAGCATTTACATGTAACTTTAGTATCCAAAAATATCTTACTTAACACAGAGAACCCTCTGTGGATCGATTCCGGCGGCACCACCGCCACACCTATTTCTGTCTGTTATTAGAGTGTTAAGCGCTACTGTGTTCTGGTTTGAAGGGTGTGGTAAGGGAGACATACATTTCGAGGTATTTCAGCTTAGTCCTGCGTAGCGGCGCATTTGAGGATGACCTCTGGTAGGAATATAATCTTATTTGAGATTGACTACAGTTGTCCATGTGCAGCAGTAGCCACTAACCATCAGGTGGACTGCATGCTCGTCTGCTTCTTCTATATTATAAAAATGAGGGACTTAGTGAGGGATGAGCTTTTGCCCGCGGCTTTGCTCGCGTTACAAAGTAATATTTTCATCCCCTATTTTATCCTCTTGGGGGTAGAAATGATCAAAATCGTTTCTTAGCGGATGCCTACGTCATAACATCTACCTGCATGCCAAATTTCAGCCCGATCCGTCCAGTGATTTGGCCTGTGCGTTGATACATCACTATGTCAGTCACTCACCTTTGAGTTATATATATTTAGATTAAGCAAGCAAGGAAAATCGAACATTGTAACACATATTTGCGTTCATCTGTAACCAGCGCCATCTAGTTTTTCAATTCTCCGTTCAAAATAGCTAGTTAAAATATTTTAGCTATGTTAGCGATACAGTTCAGCTAGAAGCAGGCAATTTTATCCAATATTCCGGGTCGGGAATCTAATAAAACGGGGCGTACGCCGCTCACTGTCTTTGTCATTCTTCCAACTAGATCGCAATAAGGCTCGGCGCATACTTGCGACTTTTTAATCGCAGATTTGTAATGTAAATGTTCGCGGTTGTGAATACAATCATGTATTGCGGAAGACTTAAATGTTTCTGCTGTATATATTTTAATAATGATGTGATATAAAGATGTTTTTGCTAAATAGACCAATGGATTTATTTAGCCAATTAGACCTATTAGATAGCAATAGAGAATAGATTAGAGCAATTAGCAACAGCTCAATAGATGTTTAGGTATCTAGATGTTTTGCTACTTACGCGTATTGCTAGTAAGATTTATTAATTACAATTGAGTAATAATAGCCTAGTGATTTGAATTTTCACTATGTACAGAGTCCTAGGTAGAGTTATGTGCAAATTAAATATAGCTTACCTATCACTTGCTTTTCCGATGAAAGAAAATATTGTTAGAAAACCTATGTTATATTTTATTTTTTTATAATATAGGGGTAGTAGACGAGCATATCAACCCCAGATAGGATTAGATATTCCTACCTGAGGTCGACCACAGACGCGCCGCTACTCCTGAGGACTAAGCTGGAACGCCTCGGAAAAGTCTGTCTCCCTTACCACAAATGTATATTATATATATGTACCTATATTATATGTATGTATGTTATATGTATACATCTGATTTTTTAATACTTCTCAAAGAGAGTCTATCAATTCGCATTTGGCCAGCACGATGAACTATGGCCTGAACCCCTCTCATTCTTAGAGGAGACCTTGCCCAGCGGTGGGATAATATGAGGTTGACATCGATGGTAGAATACGCATCAGAAGTTTAAAATAAATTGAAAAATCTTGAAAAACTAATAAGGAAATGTTTTAAAAGCAAAACATTGTTATCAATGTTTTGCGGGACAGAGACTCTTTTCTATATAATCTGAAACCGATCAAGGTATACATCTAGTATATAACAGCTGGATTTCAAGTTCGTTGCTACTACAATTATATTAAAAACATTAAAAAAATCGTACAATTACAATATCATCTTATATATAAAATTCTCGTGTCACAATGTTAGTAACCGTACTCCTCCGAAACGGCTTTACCGATCTTCACCAAATTTTATATGCGTATTCAGTGCAAGTCTGAGAATCGGCTACTACCTATTTTTTATACCCCTAAGTGATAAGGGTTTTTCACCCTTAACATTTTTTTATTTATATGGCAACACAACATTTGCCAGGTAAGCTAGTTATAAAATAATTCCTACGCTATTAAGAAAAACCTTATAACTTCATGACACGTAATGCGACCAAAAGAAACCGGTAGACTTATAATGCACTTTAGCTCTGCAAAACAGTTGTATGCGATGATATATTACGCGTATATTACGTGAAACTTTAAGACAAAATGGGAGATAAAAATTTAATTTTCAGCTACCTACAGAAATTTATAGGACTAGAGCAGAGTAGTTTATAAGCGAAATGTTAAGTGTAGAAATGAAATTTGTGTGGCATTTTTATTGCGTTTTTAAGATGGTAGAATCCTTCGCGTTTCAACTTTAGTGTTAATACCGCTATACCTGTCTGCCTAATAGCAGCAGTGTTAAACGCTGTGTTTCGGTAAGAAGGGTGTGGTCAAAAAAAATCAAAAGTACTTTATTAGGTTTACAAATTGTGTACCTACATACATATGAGTTGGTGTTGGAGCATCCTATTAAGTAAATATAATACCTGTGCCAGGATGCCCCGCTCTTCCTTATCTTACATTTTAATACAATTTGCTTTTGTAACAGTATATTACTTATATATTTATTATAATAAATTTAACATTTCTAATATTACGTATGTGTGCGAGTGTGTGTGTGTGTGTGTGTGTGTGTGTGTGTGTGTGTGTGTGTGTGTACGTGTGTGTGTTTATATGTGGTTAGTAAAATACTTATCCGATGCGTTGACAGATGTAGCAACGTATGTGAAGCAACTCAGGTGGTGCTCTAGTCCTATCAGAGACTGATTATAATAGAAGTGCATGGTAAGAACACGAGACTTACATTTATATATCAGGTGGACTGTATGCTCGTTCGAATTTCTTATAAATGTTGCAAATTAAATTTTATTTTGGCAATAATTAAATTAACTTGTGAATAATGTCATTAATAATAATCTGATTCTGTTAAATTTGTGCGCAATATGAGTACATAAATTTATTTTTCTGTCTATGACTTCAAAATAACAATTCCTAAGCGCAGAAAAATATTTCCTTGATTGCAAAACCATATAAAAATGTTATATTTTGTGGACGTGCTGACTAATTTTCTAAACTACTTGGAATAGTATATCTCCCTTGCCACACCCTTTAAATCAGAAAACAGCAGCGCTTAACACTACTGTTATTAGGCAGAAATAAGTGTGGCGGTGGTGCCGCAGGAGTCAAACACAGATAGTTCTACCACCTTCAAAAACATTCTAGATAAAATAAATATGATTTTAAACGTCAAGGGGTTCTTTATAAAACAGAAAAATATACGGCTATTGAATACAGGTGAATTTATTTTATAAAGCAAATAGATAACTTTATTTATTTGTGCAATCGCCCGCATCGTACACCGCATGGACCGCATCCACGGCACATAAATACTGATAAAGCTTAATCACTAACTAAATAAGTTGTTATAACTAGTGACAATTGTATAAATCACTAGTTTTGCCTGCGGCTCTACCTGCGTGGACTTTGAATACGCCGATAAATTATATCATATGTGTTAATACAGGTTATAAACTATCCTTGAGCCAAATTTCATCGAAATCGGTTCAGTCGTTTTACTGTGAAAGAGTAACAAATACCCATCCATCTTAACCATCTTTTGTTTTTATTATAACTAGCTCACAAACTTTATACCGCATCAAAATCTATTTATCAAATATACTTCATATAAAATATAGACTATGTTACTCGTGGATAATGTAGCTTTCGAATGGTGAAAGAATTTTTAAAATCGGTCCAGTAGTTTTTGAGCCTATTCATTATAACCAAACAAACAAACAAAGTTTTCCTCTTTATAATATTAGTATAGATTAGTAAGACTTTTTGCATAAAATAAACATTATTATAATCATCAGAGGTTCTGCCTGGAAATATACGGCTATTGTATACAGGTGAATTTATTTTATAAAGCAAATAGATAACTTTATTTGTGCGATCACCCGCATCGTGCACCGCATGGACCGCATCCACGGCACATAAATAGCGATAAAGCTTATTCAATTAACGCAATTAACTGAAAAAGCTGTCGGTGGATCTTTACCACAACACACTAGTAATTGGACTGCGTTAAAATGGTTTTGATAACCTAGTTGTTCGATATGACCTCATAATGGATGACCAGAGTTCGAATCCCGGAATCTCTGATTGTTTAAGTTATGTGCCAATTAGGAATGATTAGCTTTAACGTGCAAGAAAAATATAGCAAGGAAATGTATATATCTAAGAGTTATGTAAAAGAACGGTAAAGAGCGAGCCGAACCCACTCATGAAGGGTCTTGTTGACATTTGTATAAGTACCTATTATTCAAATCGGTTTAAAAGAGCGATAAACGCCGAAAATATGGTTCGTTTACGGGGTTCCTTTTATTTTAAACTTTTTCGTTTATAGAATTATTTACGTTGTAAATTATACATATATGCTCTGTAAATTGTCTATTTATTACAGTTAATTTTAAGTGTTTAAGGGTTGTGTTTAATCTCTTTGACAGATGGACAGACATCGGAGGCTTAGTAATAAGGATCCATTTATACGGAACCCTAAGAACGAAACAATGGGAATAAATAAGCAGTTTTCACGAGGAAATAGGCTAGCATCGAAAACTAAAAGGTCAACAAAGTTCCTATGGATAAAGCTAGGTTTATGTGGTCAATGGAAACTAAACTTTGGGAAACTCGTGTTGGTAATAGTTTCCTAGTTTGTTTACAGAATCTGGAAGTGGGTAATGGAAAGTTTTCGATACAAATGCCTCAGGTCGATTGTACGGGGCCTAGTCTGTTTCACAACTCACGACACATCCGATGCGACACGACTTGCGATAGTGACGAGTTAGGTTCCATTTATATTTACAGACTTAACCGCGTCGTAGCGCAAAGAATCATATATTTCTAAATAATATTTTGACATACTTTTCCGAAGCGTTCCAGTCCACAGGGGTAGCGGCGCATCTGTGGTCGGCCTCAGTTAGGAATATATAATTCTATCTGGGGTTGATTACATATGTCCTTGGGCTGCAGTAGCGACTTACCATCAGGTTGACTGCATGCTCGTCTGCTACTCCTATATTATAAAAAAGGCATGATTTGTGTTTCCACGGTCCTGCTATGGAAAATATAAATACTTTCATAAACATTTTATATGTACTACTTAATTCTGTTTTACCAGAAAACGTGTAAGACATGCTATGTATGTTGATCTAAAAGCACAAATAATATATTTTTTATTTTAATCATCATACAGAAGGCGAAAGTAAATATTTCCATTGGTGTAAGTTTTGCGGCCACTATCGTCCACGAGCTACTAAGATTCATGTCCGAAGTCCTACTGAGAACTGAGTTGGGACTCTACAAAAAATATGTACTATATTACTTACTTTTTAAACTAGATCACAGAATTACCATAACCACCGTTATGTTGCAGAATAACTGTGATAGTTGTACCTTAGGGGGTATCCCTATTCACATAAATGCTAAGCCTACAACCACAGCCTGCAGCCATTTCACAATTCATTCATAAACCTACATTTAAGCCAAGCTGAAAACAGTTCAAAACGGTGTATTTCCTAAGAAAGCGCACTAAAGTCCACACGAGAAATTCTTTACACGCTGCGGGCCATTACTCCCCGATAGATGGCAGGAAGGCTGTGCAAAATAAAAACGCAGTTACCGCTTTGCACTCCCCACAAGTATACGGGAGGTTTGGCTCTTACTATTTTTACTCACTCTGCTGTCGACCTATTATTATCTCACTGCCAAGCAGAGTGGGATAGAATATTCTAACCTGAGGTCGGCGACAGGTGCGCCGTCACTTCTGAGGACTAAGCTGGAACGCTTCGGAAAAGTATGTCTCCCTTAGTACACCCGTCAAACCAGAACACAGAAGCGCTTAACACTGCTGTTATGAGACAGAAATAGGTTGGGGTAGTGCCACCCGAGTCGAACCACAAAGGATTCTACCACCTTCTAAAATAAATAAAAACAATCATAAAATCAAACATTTTACAATTCTTTCATAAACCACTATATTTCAGTTCGAGCTTTCCTAAGAAAGATACTAAAGTCCACACGAGAAATTCTTAACATGCTGCGGGCCATTACTCCCCGATAGATGGCAGGAAGGCTGTGCAAAATAAAAATGCAGTTACCGCTTTGCACTCCCCACAAGTATACGGGAGCTCTGGCTCTTACTATATGTTCTCACTCACTTACTACTATTTAATTTCAAGTACAGCTGCGTAATATACTTGTAACAAATCTTCTAAAACCTGATGTTATCAAAACAATGACATGACATGACACTAAGATGGGGGTGAGTTGATTTGGGTAGGATGGGTGATCGCTATTTGGTGGAAGTCTGTGCTATGCTTTATTAGAGGCGTGTAGAAAGATACTGGATGAACAGGTGGATTGGGTCACTCACCTCCTGACCTCTGTAGGTTGTTTTTGGATGTGGACGTTACGAAAAGTTCCTGAGCCGTATATCCCGCAGGGTACCAATCGCTCGTGTTTAGCTACTACCTGCACACTTCTGTGTTTTAGATGGTTCGATCGTCCGCCCCGATCATTATGATTGATAGTAGTGTTTAAACCGGAGGTATATTAGGACATATTTGAATATAATATAATATACTTCCGTTAACGAGAAGTCAAGCAGCGCATTATGAAATTAGGGACTTCGAATTAGTGAATTTCATCTCACTCAAAAGTCTCTTTTAGCTTTCGACAACTCGTAGTAATGGCAATGTGAGGACAAAAACAGGCATAAATTCAACACGTCCCCAACACTCGACCGGGAAGGGGAATCAAGGGAATCCGGGACACGCTTAGTGCCAGTTAAAAATACTCCTTAGGGATCTCCGGAGAAATTATCCCGTGATTTACGTTCACATGGGCCTTGATAGGAACTTTAAAGGAATTTAATACTTTTGAAAAGAAAGTCGGAGAAAACGTTTTTTTGGTACTTCTTTATGTGCTTGAAATGTATGTGTCTATTTAAGTAGATAGAATTAACTATCGCTAAGGTTAATGTTTGTTTCTGTTGTGTTCTGGTTTGAAGGTTGTGGTGAGGGAGACATGTTTTTCCGAGGCGTTCCAGCTTAATTCTCAGGCACATCTGTGACCGACCTCAGGTCTAATCCTATCTGGGGTTGAATACAGATGTAGCCACTTACCATCAGGTGGACTGCATGTTCGTCTGCTACTCCCATATTATAAAAAAAGTTACGGGATAGACCCAGGCGCGATGGCAGCATAAAATTTGGGGGAGGGCGATCACAATTTTGATTAAATTAGACGAACAGCACTTTAAGGAAACCTATGGCATTCTTAAATCCTTACTAATATTATAAATCCGAAAGTAACTCTGTCTGTCTGGTTGTCTCTTCTTCACGCCTAAACTACTGAACCGATTTTAATGAAATTTTGTACAAAGTTACAAGGACATAGGATAGTTTTTATCCCGGAAATCCCACGGGAACTAGGGATGCCTAAGATCGATTAATCGGTGAATCGATCTTTTAGACTCAAAACATAGATTATTTTAATCGATATTAGTAAGGATTGAATCGTAAACTATGCATTTAATCAAGTGATGATCTTAAGCAAAGTTGAAGGTACGAATTTTCAGTTTTATGTTTGTTTGTATGTTATATTATTTTCTTTTAAACGCGGGCGAAGCCGCGGGCAAAAACTAGTAATAGGATATTTTCGTGGGTTTCAGGCAACCAGAATACCTCATGACCTTTCACCAAGTTCATCATAGGGCCTCGTAAAGCTTATGCAATACGGTAGATCGCTTTCTGTCTGAGTAAATTAGGTTCGTTATACATACATAGGGCTCCGACATGGAGCCAATCAATGTAGTACAAGGCAGTAACATTCCCTTATCACATTTCGGGCCAATTTTAAGTTAACATAATTTATAGTTAAAACTGTTGAGTTTTGATTACGTCATCATTGCACTATTACTGCTCTATAATAGAAGTGCTGGCGTTGCTGTTTTCTGGATTGAAGGTTATGGTAGGTAGAGACGCATCCTGTGCATTAATACTAAGTCTTCCGGGAGGCAAATTTGGGAAACTCTTTTTTTTATTATTAACATTTTAACTTGTAAAAAAGTATGAAACTAGTATATAGTCGGTAACTGGTATGGATGTAAGTGGCTTCTGCCCGTAAACATCTGTAATCAACTTCATATTGAAAAATATAACAGAGGTTTTTTTTATAATATAGGAATAGTAGACGAGCATGCAGTCTACCTGATCGTAAGTGGCTACTGCCGCCCATGGACATCTGTAATCAACCCCAGATATTATCAGGTATTCCTACCTGGGGTCGGCCACAGATGCACCGGTATCCCTGAGGACTAAGCTGGAACGCCTCGGAAAACTCTGTCTTCTTTACTACACCCTTCACAACGGAACACAGCAGCGCCTAACACTGCTGTTATAAGGTAGAAATAGGTGTAGCGGTGGTGCCGCCGGAGTCCAACCACAAAGGGTTCTATCACCTTGGGCTGTACCTGAAGTACATCGTAGATGCGTTGCCACTTCTAGGGACTAAAGTTCTCACCTCATTTGTAAGTTAGCCGTCATCCACTCCCTTCCCCGAAACGCAAGAACTATTTCACGCAAGCAGTAAATGGAGATGGTATCATCCAAACTACAAATTTTACCAGTTACCATATAATAATAATAATAATAATAATAATAATAATAATAAGCCTCTCATAAACCTAACTCTACGTCCGGCACGACCACCTGTTGCCACGTGAGGGGCGGACACTGGATAGCACACAGCTACACTATTTCAGTGACCAACAGAGCAATAGTACCCAAAATTATGCGATGCGTCTAAGAAACAGGCAAATACCCCAGGCGGGTACCCGGGAGGGAGAATCCCGCCCCGGACCTTCTGGTTCGGGCTGCCCCACGTATTCTGGGGGGGGCAACGTCTCGCATAAAACTGCCCAGTCGAATACTGTTGCAGTCGATAACCCACATTCACAATCTCACCCATCATCACCCGTATCATCTACACATAGTCTTTTTCCATCACCTAGCTCATCACCATACTCATACCAATTTCACCCATCGTCATCACGTTCATCTACCATAACACCCTTGTCATGTGATGTTGCACAGGAAGCTCTTGCAATTTCTCCTGTGCCCGCCATTGATAACATAAATACCGCGCGTGATATCCAAAATGATCAAATTAGCCGCGTAACTCCCCACACAAACTCACCATCACACACCATTCACACACCAGCGAGAAGTGTTTTGCAGGACATGCTCCCCGCAACCACCCTTGCCGGAAGAAGTAGACAACGGATGAAGTGGACTGATGAAATAAACAAAGAACTCCTCCGTTGCTACTACATTGTCACACAAAACGAATCCAATCTTACCGCATGGAGACCACAGTTGCATCGAACATTTGCTGATAGTATCCCTGAACTGAGCCACTTGTCAGAGCAACGTCTCGCAGATCAGATCAGGGTGATACATAAAAATAACAGAATACCAGCTACAGAACGAGAACAAATTAAACACTCAGTCTCATTACTTATTTCATCTACCTCAAACAGATTGACTGATCACAGCACTACTAGACATACAGATCATCAATCTAACATTAACACTTCACCTTTAACAATCGACCATCAATCAACCACAGATTCACACAGTCATACGCTCAACTTACAACACACGATAACTATCACACATCACGCTACCACAACATCACAAGCATATCAATCCTGTGAAAGCATTGAACATATGCAAACACAAGATTCTGAACCAACAAATAGATCATTAGAATTAGTAGATTATGAGAAAATAGAAAACATATTTAGAGAAATGCTTATAAAATACACAGGAACAGACCCAACACTTAGGCCCACCATCTCAAAACCTCAAACAACACGCAATTTTATAAAAACCTTAAAATCCATTAACGAAATAATACATAAATACTTACAAAATAGAGAATTAATAACTATAGAACAAATTCATGAAGTCATATACTGCGCAGCACAAACCGTTACTACAATACATACAAAACATGTTAAAACATTAGAATATATTACAAACAATAATAACAGAAAGCAGAAGAAACCACAATGGGAGAAAAGGATAGAAAACAAGATTGCAACATTAAGAAAAGAAATAGGACAATTAACGCAATATTTGAACGGAAACCTTGGTCTAAAAAAACAACAGAAACTTAACCCAAGTAATAGAAGCAGGGATGAAATAGTAGAACAGCTTGATAGCAACAAACAGAAATTACAAGCATACACTAAACGGTTGCGTCGATACAAGAAAAGCAATGAAAGAAAATCACATAATAAATTGTTCAACACCAACCAAAAACTTTTCTATCAAAAACTTAATGCAGAAAAAATAGAAATTACTCAACCTCCTGAAAAAATAGATATTGAAAATTACTGGAAAAACATATGGTCTATTCCAGTTCAACACAATACACACACCTCGTGGGCTGAAATAGAAGAACAAGAAATGGAAAACATAGACCCAATGCCAGAAATAACAATAGATAAAGACGATGTATTAGTAGCCATTAAAAAAACGTTAAACTGGAAAGCCCCCGGACCTGACAAAATTCATAACTATTGGATCAAATACCTCCCAGCAACACATGAACATATAGCAAATGCACTGAACCACATTTTATGTAAACCAGAAGATACTCCCTTTTTCCTAACGCAAGGCATTACATACTTAAAACCAAAAGAGGGTGATACAACGAATCCAGCAAAATATAGACCAATCACCTGTCTCCCTACTATGTACAAACTCCTCACATCCATCATTGCACACAAACTTAATTCACACATTACACGAAATCATATAATACCAGAAGAACAGAAAGGCTGCTGCAAAGGCTCGAGAGGTTGTAAAGAACAGTTAGTAATAGACACTGAAATACACAATCAAGTAAAACAAAAACACAGAAACTTATACTACTCATATATAGATTACCAAAAGGCATTTGATAGCGTTCCCCACTCCTGGCTGATACATATTCTAAAAATATACAAAGTTGATAATAGACTAATACAATTTTTGCTACACACAATGAAACACTGGACCACAAAATTAACCTTACATACAAACAACATATCAATTTGTACACAAACAATTAAAATACTACGCGGCATATTCCAAGGCGACTCTCTTAGTCCCCTATGGTTCTGTCTAGCCCTTAATCCTCTCTCGAGGATACTTAATAAAACCAGTTCTGGATATGTGATCGATAGAAATAATAATGTTAAATTGACACATCTACTGTACATGGATGATATTAAACTTTACGCAGCTAACCGACAACAACTAGAACATCTACTTATGCTTACCGAAAACTTTAGCACTGACATAAAAATGACCTTGGGCACCGATAAATGTAAAATCAATAGCATTATTAAAGGGCAACATCATGAGACGAATCCATTCCAACTAGAATCGCAGGGTGCAACTATAGATAGCATGGAATTTCGAGAATCATACAAATATCTAGGATACCAACAAAGCACTTCCATCAATCACGCAGACATAAAACATACACTGAAAACTAAATACAAACACAGACTTCATAAAATATTTAACACTCAATTATTCGCAAGAAATAAGATAAAAGCTGTCAATACATTTGCGATACCGGTATTAACCTATTCTTTTGGAGTTGTGAAGTGGTCAGACACAGAATTAGAAGCATTAAACACAGCAACTAGAACGATAAGCAACAAACATAATATCCATCATATACATTCAGCAGTACAAAGATTCACACTTAAAAGAAGATTAGGAGGACGCGGATTCATAGACATAAAAAACTTACACTACACACAAATACATAACTTACGGACTTACTTCTTACTAAAAGCTAATGAAAGTGCTCTTCATAAAGCAATAGTCGATCTACCCCAGCCTGGTACACCACTACAGTTAAATAATAGACAATTTGATCCAACACACAAAATTCTTAAAGATGATCAGAAAATAGAGAACTGGAAGAAAAAAGCATTACACGGTAAATACCCCCATCAATTAGATCAAGACCATATAGATTATGCTGCATCCTGCACCTGGCTTACTAGAGGTAATATATTCGGCGAAACAGAAGGATTTCTTATAGCAATACAGGACCAAATTGTTAAAACGCGCAATTATTCCAAATATATTCTTAAAGAAGCAATAGATTCAGATAAATGCAGACTATGTCATCAAACCACGGAAACAATAGACCATATAACAGGGGGTTGCAGTGTATTAGCCAATAAAGAATACACTCATCGTCATGATAACGTTGCCAAACACATTCATCAACAACTTGCTCTCAAACATAAACTACTTCAATCATACACGCCATATTATCAATATAAACCTAAGAATGTTTTGGAAAATAGTGCAGCAAAACTATACTGGGACAGAGACATAATAACCGACCGCACCATCCTTAGCAATAGACCTGACATTACACTCACCTTAAAATCTTCTAAAACCACCTTCCTCATAGACATTTCTGTACCTAACACTCATAACCTGAAACCGAAACACACTGAAAAAATTCAAAAATACATACCTCTAGCTGACGAAATTAAACAAATGTGGCACCAAGATACCGTAAGAATCGTCCCCATCATCATCTCTTCAACAGGTGTCATACCTAAAACTCTAAAAACTGCATTAAAAGTATTAAATTTACACGAAAACACATACATACCCATGCAAAAATCAATAGTCATAGACACCTGTTCCATAGTCCGCCGTTTCTTAAACCCAACCACCACTCTCACACTTCAAACCCACCAAGACACTCATCCTAACACAACACACCTCAACTACACACAATACACATACACACAATCCACCAAATACACCCATCATCACTCATCCCAATCACTCAAATACTATACATGAATAAGGTGACTTGGCGTAAGCCCGTACCTTTTTCAGATAAAACCGACGTGAGTCGAGAATAAAAATCCTTTGGAATAATAATAAAATCATTTATTCGCAGTTGTAGCCACATGCACACATACATAAAAATAAAAAAATAAAAACACAATGATATAGAAAATAGACAACACAAAAAAGAAATGATAATTAAACACAATAAACCTACTCATAAAACAAAGTATAAAAAATAAAAACTTAAAAACAATAACATAAGAATTTTGACAAGTGTGCTGCAGCATAACACCGCGAAATGGGCCGAACTCAGCAATGCCATTGCCAGCGACACCGCACAATGATGCTGATTTTCAGTCCGCCCGTTGTTTTGGGGCAACTCGCACGACCGTACGCGCATCCCATCGGCACCAAATTATAAAAACGGCACCAAATGATAGAAGCTATCCAAATATATATATTTTTCTTTTCGAGGGTGAAACCTTCAAACGGTACCCGACGATGTGGGAGCGACGCCGGGTTATGTGAGGTTTTACCCGCACTAAAACCCCCCCGGTGGCTGTTTTCAGCGGATCTTCGACGGAACACAAGCAGAGTCCTCCAAGCGCGCTGCCCCGATCGGGCTCTGTCCTGGGAGTGTTCGCTCCCCCCACAACATCTGGTGATTACGACGGTATGCGAGCACACATACCGTCGTCCTTCCCGGGGCAGCTTACTGGACGGTTCGACCTTCCACTCTTGCCGCCTATAACCGCGGAATCCTCTTTTAGTCGACTCTTACGACAGGCAGATATCATAGCCCTATTCTAGTTCCGGAACTACAGGGACTACCATTTACCATATCTAGTAAAACTTTCCAGAATGAAGTCTTCACGGAATATTTTCCTTCACAGTATGACCACATGCTCATTATTATTATCAACCATGAAACATTCAGTGAGGTTTGAATACCGGACTCCCTTTGTGGGTCGAAACTCAAAACTATAACTACATTTAAAACATTAGCGCATTCACAATCGGTTCAAACAAGTAAAAAATTGTGCAATACATTTTATTTATGTGAAAACTTACGATAGATATGCAGTGCACCGCCATTTGCTCGAAGAATGAACGTAATTTATTATATAAACAACAAAACTTGTACTGTAGTTTATATCGCTTTTACTTTAAAATGGAACCGTATGAATAATTTTGACACATGTAAGTGAGTGCATTCGTAGGGTGCGACCACACTACACTCATAACCTTATAAAAATCTTGTATCATGGGTGCCTTGTATACACACTAGGAATCCTTGTTGTTTGTCCACAGAAAGACGAATACACAAACACCCAGATCCAGAAGAGATAACTAAATTTAATGTTAAGAAATTTGTCTGACCTGGGATCGAACCCGGAACCCTTTGCACACACCGCTATGGTGACCACCCCACTCCGCAGGACTTCTACCATACTATGTCCTTGTAGTTTCGAGACCAAAATTGAGCTACTGTATCCCCTACCTGTCGTAGCGATCAAAACATACTTTCGGGGTTTCAAAATAAAGTACAGCATCATAAAAGTTTACGGTGTCATTGTCGTCGTCAAAACATTATTGTCCCACTGCTGGGCGAGGGTTTTGTCTCAGAATTAAAAGTATTAGGTCATAGCCCGATACGCTAGCTAAGTGCAGATTGATAGACTTCAAAAACCTTCAGAACATTAAAAGAAACTTAGGATTGTAGGTAGGATTGTGTGGTTTCCCTTATCATAAAAGCTATATTCCGTATAAAATAACACTCTGTATATAACGTATAAGATGCAGTGTGGACGCGCCTTTAGGAGCAGGATTCCACTGCTCCTTATAGTGCAGTGCGACTGAAATATAAAGGCTATTTGTAAACGTTCGCGCTTACCTGCGGCTCTGCTACTTTGTATCGGAATTTAAAATGCTATACGGAACATTTGTTTTTATTTAAGTTTTTAGATACTCGTGTTCTGTTATTATACCGTTTAGTATGTGTTTGTAATATGATATTTACATAAAATATAACAATAAAAATCTCTTGTATGACGTAGGATGGTACCTTTTTGTGTTTGATTGGGATGACACCTTTGTCACACCAATTTTGTCTTATGAGAGATGAATTGGGCGTGTCAGAGATCATTTACTCAAGTGGACTGTGTTCTTATTGGTTAGTTCAAATTAATAAAAAGAATCACTCTGTATGTACAAGACATATACAGAGTAATTCTTGTAAGCAAGATATAGTGTGGACGCGCCTTTAGGAGCAGGATCCCACTGCTCCTTATAGTGCAGTGCGACTGAAATATAAAGGCTATTTGTAAACGTTCGCGCTTACCTGCGGCTCTGCTACTTTGTATCGGAATTTAAAATTCTATACGGAACATTTGTTTTTATTTAAGCTTTTAGATTCTCGTGTTCTGTTACTGCTCATATTGTTCGTCGTCGGTCCTTTGTTTTATTATCGTATAAAGAGCGAAAAAGGAAGAAAGTTCGTGTAACATTGTATTGAAGTACATTTTGCGCATGTGTGACTTTGATTGTCAAATGACTTTTTTACAGTTTTTTATAAGATTTAACTAGCAAGCAAGCTTTCAGTTCATTTGATGGTAAGTGGCTACTGTGAGCTATAAACATCTAAAACCAAACCCGGATAAGATTCCTACCTCATACCTCATACCTAAGGTCGGTTGTGATGCATTGCTACCGCTGAAGAGGAAGTTGGAACGCCTCGAAAAGGTGTCAAATTCCATTGTAGTTAGACGACACCAATGCCGCACCCATTTCTGACTAATGGAAATGTTAGCCGCTGCTGTGTTCTGTTTTGAAAGACTTGATATGGGGAGATAGACCGAGGCGAGGCGTTCCAACTGAGTCCTCTCCTGGGGTTGATTACAGACGTCCATGGGCGGGAGTAGCCTGTTAAAGTCCGCGTAAAATTGCTAGTCCGCTCTGAGTATAGAAATGAATCGCGTCGCCATAGCAAATTGTATGACTACACCTGCTCGCAACAACTTCAGAGCGGACTAGCAGTTTGGCGCGGACTATACTTTCGGGTGGACTGCATTCTCGTGTGCTTCGTAACTGTGTAGTACATATAAATACATGAGTATACGAAACAGTGTTAAATGAAAACATGCTTCATGTTTCTGGAGCAGGGCATGTCGCACTGCGCTGTTTCACGCATTATTTAAACTAATTCCACGTTTAAGGCCGGACGCAAACACAGCTTTTACGATACGACTTGTATTTTTGTATCGTTTTACGGTATGACTGACCCTTTTTATATCTTATAGATAGGTCAGGTCTTTCACGGCTTGAAAAGACCTAAAATCTACGCTGCTTGAATATTGAGTTGTGTAGGAATGTATGGGTTAAGCATGTTAATAAAATACAATCGATAACTGAGTACCTATTACAAAAATAAATATAGTTTAAAAAAAAAAACACGCTTGTGATAAAATCAACTAAAAAATAAAGAATAATTTTCAAACTAGGAATCAATTAAGGAACAGTAAATAGTATAATTATGAAAAAAACGTGGCGTGCTCCATTTATTAGTTTTCGAAAAGCGCCCCACACTTTTTCCACAATTATACTATTATATCTATATTACATAATGAAATGAAAAAATAAAAACTCACAAACATACATACATACAGGTGAAACTAATAAAAGCGTGTTAAAAAGAGTCGCCTTCTACACTCATAGTTCCACATTAGACTGACCTGTGTCGTGGTTGCCATGGACACACACAGACGAATACCCAACACCCAGACCGACAACAGAAATCGTTTAGATAAATTTATCATTTAGGTATCTGACTGGCCGGACATTGAACACTGAACCCTGAGAACTCTCAGCGTGACCCTGAGTATAACTACACCTACCCGCAACAACTTCAGAGCGGACTAGTAGTTTGGAAATAACTATACCTATGGTGCTCACTCCGTCAAGAAAGTCCTCAATTCAACATTATACCCACTAAAGATTATGATTTGTCAATTTTTAGTAGGTATGAAGTAATTTTTAATCTTCAATGGATGTTTGGTACGCCCAAATAGATGGTTTATTATCGGCGTTAATGCCCAATCCATGCCGGATCCTTTCGAACTACTTCTAACTGCTCATAAACAGGATTAGCCACAGCTAGCGGTTACCCATCCAACTCTAACGAAGCAACTTTGTAAATCAGTTACGATCTACAAAACGACGCCAGTACTCGTAAGTACTGAAGTTAGTACCTAAAGTTACTACAAAATAGTTACTTAAAGCTAAAATAAACATTCACAGACAAGATAAGTACCGGAAAAACATTATTAACGTCCGCAAAGAAGATATTTCCTGAAACCGTTACATTTTTATTTGGGAACATTCGCATGATATAACGTTGCTACATAATGCAATAATCGTGCAACGGAAACCGCTCTTACATCACGAGACCCGGACGGAAGTGGCTCGCTAATAAATATAGCAGCAATAAATATTGCTCTCTAATAAATACAGCAGTTATAAATAGAGCTCGCTAATAAATTTAGCAGTAATAAATATAGTTGTTTTATATATTACTGCTGTTTCTAATTTCAAATAAAATAAAACATGCTACTGAACGATATAAATATTAGTAGTGTCACATTGAGAGTGGATTTAGTTTTTAGGGATCCGTATTCAAAGGATAAAAACGGGGTCCTATTTTAAATTTTATGGTATTGCTTCGACTGTTAGTGCATTATAGGGTTCTTTCTCTTGTAATAAATAGACGTTATAATAACAAATATAAAAAGTAAATAAATAGTGATAAGGCATCTTATGCATTTAATTTATCTTTTTTCTATTCCTAGAGTAGAAAAATTAAAAACAAATAACATACCTTATGTACGTATGTTAGTTATGTATTAAATAAATTAAATCTAGAAACTAAAGAAAATATACACAGACAAGAGAAGTACCGTAAAGAAGATATTTCCTACAACCGTTACATTTTTATTTGGGAACATTCGCATGATATAACGTTGCTACATAATGCAATAACCGTGCAACGGAAACCGCTCTTACATCACGAGACCCGGACGGAAGTGGCTCGCTAATAAATATAGCAGTAATAAATATTGCTCTCTGATAAATACAGCAGTTATAAATAGAGCTCTCTAATAAATTTAGCAGTAATAAATATAGTTGTTTAATATATTACTGCTGTTTCTAATTTCAAATAAAATAAAACATGCTACTGAACGATATAAATATTAGTTGGGTCATTTTGAGAGTAGATTTAGTTTTTAGGGATCCGTATTCAAAGGATAAAAACGGGGTCCTATTTTAAATTTTATGGTATTGCTTCGACTGTTAGTGCATTATAGGGTTATTTCTCTTGTAATAAATAGACGTTATAATAACAAATATAAAAAGTAAAAAAAGATGATATTGAACCTTATGTGTTCGCTTTATCTTTTTTCTATTAAGATTATAAAGATTGCAATAGTATAAAAATTCAGACGTACGTACGTACTGCATTTTCCTGATATGTTAGTTATGAATGAAATTATTTACAGTTACTAGAAACTAAAGTAAACTTTCACAGACAAGTATCGTAAACTAGATATTTCATACAACTGTTATATTTTTATTTGTAAACATTCGCATGATATAACGTTGCTACATAATGCAATAACCGTGCAACGGAAACCGCTCTTACATCACGAGACCCGGACGGAAGCGGCTCGCTAATAAATATAGCAGTAATAAATATTACTCTCTGATAAATTTTGCGGTAATAAATATTACTACTGTTTCTAATTTCACGCAAAATGAAAAATGCTGCTAAAAGTGTATTGTGATTTTGAGAATCATTTTTAGGGTAAAAACTTATTACTAAACCTCCGTTGTCTGTCCGTCTGTGTATAGACGCGTCTCTGATAGGTCACAGGGCTCTAGCTTTTCTATTGTAGTATACCTATAAACATTTGAAAATTATCAACTTAGTTCGACAGTAACAAACCAAAGGGGCTATTGAGAAGAATATGAAAAACAATACACGTACTTACTAAAACGCTTGTTTATATATATTTAAAAAAAATATTTTATAATTTAAAAGCCAACGTAATTTAATACATTGATGATAGTTCTTTCAGTAGTTTGAGTAGTATGAGTTTTAGTAGTGTTTAATAGTCGTTTCAGTAGTATGAGTTTTTAACTTTTTGACAAAAATGATTTTTTTGTTTATGTATTTACCATATACATATTTCCAATATTCTGATACAATCCGCTAGGGGCGCTGATTGGAAATGTATGGGCAAATATGTAAACAAATACCAAAATAGTCATTTTTATAATAACTCATACTAAAGGTACAGAATTGGTTGGGAAAGGTACAGAAATACATGTTGGTTTTAATTGGTTACTGCTAACAAAGGCACACGACAGCCCAGTCTCGGATTTCATTAAGGAAGATTGTTAGTAGGTCACCTATATATGAATATAGATTGAATGAAAAATATATGTCTTTTTCCTTAAGATTGAAGTACCAGGTGAGCATTCCGACCTTTAGTTTGAAAGGTGGTAACAGTATTATCAGAGCATTTTCGACATAAAGTCGGTGTACAGTTCGATCCTATTGTATATGTATCAAAATTATGAATTTTATTAATAAGTAGCTTAATTATTATCTTATATATAAAATTCTCGTGTCACAATGTTAGTTACCGTACTCCTCCGAAACGGCTTTACCGATTTTCACCAAAGTTTATATGCATATTCAGTAGGTCTGAGAATCGGCTACTATTATTTTTCATACCCCTAAGTGACAAGGGTTGTTCACCCTTAACATTTTTTTTATTTTTATGGCAACACAACGTTTGCCGAGTCATCTAGTGATAAATAATTTTAATTGTTTGTTAGGTAAAACTTTTTTTTAAAAGCTATATTTGTTAAAAACTAAAAAATGTTGCTTAAAGTGTAGTAAAATCGGTGAAATTCGGCGAAGTGAAGCAGTTCTGCGCTTTGATGGAAGGGATGTAGATGGCGGCTGACTTTTTTATTGACTCTCAAGGTACCGGGTAGCTTTTAATAGTCTACCTCTGAAAGTATCCTCGACAACAAAATATAGTGATTAATCATGATGATTGATGATAATGGTACTGTTAAACATTTTTCATAATATAGGAGTAGCCGTGGAGTATGCAGCCCACCTTTTTTATAATATAGGAGTAGCAGACGAGCATGCAGCCCACCTGATGGTAAGTGGCTAGTGCCGCCGCTGGACGTCTGTAATCAATCCCAGATAGGATTAGATATTCCTAACTGAGGTCGGCCACAGACGCGCTGCTACCCCTAAGGACTAAGCTGGAATGCCTCGGATAAGTATGTCTCCCTTACCACACCCTTCAAACCAGAACATAGCATCACTTAACACTGCTGTTATTAGGCAGAAATATGTGTGGCGGTGGTGCAGCCGGTGTCGAACCACCCAATTTTCGAAATCAATGACAATGTCGTTCATAAATTGTACTATAACTACACATTCTATAATATACATATGTTGAAGGCAGGAGGCTTCCTGGCAATTCCCTACAAGCGGTAGAGTAACATCGAGCACTAATTTCCGGTGCGAGCGCCGCCGGATGTCACTTGCAGTCGATGCCAGCGACATCTACGTATGTCAACGTTTTATAAACTATAAGGATTTGTTTACAACCTACTGACAACGTACCATTTTTTTTTGGTATCGAGTGGGAGACCTTCAAATGGTACCCGGTGCCGTGGGAGCGTCACAGAGTTATGTGGGATTCTTACCGCACTAAAACCCCCCCGGTGGGCGTCCTCGGCGCTGCGTAGAGGGCTCAGGGATCTCCAAAGGAACGAAACCGGAGTCCTCTTAGCGCGTTGCCCCGTCTCGGTCGCCACACCATCTGGTGTTACAACGGTATGCGACCACACATACCGCCGTCTTTCCTGGGGCCGCTGGCTGGGCGGTTGAGCTCCCACTCTTGCCACCCTCGACCCCGGTAGCCCCCTTTTAGTCGCCTCTTACGACAGGCAGGAGATATCGTAGCCCTATTCTGGTCCCGGAACTACAAGGGCAGTTTATATCGTACCAACACATACTACTTTGTTACTTCAATCTTTAAATAATAAACAAAATTATAATAATTGCTCAAAATCCGATCTTTATGTAATAAACTAAATTATTATATTAACTAAATATAGCCAAAGTCATTCTTATAATTAAAACAAATTCAACGATGTATCAAAATCTGTCCAGCGATTTGTGTAGTAGGGCATGCCAAAGATGTCCCTGTAGTTCCAGTACCAGAATAGGACCAGAGGACCAGACACACCAGAAGACCAGACAGACCAGAGGACCAGACAGACCAGAAGACCAGACAGACCAGAGGACCAGGTAGACCATGGGACCCGACAGACCAGATGACCAGACAGACCAAAGGACTCCGGTCGCGTTCCTATGGAGACCCTAGAGTCCTCAACACAACGCCGAGGATGGTCACCGGGGGGAGGGGGTGTAATGCGATAAGAACACCGGGTACCTTTTGAAGGGCGTACCAAAGAATGAACATATTTATAGTCCGCGCCAAACTGCTAGTCCGCTCTGAAATTGTTGCGAGCAAGTGTAGTCATACAATTAGCTATGGCGACGCGATTCATTTCTATATTCAGAGCGGACAAGCAGTTATACGCTCGAATAACATTACTCTCTGCAATCGGATAAAAACGTACCAACTTTCCATACAAAACCTTTTCATTCCCTTCCAATTCATTCAAATTAACACATTAGTGTAAACATTAAAGCATTTAACAATACAAATATTTGAGTAAAACAAACATTTAGTTTACATATTCAACACATTTATCACGCACGATCACGCCCTTTCAGGATCATAATTCAAATACATTTAAACACCAATAAAGGCCTATTGGTACAACAATAAAATTGCTACCAAATAATGCCAAATTATTAAACACATTATCGTTCGTCTCCACGGATTTTATGTTCAATGGAATACGCTAGGGTTGCCAGTGTTTTTTGATTAAATGTTATCTTTAAAGTTAAATAGGTCTTTTAAAGGTGGTAGGGCTTTCATAAGCTCACCGGTTCTTCATAAGTGTTCAAAATTTTAAATTATTCGGACAGTTCAAAGTGGGTAAAAATCGAGTTCAAAGATTCCGTTACATACATACAGGTCAAGATAATAAAAGCGTGGTAATTAGACATTGTTATTTCATAAAAAAACAGTCGCGAGTGTATAAACAATGAGTCAGATAAATTTATGAGTTTATGTTTATCAATGAATGGATGACTCAGTAAAATTTGGATGGCCGAAACGTTAACGCCATCGGCTGGAGTGACGCAATCGACTCTATTGACTTGACTATTAAAGGCTGACCTAGTGATCTGGGTGGTACAAGGCATAAGAGATTTCTATATTTAGTAGTGTTAAGCGCTGCTGTGTTCGCTGTGTGTGCGCTGTTGTGTGTGTGTGTTGTTAAAACTATGTCTCCCTTACCACACCAGGAGAGTCATACTTTTCCAAGGCATCCCAGCTTAGTTTACAAGGGTAGTGGCGCATCTGTGGCCGACCACAGGTAGAAATATCTAATTCTATCTGGGGTTGATTACAGATGTCCATGATTGGCATTAATGGAAAGCATCGGATGGACTGCATGCTCGTTTGTTACTTTTATTACCCGTACTATATAAAAATACTTTTATTATTTAACTTATTGCAACCGAAATAAATCTTTAAAGACAAATCGTAACAGTAAGCTCTGTACCGCACTCTTAATTACGTAACGTCGCGAATAAATTCGTTCAGAGAGTAATTGTCGTTCGTAATTACAGTTTGATCGAGTTTTTTGAGCGAAATGAGCGCGATAACGATGAGCTACAGCGTGGACGCAGCTTGTGGTACAAGTTTTATACGATGGTACAGTTTTTTTATGTTATGGTACAAGTTTTTATATGATCTATAACCAACTCCATATATAACGGGGTTCTGATGAAGCCGATCACAGATGCGCTGCCACTCCTGAGGACTAAAATGTTCGCATTATATATAGGTGAGCGGGCATCCACACCTTGCCGGCAAAACGTAGCCCTTTCATGCTAAAAATGCAGATTCATTATAATTTGACACCAAGTTCAAACACTTTGTGATAATTTATTTGTCGTAACACACCTTGTAAATCAGGCGGGTACCATCATATACAACTTGTACCTTCACATAAAGAACTATGTACCATCATATAAAAACTTGTACCATCACATAAAAAACTGTGTACCATAGCATAAAAAACTGTACCATCATATAAAACTTGTACCGACAGCATCGTCCACACTGAAGCTCATCGTTATCGAGCTCATTTCGCTCAAAAAACTCGATCAAACTGTAATTACGAACGACAATTACTCTCTGAACGAATTTATTCGCGACGTTACGTAATTAACGTGCGGTACAGAGCTTACTGTTACGATTTGTCTTTAAATTACATTGGTTGCAGTCAGTTAAATGAAAGTACTGGTCTTAATAAAAGTTACCTACAGGCGTGCTTACTACTTGGTAGGTAAAAAACTAAATATAGAAAAGAGTTCTATCTGCAGCCGATCATTAACATCAAGTTCAAACACTTTGTGTTAATTCATATTTCGTATCACACTTTGCAAATCAAACAGCATTGTACCATCATAATATACAACTTGTAGCATCAAATAAAAAACTGTGTACCATCATATAAAACTTGTACCACAAGCATCGTCCACACTGAAGCTCATCGTTATCGAGCTCATTTCGCTCAAAAAACTCGATCAAACTGTAATTACGAACGACAATTACTCTCTGAACGAATTTATTCGCGACGTTACGTAATTAAGAGTGCGGTACAGAGCTTACTGTTACGATTTGTCTTTAAATTTATTTCGGTTGCAATAAGTTAAATTGAAGTACTTGTATTAAGGTAACATACGTGAAGTCTGATATTAAGTAGTTACCGGTATTGATATCGGTAAATAATTAACCGAGTCATATTTGGGGTTCCGTACGACAAAAAGGGAACCTTATGGGATCTCTAGTGTGTCTGTCACAGTCAATATTTACGACACTACTGGAAAAAATACGTCGAAAGTTACTCATATGCTTTACCCCATTAATCACCCCTCCCCCTCTTAAGTCCGAAAATATTGAGGCTAGAATAAAAAATACCGAAATTTATATTCGCAAAAATTGTACAGAAAGAAAATATATAAAAAGTCTATACTCTAACTTATACTTTCAGTTTCAGTTTAATCCTAACTTTATTTTCAGTTTATAAACTTATTTTCTATTTTTTTGTTTATTTATCTTTACAAAAACCTATAAAAAGTCTATAATCTTAAAAGCCAGCGGTAAATCCCTCAATAGTGCAATATTATGCGAATAACTTACCTTTCAGTTGGTAAACATACGTATAATAATAATAATAATATACTTTATTGTACACACAACATAATAAAGAAAACATACAAATATAAAACAATACAATAGGCGGCCTTATCGCTAATCAGCGATCTCTTCCAGGCATCCTTAAGGTGGGGAGTAAAAGTAAGGATGAGTTAAAAATGGGTAGGGTGCAAATATATTCAAACATATATTCAGTGTACGTCCAATTAGAGACGATACGTAGATAATCCACATACGGAATCCACTCCACAATATATTAACTCACACTTGTCCGGTTTTATGATATTGAAATAACGAGCACGCAGTCAACCTTATTACAAAATGATTGCAAAAATATGCATTCTGCATACTTTGGACTTAACAAACACAACTTAAAATAAATAAAAACCAAAAACCAAATCCAAAAAAACAGTACGACATTAAAAACTCCCTAACAATCCCTCTTTTGCTTCACAAAGAAAATAATTGGCTAAGTGCGAGCCGATCTTGCACATGGAGGGATCTGTACCACCTATTTTATTTTTTTATTTTTAGTATTTCTTACTATAGCAGTAATAGGTATTGTGTCATAGAAGTAATAAATTGTGAAAATTTTAAACTGTCTATCTATTAAAGTTTATTAGATAAACCGAAAATGCAAAAAATGGCGGTTTCTTGTAAATAAAATAAAAAGGTATCCCTATTTACTTTCCAGCTTCTTAATTTTTAGCATTTGCTGTAATAGCAGCCACAGTAATACATAGTCTTGAAATTCAAGTATCTATTTATTATAGTTCAAGAGATAGAAATCTGTGCCAGAGAGACGAACCGACGTACAAACAGCGTAGACTATGAAATAGAAATCCGTTTTACCATTTCTATACGCAACCCTAAAAAGACGGGGGGAAATTTTTAATCGCTACCGTAGCGGGAACACGTTCCAATTTCCGGTATAGGTGACGTCACAGGCAGGACGTGCTTAATTATCCACACGGAAGCGAAGAGGGGAACCGGGAATATCGGGATCTATTTCCCCACCTCTATTTCCCCACCGGTTCTGTGAATGTGCATGAATGCGACTTAACGGTTTATTTCTATGCAAATGAATAATGTATTTTAGTACCTAGGGCTTTGTTGATCCTATAAACAGTATAAACACACACATAGATAAATACGTAAATACCCAGACCCAGAATAGGAATATAAGTGTGTAAAGTAGAAGTGTCTGGTCGGGAATCCAATTCGGAATCTGTGTAGCAACGATCCAGATAGAAAAGTGTTGTAATTTATATCTATATCGGGAAATAAATGTAGAAATTAAAATTAAATACATATTTATTTTTATTCAAAGTAAATTCCTTAGAGTATAAATATTGAAAGTTAATAACCTACCAGTGATTCTCAACTAGTTTCCTTTATGGAAAAGTTGTGAAATAAAAATGTACATATAAAAATTAAAAGCTATATTTTTACTCATCCTTCGCTGAAAACCTTTTTATTTGATATCCATGTATGTGTATAAAATGTAAATGAACCGCTTCCTTGATGCGTCCGCCATGTTAATTTTAAAATGACGTCACTAAGCTGATCAATTGATCATGCACTGTCATCTAAACCCGCGTTTCCCAACCTGTGGTCCGCCGACCCCTGGGGGTCCGCGAGTATTTGTATGGGGGTCCACGGTGTCATCTCTGGACCATACATAAATCGCTCATTCAGTGCAAAAGGGCCGCTTTACTGCTTTTTCAACCACATACCTATGTGAAAAGGCATTCTCTACTCTTGCTTATACAAAAAACAAATACAGAAACAGATTACAAGTAGAATCTGATTTAAGATTACAGCTTAGTAGCAACATCAACCCGAATATCCCTGATTTTTTTTTATATTTTTCATAATAAACAGTTATAATTACCTTCTGTATCTCTTTTTTTTGTATCTGTAATAACTAAAATAAATACCTAAATCGTTTTTTGTTCTGTTTATTTAATTAAGGGGGTCCGTGAAAACTGTGCTTGATTTCCTAAGGGTCCATGGACTGAAAAAGGCTGGGAAACGCTGATCTAAATGTAAGTTGTATTTCAGCTCATTCCGTTGGGTTTAATTGATTTAAAATTAATTTGCAAGATTTGACCTTCACATACAACACAAAAAAGCAAGTTGAATAAAACCACTTACCACTTACCACTTATATACTTATACTTTTATTCAACATGCCATGCTATGCATGCTATGCTTATTACCCAAAGTACATCTATGTTTTAAACCTGTGTTCCAATAAAGTTATTTGATTTGATTTGATACTATTCAATTTAATTTCAATAATTAATAAAATAATACCAATATATTCTTAGCTAACATCAATTAGAATGCTAATGATAATAACATAATCAGATAAATTAATCCATTTCAGTTAATTATTGTACAATAATCTGAATGGTAATGTACCGGAATTAGCGTTGTTTGTACAATAGTCAGAGGCAAATTAGACCCATCAATATTAATGATCAGTTTATTTGTTTACATTATTGATGGAGAATAATATTCATACATTGAAATTATTAGTTCTAAATTCTAATTTTATATCGTTTTGTTTTAAACTTTTAAGCTTTTTTTTGGGTTCCGTATCAAAAGGGTAAAAACGGAACACTATTACTAAGTACTCTATCTATCTATCTGTCCATCTATCCATCTGTCCATCTGTCTGTTAGTCCTTCTGTCCGTCAGGCCGTCTGTCACTAGGCTCTATTTCATGAACCGTATTATATCACCTTGGATATCTGTAATCAAACCCAGGTAAGATGAAAGTCGTACCTGAGTACCGCTACCCCTAAGGAATAAGTCGGTAAGCCTCGGATAAGTATGTCTTCCTTACTACAGTTGTGTGTTACACACCTGACATATTACAAATTGAAATCAAAATTGTTTAAGACATTGGTCCCAAGTCTTTTTTATCTCGTAGATCATTTGCCATATTTTCGTTACAACCAGTGACAGTTAATATTGTAGTTAGCATATTCATTACCTTCAATGCTTTTCGGAAATCCATGACATTGAAGGTGGTAGAAGCCTTTGTGGTTCGACTCCGGCAGCACCACCGCCACACCTATTTTTACCTAATAACAGCAGTGTTAGGCGCTGTTGTGTTCCGGTTTGAAGGGTGTGGTAAGGGAGACAGACTTTTCCGAGGCGTTCCAGCTTAGTCCTCAGGGGTAGCGGCGCATCTGTGGCCGACGTCAGATAGGAATATCTAGTCCTATCTGGGGTTGATTACAGATGACCATGGGCAGCAGTAGCCACTTACCATCAGGTGGACTACATGCTCGTCTGCTACTCTTCTATTATAAAAAAAAAAACATTCAAATGTTTTTGATTGACTTTATTATACATATTATATATTATATGTTCTCGTCGACACTTGGGTGAGGCATAGGCGAAAAACGTGTTGTGAAGAAACACTCTTCTGATTTTTAAATACTTAAAGAATAGTCATATTTGAAACATTATCTGTATTGATTTCAATTAAAAGTCGAATTTCAAGCTTACATCGGCATCTACTATCCAGTACTTGGTATTTTAAATGACTTTAATGGCTGGATAGAATCAGACAGGCTGCATACTTGTTTGCTTCAATTTCATAAATAACCATAGCTTAAGCCAGCCGGTGCTGTGGAAGGAAGATAGCATAGCATAGCAAGGTTAACCGCTTCGCTAAGCGTGTAAATAAAAAACTAAATGATCCGGCAAAGTGGTCGCAGTCGACGCCCCATTTACTTATTCCATATTCTTTGGGTTCCGTAGTGCTTTGGAAACCTTTTTTGCGGTTGGAGTAGCGAATGAGCTTGCAGTTCCTCTGATGGTTAGTGGTCACTGGTCAACTCGAAGGTGGTAGAACCTTTTGTGGTTCGACACCGGCGGCACCACCGCCACACCTATTTCTGCCTATTAACAGCAGTCTTAGGCGCTGCTGTGTTCCGTTTTGAAGGGGGTGGTAAGGGAGATATACTTTTCCGAGGCGTTCCAGCTTAGTCCTCAGGGGTAGCGGCGCATCTGTGGCTGACCTCAGGTAGGAATATCTAATCCTATCTGGAGTTGATTACAAATGTCCATGAGCGGCAGTAGTCACTTACCATCAGGTAGTCTGCATGCTCGTTTGCTACTCCTATATTATAAAAAAACTCCATGTCGAAAAAGGGGTCCTGAAATCAATCACAGATTGCAATTTTTTGTAAGATTCGATTAGGGAATGAGCCTGCTGTTCATCTGATGGTAAGTGATCACTGCCCATGGAAATCTGTGACCAACCATATAGAACCATAGATTAGTAAAGATACTTCGCCGCCTTGAAATTGAATGAAGCCACAAACGGCTTATTTTAGTAAGTTCTTTTTTGAATTCTTGACAAATAAAAACATTTTTAGAGAAAATTTACGAATAAATAACTAATACTGCGTAATTTACGTAATAAATAAATAATGATTTCAAATATTTTAGGGACATTTTAGCACGAAGACGTGGCAAAACTTTTTTACGCAACTAAGTATTTCAATTCTCACAACTGGGTACATTTTCTTATTAGGAGTGAGTAATCTTTACTAATCTATGTATAGAACAGGTTCTATTTCAGGTGATTTAAAAAAATATTACTACAAGGTATTATAAAAAAAGAATAAAAAAATTAGATGCGTTTCCACTGATGAGGATTAAAATAGTCGCTTAAGAATTAGTTAATTCTTAGTTTTTCTCTGACTGCGGAGGGTAATGTTTTCGAGCGTGTGTTTGTTTCATTTTTAGCATGCCCTTAATTGTTTGACGGGTTTGGTTTATCTAAATTTTCGGGATGTTTTTAATCTGACGGTTTTTTTTTTATATTTCATAATATCTATTATTGTTGCATACTTGTCTGTATCACATTTTTTAGTTACGAAGAAATAAATAAAACAAACCAAATCCTCTAATTTTGTTCTTAGTGCTTAGATATCACATTTTTTAGTTACGAAGAAATAAATAAAACAAACCAAATCCTCTAACTTTGTTCTTAGTGCTTAGATATCTCAAAAATATTTTTGTTATTTTTTGTGGAGATCAAATAATTTAATTTAAAGCTACGGAACCCACGAACTTAAACCAAATACAAACTTACCACTTTATACCAGCCACTAGCCATCTGTTTCGTGAGATTGAATAAAAGTTAAATGGACCTTCATAATAAACAAAATAAACAAAGGGTTAACTTTCATGACCCCGGAGGACCCCGGAAAGTATACAGAAAGTTTAGGAATTTGGTTATGCTTTATTGAAAGGTCTTTGTGTCATTTGAGGACGCTTTTTTGTATAATTAGAAGTAGCGAACGATGTCCATCTGATGGTAACTGGCTACTGCCGTTCATGGAGATCTACAATCAACCCCAGATAAGATTAGGTTCCTACCTGAGGTCGCCCAGATATGCGCCGCTACCCCTGAGGACTAAGCTGGTTTGTCTCGGAAAAGTGTGTCTCCCTTACCAACTTTCAAACCAGAACACAGCAGTACTAGACACTGCAGTTATGAGGCAGAATGAGGTATGGCGGTGGTGCTGCCGGAATCGTACCACAGATGGCTTCTACTGGATTTAATCATATTATCTTTCGAAATCCATGGAAGACTCCACATATATCTTTGCTAAGGGTAAATGTGATGACGGTAAAATATACTTTTATTTACATTTAAAATTTAAACGCAGGTCATCCCGCATTGCCATCAAGCCGGTCATTCGAAATGTTTCGCGTAATTTGGCTCAACGTTTATATTAAGTACTAGATATGACAAAAAGTGGTAAGATACCAATTTTTATATACCTTAACTAACATTTAATAAAAGTTTTTAAATTTGTACGCTCAGACAAAGAGTGTGTTAGAAGCGTTCCGCGTCAGACAAAAAAGGGTGCTATATAATGTATACGTAGTAAATTTGACGTCTTTATTCACAAATTTTTGACTACTAGCTGACCCGGCAAACTTTGTACCGCCTCAAAATCTATTTATCAAATATATTTCATATAAAATATAGCCTATGTTACTCGTGGATAATGTAGCTTTCGAATGGTGAAACAATTTTTAAATTCGGTCCAGTAGTTTTTGAGCCTATTCATTACAATCAAACAAACAAACAAAGTTTTCCTCTTTATAATATTAGTATAGATAACATAGTTGCACAAACGCAGGTCATATCACGAATCAGTTTCTTATATAATAATGAGATTTTGTCCGTCATGGGCCGTGTCTGACACGTTTATTGTCTGATAATTAAACGGGAGTATAACGTAAAATTAAATTAGAATTAGTTAGATATTATTCTATTTAAATTTTTAACCATAATTAATATTTTTTTAGTGTTTCTATAATAAGTAAAACATACGAAAGTAGAAGATTATAAAAAATGAGTTTCTAACTCTGAGGGCTCAGATTAAATCAATTTTCAAAAAATACATAGATTAACAAGAAAATGTACCCAGTTTTGAGAATTGAAATAATGGCGTAAAAAAGTTTTGCCACGTCTCCGTGCTAAAATGTCCCTAAAATATTTGAAATAATAATTTATTTATTATGTAAATTACGCAGTATTAGTTATTTATTCGTAAATTTTCTCTAAAAATGTTTTTATTTGTCATGAATTCAAAGAAGTTACTAATAAGCCGTTTGTGGCTTCATTCAATTTCAAGGCGGCGAAGTATCTTTACTAATCTATGAAAAAATATAAGAAAAAGTTTTTAAATTAAAAAAAAAAGAAAAACAAAATATTTTGTTTTTTTTTTTAAATATTATATATTATTTTTTAATCTCTTCCACCATTTTTTAATCTGTGCCGTGCACGCGTTGCGAGCAAAGCACCTGGGGATGCGTGAAGCGTAAAATGTAATTTTCAAAATGCTAGGAAATAAACGAAAAGCCTCAGCCTCGCGGTAGCCGTTGGTTATTTCGAGAATCAGCCAAATAATTGCCCAAGAGCGAGTCGAACATAAGGAAGGTTCCGTTTCACCAAAATTCATTTGTTTTATTTATTTATTTTTTATTTTTAGTATTTGTTATCATAGCAGTTATAGAATGTAGTGTAAATAAAACCGTTTAAAAAATTGAATTGTGTACGTGTTAAAATTTCAAAGAACGAATTAAAATTAACGAAATTAATAAGAAAAAAAAAAAAAAAACAATGTTTCCTAACCGGCAGTCGACCGAATTCATTTTGGAAAAAAAGCAGCCCGTATTATTCCACACTCGGATAGTGTCTTATAAGCATCAAATTCTAGGGAAAAGAATTTTTAAATGATGCAGTTTTAGTTTTTATCAAAATCGGCTTCGTAACTCCTTTAATCACTTTTTGCTATTCCTTATGGTTTCGCTTTCGCCTATACATACATAGCGGTCAAATACCGAACCTCCATTTTTTGATAGCACTTAAAAACAAAACAGGAAATATGGCATATACCTACTTTTTTATAATTTAGGAGTAGCAGACGAGCATGCAGTCCACCTGATGATAAGTGGCTACTGCCGCTCATGGACATCTGTAATCAACCCCAGATAGGATTAGATATTCCTACCTGAGGTCGGCCACAGATGCGCCGCTACCCCTGAGGACTAAGCTGGAACGCCTCGGAAAAGTCTGTCTCCCTTACCACACCGTTCAAAACGAAACACAGCAGCGCCTAACACTGCTGTTATTAGGTAGAAATAGGTGTGGCGGTGGTGCCGCCGGAGTCGAACCACAAAAGGTTCTACCACCTTGATATACCTACTTACTGTTTAGTGTAGTAATGTAATTAAATCTTTTTGGGGAAATCCCACGGATTCCTCTCCGCGGGGGCAGCGGAGAGGATATGCCGGTCTCCTACCGGCTAAAACCCCACGGTGTTCCTCTGGACGCATTTTGTCAGGACCACGGGTACGCTAGTGCAAAAATGTGCAAAGAGAGTTCTCCTTCAAAGCTGGCGATGCATTGGCGACTCCTCTGATGTTGCAATGTTCATAGGCGACGTTGACTACTTTCCATCAGGTAGCACGTCTACTTTATCGTTAAGCTCAAATATAAAAATAAAAAAAAATGTCGTCCGCAGTCCAATATAATTATGTCCTACTACTCCCAAAAAACGCCTTATGAATTATTTAGACAGAATATAAGAAATTATCATAATAATACAGAATTCCGTATACATATAATGTTAGAAAACTTTTGATGTGAAAACACTACTGTAAGAATAAAAGGGATTACTGTTGGAACTTGTTCCTCGAATCCTTTAAGACCCAACGGACCCTGACCTTATGAATTAAATTATGGATACGAACGAAAGGAAACTATAACTCGGTTCTATAAAGGTTCTAATGAAAATTGACGAATTTTGTATATGTTTCTCGCTCATACATATAGACAAAGTGCGAGAGGTGAAGAAGTCGTCATTTCTGATTACAACTATTACATAATTAGGAAGTTATAATAATAACAGTCCACCTGATTTCAAGTGGCAACTGAAACTCAATCCACCCATGGATGTCTGTAATCAATCCTAGATATGATTGGAGTCCTCCCTGAGGTCGGCTACAGATGCACTGCTTTGCTATCCTTGAGGACTAAGGAACGCCTTGTATGGGTCTCTCTTACAACTCCCTTCAAATCATAACACAGCAGCTCTTAACACTGTTGTTATAAGGCAGAAATAGTTATGTTGTCTGAGTAGAACTACAAAGAATTCTAAAGCCAAATATAAAACCATTTTAGAAGACATTTCTTATCGAACCAGGTTACACAGAGGTTTATTTTTGTACCTAAGTGTAATAAATAAATAAAGGAAAGCTTTTTATTACAGACCCACAGGGTTCCTTAGGTGTCAAGGACTTAGATTCTAGGTGCCAAGGATAAATAATGCGAATATTTTAACAGTCAGATTGAACCCGGGATCTTACTATATATATTATTTACTTACAAAACAAAAAAAAAATATCATGAAAAAATCTAAGTAGAAATATTTTTTAAAGGTGGTAGAATTCTCTGTGGTTCGACTCCGACGGCACCACCGCCACACCTATTTTTGCCTAATAACAGCCGTGTTAAATGCTGCTGTGTTGTGGTTTAAAGGGCTGGAGAGTCCTCAGGGTTGGCTGCGCATCTGTGGTCAACCTCGGGTAGGGTTCTAATCTTATCTAAGGTTGGTTACAGATTTACAGATGTCAATGGGCGGCAGTAGCCACTTACCATCAGATGGACTGCATGCTCGTCGGCTACTCTAAGATTATAAGGAATAAACCACTGTTAATATAGGGTATCAATTTCTATTTTACTTAAGTACTTACAAAATGTTATCTCAATTGGTAGAGTTTTATGAAATAAAACGCAACATAGGAAAAGTATTTAATCATTTTACATACTTAAACTAAACTTTATACACTGAAATTAAGTTATAATCTCATATTTTAGTCAAATCTATCTAAATAAACTCTTCCATTCTTTAGCCTCTAAGCAATTTTATCTTACATTTTTCCAAAAAATATAAATAAGCCCACCGCCACACCTATGATTCGATGCTTAGAATATAAATTATTTCCGAAAATGTACACTAATTACAATGTACCCACCATCCTCTTATGTTTTCGGTCGTGAACATTCATAAACTCTCTAGAACTATCAGTCTCTACAGATTCATCAACTTCTTCTAGAAGTTCATATTTATTCGTAACTGTTTCGTTTCCTTCTTCTTTCTCTACACTATAACCTTTAGTGTCTACATTGTCTTCTGTCGTATCTGGCACATCACTATTTAACCACTTTTTCACCTCAGGATCGTTAATACTTAACACTTCTCTCGTGTCATCAATTCTTTCAACATTTTCAACTTCAAACACAGTATCATTATCTGCTTCAATAATATCCCCTCCAACCAGCCGTTCCTTCAAGAAGTTGTTACCGAAATTTTCGTATATAACTTGATCGTTTTCAATGTCATCTCCACAGCACCGATGGAAGAATAAATGGATGACAGGCTTCCCGTACACAGCGGTTATGACAACGAAGATGATGAACGTAACTAGAACGCAGAAAGTAAAGAACCTCCACCACATTTTTCATTTCCTTGTTTTATACCACATATTGTTGACACTCCGTGGCACACGTATTGTTGTGTGCAAGTCAGTATTAGTACTGATAGTTCGAGAATATTTAAAAACCAATCAACGTTCAATCCTAATACCGCATTGTTTGATGAGGGCGCTGACAGACTTACGGCTATACGACTGCGATTATTTTGTCATGATTTTGTCGCTTAGATTTTACGATTTAAACCTTCTTAGTGTAGTTGTCGAAATTAAATTATCGCTGTATTTTTTTAATTACACTAACACTCGTCTACAAAATAATAAAAAGGAATCGGTAAGGAACTGGAAATTTTTTAGGAAATCGAAAATCTCACTGTTTAAAAAAATGCTTATATCATTCCCACGATTTAGTTGAATCCAACGACACCCCATATGTTAAAATCCGTCAAGTCGTTTTATCTGTAGGGCGTGCCAAAGAATGAGATGTACGCTCTTAAAACATTACTCTCCGCAGTCGGGTAAAAAGCAATGAACTATTTTGTATTGCCTATTTATGACATTGTGCGTAGATAAAAAAAATTCGTTATCACGATATCTCTATATTTACTTTTAGGCTTAGTTTCGACAATGTTATTGTTTAAGGAGATTAAGGGTTAACTTCCGCGAAAATATTTTTTCTTTATCTCTGTCTTTATACAACACAGGTGGCAAAATAATATATTACATGGCACATGATAACAGTATTTTATTTTTTCTTTTCTTCCTTGTATTCTTATAGCAGCAGAACCCTTTGTGGTTCGCATCCGGATCACCACCACACCTATTTCTGCCTAATAACAGCAGCTTTAAACTTTGCTGTTTTCTGTTTGAGAGGTGAGGTAAAGGAGATATATTTATCCGAGGAGACAAGCTTGGTGCTCAGGGGTAGTAGCGCATGTACCAATATCATACAACCCTAATTTTAGGGATTACACATGTCCATGGGCGGCAGTTGCCACAATCCATCAGGTTCATTCTTTTCCTCGACCACCAATCGAGTTTGGCCCCCAGCAGTAGGCCTCCAGTTTTTTAGTTTAAGATATCAATAATAACAATCGCATGTCTGCAAATGTCGAAAATATAGCATAATAGCCCATATTCTTTAACCATAATATGTGAGCCATCAAATTAGTATGCATCACCACACATAACTAAACTGTCTTATTAAGAGAGATAAGCGATAAAAAGATGCACTTTTACGATGCGCATAGAAATAGAACAATATTTCTTACCTGGGGTAGTCGTCAATAAATACACCAATAATACAAAAACTACGAACAAAAAACAGTTTTTAGGGCTAGTACTTTTATTTGATTGATTGATTTTGATTTTTTAAGTGTAAGTATATTAATCATAATCATAATCTTTATTGCTTTTTTATTAATAGTATTCAATAGTAGTATTTATCTATTTGAGACTGTCGGAACACGGCCGCTCCTTGAGCATGTTCACCTAGCCCTGTTGGATATTTCCTTTTGCCAAAATCATAAGGTCCTTGCTAAACTCGCTACTCGTTACTTGCTAGCGATGCAGCATGTACTTTACCCAGCTGTTTATCCTCTCGCACTACGGGATGAGAGGCGAATACTAACGCATTATTGAATGGAAATATGGCGCTCCTGCCTTCAAGTATCTGTCGATACAAATATATTGATTTGAAGTGCTCGCCTTTGTTTGCCAAATAACATAAATATAAGCTTACTTGCCTGTTTTTTGTCAATCAACATTTATAAACCTTTTGATACATATGTGTCTCTTAATAATTGGTGAAGTGTGTGTGTGTAATTCGAAATTGCACACGGTGGGTTTTGTACCGCATTTTTGACGTGACAACGTTTTAAATTAGGTTGCGGCTGGGAGTCACTTATGAAAAAGTGTAACGCCCGGTAACGTTACGATGAGTCACCGAACGAGAGAGAGGCCCGCCGAATGCCTTGCGTCTCTCTCCCACTCAACTATGATCGGTCTGCCGCGCGCGCAGCACTAGAGAATTAGGCGCATTGAATCGGCGCATGCTTGTGTCTCTGTCTTTGTCTTTCTCGAACGTTCTTGGCGTTGGAAAAACAAGAAAGCGTCACAATACAAGTTCACACGTGTGGTTAAAGTATCGTCAGCTGTGTCTGTAGTGAAAATATGGAGTGCTTAGATTCGTCATTTATCATTTACAACAACTACAACAATAAAGGTAAATAATTGTACACTGATATTTCATTATCGTAAACTATGATTGATTGATTAATTGTTAGATTGACACAAAAGTTGAGAAACTGAGTTTATAGGTTATGTCATACTATTGATAAATGTTGATAGTGTTAAGTAAATTATTAGTTTAAAATTAATTAATTAATTAATTATTATTTTACAAATTTCTTTTGAAAAATGCAACCATTCCATCAGTATTTTCATATGACGTTGTCACGTTCAACTATCGTCAGTAAACCGACTTTACAGACAACCGATTTTTTCCCGACTGCCAAGGAAGGGTTATGTTTTTCGCGCGTATCTTGTATGTTTGTCTTTCTTTATTTGATCCGATCTAACAAACGGCTGGATGAATTTCAACAGTTAAAGTGTCATTATATTTGTCTCAATGACCCGAGTGTCCTTAGATAGGTGTTAGTAAAAAAAAATCAAAATGGCGGATTTTTGGCGCGAAATAGTAACACATTTAAAAAAAAAAGTTAACCGAACCTATCGAGTAGGGTATCAAATGGAAGGAAATTAAACGGAGATTATAAAAACATATTTGTATATATATAAAACAGTAAGGTGACTGACTGACTGACTAAGTAAATGACTTTTTCATTTTTCAGAAATCAACGTACAGCCTAAACCAAGGACCTTACAGTTCTGAAATTTTGCACACAAGTTCTCTATATAGCTTGAATAAGTACTAAGAAAGGCCTTTTGGAAATTCTACCCTTAAGAGGGTAAAATAGGGGAAAACATTTTTTTTTGAAATCCTTTAATTTTGAAGCAACTACTATAAAATTTTGTATTTGGCTTTCTGGATAGGAACAAGGACGCACTTATTTATCCCCCTCCCGAAAATCAACCCCATAGAGGATAAAGTAAGGGTTAAAAGTTCATTTGAACAATCGTCAATTTTGAAGCAAACACTATGACATTTTGTATCAGGCTTGTTGGATAAAAATAATGAAATGTTACCTCTAACGAGGTAAAATAATGACTGAAACTTTGATTTACTGAAGTTTTATATTTTATAGACCGTAAATGGTGAATTTTTTCGCGAAATAGTAACACGTTTTAAAAAAGTTAACCAAATCTATCGAGTAGGGTGTCAAAATAAAGGAAATTAAGAGGAGATTACACATACATTATATAATATATCTTATATATAAAATTCTCGTGTTAGTTACCGTACTCCTCCGAAACGTTGAGTACGGTAACTAACACGAGTGACGAGTGAGTTGTTGTGCCAGAGATCAACGCAAAGGGAAACCGCGAAACTTAAGCGTGCTGGAATTTTACACATAGGTTCTTTATATAGCGTAAATGAACACTACGAGGATAAAATAGGATAATATTGTTTGAACATCTTTTGTTTTTGGAGCAGACACCTACTATGAAACTTTGTATTTGGCTTTCTGGATAAAAATAATGAAATGCCTATTTCACTGCTTTTGGAAATTCTACTTCAGCCTTTTTGGTGCAGTCGGGTTTTTGATTTTTTAAATTATTAATATTTGTTATCGTACCTGTAGAAGGACATACATGGTGAATATGGAGAGTTGGGAATCCCCCCTTATGTTTTAACATTTTTATTTTCTTAAAATATTTAAATGGCAAACTGAAAACCAGAGCTGTGGGTAGGTGTTTTTAAACGCTCATGGCATATTTCTGAGTTTGTTTCATTTCGCGATTGTTGCAGCGCATAGTATTTTAACAGCACTAGGTAATTATAACCTTCTTTGTTTTGTTTATTCCCTTTTGATTCTTTTGTTAAAGTTTTTTTTTTTTTTTTTTTGTGTTTGTGTCCTTTTTTTCTTCAATTTATGTTTTGTATATTTAGTTTTAAATTGTACTGTGTGCTGCAATTGTCTGATTAAATCATATTAGGTATAATTATTAATATATTAAATCGACGACGAGACTTAATTATATAGATTTTTTTGTAACTTGAGTAAATTTGTAAGATATTAATATCCAGATATTTGTTTAGCTCTTGTTCAAAGAAGTTAGAACTAAAATAATAGGAAACATTATGCAACTTAATATAAGACCTATAATTTACTTCGAACGTATTTAGGATATATTTTCCTGTTCAAAAGCAAAAAAATGTGGTTAGGTTATCATAAAAACTTGTTCTAGAAAAATTTTAAACAAATATTAATAAGTATAAGCTAGATTAAATATTATGAACTAACTATATTTGAGTATCTTACATTTAAAGAAACAAATGATATATTGTGTAAATATTATGAAATAACATGACGACATCAATATAATAAGCTCATGTAAACTGTTTTTACACCATAATGAGAAAAAGATGCAGCTCCCTGATGTACCGTGTCCGGGATAGCACCAACAGCATCCTGAAGATGATAAGCAATAGAATAGACTGTAGATTTATTTCCCATTGCAGTTTCCTACATATAAAATTGTAATGTACCTAAAAAAAAATAATTGTAATTAAATAAATAAGTCTTTGTTACTTTAAATAAACAATTACATTATTATTATTATTATTATAAGCTATTGTTTACTACTCTTATCTACCTACTATCTTATCGCTTTTGTTCAAATTTTAATTATACATTAAAATACTTCAATAGGACTTTCAATTTGAAGGTAGAACTCTTTGTGGTTTCTGGCGGCACCACCGCCCCACCCATTTCTGCCTAATAACAGCAGTCTTAGGCGCTGCTGTGTTCTGGTTTGAAGGGTGTGGTAAGGGAGACATACTTTTCCGAGGCGTTCCAGCTTAGTTCTCAGCGGAAGCGGAGCTTCTGTGACCAACTTCAGGTAGAAATATCTCATCCACAGACCTGTATTTGGTTTGTTTCATCCTATTGGGGTTGATTACAGATGTCCATGGGCGGCAATAGCCACTTACCATTAGGTGGACTGCATGCTCGTCTGCTACTCCTATATTATAAAGAAACATGAATCTGTCATTTTTTCTTTTGTAACATAAGTAATATATAAGTTATATAAGTATCTATCGAAACCACAATACGGAAAAACCCATAATGACTTGTTGTGACGAAGGTACCAAGCTGACGTTTGTGTAGTTAGGACATTCGGTATGCAAGCCTCGTGACTGCATCCATAGTAATTATTATAGCCCTGATATTGGCCATAGAGTGAATAATGTCTAGACTTGGCTTGATGGAGGATAGTTTTGTGGTTTAGTATAGATAAGTGGTTCGAAATTACTCTCGTAATTTTTATAATATAGGGGTAGCAGACGAGCATACAGTCCACCTGATGGTAAGGGAGACAGACTTTTCCGAGGCGTTCCAGCTTCGTACTCAGGGGTAGCGGCGCATCTGTGGCCGACCTCAGGTGGGAATATCTAATCCTATCTGGGGTTGATTACAGGTGTCCATGGGGGACAGTAGCCACTTACCATCGAGTGGACTGCATGCTCGTCTGCTACTCTTATATTACAAAAAAAAAAAACCTGATGTTACGTGGCTACTGCCGCTCATGAACATCTGTAATCAACTCCAAAACGCTTTGACGTAATCTAAAGAATAAATGAAGAACAGATGGGTTCAAACTAGAACACAGTGGCGCTATTTTATTACAGAAGTGGGTATGATGGAGATGCCGCAGGAAATCATAAACAGATTCTACCGCTTTAAAACAATGTAGTAGGCTAGCAGATAGATAGCGACTAGCAGATGGACTAAATACTGGTTTGATGCTATTATATTTATAAAAAATACTTTATCCTAACTAATATTATAAATCCGAAAGTAACTCTGTCTGGCTGTCTGTCTGTATGTCTCTTCTTCACGCCTAAACCACTGAATCGATTTTAATGAAATTTTGTACAAATATAGTCCATTCTAGTCTCAGACTAGCCTAAGACTAGTATGAGACCAGACTAGTCTAAGACTAGTCTGAGACGCGAGAAAGGACATAGGATAGTTTTTATCCCGAAAATCCCACGGGAACTAGGGATGGCGATCTAAGATCGATTAATCGGAGAATCGATCTGTTGGACCCAAAACATCGATTATTTTAATCGATATTAGTAAGGATTTAATCGTTAACTATGCATTTGATCAAGTGATGATCTTTAGCAAAGTTGAAGGTACTAATTTTCAGTTTTATGTATGTTAGTATGTTATATTATTTTCTTTTAAACGCGGGCGAAGGCAAAAACTAGTATACCTACTATATTTCCATCCATAACTGAATAGCCATTTCTATTCATTCTTAAGTCTATAATATTAACATACAAATTAATTTCCCGGCTCTGGTATAAGTTGGAAATGATTAACGAGGGGAGAAAGGTCTGAATATATAACTAGTGTGGAGGGTATGTTTGTACATGTTCGTTATAATTGATATATACATAATTCATTAGTAGTATAATTATCCTTAAGGGATGGAATTTATAGATCTGTAAACTAATCAAATTTAATTGTCTTTTCTATATATGTATATTTTTTGTAATATAGGAGTAGCAGACGAGCATGCAGTCCACCTGATGGTAAGTGGCTACTGCCACCTATTGACATCTGTAGTCAACTCCAGATAGGATTAAATATTCCTACCTTAGGTCGGCCACACATGCGCCGCTACTCCTGAGGACTAAGCTGGAACGCCTCGGAAAAGTGTGTCTCCCTTACCGCACCCTTCAAAACGGAACACAGCAGCGGTCAGCACTGCTGTTATGGGGCGGAAATAGGTGTGGCGGTGGTGCCGTCGGAGTCGAACCACAAAGGGCTCTACCACCTTCAAAATATAGAGGTAGCATGGCATGTAGTCCAGCTTAAGGTAAGTGGCTACTGCCATGGACATCTGTAATCAACCTTAGATAAGATTAGATTCCTACCTGAGGTTGGTCTTGCTATTTCTAAGGACTAAGTTGGAACTCCTTGGATAAGTATGTCTTCATTATCACACCACTCTAAACATAACTATTATTTTCCAAGTTATTTCTAGCATTGTAGGCTAGAGACTAAAATCTTCTCAATTGAAAGGTAGATATAATATGGTTCGAAGAGGAAGGTGTGACCACTTATAATCAGATCATCATCAACCCATGACTGTCCCACTGCAGGGCTCGGGTCTTCTCTCAGAATGAGAAGGATTAGGTCATAGTCCACCGCGCTGACTAAGTGCGTATTGGTAGACTTCACGTACCTTTGAGAATATTTCTTTTATAAATCTCTCAGGTATGCAGGTTTCCTCACGATGTTTTCCTTCACCGTTTAGCAAGTAATAATTAATTTCTAATACGCATATAACTTTGAAAGATCAGAGGTGCCTGAGATTTTAACCCGGACCCCTCGATCAAGAGGCCGAGTTTCTTAACCACTAGGATATCACTGCTTATAATCAGATAGAGAGCATGATCACTTGATGGCTGACATTTTAATAAGAAACATGGTAATGATGATTTTAGAAGTGTCCAAATAAAACACCAATTTATTATATATTCTCTTTAATCCACTCCCAATGTGTTTTGAAGGACGTAAATGCTATGTTTCTGTTAATGCATAGCCCTCTGTCTTCGGGGTCCGCAGTCCTAAGCCCTTGGAGGTACCAGGCCTCCTGCTTTGTGACGTAGAGGCCTCCGTAACTTGGGCATACTGTTACATCTGAAAATATATAAGAATAGCCTTTACCCTCGACTTCGCTCGCATTCAGACGTATATCCTTTGTTCCCTTAAAGATACCTTTTGTTCTTTTCTGAACCCCTGACTGAATATCGGTTATGTAATTAAGTCGTGAACTAGTAGCAAACAAAGAATGAAACAAACACACATTCACATTTATATAATTAAGTTAGGATAACAAAGAGTACTAAAGACTGGGAATGGGTATTATTTGAGAAATGAAGGTGGTAGATTCCTTTGTGGTCAGTCTGCCATCTGAGTCAGGTCAGGTGACACCACCGGTTGACTACATACCATTTCCATAAACAGCACAAAGTTTGTCTTCTTCAGTTTCTACGTCACATGTTACATTATCTCCTGTTTTTAGCAGAATAGGAGTGAGTTCACCCGTGATCGCCCATCCTGTGGTCTGAAACAAATAGTTTTAATTGTTAGTTACCTAACAATATAGCATTGCTTGGAAGAACTCTTTAGCTCGAAGAGAGTCGTATAAGGCAATTGGTAGAAGACAGAAAACTGCGCAACAATAGCGGTCGCGAAATATTTTCACATATGCACTAAAACACAAGGACTAAATTCCACTAGCTTTTTGTCTAGCACAGGTGGAATACCAAAGGTAGCATCGCTACATCATAGTAGTGTTCACACTGAAGGAATTGCCTGGAGAAGGAGGGGTTCCTTGAGACCCGAAGATGACGTCATGCCGCGGCATAGGACACCCACCACACACTATTGAGAGAGTCATGCCACAAAAACCATTGAAAAATACGAATGTGGACATTAAACAACCTAGATATATAACTAAAGCTATCATTGAAATGTACCGAGTAGGTGATGCCACCGGAGTCGAACCACAGAGGGTTTTACCACTTTCTGGGTTGCTCAAGTTCCTCAAGATCAATAGACTCTTCGCCACGTGATAACGTCACACCGCGGTATAGGATGACCACTATAGGCCGACTAACATAATGAGAGGATCGCGCCACAAAAACATTGAAAAAATACTAATGTAGACAATACAGAACCTAGGTAAGCTGGTATATAATTAAAGCCAACTTTAAAATGTACCGAGAAAACTTATAAGACAAAGTTTATTATACTTGTTAAGAAACTGAAGTTAAAACAAAGCTACTGCTAGACTCACCTTCGTTCAAGAGACTTTGTTATAGTTAGCAACTCTCAACTTTACTTGTTCGAAACATTTTTTAATGAAGTTAAACTTTCGAACTAGTGAAATGAACCGCATGGCTATTGTGAGATATCTAGAAAGTTAGTAGCTGAGTGGTTAAATGTGCGCTCCCGTGCCTTTGTGAGCAAAGTTATTTTTATAGCAATGATAGCCCAGTGGTTAAGAAACTCCGCCTTTCGATAGAGTGGTCCGAGGTTTAAATCCCACGCACCTCTGATTTTTCAAAGTTATGTTCGTATTAGAAATTAATTATCACTTGCTTAAACGGTGAAAGAAAACATCGTGCGGAAATCCGCACACCTGGGAGATTTATTAAAAAAAATCTCATAGGTATGTGTAGTCTACCAATACGTACTTGGCCAGCGCGGTGGACTATGGCCTAATCCTTCACACTTTGAGAGGAGCCCCGTACCCAGCAGTGGGACAATAATGGGTTTAGGATAAGGATGAAAGTTATTTATACTTGGCTTGGGAGGGTAATGTTTTTCGAGCGGAATGTTTGTACCGAAAGATAAGATTTGTTAGAAATATGTAATTTGCTACCTCCTTAGTGAAACTTCACTGATTCTACCACTTTAAATTAATATTAACTCAAAAGTGTAGCGCTTTAAAAATCAAAACTTATCTGAAAGAGGTCTGATATTCGAACTTCGGACCCCCAGATTGAGAGGCGGATCTTTTACCACCAAGCCATCACTTCTGCAAAACATAATAAAGAAAAAAAGAAATAAACACATACTGCCATATTTCCTTTCAGTTCTTCTTCATTCAATGTCGCAGATTGTATGTTATCACTGAAGATAATTGGTTCTTCCAAGATAAGAATCGCTAAATCATTATCTCTTGTTTGTGTTGAGAAGTTACCGTGTATTTTTATAGTTTTTACCTGTAAAATAGTTATAGAATTAAAGTAAGGTAGATTTCTCACCATGGCAGCAATAAGAAGTCTGGTATATAAGGCACATAATTATATTTCATTTTTATATCATTTTGTCACATAAAAGAAAATGTTGCAAATATATAAATAAAATAAAACAATGATAGACACCACAGCTTAATATTGAGAAATAGCATGAGTTTCTTAGCGTAGATGAGCATTATCAAGGGATATTTGTAAATTGATCCCCTAAAAGGACAAAATAATAGAAAGTATGTAAAAATCAGTGAAGAATATAAAATTATCTTTTTATGTTTATACTAAGGTAGTTTTTAGCTAAATTATATTACCCTCGATACCCTTTCAACTTCAGTCATCGTCTTCAGTGATTTCTTTCCGAATAGTAACAGTAAGTTTTCTGTATTTGAAGTCTGTTGTACACAACTTGCAGCTGAAAAAAGAAATCGGCTTTACCTACGGCTCTATATAATTTAATCATTAGATGATACATAGACGCCTATTTATAACTGCTGCGTTAAGCGCTGCTGTGTTCCGCTTTGAAGGGTGTGGTAAGGCAGATAATTAATTAAGGCGTTCCAACTTAATTCTTAGGGGTAGAAACGCATATGTTGCCCAAATCAGGTATTTTTTTATAATATAGGAGTAGCAGGCGAGCGTGCAGTCCACCTGATGGTAAGTGGCTACTGCCGCCCATGGACATTTGTAACCAACCCCAGATAGGATTAGATATTCCTACTTGAGGTCGGCCACAGATGCGCCGCTACCCCTGAGGACTAAGCTGGAACGCCTCGGTAAAGTGTCTCCCTTACCACACCCTTCAAAGCGGAACACAGCAGCGCCTAACACTGCTGTTATTAGGCAGAAATAGGTGTGGCGGTGGTGCCGCCGGAGTCGAACCACAAAGGGTTCTACCACCTAGTAATTCTTATCTTAACGTATGATTCTTATCTTATCTCATCATGCCTTCAGATGTGTACGGCAATATATTGCCACGCATATCGTCGTTCTTCCCAGGGTTGCTGGCTGGGCGGTTCGAGCTCACACTTTAATTGCCTCTCATGACAAGCACCCCTTTAGTTGCCTCTTACGATAAGCAGAACATGCCGTAGCTCTCCTTTGTCCCGAAATGACAGTGACACTATTCTTAGGTACCAACACATATGACCAACGTGAGAAAGCATGAGCCTAACTGGTCTTCGGTTACCGTAAAACTTTAATAAATAGAAAAAAATCGTCATTGGAAATATTAGAAAATGAAGAAAACCGGTTGACAATGCTTTCAATTTTCAGTTTCATGTCTCACAGCTCTCCAATATTATCTCGAGTCTGGGTAGAGTGACCATATTTTTGTATATCGTGGGACACACCTAAGACCTCTAAAGGTGGTAGAACGCTGTTGACTCCGTCGACACCACTGCCACACCTATTCCTGTTTAATAACTGCAGTGTTAAGCGCTGCTGTGTTTTGATTTTGAAGGGCGTATTAGGTCTAATTCTCACGGGTAACGGCGCATTTGTGGCTGACCTCAGATAGGAATCTAATCTTATCTGGGGTTGATTAGTTGTCCATGGCATTAGGCCTGCATGCACCTCTGCTACTCCGATATTATAAAAAAAAGATCCTTACTACGGTCTACTGCGGTGTACTATTTAAATTTATATATAGTTTATGGTAGTTCCAGTATGGTCCAACCGGGGAGGTATTACCGGGATCTCTATTTCTAGTGGGAAGTAGATTTCTACGGAACAGTCTAACAAGAACACAACAGCGCAGCATTGCTATTAGAGAGAAATAAGAATGGCGTTGATACCAACACATAATACATTCGTTTAACTACCTTTAAAACTTGGCCATGTTAGTTACTCACGACACATATAATACACACTTTGAATATCATATAAGTATTGTCTCAGTCCCATATTCTTGCAGGTTGAATATGGTAACGGTAATTGGAACGCAAATAAAAAGCCTGAGGCGGGAATAATGGAAAATTCCTATTTTACCGTTAAAATTAAAAGACTATAGATAAAGGAGATTTATGAAACAATTAAATGTACGAGTTAAAATTAAAATTCTCGCTTGCGAAAAATTAAAATTGTCATCTTCGAAACGACGTTAAAATTAAAACATGTCATGTAATGACGAAGTGTAGTGGTAGTGGTTTTAAATTCGGCTACTAATCTTGAGAGTCCGAGGTTCGACGCCCGGGCATTTCTATTTTTTGTAAGTTGCATGCATAGATTAGTAAAGATTACTCACTGCTGACAAGAAAATGTAACCAGTTTTGACGATTGAAATTGTCACAAAAATGTAGTTTTAGAGTATTTACGAATGAAAAGACATTTCTCCGCACTTTTTCTTCGATTTCGTGTTGTTTTTGCACCACTTTACTTGTCGGAGACGTAATGGGAAAATGGCTGACTGTTTGCCAGCTATTTTGCCATTTGTGGCTTCCTTCAATTACAAGGCGGTGAGCTATCTATACGAATCTATGGTTGCATGCGTATTGGAAAATAATTATCACTTACATAAACGGTGAAGGAATACATCATGAAAAAACCTACATACCGACAGTTCTTTAAAAAGAAAATGGAAGGTGGTGGACTATGGCCTAAGTTCTCTCACTCCTAGACTCTACCCAGCAGTAGGCCGATAATAAGTTATATTGGCCGATAATATGCTACAATGATGCGACATCGTGTCACGATACATTGTCAAAATCAATCGTTTAGATTGGCGGCACGTCGTCAAATCATGTAATTTTCATACAAATGATTATTTAAATTAAATAGACGTAACTTCAACTTTATAGTAGGTGAAGCTATAGAATACATTAATTGTAAAACATATGGTATGAATTCAAAGGTGCATTTTTTATATTATATAGGAGTAGCAGACGAGCATGCAGTCCACCTGATGGTAAGTGGCTACTGCCGCCCATGAACATCTATAATCAACCCTAGATAGGATTAGATATACCTAAGGTCACAGATGCGCCGCTACCTCTGAGGACTAAGTCGGAACGCCTCGGAAAAGTATGTCTCCCTTACCACACCCTTCAAAACGGACCACAGCAGCGCCTAACACTTCTGTTATTAGGCAAAAATAAGTGTGGCGATGGTGCCGCTGGAGTCGAACCACAAAGGGTACTACTATCGTCAAATAAATTATTTTTAAATTATTTCAATAAAAAATTTACTAAATATTACATATTATAATGATTAAAAACTAGATTTAAATCAACCTATAATTTAATTTCAACATCGTCTTGACTATTGCGTTATAGGAAAATATGGCTACGGTGATTACAAATGAAATCCTCCCGATAAATCTATATAAGTAATATAATAAATATAAATAGTAGACCATAACAGGTGGCAAATTTTTTGTAGCTCAACCGCTTTTTAAGGTTCCGTATCCAAAGAGTAAAAACGGAATCCTATTACTCAGACACCGCTGTCTGTCCGTCCGTCATAGGCTCTATTCTTGAAAAGATAGACAATTCAGATTTTACAATGTATGTATTCTATACTGTATATGTACTGCCAACTGCTATGATAAAAAATAAACTAAAAATAAAAAAAAAACTTGAAAATGTTATAGTACGGAATCCTCCGTGTGCGATTCCGACTCGTACTTGGCCAATTTTAAAATACTTTTCCTACAAAAACCCACAGGAGGAAGGGAATAATAAAACAAAATAAAAAACCGCCAACTCGTTCGGTGAAAAACGACCATAATCAAATTAGCATCCTACTTCTTGCCTTTACCGAGGGAAATTAAAAAAAATAAAGCGTGCGCTTTTCTCGCCGCCATTTCGATTTCGAGCTGTCATTTTTTTATGGCGTTTGAGTTGTTTAGTATTGCGAATTTAATATTGAAAGGTTTTAAGTTCAATTTAAATTCTTTTCACGAAATATTGTTTGTAAGTAATAGTTGAAATTGTTATAAGTAATATTAAAATATTGTGATACACATTTACATTTTCAAATCGTATACATAAATAAATGATGAACATGTACCTATATCAGAGATCCGAATAATCAATCCAGATCAATCCGTACCAGAGATGATAATATCGGATCATAAGTTATTGATCCGATCACTTATTTTCTAATTCTGTAAAGTTTTTAACAAGAACTAAGAAATACAGAAAAACTTAAACTATTGAGATGCTTACCTGTGATAACAGTCCTATTTGACAATAGCGCGCCATCACAATAGTAATTAAACTGATCAGACGTACTGTTCTTCAGAAAAATGGCGACTATCCAAGGAAACACTGAAGATGACAGTTCTTCATTGATGTTGTTAGCCTGAAAAAGTAATAAGTTAATTATTTAATTTCACCCCGTATATTTTTATGGTTTGTATCAAATCTTGTAATAAATTTAACCAAGTTCTCGATGACCGATTATTCGGAATTTTTGTATACATCTATAATTCTGACGACAATTTACTCTAGTATATTTAATATGACTATTTGAAATCCAAAATGAGTGCCATCACAAAATTATATCTCATATATTTTTACAACCCTATCAATGTGATTGGCAAATAAAAGGAATAGAGCTGGCACAAAATGTTGGATCACGTATTTTTATACAAATAAAATGAAAATACTTGATAAAAAAATAACAATTGGCTATGTGAAAAGAATGCAATACAAAATGTCTACTACTACAAAATGGCGAATCCGTGTTTTTTATAACCCTCTCGACTTGGGTATCAACTAAAAAACCTTGACAAATACCGTAGACTATGTAAAAATAAATATTACATCATAAAAGCATTCTATTACCTAAAATAAATTCAAAAGTGAGAAAGGTACGCATTCTTTAAAAAACACATTTCAACACCTTCCGTTTACGACTATCTAGCGACCGTTATGATCCGCCATCTTGAAATATTTACGCGGCAAACAGTCCAAAATGGCGCTCATTTGAATTTTTAATTTTAATACCAGCCTCTCAACGTATCTGTGAATTATGACCGCTGGTGTAAGCTTTCGAAATTTTATTGTTTTAAGCAGTTTTTATCACATATGCTGCGTTTACTTTTAATATTTGTTTAGGTAAAAGGTATTAGCATTGTAGCGGACAATTATATTTATAATGCAAATATTTTGTTCAGTTATGACTGAATTTATTTTATAAATGAAACCTTTGCGTGTTTTAACCTTTGGCTTAAACACGCAATTTAAACGCACAGATCCGAATTTAAGTAACATATTTTTAGATCCCAAAGAAAAAAAGCCAAGCGTAAGTCGCGTTCGAACAATACAAGTATATATATTGGTATTGTATTTATTGGTATTTGTCATCTATCTTTTGTGAAAATTTTCAGTACCTAAATAAGTAATATGGTTCAATAGATAAACTGAAAAATATCAAAACATATATTTTGATTTTACGTTTTTTTTTTATTATTAATATGGTCATAATAATAAACTCACTATAAACATTTCAAACATTTATCAAAATGTAGAGCCCTGTGACAGGCGGATAGACGGACATCGTAGGATAAGTAATAGGGTCTCGTTTTTTCGATTTTTTTTTAAGAATTTGGCACTTGTGAATGAATGTTATGGTATATTTACTAATTAGCCATTTTGGCCAATCTTATTTCGCATCTGATTACATATTCTTCGTGTAGTTATTTTAATTTTAATTTATTCTTTGTAGGTTATTTTACTTCGCAATCTCAAAAGTTTACAATAAAGAACATAAGTTATAAAAAGGAACGGATATAAAATCTACGGATACAGCATAAAAATCTTTTTTCTCTAATTATCCAACCTTGAGAGTTCGTGAGTGAAGCCTTATTTGTCATGGATGTAAGATGGATTAAATGTGTAATATTAGATGTGGTAAATTTACACAAATACACGTCAGGTGGTCCACCTGATGGTAAGTGGCTACTGCCGCCCATGGACATTTGTAATCAACCTCAGATAGGATTAATATTCCTGCCTGAGGTCAGCCATAGATGCGCTGCTACCCCTGAGAGCTAAGCTGGAACGCGTCGGGAAAGTATGTCTCCCTTACCACACCCTTCAAACCAGAACACAGCAGCGCTTAACACTGCTGTTAAGATTGGTGGTGCCGCCGGAGTAGAACCATAAAGGGTTCTACCACCTTCAGATGGGAATAGATTTTATTCAAATGGCTCCAAATATAAATTGTATTTGTATTTGTATGTAGTGGTTTCAATATTTGAAAAAAAAGTACATTTATATATTAAAAAAAAATTTAAAACAAAAATTTATTAAAAAAAAATCTCTATACCGCATCCAAGTTTGACAACAACTGCACATCTACGGCAGGTGATTGATGCGGTGCGTCGCGTGATGTGAACTATCAGCAGCTTCAACAATCTGTCGCTGTGGTTCTCAAACTGAAGTTTAGCATTTTGTTTGATATATTTTATAGTTCCTTTATCTTTAGCTCGAATCTACTTGACAATATGAGATACTTGAAAAATTGAGTTTTTTTATCCATCAGATATTGTTATGTTATATTGAAAACTTTATGTACTCATTTTTTAAAGTAATTTATTTATATGTAAGTTAATTTATTATTTTGAAACAGACGTAACTATGGTTCTACTTATCACGACATGTGAAAAGATTATTAACCTAAGAATTTTCTATACTTTTCCCTTACTGTAATGGGTGGCTTAATTTATAAATTAGTTTATATAAATTTAGGGTTATATGACACCATTAATAACATTTCAATATTTTCAGTTTATTTTTAAAGGTCTGTTTAAAGTTATAAAAATGTTTTTAAAGTTATAAAAGTAATAGTGAACTGCATTTTCGAAATTTATAAGTTAAAAAACCTATTTATATAATGAATATTAGTATCTGTCATAATTTGAGTACCACTGAACTAAGCGTTTTCCGTTCTTAAGCGGAAATCTTACGGTAAAGCCTTTTCCTATTTTCCTCATGGCTCTTTATTGAATATACTGTATATTTTGTATAAGTTCCCGAAAATTTTAGAAGCTTCGTTAGCTTTCGTTATCATTTGTTAAAACCGTAGCAGTAAAAAAAGATGGTAGATATAGAATGGATCAACCGGGAAGTACCACAGCTACATCTACTTCGAGGATAAAGCAGGTCTAGCGTTTCCGTGGAGAGGTGTTAACACCTGACTCACTTAAGAGGCGATGATCTTATTACTAATTAGTAATTACTAATGAGTGGCAAGGCATTCGTGATCCGCTTCGGATGGAACCCCAAAAGTAAACAAGCATGTAGTCCACTTGATGTTAAATGCCACTGCCTTGACATCTAAGACCAACTCCAAAGAATAGCTTTTCCTGAAGCTGATCACAGATGCTTTGCCACTCCTAAGGTCGGTTATATGAAAGTCAGCTTAACAGTTGCATTTGTGTCTCACTTCGTCTTTTTATCTTCAAAGTACAAAGTTGCAAACTTCATCCTAGCATTGTGAAATAAATAAAGTTACAGCATCTCATCTACAACATAAAAATGTTGTAACATCTCTTAAAATTACTGCTAGTGCTTTGAGTGACGGAAAAATCCGAAGATAGCCGATGACGCCCGATCGTCTTTTTCTTAAGTTCATTGTGTTATTTACTGCCGGTAGCTTATCAAACAAAATAACATCAAGAGGAAATTATGCGATCTTTTCGGAAACTTCCAAAGACCGTCCAAAATAAATTGGTGTAGAATAAGTCTTTTAAATTGCTTCATAAAAGTGACTTTCGGGTGGGTGGCGTCATGTAACTTTAACATTTACAAAAGACTAACCGTCAAATCCATGGTTAAAAAAATAATTAGTTGCACCATTTTAGTTGAGGTTAAAATTACATCATAACCATAGATTCGTAAAGATACTTCACCGCCTTAAAATTGAATGAAGCCACAAACGGCTTATAGTAAGTTCTTTTTTTGAATTCTTGACAAATAAAAACATTTTAAGAGAAAATTTACGAATAAATAACTAATGCTGCGTAATGTACATAATAAATAAATAAGTATTTCAAATATTTTAGGGACATTTTAGCACGGAGACGTAGCAAAACTTTTTTACGCAACTATTTCAATTCTCAAAACTGGTTACATTTTCTTGTTAGGAGTGAGTTATCTTTACTAATCTATGGTCATAACTAACACTTTACCGCTCGATTTCGATCGTTTAAAGTTATTGTATTTGTCAACCTTATCTATCAGCGTCGACTAAAAATTGTAACAGGGACACAAATGACATAAATAATAAATAAATTAGTGCAACACAATAGTTACATTCCGTACCGCCGTAAAGTTACTGTTATATATAACTTTAACGAAAACTTTAAACGGGCTTTCGGTGCAACCCGCCCTACGTCAGCCATTTTTCCTTTGAAGCGGATATTGAAAAACAATTTTGTGTATACGTAGGTACCGATAAATCACATGTCTAGCGAATTAAGCTTCGAAAGTTTACCGGGAAACTAGGTGTGTTTATTTTCCAAGCGCGCTATTGAATTCCAACAGACGTTTCAAGTTCTATTGTTTACTTGCACAATTTTATAATAACCGTTAGTAATATTATCTTAAAGTTCTTTAAAATATCATTGTCAGTACCCTTACCATGAGTTTTTACGTTTCGACAAATATGACTGTTTTGGTATTTGTTTACGTATTTGCCCATACAAATTCCAATCAGCGCCCCTAGCATATTGTGTCAGAACTAGGAAATCATATGGGCCAATACGTAAACAAATACCAAAACAGTCAGGTTTGTCGAAACGTAAAAACTCCTGGTAAGGGTACTGGTAGCCTATTTGGTAATTTTACTTAATATCGAAATGTAAAACAGATTTTGGTGGCATCATTACAAGAAAACTTCCGACCCTGAGAGTTCTCTATATTTTTCCCATAGATTAGTAAAGATTATTCACTCCTAACAAGAAAATGTAACAAGTTTTGAGAATTGAAATTGTCACTGTCATCTATTCTCGTGTTTGAAAAATATTAAAAAATGTAGTTTTTAGATTATTTCAGAATGAAACGATATTTCTCCGCACTTTTTCTTCGATTTCGCGTCTTAATTGCGCATGTCGGCATTGTTCCGCGTAAATTACACCATGACACCCATAAAATGGCTGACAGGATCGTCAGCCGTTTAAGCCATTTAATGGCTTCCTTCAATTACAAAGCGGTGAGATATCTATACTTATCTTTGATATCTATTCTTTGTAATGTGTATGCCAAATCACTTAGTCCTCAGAGGTAGCAAGGCACCTGTGGTAGACTTAGGGTAGGACTCTAATTGGCGGCCGTTCCAACTTAGAAAACGGTTAATTAAAATGGACTGCATATTCGTTGCTTCCTTATTATAAAATAATAGGAAGCCAGTCGGTCACTACTAGGTTAATGATGAGAGTTAATGATCCTACGGTCTACCTCTTAATTAATTGGAATACTCATCGTGTTTGTAAACAATTGTAAATCCTTCCCACGACACAAAAACTAAACATTAATTGAGAGTATAGTATTTCATAATTAAAACAAACCTTGCCAAATATCTAATTAACATTAAGAATTATAACAATGTTATTACTTTAACCTCTAATTGCATATTTAAGCTTACTCACGTAATCTTTTGTGTTCCCAAGAGTTAAATTAGTTATTGTTTCGTATAAGGACAAATTAACTGCACTATTAATATTATCTTTCATTTCTTCAATACTTAAAGGGACCTCTGTCAGTTCTAGATTAACATATTCATTTGTAGTATCTTTGTAAAACTCGATATAATCGATTATAGGATAGTCTGTGATATTATCTTCGTTATTATCGTAATAAAGATAAGAATCATCTTGTGTTTCTATTTCGTTTTCGCTTACATCTTTTGTAATGTTTTGTGTCAAGGTTTTGGTTGCAATCGTTGCAATTATATCAACAGAATTTGTTGTTTCCTTCGGTGTCACTTCAATAATATCAGTATCGTCAATACCATCAGTATTTGTAGAACTTTCAGCTATTGTTTTATTTTCTAAACTCGTTTTCACAAATTCGAATTTTTCAAAAGGTCTTGATATTGAATCTTCTTCTTCAATTTCATCACTGTCTTCCAAATAACCCGCAGGAATATCAAACGTTTTTACATAAATCGCTGTCTGATTGAGAACATTTCGAAACACCATCGTTTTCAAATCAGTATCTGGATGCACTTCTAATTCTTCTTTCAAAAAACTTGACACATCTAATAAAATTCGATCCAGCTCCTTATCATCGACACCTATATTATCTTGTTTCGAGTTTTTGGCGATAACCGAGTCTAATGAAGGAAGCTTGTCTTTTTGATTGAAAAATTCACCAAAAAACGAACCGACACACGAGAAATAACTGTCACATTCACTCCTAACCTCAACCACTAACATCACTATTAAAGCCAGCCATATCACCTTCATTTTCATATTATAAAACGAAAACGTCAGTACCCAATGCTAGTTTACAAACAAATGCATACACATCTTTCGCGGTAGCAATCTTTACTTGTCTTGCCTCCAACGTTAAAGTAAGGAGCTAAGGTTTCTTATTCGTCGGTTACGTGTACATCAGTTAACTTAACAATGACCTCACCTTGAGAACGTCGTGGTAAATCTGACTTTGATGGATCGTACAATTAGTGGATAATGGGCAATTTGAGAGTAAGCATGCTTACACTTAGATATTGTAGTTCACTGCAGTTATAAGTCTTATAGCTGACCATTTAGCTTATGATGGCTATATAGGATGTTAGGGGTTCAAATTAAGTGGAGAAAACACACAATTAGACAATAATAGACAACTTAAGAGTAAGCTCTTGCTTACACTTAGACATTAAAGCTATTGTAGTAAATTTGTTTTATTGAGCTGTTTAGCGTACCCTCATCTTTTTATTTAATGATCTGTGTGGCGTTAACCAGACAAGTTTGACGCTCAAAGTGCTCCAGGTTCGATTCCCAGCTAGACAGATATCTGAATGATGAATTTAAGAATCCGCTCTAGGTCTAGGTGTTTGTCTTTGTGTGTTCATGGCTAAACAGGGAATCCTAGTATGAAGTTGTGAGTACTTGTGAGTGTTGTGTTATGGTGCACATGTTAGTGGTCTTTGGGTATTTAGGTATAAAGTAACTAGCTGACCCGGCAAACGTTGTGTTGCACTATAAATAAAAAAATGTTACGGGCGAACAACCTTTATCACTTAGGGGTATGAAAAATAGATAGTAGCCGATTCTGAGACTTACTGAATATCCATATAAAATTTGGTGAAAATCGATAAAGCCGTTTCAGAGAAGTACCTACGGTAACTAACAATGTGACACGAGAATTTTATATATAAGATAAATTGGCAGTAAAATATAGTATAAATATAGTAGAAATATGTTCCAATACCACACAAATATCTATTAAAAGTATCTAACACATACGAGTATTAAAGTTATAAAATCTACTTATATAGCCTAATTAAAAACATATTCTACAATATTAATATTATAATTAGCGTAACGGAAAATTTAACATTTACTTACTCCGTGACCTGCCTTTAATGAGAAGTTAAACGATATAATCCTGTTACATCACCCTCCGCGATCGAGCGATAAGCTGCTAGCTATAGAAAGTGTTATCAACATCGAAATCATGTTGTATGTCTAACATGCACGTTTAGGTATGTGTGCTATAGTACGCGATTGGCGATAAGGTGATAGAATTTTAAAATTGAATGTTTTTTTTATAATATAGGAGTAGCAGACGAGCATGCATTCCACCTGATGGTAAGTGGCTACTGTCCCCCATGGTCAACCCCAGATGGGATTAGATATTCCGACCTGAGGTCGGCAACATATGCGCCGCTTCTCCTGATGACTAAGCTGGAACGCCTCGGAAAAGTATGTCTCCCTTACCACACCCTTCAAAACGGAACACAGCAGCGCTTAACACTGCTGTTATTAGGCAGAAATAGGTGTGGCGGTGGTGCCGCCGGAGTCGAACCACAAAGGGTTCTACCACCTTCAAAACTTTTCACTCCTGTGGCAACAACGTCACACCTCTTTCTGGATAATAACAGCAGTGTTAAGCGCCGCTGTGTTCTGGTTTGAAGGGTGTGGTAAGGGAAACATACTTATCCTAGGCGTTCCAGCTTAGTCCTCAAGGGCAACAATGCATCAGTAGCTAATCCCATGTAAGACTAAATACGGATACGGGTTGATTACATAGAGTTGAGATGAGCGACAACGTCCACACCATCAGGTGGACTGCATGCTAATTTGATATTTAAGTTATTTTTTAGAAAATAAACTTTGCACACGGAATTTAAAAAAACAGACCCTGTATAGAAAAATATATTCTATTTTAAGACACAGGCTTCTGGACTAACCAGACGTATTTACACCTTAATAAACCTTCAAACACTTAATAATAAAAAACATAGTTTCACTAATTCTGTAGCTATTTTCTCTGACAGTAGAACAAGTGCCTGAAATTGTCAGCTTATCTCAAAGCTTATTTCTGTAAATGTGCGCAATTTGTTGCCATAAAAACCTTTTTGACCTTAAACATTCCGTATTTTAGCGTAACGAGAGTTACTTTAATAGGAAATGGAAACGGTTAAAAGGGAAAGTCGTATCCGGTAATGTATGTCGTAAACTATACATATACATAAAGTAGAAGACGAGCATGCAGTCCACCTGATGGTAAGTGGTTACTGTCGCCCATGGATGTATGAAATAACCCCAGATAGGAGGTTCTGGTTTGAAGGGTGTGGTAAGGGAGACATACTTTTCCGAGGCGTTCCAGCTTAGTCCTCAGGGGTAGCGGCGCATCTGTGGCCGACCTCAGGTAGGAATATCTAATCCTATCTGGGGTTGATTACGGATGTCCATGGGCGGCAGTAGCCACTTACCATCAGGTGGACTGCATGCTCGTCTGCTACTCCTACATTATAAAAAAAACGTACATTAGAAAACATTACCCTCCGAAAAAAATTACATCTTACCTCCATTGAACGCACTTTCACTCCATAATCACCAGCTAGCATTTCAACATCGTGTACTCTAGTCGTTAATTCGCTTTCGTTTATCAAATCTTTTACCAAATCTTCTCCAATATCGAAAAAGTAATCCACAACAACCGTTTTCGCCGGTACTTCACTATAATCGTCATTTACACTCCGTTTTCTCTTATCAAAATCAATGTCATCAAGATTGAAACCGTTATCATCAAAAGCAGTTGTTTCATCAATATCGTTATCCGTTGTCGTATATATTTCCGTGACTATTATTTCTCGCATCCCACAATTGGTTTCCGTTATCGTCGGTATTCGTTTTATCGTAATATTAGCATTAATATAGTTATAAACATCTGGCCAATATCTTGCACTGTATAACACTAGAGATACTAGCAATAACGCAACAAATAATATTAATATTATTAATAATCTGATTATTAATTTCATTAAAGATAAATTCAACTTCATTTTGATTGTTTTGTTTTGTCGGAAGCAAAATGACTACTGTATTGATTTTAAGCTTGTCATAGATGTATGGTGGTTGTATGGGTACATTAGGTTCCCGTATTGGGCATCGCAAAATCATTACTATAAACAATAGGTCATATAAATTATATAAGGAACTGCAGTATATAATGATGGTATACTTCAAGGTTGACATTACTGAAATAAATGTTGTTTATACATTTCGCGTGGCAAAGCAGTTATCAGTCTGATACTCTTAGAGTTCCGGGTTCGAGCCTCGGCCAGGTAGATGCATGAAATAAAAACTTTACATTCTACAGAATGAAAACTGACAAAGTTTCATTGGTCTTTGAAGCCTTTTACAGAAAATTCCCCAAAATGTTAAAGGTCACATTTTTACCAAAAAGTTATTTAAGTTCAAGATAAGTGATAACCTTAACGACCTAGGTATTTGAACTCGTCTGACATTACAATAACCCACTTAAAGTTGTAATGAGCTTTTTAAATTCAGTTATTTAAGTTAATAACAAAATCTCCGAACGAAAATGTATTTTAGATATTGTATTCTGTCGTCAAAATATTACTGTCGCGCTGCTGAGCACGGGTCTCCTCTCAGAGTGAGGGGTAGGCCGTAGTCCACCGTGCTGGTCAAGTGTGGATTGGTAATTCTTGAGAACATTTTTTAAAGATTTTCCAGAGGTTTTCTCACAATGCTTTCCTTCATTGAAGTTATTATAAATTTCTAGTACACACATAACTTTAAAATTAGACGTAAATGTGCGTTTCGAACTTCGGGCCCCGCCGATCGAGTTTTAACTTAAGGCTATTGAATAGTTGCCTATCCAGGGATGGATTTGGGGGAAGGCACTCTGGCTACTACATTGGGGCCCCCACAAGAGAGGGGCCCTCACAATCAAGGTAAAAAATAACAAAATTTTGACGGATCAGCTATTTTTAGTTTTTTCCGAAACAGTATTTATTCGCGTTTTAGTGATCGAAGATTTTTACACATTCAGAATACAGCAACGCCTAACACTGCTGTTATTAGCCAGAAATAGGTGGGGCGGTGGTGCTGAAGGAGTCGAACCACAAAGGGTTCTACCACCTTCAAAGTTGTTAGCTGCAAGGCCTCCAGTCCTCTCAAATTGGTCCTGCCTACCACTGTTTTATACGTCTATTAGTTGGTAAAACAATGAACATAAAGGACAAAGAAAAGTCCTTAAACCTCAGCCCTTTTGCGCTGATGAGAAGCGTAAAGATGTTTAGATAAAATGTATTAAGATTATAATCTTTACTCTGCTTAAACTTTTTGGTACAATATTGTGTAAAATTTCGTATTAAACCCGTTTTTATTAAAGGATTTTAGGTTATTATGAGGCTATTTTAGTTGAATGTTTTAGAAAATAACTGTACTTATTTCTGCCTTATTACAGTAGGGTTAGATTTTGTTGTGTTTTAGTTTGAAGGGCCACACCCATAAGGGACAGTTATGTAATTTATTGTAGTAGAACCCTTTTGGCTTGATTCGGGCACCATCGCTATACCCATTTTTTATAGTAGAGGAGTAGCAGAGGAACATTCAGTCCACCTCATAAGTGGCTACTACCGCCCCTGAATCTGTAGGTAATCAACTTCAGATGAGATTAAACTTCACCTGAGGTCGGCCACAGATGCCCTATCGCTGTGGACTAAGCTGAAACACATCGAAAAGTATGTCTCCCTTACCACTCTTTAAACCGTTCTGGATTCAACGTACATAGTTAACATTTAAAAATGGTATAATTGAATCCTTTTGAAAAAAACTGCATTATACGTGAATAATGTTAAAGTTACACGCATTAGAACATTCAAATCGCTCTACTGTAAAGTTGTGAAAATGCACTTGCACCATTTTACGTAGGACCCGTCGATACATACATAATTTAAAAGCAAGGTATTGCGTTAGATAATTTTTGATATATTTAATTCTAAGACCAAAAGTTAGTCCCGAAAGGTACTTTTCTTTATGTAGGATACTCACATAAACGTCGTTTACACTTACACCATAGATAAGTATAGATATCTCACCGCCTTGTAATTGAAGGAAGCCATTAAATGGCTTAAACGGCTGACAAACGTGTCAGCCATTTAACAGCTGTCAAGTTAACGCGGAACAATGCCGACATGTGCAGTTATGAGGTGCAAAATCACGAAGTTGAAAAAGTGCGGAGAAATATCGTTTCATTCGTAAATGATCTAAAAACTATATTTTTGCACGACTCATGATGCGAAGCATCAGAGAGTGCTTTATGATCGAAAAATTTTTTTCGCTTCATTTTGGCGGCTATTTTTATTATTATAGCCTTGATAGTTCACGGAATCAAGATATTTTGCATACTATTGTCGAGATAATTTAATGGAGATTAATTCCATACTTTTTAAAAATTGATTTACTGCAATAGAATTGGAAAAAAACACCAAAATAGGTCAAAAAATTTTCCTGTCCGTCATGTGTGAAACCTGAAAACACTGTAACTTGTGAAAAAATCCATCATTTGAGTTAATTTTTTTTTTAAATTCTAATCGACGATTGTAGGTCACTGAATGCGAATGATTAATTAATTCAGTGTCGTTTAATTGCAATTAATAAAAAACGAAAACTATAAGACTGTATATCTATAGATATTATGTACATTTATTCCACCAGGGGCGCTTGTGCAGTACCTTCTTCCTACTACAGCTGTTTTTTCGGCAATTAATTTTGAACGACTTAAGTTTTTTTTTTTTTTATATATTTCATGATTAAATGAGCATTATGAGTCGTGCACTTTTGGATTTTCCAAACTTTTTTAATATTTTTCTAACACGAAAATAGATGACAGTGACAGTTTCAATTGTCAAAACTGTTATTTTCTTGTTAGGAGTGAGTAATATTTACTAAACTATTACTTACACTTTGTAGAATAAAGTTTAACGGAAAATATTTTATCTACATTGTGCGTGGACTATTAGTAAGCCGTATTACTGAAAGTTTGAGGCAAAAGTTCACCGAACCATCAAAACTTTCAACTCCATGTTGTAATCCGACGAAATTGCCTATTCGACAATGTAGGCTATTGCCTAGACAATGTATAAAAAATTGAGACACTTTAATGCCTATTATTAATCATTTTGATGCCTGGAATTTGACAATTTGTCATAGGCAAAAAGTTCAGTATATGCTCAAACTGTCCAAGCGACTTCAATGTTGTTGTATAATATGAGTGGCTTAAAATATAGGATATTTCTTGAAGGTGGTATAATCTTTCGTGGTTCGACTCCGGCGGCAACACATCCTTTACTTGTCCGGGGCGTTCTAAGTTAGTCCTTAGGAGTAGCAATGCATCTGTAGCCGACTTCAGGTAGGACTTTAATATTATTTGAGGTTGTTTACAGATGTCTATGAGCCACAGTAGCCACTGGACGCTCGTTTGTTATAGTAGGTGCCAAACTGCTAGTCCGCTATGAAGTTGTTGCGAGCAGGTTGCAACTTGCTATGGCAACGCGATTCATTTCTATATTCAGACTGGACTAGCAGTTTTACGCGGACTATAGGTACTTCAATATTATATAGAAGACGATAGGCGCTGTTTTAATTGTTTTTGTTGCAGCAGGCCCACTCATATCTTCTATTCTATTCTAAATACTTTACAGAAGTGTTGCTACTTCTGTGTCATAAGAAAAAAATAAAAATGTGGCTTTTTCTACTTCATTCAAATGAGGACATGGCAATGTTACAAGGTAGAATTATTGCTAATACGTAAAAACAGGCGTAATTGTCCCTTGAATGAAGTAAGTGGCTATAGCCACCCAAAGTCCCCAAATTGTTTACGGATATTAAAAAAAATGCAGTGATAGCCTAGTGGTTAAGAAACGCGGTCTCTTGATCGAGGAGTCCAAGGTTCAAATCCCAAGCAAGCAGGCCTCTGATTTCTCAAAGTTATGTGCGTATTAGAAGTTAATTATCACTGGCTTAAACGATCGAGGAAAACATCACAAGGAAACCTGCTTACCTGAGAATTCTTAAAAAAAAGTTTCCAAAGGTATGAGAAGTCTACCAATTCGCACTTGGCCAGCGCGGTGGACTTGGCCTAATCCTTCTGAATTTGAAGGATTAGGCCAAGTGAGTTGATTCAGTATCAAGAGAGGAGACCCGTGCCCAGCAGTGGGACAATAATGGGTTGATAATGATGATGATTAAAAAAAACAAAAATACAAATAATACATTTATTAACAGTCACTTAAACTAAAATAATATTAACAACACAACAACAAACTAACAAAACAACAAACATTCAACAATGTACAACAACAACAACAGACAACAAACACACATCCTTAAATTAGATTATATTTTGTGCGAGCCCTTTTTCGTATGAATAATAGTTTCGTATACAGGTACTTTGAAGGGTACAGGTTTTTCAACGGGTACAATTATATGTTTTATAACTTGGAAGGGCACTTCCTTGATTTTAGGTACATGGACGGTTTTCTCAACGGGATAAGGTACTGACTTCTCAACGGGTATGGAGACTTCTTTGATAATGGGTATAACGACTGCCTTAGGTACAGGTACTTGGATAGGTACTGGGTGGGGTACCGGGATCAGTATAGGTTGGTGAACCTTAAATTCCACGTTCTTGGGTAGAGGGACAATTACTTCTTTGTAGTGCTTGATCGGTTCTGGGTTCTCTTCTTCGATGTGCTGATGGACTGGGTAGGAGTGGGCTTTTAGGTCGTGACCTCCGAAGTCGTGACCTCCGAAGTCATGACCTCCGAAGTCACCACCTCCCTCATGACCGCCGCCATGACCCCCGCTGAACTGTTCGAAACCACCAGAATATTCACTCGGTTGGATCTGTGAAAGAAATAATAATTTTAATGATTGAATTACAATTTCATTAGATATTTAGTTGAAGCTAGGAGAAGTTAGCTTAGGGGAAGCTTAGCTTAAGGGGAAAATCACATATTTAGAGGAGATTCCGTAAATTAATGTTCAATCATATTTAAGACATGGTTCTCTTTATGTGTATGCTTAGCCGGGACTTCGAACCCGGGTCTCTATGTATCAGATCAAAGGCGACATTTCCACTATTCTGTTCGATAACAAATTTTGGTCCAATTAGAGTTACACGCCAAGGATTTGAACCTCGGACCCATTAGGAAAGAGCCGGTAATTCACACCATTAGAATAACTGTTAAAATTATTCAAAACGGCATTACCCAATAAAATGTGAAAGTCAATACACCAAACAATAAACAAAAAAACAATAGCGTTAATATTGAAAAAATCGTGAAAGTTACTTTTTCATTCAGTCCGCATCAATTTGTTATCTGTGGAGCGTTAACCAGGGGGAAATAAAAACAAAATGGCGGCCGCTCGTGACGAGTATTATTACTCTTTTTCTATTTACCGAGCATCGCTGTAACGGCGTGGCTGTTATTCAATAATTGTGTAATATTGGTTACATGTTCGCGAATTGTAATGGTATTCGGTTGTATTTTTAGATCGCATACAAGCTTTACGTTAATTTTGCGAATATGCTTTCACTCAGATTGAACTAAAGATAGATAAAGTATTGTGTAATTTAAACACCACGAGGCTTTTTGGAACGGAAAGTAACATACTAGCATACTCTCGTATATTTACAAAATTTAGAATTATCTATCACTGGTATTTTCTAATTTTTTGTTTAAGTAAGTACATGCATATTTTGACAGTCGATATATACTTATTACATATTACAAATACATAAACAGAAAACTTGATGGTAAGTGGCTACTGACGCCCATGGACATTTGTAATCAACCCCTGACGTCGCCTTTGAGGACTATCTGAGGTCGGCCACAGATGCACCTAAGCTAAGCTGGAACGCCTCGAAAAAGTAAAGGTGGTAGAACCCTTTGTGGTTCGACTCCGGCGGCACCACCGCCACACCTATTTCTGCCTAATAACAGCAGTGTTAAGCGCTGCTGTGTTCCGTTTTGAAGGGTGTGGTAAGAGGGAGACATACTGTTCCGAGGCGTTTCATCTTAGTCCTCAGGGGTAGCAGCGCATCTTTGGCCGATCTCAGATAGGAATATCTAACCCTATTTGGGGTTGATCACAGACGTCCATGTGCGGCAGTAGCCACTTACCATCAGGTAGACTGCATGCTCGTCTGTTACTTCTATATTATAAAAAAAAAAGTATGTCTCCCTTACCACTCCCTTCAAAGCAGAACACAACAGCGAAAACTTCAAAACTGATACAACTATATATTACTGTACAAGACATAGAGCCCTGTGACAGACGGACGGACAACGGAGACTTAGTATTTGTCCTGTATTAACCCTTTAGGTACGGATTTCTAAAGGGAGAGTGTTAGGTTAATTACCATACAATAAAAAACAAAAATAACCAAAAACAAGCGAGTTTCAGTTCGTTAACGTTAAAATAGTTATCGTGTTACAGTTTTTCCGCTGACCTAATTGTATTGTCCACGAGCGTACATCCAATTACTTGGATTAACCTCTTGTGTGGTTTTTGTTTTAAAGTTGAAAAAATATGAAGGTGGTAGAACCCTTTGTGGTTTGACTTCGGCGGCACCACCGCCACACCTATTTCTACCTCATAACAGAGGTGTTAAGCACTGATGTGTTCTGGTTTGAATGATATGGTCTTCTGGGGTGGCGACGAATCTGTGACCGACCTCAGGTAGGAAAATGATCTTATCTGGGATTGATTACAGATGTCCATGAGCAGGTGAACTTACTTACATGATGTTGTAATGTTTCGCGTGGCAATGTCTTTCTTTTTGGTCTGAGATCGTAACATAAAAAATCCCTAATCAAGGTTTCAGTATTCTACAAAATGTTGTAAGAAAACTTTATTTCTTTCAAAGTGTTCCACTAAAAATCTTGTACAGTCTTTAAGACCAGACAAACAAAATATAAAGTTCAAATTACACAGAACTTGGTAGGTGGCGCTACTGTCTTATAATTTGATCAAATGTCTAGACGGATCTGATTTTGTGCTGCAGACTAAGTTTTAGTATTTACCTAATATTTCGCAATATACCTAAATGTGAACTATATGTAATTCACCTATAATCATAATAAATTATAGTCCGCGTAAAACTGCTAGTCCGCTCTGAATATAGAAATGAATTGCATCGCCACAGTAAATTGTATGACTACACCTGCTCGCAACAATTTCAGAGCGGACTAGCAGTTTGGCGCGGACTATACCTACTCCTTCATTTGTAGTCAGTAAAAAATATTGTATTAAAGTATTGCATACTTAAACGTTCTTAATAGTTGACAATATCTTCCTTGGTTATTTAATTTATTAAACATGAACAAATGTATTTAAAAAGTTTTATATAGCTTTATCGATACACGCCCTCTTTTAAATTCATCTATTATCTGTCGCTTTTTGTGCAAATTCTATTAACTTTTACTTTCATTGAAAAATTACATTGGATAAAGCCAAATCTTATAACCATATTCGAGCACCAAAGAGGCCAATCTAGTTAAATTATATAACAGTATTGTGCTGAAATTAATTTAGCGAAGTCTGTAATACTATTCCTGCTCTTCCCGAGGATGTCATCGGAAGTGAGTAAGGGATGTAATCTAGGAAACGGGAGCAAACGTCTTCCTAGGAGGTTCATTTGTTATTTTCACCAATGAAAGCATATGTGTAGCAACTTCTTACATATTCCACGATATAAAAAACTAGGGACAAGTAAAAATAAAGTTTATAGAACAAAGCACGTTAGTATCACTACTTTATTTTTCAGAAAGGGTTAATTTACGAAAAGTTCTTATTTACTGTTTTTTAAAGTTTGGAGTAGCAAAGAAGCATTTATTCTAATTTCTACTTGATGGTTTATGGTCACTGCTACATTATTGTACACTATTGTACTGTTCTATCAGAAGCCAACCACATATGCGTTTATGTCATCATGTGTAAATAAACCGGCAACCACACCATTTCACTGAAATGCAGAACTGCTTCACGCTAGAAATGGGTGTGTCGGTGGTATATCTCCGGTTAGACTGTACTGCCTCTACTTTTCAAATACCTACTACGTTCAGTTTTCATACACTCTACGATTATCCATATTGACCGCACCGTTTAGGCATTATCCATATTACCAAAACCTATGAATTGACTACAACGTCCTAACTTCCCTAAACGAATTTGTTTTTCGAATTATTTTGTTATTGTTATTTAAACTCCGCTTGCTCGACAAGTTTTTATATTTTTTCCATTGTTAGTTCTAGCGCTTTTAATATCAAATGTTTCAATATTTACCGACATTTCATTTAAGCTTTTAAAAGAGTGCTTCGGAAATATTTCTTTGTTAAATGTTAAATGGAGTTCGACGTTCAGCGATAGAAATTATTTAATGTAAATGGTTTTTTGTTTACTATCTTTGTATGGAATAGACTGTACTGATAAAAGTTTTCAGGGTTGATTATCAAGTATATATTTGTATACGTCATTTCTTTAAAGACTTTTAGGGGATTGCAGAGGGTAATGTTTTTCGTATGTATGTCTCATTTTTGGCACGGTCTAGATCCCAAACTACTTAAAGAACATATGAGGTGTCGTTGGATTCGTTTAAATTATGGGAATGCCATAGAGTATAGACTATATTTTTGTAATAATTCGTCTAGCTTACAAAATTTAATCGTAGGTGCCTCTGCGATGCGATTATTCTAGATAACGAAACACCTTGTGAAGTGGTGGTAGTTGTATTGACATTCAAAAAGTGCTCTGTAAAGAACCTAATCTGAATAAAAAAATGATTTGATTTGATTTGATGTTTTCCTTTACTGTTAAACATATCCGAAATTATTATTACCCGCGTGGCGCAGCTGTGACCATACCACTGACAAGCAGTAAAATCCTAGTTTGATTTCCGGATATAAATGATTAATATAGATTTCCATTCTGAGTCTAACGTTAGTTCATAGCACCCACAACACAAGAAAAGTCCTAGTGTAGCGTTATGAGCGGAGAAAGTGTTATGTATTTTAAGTCAGCATCTTTCCTAGTGAAGTAAAAAACATATTATAGGTACCAAAATGACCAATAAAATTTTGTGGTGTGAAAGCTGATAAAGTAAATAGTAATTAACTTCAAATATTTACGAGTTGATGATGGATTCTTGACATTCAAAAAGAATTTCGCAATCTACTTCGAATGAAATATTTTGATTTTAAAGTAAGTTGATTGATATGTTACCTGTTGATCCTGCTGGAAGTTGAAGTTCTGGAAGTTCATATTATACGGCGTCCATTGCTGGTTTGCTAGTGATGTGCCCAGTAGCAGGGGGATCAAAACCTGGAATAAAAAACATTGAAGTTTAATTACGTTTTTGTTAGATTTGTATTTCTGCCTTATAACAACACAGCGTTATTGTATTGTGGCTTAAAGGGTGTGGTGAAGCAGTCCTTAGGTCATAAGTACATGAGGTATTTTATCTTAAACGTTCCAACATGTCCCTAATTTTTTTTTATAATATAGGAGCAGACGAGCATGCAGTCCACCTGGTGGTAAGTGGCTATTACCGCCCATGGACATCCGTAATCAACCCCAGATAGGATTAAATATTCTAACCTGAGGTCGGCCACAGACGTACCGCTATCCCTGAGGGGCTGGAACACCTCGGAAAAGTATGTCTCCCTTACCACACTCTTCAAACCAGAACCCGACAGCGCTTAACACTGCTGTTATTAGGTAGAAATAGGTGTGGCGGTGGTGCCGCCGGAGTCGAACCACAGAGGGTTCTACCACCTTTAATGTGTGGTAAGGCAGAGTACGTTACACACTTGAGACACTCCAACTTAGGCATAAGTTAAGTAGAGACATTTAGACAAACGTTCCAACTTAGTCTTTAAGGGTCACTGCCACCCATTCTGATCATCACTGTTCTGTTGGATACCTAAAGTAACATATAGAACAGGGTACTATCTGAAGCCGATTAGACATGTTGCCACTTAGGGGACTAAGATGATCACCTAACACGTGATGCTACGTGGCAATGGGCCGGCCACATCGCTCGAGTGGCGACTACGTGTAGGCAAAAGTAGTTCAGGACATGAAGAAGACGGTAGGAAACCGCTGGATTCAAAGGGCACGGGACCTGGTGGTGGTTTTTTTGTTTATAATATAGGAGTAGCAGACGAGCATGCAGTCCACCTGATGGTAAGTGGCTACTGCCGCCCATGGACATCTGTAATCAACCCCAGATTCTATCTGGGGTTGATTATGTTCCTACCTGATAGATAGGTTGATAGATGTTCCTACCTGAGGTCGGCCATAGGTGCGCCGCTAGCCCCGAGGACTAAGCTGGAACGCCTCGGAAAAGTCTGTTTCCCTTACCACACCCTTTAAACCGGAACACAGCAGCGCCTAACACTGCTGTTATTAGGTAGAAATCGGTGTGGCGGTGCCGCCGGAGTCGAACTACAAAGGGTTCCACCACTTCTATTAGTCCACTGCATAGGTCTCCCACCTATGCAGTGGACTTCAAAAGGCTGATGGACTACGTGCAGCGTTGGTACCGCCCTGAACCACACTCGTCCTATTAAAACTTGACTTATCGTTCAATACCCAGTTCCACTGACCCATTCGTGCTTAGTTGCCACAAGCAAACGCAATGAATCACTTCAACACCGCTTGTTGCACTTTGCGCCATTTCAAATTTACGCTACATACGAGAATATATTGGGATGTTAAACGCTTAACTTTAATGTTAAGTTCTTAACATTTAACTTTAATGTTAAATGCTTATTCTTTATTGTAATTGTAAGTGAACAAGCGACACAACAATGGAACATGCAGTCAAACTTTGCCTTTTTTTAAACGAGGGGGAAACCTTCAAAAGGTACCCGATGTCGTGAGGGCGATATGGGGTTATGTGGGATTCTTACCGCACTAAAACCCCCCCCGGTGGCCGTCCTCGGCGCTGCGTAAAGGACTCCGGGATCTCACGCAACTAACGCAACTGGAGCCCTCTCAGCGCGTTGCCCCGTCGGACTCCGCCCAAGTGGGCATGACGTTCGCTACACCGTCTGGTGGGTACGACGTTATGCGACCACACATACAGCCGTACTTCCCGGGGTCGCTGACCGGGCGGTTCGAGCTCCCACTCTTGCCACCCGCAACCCCGGAAGCCTCCTTATAGTAACCTCCTTATAGTAGCCTCATGTGGTCTTTGCCTATGGACTTTTGTAATTAACTCCAAATAGCATTTGGATTGTTCATATCTGAACTCGATTAATGCGTTGGTACTTGTCAGAAATGCTTCATGTTCTCTGCCTTATTGCACTTGAGCCCAGAATACATCAGCCTTTAAAATTGTCGCCTCAGTTGGTTGATTAGGGTTCTACCACATCCAATTTGGCAGTTTTCTTTGTCAATAGTGGCAATAATCAACCCTACCACTAAGTTCAAGTCTTCCACCAAAATTAACCCTCAAAACAAACCCACAAAATTAAACCTCATAGTTATCAAAGTTACGACATTTATCGACGCAAATACTCGATTGTTCCCAAAAAGTCTAACTAATTTCGCGCACAATCTTGCATATCACAGCATGTAATAGACCAAGCAAAGTTTTGGTTCCCGTTTGCTCTATTGTAACCAATGAAGAACACGAGCGAACCCTACTGTGTTTGAGCGGCCACGGACACAATAATCTCCCGTATGTTCCACATTAGTATCGACTAAGCCTTTTCCAGTTCGGTACACGGCGGATAGTCTTGACGCATTGTCATTAAGTCTCTTATTTATAGCCTACATTTATCAACAGTTTTGTTTACAAATCAAATAATTTTGTCCAAAGATTCGAAGGTGGTAGAATCCACCGTGTTTCACTCTGAAGGCAGCCACCGTTCTGTCGCATAACGGTCTCATAAAAAACGTACCTCTACGCATAGATTAGTAATGATTACTCACTCCTAACAAGAAAATGTAATCAGTTTTGAGAATTGAAATAGTTGCGTAAAAAAGTTTTGACACGTCTCCGTGCTAAAATGTCCCAAAAATATTTGAAATAATTATTTATTTATTATGTAAATTACGCAGTATTAGCTATTTATTCGTAAATTTTCTCTAAAAATGTTTTTATTTGTCAAGAATTCAAAAAAAGAACTTACTAATAAGCCGTTTGTGGCTTCATTCAATTTCAAGGCGGCGAAGTATCTTTACTAATCTATGCTTCTACATATTAAAATAGAGACCGAATGCCGCCATTTTGATTTTCAATCTGTATCGAGACACAATGTAGTTTTCATCGTTCTCTTATGAGAAACGTACAAAAGCCGCCATTTTGAATAACGTTCCTTATTTAAATAAATTATACCGTTTTACATAATTTTAATGAACTATTTAATTATTTTATTTAAACCAACATATCACTTAACCAGTGTTCATTAACACACCACAATTAATTAAATATTCGCTTTACAATAATTTAAATAACATATCATTGTATCACAGCGTAATTGACGTTTGCTGTCAGTTCAAGAGAAAATTTTTAATCTGTATTCAATAAATTCTGGACGTATTACATTACCGATGTCCATTAAATCACCGAATTAATGAATCCGATACGATTGCACGTGATAAACCAATAAATTATAGTTTATCAGAATGCCACACAGGATTTTTATATTGAAGCTCATTGCACAGATTCAATATAACAGAAATATGTAAATTCACTTCCTAGAATGCCATATTAATCGGAAACAAAAAACGACCAACTTTTTTATAACAGGGTGCAAACACGCACGAATTAAAAAAAATATATATATTCTACTTGATATTGCAAACATTTTATATCGTATGTATAACAAAAACACAGATAAAAATAATATGTAAATTTAACACATCTGCAAATATCCAATAAATTTTTATTTATCAGACAACCGCACTAGATTTTATTATTTATAAACTATAAACATGTTGCACTGATAAAAAAAAAACAATAAAATTAAATATTCAACTTGGCTGTATAGTCGATGAACTAAATGTAAATATTTTTTATTTATAGTCTGTACGCGTTGCACAGATTAAAAATGGAATATGCAAATTAACTCACGTATGTTTGGGCTGCGTGCATTTCTGTGTATTCTGTTGCAATGTAAACTTACAAGTGATGTCATAAAAACTTGCGCGCCATTTTTATACTAAAGTGACGGGATGGAATATCTAAACGCATTCCTACATTTTTTCTATTCATCTACCATTTTAAATTGAGCTGTAATTCTCAGTTGCGTGGTTACAACGAAAGACCTTTCTAATTTTGTCGATGTATAATGTCCAACATAAGTAGGTCTAATGTTTCATACAAACGTCTTGCTGTTGGGGGTCAATTTAGTTGGTGGTTATATCATCGGTCGAAAAATAAAAGATTTGACCACTACATGTATATTTCTCACACTAGTTGTTACAGTTTATTTTCAGTTTACATGAACAAAGTGGTATTGGTAGAGTTCCGGTTTCGTTAAGATGCCTATGGTTGAAAGTAAGACTGTGAAGGGCCAAAATATACCTCAGACTAAAAAGGATAGACTCTTCGTTCTATCTATTGCGTATTATATTCGAAATAAACATATAATGCAAATAATGCCGATCCCTTTCACAAAGTATCTAGAACGAGTCTTTAAGTATTATTTAGTCTTTTATTGTATAATATTAAATGAAATACCATTATCATCATCATCATCATCATCTTTCACCCACTATTCCACTTCTAGGCATAGAAGTGGAATAGTGGGTGCATCTGTTCCCAAACTTAGGTAGGAATATCTAATCCTATCTGGGGTTGATTACATATGTCCATGGGCGGCAGTAGCCACTTACCAGGCGGTCTTCATGCTCGTCAGCTACTCCTTTATTATAAGAAATGCTTGGTAGTTTCCGATTATAATTGCACCACCGCCACACCTATTTCTGTCTCATAACAGCAGTGTTAGCGCTGCTGTGTTCTGGTTTGAAGGGTGTGGTAAGGGAGACATACTTTTCCGAGGCGTTCTAACTTAAGCCTCAGGGGTAGCGGCGCGATGAAATGCTTGGTAGTTTCAGATTATAATTGTTAGAGCATCAACTTCCTAGGTCTCCATGTTAAACCTAGATTGGTTATGCGCGGAAATACATTAGCAATTTCTGTAAAAACAAAAACATTTCTTTCGCAAATGACTATATAACATCCTACAAAAAGCATTAAGTGAATTAAAATGATACCAACATTATATTATATTACGTGAACTTAGTTTATTACATAATAGTTATAGTAAATAACCGGATATGATGTTATTTCTGCCTAATAACAGCAGTATTAAGCGCTGCTATGTTCTGGTTGGAAGGGTGTGGTAAGGGACACATACTTTTCCGAGGCGTTCCAGCTTAGTCCTCATAGGTAGCGGCGCGTCTGTGGCTGACTTCAGGTAGGAATCTAATCCTATCTGGGTTGATGTCCGCGGGCGGCAGTAGCGACTTACCATCAAGTAGACTGCATGCTCGTCTGCTACTCCTATATTATAAAAAAAACATTGTCCCACTGCTGCACAGGGCACAGGTCTCTTCTTAGAGTGAGGAGTTTAGGCCTTTCAATTCGCCAACGTGCTTATTGGTACAATTCACAAACTCTTTTAAATTTTTTAATTAGTTATTAGGCATTCTCTCGATATTTTCCTTCACCTTTTAAAAAAGATAATTACTTGAATTACAAATTAACTAAAAACTAGGTGTTTTGTCTTGGATTCGAACCTCGGACCTTGATTGAAAAGCCCACTTTCAAATTAAACTATGACTAATACCACTAAACATTTTCAAAAATACCTGTTATAAAATCACTCATCTTTTCTATGAAATAATGTTAGACATTTTTATCTCTACCACGACGATCGATCACGATCGGTCACTTTTAAAAAGCTATTACAATTAATTACTTAATTAGAACGTTGTGAGAAAAGGGAACCAAAATATTGTTTTATGTAACTCTCAATAGATAATATCTCTATGAATTCTGCGTTAAGTTTATCAAGATAAGTTAAGTATCATTTTCAATAAAATTTGTAATACTTCTTACATGTTTCTATTTTTGCCAGATTTCAGAGAGTTATCTATGTTATTCGAGCGTATGTACGTCTCATTCTTCGCGCGCCCCGCAGTGTTATAGGCTTGATCGACTAACATATGAGGTCTCGTTGGATTCGTCTAATTAGGAATAGGTAACATAGCCAATAATTTTAGACACGATTTTTTTTAATATTCTAGCAGTAAAGTTAGTCTCGAATTTGGATAAACAAAGTAATTGTAATAGTCAATCAGTAGGGATAGCGATTTTTTCCGAAAAATATCGATTTCGATTCGAATCGAAGTGTGATAAATCGATTCACAAAATATCGGGACTTACAGAGTCGACTCTCCAAAGATCGATCTTCGATGCAGGGGCTAAGCTAGTGAGGTCGTCCGAACCAAACAATAACTAAAATACGTCAGCAAAAAATATCTAACACATGTGTTTAATATTCAATTAACTTGGAAAAAATCGAAATTAGCTTTCTAGGATGAAATATCGATTCACTGAATCGATCCATTACTGAAGATCGATTAAAATAATCGATCTCAGATCGCCATCCATATCAATCAGTACCATGATTAGAACCGAAACCACGAGAGACCTAAATATAAGACACATTACATAACATGGGAGTAATGACCTGAGCTGTCGTGTTTACCTGTCACATTTTTATTATACTCCATTGTTCTTTCATACTTAGCTATTTTAGTCGTTACATTGTCCATAGAATTATGTATGAGCTTAGTTTTCTAGTCTAGTTAAATACGTTTTGCTTTTAAACGGAAGAAATGTTTACGTCTAACCAGTAATTACTATAAAACAAAACACAAATGTTTAAAAATAATTAACTGAAAAGTGACGTCATTTTACTCCCACAATTAAGATTCAGTATTACGTTAAAATCATTTGAAAGTGAAGTCATTTCAAATTCAAATATATTTTTTATAATACGGAACTAGCAGACGAGCATGCAGTCCATCTGATGATAAGTGGTTACTGCCGCCCATGGAAATCTGTAATCAATCCCAGATAGGATTAGATTCCTGCCTAAGGTTGATACGCCGCTACTACTGAGGACTGATCTGGATTGCCTCGGAAAAGTACGTTTGCCCCATTGCTGGGCACGTTTCTCCTCTCAGGACCGAGCTTAGGGTTTTGGCCGTAGTCCACCGCGCTGGAAAAGTGCGTATTGGTAAACTTCACATATTTTTGAGACCTTTTTTAAACGATCTTTTAGACATTCAGATTCCTTACGATTTTTCCTTTATTATTATAGCCATGATAATTAATCTGTAATACGCACATAACTTTAAAATTAGAGGTGCGTACCTGGGATTCGAACCTAGGACGCCTCGATCGAGAGGCCGAATTTTAACCACTAGGCTATCCACTGCCACTTAAATGTGCAAACTCTTTTACGTGTAAGTACCTATTTACTGAGGAAATAGTTAGCGTTGCCAAAAACAGAATGATAATACAAACTTCAGCTTCCTGGAAAAAAATAACGTAACCTAACACTAAGCTTGATTCCACGGAAATTTTTTCATACGGGTATTACAATTTTTAAGTCCAAAATCCTTTAAAAACTAACGTTTCGTAGAAATGTACAGTTTTGGATTATCTATTTTGAGAATGGAAAATATTTTAACGAGAGTGCAAACGTGTAAGTGAAAAAGGATTAAAAAATATGGAATAGTATGGATTCAAATCCCAAGTTTGCATTTTTCATATTTCGGGGACCTTTTTACGAGATTGAAATATTGAACAAGCATGCAGTCCAGCTTATCCATGCAAAAAGTAAAGACTACCATTTATTTATTTTAAAGGTTTAAAAACAAGGAACTAGGTAGGTGGCGGTAGGAGGCGCCAAACTGCTAGTCCGATCTGAAGTTGTTGCGAGCAGGTGTAGTCATACAATTTGCTATGGCGACGCGATTCATTTCTATATTCAGAGCGGACAAGCAGTTTTACGCGGACTATACCTATCTATTTATAAATCGCTAGTAGGCTCTTCAAATATTGTTAATTTCTTGCCACACCTCTAAAAATTGTCGTCAAAATTATAATAGTTTGAAGTTGCCGAAATTTGTCAAACAAAACGCCAGTTATTTGAAAATTACAAACGAAAACAATATTAATTGTTTGTTATCACCGTATGCCAAGTACCGTAAATCATTTTGAGCCGAGTGTTTCAACAGCAAAAAGTTTCCAACACATTTTTGCTAAATTAGAATTTTCACTGAAACTGGGGGTTTGCCAAATTGTTTTAGCTTCTAGAGCTTGTTTGTTTTGATCTGAATATTAAGCGGAACTCTTTATGTATAAAGTAAATAAAAATATCTTAATATATCTAGTAATAGTTATCAATTCTACTAGTAGCGGATTTTAATCCCAGGCAAGCAATAATGAAATATTTTTGGTTACGCAAGTGATACTAGGAAATTTTAATTAAAATAAATGCAGGTACACAATTTAAAATGTGTAAATGTTTTTCCGGTTCGAAATAGGTACTCGTATGAGAGGTAGGTTTATTTTCGCAATCTGGTTTTTTATAGTACATATGATTCATTCGTATGATCTACTCGTATAATAAAAAAATGTGAGCCGTCACGGGACGCCTGGCAGATGTGAAACATCGACATTATTTTGTAAAAGTAATATGCAGAAAAAAACATATTGTGATAGGAACTAAATATGTCATAATGATAAAATAAAATATTACGATTTTTTTCCAGATAACGATGACTATTTATTGAATTCGATTGCGCATGGCGACGCGTCGCCACACCGTACACACTACTGCATATAGACTGTATATATATACCATCGTATACCGTGGCGTCGCCACGGCATGCGTCGCCACGCCAGAAATCGGTTTTACGTGCGGCTATAGATGTTTCACATCAAAAACTTCTTTTACCATCAGCAATAGGCGCTGTTTTATTTAGCAAATTGGAGGTTTAATGTAGGACTCATACGCTACACTTCGAACAACTGAATGCAAAAAAATGCGATAGTCTAAATGCAGTCGCTAAAACGCGCATTTTAGTTATCCCGACAGTAGCCAGATAGACTTTAAAACGTGATACAATATCATTTGAAGGTAGTAGAACACTTTGTGGTTCGATCCGGCGGCATCACCGGCAGTATTAAGCGCTGCTGTGTTCTGGTTCGAAAGGAGTGGTGAGAGTGGCATAGTTTTCCGATACGTTCCAAGCTTAGTCCTCAGGGGTAGGGGCACGCCTGTGGCCGAACTCAGTTAGGAATATTTAATCCTATCCGGGCTTGATTACAGATGTCCATGGGCCACTTAACATCAGGTGGACTGCATGCTCGTCTGCTACTCCTATATTGTAAAAAAAAGTTGTAATCGCCAAAATGCAAATTGCCGATGCTAAAAGAAATTATTCTTCTATGGCCGTCAACTGAGAAGATCTGACAAGAGACTCAATATGTGCCTTTTTTGAACCGATTTCCCAAAGTCTTTCCATCCTCTATGCGTCATTTATATTTTTTTCTTTTTTATATACCTACACCATGTTGACGACATATAATGTTGAGTAGTTACGCAATATTTCCGGTAGATAGAGACGGAGTTGTGTGTTGATGCTATCATAATTAGGTGAAACCAATCAGTAAGTAAGTGTAGTATGCAAATTACTGTGCTACGATATCCTAACAAGACGGCTCGTACGTTAGACAAGGTTAGACATTACCTTTTTGTAATAAGATTACGTTCGAAACGAGCACGCAGTCTGCTACTGTTGGTGGGTATCTGTTTACAATGATAGATAAGATATAAGTCCTACCTAATGTCGATCGCAAATGCCTTGTTAAATTAGAAAACCTCGGATAGTAATCCGACATACGTATGTCTCCCTTACTATCCCTTCAAACTGGAACACAGCGGAGCTTAACTGCTGTTATAAGTCACAAAACAGGTGCCCCCGGAGTCGAACCACCATGGGCTCTACCATCAAAAATTAATGTTATACACAAGATTGTCTAATAATAATGCTGTAGCAAACGAACATGCAGTCCACCTGATGGTAAGTGACCACTGAAGTCCATGGACACCTATAACCAACTCCATATAGAACAAGTTCTGCCTAAAGCCGATCACAGACGCGTTGTCATCCTGAAGACTATGATAAGTCGCCTCATACGGAAGTCAGCCGGGATCCACACACTTCCACTCAAAAGCACGAATTGTTTCATGCTCCTTGGTACCTACTCGCTCGAACCATACTTGTTATACCTTTTTTCTGTATTATATATACAGGACTAGCAGACGAGCATACAGTCCACCTGATGGTAAATATCTACTGTCGCTCATGGACATCTGTAATCAACCCCAGATAAAATCAGATATTCCTACCCGAGGTCGGCCACAGATGCGCTGCTACCCCTGAGGACAACGCTTGAACGCCTCGGAAAAGCATGCCCCCTTTAGATACCACACCCTTCAAATCAGAACACTGCTGTTATGAGGCAGAAATAGGCGGACGAAACACAAAGGATTCTACCACCTCTTATCTCCAAAACATTCACTACTAATCCATCTATCGTTATTTAAACAGTTACTAATTCAGGCACCTGAAGAACAATGGTAAACACCATTGCATCACATTCCGGAACTCCGTACAACTTCCGGTAATCGTAGGGTTGTCACTTGTGCTATAAGTAATGTTTTAATAGTCATAGCCCAAAATTAATACTTTAACTACGTCTTGGGTGTTATATACAGAAACCATTAGGATCCCTGTATGTACCTATTTGTATTGTACCCTATCCGTGGGTCCCACCAAGAATAATTCTGTCACTGGAAAGTATAAAAAATGTCTATAATTTTAAATGACAGTCAATCTACTGGTATTAAAAGTCACCGTTATTTAAAAATCATGCACAAAATAAAAATATTTCAAGTGAAAGTTATATTAAGTACCCATTACTTTAAAATTACATTGCGTTGAATTAAAACATAATACCTATTATATAAATCAAATTAAGAATGCGAGGTTTATTTTTTAAATTTTTAATTAAATTAAATTAGCTTCAATTTTGTGACAACCCTATTGAGTGCAGTGCGGCGCGATCGAGATACCAGCTTCCTCATCATGCTCAAAACGCTTTGTGAACTGAACTACTTGTGATACCATCTCTGAGATTTGTAGCAAGTATGCTTTCGTACGGTAATGATTATACAAATAACGATACTGGCGTAATATTCCTGTCTTGGGACATACTGGGGCCCCTACTGCTTGCACTCGGGTATAATATGGGGCCCCTTTGGATAGTAAAACACACACCAAAAAATATAACAATTACTTTTGCCACTCTCTCGTTTTTTATGTGTGTATGAGAAACGTATTTGTTTTAATTTCTTAAAGGGGCCCTCTAATTTTAAAATCCTTATCACACTCAAACGCTTTGTGAAGAAGGAAGGCCCTTTTAGAAACTAAGCTTCGTAATTGAAAATTTTAATGCCATTACTAATATATCGAGTGAAACTAAATAATAAATTAGTCTCTCTATTCTAGTTTTTCTTGTTAGTATTAGAATACCTATATTCCATTGCGCCATCGATTATATATAAAAAAAAGTTTTTACAAAAAATAAACTGAAATGAACACCATTACAAAAAATAGAAATGTCAGTTGAGTATTGAGTATATGGTTCCTAATCTTCTTTTTTATAATATACGAGTAGCAGACGAGCATGCAGTCCACCTGATGGTAAATGGCTACTGCCGCCCATGGACATCTGTAATCAACCCGAGTTAGGATTAGATATTCCTACCTGAGGTCAGCCACAGACGCGCCGCTACTGCTGAGAACTAAGCTGGAATGCCTCGAAAAAGCATGTCTCTTTTACCACACTGTCCAAAACGAAACACAGCAGCGCCTAACCGCTGTTATTAGGCATAAATAGGTGTGGCGGTGGTGCCACCGGAGTCGAACCACGAAGGTGGTAGACACCTTCATATTCACTGTTGCTTTATGCTTTAACAGTAAAGATTTTAATCGTAGAACGTAAATCACTAATTTTCAAAAGATAGGTACGATAAATCATAAACTGGTATTTTATTTCAATACAATAAATCAGACAAAGGCATTTTAATAGTACCAAATTTCTAGGCCTCACGACAGTTACCTACTTAAATTGTGACCATTATCGTCATTTCTGTCATCTCTTTTTACTTCGATAAAAAACAAAATGATCTTGATGCGATTTACTTTTTGGTAAAAGTAATCGTATTGCGAATTTTTAGAGTATAAAATCGTTTGCTGACAGCGCACTAATGATTGCGGCCTACGATTTACGGATATTACATAAAATGAAGTACAAAGTATGGAAGTAAGTTTATACGGAAGCATGTTATGTATTATGAAAGGGTATATGATATAATATATAATATGCTTTATTTTTAATAAGCTGTAATAACATGCAGTGAGTTCCGTCTTTTTTCTGTAGAGAAATACGGGGCCCCCAGCCTAATCTTTATGCAAGGGGCCCCGCAGTTGTTTTTACAGTCATGACCGATGACTTGTCTGCTTTTTGAAACCTAGATACAACGGACGTACTCTTCGTATTGCATCAGTTAATCGCGGCGTTAATAATCAAAAAGATCGATATTTCACTTGTTTTGCCTACGAAAAACTGTCGAATTTCGATTATTGGAAGAAAAAGAGAACATTAGATAGATTAATTATTAATAATGGGCATTAGATAGTCTATGAAATTAGTAGTGTTAGCTACGTTAGCAAGTTAGCCTCGTTATTAATTTCTCGCTAAATAGATACCTCTTCAAACTTAACGCTAAGACTAATTAAGTAATTACAGAGACCCTTGATTACCGGTAGGTACCTACAGATCGCTTTTCCTCATTAATTAAGGCAAATATCTAAAGATAATTTTGTTACTTCTCTAAGGTGCTAGAACATTATTGTTAATTTTTGACGTCATGTTGAAGATGACGTCTCCAATCCAAGGAAGTAAGTTTATCAAATTCAGACTTAATTAGCTATGTTAATGAAAGGTATGAAAAAAGCATTCAAAAGCATCATAACTTTATTAAACATCACTGTTCATGACCACCTTTATTGATCCTAATAATTTTCCCTTGCATTTCCCGCGGAATCCCATGTTTTTCCGTCATGTGTCTTCTAACTGTCGCCGTCTTCGCGTAGGTGGCGCCACATTTGCTACAACAATAGACATATACCCTCTGATGTACATTATTCGAGTGTGCCAACATATCGCTTCTTTGGTGAAACTTCCTTGGACACTGGTTACATTGGATCTTCTTCTCTGAGTGGTATATTAGATGCTTCTTCCATATACCCCGTCGTCTGAAGGTTAAACCACATTTATCACACGCGAATGGTCTTTCTCCTGTGTGAAGTCGCTCATGCTCAACTAAATCGAACTTTCTTGGGGCCTTGAAGGAGCAATGTTGACATTGGAGGAATGGTCCCGTGCCATGACGAGATACCTGATGGGCTTGTAGCTCGGTGAGGATTGGGAAACCTTTCCCACAATGTTCGCAGATATATCTGTGGGAAAATATTGCATGTTAAAAAATTAAACATAGTTTTATAGGGTTCCGTACCGTACCCTTTGGGGGTAAAAACGGAACCCTATTACTAAGACTCCGCTGTCTGTCCGTCTGTCACAGGGCTCTATCTCCTGAACCGTAATAGATACAATCTTGAAACTTTTATAGAGTATGTATAATAGTGGCCGCTATAACAGCAAATACTAAAAATAAACAAAAATTTAAAATAAATGGGAGTCGCCATACAACACACCGCTATTTCTCGACGTTTTTAGCTGTATCTATTAAAGCGTAATAGGTGGACAGTTTACATTTTCACAATGTATATACATCAGTGGCTGCTAATATAACAAATACAAAATATATGAAAATATTGGGGGTACGGAACCCTCCGTGTGCGAGTTCGACTTGCACTTTTATAGTGGTGCGTATGTGTGTATGTTCTTCGTTTTTATAATATTAGAGTAGCAGACGAGCATACAGTCCATCTGATGGTAAGTGGCTAGTGTCGCCCATGGACATTTGTAATCAACCCCAGATAAAATCAGGGTCCTGTCCGATGTCACGCCAGATGCGCCGCTATCTCTGAGGTCTAAGTTGGAATGCCTCGAAAAAGTATGTCTCCCTTACCACACCCATGAAACTAGAATAAAGCAGCGCTCAACACTGTTCTTATTAGGCAGAAATAGGTGTGACGGTTATGTCGCTGGAATCGAACCACAAATAGTTCTACTATCTTCATATTATTCCTTATTACCCAGAGGAATTTGGAATGCGCTATTAAACATTCCTTTAAAAGTAGAACATACAAAAGTTTTGAAACTATTATTTATTTTCATAAGTTTCAGCCCTCATAACTACCAGTTTTGTTCACAACCACATTATTTTAGATTCTGTAACTGCTATAAAAAAATCTATGCCTACAGAAATTTCAGAGTTACTGCAAAACTTTTACAACATCTATAATATGTTGCGAGTGAAGCAAATAAAGAATGTGAATTTGAAAAACTTTCAACTTGGCATTGCAAACAATATGATTTGAAGTAGGTCGAATGTATCAGAAAAATGTAATATGAAATATGTGTCTAATTAAATAAAAGTTTTCTGCTATACAATGTATACATATGGATTTTACATATTGTATGTAATACACATATGTATTATAACACAGTCATGCCACGGGTCGGATGTTCTGTGTTAGTTTCTTCTAAATATATAATTGGGCATTTATGAACATTAAATTTTTTATTTGGAATACATTTTCTTATATAAAACTATCTGACCCTGGAAACGTTGTGTTGCCATATTAATAAAAAAATGTTAAGGGTGAACACCCCTTTATCATTTAGGGGTATGAAAAATAGATAGTAGCTGATTCTCAAACCTACTGAATATGCATATAAAATTTGGTGAAAATCGGTAAAGCCGTTTCAGAGGAGCACGGTAACTAACATTGTGACACGAGAATTTTATATATAAGATTTCTGACTGACCTATAAAATGTTTCTACCTTATAACAGTGTTAAGCGCTGCTGTATTTTGTATTTTGGTGAAGAGTGTAATCGGGCAAATACTTCCATAACAGGTTCCAACATGGTCCTTGTCAGTTAGCCTTACCTGCTTTTGAGATAAAACTTGGGCCAAGCAGTGTGGTAAAAGTTGCAGCCACAACATATTTGTTTTTTTTTACAATATAGGAGTAGCAGACCACTTGATGGTAAGTGGCTACTGCCGCTCTGAACAACTTTAAACTAAATAAACAACTGTAATCAACCCCAGATAGGATTATATTTCTAATCTCTTGTATGTTACTACTATATTACAAAAAAAATACTATTCAAAGTAAAATACATCAGTGCTACATAACTGTTATAACAGAAATAAATGTTGGTTTGCTTCCACAGTCAAACGACAAAGGAAATTCCTAATGTTACCAGTGATAGCCTAGTGGGTAAAGAAACTCGGCCTCTTGATCGAGGAGTCCGAGGTTCAAATCCCAGGCAACGCACCTCTGATTTTTCAAAGTTATGTGCGTATTAGAAAATATTAATCACTTGCTAAATGGTGAAGGAAAACATCGTGAGGAAACCTGCTTACCTGACGATTTATAAAAAAAAACATCTCAACGGTATGTGAAGTGTACCAATACGTACTTGGTCAGCGTGGTGGACTATGGCCTAATCCTTCTCATTCTGAGAGGAGACCCGTGCCCAGCAGTGTGACAGTAATGGGTTGTTGATGATGATGACATACATAGACCAATAGTGTTTTTTAATTACAAATTAATTACCTGAACCCATTGTGCCTCTGCATATGATAATGGTATGTATTTTGGTTTGCTAAAACTTTGTCACATATGTGACAAACTAGTTTTTGACTCTGCTTGCGTACTTTCTTTTTTTTGGTCCTCATTTTCAGGATGCTTAGTCTCTTTTTCCGTTTCACCCTTTTGTAATCAGAATCTATACATGTAGAGTTGGAAGCAACTATGTTTTCTAAGGTTTGCAAGAGATTATCGTTTTCGTCTTCACTTTTTGTTGGTTTTTCGCTTTCATCGAAGTTGTAATCGTCATCACAGGAATTTATTGCATTATCGGGTACAGAGTGACTTGTTTCTATGTTTTTGACCTTCTTTTTATCTATTTTAGTCCGTTTACTACAATCTAGACGCGTTTCAGAGCTCACTTCAGGGAATATTTGCCTAAACATGATGTTTTCAATAAGTCTTACTTTAAAAACTTCCAAATTTGACGCACTTTTCACTACATTTTTTAACTCTGTTTCACTCGACTCACACTTAAATTTGAAGTGAATAGCTTGTTTTAATACAAATAAACAGTTAGCACACATCATTTTGGGAAAACAATCGTCTTTATGTATAGAAATATGAGCGAAAGTTTTGACTGCTCTACCGTACGCACTAAGGCTGTCATTACTGTTACTATCAATTAAGGGCACCATATTATTACTATCACCACGCAATAAACACAGCCGACAAATGGTTTTATATATATCTTCATAGGTTTCCATGGTCTAAAATTTTCGTAAATTTGTACGAACGGCAAAAAAATAAACAATTATTTTGACACTTGTCAAGCTCATCTTTTTCTGACTTTGATAGCTAGGTTTTGCGTTTCGTTCTTGCTTGTAGCAAAAACTTAAGTCAAGTTAATATATATATTTTTCAAAGAAAGGAATTGGTTTCTTATATTTTATATTATATTAAATAAAGTGTACAATAGTTTTAGGACAAAATTAATTTAAAAGCTATTAAATTAAGTATGGGGCAGCAGGCAACGCGACTTTTTAAAATACTTTTCACTAAATTTCGTTCCCGATTTATCTGTAAAAAAGAATGACGACTTGTTAGATATTTTAGATAAATAAATATAACATCAATTTTTAAGATAATAACTAAAATATTATTTAAGCAGTTCCAAGCCAATTTAAGCCTTTAAATTTTAGTGCCAAATTCCATTAAGTTACAAAATGTCGATAGAACTGGAATGATTATTAAACTGCGGAGGGACATATGTTCTCTCTGTGTGTTTTACCGGCTTTACAATGGTGACCTGGTGCCCACGTCACCATTTCTCCATCGCACCACTCGCCGAAGGATGAAGTTTTATCCACATCAGCTGGACTCGTGGTGGTCTCCACGGTTCGGTTTGCACTGACGTTCTTGCCACGAATCGCCCACGAACGTGTACGATGTGGAATGAGCTTCCTCCTGAGGTATTACCGGAGCGATATGACGTGGAGCTCTTCATAAAAGGTGCCAAAAGAGCTCCCCTTCAAAGCTGGCGATGCATTGGCGACTCCTCTGGTGTTGCAAATGTCCATAGGCGGCGTTGACTACTTTCCATCAGGTAGCACTTCCGCTTAATCGTTAGGTTAAACAATAAAAAAAGAACTGAATTATATAGATTCATCGAAGAATAATTTAGTCGCAGTCACCGTATCCAATTGCAGTAAACCCTATAATAAAATAAAAATATTATAAAAAATAATAACCATTTGCCGTTACGGGTCAGATTATACTCTTAACAAACTATGCATTTTAAAGAAATGTGTTAATAAAATTAAAACGGTACCAGTCTACCAGTACTTCGAGTACCTCTCCATTACAGGGTCTAGTAGACCTCAAACGTTTTAACAAAACAAAAACCATTGACCCGCAAAAACGACATCCGAAATGACTTAACCGTGCTCTAAGGGCCCGAACTTCGCGGGATTTCCCAATAAAACTCTTTAATTATTGAACTTTTGCATAATCTTGAGGAACTCAGAAAAGGCCTTCGCATTAATATTTTTGGGTAGATTTTATTTGTAATTTAATCGAGTTTCGGGGTTTAAAAGTTGATAGAATTAATTGAGGCGGATTGTAGAGCACGTAATGGGTCTGATTTTTATCCGTACCTTAAATTGTACTTACCGGACTTAAGTACTTTTACTAAGTTTACTCCGTAGACTTCTAGAAGGATTTTGTTTCAATTTCAATATTCAATACTGAAATTTCAATATTTCGTAGATTATTTAAATCGTGGAATGATTTCTAAAATATTTACGTTTTAAGTTTTAAGAACGTAAGACTATTTTTTTCAATTCGCAAATTATCAGAATAGACGTCATATAAAATGTTCCTATGGAGTCCATACATTAGTGATCGAGTCTATAAAAAAGAAAATCTTTTAAGCTAACCAACATTATTCTTCACAATATGGAGGAGCTGTCATAACTCATAACATTCAAATATTACATATTATGGTGTTGTTAGCATGGTTGTAGACTAAATGAAAGCTGACAAGATCTCCCTGAACAAAGCTACCTACATAACACTATATTGGGCTAATACTGAATGTTTCCGTAGTATATTATGACGTCATAAGTCATGGGGAAAACGTGACTTGTTTTAGGTCATGCAACCTATTGTACCTTAGAACAAAAAAGATATACACATAGCCCTTGTAGCAAATTTGTGTAGTACATACAATATGAATTATGTCGATTGCGTTCGGAGTGTACGTGATGTGCGTAATTGAAATAAATTATTACTTGCATTGGAAAAAATATTGTGTGGTTAAGTGGGTAAATATAGTTCACTGACATTGACATTAAAAGTCTAATCTATTATACGTCTACATTTATAAAATGTACGATGGTATTTATGATCGCATAAATGCAAATTGCTTCAACTACTTCTACGAGGTGTTGTCGTCACTTTCTGGTCTGAGGTAAGTATTTAATTTATTTCTTTCAATTTTTGGATTTTTCTTCTATGTGAATATTCTGTATATAATATAGAGTGAAAGAATTTAATTCGAATATGATACAATTATTATGAAATATACTTAAACTAAATTTAAAATAAATAGAAATAAAAATATTTACAGTAATCCAGGGGTTCCCAATCTTTTGTAACCCGCGGCGCAGTTACAAATTTAATATTCTTTCACGGCGCCCTGTGCCCTGTCCTAGCTAACTATTTGAAGAAGACAGTCGAAAGAAATAGGTAACTACAATAATAGTAGTTACCTTAGGTTGATCGAAACGAATTTAAAACACCACAATATGAAATTGTACAATACGTTATTATAAAATAATTTAAACGGAAAACAACAAGAAAGACTTGAGGATAACAAAAATAAAATACGATATTTATTCAGTCAAATCAATGTGAAGGGTGAGCTAAGTGATCTTCGCGCAGTTTTTCAAAGCGGGGAATATCACTTGACACTGCTATTCTCATTTCTTGCTCCACATTGATCCGATATTTGTTCTTTATCACAGCTACATCTGAAAACCCAGGTTCACATAGATATGATGTTGCAAACGGATTGAAAATTTTTAATGCTTTGGATGTTCAATTTGGATATTCATTTTGAATCGATGACCAAAACGCCAATATTTGTGATATAAAGTTAAGATTAAAACTACTTCGCAACAATCCGCTACAAATATGTATGATGGTATATATTTTAAACCATGCAGTATGTACCACCCTCCCTCCCTCAAAGGATGCATGCAGATGCAAAAATTAAAAATATACACCACCATACATACCACCACCAACACGTGTTTCGCTCCAAAACGGAGCATCATCAGGGTAAGTTGACTCTACGACGGTTAATCGCTAAGCGATCCTTAATAATCCTTAATTAATAATCCTTAAGTAATGAAGTAGTTTTAATCTTAACTTAATAGCATGGATTTCCGCAAAGTAACGCCTGATACAATTAACAATATTTGTGGTGTCCAATGATTAGAGGATCGACTCACGGCGCCCCTCTTTACTTTCTACGGCGCACCAGGGCGCCGCGGCGCACACTTTGGGAACCCCTGCAGTAATCTATATAGAGTTAATAAATAAGTAAGTAAATCATCATAGAATTTCGTAATACATTTATTTAACGTTGCATTTAAAATAGCGCCTGATTTTATTACCATTAACTTTGTTTCGTATGTTTTTGCCATGGAGATAAAAACAGGCGTTAAAATAAAATGCTATGTTGTGGGGTTTCTTGTATCCTTTATTTTAAATAGCTTTCCTATATTTAATGTTAATAATTTAACATTAAACATAGGAAATATAATTTTTTAAATGTAGTTTTATATTTATCAGGCATATGTTATATATAAAATTCTTGTGTCACAATGTTAGTTACCGTACTCCTCCGAAACTGCTTTACCGATTTTCACCAAATTTATATGCATATTCAGTAGGTTTGAGAATCGGCTACTATATATTTTTCATACCCCTAAGTGATAAGGGTTATTCACTCTTAACATTTTTTTATTTATATGGCAACACAACGTTTGCCGTGTCAGCTAGTATATTATAAGTTCTTATTAACGCATTTTTTATACACCATATCATAATGGAGTGCGTGAATTTTCAATCTCTTTTGTACTTAGTTTTACCCATCGCCCCTTGAAATATTCGGTCAAGTTCTGACTGGCGTAAACGGATGATCGTAAAACCAAGGCTGCGTTCACATCGCCTCTCAAGTCACGTTCCATGTAAATGGTTTAACTGACGTCAAAACATGGGGAATGCTTCATGTGTGAATTTTGTATGGCTTATGGCTTGAGTTATGAACCGCGCAGTTATCATAGGACTTGTATCGGGTCAGGGTTCAACCTCGGGCTTAGTTTAATTATATATGTAGATTATGTAGGTATAGCCTTACATGCTATGCATATGTACTCGTAATTAAAATAAATATTATTTTTGTTTTTTTTTATGCTAGCTTTTACCCGCGGCTTCACACGCGGTCAGAGATCAATAACAATATGAAACTTCTTCGGGAACAGTACTTTTTATCGGAATAAAATGTACCTATCCTATGTCCTTTTCTGAGCCCCTGGCTGAAGTAAGTGGTCAATAACAACAAATACGAACATTTAAAAAAAATTGAAAACATAAATGAGGATCGCCATATAAGCAACTGCTATTTTTTAGGCGGTTTTCGCTTTATTTATTGAACTGTAAAATGTACACAGTTCAAAGTATTTACTTCTATGACTGTCATGATAAAAAAAATACTCAAATTAAAAATAAATTAAAATGTCACTGTCAGTGTAAACCCTTGGTATGCAAGTTCGAATTTTAATAATTTTATCTCATTATAACAAGGATTCGATAAAAATAATTATTTGAAGGTACAAATGGATCCAATTAACTTTGCCGGCCGACCACCTCAATTAACTTTAATTTGGTATACCTAAATTAGATTGTAATTTTGCGAATAATTTATATGAGGCCTCTTCCTGGTTGCGTCCTGTATCCATTAAATAACAATAGGCCGGATCTAGCCAAAGTCGGTCTTATGTGTTGCTACTTGCTACCGAAACGGACTAAATCAGAATGTCTCTTAGTTCGCGTCATACTACTAATAACATAACGCTACATAGGTGCTGCTATAAAAAAAGATAATTTTTCTAAAAGTAATTGTAGCGTAAAGTAAGTAAGTATACTACTTTTGAAGGTGGTAGAGCCCTTTGTGTTTCGACTTCGGCGGCACCACCGCCACACCTATTTCTACCTAATAACAACAGTGTTAGGCGCTGCTGTGTCCCGGTTTGAAGGGTGTGGTAAGGGAGACATACTTTTCCGAGGCGTTCCATCTTAGTCCTCAGGGGTAGCAGCGCATCTGTGGCCGACCTCAGGTAGGATTATCTAATCCTATCTGGGATTGATTACAGATGGCCATGGGCGGCAGTAGCCACTTACTTACTTACTCTTTGACCTCTGACTCTGACTCTGAACAGACCTCTGATTTTTCGAAATTATGTGCGTATTAGAAATTAATTATCACTTGCTAAAACTGTGAAGGAAAACATCGTGAGGAAACGTGCATACCTGAGAGATTTAAAGAAAAAGCTCAAGGGTATGTTAAGTCTACCAATACGCACTTGGCCAGCACGGTGGACTATGGCCTTATCCTTCTCAATCTGAGAGGAGACCCGTGCCCTGCAGTGGGATAGTAATAAGTAGTAAGTGGGTTGATGATGAAAAAGTATATAATATGAAACTCAGTCCTTCGATTGAGGGGTCATGGTACATAATAAAACATGTGTGAGAAAAAAAGAAAAATATTGTATGTGACAATTTGTAAGTGCCGTTGTTGGCCTATACAAAAAAATATATTTCATGTGCGTCATCGACGCCCGTAACTCCGTCCCCTCTTAAATACATTTTTATCAGTATTTTTTAAACTAACAAAAGAACATCTTAAAAAAGTAAAAAAGACCAATGTAGACAAATTTCCTTTCAGTATAAAGCTAGATTGTGGATAGGGGCTAGAGCACGAACCTATTTTCCTTGATACTGATTTGCTATTCCCCCAATTTCCGACAAAAACGTGAAAATAAAAATAAAAGTGAAAATACATACAAAATACTGATATTATTCAGTATCTGATATTTACGAAGTGTTGGCAAGCGGTCTATGGTGTAAATCAAAATAATGGGAGTTTGTAACAATGAACACATAATATGATGTTTTTTGAGTTCATTGTTTTCGACCTCACTGCAATGTCTGTGTTTATGTAGCTCTTTGAAAAAGGCAGGAATAATTCTCTAAGGTTTGCATTATATAAAAAATATTAAGACTGAACAACCCTTATCACTTAGGGGTATGAAAAGCCGATTCTCAGACCTACTGAATATGCATATAATTTTTTGTGAAAATCGGTGAAGCCGTTTCGGAGGAGTACGGTAAATTGTGACACGAGAATTTATTAATAAATAACAAATGTTTTTTATAACATAGGAGTTGAAAATTAGCATGCAGATGGTAAGTGGATACTGCCACTCATGCACATCTATAATCATCTCCAGATAAGACTAGATGTTACCTTAGGTCGACCACATTCTACCCCTGTCTCCCTTACAACACTGTTGTGCATCAACAACCCATTTCTGTCCCACTGCTGGGCACGGGTCTCCTCTCATGAGAAGGATTAGGCCATAGTCCACCGCGCTGGCCAAGTGCGTATTGGTAGACTTCACATACCTTTGAGATTTTTTTTAATAAAAATATATAAAAAATATTTAAAAACAATTAGTTTTTAGAGCATTTACGATTGAAACGATATTTCTCCGGACTTTTTCTTCGATTTCGTGTTTATATTTCACCACTTAACTGCACATATCGGCATTGTTCCGCGTAAATTACACCATGACATTCGGAGACGTAATGGGAAAACAGTCAGCCATTTTACGTATGTGTCATTTGTGGCTTCCTTCAGTTACAAGGCGGTGAGATATCTATACTTATCTATGCACTTTCCATAAAACTTTATTTATTTCAAGGCGAAATCAGTTTCATAGTTTTAGAAGATAAAAAAGAATTTTACATTATAGATTGGCGATCCCATTTCTTTAACCCGTCAAAGAGACCAAAAGATAATTTACCAAAAAGTAACCCCAAAAGATGAATTACACTTTGAAATGGCGAAGAAAAACAGAGCCTGTATTTCTTAAATAATACCTACCCTCAATTTTCGGATATTTCGTCCCTTAATATGAATAAAAGCAATAGGACTGTTTACCTGATTCCAGAGAAGGTTCTCGTAGGGTGGCTGTGAGTTTTGTGTTGTCCCGGACACTTAGGTTTATGTAGGATAACTATTTGTTCAGTCCTGAGACATATAGCTAGATATAAAGATATAATATATTATAAAGGATGAAGTTCCATCCACACCAACTGGACCCGTGGCGGTCCTCCACAGTTCGGTTTGCACGGACATTCTTGCCACGAACGTGCAAGATGTGGAATGAACTTCCTCCTGAGGTATTCCCAGAGCGCTATGACATGAGGCTCTTCAAAAAAGGTGCAAAAAGAGATCTCCTTCAAAGCCGGCGATGCATTGGCGACTCCTCTGGTGTTGCAAATGTTCATAGGCGACGTTGACTACTTTCTATCAGGTAGCACGTCTGCTTTATCGTTAGGCTCAAACATATAAAAAAAAATAGTAATAATTATTATAATATTTATAATTAATGAGTATAACAAAAATTAGTCAGTTTTCAGACAAAATTGAGTAAATTTTTAAATGGCGGTCGTCCACCCATTACTGGCCCACTGCTGGGCACGCGTCTCCTTTCAGAATGATCAGGATTAGGCCACCGCGCTGGCCAAGTGCGTATTGGTAGACTTCACAGTACATATCTTGGAGACTTTTTTAAAGATTTCTCAGATATGCAGGTTTCCTCACGATGTTTACCTTCACCGCTTAAGTAAGTTATAATTAATTATAATTAATTAATGACGACCCACCCGGGTTCGATCCCCGGCCAGACAGATATCTAAATGATGAATTTATCTTTGTTTCTGGGTGTTTGTGTATTTGTGTGTGTGTCCATAGCACCCACGATACAGGGAATCCTAGTGTGGGGCTGTGAGTGTAGGAAGCGTTAAGCGTTATTTCTAATACGTATACAACTTTGAAAAATCAGAGATGCCTGGGATTTAAACCTTGGACCCCTCGAGCAAGAGGCTTAGTTTCTTAATCACTAGGCTATCACTACTTTTAAAATTATAGACAATGATGACAATTTATTTTTAGTGCTGTCCCCCGCCGGGAATCGAACTGGTTACCCTCCTCCATTACTCAGTCAGTAGCGGTATGTAGCGCTTTAGTATTATCATATTCGGGGAAGGACACGGGCCCTTATTGGGCTTTATTTTCTCGTTGTCACATGAAGATCCGGTTGATTTAGTAAAGAGCTTACTAATGTGATGTAATGTTTTTGTGGAAACCAGACCTGTTTATATGTGGACAGTATGTTTGTCTATTTGCTTTTATTCGTAAATTAAGTGTGTATGTTTTTTATTGGAGTGCAAACCATAGATAAGTATAGATATCTCACCGAATTGTAAATAAAGGAAGCCACAAATGGCTGACACATACGTAAAATGGCTGACTGTTTTCCCACTACGTCTCCGACTGTCATGCTGTAATTTACGCGGAACAATACCGACATGAGCAGTTAAGTGGTGCAAAAACAACACGAAATCTAAGAAAAGATGCGGAGAAATATCGTTTCATTCGTAAATGCTCTAAAAACTATTTTTTTAATATTTTTCAAACACGAAAATAGATGACAGTGACAATTTCAGTTGTCAAAACTGGTTACATTTTTTTGTTAGGAGTGAGTAATCTTTACTAATCTATGTAGCAAACACGCATTTTTATAATAGGCGTAACGGACGAGCATGGCGTCTACCTGATGGTATAGTGCAAACTGCTGTCCGCTCTGAAGTTGTTACGAGCAATTGTAGTCATACAATTTGCTATGGCGACGCGATTCATTTCTATATTCAGAGCGGACTAGCAGTTTTACGCGAACTATACGTTTTTTCTTTTTTTTTTATATAATATAGGAGTAGCAGACGAGCATGCAGTCCACCTGATGGTAAGTGGCTACTGCCGCCCAAGGACATCTGTAATCAATCAGATGGGATTAGATGTTCCTACCAGAGGTCGGCCACAGATGCGCCGCTACTCCTGAGGACTAAGCTGGAACGCCTCGGAAAAGTATGTCTCCCTTACCACACCCTTCAAACCGGAACACAGCAGCGCCTAAAACTGCTGTTATTAGGTAGAAATAGGTGTGGCGGTGGTGCCGCCGGAGTCGAACCACAAAGTACTTCTTTCCAACTCTCTATCATATCCTACACTTCAACTCGGAAGGATTTTAACATAAGAAGTCGTTGGATTCGTCTAAATCGTGGGATTATACGTATTATATTTTTAAGCAGTCGGGTTTTATAATAATTTTATTTTTTCAAGTTTTTTGTTTTATAACAATTCTCTAGTTCCAAATCAAAATTCACAAACATTAAAACACCTTTACTAATAAACTTCAACCCCCAAAACCAAACCCTTCAAGGAATAAAATCAAAGGTAGTAAATCAACTAATGAACTCCTCCAATAAATTTCATCCCCAATTCCTGTTTGTTTTAACATCTCGAAAACCATCATAAAACACCTCCCAAGGTGTCGTATTATGCGCGATTATTTCTCAACTGTAGCGATAAGTAATTACTTTCCATTTTAAATCAATCGTAACTTTAGATAGTTTAGATAAAAAGTATCTAAAGTTACGACAGTTAGTTACAATATTAATATTTCTACCTAATTACAGTAGTGTTCTATTTTTAATCGAATTCAAAGTACTAAAAAAAGTTATTCAAATTTATGATAAGACACTATGAGCATTTCTGGCTAATAACAGCAGTGTTAAGCGCTGCTGTGTTCTGGTTTGAAGGGTGTGGTAAGGGAGACATACTTTTCGAAGCATTCCAGATTTCTCAGGGGTAGCGGCATCTGTAGCCGACCTCAGATGGGAATCTAATCTGATCTAGGGCTGATTACAGATGACTATGGGCGGGAGTAGCCACTTACTATCAAGGGGACTGTATGCTCATCTGCTTCACCTATTATATATTTTAATAATAATAATGTACATATATATATTTTCCTCGCTTATAAATCGCTTGTCGCTCGCTCGCTTACAATCAAAACCTTTAAACTCAGAAATCGTTCCCCAAACATCATTTCCAGCATTGTTTACGGATGCTATAATTAAAATAATTAATTTGCGAGCCGGAAGGCATTTCTACTGAACAATCACTCCAAAACCACAATAATTAACTCCGTCGATATTAACTTACGATTCCAGTCTTCGTGTCGTAGAACTCGGCAAAGATTAACTGGGATACACAGAAGAGTCTCGTCGTCAGCCATTACTGTCCCACTGCTGGGCACGTTACTCCTCAGGCGGGGTTTAGGCCATAGTCCACCGCGCTGGCCAAGTGCATATGGATAGACTTCACATACCTTTGATTTTTTTTTTAAGATTTCACAGGAATCCATATGATGTTTTCCTTCACCGTTTAAGCAAGTAATAATTAACTCCAAATACGCACATAAAATTGAAAAATCAGAGGTGGCCTGGAATTTGAACCTCGGACCCCCGATCAAGATACCGAGATTGTTACCCACTAGGCTATTAGTGCTTAGGGACCAGCATAGGGCTACGGTACCCCCTGCCTGTCGTAAGAGGCGACTAAAAGGGGCTTCCGGGATTGCGGCAAGAGTCGAAGGTCAAACAGTCTAGCAAGCGACCCCGGGACGGACAGCGGTTTGTGTGGTCGCATATCGTTGTAATCACCAGGGGATGCGAGACTGCTTGAAGTTAAAGTTGAAGAAACGAAGTATGCATATAACAAATTACTTGTAATTATGACTTGCTTTAACGTAAATGGCATTCGTGACCCTAATCGATACGGAGCCTCGTTCGGGTAATTAATCTTTGGCTGACACATGGTGTGTATCGAAAATTAACTTCGAATTTGTATGCCAAAAAATGGTGATTTTATCTACAAAATGTCATTTTTCTGAATATTTATCAGTGTTATGTGTTCGCTGTCAGACTACTATCCTAGTGATTTGAAATTCGGTCTGTCAATGTGAAGCTCCGAGATTTGAATTCCAGCTACGCCCCTGATCGCATCATCATCATCATCAACCCATTAATGTCCCACTGCTGGGCACGGGTCTCCTCTCAGAATGAGAAGGATTAGGTCATAATTCACCGCGCTGGCCAAGTGCGAATTAGTAGACTTCACATACCTTTGAAAACTCCTTTTTTTTTAAGATTTCTCAGGTGTGCAGGTGTGCCTCACGATGTTTTCCTTCACCGTTTAAGCAAGTGATAATTAACTTCTAATACATTATTAATTATTAATTGAAATTCATGAAATATTAAAGCTTAATAGTTAAAATTGTTAAAGGTACAAATTTACAATTACAGTAATTTGTATGTCATATCATATTTTTTACGCGGGCGTAGCCGGGGGTTCTGCTAGTACGCACATAACTTTGAAAAATCAGACGTGCGTGCCTGGGATTTGAACCCCGGACCCCTCGATCAAGAGGCCGCGTTTTGCAGCATGCTTTTTTATAATATTGAAATAAGTAAAAGAGCATGCAGCCCGCCTGATGGTAAGTAGCTACTGCCACCCATGAACATCTGTAATCAACCCCAGATAAGATCCCACCTGAGGTCGTTCACAGACGCGCCATTACCCCTTAGGGCTAAGCTTGAATGCCTCTGATAAATACCTCCCTTTCCACATGCTCAACTACTACTCCTATATTATATATAATATCTACGACAGAATAGTTATGAACCGCAGTAAAATCCACCCCACGCTTTTTACTCTGAATTGAAACTCTTTACTCTTATACTCTTTGTCATTAAAACATATTTTCTAATTTTTAGTTCGATTAGCAATAAAAGTGTTTTTTAGTCTTTTAAACTATTATCTATTTTTAAGTTTGTGACAAATTCATAAATTGGGGAATTAAATAATCTAATAAGGAAAATGGGAAACTGTTATCAAATTATTGCATTGTCATCGGTCCTTGATACGTGTGCAAAGGTCCTTGAAAGGTCCTTGATACGTTTCAAATTAATCAGAGTTGTGGAAGTTGGTAAAAATTGAGCTCAAAGATTCCGTTATATACATACATAGATATAACCCAAGCTAATATAAGCGAGTTGAAAAATAGATATCTAAGACAACAACACAACATCAAGAGAAACTACTTCTATTTCTTTAACTCCGTAATTCTTCAGAGGGAGCTTACTGCAAGCCCGTCTAAGCAATTAAAAAGCAATTATCTACAATCTAACGGCACTAATACTAGAAGAGCTACAATTACTAGCAATTATTGGCGACTTGCTAGTCGAAATAATTGTCTCTCAACTTCAGAATAAGCCATCGTTATTATAGCTTATTGAGTTACGTTACAGCAGCAGTGATAGCAATGGTTAAGAAACTCGGCCTCTCAAATGAGGGGTCTAAGGTTGAAATCCCAGGCACCTCTGATTTTTCAAAAATTATGTGCGTATTAGAAATTAATTTTCACTTGCTAAACGCTGAAGGAAAAGATCATGAGGAAACCTGCATACCTGAGAGATGTGTATAAAAACACTAAAGGGTATGTGAAGTCTGCCAATACGCACTTGGCCAGCGCGGTGGACTATGGCCAAATTCTTCTCATTCTGAGAGGAGACCCGTGCCCAGCAGTGGAACACAGTAACGGGTTGATGATGAGTTACGTTGAATTTATATCAAAGGATTTATTTCTACATATAATACGAATAAGTTGTGCTTATGTGCACCGTATATTCTTGAATTCAATGGCCTGAAATGTATTTCTGCTTAATAACAGTAGCGTTAAGAGCTGTGTTCCGGTTAGAAGGGTGTGGTAAGGGAGGCATAATTATCCGAGGCATTTCAGCTTAGTGTCGGGGGTAGCGGTGTATCTGTGGCCGACCTCACGTAGAAAATTAATCTTATCTGGGGTTGATTACAGATGTCCATGAGCAGCAGTAACCACTTACTCTCCGGCTTGATAGTGTAAGTGGCTACTGCTGCACGTCTACTACTCTTAAATTATAAACAAATACATTCACAAAATGAACAATTCCTTATCATATAACAAATCATTACGAGTAAAGAAAAGATGGTAATATTTGACAATCTGAATGAAATATCTGTGAAAAAAGTTTTTTCACACCAAATACTGATAAAATTGTAAGACTCGATCCCATTGTGAGTATTCCATTAATTAATTGTCGAGTTGTACGACCGCTTACTAATAAGCGAGAGCGATGAAAAATATTGAAGTTATTTTGTATTTCTATCAGCGAATAATTAACCCGGAATATAAATGAGTGCCTAGGTATAGTCTGCGCCAAGCTGCTACTCCGCTTTGAAGTTGTTGCGAGCAGGTGTAGTCATATAATTTGCTATGGCGTCGCGATCTTTTCTATATTCAGAGCGGACTAACAGTTTTACGCGGAATATACTAAATTTCATTCAAGGCTACATGGTAAGGAAAACATCTTGAAATCTGCACACCTGAAAGTTTGATAAAAACACAAGGGTGTGTGAAGTCCACCAATTCGCACTTAGTCAGCGCGGTGCGACTAACCTCAGGTAGGACTCCAATCCTATCTTAAATTGAATACAATAGTTCAACGGTGACAAACTTTATGTACCATATTGCATCCTTGTTAGCTACTTCATTTACATAAAATATTTTAAACAAACTATTATTATCTTTCGCTTCATCGCCTTCATTCTAACTTGTCCTTTCCGTTACGACTTTGTCAATGAATAAAAAATGAGTCCCCAACTCTAAGATAACAAGAGACGGGTCTTTTATTATTGTTTAGTTTTATTTGAGTCCCGTTTGACACCTTTGATGAAATTTTATTGAAAAAGCATTATTTTTCCTCGGATTCATTCTCTTTTCATTGGAACTTTTTATTTATTACTGCCATCTTTGATTTGAATGTTTCGATGCTTTTGTTACGGAGTTTATTTTTGTCAGTGAGTTATTGATATTTTATTTATGTTTATAAATAAGGTTTCCGTGTGATTCTAGGTATGTTCTGTTTTTGATTTATTTTGCAGTGATAACCTAGTGGTTAAGAAACTCGGCCTCTCGATCGAGGGGTCCGAGGTTCAAACCCGGTCACGCACTTCTGATTTTTCAAAGTTATGTGCGTATAAGAAATTAATTATCACTTGCTAAACGGTGAAGGAAAACATCGTGAAGAAATCTGCATACCTGAGAGATTTATAAAAAAAATCTCATAGGTATGTGAAGTCTACCAATACGCACTTGGCCAGCGCGGTGGACTATGGCCTAATCCTTTTCATTATGAGAGAAGACCCGTGCCCAACAGTGGGACAGTAATGGGTTGTTGATGTTGATGTGATGTGGTCTTTTGAAGTATAGGCACTCGTTGAAACGCTGCTCTTATTATGCCATTAAAAGCTCTATCACAGTGAGTTAAGCCGTCTCCGATATTTGACCCAACAAGCACCTAGACAAACAGAAATATATAAACATACAAATAGATAGACAGTCAAAAAAATCAACGGATTGCACTCCGGGAGTGCTGGCAAAAGTAAACACTTGAATATTATTGTTGTGCTCTTTTGATATTTTGGAATGGTTAGAGAATATTCTTGAACGAATTGCTTTAATTATTATTATAAAAGTCCTATTATTTATGTGCTAAAGCACGGCAGTGCCTCCGCAAGTCGAACAAAAAAAAAAAGGGAAGGCCTTTTCATATATTGCACTATCGTACACAAATGACAATTTATATTATATTGACACGTTTTACGAATTTTCGATCAGGTCACGTGTTCTGACGAGAGTTTAACATTTTTTATCCATCACAAAAACAATGCCGCTAAAGAAGTTTTCACTTTGACTGTTGTTATAACTAGGTACTGTGAATACTTTCAAATATTATACATACATACATACATACATACATAGTATGTATTTAATTAAAAGGCGTTTTTAAAATACAAACAGACACTTCAATTTTATTTATTCATATAAAAGTTCAGCGGATGACCGTTCTGTACATGTAAGCCTATATGTTTTGGATTGATAGTTCTAAACTAAATAGTCACTTCCGTTCACTAACATTTAAAATAAACATTTGCATCGATGCGTGTCTATTTGACAAACTTTTTGGTTACATTTGTGCGAAAAAGCCGATTTTTAACCTACTTCTAAAACTATGTTAGCGTTCCAAAGGCAAATGTTTGTAATTTTTTTTCAGTCATGTTTCTTTTTAGAAGTAGCAGACGAGTATGCAGTCCACCTGATGGTGCATCAATTTACACTAAGAAAAGCTAAAAAAAAAATTTAACAAAAAATACAACCGACTTCTATTTCACTACAAGGTAAAAAATAATTCAAATAAATGTTGGATGAGTACATATTTCTGAAGTCGACGCCCAATATATTTCGTTGGATAACGGCGTAAACAGCGATATTTGTATTATTTGTTTACTTTGTAGTGACGTAGAAGTCGGTTGTACTTTTTGTTAAAAAAAAATTTCACCCTTTTTAGTGATGACATACTAACGTTTATATTAATATAATATATATAATTTAAAATACTTAATCAAAAAACTTATAGTCGCCCCTACGATTTTTGAAAGTTCAACTCGATTTCTCTGGTCTGCCATCATCAGACCCTGACTTCCTTATAATGGGACCTCCTTAGAAATGTCTTATTTCCAACAAAATAAAAATCATCAAAATCGGTTCATAAACGATGAAGTAATCGTCGAACAAACATAAAAAAAATATATATACGGTCGAATTGAGAAACCGTCTCTTTTTTGAAGTCAGTTAAAAATATTTTTTTATTAATTTTATCACCATTATCGCGCACACGACTATAATAATTTGCGCCGGGATGCGCCGAATATTCGTTTGGTATTCGGTATTCGACGTATTCGGCATCTTTTTTGCTATTTTTATTCGTCCGAATTATTCGGTTTTAGTGCCGAATATGTTCGGTTCGAGTATTTCTATTTTCTTGTATACACGACATAGTACAGGACTTAAACACAAAACTTCTTATATAAGATTTCTGTTATATTATAAGTCAAACTATCCTATGAAGAATATGACGAATAAAGCTAATAAAATAAAGCTTCAATTCAACATTTATTTCAAACCTAAAATCAGTATTCATTTTTAAAACTCAAATCAAGATTTTAAAGTGTGAATGAACACATAACTGGCAAATTGACAATAAAGAAATGGTAAACCGAATAATTCGGCCGAATGTTCGGTTCGGTAAAGGTTAAACGGAATATTATTCGGTATTCGGTTATTCGGTGAAACCACTATTCGGCGCATCTCTAATAATTATATTGATGGTTACTATAAACTTTTGTTAAATAATTAATTAACTAAGTAAACTTTTACGACAAAATTATTGGATAAATTCTCTCATAGGTATTTATGCTCGTATACAAAACAAACATAACCAAAGACTGTACATCTCATACATCCACATCATACATCTTCGCTGTACATCTCCACCTGATGGTAAGTGGCTACTGCCGCTCATGGACATCTGTAATCAACCCCAGATATGATTAGATACTCTTACCTGAGGTCGGCCACAGATGCGCCGGTATCTACTCCCGAGGACTAAGCTGGACCGCCTCGGAAAAGTATTTCTAATAATTTATTTAACTAGATAAGGTGTAGATAGGTGCATAGCAACATTCTGCTATGAATAATTGTTATTTATTATTATTTACCTTTTGGATTGTACGTGTTTTTTTTTTCAATTTGATTATTCGTTTTTACAATGCTTTTGTTAGCTTGGCCTTGTGTATATTTGAGTACGGAACCTTTGAACTACGCAGTGATAGCCTAGTGGTTATGGAACCCGGCCTCTTGATCTAGGGGCCGAGGTTCAAATTCCAGGCACATCTGATTTTTCAATGCTTGTGCTTTCAATGTGCGTATTACAAATTAATTGTCACTTGCTTAAACGGTGAAGGAAAACATCGTGAGGAAACCTGCTTAACGGAGAAATCTTAAAATTTTTTTTTGAAAAAGGTATGTGAAGTCTACCAACGCACTGAGCCAGTACAGAGGTATATGGTCTAATCCTTCCCATTCTGAGAGGACTCGTGCCAAGCAGTGGGACAGTAATGGGTGATCTTTGAACTTGATTTTTACTCACTTTGAACCGTTATAATTCAAAATTTTGTTCAATTATGAGCAAATGACGATATTTGTTCAAATTTTAATAATTACGTTCCATCGTCCTCATCAGGATCATCAGGATTAACGATTTCCCGTGACGCGATGGTCGAGCGCCTTAGAAACATGACAAAATTACTGCACGATAGATTGAAATAATTATTTTTAATTAATCAAACTAAAAAGTAAATAGAATATAGTTTAAAAACCAAAAAGTCCTGGGTTGCCAAACAAATAATTAGTCCGCCATTTTAGGCATCCGCCATATTGGATTTAGACTTACGTCACTTAGCTACTTAGCATTGTAATCCAAACCAAATGTGTAAACCAAATTTCACCTCAAAAAGTTGGGGTTAACTAATTTTCAATTCAATACATGATTTGACTTTCAAATTTACAGTGACTTACAAATGAATTAAGTGTGTTATTCATATGACAACAAGTATTACCCGCGACTTTACTATCGGTCAGAAGTTATATAATAATATCCTTTGTTAAAAAAAAAAGCTTTCTACACTCACAGCCCCCAGTGTTTTGGGTGCCATGGACACACACATAGACAAATACACAAACACCCAGACCCAGAAACAAACATCTAAATTCATCATTCAGATACCTGTCTGGCCGGGGAACGAACCCGGGGCCCTCTGCGCGTCATACCGGTATAGTGACCGCGCCGCCATGCAGGTCCTCATGTTTGTTAAAGTTGTGTTTTGGGAATAAAAGATATAGACTACGCGTGTACAAAACTTCATGAAAATTACTACGGCTACGGTATCCCCTGCCTGTCGTAAGAGGCGACTAAAAGGGGGCTTTCGGGGTTGCGGGGAGTAAGATCATCAGGCATTGTCTTTGCTTGAAAACGAAACGCACATTCGGGGATTCCCGCAAATAATGCATATTTATGTTTAGGCATTTTTAAATTATAATTATAATATTTAAAAAAAACAATACATTAAATGAAAAATGTTTACGTAAGCATGGGGGAGGGGGGGGGGGGGAATAATTGTAATAAATCTGCTTATGTAGTACTTGAACGGCCCCTCCTTCAGGATAGAGCCCGATAGGGGCATCGCGCTTGGAGGACTCCGGTTATGTTCCGTCGGAGATCCCAGAGTTCTCCAACAAACGTTGAGGACGGCCACCGGGGGGGTTTTAGTGCGGTAAAAAACCCACATAATCCGTCGTCGCTCCCACGTCGTCGGGTACCTTTTGAAGGTTTCCCCCTCGAAAAAAAAGGTTATGTAGTTACGGCGTGAAAGGGTAGCAAACAAACAAACAAACGAATAAACAAACAAACACAGGCAAATTCGCATTTATAATATTAGTTAAGATTAGTTTGGACGTAATGAACACATGTGCGATGGAGTAGACTAATTATTAAGTAATTATTGCTCGTTATCATTTCATTCCTATATTACGAATTATTGTTCGTAATATAGGAAGTTATGCATTTATTACATGATCATTTTCACTTGACGTAACAGTGAAGGAAAATATCGAGACACGCTGGAGAGTTTAAAAAAAATCTCAAACGCAAGTCTACAAGACATACTGACAGTCTCATACTGACAGGAGGAAAAATACTAGATTTTTATATACCACGGGCAATGACATTTTATACTTATAGTAGTATATCGATGACCACGGGATTAAAGGTGGTAGAACACTTTGTGGTTCGACTCCGGCGGCACCACCGCCACACCTATTTCTGCCCAGTGTTAAACACTGCTGTGTTCTGATTTGCAGGGTGTGGTAAGAGAGAAATACTCCTCCGAGGCGTTCCAGCTTAGTCCTCAGGGGTAGCGGCGCATCTGTGGCCGACCTCAGGTAGGAATATTTAATCCTATCTGGAGTTGATTACAGATGTCCATGGGCGGCAGTAGCCACTTATCATCAGATGAACTTCATGCTCGTCTGCTGCTTCTATATTATAAATAAAATACGGAACTTTTTTGTACGCCTGATGCGCAAAAATCTATATAAATTACCCTAAAACTGATTCGTTTGAATATTTATTGTTAGTGTAGTGTAGTAATTGGTTGTGTTAATAGTGTGGTATTTATCTATGAAAATTTCCGCAATGAAACAGATTATTTTAGTTGTATGCTTTTTTATACTGGGTAAGTGTTGTTTATTTGTTATATTGCAACTACAGAAATAACATAATTAGAATATATTATAAATGTAGATAAAAAAGCAGTGATAGCCTAGTGGTTAAGAAACTCGGTCTCTCGATCTGAGGTTCAAATCCCAGGCCTCTGATTTACAAAAATTATGTGCGTATTAGAAATTAATGATCACTTGCTTAAACGGTGAAGGAAAACATCGTGAGGAAAACTGCATACCTGAGAGATTTATAAAAAAAAACTCAAAGGTATGTGAAGTACCAATACACACTTGGCCTGCGTGGTGAACTATGGCCTATGTCCTTCTCATTATGAGAGGAGATCCGTGCCCAACAGTGGGACAGTAATGGGTTGATGATGATGATGTTAAATGTAATAAGTACTAGTAATAGGTAACCACACTTACTCAGAGAGTTCCAACAAAGTATTCATGAATATGAATGCATCTGTGATTGACCTCAGTAGCATTACTATGAGTTGGCATAGAAACGCCACTATAGAAATGGTAAATAGAAAACTATTGTCATTTTGCTAGTGAATAACATAACTACTATCGTTACGGTATTTCTTGACAACGTCTGTCAAATTAAAGACTAATGGGACCGAATTTGTATGGCAATAGATCATAATGACATTCGCTAGCGATTTGATTTCGATAGGTTTTTTACGTATCGAGTTACGTCACTACGGATTTTAGTTCTACGAGTAACCACCAGAGGCGCTGTACAATTTTTCATACATTTATTTTACGCAGTCGCTAGCGAGTAATACTTTTGTAAACTCATGGTAGTCCTACAGGTAGGTCTGTAAACACTCTTATAAAAATGTAGGTGCTAAACCTTTTGTGGTTCGATTCCGGCGGTACCACCGCCACACCTATTTATGCCTGATAACAGCAGTATTAACAGTACTGTTGTGTTCCGGTTTGAAGGGTGTAGTACTTATGGGTAGCAAGACATCTGTGGTCGACTTCAGGTAAGAATCTAATCTTATATAGATATCAGCAGCCGGTAGTAGCAGATGGTAGGTACCATCAGGAGGGCTGCGTGATTATTTGCTACTCACATTACATTTACTGTCATTCCACCTAATTGCAGGAAATATTTCTTCGGTACCTGCAGTTGAAAATATAAAAAATAATCCCGTAGCAAAATATGGCCACTTAAATATATTGAGAGAAGACCTTCAGAGTTTAGAATGGGGGCAAGAAGAAGTACCATGTTTGACGCTGTTGGTGAAGATCTTACAGAATGTGCAGAACTCCACTCTTTGGGCTACTTGGAGTAAGTTTTCCTTTTTTATGGAAAAAAGAAGTATATCCATGTCTATATCTAGGATTCCGTAACCAAAGATAAAAACAGAACCCTATTATAATCCGCGCCCATCTGCTAGTTCACTCCGAATATAGAAACTAGTAGCGTCGTAATAGCAAATTGTAGACATTAGCGGGACGAAGACAGCGTGAGACCCCCCGGCACCCGTCCACTGCCCGCTCTCGCCCACGGGTACCTAGCTGCGTTAGTGCCCTTACGTTACGGAGTATGCTAACTAAACGTATGCACAACTACTTCGGAGTGGACTTGAAGAGCCCCATGTCATAGTCCTGAGGGAATACCTCAGGAGGAAGCCTCCACTGTCTCCATCTGTCATAGGGTCAGTCTGAACCGTAATAGATACACACTTGACATTTTTACGGGGTAATGCATTTACTTTTATAGCTGCTAGAAAAGAAGTAGCTACCAGTACAATTATATATATATATATATATATTTTAACCTAACGATTAAGCAGACGTGATGACGGAAAGTACTCAACGCCGCCTTTGGACATTTGCAACACCAGAGGAGTCGCCAATGCATCGGCGGCTTTGGAGAGCTCTCTTTGCCCTTTTTTTGACGAGCCCCATGTCATAGCGCTCCGGGAATATCTCAGGAGGAAGCTCATTCCACATCTTAAACGCTCGTGGCAAACAGCTTGTGTCAGTTTCTATTTTTTAAAACGCTTTTATTAGCTTCAGACGTATGTATGTTGGTATGTTGGTATGTTAGTATGTAACGGAATCTTTGAACATGATTTTAACCCCCTTCAAAACGTCGGATTAACTCGAAATTTGGCATACTTATTAAGGACCGATGACAATTCAATATTTTAAACATTCTGACCCGTTATCCTTACTAGGATAATCAGGATCAGCGATTTTTGTTTTCCTGAGACCCGGAAGGTCTGCGTTAAGACCAATAAAGGAATCTACCAGGCGCGCCGATCACCTAACCTAACCTAACCTGACCTGACCTGACCTGACCTGACCTGACTTGACCTGACCTGACCTGACCTGACCTGACCTGACCTGACCTCAACTTCGACGCGTCCGTTGTTAATAGCATCATGAAGCGGTGTCTCATCATCCTTATTCAACATCTGCACCTTCCTTTAACAAGATTTCCACTATTTCATTGTTCCCATTTCTTGCTGCCAAATGTAAAGGCATATATGATTTTAGCTCATCGTCATAGTCACAACTTATATTATTAACTAGAGCTGTAAAATTAATTAAACTACTAACAGTTTTAAAATCTCTGCAGGCAGCAGCAACACAAAGAGAAGAAATTCTAGAATTATTTTTGATATTAACATCATCATGCTGTAATATTAAATCGATGATTGGACGTCCTTTTGAAATGGCTAGATGTAAAGCAGTTGACCGTTTTTCTCTTGAGTATTGCCATCAGCGCCTGTTTTTAAAAGATGCTCTATCATCCTTTTTCCGTGATTACTTTTATCCAAGATAGAGGACCTGGGATATGGTATAAATTATGAAAGAAAGCAGTTAGCATTGGCAATTCGGATGTCATTCAACAACTCCTCTGGGATTTTCACGTTAACAATAAAAATAAACACCAATGTAAAACACCACTTCAGCTGTGTTAAACAATGACCCAATATTCATTTTTGCACTGCTAAGCAAAGGTGCTGATGCTGCTTCGAAAGATAAACTTGATAATACGCTACGTAATAATCGTTAAAATAATCGCTAAAATAATCACTAAAAAATGAAAAATAAATAATAGTTAAAAAAAACTAAAAAATACGCTTTTATAAAAAATTCGACAAAAAAATGAAAAATAAATAATAGTTTAAAAAAACTAAAAAAATACACTTTTTATAGAAAATCAATCTAAAAAATTGAAAATATTTTTTTTTTAAATTTGAATTAAGAATAGTGTAAATAAGATAAAAATATTTTTTATTGTAAAAAAAGCGTGGGGTGCTTTTTAAGATATTATCAAAATGATAATCCTTCTACTCAATATCTATCAATAAAATATTTATAACTATTGACACCATGTAACCAGAAATTGAAGTTTATTCAATATTTTGTGTAAATTTAAAGTTAAATGGAATTATTCTAAATATTTGTAAATTGATCTAGTATTATATAATCTTTTATGGCGTCTATTTATTACGTGTGCCGTGCTCACCTATAATTAGAAATTAAACGAACTTACCTAAGTGAAGTTCCAATTTCAATTGTACGAACTGCATAGTCTCGAAATGATAATGTTGACATGTAGTACACCGCCAGTCGTCAGCCTTGTGTCACGTATATTCAGAGCTAAAAACCTCGAATTCAAATAATTTAAATCAATATCCAACCTACTTATAGCGCCCCCTACCGGTAAATGTCATTAAGTTTAGAGATCCTGGGGTCAAGATGTAAGTTCATTAGCTCGATTATTTTACAACATAGATGATATTATGGGTAATACTTATCGTATATAAGTATGGGTGGGTGGGTTATAATATCATTTCGAGACTATGCAGTTCGTACAATTGAAATTGGAACTTCACTTAGGTAAGTTCGTTTAATTTCTAATTGTACTTCACTGCATAGTCTCTTCAATGATAATGTTGACATGTAGATGTTTAGAGATTTGTAAAATAACGAGCCTATTAAACAAAATACAAAAACATTTAAATCCTATTATTTTTAAAATTCCTAATTTAATATATCTATTTAAATATTAATTACAGTTATCAAGTATACGTTTGATGTAACGTCTCCACTACAAAATCGAACTTAGATCTGATCCATTCAGCTATCCTTCTAAGAGGGTCTTAACTGACACTCATATGTTTAGACGTCAGCGTAGCAGCGTGGTAATGCGTGCTCTCTAATGGTATGTATTGTAAAAAATGATATATCAATGCCATCATCCTCCGTGGTTGATAAAATCTAGAAACTGTCATCTGGGAGGTCACTGTATTATAAGATTACATAAAGGAAATAAACTTATTCTTGTAACTCTCAAGTGTTACTAGGCCTATCTAGGTAATTTTATTAAGGATGTGCTGGACAAATACTATGATTACTATGAAATAATGGTAATACTAGATTGTTTGAACACTGGTTATAGTAAGGTTTAAATTCATGTGGCAATTTAATATACAATATCTTCCGCCAAGCAATTTGGTTAATATACAATAATGTTATTATTATGTTTATGTATACTTTTTAGAAGTCTCGACTCAGATGTAGGCGAATCGGTAGTAATAATGGCATTCACGGGCTTACACCAAGTGAACGTCATAATATATACGATATCTATTGTTTTTATATATTACTTATATATATATTACTTATATATTATTATTGTTTTTTTTTTTTTTTTTTTCTTTCTTTTTACTATATGAGTAATTACAATAACCAAAAAAAAGTAAATAGTATTTTTTCTTCATCTCCATTAAATAATATATAATATTTTACACTTAACTCGCTAAAAATATTTATACATCAGATGTAACTATCCCAAGTAATAGCATACTTGGGATATGGAGGATAGAAAACCTAAATATGCATTTTAAGAACAAAAATAATTCTAGATATATATATATCAAAATGAAAAGAATATTGTAACCAGTCTACAGATAGATCTAGTTATTTACACTGTTTAGGCCAAAATATTATAAGCACCAGCATCACGTTTTCATTATTGCGTCTAACATTGCTTGTAGAGCAACAAAATCTTGAGATTCGTGTATAGAAACGAAACGCTCCTCGAGGAAGCGAGTAACATGCAGGGTAAAGCGTTGACGAAAAACAAATGGATTTAGATCTTTTTTTTTTTTTTTTTTTTTTTTAATTCATATGAGACCCAAAAAACAACCCTTCCAAAATGAAAGGTTTATTTATTTATTCATTTTTTTTTTTTTTTTTTTTTTTTTTTTTTTTTTTTTTTTTTTTTTTTTAACACTATTTTTTAGGACTGTCTGGACCAGTCTGGTACTACCACAAACTCCCCAACCGTTCAGAGATAATCTTTAACAACAATTATTTTATTAGAAATAAAATGAATATTTCCATTTAAATAGTATAACCTTAGTCATGACATGTAAGTCATACTTCTTGTAGGTTTCCTAGTAAATAAATCTATTTAAAAACTTTCAAAGTGTTAATTCGCAATGTATAATCTTGATTTAGTGATAGCAAATTCATTCTGAAATTATTGAATGTATTAGGGAAATAAAAACATTTTTTGGGTATTCAATAAATCCAATATGTGCCTTGATATTACGGTTAAATGTGGGTATTAAACACCATGCTGTTTCTATATGAAATAACTGTGGAGTTGCCTACACGTATTAGGGTTTCACCATGTTGAAGATGATTATTGAAAAAATATCTTTAAGCACAAGTAACGCTGCATTTAACTTTAAATAGTTGATCGGATTTGTTATTTAAATCAAATAACAAAAATACCGAGAATAATGACCATATGTTACATAACTGATTGTGTCCCGATAATAAAAATAATATGACAACTACCACCTGTAATTATATCTATCTGTAAGAGGGATAGTATTTTGATAACCATTATTAAAATTGTTATATTTATATATACATATCTTGCATTTATTATAATTTTAATTTTTTAATATTATTGTTATATATATTTTTTATTTTTTTCTTTTTATTTCACCCTTGTGTTGATTTTTAATCTTTTATCTAATGGTAAAGCAATTTGATTTTTTATTTATTTATTGCTTGTATAATACAATGAACAACCTTAACAGTTGTATTATTTCCAATTATCGAACTATCTTTTAAGTAACCATTAAATCCTAAAGAATGATATAGCTTGTTATGTCTATGATCCTAAATTACTAAGTGTCGTTATTGTTCCTTGTCTATTATTATGACATTTCAAATAGGAACTATGTTATATAAATATATAACTGACACAATGTCCCTAGATCTTAATCAGTTATGTATGGTCTTGTATATGTTTAAAAGGTTAGTATTAACATAAATATAGTGTTCTGCTCAAACCAAAGGAAAGAACTTGAAATGCATATAATTTCCATATAACCATAGACATGTAAACACTGTTTAAGGTAATCATGAATTAGTATCCAAATATGCATTCTTGAAAACAATAGTAAGTAGTGAGTGGAATGCCAGGCTTTATTTAAAGCTCAAGATTAAGACCAAGATATTCAATATAAACCAACATCACCATCATCAGGTGTTGGTAAAGTAAAAAATTGGTTAAGAGTAAACAATATGTTACCACTGATGTGAGAAGTCTTTCTACATACATACCGAGTATATTTTGACAAAATCTTCATTCCTTGAGAATAATGAGTTTAAGTGTTTATACAAATACTCTTAAAGCTAACCACTTGCAAAGCTTGGGTCAATAGTTATTTGTTACAACTGGTCTTTAAAATTATAATTATAATCGACCACATTATTAACCACTCACCTAAAAATCTGTTGTGATTGAAGATTTATTCCAAAGGAAACTTCGATCAAGCCTTTCTGTGACACAGGTATTTGTGCATGAGGCTTGTTGTAAGTCAGATTATGACCCTATTTGGTATGAGTATCTCAAACTTTTGGATGAAGTTTATCATAGGATGAAGTGTAAATATCTTTGTTATATTTGTTATTATAAAATATTGTACTGTATATATATGAATTGAACAATAATTGTTTCTTAAACCATTTTGCTGATTATTTGTTCCAGTACTTGTACTATGAAATTTCTTCTTATTATTTATTATACATAATAAATGACCAGCACCAGTAATAAGACAATTGATAGCAAATTATCTTTATAAAGGCAAATAATTTAAAATTATTAAGAAACAATCATGTCAAATGCTCGAGAGCAGTAAGCATTCGCCTGATGTGGCATGGCTTTTGACTCTTTACAGCTACAATAGTAACTGCGACTTGTGCAACTTTTAAAGTCTAATCATGTGTTGTCCGTCCCACAGTTTCCTAGAGGCTAGTGTTCTTCCTTTAAACTATTTTTTCCTTTAGTCTATCTATCACCATCTAGATAGATGGATAGTTCCTTTAGTAAATTACTCTTTAATATGCTGATCTACCTAGATACCAAATTCTTATGAATGGTTAAACCAAATTTAGGTTCTTCTAGAGTATTACAAAAGGATATAAATTGTCATCTCTATATCCTGTATCATGTACATTATTAATCTGAATGATTCTTCAATAAAATGTTCATTCATTAAAATCATTACACCCACTCGATGGTAATAGTTGTGTCTATCTACTGATTATTAGTATTTTGTTATATGGGTTATTTACCCAATGTGAAGGACATAATACCCTATTAGAATGGGTGAATATCCGTTGTATCCGTCTACTTAATAGTAGTATCTTGTTATAGTTGTTATATAGGTAAATATCCAATATGTAAGGGTCCCTTATTTGAACGGATGAATATCCATTAGGTATATTCTACTCAATAGTAGATTATTTTATGTGAGTAAACACTCAATATAAACAGGTTAGTACCCATGAACGGGGCTAAATAGCACCCTATTTCTTGTAATGTAGGTAAATATCCAATATGTAAGGGTCATAACCTTATTTGAACGGGTGAATACCCTTTAGGTATATTCTACTCAATAGTAGATTCTTTTATGTGAGTAAATACTCAGTATAAACGGGTTAGTACCCATGCACGGGGCTAAATAGCACCCTATTTCTATGTTCATAGCTTTATATAAGCGAGATTTATATAAGGATTTAAATAAGCGAGATCACCTAAATAGGTGACAAGCTTAGTTAATGAACATAAGACGTCAAATTCCTTGCTACAGAACAATATGGTAATCTAAAAATCCTTTGCTTGGAAAAATATATATGTAAAAATTTACCTTGTCATTCCTCATGAATATATAAGATTATCATCTTATCTTTAATAAATGAAAATAATACATTTTCAATTTGCGACGGCATTCGTAATGGCCGCCTAGTACAAGTCTTCAGAATAATTTCGTCAAAATTCTTTATTTTCCATTGTAACTTTTCTGCACAATATATCACACCTACGTCTTTTACAAATTATTAATTGAAATATTTGTTATAAATTAACAATTTTTACTATAAATTACTTATTTTATTTCTGATTTTGAAAAATCATAAATGTACACAGGCTGCACGAAAAACGATAATGACATTTACCGGTAGGGGGCGCTATAAGTAGGTTGGATATTGATTTAAATTATTTGAATTCGAGGTTTTTAGCTCTGAATATACGTGACACAAGGCTGACGACTGGCGGTGTACTACATGTCAACATTATCATTGAAGAGACTATGCAGTGAAGTACAATTGTGGGGACACGACCTTTTATTCGCTACTCTGTTATCTTTGTAAATTGTTATTGTGTTTTCTGCGTTGGTGAGCCTTAATTAAATAAATAAATGAATAAATAAATAAATGAATAAATAAATAAATTTGTTATTGTAGCGGCAACCCCGTGTGTCGAGAACACTCTGTAAAAAAATCAAGTATTTATCAATTACGGTTCAAGAAATATAACCCTGTCACAGATGGACAGACAGACAGCGGAGGAGTGTAATAGGATTCCGTTTTTACCCTTTGGTTAAAGAACCCTAAAAACACCGGAAAATAAAGTTTTGTTATTGTAGTGGACTGTATAATAAAAATCTTCTCTTCGATTAATCCTTTATTTCTTCCTCTGTAGCTCGCTGCCGAATACAATTTTTCCGGCCAAAACGCCCAATATTTATATCATTTAATTCGGTCGTCCTGATTGGCCCGCCAATCAGAGCGCTCGATTTTACATTTGCTATCTCGTTTTTCTATATCTATCTCGCTCTTACAAATTATCCTAGTTTACAACTACGAGCGTTACCGTTCAGAGAGCCATGTTACATTTTTTATTTTTCTCTACTTATTTACTTTATATTATTTACTTATTTACTTATTCTATCTTATGCTAACTTAATCTACTTGGTTGTATCATCTTTATTATTTGGTATTTACACGTATTATAATTCTTATCAACTATTTTGCTGCTCGTCGTCCACAACAGCTCCTCCCCCCGGCGCAGCCTGCGTAGCCTCCATCACGACGAGCTTCCTCACAGGTCGCTTGAAGACTCCGGTTTTGGTGCGGACGTCAGCCACTCGTACCCCGCCGTCTGGACCCTCGTAGACGCGCTCGACGACTCCCATGGGCCACACGTTCCTTGGTAGCGTGTGATCGACGATTATGACGACGTCGCCGGACTTCAACCGCCGCTCGACGCCCGATGAGTCGCCTCGAGGTACCAGGGTAGGAAGGTACTCCCGTACCCAGCGCTGCCAGAATTGATCAGCTAGCGCCATGCTTGTTCGCCACGTTCGCCGGTCGGCCTCGTTGCACGGACCCGTGTAAGGTAGGCCCGCCGATGATCCCAGGAGGAAGTGGTTAGGTGTCAACGCCTCAGGATCGTTCGGATCCACGCTGACATAGGTGAGCGGCCGTGCGTTAATAGAATATTCAGCTTCAGTCAGTAGCGTATGTAGTACCTCTTCAGCCGGTACCTTTTCATTGAGCGTGGCGGTCAGCGCTGACTTGACTGACCGCACCATTCGCTCCCAGGCCCCGCCTTGGTTCGGCGCTCCCGGGGGTATGTAGCGCCACTCCATACGGTATGATAGCCCCTCGTCGCGCAGCGCCGGTGCCCACTCTTCATACGCGGCCCGCAGCTCCTTATCAGCCCCTCGGAAATTGGTAGCGTTGTCGGAATACATTGTTCGCGGCCATCCTCGTCGAGCCGCCATCCGTCGCATCGCCATTATTGCCGAGTTTGTAGAGAGTGACGGCACTATTTCCAAGTGCACAGCGCGAGTCGTGAGGCACGTAAAGAGCGCCCCCCACCTCTTCTCACGGCGACGTCCAACCTTTACCACCATGGGCCCGAAGTAATCTATGCCACAATAACTGAAAGGTCGCTTGAACGGCTCCAGCCGCTCGCGTGGTAAGTCCCCCGTCGCCGGTACTTGAGGTCTGGCCTTTCTTCTCTTACACAGGGCGCAGTCCCGTTCTATAGCACGCACTGTGGGTCGCAGGTGTACTATCCAGTACCTCTGCCGCAGGTCGTTCGTCACGCGTTCCCTATTGGCGTGCCCCGCAGCGCAGTGTTCGCGTTGTACAAGCAGTCTAGTGATGTGGTGTCGTCCGTCCAATATTACGGGTCTCTTCATCGCTGTCGGTGCCGTGGCTGCTCCGATGCGACCTCTTATCTTTAATATGCCATCTTCCAATATAGGGTCCAACCGGAACAGTCGACTAGTTTTCGTAATCGCCTTTTCTTTTTTCAGCAGCTGTAATTCTTCTGGGAAGCTGTCGCGTTGTGCCCGACGTATGAGTGCCTCTTCTGCCTTTTCTATGTGTTGAAACTCCATGCGTGTCGCCCGGCGCCGACATATGTCCACGAACGCCAGTACTCGGGCGGCCGCCCTCACCAGTGTTTCGTATTTTGAGACGCGTGCGGGATCTGGTAACCACTCGTCGTCGTTTGGTGTACTCGCGGCGACGTGAAGTACCACCTCTTCTTGTGGATCCTCATCTTCGCTCTTCTCCTTGGGCCACTGGTCCTCCGGGAGCCTTAGGAAGTCGGGCCCCCGGAACCAGCGATCCCCGGCCGTGATTGTCGCGCTTGTAAACCTTGTGGCGTCGTCAGCTACGTTCTCGTGCGTGGGCACCCAACGCCATTCTTCTTTCTGAGTGAGCTCGGATATTTCACCCAGGCGGTGTGCGACGAATGGAGTATATCTCTTCGCGTCGTGTCGAACCCAGTGCACCACCGTCATAGAGTCGGTCCAATAGATCGTTCGTGCCGCCTCGATGCGATGCTCTTTCTTTATGTTGTCCGCCAGTCGGGCTCCGATGACCGCCGCTTGTAGCTCGAGGCGTGGTATGGTCTGAGTCCGCTTCGGAGCCACCTTTGACTTGGCAGCTATGAGGCTCAGGCAGTAGCTTCCGTCGGGCCGAGTGATGCGCCAGTACGCCACCGCCGCATAAGCTTGCTCGCTGGCGTCACATAAAATGTGCAGTTCCCGGTTGTGGCAGTCCCCCAGCGCGTATCGTCGTTCCAACCGCAGGTGAGATATGCCGGCCAGCTGTTCCATCCACGTAGCGAAGAGTTCCTGTTCTGCCTCAGGAATCGGTTCGTCCCAGGATATCTTCAATTTCCATAAACTTTGTAGGACGATCTTCGCCCTTATAGTGTAGTTGCTAAGAAGTCCAAGCGGGTCATATATGGACATTACTGCGCTCAGTGCTTCCCTCTTCGTCGGCGCACGGTTCTGTGCACGCACATCTTTAGGTACTCTGTTCATTGATGTATTGAATCCAAGTTCATCTCGCTCCGGGTTCCAGTATAGCCCCAGTATCTTATTCGTAATGTTTTCCCCGCCGAGTTGAGTAGGTGTAGTCGCGCGTAGTTCCTTCGGTACGTCTTGTAGCACGTCGACTTCGTTGGCGCTCCACGCTCGCAGGTTGAATCCCGCCGCGGTGTGTACAGTTCGTATCTCCGTAATAGCACGGCGAGCTTCCACTATATCTTCATAACTCGCCACCAAGTCGTCCATGTAGTGACTTCGAGTAATTGCTTCGAAGGCGAGTGGATGCGTGTGAGCGTGTACTCCTGCGTTGTAGTCCCGGACGAAGTGAGCCATGAAAGGTGAACTCGCCGCTCCGAAGATCATGCTTGTCATCTTGTAGTGACGTGGCGGCTTGTCCCGGTCATTTCCCCTCCACAGGAACTGCTGTGCTGGTTGGTCTTCCTTACGTATTTTAATTTGAAGAAACATTTCTTGAATATCTGCCGTAACTGCCACACTCTTTTCCCGGAACCGGAATAGGACTCCCGGCAGCGCCAGTAGTAAGTCAGGACCCTCCAGCAGATGATCGTTGAGACTGACACCTCGATTCTTGGCTGCTGCGTCGAAAACCAACCGCTGCTTCCCCGGCTTGTTCGGGTTCTGAACTGCGAAGTGTGGCAGGTACCAACAGACGGAACTTGACCTCTCACTCCCGTCGCACGGCTCGGCGTATCCCTTTTCTATCATATTCTCCACCTGCTTTGTATATTCTTGCTTGAAGTTAGGGTCGGCGTCCATTTTTTGTTCAATCTTCAGAAGGCGTCTAAATGCTGCGTCGTAGCTCTGAGGCAGCTTCACCCCGTCTTCTTTCCATGGTAACCCTACTTCATATCCCTTTTCAATCTTCTTTATTGACTGCTCGACCAACGTGACTGCCCGTTTATTCTCGTCGCTCACTCGCGGTTTATGAGCGACGCCTAATGCTTCAATGCTGAAGTGGTGTTCCACCATGTCGTGCAGTGACCTCATATCTTGCTTGTCTTCACCTCGTTCGGTGGTGTAGACGTGCAGCACGCTATCTTGATTGGTGATGATATGCCGTGGCATTGTTCCGTGTATTACCCAGCCCAGTTGTGTTCGCGATGCAGCTGGTTGGTGGGGCTCGCCAGTCCTCAGCTCTTGAGACACTATACATTCCCAATGATCGGCGCCCACCAATAGCCCAGGTCGGCTAGCGTTGTAACACACCTGCTCCCTCGGCAGATCTCGTAAGTGTTCGTAGTTCAATAGTGCGATCGGAATAGACTGTTGTCGTATCTTCATATTCTTAATCGTGCGTGCCCTTAGTTTATGTAGTTTTTCGTCTTCGCCCTTCAGGTGAATGGTGACCAGCTTGCTATTATTCTCCTGTTGTGTCGTGCTTACGCCCTGCATGCACAACGGCATCCCTGGACCCTTGGCGCCGATCCGACGTGCTATTTCTTCGTCCACCAGAGTGATGGTCGCTCCCTCATCCAGCAGCGCGTATGTTTTCACCTCCCCCCGTGGGCCGACGACGGTGACCGGGCACATCTTCAACAGAACCGTCTTCTTGCTTGAAGTGTTCAAGGTCAGCACGGACTCTGTGTTGTCCTTTTCCGTTGGCTTCGGTTCTTGCTTTTCTTCATAGGTTTGGTGAAGCGTGGAGTGATGAGGGCGACGACATTGATTCACGTCGCATGACTTCGATCGGCAATCACTTCGGCGATGTTTCCTCTTCAGACATTTAAAACATAACTTTCGTTGACGCACGAACTCCCATCTTTTGTGTTGTCGCGGGGCGCTGTGTTCGGCGGTGTGGTGGTATGCCACGCCGCCACCTAACCTGCGACCGTATAGGGGTGCGGGCGTGATGTTGTACGGACGGCCTTCTTCCGTCCGGCGCCGGAAGCCCGCTCGTGGTGATAGTCGTCGCGTCGGGGAGTTGCGCCTGTCCCGTGTCGTAGAGAGGGGAGGTGCGGGGAAGGGGTGACGTGCAATAGAAACAATAATTGACGTGCAATAGAAACAAGAGTGTAGGCCAGCCAAAGCCTCTTCCCCATCCCGACCTAACCCCTACTTCCTCTTCTTGCGCAGGAACGCTTCCGTCTTCAGATTTTCCTTCTTCTTCCCCAGGAGTCTTCTTCTTCCCCAGGAGTCTTCTTCTTCTTCAGGAGTCTTCTTCTTCTTCGGGAGTCTTCTTCTTCTTCAGGAGTCTTCTTGGTATTCTTCTCTGCTGAGACCATGCTTAAGCCGGAAAACTGGTTTTCTGAGCTACCCCAGAGCAATACCGTAAAGAGAGCCGCGCTTATTTAGGCCCATTTTCATGTCATTTTCACTTTGGCTGACCTAGTTTTTCCTCTTTATTTATTCATTTCCCAAAATTTACATATATGTGTTATACATTGTTGGAATCCTTATAATTAGCCCTATCTAACTACATAAGTTACATTGTCATACCTAAATTAGTTACAAAGTTATTCGTGAAAATATTCCAAAAATGTACATCTTACGTCATTTTACATGTCAATATTCCTAATTATCTCGAAATTATCACAATTGATTCTTACTTATCTTATATCAATATGAAGCTAGAAACATATTCTAGGAGATAACATAAACTTTAGAAATATAAAACATGTATAAAACACAAAAACTTAACCTATAATACAATTTTAAATAATATATAAAATACCTAAAACCTCTTAACAAAATACTACAAATGCGACCGATAGCGCCATCTACCGTGTCTTATCCCTAAGCTTAAAACTTACGTAATGTATTTTCTTATTAAACTTATATAAACATATTCAGTCAGACTTAAAACACAAGTTAATTACAATTATGCATAAAATATCGTTAGTCAGTCGCCGACATCCTCCCCCTCGTGCGTAGCACCAACTCCTGGCCCGGCGACTCCATGCTCGTGGCCCGCTGTGACGACCGCCTCCCCGCAGTCTGGCTCGCTGGTCGATGCTCCACCGCCTGTGTCGTCGACCGCTTGCTCTTCATCACGTCGTGCTGGTACCAGTAGCACCAACTTGGAGCTGGGACGTTTCAACTCGCCCCCCGTAGTGCGCACCTCCAATACCCTGGTGCGACCGTCGGGCCCAGGGAAGGTTCGGACCACCTCACCCCTCGGCCAGGCTCCTCGTGGCAGCGTGGAGTCCACTATTAGGACCGTGTCTCCACACTGCAAGTCCCTTGTGGCAGCTCTCGCGTCGACTCTTCTCGGGATCAGAGTTGGAAGATACTCTTTCACCCATCTGCTCCAGAAGTGGTCGGCTAGTCGCTGCGCAGTCCTCCATGTGCGCCGGCCGGTGAGGTCTTCGTCGGTGAATGTTCCCAATCTTGTGCCGCAGGATCTCCCAATTAAGAAGTGATTGGGAGTGAGGGCACCTTCTTCATTGTCTTCGTCGGCTTCGATAAGAGGTCTTGAGTTCACCAGGTGCTCCGCCTCCAGTAGCAGAGTGTGCAGGACTTCTTCCTTGGGATGCCTTTCCTTGAGGGTGACCGTCAAGGCCGTTTTGATGGAACGGACCAGGCGCTCCCATGCCCCGCCCATGTTCGGAGCCCCAGGTGGTATGAATTTCCACCTGATGCTCATCCGCTCGGCTGTGGTGATGAGGTCTTCTTTGTTGAGGCTGGCGAGGGCTTCTTGAAGTTCCTTGTTGGCCCCCACGAAGTTGGTGCCGTTGTCGCTGAAGATCGTCTTCGGCATCCCCCTTCTTGCTGCCATTCTTCTTAGCGCCAGGATCATGGAGTCCGTTGACAGAGATGCTGCCAGTTCCACGTGGACGGCTCTGGTTGTGAGGCACGTAAACAGAGCGCCCCACCTCTTCTCATGACGCCGACCCACCGTGATGCTCATGGGTCCGAAGTAGTCCACGGCGGTGCATGTGAACGGCGGTTCCCCATGCCGTAACCTTTCCAGCGGGAGATTCCCCATCGGCTGGAGTCGTGGCGTGCCGCGGTACACCTTGCACCACTGACACCGATGAACCGTCGCCCTCACCGCAGACCGTAGTCCCAGGATCCAATAGCGCTGCCTCAACTCGTTGATCACCGTCGCGTGGTTACCATGGTTGAATTCTTCATGGTAGTACGCGATGAGCAGCCTGGTGATGTGATGCTTGCTGTCTAACACCACAGGTTTCTTATCTTGCCGAGTGTGTCTTGCCGCGTCGATTCTTCCTCGGAGGCGTAGTAGTCCATCTTCCATGACGACATCCAGTTTCTTAAGCCTGCTATTCTTCTCGAATGGCTTCATCTTCTTGACGCAGCGTACTTCATCTTGGAAGCTCTCTTCTTGGCTTCTTCGTAATAGGATCTTTTCGGCTTCTTTTATTTGGTCAGGTTCGAGGGGAATGAATCTTCTTTCTTGGGTTTTCTTGTTCACGGGCTTCATTGCTACCTTGGCTTTCTTCTTATTTCTTTTCCAGGTAGGATCTTGACGCTCAGACTTGCGGGACAAGTTCACTGCGTGTTTCTTCTTTCGGCACAGGTCGACGAACTGTAGTACCCTTGCGGTCGCTCTTACTAGTCGAGTCCAACTTGAGAACTTGACTGGGTTCGGAGTTGGATGCCGATCAACGGGCTTCGTTGCCCCCACAGTTGACCTCTCCTTCTCTTCTCCCGTGGGCTCCGCCTTGAAAGTACGAGGTTTCGGCTGAACGGTTGAACCATCTGTGTCCGCTCCCGAAGTCCTTGGGCACGTCCCTCGTTGCGTCGTTACTATCGAGATTCTTTACCCGACTTTCATAATCCTGCTTCAGTGCCGGATCCCCATCCAGTTTCTTTTCGATGTTCCTTAACCGGTTTTCCGCTTGCTTGTAATTGTCGGGCATTTTCCCTTCCTTGTTTTTCCATAGCAAGCCGGTCTTGAAGCGCCCAATTTCCAATCTCTTTGTCGTTTCTTCTAAAATTGCCAGAGCCCTTTCTTCTATGTCTGTGGTCGGTCGACGTGGCTGGATCCCCAACGATTCCATGGCGAAATGTTCCTTGATGACCTTTTCTAAATCCTCTTCTTTAGAAGACACGTGCGCGCAGGTTACGAAGTTCACAGGTCTTGATGCTGCTCCATCGGACCCGTGTAGCACCCACCCTAGGTAGGTCAATGATGCTACGGGTTGACCTCTTTTCCCCTTGCGTGTGGCTCTGGACACGATGAGCTCCCAATTGTCTTGTCCGATTAACAATTTGGGTGACTCTTCTTCATAATACAATTGCTTCGACATTGGCTTGAGATGAGCGCATTCTTCGATCCTTCTTATTTCCAACCTCTGAGGCGTCAGGTTGATGTCATCTATCGTGCGGGCCCCAGAGATGGTTCTCTTCTTGGTCTGGTGCATTCCCTTCAATCTGACGTTGACCTTCATTGAATCTTGCTTGGAGATGGTCTTCCCACCTACGGTCTCCAAGGTGAGTGCTTCCACGGGTCCTTTGAGGCCGATTTGTCTTGCAACCGCAGAGTCGAGAAGCGTGACAGTTGACCCCTCATCCAGTAACGCCAGGATCCGGGCAGCTCCCTTCGGTCCATATAGCTCAACAGGAACCATCTTTAAATATGCCTTCGCTGTCCTTGCAGTGTTCACCGGGAGCATGACGTTATTCGCAATTTCTTTCTTCTCTTCGGGCTTCGGGTGATCCCATCGTTCTTCATGAAGCACAAAGTGATGCCACCGCTTACATGTCTTGCACGGTGGGCGCCGACATGTTTCCTTCCGATGTCGTCCTTGGAGACACTTGAAACACATCTTCGACTTGGTAGCGACGTCCCACCGTTCCTTCATTGGCAGCTGTAGAAATTTGCGACATTCGAAGAGGTGATGCTCGTACTGGCAATGTGGACAGGTCTTCTTTTCTTCTACTTGTTCGGACGTGGTGTTCGTGAATTGACGTCTGGGAGGCTGGCGCGGCTGCTGCGTAGTCTCCTGCGTCGCGTATGGTCCACACCGGTCCGCTTCCCTGTTGAGGAACTTCATTAAATGCACCAGGTCTGGATCTTGATCTTCTGCGTCGGCGGCGAAGTCGTACCACCGATACTGCAATACCGCCGGCATCTTGCTCACGATAATCCTTACCATTTCCGGTGAGTGTAGATACTGCGGTCTTCTTAGCCCCCGTATTGTCGCGACGGTGTTGTTCACTCGACTGGCGAACACGCAGATGTCGCGCGCATTTTCGTTGATCCTAGGAAGATTCTTTACCTTTTCCAGTTCCATCAGGATCAGGGCTTCTGGTCTTCCAAATCTTCGACGAAGAGCTTCTATTACTTCTTCAGGAGGGCACTCTGAATATAATAGGCTCTTGATAGCCTCCCTTGCCGTGCCCTTAATTGACCGCCGCAGCCGCGCCATATTCTGTGCATCCGTAAACAGCGGTGCGGTGTCCTCATATACCGTCCTGAAGGCGATCCATTCTTCGCTTCTTCCATCGAAGTCGGGTAATTCATATACGTAGTTAGGTTGCGATGCATTCCTCGGAGCAACACTAATGGCCTTCATGATGGCCTCAGCCAATTCCTTGGTCCCGTTACTTGAAGGTTCCGCTTGGTCTTCAGGCTTGACGATAGTGACTGGAGGTTGACTGGCTCGCCCCTCCCCGGACGCCCCCAGTCGGTGCCCCTCCCCGGACACCTCCCCCTGATGCCCCTCCCCGGACATCCTCTTCACCGTCGACTGCACCCATGTGTGGATGTTCGCGTTATGCGACCAGTCTTCATCCTCGACCTCGGACTCTTCATTCTCCACCTGGACCAGCTCCCATTGCGCCTTGGCGAGTTCTGCAGCTGCCTTTGCTTCTTCCAGCTGTCGGCGCGCCAATTCCAGCTTGGCTTCCATCTCCCGACGTTTCGTCGACTTCATCGACCGCGTTTTCCGGGTTCCAGCTGTTGCAGCAGTTGGAGCAGCTGGAACACCTGGAGCAGCTGGAACAGTCGCCAAGGTGCCTGAAGTGACTCTAGACTCATATGTTGTAAGCGTACCCTCAGTTGCGGTGCCCGATGTCCCCGAAGAGTCAGTTGTCCCCTGCGCGCTTTCCGTGGCGCGGGGCGCAGTCGACTGGTTCGGCGGCGAGGTTCCCCTCTGGCTCCGTGTGACTGGCATGGCGGCGTCAGTAACCCGACGATATGACGACTAGCACGATGATCCGGCTCGAAGGACCAGCTGTTGTCGCGGGGCGCTGTGTTCGGCGGTGTGGTGGTATGCCACGCCGCCACCTAACCTGCGACCGTATAGGGGTGCGGGCGTGATGTTGTACGGACGGCCTTCTTCCGTCCGGCGCCGGAAGCCCGCTCGTGGTGATAGTCGTCGCGTCGGGGAGTTGCGCCTGTCCCGTGTCGTAGAGAGGGGAGGTGCGGGGAAGGGGTGACGTGCAATAGAAACAATAATTGACGTGCAATAGAAACAAGAGTGTAGGCCAGCCAAAGCCTCTTCCCCATCCCGACCTAACCCCTACTTCCTCTTCTTGCGCAGGAACGCTTCCGTCTTCAGATTTTCCTTCTTCTTCCCCAGGAGTCTTCTTCTTCCCCAGGAGTCTTCTTCTTCTTCAGGAGTCTTCTTCTTCTTCGGGAGTCTTCTTCTTCTTCAGGAGTCTTCTTGGTATTCTTCTCTGCTGAGACCATGCTTAAGCCGGAAAACTGGTTTTCTGAGCTACCCCAGAGCAATACCGTAAAGAGAGCCGCGCTTATTTAGGCCCATTTTCATGTCATTTTCACTTTGGCTGACCTAGTTTTTCCTCTTTATTTATTCATTTCCCAAAATTTACATATATGTGTTATACATTGTTGGAATCCTTATAATTAGCCCTATCTAACTACATAAGTTACATTGTCATACCTAAATTAGTTACAAAGTTATTCGTGAAAATATTCCAAAAATGTACATCTTACGTCATTTTACATGTCAATATTCCTAATTATCTCGAAATTATCACAATTGATTCTTACTTATCTTATATCAATATGAAGCTAGAAACATATTCTAGGAGATAACATAAACTTTAGAAATATAAAACATGTATAAAACACAAAAACTTAACCTATAATACAATTTTAAATAATATATAAAATACCTAAAACCTCTTAACAAAATACTACAAATGCGACCGATAGCGCCATCTACCGTGTCTTATCCCTAAGCTTAAAACTTACGTAATGTATTTTCTTATTAAACTTATATAAACATATTCAGTCAGACTTAAAACACAAGTTAATTACAATTATGCATAAAATATCGTTAGTCAGTCGCCGACATTTTGTAAACTGGTAGTGCCGCATAATCGGGACACTCAACTAGCTTGTGTCGTTTTTCACAACTAGGACAGATGTCGCTAGGTTGTTCTTCCTCGGCGACATTGTATACTGCGTTCGGTTTTCTCTTGTTCGCGATCGGAGGGGCTGCTACTACTGCTGGTCGGTGTTCCCGCTTCGTAAATGTCGCTGCCGGCGATGAGTAATTATGTCGGAGCATCTGGTTGGCTTCTCTCATTAGGAAGTGTGATAATAACACGATCTCCGCGTCGGCTCCGCTGTGTTCCGTTGCGTAGTCACACCATCGCGCTTGCAAGTGAGGACTCAATTTTTCTCGTACTTCTCTTGCCAGTAGAGGGTTGTACAGGTATTCTTGACAGTTGACACTCTTGATTGTGTACACGGTGTTTTGTAGCTTCACGGCGAATTGATTAAGTTCCGTTGCCGACGTTCCCGGTCTTGGTAATCTCTTCAATTCCGCCATTGCTTGTTCAACGATGAATTCCGGTTGTCCGTAGCTTTGTTCGAGCATCTTCATAATGGCCTCCGGATCTGTAGCTGCATGTAGTGCGGCGGCCACGGTGTCTCGGGCGGCTCCCTTCAAGCAGCTTCTCAATCTTTGCAGGTTTTCCCCTGGTGTCAACTGGTACATCTTCGCGGTATCCCGGTACATGGCTCTGAATATAAGCCACTCGTTGATATTCCCGAAGAAAGCAGGTAGATCCGGGCACTTGGATCTAGGCTTCACCCATCTGTCCATGGCTTCTGTGAGTTCCTCCATACGTTGTTCGACCGCAGGCGATTTCCCCCGTGGTTGCGAGTGCGGCTGTTCTTCGGCGCGCGGCTCCCCCCGTGAGTTAATCGGTTGGGTGCTGAGCCAGGCGTCGACCTTCCGCTTGGGTTCCGGCAGGTTCTCTGCTTGAACGCTTCCTTCTTCTTCATCTTCTTCATCTTGAATAGTAGCCAGTTCGTTAGCTAAATTCTTCTTTATTAATTCCGCTTCTATTTCTAGTTGCTTCTTTTTAATTTCTGCGAGCTTCTTTTCCGCCTCCATCTCGGCGAGGCGTCTCCGGGTAGCGGCAGTGCTTCTTGACGAACGTAGCGATTGCGCCGGCGATCTGGCGCGAGCAGCGTGTCTGACCTCCGTCGTCGCGTCGGGCACGGAGCGGGCGGCGTCGTTCGTAGCCCCCCTCATAATCCCCCCGTGGACGGCGCGGACGGTGTTACTCGAACTGGGCCCCGCTTCGACCGAGGTAGTGCAGGCGGCTCTGGTCGTAGCCCCTGACCATCCGATAGTGGTACGGGCGGCGTCGATCGTAGCCCCCGTTCCGACTTCGGTCCCCTGACTCGGCGATAGCGGCGGGTCCTGAGATAATCTTCTCCGACGTTCTCGTTCGATGTTGCGTTCTTCCAGACGTGCTTCTTCTTGTTCCGCCGCGTCGGCTTGGCTCCTGGTGACGACCATTCTTCCCCGGCGTAACCCGACGATTTCTTCCAGGCTTCCGACGATCCGGCGACTCGATGGACCAAACTGTAGTGGACTGTATAATAAAAATCTTCTCTTCGATTAATCCTTTATTTCTTCCTCTGTAGCTCGCTGCCGAATACAATTTTTCCGGCCAAAACGCCCAATATTTATATCATTTAATTCGGTCGTCCTGATTGGCCCGCCAATCAGAGCGCTCGATTTTACATTTGCTATCTCGTTTTTCTATATCTATCTCGCTCTTACAAATTATCCTAGTTTACAACTACGAGCGTTACCGTTCAGAGAGCCATGTTACATTTTTTATTTTTCTCTACTTATTTACTTTATATTATTTACTTATTTACTTATTCTATCTTATGCTAACTTAATCTACTTGGTTGTATCATCTTTATTATTTGGTATTTACACGTATTATAATTCTTATCAACTATTTTGCTGCTCGTCGTCCACAACAGTTATGTTAAGATATACAAAAGCAAAATCCCGTTTTATGACGTAAACTAGTAAATACACACATCAGTTTTTTACCTTAAACTATTGTTAAATAATGAACGTGTTAAACTCTACACATTTCCTAGATTTGTCTTCGGTATTGCCGCTGGAGTAGAACCCTCTGTGGTTAGACTTCAGCGGCATCACCGCCACACCTATTTCTGCCTCATAACAGCAGTGTTAAGCGCGTGTGTTCTGGTTTGAAGGGTGTGGTAAGGGAGATATACTTTTCCAAGGCGGAACGCGGGGTTTAGTCCTCAGGGGTAGGGGCGCATCTGTGGCCGGTCTCAGTTAGAGATATCAAATCTTATCTGGGGTTGATTACAGATGTCCATGGGTGGACACTTACCATCAGGTGGACTGCATGCTCCGCTGCTAGTCCTAGGTATATTATAAAAACCACAGAATAAAAAAAAATTGTCGCCTTCTACCAATATCTATGGGAAGAGGTATATAGCATTTTTTAACCGACTTCAAAAAAGGAGGAGGTTACTCAATTCGACCGTATATATGCTTTTTTTTTATGTTTGTTCAGCGATTTTTTCGCGATGCCGCGACCGATCGATATGATTCATACACCATTGTATGCAGCTCGTTTCACAGGGGGTCCCATTTCGAGGAAATTTGAAAATTTCCGCTAGTTTTCCCGGAAAATTGGAAAAACCCGATTTCATATAAACTTCAATAAGTCGAGTATTTCTTAACCAATTTCAATTTTCTTTTTTTCATATGAAAGGGTGTTTCGTTGCGGTACTTTCCTACCTTAACGTTTGTATGCTCTGATGATTAGAATTTAAGTTATGGGGTGGAACTCATCATCACTATCCCTGCTTTTTACATATTTTATGACAACTTACCTTCTGCCCACTCAATTCTCATTAAACTTAAAATGTACATTGAGTATCTAGGTTAACATGATATGATGGAAAATTTGACCTTCAACTCTTCAACCCCGGTAATGCAGAAGTGCCTCCTGCCTCAACCATACAAGTCAGGCATTTGGAACTTATGGATATTTAATAAAATCGATAAGCTGAGATATATGATGGAAAATTTGACCTTCTACTCTTCAACTCTGATAATGCAGAGGTGCCTCCTGCCTCAACCATACAAGTTAGGCATTTGTTGCTTATGAATATTCAATAAGGTTGATAGGTAGATATATATGATGGAAAATTTGGCCTTCAACTCTTCAACCCTGATAATTCAGAAGTGCCTCCTGCCTCAACCATACAAGTTAGGCATTTGGAGCTTACGAATATATGATAAGGTCTTTGAGTAGAGGTAGTTGAATTCTCTCATATTGGACACGCTGTTTACGCCGTTATCAAACGAAATATATTGAGCGCCAACTTCAGAAATATGTACTAAACCAACATTTATTTCAATTATTTTTTACTTTGTAGTGACATAGAAGTCGGTTTTATTTTTTTGTTAATTTTTTTTTAATCAAATATAATAAAATTATAATCTGCATATGCATATGCATCAGCCTTCTTTCTATCACACTTCCTTTATTTATTTATTCAATGTGCGATACTAAAACAGAATTTAGATTCATACGAGCTTTTGCCCGTGGCTTCGCTCGCGTTACGAAGTAATATTTTAATCCCTTATTTTTTATCCCCTTGGGGGTAGAATTGATCAAAATCCTTTCTTAGCGGATTCCTACGTCATAACATCTACCTTTATGCCAAATTTCAGCCCGATCCGTCCAGTGGTTTGGGCTGTGCGTTGATAGATCACTATGTCAGTCAGTCACCTTTGAATTATATATATTTATATTATTTCTTCTGTTCTTTGACTAGATTAGTTTTAGGAATAGATAAACATGATTTTGCCGCAAAAATTATGGAACTAATAACATTTTCTTATATTTTATTATAGTATGGGATTCAATGCAGACCCCGGGAGGTCAATTGTTTGGATCCAGCAATAACTACGGGAATTATGACGAATGTCTGGAGTTCCCGTGGGAGAAGGTACACCCAGCACTGAGAACGCAGTACTGTTTGGCTCATATCCATTTGGCTAAAGTGGACTCAGGGATCAATGATGTGGATCTTTTTGGACACGCGCAAAATTATATTCAGGTATGAAAGATCAAGTTGTATTATTTCTACACATAGCAATTTATTTATTATTTCAAGGTGGTAGAACCCTTTGTGGTTCCACTCCGGCGGCACCACCGCCACAACTATTTCTGCCTCATAACAGCAGTGTTAAGCGCTACTGTGTTCTGATTTGAAGGGGGTGTTGTTCAAGGCGATCCAACTTAGATCGTAAAGGCAGCAACGCATCTGTTGCCGATACGACTCTAATCTTATCTGGGGTTGATTATAGATGTTCAAACGCGGCAGTAGCCACTTATCATCAGGTGATACCACTGCGGCGACCTCATTGTTTCCTCTGTTTCTGTTTTAAAGCAGCTGGGTGAGTATGATGATCTGTTTAGTAGCTTGAGTTTTCCCTAAGTCGTCGCCGCTGATTTTAGCAGATGATGGATGTAATTATAAAATCACTGATCAATCATAATCATTGAACTTACCAAAATAAATATTCATTTGCTACTAGATGGATCCTCTAAACCTTGACAATTTTTTGCCGTAATAAATGTTCAAGATTTTCTTCATTTAAGTCCAAATTTCAGGTGAAAACCAAGTATAATCTAAAATTTAACACCTTAAGATGGGGAGTATGTACGCCGGCAGTGTGCAAGCCGCATTCAGTCAATAAATTCGTTGGTGCCTTGTTCAGACAAAGTCACTTGGGTCTAGCTGTGGATAAACTGAACATATCTATTAATGGATGTGATGTAGCTGGAGATACCGAAATTGCTTATGATTTTGGATACTATTTCTCAGGGTAAGTAATGTTTTTGGGAACCTTAGTGTCAGGTTCCAAATTTGTAAACAATTCCAGCTTCATGGTAAGAATGACTGAATGTCATACCATATTTATTTAGAGGTGATGCAATATATAAAATAAATAAATATTTCACAGACGCTTTGAAACCCAGAAAGACGAAAGAAATGTGAAGTACATTGATTTAATTTTGAAGCCGACAGAAATACGTTTTGTCCAATCAAAGACTACATGCCTGCAAATGCTTTACCATGTTTTCAGAATACTGGGTAGTGGGTACTGCGTGCTGGGTAGACCCCAGTAGCATTTCACGAAATATAATATCTTAAATGCTGTTTATTTGACAGTATTTTTCTTCTTCAGTTCAATCACGCTGTTATGTAGAAATATGTAGTTTGATATGTGTTTGTCATTCATTTATCCTTTTTCATGAATTAAACGTTTGTTAAAACAGGCCGTCGTACTCTCCTTACTTTATTTTTTTAATTTTGCAGGTTCCTCATAACATTTTCGATTGTTTCAACGCTTCTGGGTACAATACTAGTGAAATATGAAGGTTTACATACATCTTCTACAGGTAATTTATGTCAATAATCTATGTATGTCAATATTATACCAATACACCAAAAGTCCTTCGATTCGTAAAGATGATAGATGATTAACATTGTAACATGATCTCTAGGGAGTTCATCTCTACAACGTAACGTAGAGAAACGATAAAATAAAAGACAAAATAAAAGACAAGGTTCGATGGTCGAAAATATAAATTTTTAACTTGAAATTTCATTTGAATGATTTTAAAATTCATATAAATTAATTCAAAGAATAAGTATAAGATGTTAGAATTTGTTCTATATGCTCTTCCAATAATTAAAAAAATATGCCATTTACGTTTTACAAGATGTGAATCTTGCATTTAACAAAATTATGATAACATGTGACAACCTAATACTCTAGTTTTATGTACAAAGAAGTTAAAGGAGGTCGAAAATGGCCTAAATTTGCTTCGAGGAAATAATGGTACGGCCGTGCCGCTTTTTTTGTTCGACTTGGCGGGGCACTGCCCTGCCCCCAGATAATTTAATTTTTTATTTTTTATTAGTTTCTATAATCTCTCTTATCTAAATCTGTTTACACCTATCTACCTTTCAGGGCTCGTGTATGCCAAGGCATACGACATAGCAAGGAACCTTGGGTCTCTTGTCAATATCACACCCAATGATGTTCATTGTCTCTTCGGGATACGTGTGATCAGCGCTATCCTAATTGTCATCGTCCATGTTGGCTTGCTGATCAACGGCATGGGTGTTTTCAATGGCATCGTTCTCTATAAGGTCAGATTTTGGATATACACTAGAAGTAACAAACGAGCATTCAGTCCACTCGATGTTCCACTGCCGCCCATGGATAAGCGCAATAAATCTCAGACAAGACCAAATACCCACCCGAGGTCGGCCATAGTTACGGCGCTACCCCTGAGGACCTAAGCTGGAATGCTGCGCAAAAGTATGTCTCCACCCTTCATACCCAAACACAATTGCTGTTATTAAGCAAAAACAGGTATCGCGGTGGTACCGCCAGAATCGAACCATAGATGATCGACCACCTTCAACCTGTTTTTCGTGAGAAGAAGACGAAAAAATATTACGGTATTATGAAACGCTTGTAATCTTTAATATACATATTTCTTATTTTAAAATTTTCAGGATCTAGAAGACAAATGGTTGCTGTTAATTTCTACTGCTGTAATTGCCGTAGATACTTTTCTATTCATGTCTGGTTTTTTATTAGTAAAATCTCTGCTGGCTAATGGTTTTAAGTCGTTCAGTCTTCTCAAATTCATAGTTAAGCGTTACCTCAGGTATGTTGGAAATTTGAAGTTACAATACAAAATACAATAAATACAACACAACACGATACAATACTATATAATATGCTATATATTACCTATAATGTCGAAGGTCTTTGAAAAGCTATTGTTAAAGCGACTCAAGCCCATATTAAAACATAAAAAAATAATACCAGACCATCAGTTTGGTTTTAGAGAAAAACACTCCACAATTGATCAGATTCATAGAATTACCAATACAATAGAGAAATCATTAGAAGAGAAGAAAGTCTGCTCCGCAGTATTCTTAGATGTAGCGCAAGCCTTCGATAAAGTCTGGCATGAAGGTTTGATATTAAAGTTAAGAGAAATGCTACCAAAACAATTCTCAGAAATTTTAATATCCTATATTTCAAATAGAGCTTTCCGAGTGAGACAAGGAGAAGCATACTCCGATCTCAAGCAAATAAAAGCTGGAGTACCACAAGGTAGTGTATTGGGGCCGGTCCTGTACCTCTTATACACCTGTGACATTCCAGAAACAGAAAACAACATCTTTGCAACTTTTGCGGATGATACTGCAATCATAGCTGTTGGGAATGATCACGCTGAAGCAGCGGAGAAATGCCAATTAGCCATCAACAGAGTAGTTAACTGGACGAAAAAGTGGCGAATGAAGCTCAATGAAAGCAAATCAGTGCACGTCGACTTTACAAATAGGCATAATAACTATCAACCTATATATATAAATACTACACCTATACCATACGCAAATACAGCCAAATATCTTGGCATGACTCTTGATGCGAAGCTGCGCTGGAAAACTCACGTCAAGAAAAAACGGGATGAGCTAGAGCTGAAATATAGAGCTATGCATTGGCTGCTTGGGAAACATTCCTCGCTGTCTACATACAATAAGTTATTATTATACAAACAAGTCCTAATGCCAGTATGGACATATGGTATTCAACTCTGGGGCTGTACCAAAAAAAGTAATGCAGAAATTATTCAAAGATTTCAAAATAAAGTACTTAGGAGTATTGCAAATGCACCTTGGTATGTAAGAAATGAAGATCTACATCGGGACCTTAAAGTAGACCTTGTCAAAAAAGTAATTAATACGTATGCCGAAGGTCATCAAAAAAGACTTCATCATCACGTTAATATCGAGGCTATCCAGCTCCTCGATACAACGGACCTAGTGAGAAGACTCAAACGGACTAAACCCTTTGAGCTTGTGACATGACACAGTGTAGTGTTAGTGAAATAGTGATAAGTGAACATTATAGAACACAAGAACAATGTGTCTACTCCCTTATGTGTTAAAACAAAGAAGTGCTGTGTCAGAGGACGCCGCCTTCATTATATGATTATTTAGCAGTTTAAGTTAGCGTAGAATTACTCATTAGTCATAAATTAGGCTAGATCGTAATTAATATAAAGTACCTATTAGTCACTTGGTACTTTATACAAACAAAAAAAAAAAATATAATATGCCAAAAGATAAAAATAAATATCCTTGAATTTTTGGACTCATATTTTTTTATAAAATTGGTGTAGCAATCGCTTGTTACGCCTCCTGATGGTGACATTTGTGAAAAACTCAACACGTTTAACAGGTATACTTGAAAGTGATCACAGATGCGCTGCTTTTGAGGACTAAAATAGTCGCCACACCTTTCCACCGAAAAGCAAAACTATTTCACACTGGGAGTGGGTGGTACCTTAATCAAACCCTTACCACTTTTCAAACATATAAAACAATTATATTAATGACTATACAAATAAACTGATATTTCCTTATAGATTGATTTGGCCCTTAGTAGTGGTATTATTCATAGGATTTAAATTCCTACATATACCACGAGGTCCGGTGAAGAGTGAAATTTTCGGCAAGGAATTAGAAGCATGCAATCAAAACTGGTGGACAACCCTTCTGATGATCCAAAATTATGTTGATCCAGAGAATATGGTAAGTTTAAACATTTTTTTTATATTAAAATTGTAACAGGCGAGCGTTTAGTCTACGTGATGGTAAGTGGCTACTGCCGTCCATAGACATCTGTGATCTTCCCCAGATAATATTCCTACCTGAGGGCGGCCACAAATGCGTCGCTACCCCCTAGGACTAAGCTGGAACGCCTCGGAAAAGTATGTCTCCCTTACCACACCCTTGTAACCAGACAACAGCAGCGCTTAACACTGCTGTTATGAAGCACATATAGGTGTGGCGGTGGCGCTGTCGGCTTCGAACCATTCTGAGTCGGTTCTACCACCTTTTAAATGAAAATCTTTCTGAGATAAAAATTTATGATTAGTGAAATCATTTTAAAATTCAGTATGGCCGATACCCCAATGGTGAATTGATTATTACCTATTAATTTAAAGGGGTTTTTCGGATAAGAATACGGGAAAGGCTTTATTATGATCTTTTTAACCGACTTCAAAAAAGGAGGATGTTTCTCAATTCGACCGTATATATATATATATATATTTTTTATGTCTGTTCGGCGATTTTTTCACGATGCCGCCACCGATCGACATTATTCATACACCGTTGTATGCGGCTAGTTTCACAGGGGGTCCAATTTCGAGGAAATTTGAAAATGTTTGCCAGTTTTCCCGGAAAATTGGAAAAACCTGATTTCATATAAACTTCAACAACTCGAGTATTTCTTAACCAATTTCAATTTTTTTTTTTATATGAAAGGGTGTTTCGTTGCGGTACTTTCCTACCATAACATTAGTATGCTCTGATGATTAGAACTTAAGTTATAGGGTGGAACTCATCATCACTACCCCTGCTTTTTACATATTTTATGACAACTTACCTTCTGCCCACTCAATTCTCATGAAACTTAAAATGAACATTGAGTATCTAGATTAACATGATATGATGGAAAATTTGGCCTTTAACTCTTCAACCCTGATAATGCAGAAGTGCCTCCTGCCTCAACCATACAAGTTAGGCATTTGGAGCTTACGAATATATAATAAGGTCTTTAGTAGAGACATATGATGGAAGACCTTCAATTCTTCAATCCCTATGATGCAGGGGTGTCTCCCATGTAAAGTATATAGATAAGATATTTGTTGTAATGAAATTGCTAGACAGTCAGGTCAGAAAAAATTGACCTTCAACTCCTTAGATCTGATGATGCAGAGGTACCTCCAGGCCTAAACCACATGAATAAGCCATTTAGTGCTTTCACACATACTTTACAGGTCCAAAGCAGGTACATGTAACGAAAAAAATTACCTTCAACTCTTTCACTCTGACAATGCTGGTGTACTTCCAAGCTAAACGATAGGAGTTAGCCATGTTGTGATTTCATATATGTATTAACGTCACTAAGCAGACACATAGGAAGACAATTTTGACCTTCAAGGTCTTAACCCTGATAACTTTGACCTTCCAGTCTTCAATTCTAGTGACGCAGGGACACTGCTGGCCTAAACCACAGTAACTTGACAATTACTTCTTACAAATATAAAATATGATTACGTAGTAACTACAACGTTGAATACGTTGTAGTTTTTCTTAACTACTTTTTAACTTTACTGAATTAAGGTAAATTGGACCGACTCACTCGCAGATTTTTACCACCTAGTTTGATTTAATTAGTTTTCTATTCCTACCTAACCTAGCCAATAATATCGTATCTCATATAGCCTCGCCTATAGTGTTTCGTATTGAATTGGTTAGGTTAGGTTGGAACATATAAGATAATATAAAACTAAGCGAGAAGGGCGCGGTAGCGCCCTGCGAGCGGGTGGGTCCAATCCGTATGAATTCAGACCTTACCTTTATTCATGATCACCTTAATACAATTTTACATAATATTAATACAAACGTTAGCATATCATCACTAAAAAGGGTGAAAAAAAAAAATTATGTATTGTAATATTTTTATAATATAAATTTATGTTGTCTCCAGTGCTATCCAATTTCGTGGTCAATTGCTTGCGACTTCCATCTGACTGTCTTCGGAACAATAGGAACTTGGGTGTTTATGAAGAACAGAAAATTTGGTCTATTAATGTTCTTGATACCTTTCATTGCTTCAATAGTTTTACAAGCATCTACTGTAATTTCGAATCCTGAAACAGCAATATTACCAGGAGATTTTCGGTAAGATATACCTAAAATATATATTTTATAAAACATTAACAGAGTGGGTTATATGGATTAGTATGTATCTAAAACATTTTGAAAATAACTTAATATGCTTGAACACTGCAAAAATGAGTATATACCCTAACACATCGTTCAACTTTATTTTATTCCTATATACAATACAACACGATTTCATTGTTTCTTGAAATAATAATGAAGACATAACAATTGATTATGATTAATTTGTTAAACAGTTTTACATCGGTCGAAGGTGGTAGAACCCTTTGTGGTTCGACTTTGGCGGCACCACCGCCACACCTATTTCTATCTAATAACAGCAGTGTTAGGCGCTGCTGTGTTCCGGTTTGAAGGGTGTGGTAAGGGAGACAGACTTTTCCGAGGCGTTCCAGCTTAGTCCTCAGGGGTAGCGGCGCATCTGTGGCCGACCTCAGGTAGGAATATCTAATCCTATCTGGGGTTGATTACAGATGTCCATGGGCGGCAGTAGCCACTTACCATCAGGTGGATTGCATGCTCGTCTGCTACTCTTATATTATAAAAAGAGGTTAATTTAAGAAGAAATTAAGTATAAGTAAAAACCTTAAAGAATTACGCAAAAAAAATATTAAAATATGAGTAATCGCGTATTTTTTATTTTCAGGAGTATGAGCAATTACCGCAAATACATACTAGGGAATAAGTTGTATATGTACACGCATTATAGAACAGGGTCATATTTTATTGGAATGGCTACAGGGTACCTGATAACTATGTATGATCCAGTTAAATATAGAAATGTTATTTCTAAGTTAAGTTCTTTGTCAACATCTGGCGAAAATTTGTAAATTCTGAATTCTGAATTAACCAGTAAAATTGAGGTAATATAATAACATTGATGAATGTCTGTATTACTATTTTGAGATGAAGAAAAAAATATAAAATATAAATAAAATTCATAAAGCCATTACAAAAATTTATATTTTTTTATTTATGATTTTGGCTATTTAGCATACTGTAAATATTTTTATTTGTTTTTTTTTTTTAATTTAGTTTCTTTTTAAACTTCTTATAATGTAAATTATGAATAATCTTAGTGCATACTCGCATGTATGAAAATAAAGTTTCATACGGCAGTCTTTGCAATTTTGCATGTTTCGAATTTCAGCTGATGTAATAAATTTTACTATTATTATGCATCTATTATTATTGTATACGTACTAAAAACAAGATGCTTTGTAAACGATATTGCAGTGTATTCTTACATATTGCTTTGTATTTTTGCAGAAGTTGTCCATATTGAGTTTCATTGCATTGCTGGCGATGATTTTAGGATTTTTCATATTGGATTTTATAATGCAAACAGTTGATGTTAATGTGTTCATGATGGCGTTATATGTGTCTTTAAGACGAATAGTCTGGGCTACGTTAATTAGTATTTTGATTGTTTTGTGCGAATATGGAACACTACGTAAGTATAATGTATTTGTGTTAATTGCTGTGGATTGTTTATAGTTTATTATTAGTTTTATTTTCCAATAAGTTATCATAACAAATAACACTACCGAATGGAATAATAATGCATTTTTTACAATTGCACTGATAGTCTACTCGCAACCTCTCAATCGTGGGGTCCAAAGTTGAAATCCCAGGCACGCATTTCTGATTTTTTACCAGACGTTTATTAGCTTGACCTGTATGTACGGAACCTTTGAACTCGATTTTCACCCACTTTGAACGGTTCAATTAATTTAAATTTTGAACAATTTTGAACAACCGATGCCAATACACGATTTAAATAATTTTATCCCATTCACCTCATCAGGATAGTCAAGAATTAGGATTACCGATTTTCCTTGTGCGATTTTAGCATGGTTTTTAATTTTTAAACTAAAATTACTTAAAGTTATATGCGTATTATAAATTAATTATGACTTGTGCTAACGGTGAAGGAAAACATCGTGAGGAAACCTGCATACCTAAATAATGTAAAAATAAAAGAGTTATGTGAAGTCTACCAATACCCATTTGGCCAGCGCGGTGGTCTATGACTTAATCTTTCTCCTTCTGAGAGGAGACCCCTGCCCAGCGGGACAATAATGCGTGGATGATGATTTTCTATGACGTCTTATTTCATTAAGACCTGTATCCAGCTACAATAAGAAGTTGATGATGTTGGTATTTCAGCGTTAGTACCTGGTTTGCTGGGCTGGTCCGCGTGGGCTCCGTTCTCTCGTCTTTCTTTTGGAGTCTTCCTCCTTCATGTTGGAGTCATACTGTTCTGTACAAGTACTATCAGAAGCAACATGGAATACCACGTTTGGCACACAGTAAGTTTTATGCGGCACCACCGCCTCACCTATTTCTTCGTAATAAAAGCGCTGCTGTGTTCTGGTTTAAGGGGTCTGGTAAGGGAGACATGGTTTTCCGAGGCGTTCCAGCTTAATCCTTAGGGGTAGCAGCGTATTTGTGGCCGACCTCAGGGACCGGGACAGGCCTAGGAATATGTAATTCTATCTGGGGTTGATTACAGATGTCCATAGGCGGTAGGGGCCACTTACCGTCATGTGGACTGCATGTTCGTCTGCTACTTGTATATTATTATAAAAATGACATTTAAATCACTTATTGTATCATTGTAAAATTATGATATTTATAACTCAGTTTAATCATTTCTAATTTTAGGTACTGCTTATGATGGGTGTGACTGTAGCTTCATGCATAATTTCCCTATTGTTATGGACATTATTTGAAGAACCAATGCGGATTCTTGTAACACACGCTCTGAGAGACAGGTATGTATTTTTGGGGTAGAATTACAGTATAATTCTTCTTATACTAGGTATAATCCCTTGTGGTTCGACTTCGGAGGAATCTATCTAGTTCTGCTAAATAACAGCAGTGTTAAGTGCTACTGGGTTCCTCTTTGAAAAGTGTGGTAAGGGAGACGTGTTAATCCGAGGCGTTCCATCTTTGTCCTCAAGAGTAGCGGCGCATCTGTGGTCAACCTCAAGACTTATCTTATCTAGGGTTGATGACATATGCAGGTGGCAGGTGGCAGTGGCCATTCATAAGATGCACGCTCGTTTGCTACTTCTATAGTATAAAAAATGTACATTGTTCGGCAGTTGGATGGGTGACCACCATAGAAGCTTGTTTTTTCTGTTTCATGGTGAACACTAGTAGCCTAACATGCGTACTTATTTAGCAACTAGCAGACCCGGCAAACTTTGTACCACCTCACAATTTATTTATCAAACATATTTCATATAAAATATAGCCTATGTTACTCGTAGATAATATAGCTTTCGAATGGTGAAATAATTTTTAAAATCGGTCCAGTAGTTTTTGAGCCTATTCATTACAATCAAACAAACAAACAAAGTATTCCGCTTTATAATTGTGAAAAATAAATTAAATTAGTATAGATAGCACAGCAATGGTGCTGACTCGTGTCTACGGCCATACTGACTAATTTAATTTATTTTTCACAGAAATAAAAAGAACACCGAAGAAGTAAAGGGACATCAAAACGGGAAGAATTCGAAAAATATGGAGATTCAAACAAATAAAAACGGTGCTTGTGAAAAAGTAAATAAAAAGTATAAAACGAATGTCCATAGGAGGTAGTGACCACGTACTATGTGGTGATGGATGGTGGCTGATTTCGTATATCAATCTTAAAAATAGAGTCTTATTAAAGTCTGTTTGAAAATTTGGTCGTCATTACTATTCGTATTTTGGCAGTACATAGTGCTTCTCATCTGGTGTTCATTTAAATACATAAGTTTACCTATAAGTAAAATTGCAATACAAATAAGTCTTCTATTTATTCCCTGAAGAGATTTTCGCATAATAATATGTTTTTGTGTTATTTCATCAACTTACCATCATCGATACGTCGACATCATCATCATACATAATATATATTATACTCTCTCTCTGGTCATGGTTGCAATTGTTATAAATAATTCAACCTTATTATATTCTCACGCCTTAAAATTTGAATAAGATGAAGAATGCGACGAAATATTAATTACACTGTAATTGGTAAAATGTTATCATCGTTGATGACGTAAGTTACATTACGTGCCGACTAATTAGGCAAATGAAAAGCGCTGAAACCACCAGGTATTTAATAAAACAGCCCTGGAAACAGATCTACTAATATTTGGATATGCTAATGTGTAATGCATGTAGTAGTAGATACTAACATGAAGAATATTTTTTAAAATGTGGGTAATAAAATTGTTAATAACATTTTGATGTGAAATGTGTCTTAAAAAAATGGGAAAAGAACTTTTGTTTGTTAATGGAAGAATTGCTCAGAAAAGACATATTAATATCTATATTATGTAACTTCGCAAACTGGATAATTCTTACCAACGCATTCTTTATACTTTATTATTTAATTATTAAAATAAATTGAAAAATAATAAAAGGTTTTATTTTACACAAATAGAGCTTAAAATTGAATAGTTTAAAATCTTTGTAAACATAAGTAATTTTATTATACCAAAACCTTTAACATAATAACAAAAGGTCTAACATTTCGCACATCCGCCGGAAGTGACGCGAATTTTAATCAAAACCCGTCATAATGACATTCCACAAACTGAACCTTTAGGGACGCGGCAATATGGTACAACATTACTGTTGATATATTACACTGTTGACATATTGCCCTCGACCGCAATATGTGGTTAGCGTGGTTACTCTAAGTTTCCTTATTTGCATTATTAGACCTTATGAGAATTTAAAAAAAAATAACAAGAAAAAATACAACTGACTTCTATGTCACTACGAAGTAAAAAAAAAATTAAATAAATGTTAGTTTAGTACATAGTTCTGAAGTCGGCGCTCTATATATTTCGTTGGATAACGGCGTAAACAGCGTGTCCAATATGAGCGCTGACTACGGCGACCGATATACGGTCGAATTGAGAAAGAAATTTGAGGTGAGTATCCTTTGTGGTTCGACTCCGGCGGCATCACCGCCACACCTATTTCTGCTTAATAACAGCAGTAAAGCGCTGCTGTGTTCCGGTTTGAAGGGTGTGGTAAGGAAGACATACCTTTCCAGCATTCCAGCCTAATTCTCAGGAGTAACGACGCATCTGTAGCCGATCTCAGGTAGGGCTATAATCTTGTCTGGGATTAATTACTGATGACCACAGGCGGCATTAGCCACTAATAATCATTCGGTAATCGCAGTGGTTAAGAAACTCGGCCTCTCGATCGAGGGGTCCGAGTTTCAAATCCCAGGCGAGTACCTCTGATTTTTAAAAGTTTTGTGCGTGTTAGAAATTAATTATCACTTGCTAAACGGTGAAGGAAATCATCGTGAGGAAACCTGCATACCTGAGGGATTTAAAAAAAATCTCAAAGGTATGTGAAGTCTACCAATACGCACTTGGCCAGCGCGGTGGACTATGGCCTAATCGTTCTGCATTATAAAAAAATCTTATATCTACATTTTATTTTGATAAAAAACAAAACAAAACACTTACATAACTAAACTGTTAAGTAACGGAGCCTAAAGGACAAGGTCATAAGGTCAGTCCGCCCTCAGTCCCTTCCGGTCACCGTTATAAGTTATCCGAAGTCCTCTGAAGGCTGTACGTGCGTAGTTTGACTAAGTTAACCGCCCTTTATGTAATAGTAGTAAATGAGCAAGGGAAATTCTATCAGCTTTAAGGCTGACTACCTATTGGTTACTATTGACTGACTGGTACCGATTAAGGTGGACCCGCGTGGCGGAGCGGTCACCATGCCGGTCTGACGCTCAGAGGGTCCCGGGTTCGATCCCCGGCCAGACAGATATCTAAATGATGAATTTAGATTTCTGTTTCTGGGTCTGGGTGTTTGTGTATTTGTCTCTGTGTGTGTCCATAGCACCCACGATACAGGGAATCCTAGTGTGGGGCTGTGAGTGTAGAAAGCGTTAAAAGCGTTAAAGCGTTAAGGTCCGTTTTTAATATCGAAATTTAGCGATTAACAATAATAATTGTATAGGGAAAACATTGGATTGCAGTTTTTATTAATATTCAATCCGTAATATTAAATCTGTTCAAAGGTTTGCCTAAAAATATTTTTGATAGGCAATCCATTCTAGCTTGAAGGGTCGTCGTAAGCTCATTACTGTCTCACTTATGAATTTGTAGGCTTCACGCACCTTTGAAAACTATATTTTAATGATCTCTCAGGTGTCTTGGTTCACGATGTTTTCTATTCATCATTATAGCAAGTTAAAAATTTCTAATACGCGCTAATTTTAATAATTCTCCAAGTACGAGTCGAACTCGCACATGGAGGCTTCCGTACCACCAAATGTTCATTACTTTTTTACTTATTTTTATTCATTTTATTATTTTCAACAATACTTAGTTATATGAAACAACTTTAGATGGCGTTGGGGTGACGATGAATGATACGTAAACAACGTATAATAAAATTAATATAAGTATATTAAAATATGTTTTATGGTTTTTATTTGTATTTATTATAATACCAGTTATAGTAGTAAATGGATTGTAAAAATTTCATGTGTTTAACTATTACAGTTCCGGAGATATAGCCCTGTGACAGACGGACAGACAGACAGACAGCGAAGTGTTAGTAATAGGGTTCCGTTTTTACCCTTTGGGTACGGAACCCTAAAAATCAGTGATCCCTGTGATTCGAACCTAGACGAAAGGTTTCAACCACTAAGTTATAATAAAATTTATTCTGATAGCTTCATGTTACCTATGAATACTAGAAATTCAAACGCAAGTCTCGATGTATTCGGAATGAAACAGATGTCTGGCGCGACATCGCAAATCGAAGCAGCGCAGGTGAATCTTATCTCCATACATTGTTTGTGACGCGGCACAAATGACCCGCCCACGGCCCGAATACACAAGTATTCGCTCGCTAGTGCCTTAACCATGTCGATAAATTTGTCGATACTTTATGATATTATCATCGACTTCATGAAGGCAACAATATGCAGATGTCTGGCGCGACATCGCAAATCGAAGCAGCGCAGGTGAATCTTATCTCCATACATTGTTTGTGACGCGGCACAAATGACCCGCCCACGGCCCGAATACACAAGTATTCGCTCGCTAGTGCCTCAACCATGTCGATAAATGTATCGATACATTTTTATAACAATCAAGTAGAAAACGAGCATGCAGTCTACCAGATGGTAAGTGGCTACAGCTGGCCATGGTCATCTGTAATCAAGATTAGACAACGTATGAGCTACCCGAAGTCGGACTGAAGACGCATCACGGCAAATCAGAGATATGGTAAAATCTACTAAAAAACCTCGTTAATCATGTGTTAAAAATAAATTACGAGTGGGCTATTAAAAAGCGAAAAAAAGCTATCCTTTAATGCTCACCATGCATTGGCGACTCCTCTGGTGTTGCAAATGTCTATAGGAGACGGTGGCTACTTTCCATCAGCTAGCTTTATCCTTAAGTTAATATAAGAAATGTAGATACAATAAATGTAGAATATTTACTTAATTTCAAATATTATGTAATTAAGGTACAATACAGTTTTCAATTCGATTATTAAGTTTTAACTTTCAGTTGACTTTTGATCAGACGACCTTTATTACTATCCATTCAAGTTCAAGTTCAAATTAATTCTTTTGATTCTCGAAAATGTTCTGAAATGAATTTTGTGAATGTTTTCGTTAAATTTTCTCACTCAAACTTATTTTTAGTGAAGATGTTTTTAACTAACTTTCTAAGGACTTCATGGAACAAAATTCACTATTTTTATATTTTTATAAGTTTTATAAGTAGCATTTGACCTAGCTTCTTAAGGATTTCAAGGAAAGAATTTTATTACTTTAGTTTTTTGTTGGTCTTACGGTGTTAACCTACTTTACTTAGAGTGAGTATAAAGTTTTATATAAATGAACTATGAATATGTTTTGTTATTTTTTGACTCAACTAATAGTTTGTATTCCCGAAATCTGTACTAAGATTTTTATCACATTTACAGAGATATCATAAATTTACTTTCATGTAACTTGCATTTGAGAAGACAATTTTAGTCCTAAGAAGTTGGTTCCATATGTCCATATCATCAGGACACCGCGGGATTCAGAGGTCTTAGGGCTGGTTGGAGTAATGTGGAGGGGAGGCCTATATCCAACAGTAAACTTACTTAACAAGCTGATTTAACGACTTTTGTTTTAAAAGTAACAGACGCGTCTACCTGATGGTAAGTGACTGCTGCCGCCCTTAGACATTTGTAATCAACACCAGATAGGAATAGATTCCTACCAGAAGTCGCTCGCAAATACGTCGCTACCTCTGTGGACTAAGTTGGTTCAGAAAAGTTTGTTTCCCTTACCACACACTTCAAACCAGAACACACACGACACCGTTTAAAAGTGCTGTTATTAGGCAGAAATAGGCGTGGCGGTGGTGTCACCGGAGTCTAAACAAAAATATTGCCACCTTCAAAACCAAAGGCTGATAGAATAAAACTTTATAAGATCAATTACGATATACACAAACCGCGGGGCTTCTGCTACAAATAAACATCGTCAATCCTATTAACCCTTGTCAAGGCTGATTATATTGGCCCTAAACGATATTGACCTTGTACTACGATGAAGATGTTTTGGCAGTTTTCCAGTGATACTGCGTCATGGGGTTGTTTAGGATGTTTAGGAAAAGCGATGAACGATGACATAAAATTACCCGGGAATTATTAAAAAAAAAATAACTTAAAAATATTGTTAAGACCACTCCGATACTTGAGATGAATTCAATGACTCCTCATCTACACTAATATTATAAAGAGGAAAACTTTGTTTGTTTGTTTGGTTGTAATGAATAGGCTCAAAAACTACTGGACCGATTTTAAAAATTCTTTCACCATTCGAAAGCTACATTATCTACGAGTAACATAGGCTATATTTAATATGAAATATATTTGATAAATAGATTCACCTCGGGTTTTTAAGTGATCATTATGTTAATTAGTATATTTTTAGTTATCATCAAATTCGCCATTGACTGGTCCCATTAGTAATGAGGGTACGATTTTAAAATAAGGCTATTCTTATGTTTATTAACATTTTATGAACCTAAAATATCCTTCATATTAAAGATTCTTTACTCGTAAATACTACGACAATTTCCTAAGATAAGAATAAAGATGAATGAATTATTTACTATGGGGGTAATCTTTATATGGCCTTGGAAAGGCGTATTTGCCGTTATAACATAATTGAGTATTTAATATTAAGAGTTCCGTATCTAAACTTATTATTTTATTTATTTATGCACACAAACGACAAAAGAAACCTTATATTTAAATTTTGTGCAATTACACTGCTTATTTCTAAAGGAATCTCTTCCGGCCGACCTGAGATTGGAGTTTGGTTAACACCTGGTAGTGTTGCGTACTTGTTTATTACTGCATTTATATCCAACAGTATGTCTCTTTTACTTTTAATGGGCTCTTTTAAACTTAAAGTAAGTTAAGGCTAAGTTCAAACTAACACAATACTTGCGAGACGACCCGCGTGGCGGAGCGGTCACCATGCCGGTCTGACGCCCAGAGGGTCCCGGGTTCGATCCCCGGCCAGACAGATTTCTAAATGATGAATTTAGATTTCTGTTTCTGGGTCTGGGTGTTTGTGTATTTGTCTCTGTGTGTGTCCATAGCACCCACGATACAGGGAATCCTAGTGTAGGGCTGTGAGTGTAGAAAGAGAAAAAAATACAATAATGATTAATATCATAATAAATAATAAACGAATCTATCTCTGGAACTGTAGATATACTGTTAAATAAATTTCCAGTGTGTACTGTAGTATATAAAATCTTAAAAAAATATCGATAAATTATTCACCTGTCGCCCCATCCCTATCGATCCCACGCGTGGCATCGCTTACAGCTTTGTTTCAGCAAAAACGGATTATTCTTGACAGCGATAATGGCGCCATCTGTAAACCCGGGAAGGGATGTTTAAAAGAAAATGTTAAGGTGCAAATATCCGAGGACTTTATTTTTCTACGAATATACGTTACTATGTAGGGATTTATATGTCAGTCTAGACGATTGAGCAGCAACTAGGTAATTTATAACAATTTGTTAAAGTAAAATAGGTGTTTAGTTAGACTACAGTTGCATTACTATTTTTTTTATAATACAGGACTAGCAATGAGCATGCAGTCCACCTGATGGTAAGTGGCTACTGCCGCCCATGGACATCTATATTCAACCCCAGATAGGATTAAATATTCCTACCTGAGGTCGGCCTCATATTCGCCGCTACCCCTGAGGACTAAGCTGGAACGCCTCGGAAAACAATAACAAAAACCGCGCTTACTTTTTGTCATCTTATAAAATTGTCCCGTTTGTGGTCACAATTTGACCCTAATCGAGAAGCACGGCTATGCGTCCACCATATTCAGGGAATGCGCGCAATTTACGCAAATCTGGGGTTATACGGCAGTAACGATTTACCATCAGGTTCAATGCACCGTTTCCTACAATTATATTACAAACAATTGGCCAAGTACAATCCGAACACGTATACATAGGGTTCCGTATCGTTATAATTATTATCGTAAAAATTTAGAAGTAAATGCATTATGAAAATTTGACGGTCTACCTAGTACAGTTCAATATATAAAGCGAAAAACGTTAAAAAATAACGGTATTCTTTTAAAACTTCTTTTCTCTTTAGTATTTGTTGTTATAGAGGCCACCATTAGACATACTCTGAATAAATTTCAGCTGTCTATCTATTAGGATTCAACAGATAGAGGCGTGTTTTTTTATTTTTTATAATACAGGAGTAGCAGACGAGCATGCAGTCCACCTGATGGTAAGTGGCTACTGCCGCCCATGGACATCTGTAATCAACCCCAAATAGGATTAGATATTCCTACCTGAGGTCGGCCACAGATGCGCCGCTACCCTTGAAGACTAAGCTGGAATGCCTCGGAAAAGTCTGTCTCCCTTACCGCACCCTTCAAAACGAAACACAGCAGCGCCTAACACTGCTGTTATTATGTAGAAATAGGTGCGGCGGTGGTGCCGCCGGAGTCGAACCACAAAGGGTTCTACCACCTTCAACAGACAGACAGACATCGGATGCTTAGTAATAGGGTTGTGTTTTTACCCATTGTTTGCGGAACCCTAAAACATTTTAGGTGCTTGTTTATAGCAGTGTATTACGTTTATTAGCTTGTAATTATAACTTAATAAGCAACTCATTAGTTTGTAATCAATCACTATGACCTACGTTGTCCTATACAAGATCTCAATCCTAAAATTATAAGTAGGTTGCTAATTACACTTTGCGTACATGCGTTTATCGCCTTTGTATAAAGGTAATAAGGACGATTATTATTTGCATTTTCTACCCCAAAATAAGTGAGATTTGTTACAGGATTTTCTAGTTTATGCTTACAGGATAAGGGTGGTTTTGGGGTGGTTAGGGGTGAGTTTTGAGAACTTCTGTATATGTGGTTAACTTACAAATCTTCTAAAGTGTTGCTTTGGGAACTGAAACTTTGTATTGTTTCATTAACTAATTGTTTAGTTACACATGGGGTTAAATATCTCAAGGGTATTTTAGAATTAAATATAGGTAATAATAGTATTTAAATGTTTTTAAAAGTAATAAAAATATTATATTAATAATTATCTTATACATAAAATTTTCGTGTCACAATGTTAGATACCGTACTCCTCCGAAACAGCTTTACCGATTTTCACCAAATTTTATATGCATATTATACGTTTTATTTGTATGGCAACACAACATATATAAATCTATAAAAAAGTTTTCAAAGGTATGTGAAGTTTGACTATACACATTTGGCCAGCGCGGTGGACTATGGCCTAATCCTTCTCATTCTGAGAGGAGACCCGTGCCCAGCAGTGGGACAATAATGGGTTGATGATGATGATGACTTCCTGTACCTTTCAGATACCTAAATTAATAACCAAAAAGACATCTTAAATCACGTAGAATATTCTTACACTTCGCACCGCAACAAGGCAAAATTGAATAAATTACACCAAATCTGAATAACAGACTTGTAATGACTTTCATTTATCTTGGGGAACCCACTTTTTTAATATAACTAAGTAAGGTAAGTGCTGTAGAGTTAAGATGTCGTTTAAAACATATTCTTTGATGAAGTAACCGTCCATGGACATCTGTAATAAAGTCCAAACATAATTATTAGTCTTATCTGAGGTCGGCGACGAATGCCTTGCTTGTTACTAGAACAGTCAATGACATGGGGCTCTTGAAGAGGGTGCTAAAAGAGATCTCCTTTAAAGCCGGCGATGCATTGGCGACTCCTCTAGTGTTGCTTATGTCCATAGGCGACTATGTGTGAGAATGATTTCCACCAGGTATCCCGTCTGCCTTTTCGTTAGGTTAAAATATAAAAAAAAAACCTTCAGGTGGAATCCCTGTTCTACTTATATGTAGATATTAGTACAGAAATCCATGGGATTCAGTGATCAATTACGTAAGTGGGTATATACCATATAATTAGGTCGGCCACATATGCGCTGCTACCCCTGAAAACTAAGTTGGAACACTTCGGATAAGTATGTCTTCCTCACCAAACCCTTCAAACCACAACACAAAAGTGCTCAACAATGCTGTTATTACGCAGAAATGGGTGTGGCGGTAGTGCCGCCGGAATCGAACCACAAAGGGTTCTACCACATTCTTTCATCCTGTGTGAATGTTATCATTGCTTGCATGTGAAGCTAGAAATTTATTCTCGCTTATAACCTATCGTTGTTGAGGAAACAGTTGGTTGTCGGAGGATCTCGTGAACTAATAAAATAAATCATTTTCCTATCTGATTTAGAAGTTAGGTACGGGCCGCAAATGGATTAATGATATAATTACTTTCCTATATTACGCTATCCTTGCTAAATTAGTACTTAAGGCTTAATCTTATTATTTTTATAATAGCCCTAAAAGTATTAGGTGGTAGAACCACCGAGGCAGAAGTACCACCGTATTTTTTTATAATATGGGCGTAGGAGATGAGCATGCAGTCCACCTAATGGGAAATGGCTAGTGCCGCCCATGGATAACTGTACAACCCCAGATAATATTAGATTCCTACCTGAACGCGTTCTCAAATGCGCCGCTGCCCCTGAGGACAAAGTCGGTATGAAAAGAATGAAGTCATGAAGTCGGTATGAAAAAATGAAAAGCATGTCCCTTCAAACCAGAACATAGCAGCGCTTAACAATGCTGTTATTCAGTTGAAATAAAGTGATGCTTGCAACTTTGGTGCTGCAAGTCTGTAGCACTAAGTGAGAGTACCGACGAATATGTGGCAGATCTTAGGTAGGATTAGAATCCTGTGTGGGGCTGATTATAGATACCCATTAGTGGATATTTTCTCAACAGATATTTTCATGCTCTGAATTATAAACAAATGTAGTTTGTGTGTTAAATCGGCCATGCATACATCCTACCAAATCTAAATAAAACCGATATTCAGCGATACGATAAAGCGATATTTTGTATCGATACATATAATAGGCCAAGCGGAGATAAATATCATATTCCTCGGCGTATCATAACGTATGTCTGATTCCGAGTACAGATATACCATCTTCTGGATTTTATCCCGTAAAATTCTCGGGAATGGAGAAGCTTATTTAAGCAACACATTACAACGACTTTAAGTCATCAATCACATCATCATCTAAAACCCATTACTGTCCCACTGCTGGGCACGGGTCTCCTCTCTTAATGAGAAGGATTAGGCCATAGTCCACTGCGCTGGCCAAGTGCGTATTGGTAGACATCACATACCTTTGAGATTTTTTTTTAAAAACTCACAAATATGCAGGTTTCCTCACGATGTTTTCCTTCGCCGTTTAACAAGTGATAATTAAAAATCAGAGGTGCGTGCCTGGGATTTGAACCTCGGACCCCTCGATCGAGAGGCTGAGTTTCTTAACCACTAGGCTATCGCTGCTGCCTTTAACCCTATACTTGGCAGAGAATTTTATCCTAAAAAAAATATATTTTTGCTACTTCCCTGCGTTAATTGGGTTATAAGGATATTAGGAAAAATAAAATAAAAAATCTCTGAATTTCAGTTTTCAGAATATAGTATGTGTCTTTAAGTGCACACTGCCAAGTTCACGAGAAAAAAAATATGTGTCTTTAAATGCACACCGCCAAGTACTCACTAAACTAAGAAATAATTAAAAAATATAAAAAATATCATACATTTTGAAAATACTAAAGATAAAAGTCTCGGAAGTTATGACATGTCAACAAGTTTTGAGATATTTTAGTTGAGTTGAGAGATTAGAAGACCTCCTCCCAAAAAAACACAGTTCCCACATAAAGCGACTCGAAACTTTTTGAGTGGCAATGATTTTTGTTTACAGCTGTTCCCATGACGAAAGAGCAACCAGGAATTACAAACGAAGATGTCCAGGGATCTGTGAGGACAATACTAACAATGGCCTATCACTTTTGTACGCTATAAAGCGACTTGTCTGTTTAGACCTGCATCCATGTTTCCGTTAGAATGTTGTATTAAATTTAAGCATATGATTGGACTTTATTCCACTTGTTTGAAGGATGTGGTAAGAAGATATACTTTTCTGAGGCATTCCAGCTTAGTCTTCAGGGCTAGTGGCGCATCTATAGCCGACCTCAAGTGGGAATTTGGTCTTATCTGGGATTGATATTGCAGATTTTCTGGAATCGTCATTATTGGAGATGTTTACATTTTTGACAGAAGACGCTATTGATTGGACAGGACTTGAGTTCAGGGACGTCTTTATGAGACCTAGACATCTGGAATTCATCTTTCTAGGGATTTGCTGGATTCTACATCCGATTTATTTACGCAATTTAGACACCAAAGCTAGAATTTTTCGGCCTCCAGTTATCTGATAAAAATATTGCAAGCTATGGACTGGGAATTTAGTGGAAACGGGGAAATATTAATTTCAGTCATGAATTATAAAAAAAAAACTCTATCTGAACTTTGTTCACCTAACCCCCTACCTTGTGTGCTTAGTATATAGTAGCAAAGTTGGCAGTGTGCATTTAAAGACACAATATTGACAAACAGTAATATTGTATGTCGTTGGCAGTGTACATTTTAATGCACACGTAACATAAGTCATGAATTAGTATATATTCAAAACATTATATCTCAAAAAAATATCACCAAAACATTGCATAAAACTTGCAGAAAGTAAGATTATATAAATTTCGTACATATAACTTAATTTCATTCAGATAAAATAAGATTCTTAGAGAGCGTTGCGCAGGCGCTGAATGACGGCTCGCTATTTTGTTTACCATTTACAATGTGTGAACGAGACAGATATTGATTTCATTTTCTGACATAAAGAAACGTTTGCTAATTCGCTTTCAGTTATTATTAGTAAGATTCGATGTCGCAATATCCGAAAAAAAAAATCTGATTCTAATGTGCATTTAAGTGCACAATGTCAAGTATAGGGTTAAGTAAATAACTATAAATAAACACTACAATGTTTTAAACAATAGTTTAAACACAAAGTAAATCCAAATAAATTCCCACTTTAACAAAAACTAGAACCAACCGCCCCATTAATAAACAACCCCTACGTAAAGTTTACGTATTTTTAAAAGCTTTGTTCCACCCTTTTAGATGTGTTTCACCAAGGGTTGGTAAGGTGGGTGTATAGTTTATTTTGAAAGTTACACAAAAGAATTTTTGCCGGTCGAAATTTAACTATTATCATTTTAGAAAATTGAGGATTTTGTTAATATTATAAAAAATAATAGATATTAAAAATCGGGTGACAAACAAATAATCAATTAGGGGGTCCAAGATTCGAATCACTGGCACGCCTTTAAGTTTTCAGTTATGTGCGTATTAGAAATTGAAGGTGGTAGAACCCCTTGTGGTTCGACTCCGGCGGCACCACCGCCACACCTATTTCTGCCTAATAACAGCAATGTTAGGCGCTGCTGTGTTTCGGTTTGAAGGGTGTGATAAGGGAGAGAGACTTTTCCGAGGCGTTCCAGTTTAGTCCTTAGGGATAGCGGCGCATCTGTGGCCGATCAGGTAGGAATATCTAATCCTATCTGGGGTTGATTACAGATGTCCATGGGCGGCAGTATGCACTTACCATCAGGTGGACTGCATGCTCGTCTGCTACTCCTATATTATAAAAAAAAATAGTATCGTGTGCTTTAACAGTAACATACGCGCACAATTACACATACATACACACACAAACACACTCATTGACATACACACAAATTGACATACAGAGAGAGTAAAAGTCGCTTGGAAGGGGTATGAAGATTTTTTCTTACGTGATGATTCTTACTCTTTCATTTACGGAAATCGCTATAAAAAATTCTTTCCTACACTATCATCATCATCAACCGACTGCTCGGCACGGGTCTTCCTCTCATAATGAGTAGGATCAGGCCATAATCCACCGCGCTGGCCAAGTGCGTATTGGTAGACTTCACATACCTTTGAGATTTTTTTCTTATAAATCTCTCAGGTATGCAGGTTTCCTCACGATGTCAGACGACAGTAATGGGATGATGATGATGATGATAAGTATCTCATTCCCCATTAAAAATAAGCTGAAACTGGACTGAAATTTTTTAGACAACCCATTTGCAATATACTTTTTGACATATTTAATTTTACATAAAAAAAGGTTTCATCCATTAAGCAGGTTGGTGAAGGTCGTCTTATATCAGGATCTTAGACCATAAGAACATCTGCTCACGATTCCTACTAAGTGTTAACATGGACTCTATGTTAATCGTTACTCTGTGGTAGCTACTCCGGGCGCTAACCCCGAATGGGTAGAAGTTATTTGGGTCTAAGCTATATTCTGGTAATGATTTAGGTCATTTCAGGCCATTGTTACTTTCAGAACTATGTAATTAGTTTTTGTTTGGCTTTAACTGTTGTTATTTGAATATAAATTAAGGAAAAGGTTTTAATTAGTTTGGGTATCGGCTTCTTTTAAACAAAATTAATTGGCGTTTAGTTATTTAATTCTTTACTATATATTCTCGTGACTATGCTTGCATTGTTTTCTACACTAATATTATAAAGAGGAAAACTTTGTTTGTTTGTTTGGTTGTAATGAATGGGCTCAAAAACTACTGGACCGATTTTAAAAATTTTTTCACTATTCGAAAGCTACATCATCTACGAGTAACATAGGCTATATTTTATATGAAATATATTTGATACATAGATTTTGAGGCGGTACAAAGTTTGGCGGGTCAGCTAGTTTATAATATAGAAGTAGCAAACGAGCATGCAGTCCATCTGGTGGTAAGTGGTAATTGCCACCTTTTGCATATCTATCATTAACCCCAGATAAGATAAAAATCATACCTGAGGTTGGCCACAGATGAGTTGCAACCCTTGAGGACTTAGCTGGAACGTCTCGGAAAAATATGTCTCTCTTACCACACCCCTCCAACCAGAACACAGCAGCGCTTGACACTGCTGTTATTAGGCAGAAATAGGTGTGGCGGTGGTGATGCCGGAGTCGAACCACAAAGTGTTCTACCACCTTTCAATATCCAAGACTTCCTACTTCTATGATTAATATAAAGATAGCTTCAACAAAGATTATTTTGAAAAACCGTATACATTTATGTAGCCATTCCCGAGCCATCCCAATATCCTTAAAATCACGGCTCCAAAACACTTAGAATAAGGATGTCAGTGCAAAATTATTGCCCTAATCTAAAAAACCCGGCTAAACTGAGCGGAGTCATAAATATAATGCCATGTTCGTGGCTACATTGCTACAAAATCCGCTACAGGGGAAACATACGGGCGTTTGTTTCGGACGGGCCCGTAGTTGACGGGAGTTTTAATATTTATCAGCTAAATTTAAATTATTTTTAATCGACTTCTCAAATGAAGAGAGGTTATTGTTAAGAACAAAAAATTAAGTACCTAATCAATATTTGTTGAAGTACTTATAGCAGAATTTATACTCTACTTTTATTTACCAGCTTCAATAATATGAAGAATGTCAACTACTTAATTTTTTTTTATTAATTAACTTTTTGTTTTTAACGAATTATTTTTTTGCTGGTAAATACAATTATTGACAATTGGTAAATAAAATTATAAGAGCAGAATTTACTGACGTTTACGTTATACATATGTAGTGTTTACTTACAATGTACCTAAAAATAATGTTATTAATTCATTGAATATATTTTTATATCGTATGGTTTGATAAAATCCCTCTTAAAGGCTTTAAACATCAGTGATTGTAATAGACGATTGGCGTTACAGAAAGATAATGCTATTTTCTTTTGCCTGATAAAACTTTACCGCACACACCGTCTCCCTTAGCTCACGGACATGACTAAATAACTAACAAACTTAGTGTTACCTCAATTATAGGCACAAACGGCATGCATTAAAATATACAATATTCCAGTATAATAAATGTGTAAATATTACCCTACGGTATCAAAAAATATAATGGCATTTAAAGTAAAAATCAGTGTTGTAACATCTCTTAATAAATAAACGGAACTGTTCCTCGTCCTACGAAAAAAGCGCTTCACAAATCCGATGATAGCCGATAATTGTCCATAGACCTTAAAGTTCAATGTGTACATACGGCAGATTATTACACATTGTGAAAATTATTCATCATCATCATCATCATCAATCCATTATTGTCCCACTGTTGGGTAGGGGCCTCCTCTCAGAATGAGAAGGATTAGGCCATAGTCCACCGCGCTGGCCATGTGCGTATTGGTAGACTTCACATACCTTTGAGATTTTTTTTATAAATCTCTCACGTGTGCAAGTTTCCTCGATGTTCTTCTTCACCGTTTAAGCAAGTTATAATTAGTTTCTAACACGCACATAACTTAAATCAGAGTTACCTGAGATTTGAACCTCGGACCCCTCGATCGAGAGGCCGAGTTTAACCACTAGGCTATCACTGATAAAGTTATTATCCGTGTTTTTCCACGGTTATTCTACTGTAGCTGGACATTAATTTGAGGAGCAATTAAAACTTTTACCCACGGTTGGGCGCTTTTTAACGCTCAAGTGCTTAGTCAAAAAGTATGGTCGTGGATTTTCGGTGATTCCATGAAAGTATCTTGTCAAGACTCCATTTGTAAGTGGCCTAATTACTTTTTCGTTTATCTTGTGTAAGCGGCCTTACTTATGTTATCATATAAATGAGTTTTTTAAAAAGCTGTTTATTCTGCAGTAAAATTTAATAGAGGCGTATAAAATGTTTTAAATTTAACTTTATAAATAATTTTTGAAATATAATTTTATTATTTTTTTATTTCAAAAATGTAGCAATAGAGTATGCAGTTACGTGATTATAAGTGGCTACTGCCGCAAATGTAATGTATATGTAAAAAAGCAAAAATAGGTAGCTAGGTGTTTTCTGGTTTGAAGGGTTTGGTAGGAGATATGTACTTCCAAGGCATTCTAGCTTAGCCCTTAGGGGAAGCGGCGTATCTGTGGCACACCTCAGATAGGAATCTAATCTTACCTAGGGTTGATGATAGATGTCCATGGGCAGCTGTAGCCTATTACCACCAAGTGGACTGCATGATCGTCTGCTACTCCTATATAATAAAAAATAGTATATTTTGGTATACTCTCCTCTCAGGCTAGAGAACTTTTACCTTTTTGAAAAGCCCTATTTTCAAAATGGTTGGAAAATACCAATTTCGAAACCAATTTTGAACATAGGAAAAGATTTTCCTGGTTTTGTGGAGACAACAGTAGATTCTACAAAGGACGTTGTAAAGTTGCATTTAAAGGCATTTGCAGTTACAATATATAGAGAACCATTGCCCATTACATTACACAAAGAATTGTAAGGGCTTAAGTGAATAAAAGGGCCGATTGTTTGGGAAATAGGACAAAATACTGTATTGTCAAGTTTTCCTGGAACATTTTAGAAAGCTACATTTCTATTTTAAAGGTGGTAGAACCCTTTGTGGTTCGACTCCGGCGGCAGTACCACCACACCACACCTATTTCTACCTAATAACAGCAGTTTTAAGTGCTGCTGTGTTCTGGTTTGAAGGGTGTGGTAAGGGAGACATACTTTTCCGAGGCGTTCCAGCTTAGCACTCATTTTGGCTGCTCATCTGTGGCCGACCAGGTCCAGATCAGGTAGGAATATTTAATCCTATCTTGGGTTTGGAATATTTAATCCTAATAGGAATATTTAATCCAGGAATATTTAATCCTATCTTGGGTTTGGCTGCTCATCTGTGGCCGACCAGGACCAGATCAGGTAGGAATATTTAATTCTATCTTGGGTTGACTACAGATGTTCTTTGCATTAAGCATCTACCATCAGGTGAACTGCTTGAGTATTTATTACTTCTATACAAAAAAAAAACATATTCCAACTTAGCGTCAAGCACCAATCCATAAGCCATCTAAAATAGCTTCTAAAACCCAATACAATTTAAGGTCAGGCAAGTATCAGGCTGGGCGCGATAAAAACAGTGTAACTCGAATTATCTTAAGCTGAGATCCAGAAATCTAAACTGGGCCGTCATATCGCATTGCAATCCCCAAGGTCTGACTGTGTTTAAGTCAAAGACTTAAGCGGTTTCTATATTATTAAAGTACTAGACGAGTATAGCGAGAAATATACCACCTGATAGTAAGCTAAGTGTATAATCAATCCCAGATAAGATTAGAAATTCCTACATGAGGTCGATCACAGATGCACCGCTATTCCTGAGGACTAGGCTGGAACACCTCGGAAAAGTATGTCTCCCTTACCACATCCTTCAAATGAAAACAGAGTAGCGTTTAACACTGCTGTTATTAGGCAGAAATAGGTGTGGCAGAGTCCCGCTAGAATCGAAATATTGAGGGGTCTACTACAAAAGTGTCTCATCATAATATCAAGAGCTAACGGGTAGCTCAGAAATTTGAAGGGTGAAAAAAGAAGAAGAGATGTGAGGCGTTACAACTTACTTTCAGCAGTAGCAACTTTCAGAGACCTTCAGTTAGGACTACAAGACAGCAATGATCACTTACCATTAGATGCTCAGCATGATTTCTACTTGAAATTTTTGAATTTGAGGTGATCGTTTATAACTTCGACTCTTCTATCACAAGAAAAATGTAAAAGGTATGATGGTTTCTGATAACCTATCTTCACAATCAGTGTTATGTAAAAATGAATGATTAATTCCCTCCCAATCCTCTTACTTAAGCCCGCCCCTATCTCCTACCAACATGATTTATCGTAACAGCCCTCGCATTTCGTCCAATTTACAGAAAACCCAGCTACCCTAATAAAGTACCTCGGAACATACAAATTTAAACGCTCCTCTGACCGCGATACAATATATTTGTTGCTTTATCTATATAGTGGTCGTTACTTTTAACTAAACACTATGTGAGATTCTGAACTCAGATACTAAAAGCAGTTTTAGAAACATTTTTGCTGTTTAGAAATTGATGTTAAAGCTATCTGCTGTAATACTATTGATTGAAGACACCACCACGGCGTTTTCCTGTTTTGTGAAGAATACTGTATGTAAAGGAGAGAGGTGTCTTTGTCTTTCACCTCGTGGACTTAGTTGGAAAATTCCGTATTAGTAAGTGTACTTATACGAGGCGTTGCGTTTGTCCGTCAGAGAAGCTATATTGATATCCAGTCTTTTCGGATCCTCTCCTTTCCTATTTGAAGTTCCACATTCCCACATGACATGAAATGAGTTATACCTTCAGTTAAGACCAGTTTGCATGCTCGTTTGCTACTCAAATTTCATAAAAAGATCACGTGAATCCATGTGAGTAGAATACCAATTGGTAGCTCATTTGATGCTAATCACGGCAGAAACAAACAAGCGACGTGGAAAATTCAGGATTTTCACGTATCAACGCCCGAAAACATTTGTCTAAATGATTAACGATCGGATAAGAATCTAAGAGGGGAAATGCGACAGTTTTTTTTGGGAAAATCTTCGCGATTTATCCGTTTTTAATTCTTACTTTTTTGCCACCGCTCGGCGATTTCAGAAGTGGATGAGTTTTAAGCGGCCGGCGAAATTTGGCTCAAGGCCAGCCATTTCTTAGGTCCCTTTGAGATGCTATTTTTCAGACTTACACTGTTTGTCCACCGCAACCGTCACCGAGCCGATACCGATAATTAATGACGGCGCCGAAGTAGCGTACGTACATTTACTAAAGCAGCTTGTCTACCGCACGTCCGTCACCCGAGCACCGACATCCCGGCCGCCGATATTTCGACTAGATCGGCGTGACCGCTAGATCGGCACCGAGATTTTGACAGGCCGATGTGCCGGCAATATAAAACACGTTGGAACTTGTCCATACACTGCCGTAACACGCGTGACAGCTGGAACAAAATAAACCGCCGATATCGGTCGCGGTGGACAAACTATCGCCGTCACGACATATTAAAATCGGCCCCAAAATAATCTCGTTCTCGGTACCGGGTCGGTGACGGTGCGGTGGACAAACCGTCTTACTAAAGTCTGTGGCCAAATTGTTTTCATACACTTTTACCCAAATTCGCCTAAAGCAAGTAACTTGACTAATTGAGAACTTTTTGTCAACTTTGCCTTGATTGATCGTAAAACTTCTTCATGATCAATTTTTTGGAATTTCTGGAAGACAACCAGATGAATGAGTAGACAGGCTGATGGACTTAATTTCTCTAATAAACTTCAAGTAATACAGGAATAATAGTGTAAGCTCATGCCGCCCGTTGACATCTGCAATCAGTTCCAGATAAAGTTAGATTCCTACCTGGGGTTAACAACAGATGCGTTGCTATGTCTAGTAGTATAGCAGTGATAGCCTAGTGTCCGAGGTTCAAATCCCAGGCTCGCACCTCTGATTTTCAAATGTATTAGAAATTATTTATCACTTGTTTAAACGGTGAAGGAAAACATCGTGAGGAAACCTGCATACCTGAGAGATATACAAAAAAAAAATCTTAAAGGTATGTGAAGTCTACCAATACGCACTTGGCCAGCGCGGTGGACTATGGCCTAATCCTTCTCATTCTGAGAGGAGACCCGTGCCCAGCAGTGGGACAGGAATGGGTTGATGATGATGATGATGATGATGATGATATGTCTAGTAGCTATTGAGAATTTAGTTGGAACGCCGCGAATAAGTATGTGTTCAAATCAAAACCTTCAAAGCGGAACACAGCAGCACCCAACACTGCTCTTATTAGGCAGATATTATATACGTGTGGCGGCGGTGCCTTCGGAGAGGAACAGAGGGTTCTACCACCTTCATTGGTAAATATAAAACCATTTGAGTAAAAGATAACATCAGTTATGAAAACAATAATATTCAATTGTTATTCATAGAACATCAAATTAAGTGAAGGCATAGAAGCAGTAAAAAAATAATAAAAATATGCAATAACGGGCAAAATAGGGGAAGTTTATGTACACTAATAAATGGTTATGATGCTACGAATTCTTATAAACAGCAAAACATATTTACGTGACCTTAGATGAAAGATGTCCATCTTCGTCAGCTCATTACTGTCGCACTGCTGGGCACTGGACTCACAATGGTAAGAGTTTTCTTGAGAGTTGATATCGAATGGAAGTTAGCGATTTTGGATATTATTGCGATGATTATACCTTTTGGATACACAGTATGTCACAAACTAGCTTTTGTATTAGTATTTTGAAAAATTGAAAGTAGATTTTAAAGCCCAATGGCAAAACTATAAATATGTAGAAGTCCGTTATATTTTAGTTACATTTTTTACTACATTTGCTGATTTTATTGTTTTTAAAATCATTATTAACGTTGTCATCAAATAGAAATTGTCGTAACATCGAATGTAATTTAAAAAAAAAGGTTTTTTATTCCGTACACGTATTTCATTCTTAAATATCGCTTAGATTTTGCAAAAATATCTGTAGAGACTTTTCCAAAATCTAATTACCTCAAACTCGATAATGTTGGCAGACTATTTACAATAACATTTCTTAAGGATGCCGAAAATCTCGGTAAATTGGTCAAAGTATTTTTAAATATTACTTGCTGACCCGGCAAACGTTGTGTTGCCATATAAATAAAAAAAGTTTAGGGTGAACAACCCTTATCACTTAGGGGTATGAACAATAGATAGTAGCTGATTCTCAGACCTACTGAAAATGCATATAAAATTTGGTGAAAATGCTTAGTGATTGAAACTTGGCCTCTTAACCGGAGGCCCGAGGTTCGAATCCCAGATACATGAATCAGATTTTTCGTAGTTTTTATAATATAGGTGTAGCAGGCGAGCTTCATCCACGATGGTAAGTGGCTACTGCCGCCCATGGACCTTTGTAATCAACCTCAGTTAGGATTAGATACCTAAGGTCAGCCACAGATGCGCCGCTACCCCTGAGGACTAAGCTACAAATCTACACACTTGAGTGTACTTGATAAAAAAATGGCAGAGAATTTGCAAAGATATCTCTATAAAGTTTTTACAAAATCTACTTACCTCAACTCAATAACGGTGGCAGACTATAAACACATTTCCTAAGGATGCCGACGATCTCAGTAAATGGGTCGAAGCATTTTTCATCATACCAATATTCGCTAAATGAAATTTGCCGTCAGTCCTTAAACATCATTATATTAGGTTTTATGAGCGAATTCGTATCTGCTGCCTTTTGTGACCTATTCTCAGTATTATAACATTAAGTTATGGAATATGAGTTAAGTAATGTCGGGCATAGTCAGTGATTGGTTGGGTGACCACTAGTGGTACTGCCTAAGTGGGTACTGCCGCCCATGGACATCTGTAATCAACCCCAGATAGGATTAGATATTCCTACCTGAGGTCGGCCACAGATGCGCCGCTATCCCTGAGGACTAAGCTGAAATGCCTTAGATAAGTATGTATCTTGCCAAACCTTTCAAACCAGAACACAGCAGCGCTTAACACTGCTGTTATTAGGCAGAAATAGGTGTGGCTGTGGTGCCGCCGGAGTCGAACCACGGAGGGTTATACCACCTTTAAAGAGTTTTAAGGTCTAATTAAGGCCCTAAACACATTTCCATAAAAATTAACTACAAATAAAGGCATAATACATTACTACCCCTCACCATAGTTTCCTAAATAGGCATATCATGTGAAATAAACCTTAGTAAACGTACAAATTAATTAGTAAACCTAATTAGTGTATATGTGATCTGGGTAAATAAGCCTGTTTATGACAAACGTAATTATTGTGAAAATTTTGTTACTTGTACTCGTATAGTACAATGTTTGGAATTATGTGTGTATTTATAAACGATAATAATGTAACTGATGTTTTGCGGGTACTCTCTACAATTAACTTTCGAAGTTAATTGTAGAGAGTACCCGCGTCGCTCCCACGTCGTCGGGTACCTTTTGATGGTTTCTCCCTCGAAAACAAAAAAAATAATAATAATAAGGGGTAGCAGCACATCTGTGGCCGAAGACCATAATCTTATCCGGGTTTGATTACACATGTTCAAGGCGGCAGTAGCCCAAGCAGGAGAAGTAGCAGTAGAAGAAAATGACACCACAGTACCCTTACCATGAGTTTTCAAAACATTTTACGTTACGTTTAATCAATCCATTATTCTGTTCCGTTTGCTTCAGTAGACTGAGTAAACGTAACAATAAGTAAGTGCTCAAATCATTTTCTCTACCTCACATGTTCGCAAAAAAGAGAGACACAACATAAAGCGCCATTTTGTCAATTTAGACATTTAATGTTACGTTACTGACACTATAGTTCTGATACAACCCGCTAGGGGCGCTGATTGAAAATTGTATGGGCAAATACGTAAAGAAATACCAAAACAGTCATATTTGTCAAAACGTAAAACTCATGGTAAGGGTACAGTTCAGTATATTTTCAGGTTAAAAATTAGACATTACAGTATGTATATTTATAGATTTTATCTTTAAATCTCGAAGGAAATATAGTCTAGCAAACACGTTAGGCAATTCTCAGTAAATTTGGCCTATTTATTACGAATTTTATGCCAGAAAAATAAAATGAGATCGTGCCCAAATCTTGTAACAATCAGTATTAACATTATTTGGACTAGATATTTTGTAAATAGATATGAAATTAAAGAAATGTAGATAAAACTTTCTATTACTAGAATCATAATATTTAAAAGCCTGAGGCTAAAATAGAAATAGGTTATTTATTTTTTATATACTACGTGTATTTCTATCTGCTAAAGTATTAATCCATTCGGATAAAGTTTTAACGAAAGAATAATTGTTCATTGAGCAATGTAGCTTATTTAATACGGGATTTTAAAACCATAGTGGAATACAATGTTTGTATTAAGTATAGCTGTCATCCAAAAAAAGGCAAATATATACTTCATGTACAGCAAAAAAGAAAAGTTGGTGTAAGAAAATGTACAATTGTACTCGTACATTAAAATGACTTTGTACACTTTTGTCGAGGGTGCCATGGACATACACAAAGACGAACAAAAACACCCAGACCCAGAACAGATATCTGTATTCATCATTCAGATGTCTGGCCGGGGATCGAACCCCGAACTCTCTGAGCGTCAGACCAGTATGGTAACCGCTCCGCCACGCGGGTACGGTAATGGTACGTTAACTTTAAAATAAAAGTATAAATTAATGAAATTTAAGTGAGATTCGTGATGCCTACTTAGTCGAGTTTCTTTCGAAAATCTTCTTAAATTAATTGGCTTCATCATCAACCCTTTATTGTCCCACTACTGGGCACGGGTCTCCAGAGTGAGAAGCATTAGGCCATAGTCCACCGCGCTGACCAATTGCGAATTGGTAGACTTCATATACCTTTGAGATTTTTTATAAATCTCACGTAGGTATGCAGGTTTCTTCACGACGTTTTCCTTCTCCGCAAGTAATTATTACTTTCTAATACGCACATAACTTTGGAAAATCACAGGTGCCTGGGGTTTGAACCTCGGACCCCTCGGTCGAGGAGCTGAGTTTCTTAACCACTAGGCTATCACTGCTCATTAACTCAGACATTGAAAATACAGTTGTATTCCTGATTGCCTAAGATCCACTTATATTATGTACAAGATCAGCATAATATGATAATGGCAATCAGAGATGGACTCCTAAACCAATAATCTTATAGTATACGAGTATTAGCTTAGATATTAGTATTTCTTTGGGTAGTTTATTTTGTGGCAAAATTGTATTATTTCGACAAACGATAAAAGGGCGAGATGAGATTTTGTATCTAGTATTTCTGACTTCGCCAAGACTTGTTATCAACTCATTACTGTCCCACTGCTGGGCATGGGTCTATTCTCAGATTATAACAGGTTTTAAGTCATAGTGGACCACACTATAAGAAACAAAGGAGCGTGCAGTCCACCTGATGGTAAGTGGCTACTGCCGCCCATGGACATCTGTAATCAACCCCAGATAGGATTAAATATTCCTACCTAAGGTCGGGGACAGACGCGCCGCTACCCCTGAGCTAAGCTGGAACGCCTCGGAAAAGTATGTCTTCCTTACCACACCCTTCAAAATGGAACACAGCAGCGCCTAACACTGCTGTTATTAGGCAGAAATAGGTGTGGCGGTGGTGCCACCGGGGTCGAACCACAAAAGGTTCTACCACCTTCAACACTTACCTGAGCTCGGCCACAGATGCGTTGCTACTTGTTAGGACTAAGTTGGTATGCCTCGCATAGGTAGAGATACCTACCACTACGATCAAATCGGAATACAGCAGCGCTGCACACTACTGTTATTAAGCAGTAAAAGGCGTGGAACTAGTGACTTCGTAGTTGAACCACAAAGGTATTTACCACCTTCAGAATAGACTTTGTGTGAAGACATTTGACAACTTTCAGGCAAGGCGGTCACGATATTTTTTCACATAATTAATTTGTAATACGCACATAACTTTGAAACTCCTCAGATTCGGACCTCGGACTTCGCCGATAGACAGAGTTTCAACCACTAAGCTGTCTAAGCTGCGTCAATGTAAGTAGGTATAGTCCGCGCCAAACTGCTAGTCCGCTCTGAACTTATTGCGAGCAGGTGTAGTCACACAATTTGCTATGGTGACGCGATTCATTCCCATATTCAGAGCGGACTAGCAGTTTTACGCGAACTATATAGATATAAAGATAATTCCTCGGGATAACCCCGAAAATATATTCGGATCTCGAAACCACCCAGATTCGTACGTGATAGAAATTTAATAATACGACCTTCGTGCCTGCGTGTCTTATTAGTTTCATATTGGAATTATTTTATTGGATTTCGCCCACTTGTGAGGTTCTTGCTGTATTCTTTTAACTAAATGGAATTAACTTATTGTAAGTTTAACGGATATACCAAGAAATAGATTTTATATCGCTTACTTGGATAGCGTGTTATAGATGTAATTTGTTTGTAGTTCTTATCTAAAGCTGGGATTTTGAAGGTGGTAGAACTCTCTGTGGTTGGACTTATGAGGCACCATCGCCACACCTATTTCTGCCGAATAACAACAATGTTAAGTGCTGCGGTGTTCCGGTTTGAAGGGTGTGGCAAGCGAGACATACCTATCCGAGGCGATCCAACTTAGTTCTCAGAGGTAACAACGCATTAAAGATACATTACTACCTAAGGCCGGCCACATTGGCCAATTACTTGGAGTTTATTACTAATGTCCATGGGTGGCAGTGCCTACTTACGACGGCTGGCTGCAAGCCCATTTGCTGCTCCGATTAAAAACAAACTGGGGATCTACCACCATCTTTTAAAAACCATCATAGTTCAGGAGAGTTTTATTTCAATATTGCGTTAACATTATTTTGTTTCTTACCACGACCTCCTTAAACATTATTCTCAATGTATGATTAAAATAATATTAATTTAAGAGATGGTAGTTACCCCCCTGGACTAATCTAGAACAATCTTGTATATTGTGTTAAGAGAAAATTAAATATTTACTTTGCAGAATTCTTTGTACGTCAACCACGGCTCCACAATATATTTCGTATATAGAGAAAACCCGACAAAAATGCATAATGCATGAATTTTCCAAAAAAAATGACATCCATAATGATAGTTGAAGAACAAAACAGCATTACATATGAGTTTTTCAGAAAAATGCCATTCATAATATATTTGAAGATATTTTTGAAATTTAATATAAAAGTTGGAAATATTTCAGATTGTACGTTTTTATTTCAGCTTTTTAGCTGTATGCATAAGTTTATTGAAGTTTCAGTTATTTCAGTTATATTTTATATGCGGAATCCAATATATTGTCATTTTAAAAGTTAACTGAGTTGACATTTTTTATTAATAAAAGTCAGTTTTATAATATAGAAGTAGCAGACGAGCATGCAGTCCACCTGATGGTAAGTGGCTACTGCTCCCATGGACATCCGTAATCAACTCCAGATAGGATTACATATACCTGAGGTAGCCCTGAAGACTAAACTGGAACGCCTCGGAAAAGTATGTCTCCATTACCACACCCTTCAAACCAGAACACAGCAGCGTTTAACACTGCTGTTATTACGCAGACATACTCGTAGATGTGGCGGTGGTGCCGGAGTCGAACCACAGAGAGTTCTACCGCCTTCACGATACAAACATACTCGTAGATAATCTCGGTGATATTTTCTGTGTGAATGTGTACTCAATAATATAGGCAGTGATAGTCTAGTGGTTAAGAAACTATCGAGTTGCCCGAGGTTCAAAACCGAGGCACGCACCTCTGATTTTTCAAAGTTATGTGCGTATTAGAAACTAATTATCACTTGCTTAACCGATTCCGTGCGGATGGCACCACAGTTGTGCCATGAATTTCTTTTGTATATGGCGTAGCACCCGGGAGGTGCCAAACTTTAACCCATAAATCTCGGATAAATTGACGTTTATCAAAGTTGTTCTGAAAACAAAAGTGTCTTTATTTATCACGTAGATCCTTCCTAGAATGTCAGTTTCAGCAGATCACGTGATTTCACATACTTCAGGGATTGTAAACCTTTCAAAAAAAAATTATATTATTTTGCAAATTACTGTTATTGTATTTCTATATACCTAATAATAACTAATAGTACCTACTTTTCGTTAATAGTAAGCCAATAGAAACTGGATTAAAATATTCGTACTTTGGTGTTTATCTTTGTCTGAATAAATAGCGCAATCAATTTCGATATTCTATTAGAAACCTGTCCATTAATAATTTGAATTTTTATTCTAAACAAAACACCAGAAAAGAACTATCATAGCGCTCTGCACGTATCGAATATTCATATTTAATTCTATAGTAACACTAAAACAATCAATTCATCAAAAACATACAAAAATGTTTACAACACCTGATAGAAATAAGACACTTACCTTCCATTTCCGTCATTACACGTAGATAGTCACTTTTGTAAACACTAATCGAAAAGTTAAACCATTCACTTTTGGGTGGCTACTAAACTTACAGTACGTGGAAAAAGCAAAAAAAAACGATAAGTTACAATTCATGGCGGAGGGCACTTTAGCGGTGCCATCAAAGTCCCTGGCATTTGGCACAACAGTAGTGCCACGAAATATTTGTTCGCCGCCAGGCGTTAAAGTTTGTCCAAAAGGCCGCCGCATTGAATCGGTTAAACGGTGAACCTGCATACCTGAGAGATTTAGCAAAATCTCAAAGGTGTGTGAAGTATACCAATACGCACTTGGCCAGCATGGTGGACTATGGCCTAATCCTTCTCATCATGAGAGGACACTCGTGCCCAGCAGTGGGACAGTAATGGGTTGATGATGATGATGATGATGCGTACGCAATTTATGATGTGTTGAGCATGCATTGCATAAATTATCATGAGCTTGAATATATTCGTTTAACCTAAGGGTTCTACGTTTTAGGCGACGTAGTATCTGAAATGTCTCACGTCGAAGTCAATATGCTACGGTAACGTGAATTTGGATACTGCAAAATCCGTGACGTCGCCTTACACTGACAGGTAAGTAAATTTCCGCTAGGGTCAGCTTTTGTGAAGGATTTAAGAATACTCGGTCAGTTTATTTTGTTAAGAATTTTAGAAGGAAAGCTCTATGTATCTATAAGTTATGTTCTGCGTCTAAAATGATATTACCAACAAATACTAAAAATAAATTAAACGTAAAATTGAACATAAATAAAATGAATGGAATAATTATTAAGGAATATTGTTAATAAAGACTCTCATTATCATTATGTTTTGCGTCAGGATGCAACAGCCAGGATACAGAAAGACCGAAATACTTATTGTATCCTTACATGTATTTAACCATAGCTGAATGTTACAAAAGTTTCAATGAAGTCTAACCTAAATTATAAGTAACTAACCTAAGTGACTTACTGGGGCAATGTTAGCACCCAGACTGAGTTCCCACGACTTCGAGTTCGGGACTATGTGGTGGCAACGTAGACAGCGTTCGCACGGCACAGAGGCGGTGTGGAATCGGATCTACTCCAGATAATTTTGTTTAAGGCGAATGCCTAACAGGGTTGGTTAAGGCCAATACATGGTTAAGGCTAATAACATATGGATATCATATGTAAATATAACAGAGGTGTAGAAATATTATATGGTTGCAATATTTTTTGCATAGGCTCTTGGAGGAACTGGATTAGGGCCTGAATGGTACTTACTTTGATTATTTTTTTCAAAAATATACCAGGCTCGACAAATGAAGACCAGTGATTGTCTATTCATTGAAACTTTACTTCTCAATCAACCTCTGATTTTTCAAAGAACATATCTTTAAGTATAAGAAATTAATTATAATATTATTAAGAAATAATTATAATATTATATTAATTTAAGTATAAGAAATTAATTATCACATGCTAAGGCAAATATTGTGATATTACCGGTATACCAGGGAGATCCTAAAAAATGTTCCGTAATCATTCGATCCACACTTGGCCAGCGCGATTGACTATGACCTAATCAATATGAGAGGACTTGCGCTCAGCAGTGGGACAGTAATGGGTTAATGAATAATTGTTTCCCAAATAACGGTAGACCGAATGAGCGTACAGTGACCCCAATTCCTTGAAGATTTCCTCAGACCACGACGATTTGGGCTCTATCGACACCTCGATCAAACATGATCGGAATTTGGGACATTTCTTGTTTGACAAATAGTTTCCGAAAAGGATCTGTAGTTATGGTGAAATTGCATATTTTGCGAAGGATTTCATAGGGACAGTTTTAGTTATAAAATTGTAATGAACACATTATTGTAATACTAAGTTTCCTCTCAGAATGAGGAAGGTATAATCCGGAGTTCACCAAGTTGAGATTGGTAGACTCCATACAGCTTTAACAACATTTTAGAAAACTTCCTGGCGCGTGGGTTTCCATTTTTAAGAAGAACCGTGCCCAGCACTGGGATAGCAGCGGGTTCAAGTCATGCAAAACAAATTACCTGTGTCTGGAATAAAAAGCAATAAAATTGAATTTAGACTGTAGTGAATTCGTAGAGGACTTTGGCTCAGAATGTTAGATGTCCGAATACGAATACTTTGTTCTAGATTCTAGACGAACAGTTTCCAAAACTTTGTTCTATGTTTAGGTATATGTTTATTTCTGCATAATAACAGCAGCTTTAAGTGATTTGTTCTAGTTTGAAGGGTGTGGCAAGGGACACATTATTTTCTGACGAATTTCAGCCCAGTCTTCAGGGCGCGTATGTGGCCGACCTTAGGTAGGAATGTAATGTTATCTCGGCTTGATTATAAATGTCCATGGGCGGCAGTAGCCACGTACCATCAGGTGGACTGTATGCTCGTTAGTTAATTTCATCAAAAATACGTAATAGTGGCATAATTTCAAAATTATATTACAGGTATTTTTTACCCAGTTTAGGCAGCTGACGATACTTAATTATGTTAAATAAATTACTATTATATAAATATTACCTCAAGAATATTCAAATATACCTTTGTAATGCTTCATGAAATAAATAAATTTATTATTATTATTAATTTCAAAAGCCATACAGTCGAGGAGAAAGCCATATTAAAAAAAATCTTATATAATTCGACTAAATAAAAAAGCTTCAAGCCTGTCAGCAGTTTTTGAGAACTGTGAATCATCCCAGAATTAATTGTATCAATAGGAGAGAGCGGGCCTTAACTAAAGGACACGAGATGGAGAAAATACAAGGATTCTACGTGACCAAACTTCAATATGCTTGTTCTAGAGGTTTTACGTGGTATGTGTGCTAATCGCTGGGCATCTGCTCTACTGTGAGCGAGTGAACGATGGGCGATAGATATTTTCGCAAGAAAGCAGAGACAAGAAAATACTAAATCCCAGAAGGGAAATCAATCGCATATGATTCGCATTAAGGATTTCATGTAATAATAGTTTATAGTTTTGCAATATATATTTCCAAAATATTCCATTTGCATAACTAAGATTTTAGCATGTTAAGGCCATCTTTAGATAACATGGGTAAGCGTCTATGAGGTAAATATTGGTACATTTAAATAAATCTACCAGGTCAGTAAAAATATAAACAAATCTTCCAAATTCCACAATTCTCAGTTTAATTTTATAATCGGTCTATTGACATCAAAATTTTCGTTTCTTGAACTTTGTTTTATGGTTCTAATTCACTTTTCCTGTCACGCGTGTATATACCCGCATGCGCGTTCCATATTCACATGATTAATCCCCTGCATCTTCGCAAACCGTGTACGTATAAAACCATAGTGCAAATGCGACAGGAAAAGCGCTTCCTCTCTTATTGCTCGTCGTGTTTAGTGAAACACATCACTATAGTTCGAGAGACTGGTTTTCGTTTTAGGAAAATTAGAGATTTAATTTTGTGTTACTGTAAAAAATATAGAAGTTCAATTTATTTAGCTTAAATACAAAAAACGTGACACTTTTTAGAACATTGTAAGAAAATTGAGTCGATAACCTTGTTATTTTTTTCAAATCACGACCGACGAAAAAGTATCTGAAACTATACACTTTAAAAGCATATTTACTCCTTATTTTAGTTCTTTTTTGTATTTCTAATATAGAAGTAGCAAATGAGCATGCAGTCCACCTGATGATAAGTAGTTACTCCCACCCATGTCGTTCTGTAATCAACCTCAGATAAGATTAGATTCCTATCTGAGATCAGCCGCTACCCCTGTGGATTAAGCTGGAATTTTTCGGAAAATAATGTCTCCTTACCACACGCTTCAAACCAAAACACAGCAGCGGTGAACACTGCTGTTATTAGGCAGAAATAGGTGCGGCGGTAGTATCGACGGAGTCGAACCTCAGAGAGTTCTATCCTTAATATGTAGTGGAGGTATCTTCCCAGACGAATTATTTTGGTTCTACCCATAGATTAGTAAAGATACTTCGCCGCCTTGAAATTGAATGAAGCCACAAACAGCTTATTTTAGTAAGTTCTTTTTTTGTATCCTTGACAAATAAAATCATTTTTAGAGAAAATTTACGAATAAATAACTAATTTTCGTAATAATTACGTAATTTACGTAATAAATAAATAATTATTACAAATATTTTAGGGACATTTTAGCACGGAGACGTGGCAAAACTTTTTTACGCAACCATTTAAATTCTCAAAACTGGGTACATTTTCTTGTTAGGAGTGAGTAATCTTTACTAATCTATGGTTCTACCTTCCAATACCAATACACAGAAAAAAATCTCCATTAACAAATAATTCAAATTCAGAATTCTATTTACAACCTTACAAATACCTCTTCACGAAATCTTAGAATTGAAATAGTTAATTAATAATTTCTAGTCTAGACTTTGTTAATCGGCTTAGCATTATATGGATCAAATACGGGCCCTTGCATTATATTAGTCTTTCCATTAATTATGTATATTAATATCATGCTTATTACTTGATTTCCAAATTTAGAAGCACAAAATAAAATAATGTGTAAAATTTTATGATCACACTTTAAATTTGATTCATATTCAATCAAGGTGGTACAATCCTTTGTAGATCAGCTGCAGAAGAATCTTTACCACACCTTTTTCTGTCTAAAATAGTAGTGTTTAGCGCTGCTTTGTTCCGGTTATTAGGGTGTAGGAAGGAAGACACATTCGCGGCGCTGCAACTTAGGCCTCTGGATAGCAACGTATTAATACTCAATACTTTATTGCAATCATGGTTTTACAATTGTTCTATAAAAATCATTTTAGAAAAACATAAACCCACAATGGGTGTAGCATTGATATCAGATTTACAACATTATTTAATTTAATGAGTATTTATTTCTTTGTTAATAATAATAATAATAATTTTATTTTTTTCGTATTTTAGTTTTCTAAATATTGGCTTAATTTGTAATATGCATATTTTATTAATAATTCCTTTAAGTTGGCGTAGAACTCCTTGTCGTTTTTGTTTGATCAATTGAGGTAGAAAACTAACTATCTTTTGGTTGATTAGTATTTAAAATTATTACTACTACTATTGGTGATTACATGTCCATAGGAAGTAGAATAAATAAATAGTAATTTTCCAAAAAAATATATATTCAAAAATAAACAAAATACAAACTTAAAGTACAACTCCTGGTTCATAAATGTAACAGTTTTGGCAAAATGGGCTAAAACGAAAATCACAAGTCACTGGGATAGACTGGCGTTTGTTTGTTCAGCCTTCAAGGTTTCAGGTAGCTGAGTGGTAGCTTACCACCAAGCGAGAAAAGTAGGGTTCACTGTTCAAATCCAATGACAAGACTACCATATCTATTTGTTCATTATAGGGTCTTATTCTACATTACATAAGTCGCAGTTATGTCAACATAAGGGCGGTTGGCAGAGAATTTCAGGTCTTGAGGATACCGCCGGGCAAATTCTCAGGTGCTCGAATACCCCCCAGATTCTTAATATTTATTCATAATAATACAATGTTTTATATAATATAGGAGCAGCAGACCAGCATGCAGTCTACGTGATAATTGGCTACTGTCGTCCATGGATATCTGAAATCAACCCTAGATAACATTAGGTGAAGGTGGTAGAACGTAGAGCTTCAACTCCGGTGGCACCACCGCCACACCTATTTCAATCTCATAACAGCAGCGTTAAGCGCTGCTGTGTTCTCTTTTGAAGGGTATGGTAAGGGAGACATACTTTTCCGAGGCGTATCAGCTTAGTCCTCAGGGGTAGCGGCGCATATGCATTACTAGAAGGTGGTAGAACCCTTTGTGGTTCGATTCCGGCGGCACCACCGCCACACCCATTTCTGCCTAATAACAGACTGCTGTTAGGCGCTGCTGTGTTCCGGTTTGAAGGGTGTGGTAAGGGAGACAGACTTTACCGAGGCGTTCCAGCTTAGTCCTCAGGGGTAGCGCATCTGTGGCCGACCTCAGGTAGGAATATCTAATCCTATCTGGGGTTCATTACAGATGTCCATACCCACTTACCATCAGGTGGACTGCATGCTCGTCTGCTACTCCTATATTATAAAAAAAGACTATACTCAGTAGCAACGCGTGTTCAATCAATCCTTAAAATGAGCAATAAATATCAATTACCCGATAACGATATGATATGCAATGCGCATATCGGATCGAAGGCATATCAGATACATTCACGCTGAAATAATTGAACCAATTGGTGCATTAATTGATTGACTTATCTTGATCTGATTTAATTAACCTACAGATGATCGCACACTTAGCTATAACCATAAAAATTAGATAGAACCCTTTATGATACAAATAAGAGGTACCACCGTCATACCTATTTCTGCCTAATAACAGCAATGTTAGACTTTGCTGTGAAAATCGGTAAAGAAGCGTAAAAATCGGTATAAACGCCGAAAAATACCGATTTTTTATATGATATGACCTTAAATTATTTTCATGATATTTTTATCGACAAGATTTGTTGTTATGGTGAAATATCGATTACGGTTCACAAGATTGAGCTCTGTGACAGACGTACAGACAGCATAGGCTTAGCAATGGGGTTCCATTTTTATCCTTTGGCTAAAAAATCCCCAATAGTGGACAGCAATAATATTAGTGACTGTATTGTCACTACAGCAAATTGCAAATTGCGGCAAATTGTAATATCATCATGTCATATTCATTAGTAACATAATTTAATTTCATCATGTCACATAGGTTATTCATTAGTAACATCATTTCCAGGTATTCGGAAGCAGCATTCATGACCTGATAAAAGAGTCATGTTCATTTGAATGCGCTCTAAAACTTGCTATCATGTTCTACAGATAAACATCATAGTACATAATGTTCTTCTGAACACAACTATATACTTGTACAAATAAATAAAATATGTTGGGATGGCGGGTTTTAATGTTTATCTTATCACACTGGAACTAGGTAGGCAAAATAGGCAAAGCGCGGACGAAGAAGAATTGGGTAGCTCTTCCTATGGAATAACGCTCGTACCTGTGGTCTTGTAGATGCAGCTCGGCAGGTCCTCTGGTTTCTGTGCACTAATTGTAGGGTATCCTGTTTGCGGTGCGCGATGAGAAAAGCGGAAAATGCACAAAAATAGATCCACGTGGTCGCGAAAAAGAGTACGTATTTGAGGCGCGGAGCGTAAGGTTACGTAGCATAAGGCCCACTCGTACGTCCTTGGGACTAGTGGCCAATGTGCATACAGTACGTCATCGTAGACGTCACTGGAGTACGTCGGGATTGGATGACTGAGGATGGAACAGTATGCACAAGCGAATAAGCGTTGCGGTGTAACCATATGGGTTTGTTTGTAATGTGAAAATAACAGCTTTTTACTAAAGCTGTTGAAAGGTGGTAGCTCTCGATGGTTCGATTGCGGTAGCACCACCTAATAACAGTTTCAAGAGTTACTGTGTTCTAGTTTGAATAGTGTAGTAAGGGAGACATACTTTTCCGAGGTATACCAGCTTAGTCCTCAAGGGTAGCGGCGCATCTGTGGCGACCTCAAGTAAGAATCTAATCTTATCCGGGATTGATTATAGATGTCGATTGATTATAAACTTCATGCTAGTCTGCTACTCCTATATTGTAAAAAAGAAAGTTATAGCTAGCGCTAACACATAAATAATTATTTATTATTTGCGTTACTTCGCGCGAATAACACAGATTGGGTAAACAGAAACTTGGGGAGTTTGAAATGCTTCAATATAAACAAATTTCAGGCGACGACTTGAAGGAAATACAGTTTGAAGATATCAACGTAAACAGCTCTTGAGTTATTTCAAATTAGTTATTTACGACGGATACAAATTGGTTTGAAGTTAGTTATGTCTAATGTTTACTTATATTTAAGGCAAGTTGAATGAACTTAAATTTGCATAAGTGAGTAAGTAAGGTTGATATGTGATAACTTCAATAAGTAGAGAATTATTATAAAAAATCGAAAACTCGATTGTTTAAAAATTTTCAAATTTCGATGGGACTTTTAGAAACTAGCCGCATACAATGGTGTTTAAATCATGTCAATTACAAAGTATAGTCTATGTTACATCTACAATTAAGACCTTATATGTTCTTTTGAACATACACTGCCTTTTGGCAGTGTACGCTATGTAGTGGTTAAGAAACTCAGCCTCTCGTTTGAGGGGTCCGAGATTCAAATCCCAGGCACGCTCTCTCTCTATCTCTAATTTTTTCAAAGTTATGTGCGTATTAGAAATTAATTATCACTTGCTAAACGGTGAAGGAAAACATCGTGAGGAAACCTGTATATCTGAGAGATTTAAAAAAAAGTCTCAAAGGTATGTGAAGTCTACCTATACGCACTTGGCCAGCGCGGTGGACTATGGCCTAATCCTTTTCAATATGAGAGGAGGCCCGTGCCCAGCAGTGGGACAGTAATGGGTTGCTGATGATGTTCAAATCTGTAGGGCATGCCAAAGGATAAAACATACAGACCAACTTACATACATACGAGTACCCTATGTACTCAAAAAACATTACCCTCCGACCCCTCCGTAGTCAGTTCAGATAATTATTTTTAGGCATTTTTTTTAATTACTACATAGATCATTAAAAATAGATAACTATCATTTTTTTAAATAGGACAAGTATCGGGTACTAAGTACCCTGCAACATATCTTCTGATATACCTGCCACCCTTCATACCTTCTGAAAGGTGACCCGTGCCCAGTAGGGACAGTAATTGATAATAATATAGGTATATCTTTATCGTTAGAGGACATTGTAAGCCCTAAATTGGGGCTCTAAACCTTTAATTAAACTGGACCGCTTTGACGCTCGAAAATTCAGTGTTAATTACTTTGTAATCTAGTCTTATTAGTATTTTGATGGGATAGAAAATTTTAGGAAACGCTTCCATGCTTTAGTTGACAGGAAACATAGTATCAATCTCTTATAATCACTAGCATTTATTAGTCTGAAGTAGTTTGAAGGTAGAACCCTTTGTGGTTCGACTCCGGCACCACCGCCACACCTATTTCTGTGTCATAACAGCATTGTTAAGCGCTGCTCTGTTCTGGTTTGAAGGGTGTGGTAAGGGAGACATACTTTTCCGAGGCGTTAAAGCTAAGTCTTCAGGGGTAGCGGCGCATCTGTAACCAACCTCAGGTAGGAATATCGGCATGAGCGGCAGTGACCACAGAGAAATTCCATTAGTATTTTGTACTTTTTATTTTTTTTACATTCGAATTTCGAATACGTTCGTATCAGTTAGTTTTATTTCGAGCTTCATTGTAACTTTATTTTGTAAACCGACTCAAATAGACGGGGCGTTTAAAATTCCGCCACGTGGGCGAGTTTTAAACTTCGTTCCGGAACAAAAGAGATTAGTCTGCTCGCACACGGAGATTCTAAACGCTGTTTATATTATTAATTCTTGCTAAATTAGACAGATTTTCAATAAAATGTTGAAGCGTATATTATTCTATCGATTTACTACGACGAACTAATGTAGTATAGTAAGTATCCACTGGAGAAGTCCACCGCTCTATTTACTTCTAATGTGAAGTAATTGTTGCGTTTTAATGGAAGGCTGAGCAAGCTGATATACATTAATGAGGCGGCAATCTTCGTCGTCATAAGTATCAACGCGTCTGTGATCAGCATCAGGTAAAACCCTGAAGCCAATAATAATATGAACTCTCTATATTATGAAGTTACATGGTCGGGTGTGACCACTAGTGGAATATATATACTAGTAGTACCCGCGGCTTCGCCCGCGTTTTAATTAAAGTAACATGACATACGTATAACTGAAAATTTGCGCCACTGTCGAAAATTTATTCATGTACAAAAACCTTTTCCCACGGACTAAATTGTGAATCAAAACCATTCTCAAGTCCCCTTGAACACACAACAAATTTCATCAAAATCAGTAAGTCGTTTAGGAGGAGTTCAGTGACATACACACGCACATGAGAAATAAATATATAAAGATATAATTTCCTTGCTACTCCTATTAAATAATATCACTACTTAGGAATGAACCTGGGATTACTCGTCGATCGCTAATTTTCTAATTAAATATTTTTCTAATACGTATAACAATATTTTACAGTGTTATTATTCCAATCAACATAATAAATTGGATTTATATTAAGTGGCAAAAAAACGCAAATTCTGCAATCCCCCTAACTTACACTTCGAAATTCAGTGGAAACCGCTCAATAGTAACTAACGGCCAGAATAGTTTTTTCATTAAATTTATTTATGTTATATTCACACGACAATATTTGAAGTAAAATACATTTGTCTTATAAAATAAGTCTAACTTTTCAACTCATAATTTTATTATTATTTTGTCGATGAACGTTATATCGAAACACGCTACTTTTCGCTTTAAAGATTTGGTCATATAAGATTTTAAGTTTCAAAACCGGCGATAGCTTAAATGATAGATAGCTTACACCTTCGGTCCTGGATTCGAAACCTCGAAAAATCTAATATATGCTACATCCGTATAAAAAATAAACACTAATTATTTATTAATAGTGCTCTAAGGTGTATTAAACTAAGAATATAAAGAAGAAAAATAACCCTTTAATACTGTTTTATGTGTAAAGCATATAAAGTATCAGACAATTCATATAAACCCTTTCTAAGCCCTTTACAAAGAGCACGAAAGGGATTATTATGAACCAAGTTAAAGTCAAGGAAATCCTTGCTACAAGCCTAGCAGATACCTGGATACAAAGCTTCAAACAAACAGCTAGAACGCATTGTAATGTAAATACATTGTTGTTAAATTACGAATTTTCGGTGTTACACTGTTGTGTAAGCTACGTGAGTTTATTTAACGACTGTTGACAACAGTAGTGAACTCTCTTCTATTATCGTTGCTTCATCTTCTTCTTAAAGTGCCTCTCCAACTATTGAAGGTTGGTTTTCAGCGTCTTGCTATCCTCCTTGTTTTTAGCTGTGCGAAATAGTTCAGCGGCGCTGGCTATTCCGGTCCACTCTCGGATGTTACGTAACCACGACTTCTTTCTCCTGCCAACCTTCCGTCTTCCAGCGACCTTTTCCATCGTTTGCACGTTCAAGTTGCTTCATCATCAAACCAGTACTGTCTCACTGCTGGGAATGGGTCTCCTCTCAGAAGGAGAAGGACTAGGCCATAGTGCACCGCGCTGGCCAAGTGCCAATTGGTAGACATACATTTGAAAACATTTTTTTAAAGATTTCTCAGGTATGCAGGTTTCCTCATGATGTTTTTCTTCACCGTTTAAGCAAGTGATAATTAATTTGTAATACGCACATAACTTTGAAAAATCTGTGATGCTTCTAGGATTTGAACCTCGGACCCTTCGATCAAGAGGCCGAGGTTCCTAACCACTAGGCTATCACTGCTTTTTTAATACGCTTTTATTAGCTTCAGACGTATGTATGTTGGTATGTTAGTATGTAACGGAATCTTTGAACATGATTTTAACCCCCTTCAAAACGTCGGATTAACTTGAAATTTGGCATACTTATTAAGGACCGATGACAATTCAATATTTTAAACATTCTGACCCGTTATCCTTACTAGGATAATCAGGATCAGCCATTTTTGTTTTCCTGAGACCCGGAAGGTCTGCGTTAAGACCAATAAAGGAATCTACCAGGCGCGCCGATCACCTAACCTGACCTGACCTGACCTGACCTGACCTGACCTGATCTGACCTGACCTGTCCTGACCTGACCTGATCTGATCTGACCTGACCTGTCCTGACCTGACCTGACCTGACCTCAACTTCGACGCGTCCGTTGTTAATAGCATCATGAAGCGGTGTCTCATCATCCTTATTCATTCAGCACTTCAACATCTGCACCTTCCTTTAACAAGATTTCCACTATTTCATTGTTCCCATTTCTTGCTGCCAAATGTAAAGGCATATATGATTTCAGCTCATCGTCATAGTCACAACTTATATTATTAACTCGAGCTGTAAAATTAATTAAACTACTAACAGTTTTAAAATCTCTGCAGGCAGCAGCAACACAAAGAGAAGAAATTCTAGAATTATTTTTGATATTAACATCATCATGCTGTAATATTAAATCGATGATTGGACGACGTCCTTTTGAAATGGCTAGATGTAAAGCAGTTGACCGTTTTTCTCTTGAGTATTGCCATCAGCGCCTGTTTTTAAAAGATGCTCTATCATCCTTTTTCCGTGATTACTTTTATCCAAGATAGAGGACCTGGGATATGGTATAAATTATGAAAGAAAGCAGTTAGCATTGGCAATTCGGATGTCATTCAACAACTCCTCTGGGATTTTCACGTTAACAATAAAAATAAACACCAATGTAAAACACCACTTCATACAGCTGTGTTAAACAATGACCCAATATTCATTTTTGCACTGCTAAGCAAAGGTGCTGATGCTGATTCGAAAGATAAACTTGATAATACGCTACGTAATAATCGTTAAAATAATCACTAAAAAATGAAAAATAAATAATAGTTAAAAAAAACTAAAAAATACGCTTTTATAAAAAATTCGACCAAAAAATGAAAAATAAATAATAGTTTAAAAAAACTAAAAAAATACACTTTTTATAGAAAATCCAACTAAAAAATAGAAAATATTTTTTTTTAAATTTGAATTAAGAATAGTGTAAATAAGATAAAAATATTTTTTATTGTAAAAAAAGCGTGGGGTGCTAAAGATATTATCAAAATGATAATCCTTCTACTCAATATCTATCAATAAAATATTTATAACTATTGACACCATGCACCCCACGCTTTTTTTACAATAAAAAATACTTTTATCTTATTTACACTATTCTTAATTCAAATTTAAAAAAATATATTTTCTATTTTTTAGTTGGATTTTCTATAAAAAGTGTATTTTTTTACTTTTTTTAAACTATTATTTATTTTTCATTTTTTGGTCGAATTTTTTATAAAAGCGTATTTTTTAGTTTTTTTTTAACTATTATTTATTATCGTTGCTTATTGCAAACAAACGAAGTCGTTAACGGTACGTGTTGCGAATCGACGACACACATTGACAACTGACGGCGACCGTCGGTGATAGTCGTTCGCTGATCATAGACGACAGCGTGCGACCGTCGATAGAAAAATATAAATAAGATGACCTTCGTCGTCGTCCACAGATGCACCGCTACCCCTGAGGACTATGTTGGAATGCCTCGGATAAGTATGTCTCCCTTACCACAACGTTTAAATCAGTACCCTTAGTATGAGTTTTTATGTTTTTACAAAAAATGTCTGTTTTGGTATTTGTTTACGTATTTGCCCGTACATTTACAATCAGTCAAATTAACTTATACTAAGGGTACAGAACACAACTTTCTGAACGTTGCTACAGTCGAAGTACATTGAGTCGAAGTACAGATGGCTCTACTTTCATAGATGTTATAAGTATATTACATTACGGTGTGATTGGGTCTCACAAACAAAAGACGGTGAAGTCCGGCCCGAAGTGAAACAGCCTCCGATAAGGCTCGCTTTTGTCCTCCGCAAATGAATACAGCCTTCCGAAGTCAAAGGAATAGAAACATTTCTTTGAACTAAGACCTAACAGATTTTCAAAATAGAACTGTATTGTATGTAGCTGACGACGAAATGAATTCCAGCCTTTATTAAGAATTGATGGTTATTAAATTATTTATTGGGAATAAGATATCCCAATAATTACTTTAAATCAAGTTTTTTTTTCAAAATAGGTTCTTTACAGCGCACTTTTTGTATGTCAAGACAACTACCACCACTTCACAAGGTGTTTCGTTACGGAGACGAAGCGACATCGAATTACGAAGAAGAAGAGGAGACATCTGTAATAAACCCCAGATAGGATTAGATATTCCTACCTAAGGTCGGCCACAGATGCGCCGTTCCCCTTGAGGACTAAGCTGGAACGCCTCGGAAAAGTATGTCTCCCTTAACACACGCCTCAAAACGGAACACAGAAGCGCTTAACACTGCTGTTATTAGGCAGAAATAGGTGTAGCGGTAGTGCCGCCGGAGTCAAACAACAAAGGATTTACCACCTTTGATATATTGCTAATAACTACGAAACTAATAATACGTTAATTACCTACAAACCTACAATGTGTCGGAAGTTGGTAGTGCAGATTTGTACGATTTTGTTTCTTTTCTTTGAGGTGTGGTCTGTTTTACACTAATAGAAATTACAAGAGGAGACCAATGGTGGGACATTCATGTCATGCTCTATACCAAATAATAAAACAAAATTTGTTTGTTTATTAAAATTGTTTATCAAAATTATTTCGGAAACAACTTAATCGATTTTGACGGGACCGTTACTCAAATATCCTTAGAAGGTGACATAGACCCTAAAATATCAAACGCCATTTAAATTATTGATGGATGTGGGCGGACCTTCATAGCGAAGCTTCCTTATGAATGAATGAAAATTTGATTGGCGTAATGAAAGAAAATTTCAGAATGGCAATATTCTTCAATACCTTTGTAATTTTTTCTCATAAACAAAATTTTATTCACGAAAATGTGGCGCAATGAGGACGGCAGTTTCTTTGAAATTACAAGGAAGAATATTAACGTGAGGAAATATAGGTACCTATGTCAAACACACGTCGTGCGTTTTGATGTTGAAGTAGAAATCTTAAAACAACGACATGACCAGCGGCATTTTCTTGCAAAGTTATGTATCATAGCAGAGTTTTTTATAATGTAGGAGTAGCAGACGATCATGCTGTTCATCTGATGGTACGTGGCTACTGCCGCCCATAGACATCTGTAATCAACTTCAAATAGGATTAGATTCCTACTTGAGATCGACTACAGGTTCGCCGCTACTCCTGAAGACTAAGCTGGAATACTTCGGAAAACTATGTCCTTTACCACACCCTTCAAACCAGAACACAGTAGCGCTTAGCACTGACATTAATAGGTAGAAACAGGTGTGGCGGTGGTGCGGCGCAGTTGAACCACAGATGGTTCTACCACCACTGACCACTAACTTTTAAATGGGCCGTAAACTCATTTGATATTTGACCAATTGAAACAGTTTTGATAGCCCCTCGCAGCCCGTTGCTAAGAGATAAGAGAATATTATTAGGAAAATTAGTCAGGAAATAATTTAAAAAACAACTATTAGGAAAACTTGTCAGGAATTTATTAATTAAAAACAAACGTTTATAAACCGAGAACATTTTACTTCACAATTTTACTTTACAAAGTTAACAAAACAACAATTAAGCATGTTCGAACTCGGAGAGAGGTGAGGGGGTTGAGGGGTTGTTACTAACCACACTTGTAATAAAAACACACTTGTATGTTCCACTGAATATATATTATTAAATTTACAAGCGGCCTCTTATAGTATCTACGAAAGGTTCTCAACAGCGTGATTCAACGGCTATTTTAGCAGCGCCATCTAGTTGAATATTACGGAACTATCACATACAAATTATTTGAATATAGAACACAAATTTGAATATTGAACATACCGCCCACCAAGGGCAAGATGGACCTTGCCCTTTAATAACAAATTAACAATATTACAACAATTACGACCGCCCACCATAGAGAATCTAGGAAATACAAAGGTTAAATATTTACATAAAACTTTCTTAAATGAGTACCTTTAAAGCACTTGCACATACATAAACATTGTCCAGCAAAATTAGAATGTAGAATCTAATTTACTTATTATATTGTTACACATACAAAAAATATTAGTTTACTTTTCTATTGGTAAGAAACATAATTTCGACACAGGTCGTTTCAAAATTCCAGTTTTAGTTTTTAAAGATACAACTCTAACAACCTTGTCTTCTCCTGGATGAGTGGCAGTTATTAGACCATAAAGCCATCGGCATGGGGGCAAATGATCCTCCTTTATGACTACTACATCGCCCAGGGAAGGTTGTGATTGGCGATCAGTCCATTTATACCGATGTAAAAATTTAGTTAAGTATTCCTGCGACCACTGTCGCCAAAATGTTTGTAACATTCGTTGGGTATGTTGCCATCTCCTCAGACTGCTCACATTTGACTTTTCAAAATCATAATCAGGTGCTGCCACTGGTGGTTCACCTATTAAAAAGTGCCCTGGTGTTAATACCGTAAAATCATCTGGTTGGTCATTGAGAGCTAACATTGGCCGAGAATTGAGGCAGGCCTCTATTTGGGCTAGTACCGTGGCCATTTCTTCGTATGTCAGCGTCGAATTACCGACGACTCTCTTTAAATGGTATTTTACAGATTTCACACCAGCCTCCCACAAACCTCCAAAGTTGGGCGAATGAGGCGGTATGAAATGCCATTCGCAATGATTAATCGCCAGTGCTTCAGCTACCTCCTGATGCATACGCCTGTACTCATCAGAAGAACGTTTTTGTAACTCGGTTGCTGCCCCAACAAAATTGGTTCCATTGTCGCTCCATAACTGAGAGCAATTTCCTCGTCTGGCTACAAACCTCTTGAAAGCCTGCAAGAAGCCTTCCGTCGTTAGATCAGTCACAACTTCAAGATGTATGGCCCTAGTAGCCATACAAATAAATAAGCAGATATATCCCTTATGGGATTTATGACCTCTGCCCTTGGTCGTGCGGATTTGAATAGGCCCTGCGTAATCTACACCACTATGACTAAATGGACGAGTTGGGGTAACACGAGCAGCCGGCATTTGCCCCATCAACGGATTTCTAGTGACTGCTGAGTTTTTGACACAGGTTACGCATTGTCTGTTATGTGACTTTATTAATTGTTTTCCGCCCAATATCCAATACTTGCTTAGAATATATGCCAAAGTCAATTGTAGTCCACCATGAAGTGTTTGTTTGTGGGCATCAGAAATGATTAGTTCCGTCAGATGAGACTGCCTTGGTATTATTATTGGATGCTTCTTATTTATATTCAACCTTGAGTGTGACAGTCGACCTCCCACTCTTAATACACCATCGTTATCAAGAAATGGATTCAGTGTCTTAAGTTTGCTGCCTTTAGGTAAGTTTTTATTTTCTTTTACTAATTTAATTTCATCATTAAAGTTGTTCGATTGACATTCTTTAATCCAGATTGTTAATGTATCTCTTAATTCCTTCGCTGTAAGATAGTTTATAGTTATTTTAGGTCCTCTTGTTTTGTTGCAATTGACTATGAACCGCCTGCAATATGCCATGACTCGTACAGTTTTCGTTAACGAAGAATATTTATCCCATGTAGATTCTTCTAGCGTAGCACAGTGTGTTTTAAGTGCTTCCATTTCAGTCTGAACCTCTTTTGGTCTGAGATAGATGATAGGCTCACGAGATATAAAGTCTGGACCGTGAAACCATAACTGATTGTTCACCAGTTCCAAAGGGTGTAAACCTCGAGATGCTCCATCTGCAGGATTCTGTTTGGAAGATACGTGGCACCAGGTGGTTGGTTCCAAGTTATTGAGAATTTCTGACACTCGATTCGCCACAAAGACATTCCATTTGCTTGGATGGTCATTTAGCCAAGCTAGTACCACGGTCGAATCGGTCCATGCATGAATGTTGTGCTTCTCCACATTCATCACCTGTGCAACTTCCAACAACAATCTGGTAAGTAACACGGCACCGCATAGCTCTAACCTTGGAATGGAAACTACTTTTACAGGTGCAACTTTAGTCTTGGCCGTGACCAAGGTAACAGTCACCTTTCCTGCTGAGTCAAGTACACGGAGGTATACTGCCGCTGCGTATGCCACCTTAGATGCATCGCAGAAACCGTGAATCTCACGACAAATCTCGTTCACGTTCGTGCCATGCCATCTAGGTATACGTAATTTATTAAAGTTGGTCTGCTCTTCGCGGTAAGTCAACCATTCATTTAAGATATTGTCTGGTACCTTATCATCCCAATCAAGTGCCGCTAGCCAGAGCTTTTGAATTATGATTTTTGCTATTATTATGCTTGGTCCTACCCAACCTAGTGGGTCATAGAGACGAGATATATCTGATATAATTCTTCTTTTCGTTACAGGTTTTTTCAGCTCAGGCAGATTAACAACATAGCGAAAGGAGTCTTCACTTCGGTCCCAGGTAAGTCCCATTATTTTTGTAATATCATCTTCTTGTATTTTCAGGTTCCCAGTATTGTCCCCTTTTGTTTCTATACTTTTCATTACTTTTAACAGCTCATCGCTGTTACTGCGCCATTTTTGTAGTTCGAAACCTGCTTTGCTTAGTAGTTCGTTCATTTCCTTGTATACTGTTTTTCCTTCCTCGACGCTATTAACACCGGTCATTAAATCATCTACGTAGAAATGTTTGAGTATATTTTCAGCTGCTGAAGGATAATTTACACCGTGATCATGTGCTACTTGTTGAAGAGCCTTTACTGCCAAATAAGGCGCTGACGCCGTACCAAAGGTGACTCTGGTAAGTCGGTAACTTTTTATTTCTTCCTTATCATTTTCTCTCCAGAGTATGCGTTGACAATCAGCATCCCGCTGGTTGACCTTTATTTGCCGATACATTTTAGCTATGTCGGCTGACATACAAATGGGTGAAATCCTCCATTGCATCACAATGCACCTTAGTTCTGGTTGCAACTTGGGTCCAACCAGCAACTGATCGTTTAATGATAAATTATTTTTCCCTTTGCATGATGCATCGTAGACGATCCTTACTTTGGTAGTCTGTCTGTCATTTTTGACCACCGCGTGATGAGGCAAATAAATTGATTTATCATTATCAATCTCATCCTTAGGTACCACTTCCATGTGATCTAAGTGTAAGTACTCTTCAATTACTTCCTGATATGTTGCTTTCATTGTTTTGTTCTTGTTAAGACGATTTTCTAAAAGTTTCAGTCTTTTTTCAGCTATTTCCCGTGAAGCCGTTACTTCAGGAGTACCATTTCTGAATGGAAGACGTACGATATACCTGCCATCCTCATCCCTTTGAGTTGTTTCCTTGAAATATTGTTCACATCGTTTTTCATTATCTGTGAACATGGTTTCCTTAAGTTGCCGTTGGTCTGACTCAAGTTCCCAGAATCTTTTGAGCATGTCATTGCTTTCCGTGCAACAGTGCATAACTTGGATCTGCGAAATAGGATCATTTGATGGATTCACCATACCTGAGAGAATCCAACCGAAACTAGTAGCCTGTGCTATTAAATTACCAAACGGACCTTTCTTCATGCCTTCTTGTAGTATTTGACTGTATGTTTCTGCACCTAAAAGAAGGTCAATGTGATTTGGAACATCAAATTGTGGATCAGCTAAAACTAGTTCCTTTAATTCTGGCCAATCCAATTTTTCAACTTTTCTCGTAGGAAGAAGAGAAGTTATGTTTTTGAGGACATATGCCTTCACCGGAATCCTGACATCAGAATTAATCAAAGATTTGATTTCGATGGTAATCATCGCCTTGGAAATAATTTGCTTATCTCCACCAAGACCAGTTATTTTTCCTTTAATAAGAGTTTTATTTAAACCCAAATACTGTGCCGTAGACTCAGTGACAAAGGATGACTGCGACCCCTGGTCTAAGAGTGCGCGAACCTTGTATCCTACTCCGTTCCTGGAAGTAGCCTCCACTAGTGCTGTGGCGAGCAACACCTGTTGCTGAACTGTATCCTTTGCAAAACAAGATCCTAATGGTGTTGGATTGGTTTCCCCATTAGCATTTCCTGAAGAAGAGGCAACATACCCGTTATTTTCATTGTTATTGTTGGTAACCATAGGACTCCTTCCCTTGGGATGCAGGAGCGAATGATGATTTCGTTTGCAAATGTAACACTTTACCTGAGACCGACAGTCTTTAGCCGAATGACTACCACCCATACAATTAAAACATATATTATTGTCAAAGACAAACTTACGCCTGGCATCTACACACTTTCTTTGGAACTCTTTACAAAAGCTCAGTTTGTGATCATTTGTACAATATGGACAAACAACATTTTTTACATGTAAAGATTTAATTTTGACAAGTTGGCTAACTGCAGGAGTTGGTTTGGTATTTAGAAATTCTAAAGCTCTAAACCTAGTCAATAAGAAATTCTTAAATTGATCATAAGTAGGCAATTCTTCACATAAACTAGCGATATTAAATTCCCACTGTCGACGAGTTTCTGGGTCTAACTTTAAAGTAAGAATATGTATGATTAAAATGTCCCAGCTCCTAATATCTATCCCTAAATTACTCAAGGTAGCTAAGCAATCATCAGTTGTATCGACAATAGACTTTAAACCGGTTGCGGACTCATTAATAAGATTCTTTTGACTTAACAATCGTTTTATTGCATGATTAGAAACAAATCGTTTGTTATCATAGCGTTTTGTAAGTAATTCCCAACATCGCTCAAAGTTTTCTTCTTGTATGGGAATGTGTCTAAGAATTTGTTCTGCTTCACCCACTAAACAGCCCTTTAAATAATGCAATTTTTGAATGTTATCTATAGTACTGTTGTTTATAATTAACGATTTAAATAGTTCCTTAAACGAACACCATTCCGAATAACTTCCGGAGAACGATGGAATATTTATTTTGGGTAATTTAGCTATTGAGATTGGGGGAGCTGTATGAGATGGTGTATTATATTTTACTTGGAATTTTGATAACTGGCATTGCAGTTCACATTTGTAGTCTAAATAAATTTCCTCTACCTTGTCATACATTTCGCCAGTGACGTATATAGACTTTTTGATGTGAAACATCTATAGCCGCACGTAAAACCGATTTCTGGCGTGGCGACGCATGCCGTGGCTACGATGGTATATATATACAGTCTATATGCAGTAGTGTGTACGGTGTGGCGACGCGTCGCCATGCGCAATCGAATTCAATAAATAGTCATCGTTATCTGGAAAAAAATCGTAATATTTTATTTTATCATTATGACATATTTAGTTCTTATCACAATATGTTCTTTTCTGCATATTACTTTTACAAAATAATGTCGATGTTTCACATCTGCCAGGCGTCCCGTGACGGCTCACATTTTTTTTATTTAATACATCGGGTGGATAATTCTTAGCTAACTCCTCGTGTCCTAACATAAACCTTGACCACAACTGTTCTAAACCCTCTAACCTTCCATTTACGTATTCTAGTGTAATTCTTTCCTTAGGAGACTTTTTATAATTCAATTTACTTTTGTAAACACGTGCCGCTAAATCATTTTGTAAATTTATAATTGACTCCATTATGAACCAATAACCATAAATTAATAAGTATTAAACTTAATATTAATTAATAAGTAATAAGCATAAGTCAATAAAAACTACTTTCAGACAAAATTGCAAATTCAGAATGTTCAAATTTTACAAGTGTTTGACGTATTTATATTGCTCAGAAATCGGGCATAGATTTATATAATTTATATTAAATTTGTAATGTTCTATGTTCTAATATTAATTCAAAAAGTTTTTTAATATCACCAAAGAGTTTTTTATAATGTAAATTACTCACTATTTTCTTCGGTTTTACTTAACCTCATGTGATTTGATTCACACGACCTCGGGCTCCGCTGCCCGTTGTGTAGCCTCGGGCTCCGCTGCCCGTAGTGTAGCCTCGGGCTCCACTGCCCGTAGTGTAGCCTCGGGCTCCGCTGCCCGTAGTCGTTGCAGTGCTCCGACAGCAACGCTCCCTGCTGCACCTCACCGCTGGCTCCGCCTGACAGTCACCTCCTCAGGAGACCGTCCGAATTGACAACCATCCACACTTGGTCGTCTGACTTGCGTTTGCGACAACAATCCGCTGCCCGCAAGTCCGTTGCTTCACAAAAAACCCTCCAGTCCAATCTTATAGAATAAGATGGATCCGGCTCGAAGGACCATGTTCGAACTCGGAGAGAGGTGAGGGGGTTGAGGGGTTGTTACTAACCACACTTGTAATAAAAACACACTTGTATGTTCCACTGAATATATATTATTAAATTTACAAGCGGCCTCTTATAGTATCTACGAAAGGTTCTCAACAGCGTGATTCAACGGCTATTTTAGCAGCGCCATCTAGTTGAATATTACGGAACTATCACATACAAATTATTTGAATATAGAACACAAATTTGAATATTGAATAAAGCATATAAATTATAGATTCGACAAGAAAAGTGGCAGAGTAACGTTCTTTACAATAGTCGGAAAATAACTGCCCAGAACGCGATCTACAGTGCCCTTTTATACGCCCCTTTTTACTTAATACCCTCAATACAATTACATTTTTACAATTTTTACAATTACATTTTGTATCTTCTGTTGACATTCCTAACAATATGTATATTACGTAAAATATAAATGTAATTCAGCAAAGGTTATTAATATCATTACTGACAGACCTCAGCTTAATTTCGGAACATTAATATGCCATTTCACATAATCCTTGCGCTGTGAAGCCGGCGATTTCCTAATATGTAACGGAACTCGATGTAATATGTACTCGTACTTAAAATTTAAGCTTAGATAATCTAATAGAAATATTCTTCAATAAAACATTTTTAACTCTTCTTCACACTAAGATTCCCTGTGTCGTGGGTGCCATGGACATATACATATACAGACGAATACAAAAATACAAACACCCAGAAATTAATTCGTCATTCAGATATCTGTATGGCCGGGGATCAGACCCACAACCATCTGTCCTTTCAGACCTGTATGGTGACCTCGTGGGTCATTGATCAATAGCCTCATTGGTAGAGCAAGACCATTTATCATCACCATCATCATCAACCCATTATAGTTTTACTACGGGGCATGAGTCTCTGCCCTCTCATGATAAGAAGTTAGTCCAACGCGCTGGCCAAGTGCAAATTGGTAGACATCACATACCTTTGTAATTTGTAAAATTTGTAATCTCTTAAATTTGCTCGTGATGATTTCCTTCAACGATAGAGCACTTGATAATTAATTTCGTTATTTCTATTACCTTTGAATTGCAACGCATTTGTGATGGACTTCAGGTACAAGAACCTTAGCTCTATATCTCGATAACTGTAGATGTGCGCCAGTGATCATTTACCATCGGGTGGACTAATCTAAATATATATAACTCAAAGGTGACTGAATGACATAGTGATCTATCAACGCACAGCCCAAACCACTGGACGGATCGGGCTGAAATTTGGCATGCAGGTAGATGTTATGACGTAGGCATCCGCTAAGAAAGGATTTTGATCAATTCCACCCCCAAGGGGATAAAATAGGGGATGAAAATATTACTTCGTAACGCGAGCCGCGGGCAAAAGCTCGTTGCAAAAAAGCACGCAGTCAACCTTACATAAGAACAAATATGGGAAGGCGAAAGATAGATATTTCAATCTTATTTTCGGGAGTAAAACGTTTCTGTAATGAACTTGAATTAGGACTTCAATTTTATTTCTAATTTAATACAATTTTTGAGAGACGTAGCTGTGGAATTAAATAAAAGAGATCGAAATTTCCATATATTTTTATTCAAGAAGAATTTCTTCAAGATTTTTCAGTCATCAATTTTATCTTCCTTAGAAGAACTATTAAAGGAACAGCGCATACTTATTGTATTAAGGTTACGTTAAATTATAGTAGAATTACAAAATTTTAATATCAAGACTTAAAATTACAGCCATATTTTTTTATCTTACAATCCAGTGCCAGCTTCGTTTTTTTTTCAAAATCGTTCCCATTGTCTTCCATTTTATGCAAAAATATTATTCTAATGCTTAACAAATTGAATTATTATCCGTAATCCTTTTGTGATTTGGTAATTATTCCCAGGATAATATTATATGTTGATAGCCACTATTACTAGGTTTCCTACCTATATTAAATTCGACAATGTGCCTACTTCTAATATGTACCTACATACAAATGTATAATTTTATTACTGTTAGTGGTTGAACGAAACTAGGGGTAAGTACATAAAAAAACAAAAATCGGACTTTTGAGATAAATATCAAGTAGACAAAAAACGCATATTAGTTATATCCGAGCACAACTGAATGCACCGAAAATTCACGAACCAATCCGAAACTGTGACCGAAACCTTGTTTGGGCCATAACTTGGCCGAATCCGATACTTCGGTCGGTCACTAATTATTGTACCTCTTTATTTTGTCCCTATAGTTTATTACTTTTCTCGTAAACATTTCCTTGTAATGCTTCGATCTTCTTTAAATCTCCTAAGTTCTGGACAGCTTTATCTTTTTGTATTTCTTGGCTTTTCGGCCTGTAAAATATATTAAGTCATTATTTGTTTTGTATGGTACCACCAATTTCAGTTAAATTGTTATGCAAATGGATCTAGATTCGATTTTGGTTCAAATAAATTACTAATTCGGAGAACTACATTTAATAAAGTTTCGAAGTAGATAGGAAATCCACAGTTTTTCCGAAATATCTGGCATTTACAATTCTGGGTAACTGACAAAGGGTGTTTTCGGGAAAAATGAAATATATTGAATTTCACATATAAAATTACTGATAAAATTGAATACGACAGTTACGTATTTACTTTTGATCCGATTATATGGAATTTGTACAGTTTCTAGTCTATTGTGAAAAAAGAAATGTAAAACAGTGGATGGTAAAAATAGTGTGATGTAAAAACTACTTAGGAAAGAACGAATAAACGTAAATATACATTTTTATATAATTTTAATATGCCTACAAAAGATCAACCTTTCACATTTGACTAGAAAGTGTCAAATTTCGATTTAGACGAAACTCGGATAGATTGATTATTGATATCATACAAAGATCTATCTGTTATTTGTTTAACGTATTTCTGTCACTTACTTAGTTTTCAGGAGCAATGAGACAATGTTCCCCAATGGTGCTTCGTAGAACGTCCATACGGCCAAAGAGACAATACTTGAGAATACCGTCACTCCTAATGTGTGTACTATCTGGAAATTTTAATAATGATTGTCTAAAAAGTAGTGATAGTCTGGTGGTTGAAACTCGGCATCTCGAGGGGTCCGAGGTTTGGATCTCAGCGCCGCACTGATTTTTCGTAGTTATGTGCGTATTTCGAGATAGTACACAGTAGTAGTAGTAGAAATTTCGAGTATTTACAGCTTTAACGGTGAACCTGTATACCTGAGAATCTCACGGTTAAACATACTTTACCGAGGCATTCCAGTTAATTACTCAGAGGTAACGGCGCAGCTATATGCGACCACAGTTAGACATCTTATCTTATCTGGGGTTGATTACGGAAGTCCATGGGCAGCAATAGCCACTTGATCAGGTGGACTGCATGCTCGTCTGCTACTCTTATATTATGAAAAAAAAATCGCTCATGTGTAACCACCCTTAGTTATATTGGCTATACCTAAGGCTGGTAACACTAGCGTTAGTAATCATCACTTACCAAGTTAATCAGATCATATTGCAATGGGCTCCTGGTTGCATTTATCCTGTACGTCACTAGTGTGATATGAATTAGGTAAATTCCATACGAAAGTCGACTAATGGGAACCCATGCGGACCAACTAAGGAAGCTGGGGAGGACAGCTGAAAACACCAAAAATACAATTACTGTTGTTGATGTAGTTTAAATTATATTTTAATAGGGTTCCGTACCCAAAGGGTGAAACCTTCGATCACAAATAAGAAGTAGATACACAATCCCATACAAAAATGAACTTCAAAAGTGGCGTCAAACGTGTTTATAAAATTCTAAGCGACAGAATCTAAAATTAATGCAAAATCAACCTTATCACTATTATTTAAAGGTGTTAAAAACTGCTTACCAAAAGCAATAAATTTTTACGACATAAGCTAGCTAGCTGTCATAAGCTATCACTTTGACAGGTTTGTGCACCCAAATGTCTATTTGGGTGCTCTTTTCGTCGCCCCGTTTTTTTGTCGCTAAATGTGTATCTAGTTCTTATTAGTGATCGAAGGGTGAAACCGACTTAGTAATAACTAAGCCTCCGCTGCCTATCCGTCTGTCAAAGGGTAGTATTTAACCGTAACAGTTAGACACTTGAAATTTTTAAAGAGTAAGTATAACGATGGCCGCTATAAAAAACAAATACTAAAAATCAATAAATTTCAATTAAAAAACGTTTTAAAAACAAGCTTTTATTTGTACTAAAATGTAAATAATAATTTTATGGAATTAATAATAAATAATCATCATTATCATCTTTATTATCAACTCATTATTGTCCCACTGCTGGGCACGGGTCTCCTCTCAGAATGAGAAGGATTAGGCCATAGTCCACCGCGCTGGCCAAGTGCGAATTGGTAGACTTTACATAGCTTTGAAAAGTGTTTTTTAAAGATTTCTCAGGTATGCAGGTTTCCTCACGATGTTTTCGTTCACCGTTAAATCATAATAATTAATTTCTAATACGCACATTACTTTGAAAAATTAGAGGTGCGTGGGATTTGAACCTCGGACCCCTCGATCAAGAGGCCGAGTTTCTTAACCACTAATAATAAATAAATATATGTAATTGTAATATTCTAGTAGAGTAGTAATTTATCCAGTATTTAGTAGTAGTGTCATTTATATAAATCAAACTCTGCCTAGGAATGATATATGTTTTTAACATATTAACTATGAGAAAACAGGGTTCATTCTTCTAAATTTATCTAATTCTAGACAGTTAACAGACATCCCCACCGCCAGGCTTGTCTATTTCAGTTACTTTCGCAGCATTATGTCTTATGGCATCCTGCTGTGGGGTAGTGCTGCTGACATAGATTCTATATTTACTATTCAAAAAAGAGCAATAAGGTCATAATATAGTCTGCGACGTGGTTAACATTGTAAAATCCATTTTTTTAAAAGATGTGTGTTATGGAGTTTCTTTCGCCGCTTCTTCTCCATAACGAAACACCTTGTGAAGTGGTGGTAGTTTGACATTCAAAAAGTGCTCTGTAAAGAACCTATTTTGAATAAAAAAAATTGATTTGATTTGATTTGATTCATTAAACATGTGTTAAGTTAGTGTGTTATTCGGATCTTAAAAAAAGTTGTATCTATTTACAACTTACTTAATGAAAGTTGTAATCTCAAAGGTAGCAAAAAATACAAATGCCGCTATTTCTTGCTGCTACTGAGTATACCTGCATGCCTGCGAGATCTCTAAAAAGGTTTTGAAATGTATGCGAAGTTTACTAAGTTGTAGGATTGACCATAGGGCCTAAACCTTTCTTACTTTGTAACTCTCTCATGCCCAGCAGTAGAATGCTGGGTTATTGATTACTCTAGAAACTTATTTTAACAATACTTACGTAAAGTTCCATACTCGCATAACATGACCAAAATGGCGATAAAACCAGCCCAAATTATACGTTTCAGCGAAACATATAATGCCACTACAAAAGCAGTATTGCCTTGTCGGGCTATCGTGTCGGATGCAATGAAAAACTCCACAAACATCACCAGGAGAACACAGAGACTCAGTATGGAGAATTTCTGAAAATATAAAAAATCATGCTACAACCGCACTTGCCGAAACAGCCATTCTGTAAACGTACAAATATGTGGACGTGTTACAAGAACTTGCGACAAATACCCAAATTGCAAGGAAATTGTCCGACTCTTGGATCGGCTAAGTACTTGCAAGCCTACACAAACCAAGGCAAACTCTATCCGCACGTTTGAATTTGTAACGGTTTGTTGAGGTTTGGCAATCGTGCTGACACGGTATCACATAACTTATACATAGGACATCTTTGTTGCAACTAAAATCAGGTCCAAAAACATCCCACCTCTTAGATTAAAACTAACTATGCACACACACAAAATTTCATTGAGATTAGTTGAATGATTTTGGAATTTAGTATGTACGATAATTTTTTACCCCACATTAATAATTAATTAATTAATATAATATTATAAAGAGGAAAACGTTTGTTTTTTTTGATTTTAATGAATAGGCTCAAAAACTACTGGACCGATTTTAATAATTCTTTCACCATTCGAAAGCTACTCGTACATTATCCACGAGTAACATAGGCTATATTTTATATGAAACAATAATATATTTGATAAATAGATTTCGAGGCGCTACAAAGTTTGCCGGGTCAGCTAGTAATTAATAATTATGTACCTTGTTTCATTTCTAAATCAAGTTTATAAATTTTGTAAGAATAAGATTTATAATTACTTATTCACTACACACAGGGACGAAGTTGAAATGAAATAAAAACACGATGCGTTGAAATTGTTAAGTAATATGTTACCTTTGATAGGATATTTCTATGATTAACTGGGTTGTATATGGACATCAGATAGCCCAATGCTACACCGACCAGGTACGACCCTCCACGATAATGGGTGGGCGCATACAACGGATTTCCTAACAGCGAATCCTTGTAATTATCCAATAATCTGAGAACAAGACAATGTGAAAACAATATTAGTATAACATGAAAAAAATGTAATACAAATTGAATTGGAAGATGGAAAATTTTAACTTCAGAATTAACAAATAATTATAATCCAAAAATCAAGATTATCATCGCTACATAGCATAAAACAAAGTCGCTTTCTCTGTCCCTATAGCCCTATGTATGCTTAAATCTTTAAAAATACGCAACGGATTTTGATGCAGTTTTTTTTGATAGATAGAGTAATTCAACAGGAAGGTTTACTATACTAGAAAAACACTGATCATTTTACAGATTTCGTAAATAAATACATTTTTGGGCTTACATGGCAACTGCTGGCTGAACCCTACAAGATAAATTAAAATAATGTTCTACAGTATTGTACACCTTGAAAATATCTACAAATAAGTCTGGGATGGCATATGTCTATCTTTGTTGCGTACTCCACAATAACTGATAGTTCACTACGAAAAAAATAGACACTTACTATAATTGAAGTTTTGGTAAATCTGACTATAACTAAAATACTTCTTTAGCACAATAAAAGATTATGTTACAATTGAATGAGATTGGCAACTCTTAAATCAACACAGTTTTTTCCTAGATGCAAGTGTTATCAAAGCTGAGTTAGCATCAGGTTGCGTATTTTCTCAGAAAAAAATCCCAGAATCTCCTCTCCAATTTAATCCTTTAATTGACTCTTAATCAGCGGCGAGAAGACATTATAAGATGCTATTTTAGACCAATAGTGGCTAATAACGACTTAATCTATTAAGGTTAATGATAGTTGCAGATAAACAAGGAGGCAATTTTACTGAAAACGCTAAGAAATGTTTTAAAATAAAAAAAGATTACCGAAAATCTGGTGGTATTACTGATAAGTCGCGGTGTGTAAATGCAAATGCTGCTGGCAGGACTATAGAAGCTATGAAACTAGTCAGAAAGAACAGAAGCCCAAACTTTCTGCTCTTAGTAAACACCCAGGCTATCATCGTCCCGAGAACTGTCAGTTGGAAATCGCAGGAAACTGACCAGAGAACAGGATAGCACTGAAAGAAAATATATATAAATTAGAAATAGCAGCAGATATCACTACAAAGTGGTAGAATTCTTTGTTGTTTGACTCCAGAGGCATCGCCACCACACCTATGCCTAATAAAAGCATTGTTAAGCGCTACTGTGTTCTGATTTGAAGGGTTTGGTAAAGGAGACATTTACTCGTATTTCTCATTACTTTTTCTACTTAGTCACCTGTGGCTGATCTCAGGTAGGAATCTGATCTTAACTGAGGCAGATTTCAAATATCTATGGGCGGCAGTAGCCACTTACCATGTACTGCATACTTATCTGTTACTCCTTTATTATCTTATATATAAAATTCTCGTGTCACAATGTTAGTTACCGTACTCCTCCGAAACGGCATTACTAATTTTCACCAATTTTTATATGCATATTCAGTAGGTCTGAGAATCGGCTACTATCTATTTTTCATACTACTAAGTAATAAGGGTTGTTCGCCTTCATTTTGACTTTTCTTCATTTATATGGCAACACAAAGTTTGCCGTGTCAGCTAGTAAAAATCATATTAGAATTCTGATCTTACCATATTCTCAGGGCGCATGTAATTTTGAATCATCAGAAAAACGTCGAACCAGTGTTGATCGCAAACATCCGATTCTTTTTGGAAGAAATCATTTCTCACTGGTCCTTGTATTACATGATTTAAGCCTCTAAACGCTAATAACAGTATTATGCTCACGGGAATTATTAACCTGAAAGTAGAATCTTACATCAATTTTCACATTTTTCTTACATCAATCACCGAATGCCAGTTTAAAGTTACTATTTACAGTAACTATAACAATTATTTTGACAGTGATGGATTGTAACAATTTTGTGTTACAAGTTATTTGTTATTAACGTTTAATCGACGTTAATATGGAAATTGTAGACAGTGATAGCCTTTTTTTTTTTTTTTTTTTGTTGACCATGACCATGACCATGGGAGTGACGCTGGGTTATGTGGGATTTTTACCGCACTAAAATCCCCCCTGTGGCCGTCCTCAGCGTTTTGTGGAGGACTCCGCGATTTCCAAGGGAACACAACCGGAGTCCTCCTAAAGTGATGTCCTTCTAAGACAGTGATAGCCTAGTGGTGGAAACTCAGCCTCTCTATCGAGGCGTCCGAGGTTCAAATCCTAGGCACCTATGATTTCTCAAAGTTATGTGCGTATTAGATATTAATTATCACTTGCTAAACGGTGATGGAAAACATCGTGAGGAAACCTACATACCTGAGAGATTTGTAACAAAAAAAAATCAAAGGTATGTGGAGTCTTCAATACGTACTTGGCCAGCACAGTGGACCGTGGCTTTATCCTTCTCACTATGAGGGGAGATCCATGCCCAGCAGTGGGACAGTAATGGGTCGATGATGATGGTGATGAATATGGAAATTGACATAAACGAAGTGTGTAGCTATGACGTCATGTGAATCATAACTAAAATGATGCCCATCAATTGCTTAGCTGTAGACTGACGGTTGATAAGGCTTTTGTTAATTTTAAGATGCCAACCAGCTTAAACGTTACTTTAACTAATGCCATAAGTTTCATAATGACTTTAATTATATTAATCATCATTATTAACATAATTATAATGTAATTTTAACATTTTGCATGCTTCCCTAAAGCTAAGTGTGAGGAAAATTGTTAATATTCTTATCAACCCAGATTGTATCACATTTAAAAGCAAATAAATTAATATGAATATGATCATACCTGAAGTACCGCTTCACTAATACTTTCAAAGGGTTGAAAGTTTTAAATCCATTGTGTGCTAAACCTTTTATCAACAAAAAGCCAGACATGAACAGAAATGTGTCTACAGCAACTTCCAAGTGTAAAAACATTGTTAGCTTTTTCGGTTCAAAATCCTGAAAAAGAATATGTTTATAGCAAACCACCAGTATCAATCATCATTCAAACATCATCATCAGTCATCATTCTAATCATCAATCAAACAATCATCATCGTCAACCCATTACAGTCTCACGGGACGCGGGTCTTCTATCAGAATGAGAAGGATTAGGCCACCGCGCTGGGCAAATGCGTATTTGCAGACTTCACATACCTTTGATTTGTTTTTAATTTTTCATGCAAGTGATCCTTCATTTCTAATGGTTAAGAAACTCGGCCTCTTGATCCAGGTCTCCGAGGTTCAAGTCCCAGGCAATTCGCACTTGGCAGGCTCGGTGGATTATGCCCTAATCCTTCTTATTCAAAGAGGAGACCAGTGCCCAGGAGTGAGACAGTAATAGGTTGATGATGAATTAGTTTCTAATAAAAAATATGGAGTCCCTTACAACAGAAAAACTGACCTTATCAAGACGTATGCTATTGGTGACTCCTAAAGTGGTAGTTAGTATCCATATATGGAATAAGGTGATACAGAAACATGCCATCACTCGTATCCCGAATAAGGGTCCAATATCATCCTCTGTTACTTTACTCAGGAATTGGAGGTTCCTTGGAATATAAAACGCGTTGAAGTAGGCCATTCCTGGAAAAATGATGTTCGATTTGGTAAAGATGAGTTTGATGAAAGATTTGCTGAAGAACATTAAGAATTTGAAGAACATTTCTTGAAGAAAGTTTGATGGTATGGAGAATGGTCCGGGAAAGAGATCGGGTGTAAAATCAATGTCTCGTTTGCATTGCCTTATAAAGAAATCTCGAAGAGACTTACGTAATGATTTTGGCTTTAGTCGAAAGTGTGCCACATACTAGGGTTGTTTTTGGGTGCCATGGACAATAACAAGCCACGTAGAACAGATAGCAGATATTTAAAAGATTTGCCCTAGGTCTGGGTGTTTTTGTATTCGTCTTTATTTTTGTTCATGGCATCCCACATACAGGAAAATATATTGTGAGGCTTATAGTGTGAAAAACATTATGGCTGACCGAGGATCCGAAAGTTTCTACATGTTAATGGCCCGTAAACGCTTTAAACAAAAATTAAAAATATATATTACCGTTGGAGCCCAATCCTTTATGATTTACGTATGACGTGGACACAAGGGACAAAATTATAAAAAATGCTACCAACGACCTGCAAAATAAATACATCATATAATTATTAATTACATGTCCGTGGATTTGTGTTTGTAAAATTCAAAATGTCAATAGATAGACTGTTTTTTTATATAATATAGGAGTAGCAGACGAGCATGCAGCCCTGATAGTAAATGGATACTACCGCCCATGGAGATCTGTAATCAACCCAGATAAAATTAGGTTTAACTACCTGAGGTTTTCCACAGATGCACTCTTGAGGACTAAGCTGCAATTCCTCGGAGAAATATGTCTCCCCGACCACAGTATCACACCCTTCAAACCAGAACACAGCAGCGCATAACACTGCTGTTATAACGCAGATATAAGTACAGGTAGATATAGGTATAGGTGTGGCTGCCTGTATAGGAGTGGAACAGAGAGTTCAACCACCTTCAAACATTTTATTTATTATAGGTACTTAGTTATTTACACACATTATTTATTTACATAAAGTTGCATTTTATAAAAAAGCCTTTTTTATTCACTATTTCCAAATTGATTAATATGTTTTCTAGGTAAATATGTGATCACTAGAATATTGCATGATAATATAATTAATAAATACATTGCTAAAAATACCGAAAAATTTTAAGTCTATGAAAAAAACGGAACAGAATAAACTCCGTGGCAAAAACCCCTTTATGCTGGCTTTCCACGGACCGCAATACAAAACAATTATGGACCGTGGGAAACCGGAAATTATTTAAATTGATAAATTAGAATATGAAGTAATTGTCAAATATCGATCTCTGATACAACAGTAGATAGATTGATTATTAAAATCGGTTAGAAGCAAGGTGATCAACCTCGAGTCCTGTCCTGTTTCGGGCCCATAACAAATGACTAGTGACCAATTACCATATAAATAAATCGCCACACATTAATATCACGTGTATTCTGTATATGATTTGAATATGAACTTGGTAAATTGAATAGATTAATGGATTTATTGATTTGTTAATAGGCAAAACATTCGATAGATTGATTATTAATAATGAGTGTTATGTTTAATTGTCGATCTTTGATTAGCAAAATATTGTATATAATAATATGTATAGTGCTAGAATATGGTTCGACTCCGGTACCACAGCCACACCTATTTCTGCCTTATAAAAATAGTGTTAAGCGCTGCTGTGTTCTGGTTTGAAGGGTGTGGTAAGGGAGACATACTTTTCCGAGGCGTTCCAGCTTAGTAGCGGCGCGTCTGTAACCGACCTTAGAAAGGAATTTAATATTATCAGGGGTTTGTTACAGACTAGTTTATAGCAAACGAACAAACAGACAAACAAACTTACATTGGCATTTATAATATAAGTTACAATTAAATGAAATACACCCAAACAAATACAATCACCATATAAAATAAATCGCAACACATTCGTATCACGTGTTATTTATAAATATAAATGAATATTTGCCTGTATGATCTTTATAGAATCGTAAAAAATGATAAATCTGATCATGCGATGATCTTTAGCAAATTTGTTGTGCATGAGTCCATGAAAGTTGGTACAACCAATTTTCGACGGATGGCGCTATTGTCCTTCCATAAGGTACATACTGTCAGTTATATTTCTTTAAAACGCGGGCGAAGCCGTGGGCAATACTAGTCTACACTAATATTATAAAGAGGAAAACTATGTTTGTTTGTTTGGTTAAACTACTGGACCGATTTTAAAAATTCTTTCACCATTCGAAACCTACATTATCTACGAGTAACATAGGCTATATTTTATATGAAACTAGCTGACCCGGCAAACGATGTGCTGCCATATAAATAAAAAAATGTTAAGGGTGAACAACCCTTATCATTTACGGGTTTGAAAAATAGATACAATATTTGAAACTGCGATGGTAGCGAAATCTGTCGAATCCAATGTGAAACATTCCAAAATTAACAATTACTTACGAATTAAAAATTAATAAAAAAAACCATTTCCCACGGACTAAATTGTGAATCTAAACCATTCTCAAGTCCCCTTGAACACACAAACAAATTTCATCAAAATCAGACCAGTCGATTAGGAGGAGTTCAGTGACATACACACTCACATAAGAAATATATATATAAAAATATATTTTATAAATAGATTTTGAGGCATATTTTATAAATAGATTTTGTGCAAAGTTTGCCGGGTCAGCTAGTCAACATATAAAATAAACCGCCATACATTAACATCACGTGTTATCCTGTATGTAATTTGAATTTGAATCTGTTAAATTGAATAGTTAATGTTAGACCTATTAGCGATTTTAGAGTATTGACCTTGATGATAGTTTGCGGTTTTGTGGCATCTGTTAGGAATTTATAGTTATAGAAATAAAACTGGAGTGTCAGTTTGTTTGTACTACAGCAACATAGGTTAAAAAACTCAGTCACATATTTATTATTTATGATATACTTATTAGATTATTATATACTATTTATTATCGAGGTGTACGAGGTTCATTCAAATCTTTATTACCCTTGATTTTACATTATGAGATTTATGTTATGTCAAAAGTATGTAGGGTTGTACAAATGTACATGTACATGTAAGTCTAACAAAAAACAGTTATTAAATTTTTTCGTACCATTCGGGTAAGTTGAAAACGTTGGAACTAATTTTGTCTAGACTTTTATAAAGTATACACTTACGAGACTTTTATAAGGTTTATGTCAGAAAAAATACTTTTATTTTAAGTATAAAAATAATTAGGGTTGCGCGCAGAAGATTAATTCGGCGCCGACATAGGACATCGCTAATGCCAATTTGTATCGGTCAGTGAAAAAAAGTTACTTTATTAACATAACAATGTTACCAAATTTTAATAATACTGTAACAATTTATTTGTACTTTCAACATAAAGTAAAAAAATCAACTATATTTATATGTGTTCCGGAAATACCGTGGAAGGAGAGCACCCCCGGAAGTCACCAGACCCGCGTCTCACGTCGCCGCAAACACGTGATTTAGTTATAAGTATATATTAGTATGTATGTTAGTCTGTAAGGTATATATGATATGGACCTCTGTATTCAATATCATCTCAATAATAATATATCAATTATACTTTTGTATCTTTGTCTATATTGTCTGAAATAAATGATTATTATTATTATTATTATATTACTTTTTAAACGCGGGTGACACCGCGAGAGACTCGTATGTGTAACACACATACATATGTCACTACTAAAACGTGGATATAGAGCTAAAACCTAATAAGTATAAATTGTTACTTTTGAATTTTTTATTAATAAAATAAAATCATTAAATGGAATATTTATATTAAGGAAGATGTTATCAAAAATGTTTTTTGAATTTTCGGTCGTCAATGTGGTTTTCTAAAACACATTAAAAGGATACCGGTTTATGGGAATTTACCCTGAGATGAAATAAATTATTGTAATTTGTGAATCTAGTTGGTAGTGGCATGGCAAACTTCAGTATGACTTTACTCAATACGATATGTTAGGGTTCGTACACAAAACTGCGATGCGACGTCGCATCGCAAAAATCTGCGAGCTCCCTCGACGCATCGCAAGAACTTGCGAATTGATTCGCATCGCACAGTGGTTGTTGTTGTTGGTCACCCTGAGAGACGCTACGCCGCACGATATCGCATCGCAGCAATTCGCATCGCAATTTTCTGCGTTGCGAATTCACATCGCGTCGCATCGCAGTTTTGTGTTCGAGCCCTTAAAGGTGGTAGAGTTTTATGCGCGGAACCCTAATTATTTTTAATAAAAGTTAATATTATACTGCTCCTAGCTAACTGTCAGTGAAAATTCTGCCAAAATCGGACAACTACAATTACATAATATTTTTTGTTCCTCATCACTTATAGGGTCTTAGCATTTACTCTCGATAATTGAATAAGGTCTTGTTCGCATAAATTAAATTGAAGTGTTGACATTAATTGATAATATGATTATTGATTATACATAAAAAATGGATGCTGGGAATCTTATGCGATCCATTTTGACTGATCATATTATAAGCTTTTAATTAATTTGTCTTATTAGTTATATTAGTTTATGCCCCAATACATGATTATTAAAGCAATTCTAAATACAATGTGCCGAATGCTCAGTCGTTTTAGCATGCGATACGCGTAGCGGAGCGGTCCCCATACCGGTCTGACGCGCAGAGGGTCCCGGGTTCGAATCCCGGCCAGACAGATATCTAAATGACGAATTTTGGTTTCTGTTTCTGGGTCTGGGTGTTTGAATATTTTTATGTGTGTGTCTATCGCACCTAGCGTTTTAGGTTTAGACCTCTTTGTTGTTCAACTTTGGGGTCACCATTGCACCCAAATGGTTTAAAAACAATTTGGGCATTGGGCATTTTTGGATGGTAAAAAATCATAGAACCCACTGTTAACGTAACCAACACCAGAACAGAAATACATATGCATGTTGGCATTTTTTGAGACGGGAAAAAATCATTAAAATTATTAAGTTTTCATTTCTGTCGGCACTTCCGGAGTGCCACTGTTTTTTTTTTGTCTCTTATAGACTTTTAGCACTTGCTTCCGATAGTATAATTATAGCTATTCACATAAATTAAATTAATGTGTAAACTTGATATGAAAAAATACACAAAAAATGTAGGCTGGTATATGTTATGAGATCGTTAAACTTCTACAATATTGATCTTGACCTTGACATACCTATTTAAATATTTTTTCAATGAGATTTATTTTAATCAATCCAGTTTGGCTTAATTAGTACGTTCACACTTGTAGATATATATAACTTGAATTAACTTGTTTTATTAGTTCCCATAGATTAGTAAAGATTACTCACTTCTAACAAGAAAATGTAACCAGTTTTGACCCTTGAAATTGTCACTGTAATCTATCTTCATGTTTAAAAAATATAGTTTTTAGATCATTTTCGAATGAAACGATATTTTTCCGCACTTTTTCTTCGATTTCATGTTTTTGCACCACTGATCTACGCATGACGGCCACGTGACGTAAATTACACCATGACAGCCATTAAATGGCTGACAGAATTGTCAGCCGTTTAATAGCCGTTTAATTACAAGGCGGTGAGATATCTATACTTATCTACGATAACTCCTATGCATGTTTGTTCGCATGTATGTTGTTCGTTCTATTTGTCTGTATGTGTATGTGTGATGTTTAGCCGGCATTCTAAATTCAATATGGCAGTCCGAGCTTTAAGGTGGTAGAACTCTTTGTGGGTGGATTCCGAAGGCACCATTGCCACCACTGTAACCGCCACACTTGTTTTTGGTATACAACAGTGGTAAGTACTGCTATGTTCCGGTTAGAACCGTTGTCCGAGACGTTCCAATTTAGTCCTCAGGGATAGCGCACCATTTTTTTTTGTTTTCGAGGGGGAAACCTTCAAAAGGTACCCGACGACGTGGGAGCGACGCCGGGTCATGTGGGATTTTTACCGTACTAAAACCCCCCCGGTGGCCGTCCTCAGCGCTTGGTGGAGAACTCCGAGATCTCAGGGATATCGCACCTGTGGCCGACATCACATGGGACTTTTATCTTATCTAGGGTTGGTGCGGATTTCTATGGACGGCAGTAACAATTTACCATCAGGTGGACTGCATGCACGATTGCTACCTTCATTATAAAAAGACGCTCCTATTATTTTTATGCATCCCCATGATATGAGTATCAAATAAATACATATGCTGATCATCTCGAAAATATGAAAAAGCTTGGTTTTTAAAGTAAGTTTATCATACATTTTTTTATTAGATTTATCTGTAGTACTTACCAAGAGAAATAATATCCAAAATTATAAGCATCTTCAGTTTTACCAGCAATATAACAATTGGAAAGGGAGATTTCCGGTTTATCCACAGCTATGCCTAAGTGGGTTTGCCTGAACATCGAACCCACTAGCTTGCTCACTGAATGGGGCTCGCAGACAACTGGAGCACAGATTCCCCATGCCAGAGTATTGAATTTTAGGTGGTTCTTCGATTTAGCCTAGAAAAAAATCATATTTAATAAGTACATATTTCTTTTTTATTTCTCTTTTTTATATGGGAATAACAGGCGAGGATGCAGCCTACCTGATACCACTTGCTAAGTAGCTACTGCCGCCTATGAACATCTGTAATCAACCCTGGATAAAATTAGATTCCTACCTGAGGTCAGCCACAGATGTGTCTCTACCCCTGGAGGCTGGTAGGTTTCAGAAAAATATGTCTTCCTCATTACACCCTTCAAACCAGAACACAGCGGCGCTTTACCCTTCTGTTACTAGGCAGAAATAGGCGGTGGTGGCCCAGGAGTCGATTTACACGCATAGTGTATTGATTAATTATTAACAATTGCTATAACGGTGAAGGAAAAGATCCTGAGGAAACCTAGACGCCTGTAAGTTCTTCAAGAACGGTCTTAAAGGTGAGTATAGACACATTGTTGGCCAGTGCGGTGGACTATGGCCTGAACCTTTCATTCTAAAAGGGCCCAGAATGGAAATGATTTTAAGTACAGATGTATTGAATATTAAAGTCAAAGGTGGAAAAAAAGTAATCATTATAACATAATCAGTTGTAATTTTTATTCAAAAATAAATCTTAAAAAAAAATGGCGGAAACTTAGTTACCAATGTAATATCTTTGTATATTTACGTGACCTTGACTTAGGTAATTCTGTATTAAACATAATATATTTTAGGCAATCAATCTCAATAATTGGGTCTGATTTATTGATTTGAAGCTTGAACTTATCAATCAGTGACTTTATTTTGATCATCATTTATAATAATAAGATAAAAGGCTGTAATTTATATTTTTATCATGGCAGTGGTATGCGTCGCGTAGATTATAAGACGTGCAACTTAATATTAACCAAGTCGTCGTCAACGAATTAATATTCCAGTGCTGGGAAAGGGTCTCCTCTCAGAGTCAGAGGGGTCAGAGGTCAGAGTCAAATAACAGATTATAGGGTTTGTGCCATAGTTCTCCACACTAGTCAAGTGTGAATTGGTATACTCTACAAATCCTTGTATACTTTATAGAACTCATTATGGTTCGACTCCAGCGGCACCACCGCCATACCTATGGCTACTTAATAACATCAGTGTTAACCGCTGCAGTGTTCAGGTTTGAGGGTGTGGTGACGAAGACATACTTTTCCGGCTTTTCAGCTTAGTCCTCAGGGGTAGCGACTCATCTGATCTAAGGTAGAAATCTAATCCAATCTGGGGCTAATTACAGATGTCCATGGGCGACAGTAGCCACCTACCATCACGTGGACTGCAAGCTCATCTGCTATTGTTTTATTATAAAAGGAAAAATAACCAGACAGACTTTCGTATTCACGAAATAATTAATTCGTTTTTATGACTTAAAACAACATTCCCATTAAAATGTGCAAAAAATTTTGAAGTTCAAGGCAATCTGAACCACTGGATCTACGTCAATTTTGACATTGGTTTTTGATAAAATTCTTGTTCTTAAAAAGATAATTTCATGACGTTATTTGGTATTTTCTTTAAATACAACACCAAAATTGACACCATGTTTTTTTATACCACGAACAACGGAATTATTAAGGAATATTAAAAGGTTAAAGGTAGAACCCTTTGTGGTTCGACTCCGGCGGCACCACCGCCACACCTATTTCTACCTCATAAAAGCAACGTTAAGTGCTGCTGTGTTCTGGTTTGAAAGGAGTGATAAGGGAGACATACTTTCCCGAGACATTCCAGCTAGTTCTCAGGGGTCGCTACCCCGTATCTGTGGCTGACCTCAGGTAGGAATATCTCTATCTGGGGTTGATTACAGATGTCTATGGGCGGCAGTAGGCACTTACCATCAGGTGAACTGCATGCTCTACTACTCCTCTTTTATATAAAAGGTAGAACTAATGTTTTTCGACCGGGGTAATAGTAACACATCTATTTTTAGCGTGAAGCAAACGCAAATTCAAATTCAAAACGCGATGTTATCGATCTTAGGTACAACGCCTGAACACTTAAAAAATCAGAGGAAATCGCCCGGGATTCGAACCTCGAACTTTGGCCGGGGATCGAACCCGGAACCTCTTGCGCGTCAGACCGATATGGTGATCACTCCGCTATGGGCGTCATAAACGAACAGTATAAAATGAAAAAAATACCCGAAGATAGTTCTCCACGTGACCAAAAAGGTCCACTTCATCAAGTTTAGAGTCCACTGGACCTAAAGTGATGTGGGCCATGCAGTACTGTGTTCTTAGGTCCGGATGCACCTGCTCCCACGGGAATTCCAGACATTCATCGTAATTCCCATAGTGATTCTTGGACCCATACAATTGACCTACTGGGGTCTGCATTGAGTCCCATACTGAAATAAAAATAAATTATACGTAAAATATAAAAATACATTATGCATAAAGGCAGTGATAGCCTGGTGGTTAAAAAAATAACAAAAAATACAACCGACTTATATAATACTACAAAGCAAAACATTGTTCAAATAAATGTTTGTTTTGTACATAGTTACATGTAGTCGGATATATGTATCTGAAAATGAAATTCTGCCACTCAATAAGGGGGTCCGAGGTTCGAAAAAAGGCGTGCACCTCTGAATTTTCAAAGTTATATGTGTATTAGAAATTAATTATCACTTGCTGCAACGTTACAAGAAATCATATGTGTAGTCCGCGCTAAACTGCTAGTCCGCTTTGAAGTTGTTGCGAGCAGGTGAAGTCATACAATTTGCTATGGCGATTCATTTCTATATTCAGAGCGGACTAGCAGTTTTACGCGGACTATACACACCTCAGAGGTCTAAAAAACAAAACTTATCTAGGGTGTATGAAGTCTTGTCCCTGTAGTACCGGGACCAGAATAGGGCTACGGTATCCCCTGCCTGTCGTAAGAAGCGACTAAAAGGGGCTTTCGGGGTTGCGGGCGGTAAGAGTGGGAGCTCAAACCGTCCAGCAAGCGACCCCGGGAAGGACAGCGGTTTGTGTGGTCGCATATCGCTGTAATCACCAGGGGATGTGAGAGTAGTGTAAATTGCTCCCCCCAGGGCAGGGCATCGCGTTAGGAGGACTCTGGTTGTGTTCCGTTGGAGATCCCGGAGTTCTCCACCAAACGCTGAGGACGGCCACCGGGGGGGTTTTTAGTGCGGTAAAAATCCCACATAAGCCGGCGTCACTCCCATGGCGTCGGGTACCTTTTGAAGGTTTCCCCCTCGTCAACAAAAAAAAAAAGTGTATGAAGTCTATCAATGCGTACTTGGCCAGCATGGTGGACTTGTACTGAACCCCGCTGAGAGGAGACCCGTGCGCAGCAATGGGACAGTAATGGATTGAATGACGATAATAATAGTTTCTTTTTAAACTCATACATTTTCACACATCAGATAAATAATATTTTTTGTTGTTTTTAGTATCAACATTATAATGATAATTTAATATATGATTCACATATATTAAATTATCATTATAATGTTGAGAGTATAATTTAATTGAGTATTATAAATACAAAATGAATACAATTAACATTTCATTTATTTTAAGATTATTTGAAAAATTATAATAATTTTATTATATATTTTTTATAACGGATTAAAATGTGGAACTTGCATCCTGTGTATGTTTTTTTTACATGTATTTTATTTTCGGTATTGTTATTCGAATTTGGTAGGTATTGTTCAAAATTTCTATAGCTGCTCTTACATTAATTAGGCAGAAAAGTGAGACCCAAAGAAAGCAATAAAATGTTTTTAAAAATGCCTTCGTCTACTGTGGATGGGTTTGAATGGGATGGGATTTGATGGGGGATTTTTAAGGAATTAAGTGGAGGCTTAGTATTAGAGTTCCTTTACTCTTTGCCTATGTAAGCTTAAAATAACCATATGACGTTTTCTTCACTCATATCTGGAATCAACTGTGTCGGTTCCATGAATGTACACATAGACAAATATACAAACACCCAGACCCGAAAGATATCTAAATTCATTATTCAGATATGTCTGACCGGGGATCGAATCCGGAACTCACCGGACGTCATATATGAGAAGATGTATACTTACTCCTAGTGCCAGTGATAGCCTAGTGGTTAAGAAATTCGGCCTCTCGAATTAGGGGTCCGAGGTTCAAATCCCAGGCACGCACCTCTGATTTTTCAAAGTTATGTGCGTATTAGAAATTAATTATCACTTGTTAAACGGTGAAGGAAAGCATCGTGAGGAAAACTGCATACCTGAGAGATTTATAAAAAAAATCTTATATGTATGTGTAGTCTACCAATACGCACTTGGCCAGCGCGGTGGGCTATGGCTTAATCCTTCTCATTATGAGGGGAGACCCGTGCCCAGCAGTGGGACGGCGATGAGTTGATGATGATGATACTTACTCCAAGTAGCCCAAGTAGTGGAGTTCTGAACGTTCAGTAGAATCTTTTCCAACTGCTTTAAGCATGTCGCTTCTTCTTTCCCCCATTTCTGGCTTTGAAGGTCTTCTATCAACGTGTCTAAGTAACCATATCTCTCAATAGGATTCTTCTTAACGTTTTTGGGTGAAGAATTCGAAGAAACATTTACTGAAACTAGATTTGATTTATGATAGTAGTTTAATCTATAAGGTAGAATAAAATTGATTGACACCTAGAATATTTTTTACATTTTTTTAATAGACATGTTTGAAGGTGGTAGAAGCCTTTGTGGTCCGACTACGACGGCACCACCGCCACACCTATTTCTGCCTAATAACAGCAGTGTTAGGCGCTGCTGTGTTCCGGTTTGAAGGGTGTGGTTAGGGAGACAGACTTTTCCGAGGCGTTCCAGCTTAGACCTCAGGGGTAAAATAGGTGTGGTGGTGGTGCCTCCGGAATCAAACCGAAAGTTCTGCCACAAAAGTCGATTACATGGTTCTAGAAGGCTAGCCATTAGAAGGCTAGAACTTCATATTCATAATTTTGTATAACTAGCATACCTAATTGCAATTAGCATACTAATGCATAGCAGAAACAAAACAATGGTAATAAACACACCGTGAAGTTTTGTATGTATGTATGCATTTGTATGAACCTTTGTATGAACATTTTGTTTGAACAGTGTATGTGGACGGCGAAATCAAAAACTATAACGAGCGAAATATGCTGAATGGAGTTAGGATTTCCATTTTTATGAAAGCAAAAATGCATCATTACTATTAGATTTAAAACTTTGAAAAAAGAAACAATCTGTGTTATTCCACTATGGCATATGGTCGCTCATAAGGAGCTTTTTATAATATAATACAAAAATTCAGACGCACAGGAGCATGCAGTCGACCTGATGGTAAGTGGCCACTGCCACGCATGGACATCTGTAATCAACCCCAGAGAGGATTAGATATTCCTACCTGAGGTCGGCCACAGATGCACATCTACCCCTGAGGACTAAGCTGGAAAGCCTCGGAAAAGTATTTGTCTCGTATCACACCCTTAGAATCTGAACACAGCAGCGATTAACAGTTAACTTACATTCAGAGAAGCTTTCCGTAATTTGAAATTTATTAAAACTTTCCAAAGTGTGATCCTTAGAAACCATACTACTCGTATATTATGATCGCGCAGGTTCAGTATATTATGATCGCACAGGTTGTATTTTTTTTAAATGAATCCGTTCGATTCTCGGCTAATCAAATATTTTTTTAAATGAAATTATGCAGGTTTATTTTTTAACAAAATCGGTCTCTTAATTCCTTTCAGCATTTTGATGTGAAACATCTATAGCCGCACGTAAATCCGATTTCTGGCGTGGCGACGCATGCCATGGCGGCGCGTCGCCATGCGCAATCGACTGTGCGATTCTCTCCCACTCGACCTGGCGTTAAGCCATCAATAAATTCGTAAATTTTTGTATTTAATGAAAATAAATGTTTATTCAATAAAAATCGTTATCTGGAAAAAAATCGTAATATTTTATTTTATCATTATGACATATTTAGTTCCTATCACAATATGTTCTTTTCTGCATATTACTTTTACAAAATAATGTCGATGTTTCACATCTGCCAGGCGTCCCGTGACCGCTCACATATTTTTATTTTTTTTTAAAAAGAAAAACACTAAACGATAAAATCAAATAAGACTTACCCAATACAGAAAATATTATCCCGAAAATATTGGACTTCATTGCAGGAGATGGCACGAATAAATATATTATTTTTAATAAATAATATATGTCACAAGTGAGACATGTATGTCCTAACGCGGTTGTACCAGAAACTAAATCTTCATAGGCTATAGTTTTAGGGTAAGTTACGAATGGTCAAGTGTGACAGGTGTACGTAGAAGGGTTCCGTAATATTAAACAATATATAAAATAGTTAATATATAAAATTTTCGAATCTTGAAGTTTTACCAATTTCTTTTTTATTGTATTCAGCCTATTTTTTATGTTATTAGATTTTTTTTCTGAAAATTTTAATTAATAAAGTAATTGAGATAGGATTTTGATTACCTTGGAAACGGTTTCGCTCTTTAAGTAGTTAAATATTTTAAGGGACTCAAGCAGCCAAAAACCACTTAACTTCGATTTTCAATAAGAAATAAATAGAAAACTATCTAATTATTTATTTGTTTATTCGGAAACCCAATAGCGTTACATTTAATGATAAGAATATGATACAATTTGTTGTTTATAATATGGTTAATGGCCATAAATTGATTGCACTTATAATAATAATTATAATAATAATAATTATAGTAAGGACATCAAACTTAATAAACTTAATAAGTTAACTTAAATAGTTTTAAACTTAAATACTCGTAATATTAAGGTGCATTTACTTGTCTTTGTTTGTGTGTGTTGTGTGTGCGTGTATGTGTTGTATGTGTGAGTGGATGCATTTATTATTGTTATGATAGTTTAATATTTTTAATGGCATTTTTAAGTTTAAGTATAAACTATTTTTAGTATTTTAATTAATATAATATGCTAATTTTATTAGATATTAACAAAATATGTACATAAACATAATTAAGCCACAAAAAGAAAACAATATTTGTTGTGAAAAACTATTGAATATAATTATATTTTATGACTATTTCAAGACTTCCACACGTTTATCAGTTTAAAGTGTCACCTAAAATAATCTATTTATTCATTTACTGAATCCACAGCTTAATTTATTCATAATATCTAATATTTAATAAACATTAAAGTAATAGCAAAAAATGGATTTATATTTTATTTTATAGATACAGTCACTAAATAGGTAATCATCAGCAACCCATTACTGTCCCACTGTTGTGCACGGGTCTCCTCTCATAATGAGAAGGATTAGGCCATAGTCCACCGCGCTGGCTAAGTGCGTGAAGTCTACCATTCACATACCCTTGAGATATTTTTTTATAAATCTCACAGGTATGCAGGTTTCCTCACGATGTTTTCCATCACTGCTTAAGCAAGTGTTTGGGATGCGTGTCTGGGATTTGAACCTCGGACTCCTCGATCGAAAGGCCGAGTTTCTTAACCACTAGGCTATTACTGCTGCTGCATTTTATTTTGCAATTTTACATAAAGGCTGTAATTTACTTTTTCTATAAATTACTAGAACCAAAGTCATAAATATATGTTTTTGTTATTAACTGTCTTAATTTTGGTTCTGCAACAAAAATTACAACCAAAATAATTCAATCTTAGACCATAATTGTTATTACAAATTTTGTGTGATAAATAATTTGCATGATACAGTTTGAAAACGAGGGACAAAAGTTGAGACCCTGCAAGCGTCGATTTAGTTTCATATAAACAGCCCCTGACATTGAAAAAGTATATTGGCGTCTGACTTCAAGGACCAAAAATTGTAACATTTTAATGGACTAATTGTAAAGTGGTAAAAATAACACTATTTCCATATTTAAATTTAATCAATAAACTGACAGTTGACAGTTTGTGATCGAACCGATATGACTTTAAGTGGCAATCTACGGATAATTTAGTTTTAATTTATTTAGAATTCAGATTTAAAATTTAATTAAAACTGATTCATTACTTGAACTAACAATTAAATTAATAATTGCTGCATTTTTATAAGGAAAAACTATGATTTATTTCCGTAATGCACCATTTCAAGGTCACTTCGACTGTTAATTGGGGTTTTTATTGTGACGCAACAATTTAATTGGCTTATTCTTTTCGTCGTGGAAAATAAATATACTTATTAGTCACCCTAACCTTTGTATCCATTAAACATACAAAAAGTCAATGAATTGTACCTATATAAGTAATTGGCGGTACAAAAGGGAATAGTTATGCGTGATTCGTACAACTATTCGTAGGTATTCCCAGAGCGCTATGACATGGGGCTCTTCAAAAAAGGTGCAAAATGAGCTCTCCTTCAAAGCCGGCGATGCATTGGCGACTCCTCTGGTGTTGCAAATGTTCATAGGCGACGTTGACTACTTTCCATCAGGTAGCACGTCTGCTTCATCGTTAGGCTCAAATATAAAAAAAGACTATTTTTTTACAGGATGGTGGAGCGTAATGTTTTTCTACGCTTTCTACACTCACAGCCCCACACTAGGATTCTCTGTATCGATACTATGGACACACAGAGACAAATGAATACCCAGACCCAGAAATTTTGTTTAAAAAAAAAAACTTATATTTTTCCCGAGCGATTAAAAGAAGCATTACTTCAAAAATCTTCTCTACATTACAAGTAGTGGGACAATGAAATAAGCAATTTTTTGCCATCCCCATTTTTAACCGACTTCAAAAAGGAGGTGGTTATCAATTCGGCCGGTGTCTTTTTTTTATGTATGTACACGAATTACTCCGCCGTTAGTGGACCGATTTTAATAATTCTTTTTTTATTGTATAGAGACGAGCTGGAAGTTGGTCCCATTTAAATATGGTTAGGATCCATCGATGGGTGCTGGAGAAAATGAGGGGAGCTCTTCCACCCATGTAAATATAACAGCCATAACTTCGCCGTTTATGAACCTATTTTAATGCCTCTAATTCGTGTGTGTATAATTGCTACAAGTTGGTCCCATTTAAATATGATGAGGATCAGAGTGGGTTCTGGAGACAAAATATGTAACTCCTCAACCGATGGGTATAATTGAGTTTTGTTTGAAGATATTTGGTGTAGATTCTAATGAAATTGCAAAACCAGTTTATCATTGACTATTTAAGGGTCTGATAATGTGGCTCGGAGTCAAAATATCTAACTCCTCAACCGATGGGAATAATTGAGTTGTGTTTGAAGATATTTAGTGTAGGTTCTAATGAAATTACAAAGCCAGTTCATCATTGACTATTTAGTTAGGTTAGGTTGGAACATATAAAACAAAATAAAACTAAGCGAGCAGGGCGCGGCAGCGCCCTGCGAGCGGGCGGTTCCAATCAATGTAAATTCAGACCTTACCTTCATTCGTGATCACGTTTTTACAATTTTATATTGTATTAATATAAATGTTAGTATGTCATCACTAAAAAGGGTGAAAAAAAATTTTAAACAAAAAAATACAACCGACTTCTATGTCACTACAAAGTAAAAATAATTGAAATAAATGTTTTTTTAGTACATATTTCTGAAGTCAGTGCTCATATTAGACACGCTGTTTACATCGTTATCCAACGAAATTTATTGAGCGCCGACTTCAGAAATATGTACTAAAAAACATTTATTTCAATTATTTTTTACTTTGTAGTGACATAGAAGTCGGTTGTATTTTTTTGTTAAAATTTTTTTACTTATGAATATTGCAAAAAGCAGTGATAGCCTAGTGGTTAAGAAACGGGCCTCTCGATCAAGGGGTCCGAGGTTCAAATCCCAGGCACGCACCTCTGATTTTCAAATTTATGTGCGTATTAGAAATTAATTATCACTTGCTTAAACGGTGAAGGAAAACATCGTGAGAAAACCTGCATACCTGAGAGATTTATAAAAAAAAATCTTAAAGGTATGTGAAGTCTACCAATGCGCACTTGGCCAGCGCGGTGGACTATGGCCTAATCCTTCTCATTCTGAGAGGAGACCCGTGCCCAGCAATGGGACAGTGATGGGTCGATGATGATGATGATTGCAATTTTACATCGTAATAATAAACGCTTCTGATTAAACATACTTATGCGAATAATCTATATATACAAAATAGAATGTTTGTCTGTATGTCCTTTATAGAATCGTAAACTATGTATTTGATCATATGATGATCTTTAGCATAGTTGTTGTGCAAGAGTCCACGAAGGTTTCTTATAAGAGTTGGTACGACCAATTTTCGGCAAATGGCACCACTGAACAACTTCCAATGAAGGTACAAAATTTTAGTTATATAGTATATGATGTTATTTTTAAAAACACAGGCGAAGCCACGGGCACTACTACTAATTATTAATTTTAAATTTAAGATAACTTCATGAATTAGTAATATTCACTAAAGTAATAATCTTTTGTTATAGCAATTTTATACAATGTTGCTAAACACTAACTAGGATGTTATATATTGGCCTTAATCACCATAGTTAGAAATTCGCCTTAAACAAAATTATCAAGAAGACACCCGATCCTGCACCGCCGCTGTGCCGTGGGAACGCTGACTCCGCACCACCGCTCCGTTTCCACCGTATAGTCCCGAACGTGGGAATTCACTCTGGGCGCTAACATTGCCCCAGCAAGTCACTTAGGATAGTTAGTTTTAATTTAGGTTAGATTTAATCCAAAACATGTAATATTCTGTTTTGATTAAATACGTTTATATAAGTAATTCGGTTTCTGTATCCTGGCTGCTGCATCCCGACGCATTATATAACTAGGAAATAAATAAAACGTTTCGTATATAAGTACTATTTATTGCCAATTAAGAGAAATGCCTGTTAATTGCAATTATAAATATAAATTATTAATGATGACTTGTTACTATACATATACTATTACTGGCTGACCCAGCAAACGTTGTATTGCCATATAGATAAAAAAATCTTAAGGGTGAACAACCCTTATCACTTAGGGGGATGAAAAATAGATGTTGGCCGATTCTCATAGATACCGGATAAGCACAAAAAATTTCATCAAAATCGGTCAAGCCGTTTCGGAGGAGTATGGCAACGAAAACTGTGACACGAGTTTTTTATATATTAGAAGATAATACTCGTACCTATAAAAATATTTGGTTTGCTACTTATAAATCATTTTTTACAATATAGGAGTAGTAGATGAGCATGCAGTCCATAAGATGGTAATTGGCTACTGCCGCTCATGGAAATCAATAACTAACTTCAGATAAGATTAGATATTCCTATGTGAGGTCGGCCATAGATCCACTCCTGAGGACTAAGCTAGAACGGCTCGAAAAAGTATGTCTCCATCCGCCGCTACTCTTGAGGACTAAGCTGGAACGCCTCGGAAAAGTATGTCTCCTTTACCACAGCCTTCAAACAAGAATACAGCAGCACTTGATACTGCTGTTAATAGGCAGAAATAGTTGTTGTGGTGGTGCCGCCAGCATCGAACCACAATGGGTTTTACCACGTTTAAATCATGGCTTTTTATCTTCCTATGCCTATTATTAGTAAATTGACAAATTTATATCTTTGATAGGCAAAAATAGGAAGGTTTCTACCGCACAGTTACATGTGGTTATTGTAATTAGGTTGTCTGTTTCAACCATTGACTAACATGTTTTGATACACTTTTTCCGAAATATTGACTTGCTGCTTATTTCCTTTTCACTTGTTCGGCATTTTCATTTCTGTGGAAAATAAATTATTATTACGTTAATTACAATAACTTTCTATATGATTTAATAAACGTTTAAAAATTACATTAATAAAAGTATTTTAAAACAATTTTGTAGTAACATAATTTCGTATTTTTCTGAGAAAATTCATTTGATTCTTATAACATAGAGTTGCATAAAAATTAAATTATCCGTCATTTTTAATGACGTCACTAAGCGTCTATTGTTTTCAAAACAAAGTCGCCAATAAAATTTAACGACATATTTTATAGTATTCTGAAAACACAGCTGTGCATATGCAGTGCATACTGTATTTAAGACTATATAATTATTGTTCTCTTTGTTATTTAAATGAAATGAAATGAAATGAAATTTATTTATTGCAAGAATGTAGTACACAAAGATAGTTACAGCAATAGAAGTTCGTACATTCTACCATTACAATGGTGTGCAATCATGTCAAGTTGTAAAATTTAGAAAAAAAAACATAAAAATTAAAATTAAAAAATATAATATATATATATATTATATTATATATATATATATATATTATATATATATATATATATATATATATATATATATATTATATTATATATATATATATATATATATATATATATATATATATATATATATATATATATATATATATATATATATATATCGTATTAAGTTATTACATGTCATTTTTATTCTGTACATTGAAAATATTCATTGATGTCATAAAAGCAGTGTTGCATAAGCCATTCGGTAATTTTCCTCTTAAAAATGTTTAAGGTCAGATCTTTGTATTTGTCTGGTACCTTGTTATATATTTTTATAGCTGTAAGATAAGCATTTTTCCTTTATAATTCTAGTCTCGATTTTGGCATGAATATAATCTAAATTTATTTTTGTCTGCATTCCTTCTTACATATTGATATTGGATTTTAAAATAGTGTGGGTGCTGCCTAACAAACAGACAATTTATTATTATTATTTTTTGTTTCTTTTTAATTATGATAAGTTTTACTAACATAGGTTTTTAAGTACAATGTAAATACTAACAAAATATGGACTATGTCTGATTTAAATGGAAATAAATAAATAATTATATACTAGGTACATCATGCAACAATTTTCGTACATTTCACAATATGCTGTGCTTGCTTTCGACGGCTGTAAATCCGCTGATTTATGTACTAACAGCAGACGATGACATGGATGGAGACATGGATTTTAAATATAAAAGGAGCAAGCAGTTCACCTGGTGGTAAGTGACTGCCGCCCATGGACATTTGCAATAAACTTCTGATAAGATTAAATTCCTACCTGAGGTAGGTAACAAATGCGATGCTACACATGAGGGCTAGGTTGGAATGCTACGGAAAGGTATATCTCCCTTTCCACACTCTTCAAACCAGAACACAGCAGCGCTTAACATTGCTGTGAGGCAGAAATAGGTGTGGCGGTGGTGCCGCTGACTATATTGAAAATGTGAGGTTAATATCAGATATATGCGGCTGTAGGCCCATGTAGGCGGCTGTAACCACTTACCATCAGGTGAAGTCCATGTCTGCTGCTCCTATATTGAATAACAAGAAATAGCCCCTAGCTTTTAGCCATCTAACTGTCACATGCTTAACATTATTACATTTTTAAATCTATCGTAATAGACCACAGGTACATACCTGTCCCTAAGGATGTGTGATACAATAATTCTCAGTGGCTCTTCAAACAGTGTCCATAACAATAAAGAAGCAACACACGAGGCTAAAGCCACGCCCAGTACAGTCAGTACCTGAAACAAGAGGTCAATGTCATTCAATTAAGTTATTAAATTAGCCTAGTGGTTAAGAATCTCGACCTCTTGATCGAGATGTCCGAGTTTCAAGTCCCAGGCACGCACCTCTGATTTTTCAAAGTTATGTGCGTATTACATTGATCTATAAATATAATGTCATTGGCGTATTAGAAATTAATTATCATTGCTTAAACGGTGAAGCGTGGATATAGTGAGGAAACCTGAGAAATCTTAAAAAATAATTCAAACTTATCTGAAGTCTACCAATTCGCACTTGGCCAGCGCGGTGGTATATGACCTAAACCTTTTCATTTTTGAAGAAAGACCCGTGCCCTGCAATTGGCTAGTAATGGGTTGATGATGGTTAAATTAAACGGTTGTTTTAAACCGTTCTTATAATGATTAATTTGTAGAATCGGTCATTATCATAACCAGTTACATATTTGAATATTGTGCGAGTCGAACTCGCTCAAGGCGGGATCCGTACCACCAAAATTTCGTTTTTAAATTTTGTTTATGTTATCATAACCACCACAAAAGTAAATGCATTGTTAAATTTTCAACTGTCTACTTAATACAATTCACGAAATAAAGTGAAAAAACGCCGTAAAGTTCCGTACACAAGGGTAAAACCATAGACTTAGATTTTTTTCGCTACGCTAGTAAAAACGGAACCCTATTATTAACACTGGACTCTATTTCCCGAACCGTAACAGATGGATACTAATTTTGATACGCACAAAACAAAGTCTGACACATACATACATACACACATAGAAACACATACAAACATACGTAGAAATACATACATACGCTCAACAAACATTACTCTTCACAATCGTGTAAAAAGAAACAAATAAATTAAGGGCCCGGCGAAACAGAACACGAATTTTAGAGCCGCGCTAGGCTTTAGCGCTAGAAGAACTTCCTGACGCCGCGGAGTTGTGTTGTACTGGGTTACTACTGAGCGGTCACAGCGCGCGTACGCGTACGCTTGTCGCGGCGCTCGGCGTGCTTGTCGCCGAGCGTCGTATTTTTTTACAGGTTTGCATACAAGCGTGATTGTATGTAAAAAAAGCAGTGATAGCCTAGTGGTTAAGAAACGCGGCCTCTCAATCGAGGGGTCCGAGGTTCAAATCCCAGGCACGCACCTCTGATTTTCAAATTTATGTGCGTATTAGAATTTAATTATCACTTGCTTAAACGGTGAAGGAAAACATCGTGAGGAAACCTGCATATCTGAGAGAAGAAAAAAATCTTAAAGGTATGTGAAGTCTACCAATACGCACTTGGCCAACGCGGTGGACTATGGCCTAATCCTTCTCATTCTGAGAGGAGACCCGTGCCCAGCAGTGGGGCAGTAATGGGTTGATGATGATGATGATGTGATTGTATGGGAAATAATACGCGCGCGCGTAGTACGCACGTACGTACGCGCTCTGTGTGACCGCTTACTAGTAACTACAACTCGGCGGCGTCAGGATTTACTACTGGCGCTAACACCCTAGTGCGGCGCTAGGATACGCGCTGTGTTACCTTTACTTACCGAGTTATACAAGTGATGTTCTATATTATTTCTGGTCGTTACTGTCCAGTATGATAATACTGCACCATGTATTAAATAGATTCCATATGAGAGACGGCAAATAGGAGCCAATGCGGACCAACCCAGAAAACCAGGAACTAAGGCTGAAATAGTACCGACATCGTCAATTTATTTATTAATTTATTATAATATAGGAGTAGTAGACGAGCATACAATCCACCTGATGGTAGCTACTGCCGCCCATGGACATCTGTAATCAACCCCAGATAAGATTAGAGATTTCTACCTTAGGTCGACCACAGATGCGCCGGTACCCCTGACGACTAAGCTGGAACGCCTCGGAAAAGTATGTTTCCACTGCCTCCACGCCTCCACGCCTAACACTGCTGTTATGAACAGAAATAGGTGTGGCGGTGGTGCAGCTGGACTCGAACCACAAAGAGTTCTACCACCTACCAAATTATTGTTCCAAATTATTGTCCCAATGATACGAGTGTGGGCCGTAACCTATGCCTCATGCAGTCCACCTGATGGTAAGTCAGTTCTGCCCATGGATACCTGTGGCTGGTTTCATATAAAACCGGCTCTATTTGAAACCAATCATATAGTCTGATTCATACTTAGATGTCCAAAATGTAAACAAAGAAATGTCATTGTCAAAATACGATTTCAGGTGTTGTAAACCTTAATAAATTAATAAAAAACCAAAATCTTAACATACTTAACAAAAATATCAAGAACTACACACAACTTAACAAACGCGCTTTGAAAACGAGTAAACATTCGAGTTCGACCACGATCAAGAAAAATAATAACATCGGCTATGAAACTTAAAAATTGTTTTGGATCCCTTTTGTGTTACCATTATTCATAGAAACCTCTGTAGATCGACTCCGGCGGCACCACCGCCATACTTATTTCTGTCTACAGATGTGCATGGACGGTAGTAGCCTTTTACCATGATGTGGACTGCATGCTCGTCTGCTACTTCTATACTATATATAAAAATACTTACGTAAAGTCCCATACTCGCACAGTATAACCAAAACAGCAAGTAACACAGCCCAAACCACACGACGTAGTGACACGAACAATGCCAACATAAACACATTATTTTTTAGTATTAGCTCTGTTTGAATTTTATATTCTAGTGTGAAAAATCCTAAAAACATCGCCAACAATACACCGAAGCTCAGTATTGAGTGTTTCTGTAAAATACAAACCAATATGAAATTTCGATAAACATTACAATATCGGTATATGAATTTCATTGCATTGTTACAATGTAAAAAATATTATTAATTAATAATTTAATAATTAATATAGTTAATTTATTTCTTAGTTCTCTATTTTTGATTAGAAATTTAATTATTTTTAATAGAAAATAATCAAAATAATGTAATCAAACGACTAGTTTTCTAACTATAAAATAGATTTGATTTTGATTTATATTCATTTCATTTTCAAAAAATGAATTACTATTTCACAATAACTATTTATTCCGATTTTTAAGATGGTAGAACCGTATGCTGTGCGACTCCGGCGGCACCACAGGTGGCTGGTGTGACAACACCTGTATCTGCTTTATAACAGCAGTGTTAAACGCTGCTGTGTTCCCCTTTGAAGGGTGCGTTAAAGGTTCTACCACCTTCAAAAACTAACATTTATTTAAACTACCTACCTTACAACTACCTAAGACTTACCTTAGATATAACATTTCTATATTTAGCTGGATTATACATGGCTATCAGGTACCCTACAGCCATGCCTACAAAATACGAACTTGCTCTATAATGCGTGGACGTATAAAACGGATTTTCTAGTATGTATTTGCAGTTTTTAGTGAAAACACTGAAAAGAAAACAATAAATGAATAACATAAATATTTATATGTTAATTTATGTGTATAATATAATATGTTCGCATTTTTAAGTAAATAGTCGATAAATTACCAGTAATTAGTTCCTTACTTATTTATATTGAAATTCTTTTCAAAATATCATTTAAAAATATAAAATGTAGCAGTATTCAACTGTTGTGACACTAATAACATGTATGCAAAAAATGATCAAAGTAATAATGAATAGGTGTTGTATTCTCGTTTAAAAGGATAAAGATAAGGTTGAAAGATTATTAATATACTACAATTAAGCTTAAAAGCCTATAGCATTCCGACTAATGTCCGTTATTAATAATCACTTAATCCATTTTTTTGTCTTTCAAAGAAACTGCCTGCTACGAATTGTCATATTGTACATATTGTTTTTTTGTATAATATAGGCCAGGATAGGATTTTTTGTATAATAGTCGACTACTCAGCCGACGAGTCATGCAGTCCACCTGATGATAAGTAGCTACTGCCGCCCATGGACATCTGTAATCAACCCCAAATAGGATTAGATATTCCTAGCTGAGGTCGGCCACAGATGCGCCGCTACCCCTGAGGGCTAAGCTGGAACGCCTCGGAAAAATATGTCTTCATTGATTCAGAACACAGCATCCCTTAATACTGCTGTTGTTAAACAGAAATACGTGTGGCGGTGGTACCGCCGGAGCCGAACCACAAGGCGTTCTACCACCTTCTGTTTACTACGAATTGTCAAATTTTGATCTTTGGAAGGCTAAATTTGATAGATTGATTATTATTGCCGGGCATAAATCTTGAAATATTACGATTAGCTTTTAGTTGATCAATAATAATTGGGCAGGAGAGTCAGCTGATTACTTAAAAATTGGTAGCAAATGAATTATTGTGATATATATTACCGAAAGTCCCACTGCATAAATGCTACTTCAGGATTTAAGATCGCACCAGTAGCTGGCACAGTTATTGAAGCAATGAAAGCAATCAAGAAGACCAGAAGACCGGATTTTCTGCTCCTCATGAACAGCCAAGTTCCCATCGTTCCCAAGATACTCAGATGGAAGTCGCAAGCAACTGACCACAGTACTGCATAACACTAGAGGCGAAAAGGTAAGATAATATTAAAAGAAAGTAAAATTCGATTGGTTATTCGAGTAATTTATAATATAGGAGTAGCAGACGAGCGTGCAGTCCGATGATGGGAAGTGGCTACTGCCGCCCATAGACATCTGTAATTAACCCCAGATAGGATTAGATATTCCGAACAGAGGTCGGCCACAGATGCGTTGCTACCCCCGAGGACTAAATTGGAACGCCTCGGAAAAGTATGTCTCCCTTACCGCACCCTTCAAACCAGAACAAAGCAGCGTCTAACACTGCTGTTGTTAGGCAGAAATAGGTGTGGCGGTGTTGCCGCCGGAGTCAAACCACAAAGGGTTCTACCTTCAAATTACTTGTACCGATTACTTGAATCAAAGTTTCTAATCTGACAATATACCTCCTTACCATATTGTCTTTATTAACATAATTTTGAATCATCAGCGGGATTGTCCACCAGTTTTGATTGCATGCTTCCAATTCCGTGTCATAAAATTCTTTCTTCATCGGTCCGCGCGGTACGTTAAGGATCTTAAATATTATCAATAATACCAATAGTACAGGCCCGATCAATCTGCAAATTAAAAATTTAAAGTTTTGACTGAATTACTACATAGACTGAAGGCGTATAGGTAGGTATGTTTCGTCCTTTGATATGCCCCGGAGCCCCAACGACTTGACGGATTTTATCATATTGGACTCATGTTGGACTCGTCTACATTTTTAAGTAGTCGGGTTTATTGTTTTAATAATATTTCTCAAATTACCTATATTGTATTGTATTGTGTCCTAAACTTTTAACATACCTAAAGTAACGTTTAACTATTACTTTCACAGGATTGAACGGCTTCATTCCATTGGCTATAAGGGATTTTATTAGTAAAAGACCAGACATGAACATAAAGGTGTCTACTACATTTTCCAACGTACACATGGATATCAGCCACCTGTCTTCAAGGTCCTGCAAAACCAGAGCATCATGAGTATGAGTATCATCATGAACAGATAAATATATTTTTCAAATTTTTAATCCGGTATTGAATTCTTCTTCACTGCAACGACACCAAAACGGCACGGCAACGACACTGCACTGCGACATAAGTGGATGCATAATTCATGTGTTCTACAAGTAAACATGCATGCGTGAGTATATTAATTAATTAACATAATTATACTTTATCCTTCACTTAATAAATAGGTTAAATAAGAGTCATAAATCTGCCGTGTCGTGTCGTTACAGTAAGACAGAGTGTAGTACAATTCCATAGAAATCTGGGTCCATTATTGTTGTAGCCATTGCCGGTATTGTTTGGTACCAATGAAGAAGAGCCCATTATAATAGTAATAGTGGTTTAGCTGAGTATCACAAATCAACTTCTTTGTGGAAGTAGATTAAAATACTGCAGATATCGATTCTGATCTGATGAAGATTCCAAAAAATATACGATTAAGATGAAATATCTTATTTTCATAAGCATGTTTTTCAAAGAGTTTCTTACGTAAATAAACTTCAAATACCTTTTCGAGTCTGACACCATTGGAAACACCCATGCCATGTTTCAGCATGCCAACATGAACAAAGATTATCGCCACAGCGCTGATCACACGTATCCCGAACAGTGGTCGAAGATCATCATCTGTTATCCTAACAAGAGATTCCACGTTCTTTTGGATGTGGAACGCCTTGGCTATGACGAGACCTGAAAGTTTCATATCAACGCTGATAAAGATACAAACGCAGTTATAGTCTAGTGGTTAAAATTCTGCCTCTCATTCGGGAGATCTGAGATTCAAATCCCAGGATCGTTTCTGATTTTTCAAAGTATTAGAAATTAATTTTGTCACGCTTAAACGGTGAACGAAAACATCGTGAAACCTACTCGCCTAAAAGTTACTAAAATGTTCTCAAAGGTGTGTGAAAACTACCAATTTGCACTTGTCCTGCGCGGAGGTCTATGACCTAAATACCTCTCACTCTGAGAGAAAACCTGTGCCCAACAGTACAAATATTCTGAATTAATTATTTTCTAACTTCTGAAATGTCTACCACGAACAATATCAACGATCCCACCGCCAGAACTATTTTTAGTCTCAAGCAGTTTATATCTTATCTTCATAAGTCGAAGAATTATCAATGTTTAATTATATTATTAATAAATATATACCTAAATAAATAAATTACCTGTAGATGTTGCATGCAATCCGTTATTATTTACTAGTAACGTACCCAGAAGCATTAGAACAATTGCGAATATGACGCAAAACCTGCAAAATAAAAGTAAGTAAAGAAAGTAGAAAATAGTCGTAAAGAAAGTAACAAATAGTTGAAGTTCAAGTCGAAATACAGCAGCGCTTGACACTGCTGTTATGAGACAGAAATAGTAGTAGTGGTATGAATCGAATTAGAAAGGGTTATGTTCGCTTTACCTAGATTGCTAAGCCCGAACCCTTATTTGGGGTGATCATAAAACTACTATTACTCTCAAATAAGGAACCGAAGATTTTTCCTCTTAGTATTTAAATAGCAAAGGAGCACAGCAGCGTTTAACTCAGCCGTTATTGGGCAGAAATAGCCGTGGAGTCGTACCCCAAACAGTTCTACATGACATTTAATACTTACGAAAAGAAATTAAATCCAAAGTCACCAGTAACTTCGTTATCTTCAGCAATATCACAGTGGTTAATGGATATGTGTGGTTTAGTCACAGCTAGGCCCAAGTGAGTTTGTCTGAACAAGGCACCAACGAATTTATTGACTGAATGCGGCTTGCAGACTACCGGCGTACAGACTCCCCATCTTAAAGTGTTGAATTTCTGATGGTACTTGGTTTTCGCCTGAAATTTGTTAGCCATATTGGAATATACTCAACATATTATAAATAAATGCTTAAATAAACGCTTTCTACACTCACAGCCCCACACTAGGATTCCCTGTGTCGTGGGTGCCATGGACACACACATAGAAGAATACACAAACACCCAGACCCAGAAACAGAAATCTAAATTCATCATTTAGGTTCGATACCCGGCCAGACAGGGCCGGGGATCGAACCCGGGATCCTTTGCGCGTCAGACCGGTATGTTGACCGCTCCGCCACGCGGCTCGGTGTAAGGTATTATGGTAAGAATATACCAAACCTAAGGGTATTGATTGATTCATTTTAGTCCTTTCAAATGTTACTAGTACAATTTTTGGTCCTTTGCAAACGCCATTTTACTTTTTGGATGTAGAGAAATGTAGTTTCCGTAGCCGACCTAACCTTTATAATATTCTTATAAGTTCCCACCAATTTGAAATATGCTTGCTGGATAGATCATGGAGTGAAGATGACATATGTATTGGATACAAACCCGAATATAGTTTCGCACGTTTCCAAAAAAATCCACATCATTGATGTCTGACTCCACTTCAGCCAAATGGATATGAGCCATACAGTATTGTGTTCTCAGGTCTGGATGCACCTTCTCCCACGGGAATTCCAGACATTCGTCATAATTCCCGAAGTTATTCCTGGACCCGTATAAATGACCCACTGGGGTTTGCATTGAGTCCCATACTGAAAATATTTTAATAAAATTTGTATACCAGCCAATAGATAATTACTTGTCTGACTCAGAAAATGCATTTCTACCACGTCATGTTCGAATGAACTATGTAACTTTGAACCGACGTCGAATTTACGATGAAAATTCTATGATTCTATTGTTTAATTTCCGTAAAAACTTAAAATATAATTAATAACTTTATTATTTTCTCATACGACAATGAATACAGTAATTTGGCGTTTTTTTTTTTATTAAATAAATACGAATTGAACGAAATAATAATAAATCAGATAAAACGACTTATTTTAAAATCCGTGTGACGCTGTTACAAGGTTATCTACGTCAATTAAAGATTTTTGTAGAATAACTTGGACACAAAAACGTATCGAAATTAACGATAGTATGTGTTTCTAACATAAATTTTAAATATTACATAAACAAATAATAACAAATTATTCTCAATAATAAAATTTTGAACGACATTCAAAAATGAAATTTCTAATTTCACCACCTGTCCATATAACAGTTAAAAATATCAACTTCCATAAACGTCGTAGTAAGAATTAAAGAATAAAGTCTATGAGTCTCCTTGAGGTTGAAATCGATAGGTCCGATAAGCAAATCCCTAGCGTAAACCTCTGATTTATTAAAATTATATGCCTATAACTGTATTACAGATTAATTATCATTAGCTATAATGGTAATGGAAAAATCGTGAGAAAACTGCATTAAGTTGGATTCCATGCTCGTTTGCCACTAAACAATAACTATTACACCTACAATTTCAAAACATAATAAGTAGGAAATTGATACATAGTTCAGATTGTTATAACGATTATAATGTATAACATTAAATAGTTATTATTATAATGATTACTGCCGCCCTTGAACGCTTGTGTCAACCCATTACTGTCTCACTGGTGTGCACGGGTAACAATTTTTCAATCATCATCTTATAAAACAATTAGTCTAGCTCGCATCTTAAATCGATAACATGTACAAGTTTGCCTTTTAAAACGAAATTGACATAAAATAGATATACCGATATATGCTGAAGAAATAACGTTTTTTGTATGGGGACTTCTTTTAGCTTAACTTTTTTTTTTTTGTATTTTATTGTTGCGTAATATGGAGCCGTAAAAATTCAGATAAAAAAGGAATACTTACTCCAAGTAGCCCAAAGAGTGGAGTTCTGCACGTTCTGTAAGATCTTCACCAATAGCGTCAAACATGGTACTTCTTCTTCCCCCCATTCTAAACTCTGAAGGTCTTCTATCAGTATGTTCAAATGACCATATCTTCCTACGGTATTCTTTTCGATATTTTTGGCTGCAGATACGGACAAAACATTTCCTGCAACTAGATTTTTGGTTATGGAAGTAAGTCAAAATATTAATACGCATAAGAAGAAGGTTTTTGAATGTGTACCAGTAGAAGTCATTCGAGGACAAATGGCACACAAATTTCTAGCGTAAAGAATTTCTTTCGTTGTGGAGAGGCATGGATGTCAACTGACTTAGTGACGCGACCATCAACTTCAAATTAAAATCTCATTTATTCAAAATTCATACATTTTACAAAGTCAACAAACTATCACCGCTTTAAAATTTTCAGCTCAATCATATAGCGTTACTTGGTTATGAAATTCAGTTGCAAAATTTTATTCAACATACCAACTAACTAACAAGGCAAGTTAAATAATGAAAAAGTAACTTACCCATAACCAAATAGAAAATGATTAACACATTTCGTTCCATTTCACAAAGTTTCATTAATAAATATAGATCTAAATAAGTATTAGACTACACACGTACGTTCTATCGCGATTATATCTGAAACTAAATCTTCATTCTAGTAAGGACTAAGTTATAAGAGTTAAATGCGTGTGAAGAGGATTCCGTAGTCTATACAATTAATATTAATTGTATTGGTAGCAAGAAACAAAAGGTTTGTTTTTCATCATTTTTAGGGTTTCGTAAGTCAAGAACCGAACCTTTATAATAATAAAATTCGTGATTTTCGTCTATCTGTTTATTACAGTAAATTTGCTTATCTCTGAGAAGTAAGATGGAAGTTGGAACGCCTCGGAAAAATACGTCTCCTCTTCAAATAAGACCCTTAACAGCGCTTAACACTACTGTTAGGTATTAATACTATTAGGTAGAAATAGGTATCAAATAGGTGTAAGGTGAAAATAATCATAGTTGTCGTTTTGATGTACGTTTAAATAAGTTTAAACAGATACGGAACCCTTCGTATGCGAGTCAACCTTGAGCTTGGCGAATATATTATTGTAAACTGTGTGTCTATTTCTAGCTAATGTCACCTCCACAGTTTAGACAAATACAACGATACCTATTATGCAAAAATCCGTCGAACCGTTAGATTCTGGGGCGTACCCAAGAATGAGACATATACGGGGTAAATTTTTCAAATAGGCCTTCAGGGCTAAATCCGAAACTATAAGGATTTGCGAAAAATGCTGAAAGGAGTTACGAGGCCGATTTTAACTAAAACTGCATCATTAGTTTTTTAAAACTTCCCATAATTGTATCCTTATAAGCAACACTATCAGATGGTGGAATAAGATAAAGGTTGTATTATTTTTCAATTTAAATGAACTCGTTCGAATCCCGGCTAAGGAAAAATATATTTTAAAAAACTAATGACGCAGTTTTAGTTAAAATCGGCCTCGTAACTCCTTTCAGCATTTTTCGCTAATCCTTATAGTTTCGGATTTAGCCCTGAAGGCCTATTTGAAAAATTCACCCTGTATACATACGTGCGCTTGAAAAGCATTACCCTCCGAGGTCGGGAAAAAAGTAAATATGTAGTATGTGATAACTGCTGCCCCACACATACATTGACTACAAATTTAAACTTGTATTCAAGTGGGTATATTATGCAGTAATAAATAATAGTTTAAAAAAATATAAAAACACGCTTTTATTGGTAATCGAACTAAAAACTAGAAAATATTTTTAATGACAAAGAGTTTAAGAGTAAAGAGATGATATTTTAAACGATACAATAATTCTATTGGCAATTATCTATGAGAGAATAGTTATGAACTGTTAAATGCAGCCCACGCTTTTTACTCTGAATTGAAACTCTACTCTTATACTTTTTGTCATTACAACATATTTTCTAGTTTTTAGTTCGATTAGCAATAAAAGCGTGTTTTTTATCTTTTTTTTAACTATTATTTATTTTTCATTTTTTTGTCTGTGGAAAACTCATAAATTGGGGAATTAATTATTCTAATAAGGATAATGGGAAACTGTTATTAAATTATGACATTGTCATCGGTCCTTGATACGTGTGCAAAGTTTCAAATTAATCATAGTTGTGGAAGTTGGTGAACATTATAGTCAAGATTCCGTTACATACATAGATACAACCCAAGCTAATATACTTAAGCGTGTTTAAGAGAATAAAATGTACACTTTGATCCACAGCTTCGCTCGCGATCAGAGAACTATAATCTTAAATATTAAATCAAACAATCTAAAAACTCACATTTATAATAGTAGTTAGGACTAAAAATCGGAATTGGAATGAGATAAAACAACTTTTCGGGTGCATTAGTTGTATTTGTACATTTTGGTATAGTCCGCGCCAAACTGCTAGTCCGCTCTGAAGTTGTTGCGAGCAGGTGTAGTCATACAATTTACTATGGCGACGCGATTTATTTCTATATTCAGAGCGGACTAGCAGTTTTACGCGGATTAGGTACACCATACATATTTTTTAATACTTAGATTAGACATTTCGTAACTGCAAAATGCAAACTTGGTTTTAGTTTTACAGTAATGCCCCTTGACATCCAAAATATAAAATTGCGTCTTCTGACGTAATTCAATATTTCTTTGGAATACTTGTGATCTCTGATCTTTGCATTCTTTACATCTTAAAGTTTTGTTTCTTTACTTTTTCTTTATTTCTTCTGTATATTTCTTGTTCCTGAAATGAGATCAACATTATTATATATTATTGACAACAGCTGAACGTGTTCTTCTTGACGTGTGCTTAGCCACTAGCGGTCACCCATCCTACTTCTGACCGTGAGCGACGTTGTTTCGGTGGCTTAACAATGGTAGTTTATTATAAATTTTAAAAATACATACCTTTCCTTAAGAGTGAGTGATATAATAATTCGCATTGGTTCTTCAAAAAATGTCCATAATAAAAGGGAGACCACACATGAGATAGAAGTCACGCCCAGTGTGGTCAGGGTCTAAAATTAGAGATCATACTAAATTATTAAGAAAACCACATTTTAAACATTTAATAAGTATTTTTAATAAACGCTTAATTTTAGTTCGAGAAAATGCAAATTGCATATAGATTAGTTCAAATCTAATAAAAAAACCGCTTTGTACACTCACAGCCCACACTAAGATTCCCTGTATCGTAGGTGCCATGGATGCACACAGAGACAAATACACAGACACCCAGACCCAGAAAAAAGAGATTTCTGTCTGGCCGGGGATCGAACCCGGGACCCTCTGCGCGTCAGACCGCTTAGAATTTAAAAATTAAATAATATCTCAATGTTGATATCTGCTCGTAATGAAGCAATTGCCTATTAGAAGAGCATTGATTATAATTTTAGGGGATAAATGCCTAATTAGTACTGTAAAATCCTATATTATAATCTAATTAATGAATTTATTCACTCACATCAGTACCTTCATTGGTGCATTCGTTCGTTCGTTCTATAATTAAATTCATTAATTCAATACACACATTTATCTCTTCAATGAGTTTCTAATACAATCATTAGTTATTTATTCGTAAATTAATTATGTCATATAAACATGGATACGTTCATTCATTACCTAATCTAATAGCAAAACTAATAGAATTACAATTAGAATATTGTAATATTTTATTCACCTATCACGATTATGTATGTAAATGCGTAATGCATAAAGGAGTAGATAATACTGTATTTGTGTGTGTCTGCATGTGTCAGTGTGCGCATGCGTGTGTGTATTTGTGTCTGTGATTGTATGTGTGAGTATGCGCACGATGTATGAGTGTCAAAGACGTTCACTTACGAAACCATACAAGTCGTACACCAGAACGCTTCTAGTAGTAATTATCCAGTACGATATCACTGAGATATGTACTAAGTAAATTCCGTACGAGATTCGAGAAAAAGGAACCCACGCAGACCAGCCCAGGATACCAGATACCAATGCTGAAACAGAAAAACACACTGAATTTTTCAAATAGGTGAACTCATGGAGTGTTTTTTCCGCCTCCGCCACGGACGCAGCATTTAATAATAAAATAAGCTCGACTTGGCGGAGGCACTGCCATGCCTCCAGATTTATTTTGATAATATTTTACAGGTGGTCATTAAGTTTAAACTTTGCTACAGAAGTAAAAAGCAAAATCAAATAAAATCAAAATTAAAAGCAATCAAAATAAAAATGAACACTGCTAATATGTATGTAATAATAATTAGTTGGAAAATAAACATTGTGTTTAGTTTTTGTAATTTTTATCAAATTTAACAATGTGCAATGTAAATTAATGTATTTTTTGCTATAAAAGGTAAAAGGTGGGTGTGGTTCGATTCCGGTGGCACCACCGTCACACCTACTTCTGCCTAACAGTAGTGTTAAGCACTGCTGTGTTCTAGTTTGAAGGGTGTTTCAAGGAAGACATATTTTTTCCGAGGAGTTCTAGCTTCGTTGTCAGAGATTGCGATAGAAATATCTAAATCTATCTGGGTTTGATTACAGATGTCCATGGGCGGCAGTAGCCACTTACCATCAGGTGGACTGCACCCTCGTCTGCTACTCCCATATTATAAAAAATAAAAAGTAGGTATATACTTACGTAAAGTTCCGTATTCGCATAGAAAAATTAAAAAAGTAATAAGCATGGTCCAGATTATTCGTTTTAGAGACACATATGATGCCAATAAGTAGACATTAATATCAGCCGTCAGTAACGCATAAGCAAGTGTGGAATAACCTATCAACATGACCAAAAATGCACCGAAGCCCAGTATGGAGTATTTCTGTAAAATACAAACCAATATGTAAGAATACATTACACTATCACTACAAAAATGACATTAAATTTTATAATTTGTATTCTTAAGACTTTATTCTATATATTTTCTTATACCACAAGGGGATTTTTTAATGACAAAATTTGATCTAATGAAAAAAAAATACTTAAAGAATAAACAAAAATATCTCCTCACCTCAATTAATTCATTTTATTCAGAAAATAAAGTAGAAATAACGCAATTTGCAATTGCCACAACTCAAAGAGCAAGTGAGAGTTGCATTTCGTGAAATTTTACAAAAATGAAAATAACTCGAAAACCATGATAGTTTGGACTAAAACAAAAACCTTTAACGGATAGGCCAGTGTTTGTGTGAGCACAGTGACTTATGTGTATATGTAGAACTTACCTTAGAAATAATATTTCTATGTGTAGCCGGTTTATACATGGCTGTCAGGTACCCCACAGCCAACCCAACAAAATACGAGCCAGCTCTAAAATGGGTAGATGTGTACATTGGATTACCTACCAAGTATTTTCGGAAATCAAATAAAGGCCTAAAAAGAAAAAAGCAAGTCTGTAATACAAATATTAACAAAATTAGTGCGTGTGTTACGTTTTTCTAAAATAATATTTAATAAATTTAATGATATATATGTTTTATTATATGGAAGTAGAAGACGAGCATGTAGTCTACCTGATGGTAAGTAGCTACTGCCGCCCATGAACATCTGTATTCAACCCAAGGTAAGATTAAGGTTCTGAGACGCAGAGATACGTCGCTAGTCTAAGGATTAAATTGGAATGCTTCGGATATGTGCTTAACACGACTGTTATAAGCAGAAATAAATTTGGATGTGGTAGGTACCTCCTGAAATCGTACAGCTTGTACCACCACTCATTCATTAGACCTTGATGATCGTAACAATATTAGGTACTGATCTATGATATTTGAAACTAGTACTGATCATAGAAATAGATATATATTACCGAAAGTCTGTCGGTATTAATCCTAACTCAGGATTTAAGACCGTACCAATCGCTGGTATAATTATTGAAGCAATGAATCCGATGAAGAAGACCAGAAGACCAACTTTCCGGTTCTTCGTAAACAACCAAATTCCTAATGTTCCCATGATTGTTAGATGGAAGTCGCACGCCACTGACCATAAAACTGGATAGCACTGGATAAAAAGAAAAGAATATATTTTATCTTTTTTTATTTAATATAAAAAAGGTGGAACCGAGCATGCAGTCCATCTGTTGGTAAGCTACTGTCGTCCATGCACATCTGCAATTAGCCCCGGTTAAGATTAAATTTCTACCTGAGGTTGGCCCCAGATGCTGCCCCAAAGGAGTATGTTGCAAAGTGAATAAGTATGTCTCCCATACCGCACGCTTGAAAGCAGCACTTGACACTACTTTTCTATGGCAGAAATTCGTGTGGTGATGTTGCATGTGATGTCGAACCACAGAAGGTTCTACCTTACTATATTGTTGCAGCTACGAGCAGTAATTTGAAACTCTGCTTTTATTCGCGATGTCCGTGGTGCATATCCAAGGCAAGCTTTGATTTTTCATAATTATGTGCATATTACAAATTAATGATCACTTGCTTAAGCGGTAAAGGGAAACATCGCGAGAAAACTTGCACGCCTGAGAGTTCCTCATTTGACTGTTTTTCAAACACAATTGAGGTTTGTTTTAATGAACTCTCAGGCGCTTAGTTTTTTAATATGTTTTCCTTCACGGCAATAGTAACGGATAAATAATTTTAAAAAGTGAATATTTTTGTTATAAATTTAATTATTGAAACAGTCAGACCAAGAAAAGTTAATATATGTAAATACATCACTCAGATGTCTGTCTGCCCGGGGATTGAACCCTTTCTAAGCATCCTATTCTTCTAAGTAGCGGAGGGTAATGTTTTTCGAATGTATGTATGATGTTATTTATGTTGTATGTTTTTATACTAATTCTCTAGTTAAGAACCTATTCGTCTCCTTACCATATTCTCCCGGTTAACATAATTTTGAACCATCAGAAGAATTGTCCACCAGTTTTGATTGCAAGCTTCTAGCTCCTTATTGAAAAGTTCCTCCTTTACCGGTCCTCGTGGCAATGGCATAAACTTGTACGCTATCAGTAATACCACAATGATGGGCCAGATCAATCTATAAATAACATTTAAGGTTATTTAAATCAAGCGCCTTCAATAATGTATTAATGTTTAATATTTTTAGATATATTGCATTGTATTTTTGTTGTTTTGTTTTATATGTAGCAAATGTAGTCCATTTAATAATGAGTGCTCTATCAGTGCGGCCATCTATGAGCATCTGTAATAAACCTCAGATAAGATTAGAGTCCAACCTTAGGTCGGCTACAGATGTGTTAATACCCCTGTTACGACTTATTTTTACCTTTATACACTTTTCAAACTTAAACACAACAGCTCTCAATATTGCTGTTATTAGTCCATTCATTAATAATAGGTATGCGCGCTGGCGGTGATGCCTCCAAAGTCAACTACAGAGGATTCTATCACCTTTAGAAAATGTATTTAGTAATTGTATGTATTTATTCAATAAGAAGTAAAAAATAATTCTTCAATTATTTATTAATGATTGTATGATTTCACTCATATTGTATTGTATTTTTACATGTATTGTTGTGTATTGTTTGATTGAGTTATGACAATTTTCAACATACCTTAAGTAACGCATTGCTAATACTTTTAGCGGATTGAATGGCTTCAAACCATTGGCCAGAAGAGTTTTTGCCAATAAAAGACCAGACATGAACATAAAGGTGTCTACTATGACTTCATAAGTAAAAATGACTAACAACCATCTGTCTTCAAAATCCTGAAAAAGATAATGCAATCATAATAAATAAACAACTGAAAATGAGTTATAAAAATATTTGGGTGCGTTTGATATGGGGAAGATATATTCAAATTTAGAATTTGAAATGGTTTAAGAAATATCTCATTTAAGTAATTTTATTTCTTATAAAATCTCAGTAGTAAATCACCTTATGATACGTAAACTGCCGCCTATGGACGGCAAATCAATCCAAGCTGTGTTACCATTTCTGAGATTTAAGTACTTTAAAACAAGTTTTTTTTTTAAGATTGTACGAGTAGTACAAAACGAGCAAAGTCCACCTTATGATAGACAATAATATATGGTAAAGAACTTTATATATAACAAGAGGTTTGGTTCAAGCCGATCACAGTGTTGGCAGGTCGGCACTCATGAAAACGAAGCCGCATACGTAATTCGCATTTTAATGAACAAAATAAAAATCTGACCTTATCAAGTCGGAGGGCATTGGAAACACCCAAGGTCTTATCAAGCAACCAAGTGTGTATGACGATGACTTTGAAAAAGGTGATCACACGTAATCCGAAGAGAGACCGAAGATCATCATTCGTGTTTCTCATAACAGATTCAATGTTTTTTGTAAGCTGAAAAGCCTGTGCGTACATGAGACCTGGAATTGATATAAACGTTAATGAATTCAATTTTCTAATAGGTTGTGAACACCGGAAAGAGCCATTTAGATGGAGAGAGTTTCTCGCATCTTTCGGGTCGAGAAATCGTAAGCAACTATCACAAGCAATTATCGCCATAATATAATCGAATCAAAATGTTTACACACAAGCAAGAACTGAAATCTCGATGACTGATTGTGATAGCTGTTATTTTTATACGTTCTTCCGTGATTCGGAAGTTCGTGATTAGCTTGATCTCAGTTGCTTTTGGATTTAAAATTACGGCACTTAATAATTGACCATTATCATCCAAACTAAAGTGCATGCGAAATTACAGCTCAATCAGTTAAAAATTCAGTTTCAAGAAATGATCCGAACATACATTGGAAATTAAATAATTATATACCAGTAAATTTTGTGTTCATTCCTTTGTAGTTCGCCAAAAATGTACCCAGAAACGTGAAAATTATTGCAGACGCTATAAGCAACCTGTAAATAATATATATGTTAAAAATATATTTATTTAAATCATGTATTGTCATATTTATATATCAAGAAATTGTTCAAAATTATGAGTTAATCTGATTGGTCTAAGTGGGTAAATCAAGTTCAAGAATTCCAGAAATCCCGTTGTATTGTTTTTTGTGCAAATCCTGTAATCTTATATTAAATTCAAATCATGGAGGTACCAAGAATAATAATTGTTCCCCTATATTGTTGCATCTGCCATAATTAATTTAGAATGACGTCATAAATCTAATCATGCATTGTCATTCAAGCGTGGATGTACAATTTCTTCCTGAATTTCGAAGCCTTACCTTTCAAACTTATTTTTTATCACTTGGATGATGGATGGAAAAATCAGATATTAAAATTCCTAATATATTGATTAATATTTTTTAAAACTTTTTTTATAATATAGGATTATCAGATGAGCATGCAGACCATCTGATGGAAAGGGGGTGGGAACTTCAGATAGGATCAGATATTTCTATTTGAGGTCGGCCACAGATGCGCCGCTAACCCTCTAACCCTTAGGACTAAGCTGGAACGTCTCGGAAAAGTATGTCTCCCTTACCACACCCTTCAAATTATAACACAACAGCGCTTAACACTGCTGTTATTAGGCAGAACAAGGCTGAAACCACAAAGGGTTCTACCACCTTTTAAAAGTCAGAAAAACCGTTAGACGGGCACTAAATGTTGACTAAGAAACTTACCCAGAAATATAATATCCGAAATCATGAGTAACCTCGACTTCCCCAGCAATATCACACTTGGCAATGGATATGTGCGGTTTATCCACAGCTAGGCCTAAGTGAGTTTGTCTGAATAATGCACCAACGAATTTATTGACTGAATGTGGTTTGCAAACAGCTGGTGTACAGACTCCCCATCTTAGTGTATTGAATTCCAGGTAATGCTTCGTTCGTATCTGAAAGTTTGTTTGATATCGGTAAACACTTTACATGTGATGTGGAAAATAGTGATTGTCCAATAATTAGAAAGTGGGCCCCGGGGGAAATTCGAATAACAGGCAGGCTCTTCGGTTTTTTCAAAGTGATGTGTCTATTAGAATTGAGAGTGTGTGAAGACCACCAATTCACATTGTCCTTAATCTCTGGTCATCTTGAACGTTTGAAGACGATCGTATGAGATGTCATTCATCAACAACCCATTACTGTCCCACTGCAGGGCACGGGTCTCCTTTCAGAATGAGAAGGATTAGTCGATAGTCCACCGCGCTGGCCAAGTGCGTGTTGGTAGACTTCACATATCTTTGAGATTTTTTTTTATAAATCTCTCTAATTAATTTCTAATCCGCACATAACTTTAAAAAATCAGAGGTGCGTGCCTGGGATTTGAACCTCGGACCCCTCAATCGAGAGGCCGAGTTTCTTAACCACTACGCTATCACTGCTTTGAGGTGGTGTCATTGGATTTGTTTAAATTGCAGGAGTAACATATGCTATATTTTTAATCAGTCGAAAATTTTGTATTTCGTAATAAATCTCGAATTAACTGATACAAACCTGAAAATAATTTATGACGTGCCCAAAAAAATCCACATTTTTGATTTTCGAGTCCACTTCAGCCAACCGTATATGGGCCATACAGTACTGCGTTTTCAGATCTGGATGCACCTTCTCCCATGGGAATTCCAGACATTCATCATAATTCCCATAGTTATTCCTGGACCCATACAATTGACCTACTGGGGTCTGCATTGAATCCCATACTGAAATAAGGTATAGGTTTCTTTAAGTGATTATTGTACTTCCCTAAATTAGTTCTTATTGAATTACATCGTAACGACAAAGTGTAGTTATTCCATAGTATATCTGATCATAGGTAAGTGGTCACTTGTTCCTGTAGTTCCGGGACTAGAACAGGGCTACGGTATCCCCTGCCTGTCGTAAGAGGCGACTAAAAGGGGGCTTCCGCGGTTGCCGGCGGCAAGAGATTACAGCTGTCCTTGGGCGGCAGTAGCCACTTACCATCAGGTGGACTGCATGCTCGTCTGCTACTCCTACATTATAAAAAAAAAAACACATAAAACAGTATGACAGGAATCAATGGAGATGCGTTTACTTACTCCAAGTGGCCCAAAGTGTCGAATTTTGTACATTATTTATAATGTTTAGCAACTGCTTCAAACACGGCGCTTCATCAGGTGCCCAGTTCAGATCTTGAAGATCTTCCATTAATTCTTTTAAATATCCATTTCTTATGGGTTTCTTTTCTATAGTATTGACGGCCGAACCTGAAGTATTTTCTGAAATAAAGAAGATCTTTAGGTTGTATTTTTGATATCACTTAGGCAACGTTTGAAAATCTGAAGATAAAAACATCTTTGTATACTACCTCTTTCCCTAAATCTATATGTATATAAATAAATAGTTTGTATGTATGTCCTTTATATGATCGTTAGCAAAGTTGTGCATGGGCCCACGAAGGTTTCTGAGTTGGTACGACCAATTTTCGACAGATGGCGCCACTGTCACTCCAATGAAGGTACAAATTTTCAATTATACGTATGTCATGTTATTTTTTTAAAAGGTACTATTAGTCATAAATAAAAATGATTGGGATCCCGATTCTATCTAGATAAATACATGCTCGTTAAAAGAAACGCCATATTAAAATTTGATAATTTCTACTAAGCGGAAATTTTCAACCGATCTTTAGTAGACAAAATATTGATAGATTGTTATTATAACGGACATAAGCATAAAGAAAATAGTACTTACCTATTATCCAAATAAAAAACAGCAATAAGTAACATTTCATTGCAGAATTTGTAAGAAAATTATAACCAATAAAATTAAAATCACTCGTATAATATTAAAAATCCATTAATGGAGAAACACCAAGTTCAATTCGCGGTTCAATATCAATTGAGAAAAATATATTACATCATTATATGTATATAATCGTTCAATGTAATTTATAGTAAAAAAATATAACAAAAAATTCAAGATCATTCAAACCCACTAGGTAAGAAATCAATTACAGATGACAATGGTTCATAAATATACTATTATATTTATGAACCATGGTCATCTGTAATTAACTATCACGTATGTATTTGAAGGTTATAGAACCTTTTGTGGTTCGACTCCGGCGGTACCACCGCCACGCCTATTTCTGCAGTTCAGTACTGTTAAGCGCTGCTGTGTTCTGGAGACATACATTCCCGAGGCGTTCCAGGTTAGTCCTTGGAAGGGGCGTACGTATGACCACGGTTCGTGATAAAAAATCATATCGTTTTATATAATATGTATGGACATATTTTTAATGCGACCGCGACCGCGACCTTTTAAACGATTAATATTTAACTCTCTTTGGGTCAATGTTAAACCTACAAAACGCTAAAAATACTTACATTTGTTTTTCGAAAGAGACCTATATCTTGTTTAGTTTTGTATGCATACTCTGTAAAAGTATCTATTACGTAATAGGGTTATTCTTTGGTTATCTAAGGAACCTTAGAAAGTTAGGATAGTTTATTTCAGCTATACCAAACCCTAATAATTTCCTAATTGAATTTAATTATTTTAATCGAATCTAATCTACATATGACATCACTTACTTTGTAGTTATTTATTTAAATTAAATGGAAATAAATATTAAAATAATTTATATTAATTAAAATTACTAGCATTGAAAAATAGTTTGTGGTTATTTATGAAAGTATAGATTTTTATAATTATTTTTAAGTTATATAAAATTTTAATTTGATCGATCACTAATTCGATATAAATAAGTTGTGCTTGCAAAATCTATCGCGTGGATTCAGAATAAACGCCATCTTGGAAACTGATTATTCCAAATACTATTTTACATTATAAAAGATCCATTCTTTATTTTCTCTGACGATCCATTCTATGATATCTAGATTTATTACAACAATAAAAAAAATTAATATCCTTCTTTCTTTTTATATATTTAGTTATGTATATTATAATGTTAGGGTAGCAGTCCACCTGATAGTAAGGGGCTGCTGCCGCTCATGAACATCTGTAATCAACCCCAGATAGGATTAGATATTCCTACCTGAGGTCGGCCACATATGCGCCGCTACCCTTTAGGACTAAGCTGGAACGCCTTGGAAAAGTCTGTCTCCCTTATCACACCCTTCAAACCGGAACACAGCAGCGCCTAACACTGCTGTTATAAGGTAGAAATAGGTGTAGCGGTGGTGCCGCTGGAGTCGAACCACAAAAGGCTCTACCACCTTCATATGCACACTTCATACCATATGTTTCTGCCTCATAACAGCAGTGTTAAACGCTGCTGTCTTCCGCTTTAAAGGGTGTGGTAAGGGAGACAACTTCATCATCGGAGGTATTCCAATTTTCCCTCAGTATCTGTGATCAATCTCAGGCAGGAAACTAATCTTATCTAGGGTTGATCATAGATTTCCATAGGCGGTAGAAGCTACTAACCCTTGGGTGGACTGCATGCTCGATTACTAAGCTATTATAAAAAATGTGTATAAAGTCATTAGTGATTTAATATTATTGTAAAGAGAAGTGTAAATTCAATATTTAGATATCGATTATAATATATCCCTCTTTAGTTTCTTCTGATGTAAAGCTATGAAAGAAGATGCTTAATTTAATTTAATAGTACCTACTTACAAGTAATTATTAAGATTTCATCATCATCATCAACCCATTTTTGTCCCACTGCTGGGCACGGGTCTCCTCTCAGAATGAGAAGGATTAGGCCATAGTCCACCGCGCTGGCCAAGTGCGTATTGGTAGACTTCACATACCTTTGAAAACTTTTTTTTTTTTTTATGAATTCTCAGGTATGCAGGTTTCCTCACGATGTTTTCCTTCACCGTTTAAGCAAGTGATAATTAACCTCTAATACGCACATAACTTTGTTAAATCAGAGGTGCGTGCCTGGGATTTGAACCTCGGACCTCTCGATCAAGAGGCCGCGTTTCTTAACCACTAGGCTATCACTGCTTATTAAGATTTACATCAGTATATTCGATTAAAAAAATTCAAATATATTATTATCGATTTATTTAATAAATCGTTAGTCATTAAAGATAAACATGAATATTAATGATCGTATAAATTTTAAAATTAACCGTTCTACAAGGTTAAGCACCATTGGATGGTCGAGAGTGATGGGTTACCGATAACTGGATAAATGCACTCAATATCACTTAAAGCAACATAAATAATACGTTTTCTACACTCACAGATCCATACTAGTGTTCATTCAGATATTTCTCTGGCCAGAATCGAACCCGAAACTCTCTGCGGGTCAGACCGGTATGGTGAGCGCTCCGCCACGTGCGTCGTCAAAGTTTGTAAAAAATTCAAGAGAAATATTTTTTAATCAAAATTAAGGTCATTTACTAATCAATGGTTTGGTATATACGCTATTTTATATCGTTGTAAAAAAATTAATTCAGAACATTATTGTTAAGAGCCAGGTGGTAGAACCCTTTGTGGTTCGACTCCGGCGGCACCACCGCCACACCTTTTTCTACCTAATAACAGCAGTGTTAAGCGCTGCTGTGTTCCGTTTTGAAGGGTGTGGTAAGGGAGACATACTTTTCCGAGGCGTTCCAGCTTAGTCCTCAGGGGTAGCGGCGCATTTGTGGCCGACCACAGGTAGGTATATCTAATCCTATCTGGGGTTGATTACAGATGTCCATGGACGGCAGTAGCCACTTACCATCAGGTGGACTGCATGCCCGTCTGCTATTCCTATATTATAAAAAAAAAAAAAAGCCAAAATGATTAGTTCAAAAATTCTTACTAAGTATACTTTAATAAAGCAACACTTTCAATATATTTCAGTCTTAACGTATTAAGAAACTCTATATCTTAAATCAAACGATTCAAGATTAAAAATCTTCTTGCTTTTCCGCTGCTACTCCAATTTCATTAATTAACAGCTGTTTCTGAGTATACGGAAGGTAACAAAAGATTTTCTACTTAATAACGTTCTGCGTAACAAAGGATCGAGTTTCTGATTAAGTTGACTTTATGAATTTTGATTAACTTAGTTTAGAACCCGTGTAGTTTGGAATACCAACGCCACACCTGTTCCTAGCACGAAGTTCTGTTGAAAGATGTGGATGCCACCTTACATAGTTTTTTTTATAATATAGGAGTAGCAGACGAACATGCAGTCCATCTGATGGTAAGTGGCTACTGTCACCAATGAACATCTGCAATTAGCCACAGATAGGATTAGATTCCTACCAGTGGTCTGCCACAAATACGGCGCTACCTCTGAGGACAAAGCTGTAACGCCTCGGAAAAGTATCCCTTACCACACCTTTCAACCAGAACACAGCAGCGTTTGAACTATAATTAATAATAATTTAACTAACTCAAGTTAATTCATAAAAACTAAATTTCGAAATGCAATCAGTACAACACACATGAACATAAAACATAAAAACACACACACTTGATCAATTTATAAGCAACAGATGAAACATTTAATCTCGATCGAAGCGGATCTTCACGCTCCAATCAGCTACAGAAACTTCCAGTACTGCTGTCACAATAAGGGCTGTAATTGATGGAGTCCACCTAAACTGCGAGTTTATTGAACCCAGCGGACTAAATCGTCTATTTTAGGTTCCTATCTAGTCTTATTACAGCAAACTTGATTAAAATTAATTGATTAGATAAACTTATTAGATACACAGGCAGTTACATTGTAAGACAAGTATACAAGCAAAAATAAGAGAGCCTATGAGTACAGAAAAACAAACAATCTGATGAACACACAAACAGACGGACAACTAGACAGACACACTCCCACACACACCTACACACCAAAAGACAAAGAGATATATAGAAAAGATTTAAAAAACCTAACACTAGAGAGAAGCAGGAAATCTGATTAAGACAAAACAGACAGACATACACACTGATAGACACACATATTGACAGACAAATATACAAACATAGAAACATAAAATTAAATCAAGTCCGCTGATGCCAGAAAGGAATGCCCGTAGAAAAACTAAATTCAAAACACAAACTTTAACACTTCATCAATTTATAAGCAACAGATGAAACATTTAATCTCGATCGAAGCGGATCTTCACGCTCCAATCAACTACAGAAACGTCTAGTACTGCTGTCACAATAAGTGCTGTAATTGATGGAGTCCACCTAAATTGCGAGGTGATTGAACCCAGCGGACTAAATCGTCCATTTTAGGTTCCTATCTAGTCTTATTAGAGCAAACTTGATTGAGATTAATTGAATAGATAAACTTATTAGATACACAGGCAGTTTCTTAGAAAGACAAGTGTACAAAAAAAAAACAAGAGAGCCTAAGAATAAAGATAAATAACACACATACAACTAGACAGAAACAAACACAAATGGATAATTAATAGACGTATAAAATAAAAACTTAAAACTAGACAAAAAGAGAATTCGATTAAGACAAAACAGACAGAGATACACACATACTGGCAGTTAAATTTACATACGTTGAGAAATTAAAATTAAATCATGCCATTTAATATACCAGGAAGAACGTAACTTCGAAAACATTCATACATCTAAACATACTAATAAGCAACAGATAAAACATTTATTCTCGATCGAAGCGAATCTTCACGCCCCAATCAGCTACAGAAACGTCCAGTACTGCTGTCACAATAAGGGCTGTAACCGAATCGACCTAAACTCCGAGGTTATTGAACCTAACGGACCGAATCATCTATTTTAGGCATCTAATCTTATCTGAGTAAACTTGATTGAGATTAATTGATCTTTCTAACACGGTGAACGTAAGTGATCGACGCAAAGGATCTATGGGTGATCGGTAGTGGATAAAGATGCACATTATGCTTCAAAGGGTACTTCAATTCATACTTTTCCGAAACGTTCCAGTTTAGTCCACAGGAGTAATGCCGCATCTGTGGTCGACCTCAGGTAGGAATATCTAATCTCATCTGAGGTTGATTGCAGATGTCCATGGGCGGCAGTAGCCGCTTACCATCATATGGACTGTATGCTCGTCTGCTACTCCTATATTATAAAAAAAATCAATGTCATTTGTTATCATTGGTTAACAATCGTCAAATCTTTTCTAAGGTCTTTCGAACACTTGGTGCGGTATGTATCCTTATCACAAATTCGTATTAAAGTTGAGCAATGTCATCTGTTTCAGGTCTTGTAATGTAAAAAGTTTTGTGAAATGATTACATATGTCTATGAATAGCAGTCACTTACCATCGAAATGGCTTCATGCTCGTTCGCTGCTAAAACCTTATAATAAAATATTCTTCCCAAAAAGTCTTCTATTTAATACCCATATAATTAAAGAGATTCTTAAATAAATAATTAGTTAACATATTTGTGCCTATTGTATTTTTTATGACGTCATTAAACTAATCATGTCATCCAAAAAAATATACTTAAAATTTAACATCAAAGTTCACTGTTTTAAGATTCAGTTGCAATATTGGACACTTATATAATAACGAACAAATAAGGCAAGTTAAATAAAAGTTTGTAAAAGAATATTGCAATTAGCATAAAGATATTATTAATCCCACTTGCGCAACCTTTTCGCCCTAATCCCTTAAATTATTCTTTGAAGACTAGTTGAAAATTTCATTACGGTTTAGAGATAGTTTAAAATTAATTTATTTGCGAATATTCTCTAAGGCTGTTTCGCACAAAATTATAGTCTTTAATACCTAATTGAAAATTTATTGCCTATCTAGTTAAATAAACCTAAAATAAGGCTTAAGCGTTAAAATAAGGCTTTGTGTACGCCTTTTAAAATGAGAAGGGTTTATGCTACGGTCTACCGCACTGAAGATATGTCGTTCGATAGGTTTTTACACATTTTTGGAATTTTTATGAGGAATGATGTATTTGTAGAAGCGATTAATTTATACATACGACATGTTTATAGAATATCAGATTTTTTTTAATTATGTTAATACCATATTTACCACAGTTATAATAAAATAAGTTACTCGAATAAGGTAGGTTTACTATATAAGAACTAAATAAAGGTAAATTAATAAACCATTTATAAATGACTTTTTTATAATATAGGAGTAGCACACGAGCATACAGACCACCTGATGATAAGTGGCTACTGCCGCCCATGGACATCAGTAATCAACCCCGGATATTCCTACCTGAGGTTGCCACAGATGCGCCGCTACCGCTGAGGACTAAGCTGGAACGCCTCGGAAAAGTATGTTTCCCTAACCACACCCTTCAAAACGGAACACAGCAGCTAATACTGCTGTTATTAGACAGAAATAGGTGTGGCTGTGGTGCCGCCGGAGTCGAACCACCTTCAAACTGACTAAATAAAAATGATGCGTCCAAGAATAAAAATCAAGAAATATTCTTAAAGAGATGTCCAGCCGACAAGCATAAACTATAATAAAGTGGCATACGATCACAGATTTTATCTAAATGTCACTGTGAAAATATTTTCTTGTTTCGTACTTTTTATAGCACTATTGCCGTACAACTTCTAGTGGGCAGAATTTAGATCTTTAATAGGCAAAACATTGGCCAATTTAATTATTAAGTACCTGGATGACCGAGCTTTAATCAGTATTTTCGTTAAAACGACATTTTCTAAAAATGAGACCTAGCTAGATCGATTTATTGCCCCTGAAACCCCCGCATACTAAATTTTATAAAAATAATTGAAGCCGTTTCCGATGTTCAGATTATATATATACAAAAATGTGTAAATGTGTGTATTACAGACCACACACACACACACTAAATATTATTTACCTGTATTACATAGATAACATTTGTTTTCCAACTCTCGCTTCTAATTCGCCCTTTAATGTCTGTAGATATAGACGAACCCTTATTATATCCTAATGGAAAAATTGAGAAGCGCCATTTTTAAAAACCTTTAAACTGATTCCACTAATTGCTTCACTTAAAAGAGTAATAAAAATCACATCAAACTCGCCCCAATATTTTCGACCCCTATCACCGCCGCCTCATTAACCCGAATGACGTCACCTGTCATGATGGGAGGGTTAAAAAAGTCGAAACGGTTAACCCTATTCTGCAAACATTACAAGTTGGAGGTAAGCTCGCCGGCCTCTAGAGAGTTTATGGCCCAAGACATAAGCGAGAGCGATTAAAAAACTTACTACTTACTTACTAATTACTAAAAATATTAAGGGCAGTTATTTATTTTAGTTTTTGACCATGTTAAAAACAGTGTGGTGCAAAAGGCGGACTTAATGCTAAGTGTAGACACCATATCTAATGATGAACTAAATTATAATAGTGAGCAAAGACATTCTTTTTAAAAGTGTATTTGGAGCACATTTTTCTAAGTTCCTAAGGAAGAGCATTCCAAAGCCACGCTGATTGGAGCGTGAAAGAATTAGAGAGAAACCCAGACCGATGAAGAGGTAAAGACAGAGCACGAGAGTTAGAGGAACAAAGCTCCCCCTCGTGGAAATCGCAGAGATACTGAGATTTAGATTTCAAGTATTCTGGAGCGACATTCAGTATGTATTCAGTTACATGGGGTTCTTCAAAAAAAGTGCAAAAAGAGCTCTCATATAAAGCCAGCGATGCATTAGCGACTCCTCTGGTGTTGCAAGTGTCCATAGGTGGCGTTGACTACTTTCCATCAGATAGGACGTCTGCCTAATCGTAAAAAAAACTTAGTGCAGTTAGAAGTAGCGAAAGTAAAACAAATCGGGTTGCATTCCAGAAGTGCTGGCAGAAGGAAAACTTAATCTAACCTGAATAATAAAATATAATAAAAATGAAATTGACATATTTTTGCTATGCTGACACCGGATGACATCTTGACTTTTGCACTTTGCGTTGCCGTGTTACGAATTTTCGATCAGGCCACGTGTCCTGACGCGAGTTTAACATGTTTATCCACCACAATACGCCCAACGGGTTTATAAGATGATCCTAAAAATAATTTGTTTTAGATTTGAACTCAAAATAAAGGTACAGGTTTAATAGCATTTATAGTTTCCAATTGAGAGGGGTAAATTAATTTCGATAATCAGGCATGTTTTCGCAATGAATCAATTACAAAAGTTGAATTATCAACTATTTTCCATATTTATCATTCATTTTAGAGAGTTAAATTAAGATTACAGCAAATAAAATAAGTGTAAAATGATATCCAACACATTATTATATTTTTAGCTTATTATAAATTAACAGAGATATAATTTAAACGTAAAACACAATATTTTAAATTTCAACTAGTTAAGCAGTTACTATGTACATTGTACATATTTGGAACCACCTCTATATCGTAAGAGGCTTACCTAAAATCGATCAACGATAGGTTGTTAGTCCTGCGGATTACATATACCTGGAGGCATTACAAGTTAATACTCCTCTAGTGTGTCAAAGTGTTTTAACGTGTGCACAATTTCAATTGTGTTTATAAAATTGTATTTATAAAATATTTTAGGAAGTCCTATATACTAAACGGTTGAAATAAAAGTTATAAAGTCGGTGATTTAGAAGTTGAACATTTTCAAAATATTTTCATACATAAATTATTCTTTGAAAGCAATTAACAATTTCAAAGCTAAAGATTTTTTTTGCAAAAAGTGACAATATCACTCGTACAATTTAGACGAATCCAACGACACCTCATATGTTAAAATCCGTCAAGCCTTTTGGACTCCAGGGCGAGCCAATTAATGATACATCATCATCATCATCATCAACCCAATATTGTCCCACTGCTGGGCACGGGTCTCCTCTCATAATGAGAAGGAAATCTCTCAGGTATGTAGTTTCCTCACGATGTTTTCCTTCACCGTTTAGCAAGTGATAATTAATTTCTAATACGCACATAACTTTGAAAAAAATATCAGAGGTTGTGGCGAGAGGCGTGCCTCGGATTTGAACCTCGGACCCCTCGATCGAGTGGCCGAGTTTCTTAACCACTAGGCTATCACGGCTAATGATACATACATACATGCATAGAAACATTACCTTCTGCAGTCAGTTAAAAAGAAGTGTTACTTAAAAACGTTAAAGCGTTTCACTTAGCCCACAATCCAACAGATGTTCATGCCGAAGGGAAATCATTTAACTTCTATTTTCTGAGACGGATTTTTATCCGAGGAACCAAGGAGAAAAGGTTTAAGGTGAAACATTCTATCTTTGTCCCGGATAAGTGGTTTCTTTCTTTATTTTAAGGAATTAAATTCTTACCTGAAAGATTGTTGATTACCTATTGATGATATAGAAAAAGTGTTGACTTGATTACTGATGAAAAAATGATTAATTGCAGCTGTCATGTTCCCTCTTACTGTTTTGGATAACTTCTTGGCAACGCTAGTATACGTGCAAGTAGCGCTAATCATACGTCCATGCAGAGAAGTTCATACGTTCATGCAGCACTAATCATATGTCCATGCAGTGTTGAGCATACGTCTATGCAGCGCTAATTATACGTCTATGCGAAGCTGATAGTACGTCCATACAACGCTCAAATTATCAAATAGTAATCAATGTACATTTACTTAAGTGCTTTAATAGTGGCTTGATACGACTTATGTGGTTATTTCTGAAATATTATATGTAAAAGTTAATATTTAAAGTTTTTTAATTCATCATTCGGAGCTAGATTTCTAATAACACTTCAAGGCTTCTTACCAATTTGTATGGTTTTATGCTGAGTAGTTGATGAAGTTATAGCTAGTATTTTGAAGCAATTCATAATCAAAATACCTACGAATACTCCAGAATCAGTTAAGTTATGAACATGTGACTTCTCAAAGTTTAAAACTGAATTAATAAAGTTCAGTTTAATAACACTTGTTTAAAAACTGTAATACAATGTCGTGTAATACAACGTCTACATCTACGTCTTACGGCAACCCTTAACATAGATATAACGATGCACTTACGTCCAAACAGCGCGTACGTCTAATTGACGTCAACAAAACGTCCATCCAGCGCTAGGCGACAATCGTCCATTATAATGTTGACAAGTCGCACCATAATATATTAACAGAAAATCCAAACCATATACATTTTAAGTTAAACCTTAACAAGGACTTCCATGTAACGCACTTACGTCCAAACAGCGCGTACGTCTAATTGACGTCAACAAAACGTCCAACGCTGGGTGACAATTGTCATCCATTATAATGTTGACAAGTCGCACCACATTACTTTAATATTAACAAAAACTCCAAACCATATACAAATTAAGGTAAAGCTTAACACAGACTTCCGTGTAACGTACTGACGTCCAAACAGCGCGTACGTCTAATTGACTTCAACAAAACGTCCAACGCTGGGTGACAATTGCCATCCATTATAATGTTGACAAGTCGCACCACATTACTTTAATGTTAACATATAATCCAAACCATATACATTTTATGGCAAAGCTTAACATATACTACCATGTAACGCACTGACGTCCATAGAGCGCGTACGTCTAATTGACGTCAACAAAACGTCTATCCAGCCAGGTGACAACCATCCATTATAATGTTGACAAGTCGCACCACATTACTTTAATATTAACAGACAATCCAAACCATATATATTTTAAGCTAACCTTAACACAAACCTCCATGTAACGTACTGACGTCCAAACAGCGCGTACGTCTAATTGACGTCAACAAAACGTCCATCCAGCCAGGTGACAACCATCCATTATAATGTTGACAAGTCGCACCACATTAATACCTTCCCATGAGAAATCTTATCACAACGAAAATTAATAACGAAGTTTCACTTATATACGTAACCCAACGCACAACCTCATTTATTTCAACAAAGCCGTGCTACCATTTTTGTGGCCCACATTATTACACCTTGTTTTATGTTGGCAGGTACTATTAATCTTTATTCTGTCGTGATCATGAGAGTTATGGTGTTACTAGGGATGTGAAAAAAATATCGATTTTTATAATAATCGAATAATCGTTTACTAAAGTAGCAATAATAGTTTTTTTTTATTCGATGATTTTTGAGTGAAAACTTCTTCAGCGGCATTGTGCACTTTTTGTAATGGGTAAAAAATGTTAAACGCGCGTCAAGACACGTGACCTGATCGAAAATTCGTAAGACTCTCACGTTTATTTACGATAGCGAAATAAATGAATATTGCATTTTACTGAATATTTATTGAATCGTATATTTTTTCGCAGTGAAATTCAAAATCAGCTTCAAAAATCGATGATTAAGCGATTATTTATAAGTATACAATAATCGAATTATTTTGAAGAAACAAATATGGATTATTACTTAATCGATTATTTTCACCCCTTACATCCCTATGGTGTTTCCTATTTCCGGTGAGAATTTCACATAATGTTACCGAGAAAACAATGTTATCCTGTTATTTCAAAACCATTATGCTCGTTATGGGTATGTTATGTTGAAGAAGGGTCTATACTTTTGGAAAGCTATGATGGATAGGTTTTTGTTGACAGATCTTTTTGGGATAGGGACTTTTGGTTACTTTTTATGAATTTCTTTCGTGACTGATTCAGAGAATACATGGCAAGTGGTTTTTATTTTTCTTTTTTTTTACAAATTTGAAGGAGCAAGCGAGTATGCAGTCCAGCAGTATTGTCTTATATATCATCTGTGTTAGTTATTTTCCTTTAAGTTTTGAGTTGTCGCCCTAATGACAGAGCCTTGTCATACAATGATTTTGGAGTTGCTAATAAATTCGTTAAGTATTGCTTTCTTTTATCTTTTCGTGGAAGTAACATAAATCGTTTGGTCCACAGCATTATTGGTCGTTTTAAACCTTGGACCCCTCGATCGAGAGGTGGATTCTACCAGTGAGCTGCCACTTCTAATGCTGTAATGAGTGTAAAATAAAACTTTATCCCGTTATTAGATGATCCCATAACGAGCCCACAGAGGGCGCTGAGGACGCCGTAACGCGTTATATTTAATGGGGTCGCGATGGACTGCTATTTATGGGGTCTCTACTCACTGGTGTGACGAAATAGCTTTTTATACTTACAATAAATACAAATGCTTTTCAAATAAATAGCAGAATGAAAATATTGGGTTTGTATTATTACTTTTCCAGAAAAACTTTGGAATATAATTTTTTGCATTTTGAAATTGGGTTTTGTATTGTGGTACAATTTGTGTTTTTTATTCGATGGCGTTTTTGTAAAAAAGCGTTCCAATTTAGCCAGAGGGATAGCAACGTAGTTGATAGTACAGGTAAAAGTTCAATTGTCCCTGTAGTTCCGGGACTAGAATAGGGCTACGGTATCCCCTGCCTGTCGTAAGAGGCTACTAAAAGGGGGCTTCCGGGGTTGCGGGCGGCAAGAGTGGGAGCTCGAACCGTCCAGTAAGCTACCCCGGAAAGGACGGCAGTATGTGTGGTCGCATACCATCCTAACCACCAGATGTTGTGGTAGGAGCGAACGCTCCCCCAGGGCAGAGCCCGATCCGGGCATCGCGCTTGGAGGACTCCGGTTGTGTTCCATCGGAGATCACGGAGCTCTCCAATAAACGCTGAGGACGACCACCGGAGGGGTTTTAGTGCGGTAAAAATCCCACATAACCCGCCGTCGCTCCCACTTCGTCGTGTACATTTTGAAGGTTTCCCCCTCGAAAAGAAAAAAAAGGTAACAATTCAATAATAGTGGTTGATAACACAATGTCCAATGATGATTTACTATAAAATGAAGTACAAAATGATGGACAAGTACAGATTGATGACTTCAAAATTTTATGCCATTGACAATTTTATTGATAAAGCTGTCTAGTTTCCCTTACAAAGTTTTTCTTTCCTATTCATTAATTTACTGCTCATACGCGCCCATTATTATGGCAAAGTTAGTAGGTGGACTTATTAGTGGTAGTAGATATTAGTGAATGAGTTATTTATGTTATTAGTTATATACTGTTAGTTATAAGATGGAATTATTAGTAGTAGTAGTTATTATTGAATTAGTTATTATGTTAATAGTTATATCACTGTATCACATAGATGGACTAATAAGTCCATATGTGTGATACAGCACTAATAAGAGCTAGTAGTTATTAGTGAACGAGTTATTTGTTTTAATAGTTATATAACGGTAGTGCGCATACACCATCTAGGACAGTTATCCTATTTTGCAGTCAAGGACAAGTGAGGTTGTTTCTTCGTTAAAGGAATATTAGGGTTTAGAATTAACACTTTAGAGATCTTTAATTAACTTAGATAGCTTTTTCAGACCTTTAGGTATTTTATTTACCACTGGCGATAAGCGAGGAGATATTATGTGATGTCTCACCAACAAGAAAATAATTAAAATTGAAAGACAATGTTTGATCGTGAAAGTATATTAATTTGCAATGAAAGTTTTCATGGGGATTAAATTTTTAATTATCGACCAACCAAGATGGCCTAACAACGCTGTATGGCTTATACACAAATCACACATATTAATATGATGAACATAGATTTTTACTCTTCTTCTTCTTCTTAAAGTGCCTCTCCATACTATTGAAGGTTGACTATCAGCTTCTTGCTATCCTCCTTGCTTTTGGCTCTGCGAAATAGCTCAACGGCGCTGGCTATTCCGGTCCACTCTCGGATGTTACGTAACCACGACTTCTTTCTCCTGCCAACCTTCCGTCTTTCAGCGACCATTCCCATCATTATGAGTTGGAGGAGATTGTATCGTGGATGTCGAAGAATGTGGCCCAAAGAGGAGATTTTCCTTTTTCTAGAAAATATTGTTACTCTGTGTCTGATTATTTGTACAACAGTTTTCAGGTAGAGATGTAATACAGAAGTGGCAACTCAAGTTGACGGTTGCCATCGCCACCCACAGTCGCTGACCAGTGGCGGCAGTCGCCGATACCAGTTGCTTGTGTGTTGCCTTCCTTAATGTAAGGCTGTTTTTTGGGAAAAGTCATTTTCAGATTTTCATTTCAACAAAAATGTATCTCTACCTAAAAATAAATTGACATAAATATTTTCGAGTGTTTCAAAACAGATGTGTCAAACTAACTATACTATTTCCTTCTATTCTGCCGCTCATACGAGTATTTTTCATGTAATATTTTAGTCGCTTCTAGTTACTAGTCAAACAAGTGCCTTATATGTGATGGCTTCAGGGGATCTCAATGACTCATTTGACTTTAAAGATTAGGTCTGTTTCGTAATTAAATTAAAGGTTGCACAGAATCTACTTGTACTTGTTGTATAGGATCATTGTAGAGTCAAATGTTAAGTGAAATGTTAAGTTAGGTGAAAGTGTGTCTAAATAATGTATTTAGTATTAGTATCTCAACCGTGTATCTAAATAATGTGTTTATGTGGTTTTAGAAAAAAATGATCAAGTTTTTTAGCATTTTTCTAAGATAGGTATACTGTTTTATTAAATTTATGATTTTGTACTTAAGGCTTTTGTCATTTTTTTCCTATATAATTTTTTGCAATGTATGTTTTTGTAATTGGACAAAGGTATAGTCCGCGCCAAATTGCTAGTCCTCGTCGAATAGCAAATTATAGATATTAGCGGGATGAAGACAGAGCGGGACCCCTCCGCCGCTCATGCCCTTATGTTGCTACGCAATATATGCTTGTAGTTGTGCGCAACTACTTCAGAGCGGACTAGCAATTTGGCGCGGACTATATAATGTTACTCATAAAGATAATTTATGTAAATTTGTATAAAGTCCGTAATCTTTTTTTTTGCGTCAAAGCACGACATTTCACATTCGGCAAAGGGAGATCTCCCGCCGGGCTAGGTAATCATGCCCGGGGAGTGGCCGTGTTACAACGGTCTCAGTTAGGAGCCTGTATATATGCAAGATATTGAGAAAACTTCGATAGTGTGATTCAGAAAAGGAGCAGCGTCATCTATTGAGGAGTGGTGGAAAGTCGCCACAAATTAATATTGGTTGCTAGGGTCTCTACTTTTTTGGGCACTTACCAATTATTTTATAAGACTTTCAAAAGAAGATAAGAATGTATTACCCAATTTATATTTACAACATGAACCTATTTACTTTTAAAATATTACTCATACTCTTAAATGTTTAAAGAAGTTTTTGCATATTTTGCTTCTCATGGCTATATTTTTTTCTTTTCCTTGGAGAAATAATCAATTGTATAAAATGAAAATTAATAATATAAGATTTTAGTTAATTATTATTATGATTTATTTATTTGAATTTTGTTATATGAAATAAAACAACAGAATAAATAAAACAATTGTTTATATTTATATACCGTTTGCCGTATAACTAGGATAATATTTACAAATATTAACAATTATTATTATGAGCATTAAATATTATACATAGTATTATATACAAGGAGACCAAATCTAACTTTGTAAAAAAATAATCAGTACATGAAAAATGTATATAAGTTCAAATAAATGCACATTATTGTATAAAAGAAATATTGTTATATTTTCTATCCCATAGCTTATAAAGTTATGACTAGATGGTGTGATTGCCAAAATAACGGTTTTATTTAATAGTTTACAAGCGTTCTGAATTATAAATTTTATTTGTATACATAAGGTCTTTTGCAAAAACTTTATTATACTATTTCCATCTCTTTATTTTCTCGATGATATATTTCATTACAAGATGTTACATTGATTGATTGATACATTGATTGATAATGCCTACTTCTTTAAAATTGTCGAAGCTGTTGTAAAATAAGTAGGTATAGGTAGATACTCGACAATGAAACGAAATAATTATTACGACAGGTAATCTTTATTAATTTTAATCAGAATTTGATGACGTCACTGTCACATCATCATCATTGCTTATTTGGTGACAACACTACAAAGAACTGTCATCGAGAAAATATGAAATGGAAATAGTACCTATAGTGTTGTTTCTGTACGCAACTTCCGTACGTAAAACATTTATGTCACACATTTCTGTAACAGCCTTAACTTTAAAATTAAAAAAAAATGTGATTACTTTGGTCTTCTTGTATCAGTAACTATTTACATTGTTTATAGTGAAAATATCACTTTTAAATTAAAATGCCATTATTAAAACATTGGACACAAATAACCGTCAAATAATACTTAACTAAACAAGTTTAACATTATAGATAAAGTTTATTTTACATTAATAACAATAACATACATTTGTGCTGATTTACTTCATATAAAATTACTTTTGAGCTCTGTGTAAATTTTGAGCGGGGTCAGACATGAATTGAGTGACCGTATTGGAATGTTAAGTGTAAAAGATTTAAGTAAAAGTCATCCATTATTTTTCCAACAGACGATTTCTATTCGATTTAACGCTATAGTTCATACATTTTAGACATCCATTTATATACCAGATAGTTGTCTAAAATGATCGTTCATGAGATGGAACGACAATAGTAATGATGACGTATGATCGAATGAGTCTAGAGTAAAGCTTAATTGGTTGAGTGGCCCATGTGCATAAGTTTCTACTTGACCACACTAGTCAAACAAAACAAATTGCTGTGTTTGTCAAAGTGACACTTTTGACAAACATGCCTTAACGTTGTACGCTTGGCAGCCTTAGTCACTTGTTAGATCAATAAAAATTGATTTGGTGGCCAATGTTCATTAATTTCTACTTTAACAATCAAACTAGTCAAAAAAATACCAAACACTGTCACCAAAGGCGATCAAGTGACACTTTTGACAAATATGCGATTGCATTATACGCTTGAAAGCGTTTGTCACTTGTTAGATCAATAAAAATTGGTTGACCAATTCTCATAATTTTCTATTTAACCAATAAAACTGTCAAAACTGTCATACATCTGATTAAGAGATACCTTTGTTAAATGTTAGTTAGCGTTGTACGCTTGGAATCGTTTTTCGCTTGCTTGGTTGCTCAATGAATGCATTTCAATTCAATGTTTACTAATCTCTATTTAACGTATGCCAAATAATCTCATACAACAGGGAGCTTGTGTGAGAGATTTGTCATTTTTTGTTTTTGCTCATTTAAAATTGGATTTCTAACCAGTGTTCAAACGTTTCAACTAGATTAATTAAAATAACATACAAATAATGTGATTAAGTGACACTTTTGTCTTATATGTGCGTTAACAATGTACATATGGAAAATACAGTCTATTCCTCTCACGCGGGATTCTACCAGCATGTGGTTCCAATCCGCATGTGTCCTACTTATATCATATCATTTTATTTTAATAAGACTTTTGATACCATTTTACACGCAGACAGTTCATGCAGAGACTGCAGCTAGTACGCATGCGGGTATGACACACGCGGGCTTGAACCCGCGTGACAAGAAACAGGTCCGTATTCAATGTAAGAATACAATTTGTTCAAAATAAAATTATATTACACGATAAAGATACTTGTACAGAAAGTGTTTCAAATTAATCTACGGTAAATATAATTTATAGAAAGCTAATTAATACATCAGAATAATAGGATATTATTAGGCTTAAGTAGATAAATTAGGTATAGTAAATTAAACATGATTTTATACCTATTCATTAAATATATTCACATTGAATTACTAAAATTATATACTTAATAACAATTATTTCTGCTGGCTACACACACTCGTTTCCGATTTAAGTTTCCTCGAAATCAGCGCTATCCTGTTAATTAACACGAATCTGAAATTTAATAAGAAAAGTGACAAGATGTGAAACAATGACATAATTATTTGTACATCTGAATTCTTCGTAAAAAGATCTATCGTATCAGTATTTTCTGCGACAAAAACACACAAAGAGTTTTTCATAATTGGATTATACGCTACAGTACGGCACCGTTAACCTACTGCGCTGACAGCCCGATACCGGCAACTATTTTTTCATTTTTGATTGGACAATATGACACGACAGTTTTATACTGTTAATTATCGTCTTTTTTATAGCATAGAAGTAACAGACGAGCATGCAGTCCACATGATGGTGAGGCTACTATGGCTATCTGTAATCAACCCCAGATAAGATTAGTTTCCTACCTGAGGTCGGTCACAGTTGCGCCACCACCTTTGAGGTTTAAGCTTGAATACCTCTGGAAATTATGTCTTAACATCGCTGTTATTAAGCAGAAATAGGTGTATCGGTGGTACCGCTGGAGTCGAACCACAACGGTTTCTACCTTTAAGTTATGTTACCAGATTTTTTTTTAATTAATTTATTAAGTGATAAATCAAATGTTAACTAATATCCTCAGTTGCAACAAATGCAGGTATGAAAGCATGTGTCGTAGATGGCAACGGAGTGTCGGTGTCGTACCGGTGTCATGTCGTTCCGATGTAATAGAGCCCAAAATGCGACGCCACCAGCACTTTCGTGTTTTCAATGTTAGGTGAATTAAGTTTTCGATAGTATAAACTGGGGGGTCACTACCGTCTCTTAAAACAATATTATTTTAATCATAATATAAATAAATAAATACTATTTACTTTTTTCGCGGGAAATTTAACTTTTTAAGTAAAATATGTTCAGTTGGTTTTATACAATGGATAAGCGAAACATTAATAAGGGTTTAAGTTTGTTCAACTGTGTGTGACGGAATATTTTACTGTTTTAAGGAGGAAATAAAACTTTCCTGAATTATGATGGTTTTTAAAAGATGGTGGTAAGCCCCCTGATACTGTAGTACCATGGCTTTTTATATAATAACGAATCATGCGAGTTCCATCTTTTATAAGCAAAATACGCATTCGTCGGTTCTTTCTTTAGACATGAAGGACTGCTCGGATTTCCGCATCGGAAAAACTTTTTCAAAAGCTTCTTCGCTGTCAAAGAAATTCACGACTTTTTTCGACATTTTCCATTGCGTACAAATATTGTATTGGAGAACGAAATATGGTATAGTCCGCGTAAAACTACTAGTCCGCTTTGAATATAGAAATGAATCGCGTCGCCATAGCAAATTGTATCTACCTGCTCGCAACATCTTCAGAGCAGACTAGCAGTTTGGCGAGGACTATACGAGTGTTGATTTTTTTCAAGGTTTTCAAGGCGACAAAGGAACCCTAAGTAGAAAGTATTTAAATTATTGGTCATTCGGAAAACATGTTCTGGAAATGAAATTCGGATAACGAGTGTATAGAGCCAGCCGTTTTAATGTAGAAAACGATCAATCACCATTCTTTAATTACTTACATTAAAACCCATTTGTGTTTCGCGTGAAGTATTTCTGATTTTAAGGTATACTCTTTGTATAACAGTGCAGAGTCCTGTACCCATACCATGAGTTTTCAAAACATCCCACAAATTGACGTTACGTTTACTCAATCCATTATTCTGTTCCGTTTGCTTCAGTAGACTGAGTAAACGTAACAATAAGTAAGTGCTCAAGTGACGATGAACTCTTTGCCTACCTCACATGTTTGCATAAAAGAGAGACAAAACATAAAGCGCCATTTTGTCATTTTAGACATTTAATGTTACGTTACTGACACTATAATTCTGATACAATCCGCTTGGGGCGCTGATTGGATATTGTATGGGCAAATACGTAAACAAATACCAAAACAGTCCTATTTGTTAAAACGTAAAAACTCATGGTAAGGGTTCAATTCCCAACAGAAGCGTATGTACTTGATGAATTGGTAATATGTTTTGAGTAAATGTGTACTTGTTTTTTGGGTGTTTCGCGTAAACGTTTGATAGACTCGCGTATCTACAAGTACAAGGTATCGGGTTCCACTCCCAGCTTAATTTATAACACAATATTTCTGTAATATAGATATTTATAGGTATGTGTTTATAATATAAGCATATTTATTAATGGACCTTGTTCTGAGGAATATCTTTTTTGCTTACGAGGATAAATGTTTATTTTTATCCTGAAATGATCTATTTGAAGAACAGATGATCTTATCAATAAAGGTATTGTTTCAAAGACACCGAACTGATCCGAATAAGTTAAAATAAAGTTCTGGGAAAATTATCTAGGTGAATCATCATAATACAGTTGTCGGTGAAGCAATGTTCCTGTTTCGATTCCTGAGTATGAGTGAAAATACAAATTGTGTCTCAATGATGTTCAGTAATTCTGTCAATTTATTTGAGGTTCTGATTTTTGTGTGAATAGGCTGTTGCCTTTGGCGATTGATTTTAATATATGAGTGTCGTTAGATTCGTCTTGGTAGGGTAGTTTATACAATAAAAAAAAATACATCTTTCATTTGCTACTTTCGACGCAGCATATTATCTGCTTATTAAATAATTGTTATAATTAATTGTGCATTAACAATTTTAGTATTTAAGCACTTTAGTATTTTAATATTTACCACTTAAGTGTTTTTAGTGTTGTGTGTTTTACCATTATTATATGTGCCTATCAATTCACACTTGGCCAGCGCGGTGGACTATGGCCTAACTCTCACTCTAAGATACCCATGCTTAGTGGGACAGTAATGAGTTGACGAAGAATATTTTACCAAGAAATTTAGCCTAACCCTCTCACCCTAAGAAGATACCCGTGCTTGGTGGGATTATGGACACAATTATGGGTTGAGAAATATTTTTTTACCCAGAAATTCAGTCAGAGATACTTCACGCGGTAGACCTAATGATAAACCAGGATTTTTGTGTGCCTAGCTCCGTTAGTCCAATTGTCACCGTAGGACGATGTTCAGAGAGGTCAAGGTCGGCAGCAGTATACCCTGGAAGTTCAGGGTGGTGATGAAGCTTGGTGATGAGGACTGCATGGCCGCTGGGTTTTCACCTGTGGACAAATTTGATAAAATTATTCGTCTTATATATAAAAAATATGTAGACAAGTTTTATATATATTATAGAAGTAGCAGACGAGTCAACCTGATGTTAAGTAGCTACTGCCGCCCATGGACATCTACAATCAACCCCAGACAAGACCAGATTCCCACTTGACCGACCACAGATGCGCCGCTATCCCTGACGACCAAGTTGGAATGCCTCGGAAAAGTATTTCTCCCGTATCACACCGTTTAAACCAGAAGACAATAATGTTTAACACTGCTTTTAATAGGCAGAAATAAGTGTGGCGGTGGTGCCAGAGTAGAACCACAGAGGATTCTACCACCCACAAAGATAAAATAAAGAAAAAGATAAAACATAGGCAAGTGGTTAGAAACACAGTGGCCTACACACTCATTTGTTTCTTTCACATTATAATACTAGCTTTTAACCGCGGCTTTGCTCGCAGTCAAGGTCTTTTTGTCTAGTCCTCGAGTACGGCACCCTTTTTGATACAAAAGGTACAATATGTCCTTTTCTAAACTCCTGACAACGTGTACAAAAATTCATGAAAATCGGTTACACAGTTATCGCGTGAAAGTGTAGCAAAGAAATATATAAACTCACTGTTTTTTCAAAAAAATATTCAAAATTGATTCAAATAGAACTCTTTTTGAACGTCAACAAATTGCATCTGCTTCGGAAGGCCTTTCGCTATGGTGAAGAAGCGGCGACAGAAACTCCATACGTGTGCAACTTTATAATACTCGTAATAAGTAAGAATTACACCACGTTTCGCTTTAGTTTAGACAGATCTTTAGATCCACGAAACCAAAATGTGTACAAAGCGTGTATTTTTAATGTAATTATCTAAAAAAAGCTACGTTCACTACGAAAAATATGTATTCAATTTCCCAAAGGAATGTTTTCCTTTTCCACAAAGAGATTTACATGATAAGTTATTGTAATAAGCTAATTTGTTTAAAATATAAGCATATGAGGACTTATAAGACTATACCGTAATGTTTATTTACGTTATGTTTTAGCTTCTTAGCTTAATAATTATTTTATCCAATTTTTGCCAAAGAACGAAATTTAAAAAAGGTACGCAGATATTGTCGAATTTCGAATAAGTCATTGGAGTTAATTGTATGTTTTTATTACTTTGTTTAGAGGTTATTAGTAGGTATATCAAGTTGCAGTTTTTCTGGCTTTTCATAGTTATGTGTAATTAGAAATTAATCATGACGTGCTTCAAGAGAAATATCTTGAGATAAAAGATCTTAAGTGTTCGAGGTTAAAATCCCCGACACGCAACTCTGATTTTTTCAAAGTTATGTGCGTATTAGAAATTAATAATCACTTGCTTAAGCGGTAAAGAAAAACATCGTCAGGAAACCTACATACCTGAGAAATCTTAAAATAAATTTTCAAAGGTAAAGTTTTCAAAGGTAAATATTTGATTAACCTTTGAAAATCTCTCAATAATAGATTATTTTTTATTTTTATTTGAAAATCTTTTCAACTATATGTAAAGTTAAGCTTTTATCTTCTGGTAAGTAGGTATACGTCCGACACATATGTCCCTATGGTTTGAAACCCGCAATATATAAAACCATTCCCACTACTTTTTAAAAGACAGCAACCGACTTTAATACGACAATGATCCTTTACCAGTACCCTTAGTATGAGTTTTACGTTTTGACAAAAATGGCTGTTTTTGTTTTTGTTTACGTATTTCCCATATAGTTCCAATCAGTTCTGATACCATCCGCTAGGGTCGTTGATTAGAAATGTATGGGCAATAACGTAAAAAAATACCAAAACAGTCATTTTTGTAAAATCGTAAAAACTCATACTAAGGATACTGATGCACTGTTGTATGTTGTGTTTTATTTTCTGTTTACTCGAAAAGTTTTATCTCCTCGCCCGGTCAACAATTGGTAGAGCAAGCGTCTTAACATTTTATATCGTTTCATCAACCGAAGTGGACGGAATCGTTAACTCCTGTTCCGGGAAGTCATCGTTCCCGGAATTACGTTTCAATGCTTCCAGGAAAACACCGCTGAGGTATCCTGAGTTTTATAGCAATTATTTAAAATTGTTTGCGACTGTACTTTTAAAGTAATTGTTATAAACGAGTGCTTAGCTTTTTAAATTGCCTTGCTGTTGCATTGAGTTCTCCGACCAACTCCTCGAAGATTCCGCAGAATACAAGGTTTAAAGGTAGTAGATCCCTTTGTGGTTTAACTCCGGCAGCACTACCACCCCCACCTATTTTTTCTTAATAACAGCAATTTTAAGCGGTGCTGTTTTCTGGTTTGAAGGGTCGAATAAAGGAGACATACTTTTCTGAGGTATTTCAGTATAGTCCACAGGGGTAGCGGCGCATCTGTGCCCGATCACAGGTAGGAATCTAATCTTACCTGGCTGCAGATGTCCATGGGCGGCATTTGCCACTTACCATCAGATGGACTTCATGCTCATGTTTCTCTATTAAAAAAATAGGTCGGGTACAGTATTTTATTCCAGAGGTCCAATTTTTCTCTTCCGGGGCGAACATTCCATAAATATCTGACCTCGGTGTAATGAAGAATAAGTACCCACAAATTTAAAGGAAGGGAACCCTTGAGATATTTGACCCTGTAAATTACGGATATGTAGTCACGCCGACCAACTTTCTAATTGGATAGCATAGACCTCTTATGAGACCCTGAGTGTCGTAATTGGGTCACATAGGCCTTAATCGGCCACACTAATAGTGAAGATGACCCTATTATTCCTTAATTCTCAAGGGACCTTAAATTTACTGGTCATTTCTTGGCGCCAAATGCTATTTGAAATGACCCAGTTTGCAAATGTGATGATGTATCACTATCAAGTGATAGGAGAATAGTTTCAAGGTCAACTCAAATAGAGGTTTCAGCTTCGAATCTTGTGATATACGAATTTTGTATAGGTAGGTACATGTTTAGTTTGAATGAAAATACATTACGGGCTTAGTGACGTCATTTTAAATACAATATGGCGGATGCCCAAGATGGTGGATAAATTACTTTTATACACCCCATGACATTAATATCAAAGGAAAGGTTTTTTAAAGAGAAAAACGAAAAATAAAATGACGTTACCAAAAAGCCTGTTTCAAAAATGTTTTAAATATAAATTTATTTTTAGGTATATACAAAACTGAACTGAAGCAAATTGTACTTAGAACAGACATTCTACCTAAAGCCGACCACATATAAAAAAGCTTTAAGAATGTGTAAAATTTACGCGACAACTAATCTTTAAAAAAAATCTTGTTGTAATCTAAATATATATAACTCAAAGGTGACTGACATAGTGATCTATCAACGCACAGCCCAAACCACTGGACGGATCGGGCTGAAATTTGGCATGCAGGTAGATGTTATGACGTAGGCATCCGCCAAGAAAGGATTTTGATCAATTCTACCCCCAAGGGGGTAGTAAAATAGGGGATGAAAATATTACTTCGTAACGCGAGCGAAGCCGCGGGCAAAAGCTCGTGCAAAATAAACGCGAATTATACCAACTCACCATTAAATATATGGACGTAAATGCTAGCCGGGACAGCGTTGTTGGGTACGCAGGTGTAGTTGCCAGCGTGGGCCACGCTGGCCGCCGGGATCAGCAGGTCGGAGAGCCGCTGCGCCGGGTCCGTGGTCACGTTGATACCGCGCTCCACGTCATAATTTATCATCCTGCTGTTGTGGTACCTGGGAGTCAAGTAGAGAAATAACTTGAAATATCAACCCCAATAAGGTCTATCAAGGTAATTTATCGATATTATCAAGGTTTATTTTAAAAGATTAGAGTAACAGAAGAGTTTACAATCCATCGTAATACGTGGCCATGGCCCATGAACATATGTAAACAGCTTCAAATAACATGGATTCTATTTTAAGCCGATCATAGTTTGTCATTACACATCATGTTTTTGAAATATAAAAAGGTCTTTGTTATGGTCACCGCTGGCGCCACTTCTATTTGTGAGGTAGAAAAATGCTGCCTATACACATCTTTATCTCAACTGACCCGTGCCCAGCAGTGGGACAGTAATAGGTTGCTAATGATGATTATGATGACACATCTTTAATCCATTCGAAATAATACCGGAGATTTCACACACACCCCACCATATATGCTGCTAGTTAAGCCATTCAAAAATTTGCCACTAGAGGTCACACAATACACACAAAGACACACACAAGCACGCACGCACACACAACAGCGCATACCTGTTATCTAATAACACGCTTGACGTAGCACAGTCAAACCCAGTTCACGTACACGTGTGACGTCATTACCTTTATGTGTTACAAGTGTTTAGTCTGTTTAGTCGCTAGTTGCATTCTCGAAACGTTTCCTTTGTACACGTATAATTGTATTTGAAAGCTCTAAGAGAATAAACAGTAATTTGCGTAATAGTGGTGTTATAAGGAAATTGTTCTAGCATAGCACTGAGGTAATTGATTCAATAATGCCGTCTTGCTCATGCTGAGCATGTTTTAGTATAAAGAAGTGGGACGGTAATAGATATGGTGATATGACTGTTGATTAAGCAAACTTCACACACCCCTTTTATATAATAATATAGGAGTAGCAGATGAGTATGCAGTCCACCTGATGGTAAGTGGCTACTGTCGGCCTTAGACATATGTAATCAACTCCAGGTAGGATTAGATTCCTATCGCAGGTCAGCCACAGATACGCCGCTACTTCTGAGGACTAAGTTGGAATGCCTCGACTAAATATGTCTCCATTATAACACTCTTCGAAGTGGAACACAAGAGCGCTTACCACTGCTGTTATTGGGCAGAAATAGGTGTGGCGGTGGTTCCTCAGGCGTCGAACCACAAATCATTCTCCTTTCAAACTTACAGTACATTATACAGAAATATCATTAATGACGATTTTTTTATCATATTATCCGGTATCATATACATAAGCATGAGTTATACTTCTTTCAATTATTCTTTGTTTGTTTCTTTCTTTTATATATCTTTCAAAAAATAACAAAGAAATACCAACAATGACGGTTTATTTTCTCAGCGAATCATTTCTAATTTTCTAATAGACACAATATGTTAGACTCTGGATTAAATCCCAGTCTTCTACAATATAAAGCCTAATTGAATACCACTGAACCATGGTTAATAAACATAAATCTCTATAATTGGTAATTAGCGTCAATCATTACATTGTTGACCATAAAATTGGGAGCAAGCCTAATTCGTAACGCCAAATTTGGCAGCCGTACAAAAGCAGTTCAAATCCGTTTCGGGTGTAACAACCTTATTTACTTTTATGTAACAGCCTAGGCCAAATTAATGTGTGATGTAAGCTTTGAAAACAGGTAATAATTTTGTAGTATACATATTTTGGTTTCATAATTTTGGAAGTGCGGTGATTATGCACACTCAAAAGATGGCGCATCTGTACCCTTCCCTTACCATGAATTTATACGTTTTGACAAATATGACTGTTTTTATATTTGTCTACGTATTTGCCCATATAAATTCCAATCAGCTTACCATGAGTTTTCAAAACATTCCACAATTTTACGTTACGTTTACTCAATCCATTATTCTGTTCCGTTTGCTTCAGTAGACTGAGTAAACGTAACAATAAGTAAGTGTTCAAGTCTTTTTGTCTACCTCACATGTTCGCAAAAAAGAGAGACAAAACATAAAGCGCCATTTTGTCAATTTAGACATTTAATGTTACGTTACTGACACTATAGTTCTGATACAATCCGCTAGGGGCGCTGATTGGAATTTGTTTGGGCAAATACGTAAACAACAACCAAAACAGTCATATTTGTCAAAACGTTAAAACTCATGGTAAGGGTACAGGTGGACTGCTGCAGGTTCATTTGCCACTTCAATGTATTAAGATAGATTAAGAATAAGATGATATATTACAAACTTTGTTAAAAGTTTATTACTAAATACATATTTACAATGTTACAATTTGAGTATCAATTGTATCTTTTAATTTTCTATTTTCGTATCTTAAAAACATCTGGAAATCTCAAAATAATTTCCACTGCAACATACTTCTAAATTGTTAAAGTAAAATGTGAAGAAAATTTCAAAATAAACGGGTATAGTGTCTCGGTCAAACTAGCTTTCTTAGGGCGTTTGCACATGGACGGATATCCATACGACTATGCGTCGCATATACTTGATTGAAGGAAAGTTTACGAATAAGAATATGTATTACAAAAGTTGTACATTGTTTCCTTTCTTGACTCTTTTCTTTTATAAGAATATCTAAAAGAATTCCAAACACAACAACAATTCAAAATAAGTCAAATAAAACGAACTTAATGCAACTTTCTTTTAAATGCAAAATATAAAAAATTGCGTATGAATAGATGATATTGGTTAAACTTTATACCAGAATATCAAAACATGTAAGCATAATTGAAATGAGATATTAGCATTGTAATTGAAAGGAAACAGAACAATAACATTGCGAACACAATTACGTAACAAAACAATTGAAACTCTGTTTATTATACATTCACAATATACTCATAGATTAGTTAAGATTAATCGCTCCTAAAGCAGTGATAGCCTAGTGGTTAAGAAACTCGGCCTCTCCATCGAGGGGTCCGAGGTTCAAATCCCAGGCGCGCACCTCTGATTTTTCAAAGTTATGTGCGTATTAGAAATTAATTATCACTTGCTAAACGGTAAAGGAAAACAGCGTGAGGAAACCTGCATACCTGAGAGATTTATAAAAAAAATCTCAAAGGTATGTGAAGTCTACCAATACGCACTTGGCTAGCGCGGTGGACTATGGCCTAATCCTTCTCATTCTGAGAGGAGACCCGTGCCCAGCAGTGGGATAGTAATGGGTTGTTGATGATGATGATGATGAATCGCTCCTAACAAGAAAATATAACCTTTTGACAATTGTCACTGTCATCTATTTTCGTGTTTGAAAAATATTAAAGAAATGTAGTTTTTAGATCATTTACGAATTAAACGATATTTCTCCGCACTTTTTCTTCGATTTCGTATCTTAACTGCGCATGTCGGCATTATTCCGTGTAATTTACATCATGACAGTCATTAAACCGTTTAAGTCATTTAAGAGCTTCCTTCAATTATAAGGCGGTGAGATATCTATACTTATTGCACGACTCATGATGCGAAGCATCAGAGAGTGCTTTACGATCGAAAAATTTTTTTCGCTTCATTTTGGCGGCTATTTTTATTATTATAGCCTTGATAGTTCACGGAATCAAGATATTTTGCATACTATTGTCGAGATAAATTAATGGAGATTAATTCCATACTTTTTAAAAATTGATTTACTGCAATAGAATTGGAAAAAAACACCAAGATAGGTCAAAAAAATTTCCTGTCCGTCATGTGTGAAACCTGAAAACACTGTAACTTGTGAAAAAATCCATCATTTGAGTAATTTTTTTTTTTTTAATTCTAATCGACGATTGTAGGTCACTGAATGCGAATGATTAATTAATTCAGTGTCGTTTAATTGCAATTAATAAAAAACGAAAACTACAAGACTGTATATCTATATATATGCATGTAAAATTAACATGGATGGTGATATATCTATATCTATAGATATTATGTACATTTTATTCCACCAGGGGCGCCTGTGCATCACTTTCCTAGTACAGCTGTTTTTTTTAATTTTTATTTATTATTTTTTTCTTTTTTTCTTTTTATTTTGCACGACTCACGTGTTTTTTTTCGTTATTTATTGACAAATAATTGGGTAGCTATTTTTTATTCAATTAAAAAAATGAATACTGTTAAAACAAAATATAAAAAAAAAATTAACGAATGAAAATTTCACATATTTATTTTAAATTCTAATCGACAATTGTAGGTCACTGAATGCAAATGGTTAATTATTTCAGTGTCGTTTAATTCCAATTAATAAATAACGAAAACTACAAGACTGTACATCTATTTATATTCATAGAAAATTAACATATGGATGGTGATATATCCATAGATATTATGTACATTTATTCCAGCAGGGGCGCTTGTGCAGTACCTTCTTCCTACTACAGCTGTTTTTTCGGCAATTAATTTTGAACGCCTTGATTTTTTTTTTATATTTCATAATTAAATGAGCATTATGAGTCGTGCACTTTTGGATTTTCCAAACTTTCTATGAATATACTTGAAACATTGCAAATAACAAAACTTGAGCATTATGACAAGAAACAAAAAACTCCACTGTCCTATACCATAGTATGAGACATACATACGCTAGTAGCTATGTAATACAGTTTAACTTATTTTTTCCACTTTTAAAAGGAAATAATGAAATTCAAAGATATGGGTCAATAGTCTTGAACGTGTGAGCTGCCTAACATCAAATTGTTGACCAAATAGTGTTTTCAAACTACACAAGTAAGACGAGCACATTTTGTTCCAGCATCCCCTCTGCTAACTTTGCGACAACTTTGTCATGACACATTATAGGCACGTGTTACACTATAAGCGATAAGCTATACTTAGGATATTCACTATGGGCACTATGGCTGTAGAATATGTGAGGGATTAATATTCTAGTCATATAAGAAAAGTTTCTGTTAGTGAAACTAACTTCAAATATTCAGTCTGTGTCACTTGTATTCACTCAAGTATGTAGACTTTAAGTACGAATCCTTTTCCCTTATAAAAATCGAATAAAACTAATTTATTAAGGGATTTCCTACACATATTATGCCAATTACGGTAGTAAGTATATTACTAACTTTTTTGAAATAATTGAAAATTCTTTTTCGACGAATAAGAAAAAGCTGACATATTTTTCTTTTTATTCTGAAAATGATTGTTACGATTTAGAGTACACAAAACAGTAACTCAAAATATGGACATAAATTGTTATTACCCTAAAATATTTAGGACATTTATATAATAATGTTAAAAATAAATATGTGTTGGTATCGCTACAAGGTTATATCCCAGTACGTAAAGCGGCTACATACTATAGACAATTCGAATATCTTGAGAAATAATTTTGATTATTCCTTGGTCGTAAAATGGCTATCATCTGCCATATACCAGTCAGACAAGCGTCTATATAAACAATAATAACAATTGTTTCAACAACTTTGGACATAAGAAAGTAAATCGTCTACATAAGTTACAACCTAACTGTCCGAATAGCCAATACACCACGTTGCCAAGTCCGCTGCCAAAGATGTGCCAAATGTTGCCAAAGGCTTGGAAAAATTTAATTACATTTCGTGGTCAGAGTTTCGATGTCATATTTTTATTGCACGTATGCTCTAATTGTAGAAGTATGGATTGCCATTTTAGCTTCATTTTAGGTATTACTGGGTACGTAGTATAAAAAGCATTGCAAATACCATCTTTTTATGCTAAATTATTGTCATTTTATAAAGATAGGAAAACCACTCGGTACCAATCCGCTACCAACGTGTATGATGGTATACATTCAAACAATGGAGTATGCACCACTTAACCACCATACATTCCACCACCAACACGTGTTTCACATTAAAACAGAACATCATCAGAGTAGGTGACTATATTGTTAAGTCAACTTACCTATTAAATATCTAACTATCACTTCCTTTATCCGTGAAGGACACCATCATAAGGAAACCTACAATCGAACCTACAGGAAGAGTTCTCAAAGATATACCTTTCAGATTTTTCACTTAAAGTTTAACAACCTTCACGTATCTAGCGCAGTGGAAAAAACTTAAATATTTTAATCAAAGAGTTGGTTTTAGTCCAGAAAAGACAATAAGGGTCTTGATGATGTTGATAACTTACCAGAATACAAATGCTGGTGCCTCTGTAGTCTGGACCACAGAACACTGCAGTCGTAGTGTAGAACCAGGCTTGAGGTACTTCTCTGTAGGCCCTGAGATTTGTGCTCGCGCCTCTGCAAAGGAAAAAAATGTTAGTTTAGGAGGTGAGTTGTATGAAGGGTAAAGCAGTGATAGCGTAGTGGTGGAAATATATCCTCTTCGAAGAGTTCGAGGTTCGGATCCTAGGCTGACCTGAGATCTCTAAATCCTGCGTACCTAAAAGATTTTTAGAAAATACAATATTTCACAGTCATAAACTGTGGAGTCTGTTCGTAATTGACCAGGGCGTTGGCAATGGCCTATTCTTTCTCATTCTGAGATTAAACTTGTACTAAGCAGATACGATAGATATATTGGTTCATGATGATGATGTATGTAAGCACATAAAATGTTAAGTGTATATTAGCTTATATTATAGGACAAAATCGACATCAAATAGATCTGATCTGAACCATTTATAATTTCATATCATCAAGTCCTACTAGTACTACTTCCCTCAAAACAGCAGGTCTACTCTACACATTGGACAGCAGATAGACTTTTTCTTAGCGAAAGTTGTCCGCTAAATATCCATAGATATCTGGATTAGGACATTCTCTGCTGCGGATATAAAACAAATAATGGATACTGTGTCGTGACAAACCTGAGTTTAAGCTACGTTGATTGTATTTCTTAACAAATTGCACAAATATACAGCTTTCATAAAATACATTTATTTAGAAGTTACATCGACATAATAAGGCCATAAAACAACCTTTGTAAATTATTCAAGGATAACAAATTTTCCTCTTAAAGGAAGTCGCAAAATGAAGCGAAAACACGAATGTTTTTAATTCGAATACTACGTTATTTATTTTGTGAAAAAAACGTTTTTACAAGCTTTTCTTTTTCCTTTTCCCTTTTTTAATTGTATAATGTTTTTAAATCCATGTGTTTCATAGACAGCATTGATCTCAAGAACTTAAAATATTCTCATGAACCTTTGCTTCTCTGAACAACTCTGCAAAATGTTTATCAATGTATAGAATTTCTATATAATAGATTAAAATGCTTCTACGCTCATTTATACGAATATGATTATAAAATATTGGCCAAGTGCGAGTCGAACTCTTACACGGAGGGTTCCCTACCACCAAATTGTCATTTGTATTTTGTCTTTAACATTTGTTGCCATAGTAGCCATAAAAGTCAATGCATTGCAAAAAAAATAACTGTCTACTTATTACGGTTTAATATATCGACGGTCCCTACGTATAAAGCGACATTTCAAAAACGCAGGTTTACAAACCACTCTAGAAATAATTCTCTATACAATTCTAAGAATTTTTTTTTATAATGTTGTTATAGCTTTCGAAAGTTTGTACTTGTATTTTTAAATATTTTTTTTTTATTTACCAGTAAAACTGACTTTATGTCTATCTATTACGGTTCCAGAGATAGAGCCCTGTGACAGACGGACAGACAGCGGAGGATTAGTAACAGGGTTCCATTTTTACCCTTTGGCTACGGAATCCTAAAACATACTCAAAATTTATTCTATTCCTTGTATCCAATATACTGTCTATTAAATTTAATTGCTATCATAATGAGATAGCACATAATATCGTTGCAATAATTAGATGATTATATCTCAATTTATGCACCCATCCGTATAATTAATGTAAATTAGGTTCACATAATACTAATATCTGATAATGAGTTATGGTGTTTAATGGGCCAATATATTGCCTGAAATTCCAAACATGTGTAAGCTTTGTACAGGTGCTAGAATCCTTCGGGCTTAACTTTCGAGGCGTCGTCGCCGCGTGTTTTTAACACGCTTTTGTTAGCTTGAGTTGTATCTATGTATGTTTGTATGTAACAGAATCTTTGAACTCGATTTTTACCCACTTTGAACGGTATAATTAATTTAAAATTTTGAAAAATTATCAAGAACCAATACACGATTTATCCCATTCTCCCCATCAGGATCGTCAGGAATCAGGATTAACGATTTTCCTTGTGCGATTTTAGCGTACTTTTTAAACTATAATTATTCGGATTTATAATAGCAGTGTTCCTCTTCTATGTTGATTTTGAATACGTAGGGCCCCGCACCCAACGGGTAAAAACAGAATCCTATTACCAAACCTCCGCTGCCCGTTACAGCAAGCATAATTTCTAATACGCACATAACTGAAAACAGAGGTGCGTGCCTGGGAATCGAACCTCGACCCTCCAATCCATAATCTTGCCACTAACAAAATTCAAACATAAATTAAGATTGTGGCTAATTGACAAATGTTTTTACAATGTGCAAGAATTTCTTGACATAAAATGATTAATTTATTTAGTATGTAATATTAAGTTTTATTAAATTGAAATTTCTTGTCTTGAAAAAGTCTTGACATTATAATTATAATATATTATTAATTATGATATTTGTGTGTATTATTTTATATTTAAATAATAATAATTGATCCTGTAATTTTATAACATTTTTGTAGATACGTTAGAGATGACAAAATGCATTATATTGATAAAATATGTATATGAAGCATTTTACAAAATAAATTTGATTTGATCTGATTTGATCACAGTCAGTCAGAGATCTGCTTATATAAAAGCTTTAATGTAACTTACCAACAACATCAAGTCTTAAGAAGATGCTAGTGGGCGGATGTGACGACACCTGGCACTCGTAGATGCCGGCATCACGTTTCTGGACGAATCGGACCTTCAGGGTCCAGTCCTGGAACAAAACATATCTTTTTTAATATAGTAGTATCAAACGGGTATGCAGTCCACCTGACGGTACGTGGTTACTGCCACCCATGGACATCTGTAAAACCACAGATAAAATAAAGTATATTTGAAGGCGCTAGATTTGAAGTTGGTACGCACTTTGGTTCGTCTCAAACGGTACTACCGTCACATCTATTTCTTGCTGTGTTCTGGTTCGAAGGCAGCCATACTTTTTCGAAACGTTTCAGCTTAATCATCAAGGGTAGCGACGCATCTGTGATCTTATGTAGGAATGTAATCTCATCTAGAGTTTATTACATATGTCCATAGGCGCCAGTAGCCACTTATCAGATGGACTGCATGCTCCACTGCTGCTTCCATATAAATAATAAGGTCCAATTTGATGTTATTTGTATAAAAACCGTCATCTCAGTATAATTTCCCAGAAGTAATAACATAACATTTAACCCTACATTAAGATTGAAACTAATACTCGGGTTAATAGTCAGCTATATAACATAACGACGCATTCTTCAAGGCTAGTAAGATCATATCCACGGTGAGATGAAAACGCAGTAAGTCACGCTAATAGGGGAATTAACCTGATTATTGGGTTCAGTGGGTTTGTCTGGGATTATTATATTAAATGTTATTAGTTATGTGTTACGGTCCGTAGATTCACTCGGCCTAGATTTTGAGCTTTCTTGTAGGTTCGTGCTTAGCTGTTACGTATGAAGAAGAATTTCTTTGTAAGAAAACATATATAGATATACAAAATATGTTTTATCTTTGTATGTGTTCCTTTTTAACACGCTTTTGTTAGCTTGGGTTGTACGTTTGTATGTATGTATGTAACAGTAACGGAATCTTTGAGCCCGATTTTTATCCACTTTGAACGTTCAGTTTAATTCAAAATTTTAAAGAATTATCAAAAACCGATGACAATACACGATTTTAATAATTTTCTACCATTGTCCTTATCAACATCCTCAGGATTAACGATTTTCGAGGGGAGAGAAAGCGCCTTATGGAGCGTACAGGCAAAGTTACTAGTTGGATTTTTAGCTATGAGAAATAATAATGTTATTTCCCTATAACTCAAATGTATTGAAACATATCTTTAATGCCATTTTTTAGAATGATTTTTAGGATTCCGTACTAAAAGGATAAAACGAAACCCTCCGCTGTCTGTTCGTGAGTCACAGGGCTGTATCTCTTAAACCGTAATAGATAGACACTTGATTTTTTTACAGGCGAGAGAAAGCGCCTTATGGAGCGTACAGGCAAAGTTACTAGATTGATTTTTAGCTATGAAAAATAATAATTAATTTTCGACAGTAATGTTTTTCGAGTGTATGTATGTATATTGTGGGTCTCATTCTTTGGCATGCCGTCCAGTCTCTTGATGGATTTTAACATGAGGTGTCGTTGGATGCATCGAAATTGTGGGAATAATATATATAGGCTATAATTTTAGGCCGTCGAGTGTTTGCTTTTATAATAATTAAATTATTACAATTTGTAGAGTTATATATTAAATATTCAAGACTTGTATAGTCACAAAAAATACTCAGCTAAATAGGCAATAAGGATCGAATTTGAATCCACCACCAAAAATTTCTACCACCCTTTAAATACTCTGCATTAAAATGAACAATCCTCTAAGTCAATATTGTTATATTGACTTAGAGTATTGTTCATTTTAATCAATATTGTTATATTGACTTAGAGGTTTGTTCATTTTAATCAATATTGTTATATTGACTTAGAGGATTGTTCATTTCAGTTCAGTTTGTTTATACATTTTTCCAAAAGAAAGTTATTTTATTAACTCAAAATATGCACCTCTGAATGCTGAAGATGGATTGCCTGAAACCTCTGATCTGAACTGTAGGTAGTTAACCCCACTGTTAGTAGGTGGTAGTCTTTTCTTCTTATCCAGGAAACCTGAAACAAAAATATATATAAAAAACAATGTTCAAACATTTCCACATTTAAATATAGATGACATATCGTCAACCCATTACTGTCCCACTGCTGGGCACGGGTCTCCTCTCAGAATATGAAGGATTAGGTCATAGTCCACCGCACGGGCCAAGTGTGTATTGGTAGGCTTCACATACCTGTAAGAACTTTTTAAAGATCTCTCAGATATGTAGATTACCTGACTGTGTTTTCCTTCGCCGTTTAAGCAAGTGATAATTAACTTCGAAAAATCAGAGGTGCCTGGGATTTGAACCTCAGATCCGCGATCGAGAGGCAGAGCTACCCACTAAGTTAGCACGGCTTTTATATACACAGAACTGATAAACAGACCCAAAATAGACACGAAATTTAGTCAGAAATCTAGAAATTAATCTTAAGATAATTTGCATGGCTTCCTGGTACGGTGGTATTTGCTTTCAAATAACTACGCTATTTTTGTTTAAGAAACTTTATTCATATTAATAATGAATGAGAATTAATTTTGTGTGTAGGAATTTTTCACATGAATTTGTACCTCATTTCTTACATAATGCGCTGGTTGCTTGTTATTAAAAAGGTTTGTAAAGATGTGGATACCAAGGTACATATTACGCGACCAACTTAGTCCCAAGCTGAAGGTGGTAGAACCCTTCGTGGTTCGACTCCAGCGGCACCACCGCCACACCTCTTTCTACCTAATAACAGCAGTGTTAGGCGCTGCTGTGTTCCGTCTTGAAGGGTGTGGTAAAGGAGACATACTTATCCTAGGCGTTCCAGCTTAGTGCTCAAGGGCAGCGGCGCATCTGTGGCCGACCTCAGGTAGGAATATCTAATCCTATCTGGGCTTGATTACAGATGTCCTTGGGCGGCAGTAGCCACTTACCATCAGGTGGACTGCATGCTCGTCTGCTAGTCCTATATTATTAAAAAAAGTAGAGGCAATGAATCTGCGAACAACTTCAGGTCCTTGTTTTATATGGAGTTTATGACAGACAGCAGCAGTGACACTATCATATGAACTGCATGCTCGTTCGGTTCAATCTTATAAAAACTTGCTTCAAATTAAAATCCGATTGTTAGTCTATTTTTATAAAAAAAACTAAACTGTAATTATATTAACGAATCCAGTCAACGTAAAGCTGATATAAGGGCATGGGCGATAATGAAAGGTTCGTACAAATGAGAGATAATTTAGAGTAATTAGATCTCGTGTAAAAGACTCTACTATACTGAGGAATGAACTGAGGAGAGTAAGGCGAGACTCGTACGCTTCTTATATTGATTATTTGTAGATATAAATGAGGTTGAAGTTTTAGTCTAGGACTCAATTTTAATTATAATAAATTTTACAAACACTTTTTAAGTACAATGTAAATATTAACAAAATATGGACTATGTCTGAGTTAAATGGAAATAAATAAATAAAATAAATTAATCACATTTTACCCAGTCAGTAATAATAGGATTCAGCAGATTTCAAGTGAAGTATCAGCAGATATCAAATCAAATCGAAAATATTTTATTCAAAGTGAATTTGTTACAAAACTCTTTTTGAACGTCAATTTAATAACTGCCGTCACTACTCAAACTGTTTTGTTATAGACAAGTAACGGCGAAAGAAACTCCATAAAAGTGTTTTCAATAATGATCAACTTAACCAAATAGACCATGTGGAGCTGGAGCAATTATGTTATCACGTTATTAGTGATTGAACTAGAGCCTTTCAGGTTTGATTCAAGGTTCAAATTTAAGCAACTTTTTTAAAGTTAGATGCGTATAAGAAATTAATTATCACTTGCTTCAACGGTGAAGGAAAACATCGCGAAAAATCCTATACGCCTGAGAGTACTTAAATTTTTGTTTCAAAAGTCTACCAAATCGAACAAATGCGCGGTGAACTATAACCTAACCTCACTCTGTGAGGAAACCCTACAGTGAGATATCCTACAATGAAATAATAGTGAGTTAATGACAATGATGAAACAGTTATAAGTACTAGACTAATTATTAGTCATCAAGCCATTTAGTCTGTTGGGCGCGCCAAAGAATAAGACATTCAATTTCACAGTCGGGTAAAAAGAGATAACACTTTATAAAGGAAAAACAAAATAATTAGCTACAATACAAAAAGTATCAGTTCCTGAAGTTGAAAGCATTAAAGATTTATAACACCAATTGCAAGTTAAACCGAGCAACAAAGTCCCACTTAACCTTTCGTACCGTGAACCGTAATTTCTGAGGTGTAAAATAAGGGCATACAGTAATTAACACAGGTAATCAATCCGACACAGTAAAATCTAAACTTTACTTAGTTGAACTTAAGTTCCATTATGTACCTTAGCTGTAAGGGTTTAATAAATTGAGCTTGTTTTTCATAATATCCCTTTTGTAATGTAATGGACCATTAATGTTTTAGGGTGGGTTGCACTGAGTAATTTTAACGTTTACAAAAGCCTAACCAGTCGTTAAATCTACGGTTAAACAATTAATTACTTGAGCTATTTTGGTAATGTTTAAAATGACGTTGTAACTAACACTTAACATTGATCAGGCGATGTCGTTCGGTTAGTTATATTGTTGTCAACGTAAAAATTATGGTGACAGTGACACAAAAGACGATAATGACAAATAACTTGGTGCAACACAGAATTATTAGGTACATTACATCTACATGCTAACATCAAAGTTATTGCTATCGTTAAATCTATCGCAAAGTTTAAAAGGACTTTTTGTGTAACCCACCCATACAGGCCTATTGATGTTTGGCGTGGTAATTAGAGGGTCTAAACATGGGTCATTTAGAGCCATTTGGGTTGGGTTGGGATAATTTGGGTTAGGACGCTCATTTGTGTAGTGAAAGTAGTAAAATAAGGATCGTAATATTTATGAATATGAGTTTCCAGTTTTACAAATATTCGTAAATGAATTAGTGCAGATGAGGAATGGGTGGAATGAGGAAGGATTTTTGATATAATAAGAGTTATTGAATAAAGATGTACATAGGAGTTTCTTTTAGAGTCAATGATTACTTTTTGTTGCAAATATCTATAAAGTGTAATCGTGTTTTTTTTAAATCTTGTTTATTCAAAATCGTTTCATATTGAACGTCAACAAACTACCTAAACTACCGCTTCGGAAGGTGTTTCGCTATGGAGAAGAAGCAGCGAAAGAAACTCCATACGTGTGCAAGTTTGCATCTTTTAAAAAGTAAATATTATAGATTTATTTATTTTTGAAACTGGAGTACGGACGGACGGACCATACGGATTTGTCATTTGGACCAACCAACCCGGAAGGTACCACCGGCACTTACAAGTACATAGGTTTTTATAAAGGATGTGGATACCGATTAGACGACCATCTCAAAGTTACGAGTAGTCCTCAAATGTGGAAATGAAATAGCGATCGACTTTAGGGAGAATGCCTGTTATATGAGCTTTGTGACAGAGAACTGTGCCCAGCAGTGCGACAGTAATGGAGTAACGACCGCTCTTTCAAACTAACTTTATAATATAGATGAAGCCATCAAACTTAGTAATCAAAAAATGAATATTAAAATATCTGTCATCAAGTTTAAAACTCCGAACTCATTAAATGATCACAAACCCAAGTAAGACCTTATAAATAAATTAAGTTACGTTAAAGTAATATAACTTGGATACTTAGCCTTTAATTAAGCTGGTCTTAGTACCTGGCAACGGCAAGTTTGGATCTCATTTGAAATTAATTACGCTCTGGGTATGAATTCTGTACGTAATATACTACAGGAATTTCGTAGCTGATGTTTACTTATGGGAATTGATGAGCAAGAAGTTGAAGTAACGGAAGACGTTTAATGATGTGTAATTTTTGTACGCCCTAGTTTTGACGTTGTCAAACTTATACTCGTACTGTGTGTAAAGGTAAAATTCAGATATTCCTGCTCGATGAAACACACTCATGAAAAATGGGATACTATTAAAAGTTTAAAGTTTATTTTATTTATTTTATTTACTCTTTATTGACCATGTTAAAACAGTGTGGTGCAAAAGGCGGACTTAATGCTAAATAGCCTTCTCTCCCAGTCAACCTTAGGGATGTGCAGAAAAATTGAAGGCGGTACAACTAAACTAAAAAATAACAATAATAAAAATAATTATAAATACGAAATAAAAAAAATGAGAAAAAAAAGTTGGGTTATTACTATTTTTTACCTGTTCGCGGTTTGAGGTCGATGATCATAGTTTTTATCTATCCCTCGGGATCAGTACTTTTTTTGGGGTAAAAGGTACCCTATGTCGTTTTCTGGACTCCTGACAATATGTATACAAAATGTCATGACAATCTGTTTGGTAGATTAAGTGAAACAAACAAACAAACACAGTTTCACATTTATAATATTAGTTAGAATTTTTCCAAAAGCTGATTCGCTAGTTAGTTAACTTTTGACGTGCAGACAGAAAAAATACTAAAAGTAAGTGGTATTCAGGTTCAAAAAATGTCAAAAGCTATTTCTATTTTACGAGCTTTGGATTCCCGGGATCGTAAAGTCAACGCACTATTTCAGTTGTGAATCGCCAAAAAGTTTGCTCGCTGTAAAATATTCTGTATGCGACCGAGTTTCGACCTCTAAATCGAATAGTACGGGAGCCGGCAACGTTTTCATCAAACTGGACCTTTCCGTAACAGCAAATAATTTGTGTATAGCAAATAACTTGTATGGCTTACAAGTTACTAGTAATATAGGCAGGGTTCTGGGTTCGTTCCCGGAAGTATCAAAAATAAATTTGGAATTATATTTTTAAAAATGTTCGTCGTCGTGAACCTATTATTGTCCCACTGCTGGGCACGGAACTCCTGTCAGAGTGATAGGAAGGCCATAGTCTACCGACCTACACACGCATTTAAGAACTTTTTTAAACGAACCTTTTTCTCATTATCTTTCCCTTCATCTTCATAGCAAGTGATCATAAATTTGTAATAGGCACATAACTTAAAACATCCTAGGTGCATGCCTGGGTTTGAACCTCGGAGTTTACCCACTAGATACTCACTGCCTGTAAGGTTAGCCTTGTAGTCAAATTTGTGTTTAACACTCATAGCTCCATACAATACAATTCAGCATGTAAGTCAGTGAGAATGCTTCATGAAAGTCCGATTTAAAATGTAATTTGTACCAGAATACAATTACTAGCAACATAACAATGTCGCTAAAGGGAAAATAGAGTTGATATTTTGACATGGAAAGTAGAAATATTCCCAGAACACATGGGGTTTTTCAGAAAGGTACAAAAAGAGTTAAAAGGGCTGCGGTGCTAGCAATTCCTTTGATGTTGTAAATGTTTATGCGACGATGACTATCACCCATGAGGTAGGCAGTCTGCCATGCCACTAGGTTCATATATACATATTTAATAAATACCGGTTGACCCATAAGGCCCTTGATTTTTAAAGTGGTAGAACCCTTTGTGGTTCGACTTCAAAGGCACCACCGGTACACCTATTTCCGCCTAATAATAACAATGTTAAGTGCTGCTGTGTTCAGGTTTGTAGGGAGTAGTAAGAGAGACAATTATCCGAGTCGTAAAAACTTAGTCTTTTTGGGAAGCAAAATATCTGTGACCATACTCAGTGAGGAGTTTAATCTTATCTGTGGTTAATTACAAATCTCTATGGGCAGCAGTAGCCACTTACCATGCATGGTGGATTGCGTGCTCGTTTGTTACTTCTATAATAAAAACAAAATAATAATACAATCGTTACTTAATCCTACCTTTATATTAAAACCAACGCTTTAAAAGCATAATATCCAGGTCTGTAAATATGTGAGCATATATTTAAGACAATATCAACACAATTCTTCGCCCCCAGGGACGGCAATTTCATTACATTTTGTTTTCAGCTCGGCTTAGTAGCGAGGGGTAAATTTAAAATGTTAACAAACATTAATACCATTAGCAGTTAAACTTGTCATGTTGACCAAAAGGAATTATGGGGTCATATCACGGGTAGCAAGTATCAAAAATTTAGCTCTAATTTGGGTTTTTTAAAGAAGAAGAAGAGCATCTAGTCCACCTGATTGTAGGCCTATAGATATCTGTAACCACCTTTATTCAGAATATGGGCGTTACTTGAAGCTGGTTACATATACGTTGCTATTCTTGAGGAGTAAGATGGTTGCCTTATATGTAAGAGGTGCCACCAATTTCTAGCGTAAAGCAGTTCTTACGTATTAGTGAAAAGGTATGAGTGTGGGCTGACTTACTTACGAGGCGTCCACCTTAATCCATAAGAGAAGCAACGGATCTGCAATCGACTTTAGATAAAACCACTGTTTTATATGGACTTACAGTGTACACCTGTAGCAGTAGCCACTTACCATTAGGTGAACATCATGCTCATTTGTTAAGTCTACTTCAAAACTAAATGAGACAAAATACTAAAATCAAGAAAGTTAGTCAAAAAGAGTAACATGGTAACGAATATTATTGGTCTTGTACAGCGCGCTTCTGGGAGTCAATCAACAGACCAGGCAATCAGGATTCAATCTGCGTCAGTCAGTATGCGATCCTGCAATCGTATAACACGATCAGTTGACGAAACGACGAAACGACGTTTTTTTACTTCTTCTATCGTCATAGTGTCTTCGTTGTTTATTATTCTTCTCAGCTGTAGGAAAACTTATCAAAATGTTCGGTATTTTGTATGGCTAATCACTGTTTAGACCTACTATAAAAATAATTATAGTTTAAAAACTAAAAGGCACGTTATTCCTGATTGCTAACGATCCTGATGAGGAGAATGGGATAAAATTATTAAAATCGTGTATTGTCATCGGTTCTTGATAATTGGTCAAAATTTTAAATTAATCAGACCGTTCAATGTGGATAAAAATCAAGTTCAAAGATTCCGTACATACATACATACATACAACATACATACATACACACATACATACATACATACATACAACCCAAGCTAATAAAAGCGTGGTAGTGACCTAACATAAAACCCCATGTTCTGACTAATTAATCAGCGCCATTGGCTGCGCGTGTCGTTGACCCCAGAAGAGAGATCCCTAGGAAGATGTTCGCCATCTCCTGGATTTCAGCTACGATACTTTCTCTCTACAGGATGTAAGAGAATACTTCATGCCCAAGTTATGCGATATCCTTATCCTTACTCCTTACTAATATTATAAATCCGAAAGTAACTCTGTCTGTCTGTCTGTCTGTCTGGTTGTCTCTTCTTCACGCCTAAACCACTGAACCGATTTTAATAAAATTTTGTACAAAGTTAGCCTGAGACCCGAGAAAGTACATAGGATAGTTTTTATCCCGGAAATCCTACGGGAAGTAGGGATGGCGATCTAAGATCGATTAATCGGAGAATCGATCTTTTGGACCAAAAAAAAAATCGATTATTTCAATCGATATTATTAAGAATTGAACCGTAAACTATGCATTTGATCAAGTGATGATCTTTAGCAAAGTTGTTGTTCATGAGCTCATGAAGATTTCAGAGTTGGTACGACCAATTTTCGCCAGATGGCGCCACTGCCATTCCAATGAAGGTAAGAATTTTCAGTTTTATGTATGTTAGTATGTCATATTATTTTCTTTTAAACGCGGGCGAAGCCGCGGGCAAAAACTAGTTTGTAAATAATGTGGAGTAGCAAATAAGTATGCAGGTTACGGACATACGTAATCAACCTTAAATACATTGGGTAACAGGTCGACTCCGATCCTATGTGGAATCATCAATCAATAACGTCAATCGGTCTATCTATAGTAATGCATCTGTTACCTCTGAGGACAGTCACAATAATATTGTATCATACTAGCTGACCCGGCAAACGTTGTGTTGCCATATAAATAAACAAATGTTAAGGATGAACAACCCTTATCACTTAGGGTTATGAAAAACAGATGGTGTCCGATTCTCAGACCTACTGAATATGCATATAATATTTGGTGAAAATCGGTAAAGCCGTTTCGGAGGAATACGGTAACTAACATTGTGACACGAGAATTTTATATATAAGATATATTCTATACTCACGATTCCATCTCCAATATTCCTAATGATGCAGGGGAGAAGAGCGGTGGAACCAGTCTGTGACGTCACCACGGTGTTATTCTCAGTACCGAAGTGTTTCTCTGGCGTGAGGCTGTACAGGTCCTCGAGAGGTGGGAATGAGACGGTGAGCTCGTTCTGTTCCACTTGCACGGTCGTGGACTGCGGTAGCGGTGGAGGGGATGGGCCTGGAAAGAAACATTGGGTAAGTACCGTTCAGAAATTAACTTAAGGTCTCGTAAGAATGTGTTATGGAGTTTTTTTTTATAATATAGAAGTAGCTGGCGAGCTTTTAGTCCACCTGATGATTACTGGCTACTGCCCATGGTCATTTGTAATCAACCCCAGATAGGATTGGATTCCGAACTGTGGCCGGCCACAGATGCACCCCTTAGGACTAAACTGGAAAGCCTCGGAAAAGTGTGTCTCCCTTATCACACCCTTCAAAGCAGAACACAGCAGCGCTTACGGTACTGTTATGAGGCAGAAATTGGTGTGGTGATGGTGCCGCCGGAGTCGAACCACAGCGGGTTCTACCACTATTCATTTTTTTACAAAAATAAAACATGTGTCAATTTTGATACTCTAAAGGTGTAGACTTTTATTTATTTTTTATTCCAAACACCAATACGGCAGATCCAATTTGGAAACTAAAACTAAACAAATACGAAAGTCTATCAACAGAATAAATACAAGTTAAATGCTTAGTCATAAATATTAGTTAAAGTAACTAACAACTAAACTAAATTGTGCTCAAAAAAGTTTTATAAAGAGCAATAACATTATTTACGCAATTTACTTTTATACACTCTTTAATAAATTATGCTCTACACCTCAAAACGAAATTTAATATATTTGCTTAAACATTTTTTGTTTATACCGAAATATATAAATGCTTATGAAATTCTACATGAATTGTAGGAATAATATTTCTTAACAGATGGCGGGTCATTATGTGTTTATAGAATTTATTATTTAAATTCTTAACTTACATTTTTTAACAAATTTTAAAAGTATAAATAAACAAACACAAATACAATACAAATAATATAAACAGAAATAAATTGATATTATTATACTTGTTATATATTGGCCTTAATCGGATCGGATGTCTTCTTCATAATTTTGGCCTTATACAAAATTATGAAGAAGACATCCGATCCTGCACCGCCGCCGTGCCGTGGGAACGCTGACGCCGCACCACCGCTCCGTTTCCACCGTATAGTCCCGAACGTGGGAATTCACTCTGGGTGCTAACATTGCCCCAGCAAGTCACCACTTAGAATAGTTAGTTTTAATTTAGGTTAGATTTAATCCAAAACATGTAATATTCTGTTTTGATTAAATACGTACGAGTACATATAAGTAATTCGGTCTTTCTGTATCCTGGCTGCTGCATCCCGTCGCATTATATAACTTACTTAATTATTGTTTGCTTTATTTTGTTATTACAATACAATGGTGCCTCCAGATACAAAGTCATTTGAAGTTTACATAAATAGTACAACAGATAGATGGCGTGGCTGTGGTGTTCGCACGACACATCGCCTCGATAACGGGCGGTCTCACTTATCATATTAGTTTCACGAGAAAAGATGTGCCGGTAGAAACAACACAAACCACCATTAATATTTATACATAATTATCTCTTACGACATATTCTTAACTCCAAAACATGTAAATTTATTAGCCGTCTCCCATTACACCTTTACCGCACACGTAAGCTCCTAATTTAGTTTAATTTACGCACCCCCAATTATTTCGTAATTATACACGCAATTATAAATAAACCGCAATAATTAACTATGCCCTATATCAGGTTTTAATAAGATCCGATGGGAAAACCGTATCGGAAACTCATTAGGGAGGTGCTTTGGAAAATCTACGAGCGAAAATTTCAAATATCTTTCCCACTTCGAATGTTGTTAGGGAAAGAGTTCTATTTTTAATTTAATACAAACTGGATTAATCCTTGGAATGGGATGACAAAGTTTAGAACTGTCGTCTTAACAGGAATGATTGAAAAATTAATATTAAAATAGGTTAGTTTGTTATTAAAATACACTTGCGGGTAGTATGCACCAAAAATCCCTATAAAAAGGCTGTGATAACGTCTGCTCTTTTAGTCGGTTTGTAATCGTATCGCAGACAGCTTGTAAGTAAGAGGAAACTATGTTAGATAAGTAATTGATGTGTTAAAGGTAAATATGGTGGTTATTATTTTAAAATACTAATAGTATTGTGTAAAAGCAATTAAATAGAAATGGGGTAAAACAAACATATACGTATGATATAACAGAAATTGTATTTTGTGTGATAAGCTTTGTGAAGTGAGTATATTTCGTATAAATAAATATGCTTTGTATTAGTATATTTGATTATATACTAAAAGGGCTAGTTAAAGTGGTAACAGGTTATTAAATGAGTGTGTACTGTGTTTCTTTTAGAACATTATTTTATTTGAAAGGTAGAACCAGAATAGTTTAACCTTCGAGTTACCACCGCCGTTATTTTCAGCGCGAAGTACTTTTGCGTTTTGGTGGAAAGGTATAAAATTATAAGGCGACCATTTTAGTCTGTAGGAGTGGTAACGGTAGGTAGTGGTTAGGTAGAATCCCTGTACTAAATAAACTTGATTGCAGATATCCATAAGCAATAATAGTAATAACTTTATTGACACAAAATGGTAAGTAGATTTTTAAAGTTTGAAGCCTGATTCGAAACTGTTTTTAGGAATCAACGTCTTCTCCCATTTTCGAGTAATACGCACTTATATAATGAGACATGTGAAACGAAATTAAATGAGTTTGTGAGTGCATGTGTGTGTACTCAATACGTAAATCATCTTTCGTTCAGATGTTACACCAAATGATAATAATTTTATAATACGCTACTAATTTCTAAAAACTACTCTTGTAATACTGTAATAATACGACAATAAAATACCCGACCACACTTTGAATCTCACAGAAAAAAGTTCATACATGTCGTTAAGCAAACACTATGTAAACAAGCGTACTGGTACTATAAACTATGTGATTATTTGACTGACAAAATGGTGTGGTCTGAAGTAGTTCCAGCTCCACATGTACCATTAGGTTATGTTTAACATTGTAAAAAACATTTTTTTTTGAAAGATGTGTGTTATGGAGTTTCTTTCGCCGCTTCTTCATAACGAAACACCTTGTAAAGTGGTGGTAGTTGTATTGACATTCAAAAAGTGCTCTGTTAAGAATCTATATTGATTTAAAAGAAATGATTTGATTTGATTTGATTAAAAAAAATAATAGTTATGAGCTTGGGATTCGAACCCCATACTAACCTGATAGCAAAACAGAGTTTCAACCATAGCTGTCATTGCCTTTGTAAATTTTATTTCATTCATCAGAGTTAAAAAACACCTCGCAGAAATAAGCTTAAGCTAAAATAACGAAAAGTGTAAAACCCGCAAAAAATCTATTCAAGAAATAATTTCGAGGTACATTTCTTTTCAACCCCACCTTATTGTTGGTACAAGGTTTTTAGACCACGAGGCGCATTCAAAAAAAATTAAGTGAAATACGAGTTCAAAACGACACTTTTGGAGTTTTCAAAAACTTTTTTGTCGTGTAGTTAATTAATCAAATTTTTGAAACATTTTTTCCGAAATAACTTTTTAAAACAACAACTAAAATTAGTTTCAATTAGTGTAAAATAAATTTATTTTACGAAGCTTTGGTATTTTGGATTCATTTACATTTACAGACAGAGAGCGTTACAGACGCGTGTCGTGGCAGACAGTACAATATGTATTCATATATTTATATCTACAACTTACTACTTATTACAACAACTACTTATTACAACAACAACTTATTACAAAATGACGGTTTTTGTATTTGTTTACGTATTTGTCCATACATTTCCAATAAGCGCTCCTAGCGTGTATCAGAACTGATTGGAAATGTATGGGAAATTCGTAAACCATATATATATATACCAAAACAGTATATTTTGTAAAAACGTAAAAACTCATGCTAAGGGTACTGGTACTCATTTACAGGGTTGAACACAGTACTGTTCTATCTTTCATCCCGCAAGTTGGACAAAGCGCTGAACTTTACATAAGCACACTTCTGGTATTTGTTAAATGAAATGCTTGCTTTGTGGGAATGCGGTTCGAGGAGGGATGTGTCTCACTGCGACGCAGAAGCGATACGCTATAAACTATTTTTAAGAACGTTTTAGATCTAGAATCTACACTAATATTATAAAGAGTAAAACTTTGTTTGTTTGTTTGATTGTAATCAATAGGCTAAAAAACTACTGGACCGATTTTAAAAATTCTTTCACCATTCGAAAGCTACATTATCCACGAGTAACATAGGCTATATTTTATATGAAATATATTTGATAAATAGATTTTGAGGTGGTACAAAGTTTGCCGGGTCAGCTAGTATTATAATATAATAATAATAATAAATTTTTATTTCATAAAGCATTACAAAGGTATATTTGGATGTTCTCGAGGTAATCTTTATATAATAGTAATTTATTTTACAAATTGAATACAGTGAAGTCAATAGTAACCGATCTATAAATTTTTGAAATATCGGGAGTTGATCAGTAGTGGAAAAATTTCCGCTTTCAAATTTTACATCCCTGTAAATGTTACGTTATCGATTGGAGACTTTATTGGTGTTATGAAACTAACCATGAGATAAAATCATATCTATACAATATTTTGACGGTTACGGTTCGGTAGGAAAGATACGTCAGTAGTATTAACTTATTTACTGTATAGCAATGTATATGAAAATATTTTTTGTCTGTTACGGTACGCGCCTGACGCGCTCTATGTATTCATGACCCTTAGCTTATAACTTAAATAAAGCGCTTTATAACGAAATAAATATTTGTATGAATCGTTAAGTATTCCAAATTATATTTTCTCTCTTTTGAATTTTACAACTTTTAAAGAAAAAATAAACAATCTTGTACGCATAAAATTTTTCACTTCATCGTTTTCGCTAATTCCTCGCTTCTCGTCCGCGGTCAGACCACTGGCATGTAGAGGGCTTTTTATTATTACCCGAGCTTTATTTACAATGGACTCGAGCTTCCGTGTCGGGAGCTTTATGATGCGGTTGTGACCTTTTTGCGCGTAACGGAAAACGATGTTTTTAGCGGTTTGTCAATGTTGGTGTACAAATACCATGTATTTGCATATCAAATGTTTCAGCGTTGGTTTGTTTCATGTGTGGGTTTGCTGGAATTAACGAAAATTCCATGAAAAAGGTTATTTAAAACAAAAAGTACGATTTTTTATCCGTTTATCCCATGCTAGAGGTCCATGCGTAGGTGCTAAAGACAAACATAAGTACAAATAAGTTCATAAAACCTAGAGTAGAAATAGAAATCTAAATCTTTTAGATATGTGCTTGGATAGGAACCGAACCCAGGACAGGACCCTATAACTCCCGACCCTTGCATTTAAGACAGTACTGATGACGAACATTACGGTCACCTCTAAAATGAAGATAAAACCTACATAACTATATTTTTATACATATAATGGCAGCAGCAAACCAACAGAGAAAAACGTGACCATCATGGGTTGGATCGTCAACTATAATGATACTGTCCTTATACTGGGCTCCCCTGAAAACAATTGTTCACACTGGCCAGGTAAGCATTTGGTAGATTTCACACAACTTTAAGATCTTTTAGTAAGAAGTGTCAAGCGTGCTTATTTATACCAAGTGGTAATTAATACGCACATAACTATCTTTAAATAAAATCTCCTTGCCCAGGACTCAAACCTCGGACCTATCTTTTCATTGCTCAAAATATATTTTCCTATATTTACTGCATTGTACAGCTGTCTTGATTGTTAGGTTGGAAATAGAACTTAGAAGTTTAAGGCATCTAATATTTGAATTAGACTTCAGAGAACATATGCGGGTCTACGAGTTAGCTACAAACCTTACCTAGAAAATAAATTCAGTCTATTTTCAGTAACTCAATTTTAGTCATGTTACTAGC